>NC_079192.1:156729607-159129607 GCF_029499605.1 Hyla sarda
CACACCCCCTCCATTCATGTCTATGGGAGGGGGCAAGATGACTAATACATAGCCGTCACGCATCCTCCCATAGATGTGAATGGAGGGGACGTGGCAGCTGGCATCACCAGTTATTGTGCACGGTGCGGAGTTCGCTCTGTCCACTGAATGATAGGGGCCACAGCGGAGATCGCAGGGGGCCCCAGAAGGCAGACTTTTATTCCCTTTTGGATAGGGAATAAGATGTTTACAGCAGAGTACCCCTTTAATAAAGCTGTGTTACAGTCCACCTGCATGGCAAGTAGCCTTTACTTTTAGGGTCAAGCGGTTGGTCCTCCACCAAAAACAACATGTTAGCAGATCCTAGAAATTAGACTTTTAATGGTTAGGAAAGCTAATTGAATAGCGGAGGATGCATTCACATACATCAGTTGTGCTTGTCCAGCACTTTTTCCCCGAGCTAGGCACAAATCATTAAAAACATAATCTGCACCACTTGGAAATCCATAGGGTCATACCAGACACAAAGCAGGCCTGATAGGAGATCATTTTTGCCATACTTATCTGGTGTCTTTGTACTGTCCGCAAAGCTGGATGTATGGGAGTAACTCTTTATGTAGGCTTTTCAGGATGCACACATGCAGGTGCGACGCAGTTATTGAGCCACAGCCAGATGTACGTATAAAAGGTAACAGAAGACAATATTACCTACACATGGTCATGGATTCTTATGGGGGTGAGGAAATATTGGTGTATACTCTGGCAGTCAACCACGGTGTTACTGAAAGAAGACATGTAGTGAAGAGAAGGCAGCCTAGCCATACTGTGGCACCTCTCCCAGTAGCTTTGTTTTGGCTAGTCTTACCACTGGCGTCCTGCAATAAATAGGCACCTATGATTTAGCAAATGAAATATCTCTAGGGATGATGCTGGGGACTAGAAACAACACTGCAGATGAAGTGGAATCTGTTGCTAGGGAACTGATCAGATTAGTGTCTCTTCTGCACGCTGATCATAATCTCTGGCAGAATCGTCTGGCGCAGAAACGCAAAGTCGTATTGACATAATGGGTTGAGTAAAGCGGTCTAATTAAATGAAGGTATTGGTGCCACTCAGCCCGTTGGTACAGCGGGTTATGCTGTTATTTCCAGTGTCATGTTGGAAGAGGACATGTTCAGAAGCCTCTTCTTACACCATATAGCCAAGTAATGTGCCTAAGTAGACATTGTTACATACGGTAACTTTCTATAGATTTACATTTCATGAGAAAGTATAGCGCAGGTAATAAGGAATGCATTTTATCCTGTACAGGTAATATAATGTGCACAGACATGGCGCCATGTAAAAGACCAGAATGACAGGCTGCTTTTTATGGAAAGGATTGGGGATTTCTTCTTGTCATGTTAGTAGGGTCACTCAGTATCCAAATCTATCTTTAGTACAGGTCTCTAAGTTATGGCATCATACATCTGATACATACAGGGCAATGGGTGCAGAGCAGACCCCTTCCTTTGTGGCAAAAGTCGCACTTTCTAAGCTAATGGGGCATACACAGTGCCTGCATCAAAAAAAACATCCTGGATTAAAGATTTCTTACTCAATTTAAAGGTCCTGATATGTACATTGTATAGTAAATATAATATATAAGTATCTAATACAAGCATAGTTGTTCATAAATACGGTCTAGCCAACCATGTTTTCTCCAGAGATGAGCAGTGCTGTTGAACAATGGCACCGATTTACTATTGTAAACCTGACCTGTTTTGGTGGGTCGTGCACCACAAGCTGTGTCTGCACCAGAATTTGCGCCAAAAAAATTAAAAACCCAACCACCTCTCCATTTTACTCAGAAAACCTGAAAAAGGGGCGAGGCATTTGTAAAAAATCAAAACCCACAAAGAAAACTACACTCCACTGTCAAATCAGGGCCAATGTCTGGAATCCTTCTTTGGCCCAAGTTAAATTTGCAGGTTGGTCATACTAAAGCTAAGTTTCCACTTGGTTGTTTTCCCTGCATTTGCATTTGAGTGGAAATTGCATTTTTGGTCCCTTTGGCGTTTTTTGTTGGGTACCAAAAAAAAAAAAAAAATGCAGTAGGGATGGGAAAAAATGTATTTAACAAAATGTTTTTTTTATTACAAAATTTTTATTAATTTTTAGTAAAGTGTGTGTGTGTTTCACTTTTTTATTTCTAAATGTTTTAGGTAGTACTACTACTCCCAGCATGGAACAGACTGGAGTAGTAGTACCTGTACTAATAGACAGATCGCCTCAGGTGTCAATCCTGACACCCGATGCGATTGTCCATAATATAGCAGAGATGCGGGCGGCTCTATACAGCGCTCGCATCTCTGCTCTGTACTCCGGCCAGTGATGTGAATAGAACATCACCCATTCATATTTTCCACCCAGAGTGGTGATTGGCCGGATGGTTGCAGCCAATCACCGCTCTCAGAGGGAAATATTCACATCACTGGCCGGAGTATAGTGCAAAGATGCGAGCGCTGTATAGAGCCGCTCCGCATCTCTGCTATATTATGGACGATCGCATCGGGTGTCAGGAGTGACACCCGCTGTGATCTGTCCTTACCTGCAGGTACTACTACTCCTAACATGAAGCACACTCTGCTCCATGCTGGGAGCTGTAATACCTACATTAATAGACAGATTGCAGCGAGTGTAACTTCTAACATCTGTTGAAATCTGTCTATTAATGCAGGTACTACAGGTCCCAGCATGGAGCAAAGTTGCTCCATGTTGGGGGCAATAGCACCTGCAGTACCTGTAGATGCAGCCAGCCGCTCTTCTATGGTCCCCTGCACTGCCGTATATACACACCTATTCATATTTCCCACAGAGTTGTGATTGGCTGGAACCATCTGGCCAATCATAGCTCTCTGTGGAAAATATGAATAGGTGTATATACGGCAGTGCAGGGGACCATAGAGCAGCCGGCCGCATCTATACATTATACAGAAACATCGCAACAGACCTGGGGCGATTTGTCAATTAGTACAGGTACTACTACTCCCATCAGTGTGTTCCATGCTGGGAGTACTAGTACTACCTAAAAAATGTAAAAAAAATTAAGAAAAAAAGTGAAAAACACAAAAATTTCAGGGGAAAAAAAGCCATAGACTCAACATGCTGCGACTTTGCAAAACTGCCAAGGAGCTGAAAACCGCCCAAAAAAAAAAAAAAATAGTAAAAAAAAACTGCTAAAGGATAAAAAAAAGAAAGGCAAACTGAAAAACGCAAAGTGGAAAAAGAATTTTGCGTTTTTTCATTGATTTACAGCTAACATCTAGCCGCAGCATTTTTTTTTCAACGAAAAAACGCCATGGGGGCCGTTTTGGCGTTTTTTGGGCAAAACGCCAACAAAAAAAACCCCAAAATTTATCATAGGTGCGTAGACTATAAATTTTGCACAAACTTAGAAAACCCCACACGGTACCTCAAAGTAATCGATCATCCAACACATTTCTGCGTGTCCTCATTGATGGTGAAGGGTTGCGCAAAATGCTGCCCTACGCAAAATCAGTGCGCAAATTATGAAAAAGCACACATGATAACTCTCTATCCACTGCAGAAAAGTATCCGCCAACCACCAAAATATAGAAAATAAATGCTATATCAAAAAATGTGCACAGAAAAGGCGGAAAGAAAAAACACTGCGCAAAAATGAGCACAACATAATAGAACTGAAAACCAGTGTACATACAAAGATTAATGTGATTAATGTAATCAGTGTGAAGACTGCGCAGTCTTGCATGTCTATGTGGTTTCATCTGCATTGCAGCCATTATATGTGAACCCAACATTGAAGGTGGTAGCGGCATCACAGTCAGCCTTGACCTCCAGGGTGTTCTGACTAAATAGAGAAGAAGAACAGGTAAAAGGTCTGGGCAATGCAAGACTTCAACCATTGCGCAAAAGCTGTAGCTATACATTAGTATGGACTGCAGCTATCACGCAATAGTTTAAATAAAATGGTAGCTCTATGAAAGTTGCAAAGTAATGTCTTAGCTTTAGCATGTGAACAGGGGTTTTTTTTTTTTTTGTTTTTTTTTTTAAATGCTGTTGACAAACATAGAAGATTTGGTTGCTGCATTGAAGGACAGCAGAAGAAAAACACTTGATCCTCCCCTGTACATTTCCCCGTTACAGTGGTCCCTCAAGTTACAATATTAATTGGTTCCAGGACGACCATTGTATCTTAAAACTAGAGATGAGCGAACTTACAGTAAATTCGATTCGTCAAGAACTTCTCGGCTCGGCGGTTGCTGACTTTTCCTGCATAAATTAGTTCAGCTTTCCGGTGCTCCGGTGTGCTGGAAAAGGTGTATACAGTCCTAGCAAAGAGTCTCCTAGGACTGTATCCATCTTTTCCAGCCCACGGGAGCACCGGAAAGCTGAACTAATTTATGCAGGGAAAGTCATCAACTTCCGAGCCGAGAAGTTTGTGACGAATTGAATTTACTGTAAGTTCGCTCATCTCTAGTTGAAACCATTGTATGTTGAAACCATAACTGGTAATTGGTTCTGAAACCACAAAATGTCATCCAAAAATAGGAAAAAGTGAGGATTAAAGAAAAATAAGTAGATAACTAATAGAGAGAAAGCGTATAAAAGTAAGAAAGAACTGCTGGGAGCTGTAAATCACTGTCTAGGTCAGTGTTTCCCAACCAGGGTGCCTCCAGCTGTTGCAAAACTACAACTCCCAGCATGCCCGGACAGCCAACGGCTGTCCGTGCATGCTGGGAGTTGTAGTTTTGCAACAGCTGGAGGCACCCTGATTGGGAAACAATGGTTTATGTAGAGGACAGGAGCTTCTTCAGGGTCCTGTACAGTACACACAGTGGGGGAGATTCATCAAAACCAGTGTAGAGGAAGAGTGGTGCAGTTGCCCATAGCAACCAATCAGATTGCGTCTTTCATTTTTAACAAGGCCTTTGAAAAATGAAAGAAGCTATCTGATTGGTTGCTATGGGCAACTCAGCAACTTTTCCTCTGGACAGGTTTTGATAAATCTCCCCCAGTGTCCTAAATGGAGCCGCCCTTACTTGGTGTCCAAAGGAGCAGCTAACCCTGGCACAGGTCAAGAGTACAGAACTTGTAGTGCCTCCCTGTACTATAGGGGGCGCTACCAGACACCAGTCAGTGCATTGGACTTCAATAACACAGGTGATTTACCAGTAAAATGTTCATTCTGATTGGCCAGTTGCTCCAGTTGGGACACGTTTCACAGATCTGGACTGTCCGTACATTGTATGTTGAGTCCGGTTTCAAGTTAACAATGGTCCAGAAAAAAACATTGTATGTTGAAACTATTGTAAGTTGAGGGATCACTGTATTTGCTATGCAAAAAAAAAAAAAATACAATCCTTTTGTACTATGAACATGCACAGCAGTTGCGCTGCGTGCACCCGGCTTACCTGTAGTTAGAAACCCCCTTACCTTAGGATGCAGGAACATTACCCCGGGGTGCGGACTTTGGTCTTATGGGCAGCAGGACATGGGGTTGTGCAGGTGGAATAATGAATGGCTGAGAAGTTCACCTGTGATTGAACAACTCACACCACTTGTCTAGTTGTAGGATTGATGTCAGAAAGCAAACAAAGGGTTAAAGAGCCAACGTTATATAAAGCAGGGCTAGTAGAGGGCAGAGCCCTTTGGTATAAGCAGGCTGTGACTGTGGGGTTATATTAGATAGGGCTGCAGGCAGCATGTATCAGTTGATGAATACATTTGTCCGCTGCTTTTTAACTCATTTGCCTTTCCCTGTTCAAGATGTCGTCTGGCCCGGGCAGAGGAGTGAGATAAAGTGGTTTGGTTGTCTGTGTGGAAGGAAAAAGGGATCTCTGTATAGTTCTGATCCAGCGGATTGGGCTGCCACTGGACCAGATGCTGGTCGTATTTTGCAGTTTGGCCCCTTAGCCTTTCTCTGGGGGATCGTTATTTGGTTCTGGACAGTCTGGCAATCTGTGGCCTGGGCATTCTGTTATCCATTTTTGTTGTGGAATTTAAAGAAGAGCCTAGGTTTCCCAAACGCATTTAACCATTCAGATGCCAAAATGCAGTCAGGCACAAATGTTCTAGAAAATCAGTGCTGTAATGCTGAAATGGGGCTTGGATTCTCGACTACAGTAGACTCCACAGTTGAGTTTTCAGAAGTTAAAGAGGAATTTGAGCCTCCGCCTACGCTAGAGAATGATCATGAAATGCCAGGGCAAGAACCGGACCAATTTATCGTAGATGAATTTGAGTTCAGCCCTGAAATTCTACTTGAATCAGGGGCCTGTTCAAAAATACACATAGACCAGAGCTTTGAAGAGGACTTCCTTACAGTTTTTGAACCAAGAGTTGGCTCCTCAATAGCAGATGGGGAATGTCAAACTGATGAGGAACTGAATAGCCTCTTTGGATACTTAGATGACTCTGTGGCCTCCTCCATGAATTTTGCCAGGTCTCTTGAATCCGATGTGTGGCTTCCTTTAGAGCCCAGTGAGGAAATGGTTTCTGCGCCTGTTGAGTGGTCAAACCTTCAGACTGGGAGAGGACCTCTTCAGGCTGATCTAAGCTTTGATACCTTCTCAGGAATGGAATGTTATGGTATAGGAAATCATTTAGGCCAAATTATAATAAATACTGGGCCAGATAGCGGCGACCAGGAGAGTGGCGTCACGGAAGGAGGAAGTTGCAGTGACGAAGACTACAGCAGGCATGACAAGGCCAGGTATTATGTTTATCTATTTCATGTCTCATAACACTATCTCTATGGCCAAAATGTACTAATAAGGGCGGATTTATCAAGACGTGCGCAGGGGAAAAGCTGACCAGATCAGATTACTTTTTAAAAGTGTCTGTGATGTAAAAGTAGTAGTCTGTTTACTATGGGCAACTTTTTCTCTTCAGGGGTTTTGCTAAATCTCTTCCATACTGTCTAATAGATAGTGTAGACTTATTCTAGACAGTCTTTATAGGGGTTCTCCAGTGCTTAGACATCTTATCCCCTAACCAAAGGATAGGGGATAAGATGCCTGATCGTGAGAGTCCTGTCGCTGGGGACCCCCGTGATCTTGCACGCGGCACCCGGTTTGTAATAAGTCCCCGGAGCCTGTTCGCTACGGGTCTGATTACCGACGACTACAGGGCCGGTGGCGTGTGACATCATGCCTCCGCCCCTGTGTGACGTCACGCTCTGCCCCTCAATGCAAGCCTGCGGGAGGGGGTGTGACAGCTGTCACGCCCCTCCCATAGGCTTGCATTGAGGGGCGGAGCGTGATGTCACACGGGGGTGGGGGCGTGACATCACACGCCGCCGGCCCTGTGGTCATCGGTAATCAGACCCGGAGCGAACACGCACCAGGGACTGATAACAAATGGGATGCCGCGTGCAAGATCACTGGGGTCCCCAGTGGTGGGACCCCCGCGATCAGGCATCTTATCTCCTATCCTTTGGATAGGGGATAAGATGTTTAAGCACCGGAGAATCCCTTTAAATGTACCAGATTTATCTTAGTGGGTTAGTTTATTTTATCTGGTGCATCTATAGGCTAGTCTACGGTTAGATCAACAATTTTGACATCATTTTTGGTGCACAAAGTCACACACAAAAACCTTCAACCATGCTTTCCAGTCCTGCATAATACATTTATGCATTCAGAAAATGGGGTAAACGTGTCACTAGTTGGCTGTTTGCTCCATTAAACTATAAAAGTCAGCCTTTCTTTTTGACAAGTTGCTGATGTCTGTCAAACATACAGGGTATAAATTAGGGCGGGGGGGATTTATCAAATAATGTGTAGGGGAAGAGTGGTGCAGTTGCCCATAAAAACCAATCAGATCGCTTCTTTCATTTTTCAGAGACCTTTTTAAAATTGAAAGAAGTGATCTAATTGGTTGCTATGGGCAATTGCCACTCTTCCCCTGCACGGGTTTTGATAAATCTTCCCAATGTGAATTTACCCTAAGCTAGTTTTTCTTTCTTTGGTGTAAATTCTGCCATTTTTATTTCTTGCATTTGCGATGGTATATCTGTCCGGTGTTTAGAGGAATGAGCTCTACTTATATGCAACGGATTCAAATGTGCAACCATAAAGATGCCTCACATATATCTGCTACTAAACACAGCTTTATATGTAAGGCTGCTTTCACACTACAGTGTATTCACCCGTTATTGTACATCCGTTATCTGTATTAACGGATCATTAAAAAAACGGATGAAATAACGGGTGCTAACGGCTGAATAACGTCATGTACCATTATTTTATGGTCGTTTTGACACCCCTGCCTACAGACTCCCATAGCCGGGACTACTACTACTACTCCCATCATGGAACAGACTAGTTTCCATGATGGGAGTAGTAGTTCCCCGGCTGGGGAGGCTACCGGTGGCTGGGGAGTGTTTGTACTACTACCCCCATTATGAAACACTGTTTCATGATGGGGGTTGTAGTACAGGGGCTGACGGATTGATTGCACCGGGTCTCACTTCTGAGACCTGATGCGATCAGAAGTTATTAAACAGGGGAGCGGGTGGTATGCTCTGCTCCCCTGCGATGTACGGTGTATTTTTACTTTTAAATTCCCTGCTGGGAGCCCTGAATACCTGGCACCGAGGAGCCATTAAGGGCTCCTGGTGGGGTTTTTAAACTACTAATTTGACCCCCAAATGTATTCTCCCCCCCCATGCATATTTATAATAATTCATTGGCTCCAGTGTACTTATCCTTATCCCCCCCCCCCCCCCCAGTGTCCTTATTTACCCTCTCGCTGCCTGCTCCTCATGTTATTGGAGCAGGGCAGCAGTGGGACATGTTGGGAACAGTCGGCGGCGAATGAATGAAGCCGACATGTCCCACATGTAGGCTTCATTCGTTCACCGCTGCTGCCCGACATTTCCCCGGTGCTGCCTTGCTCCTAGCGCGATCAGTGCACCGCTGGGACATGTCTATTCTCTGCTGCTTATCTCCGTCGGGTACGGAGATGAGCAGCAGAGAATAGACATGTCCCGGCGGTGCACTGATAGCGCTGGGAGCAGGGCAGCACCTGGGAAATGTCGGGCTGTGTAGTGAACGAATGAAGCCTACATGCGGGACATGTCGGCTTCATTCATTCACCACCGCGGGTTCCCGACATGTCCCGCTGCTGCCCTGCTCCAAGTACATGAGGAACAGGTAGCGGGAGGGAGAATAAGGAAACTGGGGGGGATAAGGATAAGCACACTGGGGCCAATGAATTATTATAAACACACTGGGGCCAATGAATTAATATAAACACACTGGGGCCAATGAATCATTATTCATCCAGAGCTCCCGGCGGGGGGATTTCAAAATGAAAGTTTACACAGTAGTATGTACATCGCAGGGGAGCCCAGCATGCCACCTGCTCCCCTGCTTTATAACTGCTGATCGCATCAGGTCTCAGAAGTGAGACCCGGTGCGATCAATCCCTTACAACCTGTACTACTACCCCCAACATGGAACATACTCTGTTCCATGATGGGGGTAGTAGTACAAACACTAATGTAGCCTCCCCAGCCACTGGCAGACTCCCGCAGCTGGAGGATCTACTACTCCCATCATGGAAAGGAGTGTTCCATGATGGGAGTAGTAGTAGTCCCTCAGCACTGCAGGAGTCTGCTGATGTCATCTCTTCTGAGCATGCTCAGAAGTAATAACAGATATTATAACCCGGGTGCAAACAGATGACATTAAAGACTCATCTGTTTCCCATAGACTTCAATGTTAAAATTTTAACGGCCGTTATTCCACCGTTATTTTTGACGGAAGAAAAATAAGTGCATGTGACGTTTTTTCTTCAGTCACAAATAACGTCTGTTATTCATAAAGGGTTATAATGGGTGATAATGGATAATCAAAAAATCCCATAGACATGAATGGGATTTTGTAACTGCCATTTAACTGTCGTTTCTAACGGAAGTTTATAGCGGATCTTTTAACAAAGCAGAAGTATAGTGTGAAAGCAGCCTAAGATGAGCACTGTATGATACAGGTTGTGGTTATAGTCTTCCTTTATACAATGGAAATATTGAGAAATGGGGAAGGTGGGGGCTGTAGAGTCTATAAAAAGTGTCTCAATGTTTATTGCATTCGTTCCTGGCACTGCGGACAGATCACATGTAAGAATAATTACCTGGGAGTCAGCAGCTTGTGTTTTTCTACTTCTGGCAGATAGTGATGGAAGGTGCACAAAATAACCTGTATGTAAGTGATACAGTTTAGGAAATGCTAGACCATTGTTTGGTTATAGGACTTAAAATAGGGTCACTCCACAAAATTAAGTTTACAAGTTGGACACCATGGGGGACACTTGCTCAGGCTGTACCCCATGTACTTAACCCCTTAACGACCATGGACGTGTATACTCATCCATGTGCCGTTAAGGGGGTATGGCACGGGCTCCCGAATCGAGCCTGCGTGATGCCGACTGGCATCCAGCTGATTCCTGTAGCTGGGGGCCGGCGTTAATAGCGGACATGCGGCGATCGCCGAGGGCGGCTATTAACCCATTAGATCGCCGCTGTCAAAGCGGACTGCGGCGTCTAAAGGTGCCTTAATCCCATCATTGGTGGTCCAATGGGGTGGATCACCCCCCCCCCCCCCCCATAGCGCGATCGCAGGGGGGGGGGGGGGGGGGGCGATCCACTGCTGAGGTAGCCGGAAGGCTTACCTCTCGTCCTGCTGCGGCTCTGACAATGATAAAGCCTATAGCAAAACCAGGACCTCCAATATGACGACGGGATAAAGAGCGCAGGACAACCAAGTAAAAGGGATCTGAGGTTTAGTCACCCATGGGTGAATAAACCTCAAATCACTTTTACTTGGTTGTCCTGCGCTCTTTATCCTGTCGTCATTTTGGAGGTCCTGGTTTTGCTATATTCATTTGGACGTGGAGCAGCTGCGGACGCCCACCTTATATGCCATTTTCCATTGTTGCACTTGGTTGAGTGTAACCTGTTGCGGTAAGCGCTATTTTACCTCAAGCCAAATATATGCAACAACGTTATCACACTACGGAGCGCTGTCTATCTTTCATTTCAATGATAAAGCCTGGCAGGACCAGGCTTTATAAAACGAGCGCAGAGTACACAGATCAATGTGGTTTTATGGAACCACATTGATCTGTATGAGGAATCAAATGGTTCCTCCTAAAAGTCCCCTAAGGTGACTAAAAGTGTAAAAAAAAATAATTAAAAACACACACATTAACCCCTTCCTTATTAAAAGTTTAAATCGCCCCCTTTTCCTAAATTCCATATAAAAAATATATAAACATAATAAAAATAAACATATGTGGTATCACCGCGTGCGTAAATGTCCGAACTATAAAAATATAATTCCAAAGTCCAAAATAGTGTATGTTTGGTCACTTTTTATACCACTAAATTAATAAAAGGCGATCTAAGAGATCTATCAAAACAAATAGGGTACAGATTAAAACTTCAGATCACAGCGCAAAATATGACCCCTCATACCGCCTCGTACGCGGAAAAAATAAGTTATAGGGGTCAGAAGAGGGCAATTTTAAATGTATTAATTTTCCTGCATGTAGTTATGTTTTTTTCCAAAAGTGCGACAAAATAAAACCTATATAAGTAGAGTATTATTTTAATCGTATGATGGACCTACATAATAAAGAGAAGGTGTCATTTTTACCGAAAAAAGTACTGCTTAGAAACGGAAGCCCCTCCAAAAGTTACAAAATGTTTTTTTTTTCTTCAATTTTGTCACACAATGATTTTTCTTTCCCCGTTTTGCCATAGATTTTTGGGTAAAATGACTTTCATTACAAAGTAGAATTGGTGGCGCAAAAAATAAGCCATCATATGGATTTTTAGGTGAAAAATTGAGAGTTATGATTTTTAAAATGTAAGCAGGAAAAAACTAAAGTGCAAAAAACAGAAAAACGCTTGGTCCTTAAGGGGTTAATGTGTTTATCTATGAAATGAATGTAGCGTACACCATGGGAGAAATACAGGAAAATCTGTGATTTCTAATGTGTTAGAGTTCTGGCTCAAGTTGCACTAAAAAAGGCCTTGCAACATGTTCTTGTTTAGTTTTCTGGGGTCTGAAATGCGACGCACTGTATTATAGTTTAACATAAAGTAGGCCAACCAATAG
The DNA here is from genome assembly GCF_029499605.1 of Hyla sarda. Lineage (NCBI taxonomy): Eukaryota > Metazoa > Chordata > Amphibia > Anura > Hylidae > Hyla > Hyla sarda. Next base: position 156,741,733 of record NC_079192.1, read on the forward strand.
TTAGTAAAAAGTTGGTCAACATGCTCTTAAGATGCAGCAAATTTGTGATACAGCAGCATGAAGGAACGTGATAAATTTGGCACATATGGAGACTACAGTGATCCCTCAACTCACAATGGCCTCAACATACAATAGTTTCAACATACAATGGTCTTTTCTGGACCGTTGTAAGTTGAAACCAGACTCAACATACAATGTACAGACAGTCCAGATCTGTGAAACATGTTAATGGCCGGAAGAACTGACCAATCAGAATGGGCATTCACTGGTAAAACCCCTGTATTACTGAAGTGTATGCACTGACTGGTGTCTGGTAGCGCCCCCTACAGTACAGGGAGGTATTACATGTTCTGTACACTTTACCTGTCCCAGGGTTAGCTGCTCCTTTGGACACCAGGTGAGGGCGACTCCGTTACTTTTTTGGGACACTTTGTGTACTGTACAGGACCCCAAAGAAGCTCCTGTCCTCTGCATAGACCAGCATTTTAGCAAGCAGGGTACCCCCAGCTGTTGCAAAACTACAACTCCCAGCATGCCCGGACAGCCTTTGGCTGTCCGGGCATGCTGGGAGTTGTAGTTTTGCAACAGCTGGAGGCTCCCTGCTTGGGAAACACTGACATAGACAGTGATTTATAGCCCCCAGCAGTTCTTTATTACTTTTATATATAAGGATTTGCTTTATCTATATTAGTTATCTACTTTTTCTTTAATCCTCACTTTTTCCTATTTTTGAATGACATTTTGGTGGCTTCAGAACCAATTACCAGGTTTCCATAGAGTTATGGTTTCAACATACGATGGCTGTCCTGGAACCGATTAATATTGTAACTTGAGGGACCACTGTACTTCTAAGGGTGTATTCACACATATTTGATGCACAGAATTTGAAGCTGCAGAGTTTAATGTAAACGAAATGGCTGAACAGAACTTCAGACCTGCAGCTTTAAATCTTGCGCATCAAATATGCGCAGGATACTGTACAGTCACTAAACAGGATTAACCTATCTAAACACCGGGGGAACAAGACTCCTGCTTTTGGGTGGGGGTGACGCTGCTGCTCATGGGAACGTTTTAAAAATGGGCATGGCTCCGAGGTGAACCTTACTGAACCTTTCAAGGCCCCAGATTTATAAAAAACCTGTCCAGAGGAAAAGTTGCCCATAGCAACCAATCAGATTGCTGCTTTCATTTTTAACAATGTCTCTGCAAAATAGTAGCAATCAGATTGGTTGCTATGGGCAACTTCCTTTCCACAGGTTTTGATAAATCTCTTTTCATCATATTACACAATGAATGTGAAAATAAACACAACACACATTTGCACATGCGTTTTTTATTTTATTTATTTATTTATTTATTTATTTATTTTTTTGGCATGGGAAAAGAAAAACACCATAGATACAGCATTCTGTGTTTTTAAAAGTGCAAGTGACCCAAGAAATGCCCCCCAAGTGAGAAGAAACCCAACAAAGAAAACATTGTAGGGGGAGATCTATTAAAACGTGTGCAGAGCAAGAGTGGTGCAAGTGTCCATAGCAACCAATCAGATCGCTTCTGAAAAAAGAGAGAAGCAATCTGGTTGGTTGTAATGGGCAACTGCACCACTCTTCCTCTACACATGGTTTGGTAAAACCAAAAATTGCGTTATGTATTTTCTTCCGAACTTTCAGCTATAGTAACATCTGGCTGCAGTAAAGAAAATTTTACTTTTTAGGTCTTCGCTGCAGATGGGACGGTTCAACCTGGTTAGCCACATTTACTATAGTGGCAAGGGCAAACTTTAAAGCCTGCCACTTGGGCAGCCACAGAAGCCACAGACTTTCTAGAAGGTGTGTGCCTCCTAATCCAGGGCAGCTGTCCTACGTGGGATTTTTCATACACCGGTCTCCATAAATCCCTTCCAGTGTTTTATTTCCTTAAAAACACTGGGGCAAATTTCTGAAAACCATCTAAAAGAAAAACCTGTCTTTGCCCGTAGCAACAAATTAGTGTATCTTTCATATAATGAAAGCTGTGATTGGTTGCTATATGCATTAGGGATCGACCGATTATCGGTTTGGGCGATATTCACGATTTTGGGGATTAGCCAATAACTTATACCGGAATATCGGTATAAGTTATCGGCTATCGGCCTGAAAGGTCACAGATTATTGGTATCGGTCCTAAAAAATCAATATCGGTCGATCCCTAATATGCATCAGTGTTTATTTCATACGGTTTTGATAAATGAGGCCCAATGAGATAATCAAAAATTGTGTAAAAGAAAAAGTGGTCTTTATTTGTCTTCAGTAACCACTAGTATTTGCTCTGGCTGCTATGAGCTAGAGTTTTTCTTTTTGATTCTTCTATATGTTAACATAACTAGTTTTGTATAATAGTGTTTTTTGTTTTTCTTTTGCTGTTTGGGCAGTTCCACATTGGTGCTGCCGAGATAGTTCGCCAAATTTACTTATCTACTCGGATGGCTTGTTACATTGATTTGAATGAAACCAATTCAAGCAAATGTCGGCAGTCAGTGTTGATATTTTGCTGACATGTCCGTGCCTCAAGGCACAAATCATGTGAACCAGGCATAAAGTTTACTGATCCTTATGGGGTCCATCTTCTTAGACCCCCCCCACCATTCCAAAGAACAAAAGGATTACAGGTCTTGGTTCTCAGCTAAAGTCTGGCTGCACACATGCTTTAATATATTTCTTTATACTTTTTATGGAAAATGAAACTGTGTATAAAGCCCTTTAAAAAATGCATTAAATGAATGGGGGTTAGAAAATTAAAGGGGATCTTGAGATGTTCATCACCATTATCTGTAAATACACTTCATGTGAACAGACACATTGATTTCCAGAGACCTGTCCTATGTATTATTTGGAGCCATTATGGTATATGTGATATATATAATTATATATATATATATTTTTTGAATTGGAAGGATTCCTAGAGTATTCAGTTTCCTGTTAAAGGGGGGTTTCCATGTAAGTGTCTGGTCGGTATGATTTATAGCTTCTTCGTCTCTTCTTACTCAAAGGGCTTTTTCAAGTTAATCAAAAATGTGACTACTTTTTGAAATTGTGATTAAAAACTAAAGAATCTATGCTCACCTATGCCATGCTAGTGCTGCCGTTCCACTACTTCATGCCAGGCTTTACTTGGCAGAGCATTGAAATGCCTTCATATACCCAGGTCACAGCTCCAGCCAATTACTGGCATCAGCACCTTAAAATACCAGACTGCTGAGGCCAGTGAATGGATGCATTAGAAAGGGGTGGACTGCAGCTGGAAGTAGCTGGGTAAGTATTAGTAAAAACATTTTTTTTTTAAATTACTACTTTTGCAGCATTTCCACATATAAATCAGTGTCTTATTGTGCAGATATGTTGTCGTTTTTTTTGTCTTTTGTAGCTTTCATGCATGTCTGTGTAAATTGGAAAAAATATATACAATACTGTATACATATACAGTTGCTACATCCAAAGAATTCAGAGCGCACTCACCCGGAGTCAGTCGCCGTACCAAAGACTCCGGCACCGGTTATCCTCGGTCCATCAGGGATATCGCAGGAGATACAGTGGAGGGGTTCTCAGACGCTGGCCACGGTCCGCATCACGCCCTCCGGCGCTTCGTCAGGCCACGCGTGGCCTGACGAAGCGCCAGAGGGCGTGATACGGACTGTGGCCAGCATCTGTGAACTACCCACTCTATTTCCTGCGATATCCCTGATGGACCGAGGATAACCGGTGCCGGAGTCTTTGGTACGGCGACTGACACCGGGTGAGTGCACTCTGAATTCTTTGGATGTAGCATATGGAATACTTTGGATGTAGCATATGGAATACTTTGGATGTAGCATACAGAATACTTTGGATATAGCATATAGTCTACCCTCATGCCATAGACTCTAAGTGCTAAACAGATATACCGGATTAGAGGACGTGTATGTGTCCGTACTACCGGATGAATATATAGCTGTGTATATATCTAGCGGTGCCGGTGATTTCACCTCTTTGTATGTGTAGTTACATATACAGTTGTGTTGAATCATTTCCCCAGTAAAATTCACAAAAGCAGATTTGTTGTGGATTTTGACATCTCAATTGAAGTCAGTAGGATAAATCTGAACCCTGAGTTGACCTGCTGCAAAGCAAAATCCATACCATAAGTCTGTCTTCATGGAATTCTTCTGCAGCATGTAGATGAGAGTTGGTAAAATTGGATTTCCATCATGTCTTTTGCAGTGTTTCTGGACATAGACTATATATGCAGTAAGTATAATCATTTTTTATTTTCTGTATAATCTATAACATGTTATAAATAATGTAACATGAAATTCTGCAGTATAAACTTTTTTTTTTCTTTTTTTTTCTGCTTTGACTATTCTTTTCAGTGATATTGGGTAGGGTCACCTGTGATATCATTGGTTTCCAGTAGTAGTTTCCAGAGACTGTTTTCCCCATAATGACAATATGGCTTTAATAAAATGCGAGGAAACACAGAAAGCAGAGTTGTGTGCTGTCTATGTAACATTGTTTTCAGACGATTTCACCGAAATTGAAGAACACAGTGTTACAGGAATGTGCTGCAGGAGTCTTCAGAGAACAGGACGTAATCCTTGTGGCAGACAAGTTTTAACATGGAATGTGCAAGAAGTGAATGAATGCATAAGACGTAGTCTGGATCTCAACACTAGAGTATTTTTTACCTTTACTACATTGTGGCAAAGCCGCATAAGGCAGTTTTGATACAGTAACAAAACTAGGACTAAATCCTATAAAACTATGAGAATGGCTTCTGCTTAAAACTACATGGATGAGGCTTAAATATTCTCTCAACTACTAGGGGTATTCCAGGAAAAAACTTTTTTATATATCAACTGGCTCCAGAAAGTTAAAGGAGTACTCTGGTGCAGAGTATTCCTGCTCCGTCCTGCCCGGACTGCAAAAAAAATGAAAGTAAACAATCTCTCGCCTTCCTGGGTTCCCGCGGAGCGCCACTACAGCTGATCAGTCCTCCGGTCCATCTTCTTCATACTTCCATGTGAACGAAGCGTCACATGGCACTCAGCCTATTATGGGCCGAGGCAGAACAACGCGGCGGCCGGCGATAGGCTGAGCGCCATGTGACTCTTCATTTCACCCGGAAGTATGAAGAAGATGGACCGGAGGACCGATCAGCTGTAGTGGCGCTCCGAGAGAACCCAGGGAGGTGAGAGATGGTTTATTATTTATTTTTTTGCAGCCCGGGCAGGACAGAGCAGGAGTACTCTGCACCAGAGTACTCCTTTAAGCAGATTTGTAAGTTAATTCTATTAAAAAATCTTAATCCTTCCAATAATTATCTGCTGAAGTTAAGTTGTTCTTTTCTGTCTGGCAACAGTGCTCTCTGCTGACATCTCTGCTTGTCTCGGGAACTGCACAGAGTAGAAGAGGTTTGCTATGGGGATTTGCTTCTACTTTGGACAGTTCCCGAGACGTGTCATGAGAGAGCACTTAAACATAAAAGAACAACTCAACTTCAGCAGCTAAAAAGTACTGAAAGGACTAAGATTTTTTTAATTGAAGTAATTTACAAATCTGTTTTAACTTTCTGGAGCCAGTTGATATATAAAAAAGAGAGTTTTTTTTCCTGGATAACCCCTTTAAAGGGGTACTCCACCCCATCCCGTCAATGGGAGGGGGCGTGACTGCCATCACGCCCCCTCCCATAGACTTTCATTGAGGGGATGGGGCGTGACGTCACACGGGGGCGGAGTCCTGACTTTACGGACTTCCGTTCCCGTGGTCGTGACCCAGACCTTCCAGCGCTTCCGGACAAGAAACAGGTGGGTGCCACCTGCAATATTGCGGGGGTCCCCAGCGGTGAGACCCCCACGATCAGACATCTTATCCCCTATCCTTTGGATAGGGGATAAGATGTCTAGGGGTGGAGTACCCCTTTAACTCAGATCTCTCCAGCAGTTCTGGAATATATCTCTAGAATAACTCTGAGTGATCTAGTATTTAGTACTGATGTTATCAATGAGTGAATGTTAATAGCTGGAATACCCCTTCGATAGAATGCAGGCTGACAAAAACAGTGAATATTCTGCTAGTAGGGTGTGCGTGTCAATTGGAAATCCTTTGCAGGTTTGTAGGGTAGTTTCATTCAGGAGCATAACTATAGGGGGTGCTAAGGTAGCATTGGCCCCTGTTCACTTTAGGGTGGCTGAAAGCCCCTCTACCACATACAATACTAGTAATGACTCATGGAAAGTGGTTGTCCCTGTTATATATTTTATATCAAGTCACAAAGTAATGAATTGTTAATAGTAATGTATAATGTCACATAGGTTATATTGTGGCTAATATAAGTGTTACACAATGTCCTCTAACACGTTTCTTTTCATGCTGTCTTGCAGTGGAGCTGCCACAAGTGGAGGGGAGAATGATGGGGATGAGCTTGACCAGGACTGGAAGCCCCCCGACCCAGAACTTACCCAGAAACTTGTTGTTCAGATAGAGTACTACCTCTCTGATGAAAACTTGGAGAAAGATGCCTTTCTATTGAAACATGTGAGAAGAAACAAGATGGGATTTGTCAGTGTTAAACTACTTACCTCATTCAAAAAGGTATATTGAGATCTGAGTTAGTGCTGAATGCATGCAGTTATGTCTTCTGCCCGACTTCTACATGTTTATAATGACCACTGGACACGAGAGGCGTTACCTAGTACAGAGCAAGAAAACTAAAAGGGTAGTCTGGAGTTGGTTCTTGAGGACCATCTGTATATTTCTGCATTATCACCTCACACAGTTGGGCTTTTGTATCTGAGATGACATTGCCCAATGAAGACATCTACTTTAATAGAAAGTGCTGCTTCACCCAGTATTGTAATGTAGAACTAGGGGGGGAAATTCATCAAACCTAGGAAAAAGGAACAATTGCCCATAGCAACCAATCAGATTCTTAATTTTTTTTTCTTTTTTAAGGCCTCTGAATAATGAAAGTGGAGTTGGGATTGGTTGCTATGGGCATCTAATCCATTGTTTCTTTACACAAGGTTTACTAACCCCCCCCCCCCCCCCCCCTTAGTTTCTGCAACTTACTAATATAGTTGTATGAACTATTTTGCGAAGTGGGCAGCTTCAGGGAATGTATGCCCTTAACACTGCCTCCCCCCACCCCCATTACCACCACAACTGTATGGCTTTCCATAGTAAGATCCATTCCTATGCAGACTATATAGACGTAACCATAAATATTAAAATGTATTTTAACCTGTGTGGGAGGGCTCCTAAAAGTGCAGTTGGGCCCTGGTTTAGTTCTTGCAATTTACAATTTTCATATAATCTATGTAAAAATTTGGTAACTTTGTTGCTTTGCATTTATCTAAACAGTTGCCTCTGTAGTAGCTGGACTTATAACACATAATAAATTAAGACTAGATTTAGAATTATAATGTTTTCCCTTAGTCTCCTCAGCAGCACAATCGTGGGGTGTCTTTGCCCCTGTTTGCCTTGCAGAACTTGAGAATTTTTTATAAAATAGACAAATTTAAAGCCTGCCCCCCTTACGTATATAGGAAAAACACTCCCTATCTACATTGATTAAACTATAAAGTAAATCAAATAGAATAGGGAGGGAGTATTGTGCTGCTGAGGAGACTAAGGGAAACCGGATTAACATTCTAAATCTGTTCTTCCCTATCGTTCCACAGCAGCATCATGATGGGGAGTAGCAAGCAGTTACCCCCACAGGGAGGACCTTACTGCTTAGCAGACTGTATTTCAGACTTAACAAAAGTCAGCTGATTGGACACAGAACCATCTAGTCGATTGGTACAAGCATCTTTCTGCCCAGGAACCATCCACAGTTCTGGTTGAATGCGCTTAAAGCATACCTGTCAGATCCCACAAAAAAAATAAAATAAAAAAAACTGTTAGGCTGGGTTCACATGGATTGTCCTCCATCCCGATTTTCTCCCGTCAATGCCTCTTAAACGGACCATACTACAAACTGATACAAATGCCATTTAGTGGCATCCTTTTGTATCAGTTTTTCATCAATTAGTATGAAAAGTCAGATGCCTACAGACTCCCGCAGCCAGGACTACTACTACTACTTCAATTATGGAACGGACTCATTTCCATGATGGGAGTAGTAGTTCCCCTGGCTGTGGGAGTCTGCTGGTGGCTACATTAGTGCTTGTACTACTACCCCCATCATGAAACAGATCCTGTTACATGTTATGGGTAGTAGTACAGGGATAAGGGATTGATCACACCGGGTCTCACTTCTGAGACCCGATGCAATCCTAAGTTATTAACCAGGGGAGCGGGTGGCATGCTCTGCTCCCCAGCGATGTTTATAGTGTCTTTTATTTTCATTTTCGCTGGGAGTGGCCATTCAGGGATCCCAGCGAGGTTTTTAAACTTGTACTGTGAATAATCTAATTTTATTCCCCCAATCACAGCGCACAGCAGAGCCACGTCACTCCATTCCCCACTGCTCATCCCTGTACCAGATGGGGAACAGCAGCGGGGAATGGAGGGACATGTCCCCGCTGTGCACTCTGATTATGGAGTGGGCAGAGAGGAATGGAGCGCAATCATAGTGCACAGCGGGGACAACTCGCGAGCTTTCGGGCTAATTGTGAATTGCATTGTGAAAGGGAACCCTGCACTCCCTTGTATGTGGGTTCTTTTGTCTGTGTGATTGTGATTGAAGATGGGGAGCGGGGGAATACAATTAGGTTATTTACAGTACAAGTGTAAAAACTTTGCTAGGAGCCCTGAATGGCCACTCTGTATTTGAATGTGAAAGTAAGACACTATATACATCGCTGGGGAGTGGAGCATGCCACCCACTCTGCTGGTTAATAACTTATGATTGCATCGGGTCTCAGAAGTGAGACACAGTGCGATCAATTCCTCAGCCCCTGTACTACTACTACTACTACTACCTCTAACATGGAACAGACTCTGTTCCATTATGGGGGTAGTAGTACAAGCACTAATGTAGCCTCCCCAGCTGCCCGCAGACTCCCGCAGCCAGGGAAACTACTATTTCCATCATGGGAAAAAAAAGTCTGTTCCATCATAGGAGGAGTAGTAGTCCCGCAGCTTTGCAGGAGTCCACTGCTTTCACCTCTTCTGAGCATTGTCAGAACTAATAACTGTTCAAAAAGTGATATTCAAAACCGGGTGCAAACGGATGACATTAGGCTCATCCATCTGTCATAGACTTCAATGTTTATAATATCCGTTTCTATTCTGTTATTTTTGTCAGGAAAAAATACTGCATGCAATGTCTTTTCACCATCAAAAATAACGGATTAGGAACCAAACGGATGTAAACGGCTTGCAAAGGGCTGTCAAAAAAAATGGGATTCATTTACAGCCATTTGCAAGCCGTTTGCAAAAGACTGAAACGGATTTGAGAATAGACCTGAATTAATGGGGACAGACATGAATTAATGTGAACGAGCCCTTAGAAGTTACTCAGTAACTCATTCTGATCATGTACAAATAATTTTTATGTCTTTATCACCCATATGTGACTAAAACATAGCATATTATAGCTGCTCATCTTTTCAATTGTCTCAAAGGGAGGGGGTGTGTCCTTCTCGACTGCACTGTGATGACTCCTCCCCCTCCCTCACTCTGCTGACTCACTGCTATTTGAGGAGCCTGGCAGCCTTTCTCTGTAACACTTTCCTCTGGTTTTATTCTGTACACGTGTATACAGACACATGATTACCTGTACTCTACCAATAAGACAATATGGTGAGTGTATAACTTAGATCTTCCTATGTAATTCATGTGTGACATCCTTGGGCATTCCTGAAATGCTGGGTCTTGTAGTTTTGGAATAGTTGGAGGTACAATGTTGCCTTCAACTGTGTGTCTACAACTTTTGAAAAATTACAACTCCCAGCATGCCCAGACATCCTTTGACTGTCCAGGCATGCTTGGAGTTGCAGTTTTGCAACAGCTAGAGGCACATGATTGGTAAAACTCTATTACAGCAATGTTGCTGCAAGGTGTGTTCCTCCTGCAGCATTGTCAATCAGCCATCACATGTCCTTGACCCTTGGGCACATTCATGCTGCTGTGGGACTTATCAGTGCCCCAGGAGGTATGGGAACCCCTAGTGGTGGGATTTTCAGAGGCAGTTTTCTTCACTAAAATGTGATTATTATTATTTTTTTTTTTCTAAAGAAATATATTATAAAAACTTTTTATATGTTGTACATCTTGGCAAAACAATAGTTTTTCTATGTGACAGTGCCCATTTAAGTAAAATCAGGTGCGTCCAAACCTTATAAGGTGTAACAGTTATTGATACATACCTAGTGTGATATGGATGGTTTAGAGGCTTTGTTGCCTCTATTCTTTTCTAGGAAGAGCACCAGAAATGGTCTTCCTTATGGAACACATGTTCTGTTTAGTAAGTAGATTCTTAAACATCTTACCAAGTCCACAGTTTTCCATAATCTTCCCCAGCAGGAAGTGCAGGCATGGATGTAACCTGATTAATGTTGAAGACTTTAGCACATATAGGTTGGTAAGAATCTCAACAGAACCTTGTCCTGGAAAAATCTTATTGTTCCTTTTAGGAAAACACTTGAAGCTCACCAACTCATTTAGCTGCAGTTATGGCCATTACAAATACAACTTTTAGAGCTTTATATTAACCTCAAATGGCTGTCCACAAAGCTGCTTTAGAACCAACTAAAGATTCCAATGTGATAATGGTCAGACATGCCTTGGACAAAGTCTGGAAACTTATATATCAGGAAGTATTTTACTTCCTGATATATAAGAAGCCTTCTTTGAAGCGAGGTGGACAGAGCCGAAATCTGTGCTGTCATAAAACTTGGCGATAGTCCTTTGTCAAGATTCTAAGATTACAGGTAAAGGGGAGAGGAAGGATCTAAAGATATGGACACACACCAGGCTTGAAAGATGCTTGTAACAAGATTCTACTTGATAGTAGCTTCACTCCTAGAGCAAGCTAGCATGTCCAAAACCTTATTGGAAAAACCCTCGGCCTTTAAAAGGAACGATGAACCTCCATGCCGTCAGGGTTAAAGGGGTTATCCAGGAAAAACTTTTTTTTATATATCAACTGGCTCCAGAAAGTTAAACAGATTTGTAAATTACTTCTATTAAAAAATCTTAATCCTTCCAATAATTATCAGTTGCTGAAGTTAAGTTATTTTCTGTCTGGCAACAGTGCTCTCTGCTGACATCTCAGCTTCTGAAGTTAAGGTTGTTCTTTTCTGTCTAAGTGCTCTCTGATGACACGTGTCTCGGGAAACACGCAGTTTAGAAGCAAATCTCCATAGCAAACCTCTTCTAAACTGGGCGTTTCCCGAGACAGGGGTCATCAGAGAGCACTTACAGAAAAGAACAACCTTAACTTCAGAAGCTCATAAGTACTGAAAGGATTAAGATTTTTTAATAGAAGTAATTTACAAATCTGTTTAACTTTCTGGAGCCAGTTGAGATATATAAAAAAAAGTTTTTTCCTGGAATACCCCTTTAATGACCTGAGGCTATGACAGAACTGTGTGCCCTGAGACACCAGGTCTTGCCTGGGGGTGCATCCAATAATTCCTTTAAAGGAAAACTGTCAGCTTGCTCCCTCCCCCCCCCCCCCCCGCACTAACCAGTGGTGCTGGCTGTACGGGTGACGCTGAGCAGTTTGGTTGCCTACTGTGCCCGGATCCGCCCGGCCATTCGGCCGAAATCTTCGTTTTCAGTATATGCTAATTATATGATAACTGGCACAGGCGGGGGTAACTGTCACTCTGACGTCAGCGGCCGCCGCCCGTAACACCACCCAGCTCTTCAATATTCCTCCCCTCCCTCCGCCTCGCCCTCTTCTCTGAAGAGGGAGAGGCGGAGGGAGGGGAGGAATATTGATGAGCTGGGCAGCGCTGTGGCTGCGGACGTCAGAGTGCCAGTTACCCCGCCAGCCAGTACCGCTGGTTAGTGCGGGGGGAGCAAGCTGACAGTTTTCCTTTAACTCCTCAACATGAGTTAGGCAAACAAAGATCTCTTTGGCCAACATGGTATGATGGCTATTATCGAGGCCTGATCCTGTCTAATCTTCATCAATACCCTTGGTATCATGGAAGTCTGTGGAAATATATAGGCCAGAATGAACACACACAAAAAAGGACATGGCATCCACCTTCAGAGGATTATCCTCTGGGTAAAGAGAGAAAAAAAATTTGTCTAGCATTGCTTTTACCTGCCATAAGGTCTTTTTCTGGGAGACCCCACATCTGTGTCAACTAAAGAAAAACTGAGGCATGGACAACTCTCTGGGAATTGTTTGATCATGACTGCTGAAGCCGAACTGCCAGGGCATTATGAACTCAACTGATGTGAATGGCAGATCATACCAATCTGGGTATTATGGTTTCTTCCCGTCTCAAGATCATCCACACTTCTTTTAGAAGGGCTTCTGATCTGGTACCTCCCTTCTTGTTGATATAAAACACAGATGCCATATTGTCAGTCCTGATTTATATGGCAGGTCCCACAAATATAGGGGGAAAATTACATAAAGCATTGCATATTGCCCTCAGTTTCTTACCCTGACATTTGCTGGTAAGATTCTTTCTTAGGGGCTCCAGTCCCCTTCTGTCCCCTCCTCAACTGGTACCTGAAGTGTCTGTAAGTGAGTTAGCCATTCATGTCCGCCCACCAAGTGAGGAAGCGACAGGTAGTAAGCGACAATCTGATGCAAAAGTCTGACATCTGTTTCAGTTCTTTAGGACCTCTCTTTGAAGAGGTCTTTAGTGCCAGAGGGCCCAGGGGACAGCATTTGTCACAGGTGACATAAATCCTAGGTACCTCATTAGAGTTCTGAAAGATACCAACCGAGGTGCTTGAAAAAAATCTGTATCCTCTAGCATTGTGGTCCTTCCGGGCTTTAGAGAAGATAGGCTTCATCTGTCTGGAATCTATCACAAATCCAAGAAGTTTTTGTTGTTGAAGGGGTAGGGTCTTATTTCTCCCATTGGACTCTATCCATCCAAGCTGATCCAACAGGGATAGTTGGGTCCACATAGATCTTAAGAAGCTCTGTAGATTGTGCCAGGATGAGCCAATCGTCCAGATAGGAGATTAGTCTTATTCGCTGGACTCTTAAGACTGCAACAACAGACGAGACTACTTTTGTGAAAACAAAGGGAGCAGTTATGCCTAAAGGCAGAACCTTTAACAGCAGATGGTGAATCTTGCCCTGAATTTCCACAGCAACAGAAAAGTACTTTCTGTGTCCTGGACAAATTGTCACACATAAAAAAAAAAGTGTCCTTGAGGTCTACAGATGTCATATGATCTCCTTTCAGAAGGACTGTCTTCAGGGTTCTGGTTTCTATTCTGAATTTTTTCTGAGATCTAGAACAAGCCTTTTTTTTGTCCAAAAGCTTATGTACTAGAAATATCGGGGAGTACACACATCTGCCCCTTTCTCAAGAGGGTACTGGTTCTAGTGAAGCCAAAGAAATTAGTTCTTGTATGGATGTTTTTGTATGGCTCTCCCTTTTTTGAAGAGTGTAGGGATGGAGAGACCAGAAATCTCTTGCGTGGATAGATGATAAACACAGTATAGCCTTTCTCTACAATTTGACAATACAAACTGGATCTTTATTAAACTTTTCCATAGGGGTAGGAAGATAGACCTGATGTCATAAAACCACCTTCATGGAAGGATCCCTAGAACATTTGGAGGGTCTCCTTTTTTGCTGCCTGAATCCTCCACCACGACTGAGGGCGACCTCGTCTGGATCTCTGTGGAGATAAGATCTTAGTACGATCCTCTTCAGATGACGTGGGATACACTTCGTTGGTCACCCTGAATTCTTCCTCAGCAATAGGAGAGGCTTGTCTAATTCTTTCTAAAAACGAGTTAGAGGTTGTATAGAGCTACTTCACATGGAGTCTTCACAAAAGTATTTCACCCAAATCATGACATCTGATAGGTTTGTCCGTATTCATTGGACTAGGGCAGCATGACTGATATAAGGTCATAGTCAGATAGAGCTGTATTTCACTTTCTGCAGGCTTAATGTCTTTGCTTATATCAGCAAAAAATAGCAAGTAAAAGGAACACAGGAATGGGGGGAGGGATTGGTATACATAGGCAATAGAGAGCGGATAAATCAAACACTTTCTTAATACTTATGAATAAGCCAACACAGCAGCTCAAGCATCAAGAGGCAAAAGACTGGAAGCTGAGCATTTAAATGGCCCCACTGACGCCAAAAAGATAAGACACTTCACCTTCCGGGCAGGCAAAAAACAATATAAGATAGGTAAAAGAAATAAGCTTTCATATAAAAAAAACTGTTAAACCAAACGTGGAACTAAATGATGAAAAAAATCTTTTAGAAAGTAATGAAAATATTTAGTCACAAAAGCTCCCGGCCGCAGACCTGAAGCAGAGAACTCAGTTCCAATGCGCCTGGCCAAGAGAGAACCAGATCTGGTGTGCACTCCGGAGAGTAATGCACTTATGACCCATAGGATGCCACAAACACCAGACTTGGAGCAGGAGGAAAGAATAGCCATTACACTTCACCTCCGGGAATCAGTAAAAGAGAAAAAAGGCTATAGTAAATGGGGGGGGGGGGGGGGGGCACAACCAGTCGTACAGTTTATAAGGACATAATAAAACTGTGTGGTTAGGGTATGTGTAGGGGGCATTACATTTGCATATTTTATTAAAAATCCCCATGTCCTGCAGGGTGTACAGGAGCAGAGACACCCCATGATTGTGCTGTTGAGGAAAGACAGGGAATGTAAAGTTTTGAGTATGAATTTATATGGTATTATGATGGGGTATATTGTACATCAGTGCATGATTCTTGTAAGGTTTTTTAACTCTTCCATTGTTTTCTTTAGCCTTTGTTTCTGCAATGCTGATACAAGTGTGAAGTAATTTTGGTGTATGAAACAAACCTAATATAGCTAGACAGCTTCTGCCCTTATATCCTTATTGTATAGTAAATGCCCTTATTTCCTAATATTCTAGTAAATGCATCAAATATATTTTACTATTGGATAATGGTTCATACAACAAATTGTTAAACCTACTTGTTTTTCATTTCAGGTAAAGCATCTGACCCGTGACTGGAGGACCACTGCCTATGCTTTAAGGTATTCTGAAATACTTGAATTAAATGAAGACAACAGGAAAGTAAGACGAAAAACTCCAGTTCCCGTTTTTCCTAGTGAGAACCTCCCCAGCAAAATGCTCCTGGTGTATGACCTCCACTTCATTCCAGAGCTGCAAGGGTTAAATAAAGAGCAAGAAAATGGTGGCATGCAAGAAAAGATAATGGAGCAGCTGCTAAAGAGTTTTGGAGCTTTTGGAAGCATCTCCTCTATACGTATCTTGAAACCCGGTAGGGATCTTCCCTCAGATGTGAAAAGATTTAGTAGTCGATACAGTCAGGTTGGAACCAAGGATTGTGCAATAGTTGAATTTGAGGAGGTGGAGGCTGCAATAAAGGCACATGAGACCCTCAATGTTGAAAGTGACACCGATGATGGTATAAAGGTTGTCCTAATAGGCATGAAGCCACCAAAGAAAAAGATTCAGAAAGACCGAAGCAAAGAAGAAGACTCAAAGAATCTGCGCAAAAATAAGTCTCTCAATAAAAGGGTTGAAGAGCTACAGTACATAGGAGATGAGTCTACAGGCTATAGCACTTCAGAGCCAGATAGCAATCCTAACTCTCCAATGGTAGGGCGAAAGATCCAGTCAACCAATAAGCTGAGCCCATCTGCTTACCCAAATAATCATCTGAGTCCAAATGCTTCACCCAGAAATAGCCCCTGGAGTAGTCCTTGTGGCCAACGTAAAGGGGTCAAGCATTCCCCTCTTGCTGACAACATGAGCCCTGAAATTTCACGGAGGTCTACAGAGTACTCATCAGATAGCAGCATCACACCATCCAGTAGTCCTTGGGTTCAGAGGAGAAGACAAGCCCAAACAGTCACACAGGAAAAGAGCCCTGCATGTAGTCCAATGCTTGGAAGGAAGATACAGAATGCTGATGGACTGCCGCCCGGAGTCCTGAGGCTTCCAAGAGGTCCTGATGGTACAAAAGGATTCCATAATGGAACGGAAAGGAATAAGCTTGTGCAGAATTTATGAACTCCATGTAACCTTATGGGACTTGCAATTATACTTGTCAACACCAGCCACTAGTTTGCAAGAGGGTGCATTCCAGTATTCCAGGGCTGCAAAAAGCTTCTACCTGGGAAGAAATGGATTCATAGAAAGACTGATAAGAAGTCTGTATTTATTATTTTTTATCTGATTTTTCATGGGTACACATACTTTGTACAGTGGCAGCAGTTTTGCTGCATTATATTTTTATTTGACTTTTTTTTTTTTTTTTTTTTTAGTTTTTGTTAAATCCTTTTAATTTCTATGTCAATCTTACTGGGTATCTGAAGCAATTGCGATCCATTGATGCTTATCTAAATATTAAGGCCAGGGACGCAACTGGTTGCATAATCTCCAAAACCTATTGGCAACTATTACTAGTTTATCCAATAGGACGTTGTCAATCTTTCTGCGATGCTCATTGTACACCTCCAAAGACAGATGTGTATAAAGAATGTATATTTTCCGTGCTGTGAATTAAATGACCTTCCATACGCATTGAAGCATCTTGTCTTGAACTTCTTGCTACCAAAAGAAAAGCCATGTAGGGAAATGAAACTGGGACCTGTCTTTTAAAAGCAAAGACTTAGAGTTGGTTACTTACCCGATATGGTGATCTGTTCTTTACAGATACCTTTGCAGTAAATCTATAGCACCCAATCATCATTTAGGCTTGGCATGAATAGTTCCAATATTCCCTATGCAGAGAGATGAAGCATTAATAGATGTAATGCCACAAAGTGCTACATCGTACTATATATTATATTACAGATAGAATTGCCGTTATGCTGAGGCAGGAGGAAAAAGCTTCATAAAAAATATTTTGTACCCTAGTAGAATTATATGGCTAATATCTTATTGAATATTCTCAGATTACACAGTTAAAGCTTCACCTACAGAAAGGTGTGACGTAACAACCAGTGCTGTGCTGCTGCCCTTGGCTATCTATCGGATTCTTGCTGACACTGAGTAATTTCTTCCAAAAATGACAGCTGGAATTTTTGCTGTGTCACGGGATAAATCACTTTAAATCTGTGATATAGCTGTTCACCTAAATATCTATCTTGTTTGTACATCAAAAGTTTTCTTGGCCATTGGAGAAGATCTCCCACCATAGGTTAACTTTGACCTGTAAATACATCAGACGTGTACATCAAAGGCTTCATCTCCTGAAGGTTTTCTTCTCCTAGGTGACTTCAGGCCATGCAGAACAGGTTTATTATTGGGGCGTAGTTTAGTGTGTTGGGGTGTGATCGTATCTGGGTACATCAGAGATTTATGCTGGTTTACAGAGCACTCAAATAATTTGACAATCCCCAACTCTACACATTGGGGGAATTTATAATTGTTGGTTTGGATGAAAGATTTTTGTCCACCTTTTTGCATTAGTGCGCCAAAGTTATTAAGGGGGAGATTTATCAAAACCTGTGCAGAGAAAAAGTTGCTGAGTTGCCCATAGCAACCAAACGGCTCGCTTCTTTCCTTTTTAATAAGGCCCCTCCAAAATTAAAGAAGCGATCTGATTAGTTGCTATGGGCAACTTTTCCTTTGCACAGGTTTTGATTAAGATTTTCTCATCAGTACTCTATTTTCTATGGCTTACTTATTACACAAGTTTGTCTTTTTGACCACCAAAAAACAGTGTAAAACCAATGATAAAAAAAAGTTTAGATGGCATGGGGTCTCACTCCTGAGACCTGTTGTGATCAGCAATATCTGGCTGAAGTGCTTGCCAGCTATCTCCACCCACCACCGACCGCCCGATCTGACTCTTTCACTCCATACACTAATGCAATATAAAAATCTGTTTCGATTGACAGCCAGGGAGTGAAGTGCACTCTTCTGCACACTTCACCGACTTATAACTTGCAATTGTTAGTCTGGGCAACATTGCAAATGTTTGTTTTTCTTTTTTTTTTCTTTTTAGTTTGAAATGAGTGATACTCTAAAATCAGAGTTCCCCACCCATCCGCATGGAGAACAGAAATTTAGACAAATCACTTCCCACAAATCCTCATTGTTGAGCTGTAACACAATGAAGGAAATTTAGTATCAGATGGAGCCAACGACTGTATCTCTCAGCGACAGTACACACACGGTCTTATAGGACACTACAGAAATGTGGTAAAATGTGTTTTCCTATATGCAGACTTCTGCTCTGATATATTATTCCGTGTTTTAGGTTCTGTTGTTCCATTGTCACAGGTGTCACTGTCAAAGGAGAAAACCTATCCGATAAGATGCTAAACACAGATTCTGCAGTGTGCCATAAAGCCTACATTATAAATAAAAAAAGATTGCAGTGTATGCGTGTTTTTTTTTTTTTTTTTGCTCTACACAATAGCATAGTTTACTATGGTATTATATACAGCAAAATAAAATTTACTGTAATGGAAAAAGTAAAACACAGACAAAAATGCTGTATGAACCCAGCTTGACAGACAATACAGGGCTCAGATTTACTATGGTTCAGCCAAAATTTTGCCTCTATATGTGGCAAAACCGTGGGACACACACACACTATATGTGCCACATTTCACACTTTCCATTTTCACACATGAAAATGGCCGTGGCTAATAGCACGTCTACATTTTTAAGCTATATTGCAAATGAAAAAAGTGCATTATAAGCAAAGATAGAAATGGTGTAAATTTCAAGACACTTTTTTTTTTTTCTGAAATGCAGCAAATTTAATAGACAGTTGCGCAGAATTTCCGCAGAATGCTTTGATTGAACTCCGTAGTCTCTTGAAAGTCTTGGGGGGCGCATGGGCCGACGGCAGTCCGAGAGGGACTGCAGAGCAAGCTCCCGGCTGGGTAGCTTTGTGTTCGCTCATAGTGGTGGATTTCCCGCTGTAGGCATCCTCCACCACAAGGGGACACACAGAGCTTCCTGACCACAGCTGAGAGCTCACTCTGCAGTCCCTCTGACTATTGGCGGTGCATCGCAGCTTGAAATGTGCTCTGTATGTGCCTCATGTGACCCTGCCTTTAGGCTTCCTTCAGACATATGTTTACGCATGGTGTCTTTTTTCGGGTTAAAAATAAATTGCACTTTTTTTCTTGTCCTCCAACATGCAGTCTTTATTTTTAAACAAGCTGCCAAATACAACCTCATTAGAATAGCTTTATAAAGTGAAGCAGTTAGGCAGTATTCACATGTTGCAGTTGTACTGTAATTTATATTTTGCAACATGACAGTTAAGCAAAAATCTGTGACACAACCAACATACTAGGGGTACTCCGGTGGAAAAAAAAAAAATTCTAAATCAACTGGTGCCAGAAAGTTACATATTTGTAAAATTACTTCTCTTTAAAAATCTTAATCCTTCCAGTACTTATCAGCTTCTATATGTTCCACAGGAAGTTCTTTTCTTTTAACTGGTTAACGACCAGGTGTATGGCGCAGGCTTCCGACTCGAGCCCGCGTCATACTGGCCGGCCCACAGCGGATTCTTGTAGCTGAGGGCTGGCGTTAATAGCCAACATGCAGTGATCGCCACGGCCGGCTATTAATCCTTTAGATCTAAAGGTACCTTTTAAAGGGGTACTCACTCCGGTGCTTAAACATCTTATCCCCTATCCAAAGGATAGGGGATAAGATGCCCGATAGCGGGAGTCCCGCAGCTGGGGACCCCCGGGATCATGCACGCAGCACCCCGTTTGTAATCAGTGCCCGGAGCGTGTTCGCTCCGGGTCTAATTATGGTCGACCGCAGGGCGGGCGGTGTGTGACGTCACGCCTCCGCCCCGGTGTGACGTCACGCTCCGCCCCTCAATGCAAGCCTACGGGTCGGCTTGCATTGAGGGGCGGAGCGTGATGTCACACGCCGCCGACCCTGCGGTCGACTGTAATCAGTCCCGGAGCAAACACGCTCCGGGAACTGATTACAAACGGGGTGCCGCGTGCATGATCCTGGGGGTCCCCAGCTGCGGGACTCCTGCGATCAGGCATCTTATCCCCTATCCTTTGGATAGGGGATAAGATGTTTAAGCACCGGAGTACCCGTTTAACTACTCCCTGTGGGGGCGATCCACTTCTGAGGAAGCCGGAGGGCTTACATCTGTTTCTGTGTCTGATATGTGCTGTGAATGGCAGGACCAGGCTTTATCAATCGAGCACAGAGCACACAGATCAATGTGGTTTTATGGAACCACATTGATCTGTATGAGGAATCAAATGATTCCTCCTAAAAGTCTCCTAAGGGGAATAAAATTGTAAAAAAAAATAAAAAATACGTTTTCAAAAATACACATTAACCCCTTATTAAAAGTTAAAATCCCCCCCCCTTTTCCCAAATTCCATATAAAAAAAATATAAACATAATAAAAATATATATGGAATCGCCGCGCGTGCGTAAATGTCCAAGATATAAAAATATAAGCTTGATTAAACCGCACGGTCATTGGCGTACACGCAAAAAAAAATCCAAAGTCCAAAATTGCGTATTTTTGGTCAACTTTTGTATAGCCTAAAATTTTTTACAAAATTATCAAAAAGTCAATCAAAGCAATCATGGTACCGATTAAAACTTCAGATCATGGTGCAAAAAAAAAGAGCCCTCATACCACCCTATATACGGAAAAATAGGGGTCAGCAGAGGACAATTTTAAACATACTAATTTTGGTGCATGTAGTTGTAATTTTTTTAAAGTAGTAAAATAAAGAAAACCTATATGGGTATCAATGTAAAAGTATTGAGCTACAGAATAAATATATGATGTCATTTTTACCGAACAGTGCACTGCGTAGAATCGTAAGCCCCCAAAAGTTACAAAATTGTGTTGTTTTTTTTTCCAATGCTAACCCAAAAACATTTTTTTCCTGGGTTCGCTGTAAATTTTGTGGTGAAATGATTGATGTCATTACAAAAAAAAGCCCTCCTATGAGTCTGTAGGTGAAAAATTTAAAGCGTTATGATTTTTAGAAGGGGATGACAAAAAAATGAAAGTGGAAAAATCCGTGGTCCATAAGGGGTTAAATTTCCTTTCTGTCTGACCACAGTGCTCTCTGCGGACACCTCTGTCCATGTCAGGAACTGTCCAGAGCAGGATAGGTTTGCTATGGAGATTTGACCGTTCCTGACATTGACAGAAGTGTTGGCAGAGAGCACTGTGGTCAGACAGAAAGGAAATTTAAAAAGAAAAAAACTTCCTGTGGAGCATACAGCAGCTAAGTACTGGGAGGATTAAGATTTATAAATAAAAGTAATTTACAAATCTGTTTAACGTTGTCACCAGTTGAGAAAAAAATAATAATAAAATATATTGTTTTTCACTGGAGTACCCTTTAAGGCTTAAAAAAAAAAGACAGTTGTGTATTTGTGTAGTGTGTGTATATAACACTAACTGAAACTATCGGGGCAAAAGGTCTTTAAAAAAAAAAGGAAAAAATACACGTTGAATCCAGTATTTCAATAGTTAGAGGGAAAATGGGCAAACTGGGTAGTCAGAGTACACAACTTGGCATCGGTGTTTTCTCTCCGCTACACCACCTAATAATTTTTCCCTGGCAGTTTTGGCAATATCCGTGTCACAGCTGCTGGCTTCTCACGGTGTTCTTGCTTTAATTCGCTTCAAATGTCAATGAAACTATGGGAAGATCCCAGCTGTTGGCTTTTCTCTAGATTAGATCAAAGTTACATTTCACAGGAACACAGATCTTGGGTTTTCTTTACAGTTTCGATATGGGGGGGTAATGCTTCTTGGCAAAGGGGTGGTCACACTTGATACATAGTATATGTAATGCCAAGCGCAGACTGTACTGAAATGTAATAAACAAGGTGCAGTATACCTATTGACCCACGGTTTCCAAATAGCATGCCTCCAGCTGTTGCAAAACTACAACTCCCAGCATGCCCGGACAGCCGAAGGCTGTCCGGGCATGCTTGGAGTTGTAGTTTTGCAACAGCTGGAGGCATACTGTTTGGAAAGCACTGCTATAGATATAGTAAATACTGCTGCTAGAGATGAGCGAACTTGCAGTAATTCGATTTGTCACGAACTTCTCTGCTCGGCAGTTGATGACTTTTCCTGCATAAATTAGTTCAGCTTTCAGGTGCTCCGGTGGGCTGGAAAAGGTGGATACAGTCCTAGGAGACTCTTTCCTAGGAATGTATCCACCTTTTCCAGCCCACCGGAGCACCTGAAGGCTGAACTAATTTACGCAGGAAAAGTCATCAACTGCTGAGCTGAGAAGTTCGTGAGGAATCAAATTTACTGTAAGTTCGCTCATCTCTAATGCAGATCTTTATAAATGACCCGTTTTTTGTAAAATATGGATCAATACTTTCAGGTTCTAATGACTGTAACATGGATGCTAAACAGCACACAAGTGCGCCCTGCAGGCCAGAAATGGGAATGCAGTCACAGCTCCGTTACAATATTACTTTAGACCTCATGAGCAGTTGAGCAGGGCTCCTGTGAGTAGTTACTATGGAGAAAGGAGAGGCCTCAGCACCTGCAACTAAATTTAGAGTAAATAAGGCTGGAACCCTGTTCATAAGGTCTGTTATATTTTATCAGTCAATAGGGCCTAAAAGTGTGTGTGTGTGTGTGTATATATATATATATATATAATTTATTTATTTTATTTTTTACCCCATCGCCATGACAGCATCACCTGAGAGAGGGACTCCACCCCTAGGGACAGGAAACCCTGGAGAATAAAAGGAAGTCCTCTCCATCCTCAGTGATTTTCTGTCCATATGGGAAGTCTGGAGAGGAGCCCTGTCTCAAGTGGGGCTCTAATATTTGAATGGCTGTGGGATCCTTTATGCTGGGCCCCTTGGTGTAGGAGGTACGGGATCCCTATATGAGCCCTGGTTGGGGATCTCAGCCAGACTCACAAAATGTCCTCCTTTATTTAAATCTCCCGCCCCACTCCCCTCCGCCGGCGGCCTGCGCTGACTTACTGAATATTCGCCGCCACTGGTATACGGGCGGGTTGCGGCCGGGCTGTCTGCTGTGTGCGGCGGGCTGCTGGCGGAGAATCCCGTCATCTGCGAATTCAAAGCGGATAGCAGCAGGCGGCTGCGGCCATGTAAGGGGCGGAGATTAGCCGCATCACTACGCTGTAGTAACGCTGCGGAGGAAGGCGGAGGTCAAAGGAGGTGGATGTGACGTCGCACGCCAGGCCTCCGGCGTGCAGGAGGTGGCAGATTTAAAAAGAAGTCTTTTTCTGCCATTCTGTCTCCTGTTGTGAGCTGGCCAGTCATTCCATACCTGTCCAGCATTCGAGTGGGGGATTTTTTCTGTGGTTCCAGCATAAATACCAGCAGTGACAACCCGAGGCGTACTCCATCTGACTCATCTGCAAAGACGCCATCTTTGGTACTGGCGGTTTCTGAGTGAGTTTTTTTCCTATGTTTCAAAAACTTATTTTCTAAATTGTGGTCTTTTTGGTTATTTTCAGCACCGTGATGATGCACCTAGAAAATCTTCCAAAAAGATAAAATTGTGAATGTAACATGTATAAAGAAATACTACCTCCTGAATATGGGAAAGCTTCATGTCAATCTTGCATTAATAAGATGATTACGTCAGAGGTTCCAGCCTTAGTTCCGTCTCTTATGGCACAAATGCAGGATCTTATTAGAAAAGAGATCGTCATCCATTCAGAATATAACAGCTGCTAATCCTGTGGTTACTGATTCCGCACCTCTTCTCACTGCTTCAAATGTTGTTACTACTCCAGTGGTCTTAAATCAATCTGATTCTGAAGAAGAGGGTATTATTGTGCCAGACGGGTCGGACTCAGGAGAAGAGTCAGAGGAAGACTCCTCAGGGAAAGCGTTTTTTTCCTTTGAGGACACTGACCAATTAGTGAAGGCGGTTTGTTCCGCACTAAATATGGAAGAGCCCAGGGAACCAAGGTCAATTAAAGATATCATGTTTGAGGGTCTTGATTCTAAAAACAATAGAGTATTTCCTATACACAAGATTATCTCTAAAGTTATTCTCAAGGAATGGGAGAACCCTGACAAAAATACTTTTTTGCCTAAGGGTGCGTTCCCACAGGGCGTATACGCAGCGTATTTGACGCTGCGCAAAATTTATGGGAGCAGTGGGAAATACGCTGCGTATTCCTCGCTCACTATACACACGGGGCTTTCCGGCGGCAGCCCTATGTGTGTAGTGAGTTTTGGAGGCGGAGCCGCGCGTCACAGACACGCCGGCATATGGCTCCGCCTCCAAAACTCACTACACGCATAGGGCTGCCGCCGGAAAGCCCCGTGTGTATAGTGAGCAAGGGATACGCAGCGTATTTCCCGCTGCTGCCATAAATTTTGCGCAGCGTCAAATACGCTGCGTATACGCCCTGTGGGAATGCACCCTAAAGCTCTAAAGAGAAAGTATCCATTTGCTGACACTGAAACTAAAACTTGGGATCACCCCCCAAAAATTGATGTCTATTTCTAAAATCTCTAGGAAGGGGTCGCTTCCCTTTTGAAGACCTTGGGACCCTTAAGGATCCAATGGATAAAAGAATGGACATGTTTCTTAAAAGAACATGGGAAGCTTAAGGGGCAGCCTTGAAACTTAATATAGCAGGGACTTCTGTGGCCAGATCTGTCTTAATTTGGTTAGATCAGTTAACCTCGAACATACAAAATAAGGCACCAAGGGAACAGCTCTTGTCTTCCATCCCCACTATCTGTAAGGGGGTGGCCTTCTTAGCTGACTCCACCTCAGATGCTCTAAGGTTATGCAACCTTAGCCAACAGCTGTCCGGGCATGCTGGGAGTTGTAGTTTTGCAACATCTGGAGGTCCACAGGTTGAAGACCCACTGGTATTGGAGGTTATACTCACGTGTCCCCCGCCACTCCGGACGTCACCGCTGCCATGGATGTCGCCCTCCATCACTATCGCTACCTCCCCGGGGTGTCCCCGACGCTCCGGCAAGGCCTCTGCTTCCCCGGCATCCTCTGTCTCCGTCGCTGCCATCACGTCGCTATGTACACCGCTCCTATTGGATGACGGGACGGCGTGCGCAGCTACGTGATGACGACGATGGAGAGCGCCGACGATGCAGGGGATCCCGAAGAGGACACGCCGGAGCCCCGAGGACAGGTAAGTGATCGTCAGTGGACCACACGGGGCACCGTAAACGGCTATCCGGTGGCAGCTGAAGAAGTCTGCGCTGTCGGATAGCCGTTTATGCGATGGCCCCGACATACAAAAGCATCGTAGGTTGATGCTGCCTTTAACATGCGATGAAATGATCGTATGTCGGGGCCATCGTAGGTCGGCGGGGGGGGGGGGGGGGGGGGGGGGTCACTGTATTGCATCAATCCTGGACTTCCTTCAGAAAAAGGTCTTAAAGGGGTACTCCGGTGGAAAACTTTTTATTTTCTTTAAATCAACTGGTGCCAGAAAGTTAAACAGATTTGTAAATTACTTCTATTAAAAAATCTTAATCCTTCCAGTACTTATTAGCTGCTGAATACTACAGAGGAAATTCTTTTCATTTTGGAACACAGTGCTCTCTGCTGACATCACAAGCACAGTGCTCTCTGCTGACATCTCTGTCCATTTTAGGAACTGTCCAGAGCAGCATATGTTTGCTATTGGGGATTTTCTCCTACTCTGGACAGTTCTTAAAAAGGACAGAGATGTCAGCAGAGAGCACTGTGCTCGTGATTCAGCAGAGAGCTCTGTGTTTCAAAAAGAAAATCATTTCCTCTGTAGTATTCAGCAGCTAATAAGTACTGGAAGGATTAAGATTTTTTAATAGAAGCAATTTACAAATCTGTTTAACTTTCTGGCACCAGTTGATTTAAAAAAAAAAAAAAAAGTTAGCCACTCTCAAAGTACAAGTATCAGCCCTAGGATCGTTGTTCTCTCAGTTTACAGTCAGTCATCCATGGATGACAGATTCTTTAAGGCAACCAAAAAGCTCCAGATTCCAAAACTCCTTGGGATTTAACCTTAGTTCTCAATATGTTATGCGTTGAACCCTTTGAGCCAGATTCCTCTATCTCCATCAGACACCTGACTCTGAAGACTGCTCTCCTGGTAGCTGTTACCTCTGATCGTAGAGTAGGTGAAATAGCGAATTTTTCTTGCCTTGAGCCATATACTCGTATCCTAGATGATAGAATAGTTCTTAGGACTGACCCAGCATTTTTGCCGAAAGTGGTATCTAATTTTCATTTGTCTCAGGAAATAGTCTTACCCTCATTTTGTAGTAATCCGACAAATGATAGAGAGAAGTCTTTTCATATGCTGGATGTAAGGAGGTGTGTTATTTCTTATTTGGAAAGAACTAAAGATTTTAGGAAATCAATTAACTATTTGTACAATTCTGTGGCCAGAATAAGGGTAATAGTGTTAGAAGTGACACCATAGCTAGATGGATTAGGGAGGCTATTCGTTTGTCTTATGTCTCCTCTGGCCTTTCTCCTCCTGTTGGTCACTCTACACGTGCAGTTGCATCCTCTTGGGCAGAGAGGAGAGGGGCCTCGATAGACCAAATCTGTAAGGTGGCCACCTGGTCGTGATTTATCCTTTGGTCGTAAGGATCTCCAAACTGTTATCCCACCCTAATCTTGGTCTCTGGTATTCTCTCAGGTGGTGCTGTCATGGCGATGGGAAAAGCTGGTAATTACTCACCGGTAATTCTGTTTTCACGAGCCATGACCGCACCGCTGAATTCCTACCCCTTTAGTTTATTCTAAATAGTTTATTTCACCGGTGCTTAGATCACATGGGTGTAACATATTAAAATTAATATTTCTTTTTTGATTCAGTTATTATTGTTTATTGTCATGACTGTTATTACTAACTAAGTAGGAAGGCTCCTCTAGGTCTCTGTAACTCACTGAGGACGGAGAGGAGTGGACTTCCTTTTATTCTCCAGGGTTTCCTGTCCCTAGGGGCGGAGTCCCTCTCTCAGGTGGTGCTATCATGGGGATGGGAAAACAGAATTACCGGTGAGTAATTACCGGCTATATAAATATATATATATATATATATATATATATATATATATATATATACACATATATATTTCATTTAAGTTGTACAAAAGAAAGAAGTCCCAACTGGCACTACTGTGATTGCTGTGGAGTGTTGCAGAAGTCCTGTGCCGAGGTTTAGGTCACAGTCACTTATAGTAGCCTGTGGTGGTGCTCAGCATACCAAAGTCCATACAACTGTAATATACTTCAATAGAAGAAAAGAAGAGAAAGTAGGCGGCAACTCACCAAACATAGGTGAACATACAAGTGCAAACTCACATGCAAAGAGCGACGTCCGTTTCACACAATACTGTTGAGCCAGAAGATGCACAGTATTGTGTGAAACGGACGTCGCTCTTTGCATGTGCGTCTGCACTTGTATGTTCACCTGCTACAATAAAATAAGCCTGAAGCTACGTTTGGTGAGTTGCCGCCTACTTTCTCTTCTTTTCTTCTATTGAAGTATATATTTCAATTAAGTAACTAATGCTGGGACCCTACTCATTATGTCTGGTGTATATATACATACATATATTTGGTATAACCTTTTTATAAATATATATATATATATATATATATATATATATATATATATATATATATAATGTGTTTTATATTTAGTAAATATGTACTTGATCTTTATTTTTATCAGAGATGTGGGAGAAAGTACTGATGAAATAAACCACTGGAATATGCACAATACTGAAATGTACAAGCTTTCTCACATGGTTGATGCACTACTGCACAAAAGACTGAGGCACCAGCTACTAGAGATGAGCGTACTTAGTGATTCGATACATCACAAACTTCTCGGCTCGGCAGTTGCTGACTTTAGCCTGCATAAATAATCTCAGCTTTCAGGTGCTCCAGTGGGCTGGAAAAGTAGGATACAGTCCTAGGAGAGAGTCTCCAGCCCACCGGAGCACCTGAAAGCTGAACTAATTTATGCAGG
This sequence comes from Hyla sarda, assembly GCF_029499605.1. Lineage (NCBI taxonomy): Eukaryota > Metazoa > Chordata > Amphibia > Anura > Hylidae > Hyla > Hyla sarda. The sequence continues at coordinate 156,769,818 of NC_079192.1, forward strand.
CTAAAGTGAGCAACTGCCGAGCCGAGAAGTTTGTGATGAATCGAATCACTGTAAGTTTGCTCATCTCTACCAGCTACCTAGGAGAGGAGATTGTATGGAATGAATAACAGACCTATGTGAGAGGACTATTGCTGGCATTTATCATTTTATTTACACCTTTTTTTCGTCTACAAAAGGCGCTATTTGGGCGCAATCCTGGTTTCTTTGCGCCTATTGTAGGCACAAACAAAAGGACATTACAGATGTTTTTGAGTTGCAGTACACTTTTTTCACTTCTGACCATGCAGTGGTATTGAATTAACTGCGATATTTGTTAAAAGGTGCTATTCAAGGCGCTAAGAGCTTCTGTCTGGGGAAAATCTACACCATGCCCAGGGTGGCGTGAGAGAAACTCCTACATCTAGGCTTGCCGCTGAATCCGGCCGCCATGTGTTCTCTCATTTTCCTAGAGTCTGTTTGCCCCCATTTTGGCAATCTTTACATATGTTATCAGGGGGCTAGTGTTTTGCAAAACTAGCGGATGTGCTTATGAAATGTTTTTATTTTCAACATATAACAAGATGCCGGCTCATTACCCATATAAAGGTGCTCGTGTTTTTTTTATTTATTATGGGGGGGGGGGGACTGTGTAGGGGTATGTGTATATGTAGTGTCTTACTTTTTATTTTGTGTAGTTGTAGTGTAGTGTAGTGTTTCTAGGGTACAATTACATGGGCGGATTTACGGAAAATTTGCCGCATCTCAATCTTGCAGCAGAAAACTCGCTGTAGACCCGCCCGTGTGAATGTACCCTGTACATTCTCATGGGGGCGGTGGGGCGCAAACATCCAGCTGTTGCAAAACTACAACTCCCAGGATGCACTGACAGACCATACATGCTGGGAGTTGTAGTTATGCAATAGCTGGAGGCACATTGGTTGCAAAACACTGAGTTTGTTACTTAACTCAGTGTTTCACAACCAATGTGCCTCCAGCTGTTGCAAAACTACAACTCCCAGCATTTACAGTCTCTCAGTGCATGCTGGGAGTTGTAGTTTTGCAACAGCTAGATGCACACTGGTTGCGAAACACTGAGTTAGGTAACAAACTGTTTCACAACCAATGTGTCTCCAGCTGTAACAATCAGCATGCATTGACAGTCGAAAGGCATGCTGAGATGTGAAGTTTTGCAACAGCTGGAGGCACACTGCTACAACTCCCAGCATGCCCTTTGGTAGTCTGTGCATGTTGGGAGTTGTAGTTATGCAACAGCTGGATGCACATTTTTTCATAGAACTGCATGCACAGATTACCAAAGGGCATGCTGGGAGTTGTAGTTGGAACTCCAGCTGTTGCAAAACTACAACTACCAGCATACCCTTTGGCTTTGCATGCTGCGAGTTGTTGTTAAGCAACAGCAAGAGGTGAACAGGCCTCACCTCCTGCTGTATCCGGGACCGCCGCCACTGCTGCCACCGTTCCTGCTTCTCCTGTCGCCGCCACCGCACACGAGAGGGTCCCCGCCGGCCCCGATCGCCATCACCGCCCAGCAGGGTCGTGACTGGTCGGTCGTTCCAACCGATCAATCACGTGATCGTGAGGCGGCACACGTGCCACCTCGCTCCTGCTGGGTATTTGGATGATCCAGAATAGGATTGGGAGAATGTCATATGGTCAGATAAAACCAAAGTAGAACTTTTTAGTAAAAACTCAACTCGTTGTGTTTGGAGGAGAAAGAACGCTGAGTTGCATCCAAAGAACACCATACCTACTGTGAAGCATGGGGGAGGAAACATCATGCTTTGGGGCTGTTTTTCTGCAAGGGACCAGCAAGACTGAGCCGTGTAAAGGAAAGAATGGGGCCATGTATCATGAGATTTTGAGTGAAAACCTCCTTCCATCAGCAAGGGAATTGAAGATGAAAAGGGGCTGGGTCTTTCAGCAGGACAATGATCCCAAACACACTACCTAGGCAACAAAGGAGTGGCTTCGTAAGAAGCATTTCAAGGTCCTGGAGTGGCCTAGCCAGTCTCCAGATCTCAACCCCATAGAAAACCTTTGGAGGGAGTTGAAAGTCTGTGTTGCCCAGAGACAGCCCCAAAACATCACTGCTCTAGAGGAGATCTGCATGGAGGAATGGGCCAAAATACCAGCAACAGTGTGTGAAAACCTTGTGAAGACTTACAGAAAACGTTTGATCTCTGTCATTTCCAACAAAGGGTATATAACAAAGTATTGAGATTAACTTTTGATATTGACCAAATACTTATTTTCCCAATTCTTTAAAAATCAGACAATGTGATTTTATGGACTTGTCTCTCATAGTTGAGGTATATACCGATGATGAAAATTACAGGCCTCTCTCATCTTTTTAGGTGGGAGAACTTGTACAATTTGTGGCTGACTAAATACTTTTTTGCCCCACTGTATATGAAAGGATTAATATGCCAGCCTGTCACTAAGCTTCATGCACAGACCAATAAGATTTTTCCACACCTCATTAACCAAGCTGGCAAAGCATTGCCTTAAAGAGTACCTGTCATCAAACCATATTTTTTAAACTAACTCAGATTATATTCCCTAACTGCTCCTGCCCTAAATTCTGAGCATTAAAAAGCTCTGTATCATACCTTACCCTTGCTCACATTGTGAGAGTTCCCGGCAGGAGAAAGTGGGCGTTTCCCAGCATGGGCGACGTCACTGAAGCCTGCAAGAGCTGTGACTCGCCATGCCAGTGCTGGGCACTTCATGAGTTTGGACTACTGCAAGTCCTGGTGGAGACCAAATTAACTGTTTGAGAACAGAACAGAGCCACCTAGTGGCTGTTTTTACAATCACATTAAAAACATAAAGGTTGAGAATTTTAATAGCAAGTAAATAGCAAAGTGTCTTATAATAACATAAGGAACAATATATTAAAAGTTTAGTTTGGCTACAGCTACTCTTTAATATTCAGCCTGGGGTCTGAATATTTTTCCCACCAAAAGGGTAACCAAAATGGATCTCCAACAACTCGCCAAATATGATGTGATCATTGTGTGAGATCCGGTGGATTTAAACTGTTCAGCCCTCCTCCAGCTGCATGTGAAATCACCCTATTTTGTCATTGCAATAGGTGCAAGGAATAGTCCCCACAGCATCTCTGTAATTGGACGAGCAGAGGTAGAAGAGCCGAGGTACGTGTTCTCAAGTCACTGTGTGAGATGGCCCACAGCTTTCATTGCGCACTCCTTGTGAAGATCCCGCCAAATTCACTGTGACTGAACCGTGTCTGCCACTCTCTCTCACAAGTGTCTTCCAAAAAAGTGTGAGGTAAAGCTTTGGGAGGAAGTTTGTGATTGCACCAAATACATTATTTTGCGTGCGCCTTTTTGATAAATTAGGCGCAATGACGGGAAAGGCCTGGGATAATAAAAGGTGTAAAAAAAACGACTGCCATAGACGAAAAATTATAAATGCCAGCCTATATGCTGTGTCTGGACAGAGGTGGCTATATACCATTGTCTAAAGTTCTGAGGAGGCTACCAGTGTCTGCGATGGGTACAGTGTGGGATGTGTATGGCCAGGCCTAGTGTAGAGGATGGGCATAGGGTGTGGTTTCTCTGTTCCTTAGATTTGGGGGGGGGGGGGGGTAAGATCACAATGAGGGATATTAGGGAAAAACTTTTTATTCACAAAGTGAAGGTCCAAAGTGTTTCCTCTCAGCCTTTCAGGAAATATGCAGAGGACGGAAGATTAGATTAGGTTGACAGGGAGAGTTCAGTAGGAAACGGAGCCACAGAAGACTCTGCCCATAGAAAGCAGAGAAAGAATTCTAATGTAAGGCTGGGTTCACACTACAGTTTGTCATTACGGTTCCCGTATACGGCTGGGAGGAGGAGTGGGCGGGGCTTAATCGCGGCGCCCGCGCTCAGCCGTATTCGGGAACCGTAGTTAATGTATGTTTGATTACTAGCAATCACGGGGACGGAGCATAGTGACGTCACGGCTCCGCCCCTGTGTGACGTCACGCTCCGCCCCCTCAATGCAAGCCTATGGAGGGGGCATGACAGCTGTCATGCGCCGGGGGCTGATTCTAACGGGGTGCGGCGTGGAAGATCACGGGGGTCCTCAGCGGCGGGACCCCCGCGATAAGGCATCTTATCCCCTATCCTTTGGATAGGGGATAAGATGTCTTAGCGCCGGAGTACCCCTTTAATTTAGGGTTCTGGACAGGGATTGACACAGGAGACATGCTTGGGTATCATGTGTGAGGAGGAGATGAAGACTTTGGCTAGGTGGTGGGAGGCCTTTGAGCCTGCAGTAGCCAGATGCAGCAGCTAGTGATACATCTTGTTAGAGCGTTGGCAGACCCAATTTAGTAAAAAGTTTTGTCCACTGACGTCAATATAGAAAAACTGCAGCAAATCAGGATGTATTAAATAGGGATCGACCGATTTTCGTTATGGCCGATATTATCGGCCGATAATCACGATTTTGGGCATTATCGGTATCGGCAATTACCTTGCCGATAAGCCGATAATGCACCACCCCCCCCCCCCCCCCCCCCGCAACGCCCCCGTCGCTGGAGAAGAGGACCCCGGAGAAGAAGTACAGCCCGGATCGGTTCACCCTCCACCCGGAATGCCGCCGGGCACTACAGGAAGGATGGATGGCCCGGACCACCCTGACAGGTAGGGGGAGAGAAGCCTATGGCACCGCAAAAGCCACTGCAGTGCATTGATTTAAAGCGCCCGCTTTAAATCAATGATCTGCAGCAGTGTCGCGGGAGGATAAATAGCCGATAACTTATACCGGAATATCGGAATAACCTCCACCGATTATCGGTATCGGCCCTAAAAAAACGATATTGGTCGATCTCTAGTATTAAATATTGCAAATTATCCTGCAAACTATTTTTTTCTGCAACATGAAAAAGATGTGTAAAATTCTGACATTATTTAGCTAAAATACCATATAAATAGACCATCCAAACAGAAAAAAGCAGGAAAGCCTTGCCTGCAGCACTCTACCAATCTGGGCTCTATGACCAAAATGATGCCTTTCCTTAATAAAAGACACATAAGTTAACAAAAAAGCACCTAAAGGACTACAAATACTTTGGTCTCATAAAACGAAGATTGAACTTTTTGGCCTCAATTATAAGCGCCATGTCTGGAGGAAACCAGATACAGTAATCCCTTACAATGGCCTCAACATACAATAGTTTCAACATACAATGCTACAGGCAGTCCAGATCTGTGAAACATGTCAATGGCTGGAAGAACCAACCAATCAGAATGGGCATTTCACTGGTAAAACACCTGTATTACTGAACTGCATGCACTGACTGGCTGTCTGGTAGTGCAGGGAGGTATTACATGTTCTGTACTACTCTCTACCTGTGCCAGGGATAGCTGCTAGAGATGAGCGAACTTACAGTGATTAGATTCATCACAAACTTCTCGGCTCGGCAGTTACTTTATCAGCTTTCAGGTTCTGGAAAAGGTGGATACAGTCCTAGGAGAGTCTCCAGCACCTGAAAGCTGAACTAATTTATGCAGGCTAAAGTCAGCAACTGCCGAACCGAGAAGTTCATGACGAATCGAATTACTGGAAGTTCGCTCATCTCTAATAGCTGCTCCAGGTGAGAGAAGCTCCATTTTACTTTTTTTGTACAATGTGTGTACTGTACAGGACCCTGAAGAAGCTCCTGTCCTCTACATAGACAATGATTACAGCTCCCAGCAGCTCATTCCTACGTTTATATGTAAGGCTTGCTTTATCTATATTAGTTATCTACTTATTTTTCTCTAATCTTCACTTTTTCCTATTTTTGGATGACATTTTGTGGCTTCAGAACCAATTACCAGGTTTGCATAGAGTTATGGTCTCAACATACAATGGTTGTCCTGGAACCAATTATTATTGTAACTTGAAGCATGGTGGTGGCAGCATCATGCTGTGACTGGTCAGGGTTAGGTGAAAGCTATATGGTGCAGAGCTATTCTTAAAAAGTGCAGAGATATCCTGCATGAAAACCTGACCTAGAGTTCATTGGACCTCAAACAGGGCCAACGTTTCATTTTCCAACAAGACAATGAGGGGGGATTTATCAAACCTGTGCAGAGGAAAAGTTGAGCCAGTTGCCCATAGCAGCCAATCGGATCCTCGGTACAGGTTTGATAAATCCCCCCCCCCCATTAGCCCTAAGCCCACAACCAAGACAACACAGGAGAGGCTGAGGGACAAGTCTGAATGTCCTTTAATTGCCCAGCCAGAGCCCTGTGTTGAACTCAATGGAACATCTGGAGAGACAGGAAAATGGCTTCCACCAAAAGTACCCTTCCAACCTCCCATAGCAAACATATGCTGCTCTGGACAGTTCCTAAAATGGACAGAGATGTCAGCAGAGAGCACTGTGGTCGTGATGTCAGCAGAGAGCTCTGTGTTCCAAAAAGAAAATAATTTCCTCTGTAGTATTGAGCAGCTAATAAGTACTGGAAGGATTAAGATTTTTTAATAGAAGTAATTTACAAATCTGTTTAACTTTCTGGCACCAGTTGATAAAAAAAAAAAAAAAAAAAAAAGTTTTCCACCGGAGTACCCCTTTAGGAACATCTGCAGAGAAGAATGACAGAAAATCCCAGTCCCAATAACAGGTGGGTAAACCTTTTGTCCATGCAATATTTTAGTTTTTTTCTTTTTAAATAAGTTAGCAACGATTTTTTACTTTCTGTTTTTACTTTGTCATTATGGGTTATTGAATGCAGAATGTTTGGGGGAAACTTGAATATTTGTTTTATTTCAGCAGAAATTCATAATATAACAATGTGAAGAAAGTGAAAGGATCTGAAATGTTTCTGAATACAATATATATATATTCTGTGCATATTTTGTTTTAAGTTCCTCCCAAGGGCCTGTAGCACAGTGCCCTCTGCTGGATATAATGTAAAATAACTGTAATATTGTCAGTGTTTAGCACTAACTATTCATTTCTGTATGATCTATAGTAAAGTCAGGATTCTAAACATTCATTTGCTTATGTATTGTTTTCCTCCATTTAACATAAAGAAAATCAGAGAATGACATTTTTTTTAATCAAATTTTTATGTTAACCATATTTTATAAGGATTTTAGCTATGTATTTTTCTAATTATCTATTTTAGTATCTATATTATAAAATAATCCTGAAATCTTACAATTTTCATTTAGACCACTAGGCTTAAAAGAAAACTGAGACTTCCTTTTTTGTCTGCGATGATAAGGAGGAGGCGGCTGAAAAGTGATCTGTACAGCAATACAGTCAAAGGTAACACCAGTAGATAGTGAAAACAATCGCTGATCAGCCGCCCCTCGCTGGAGAATAACCTTTGCAAAGGTTCATGCGTATAAGCCTGTCCCACACAAAGAATAGGGTCTTAATGGTCATACTTTACATATGTTATGGAAATGCCCAAAGATCCAGGCAAAAATCAGTCTGATGTTCATGTCTTCATGAATGAAGAACTGGCCTTTCCAAATGTGTGTTCCCCTGTGAATAGTCCCTACTTACTATGGGCAGAATCTCTATAGTGTTACTATTTCATACCAGGAAGTCTGTTTCTTATTTAAAAACCTCCTAAGGTTCATCTGCTATATCACTGGGTCAACCTAAAGGGGTACTCCGCTGCTCAACGTTTGGAACAAACAGTTCCGAACACTGGAGCCGGCGCCGGGAGCTCGTGACGTCATAGCCCCACCCCCTCATGACATCCCTCCCTGCCCCGCCCCCTCAATGCAAGTCTATGGGAGGGGGCGTGATGGCCGTAGACTTACATTGAGGGGACTATGACATCACAAACTCCCGGTGCCGGCTCCAGTGTTCGGAACAGTTTGTTCCAAACGCTGAGCAGCGGAGTACCCATTTAACCTCTTAAGGACCAAGGGCGTACATGTACTCCCTTGGTCCTGCTATCCTGATATAACGCGGGGTTACACAGGCCGGGACCCGCCTCTAATAGCGTGCAGCGCCGATCGCGGCGCCGCGCGCTATTAACCCTTTAGCCGCGCTCAGAGCTGAGCCGCGCGGCTAAAAGTGAAACCGAAAGTGGCCGGCTAGCTCAGTCGGGCTGTTCGGGATAGCCGCGGCTAATCGCGGCATCCCGAACAGCTGACAGGACAGCGGGAGGGCCCCTTCCTGCCTCCTCGCTGTCCGATCGCCGAATGACTGCTCAGTGCCTGAGAACCAGGCCTGAGCAGTCATGCGGCAGAATCATTGATCACTGGTTTCTTATGAGAAACCAGTGATCAACATAGAAGATCAGTGTGTGCAGTGTTATAGGTCCCTATGGGACCTATAACACTGCAAAAAAAAAGTGAAAAAAAAAAGTGAATAAAGATCATTTAACTCCTCCCCTATTAAGTTTGAATCACCCCCCTTTTCCAATTAAAAAAAAAACACAGTGTAAATAAAAATAAACATATGTGGTATCACCGCGTGCGGAAATGTCCGAATTATAAAAATATATCATTAATTAAACCGCTCGGTCAATGGCGTGCGCGCAAAAAAATTCCAAAGTCCAAAATAGTGCATTTTTGGTCACTTTTTATATCATTTAAAAATGAATAAAAAGCGATAAATAAGTCCTATCAATGCAAAAATGGTACCGTTAAAAACTTCAGATCACGGCGCAAAAAATGAGCCCTCATACAGCCCCATACACGGAAAAATAAAAAAGTTATAGGGGTCAGAAGATGACAATTTTAAACGTATTAATTTTCCTGCATGTAGTTATGATTTTTTCCAGAAGTCCGACAAAATCAAACCTATATAAGTAGGGTATCATTTTAATCGTATGGACCTACAGAATAATGATAAGGTGTCATTTTTACCGAAAAATTTACTATGTAGAAACGGAAGCCCCCAAAAGTTACAAAACTGCGTTTTTTTTTCAATTTTGTCGCACAATGATTTTTTTTTCCGTTTCACAGTAGATTTTTGGTAAAATGACTGATGTCATTACAAAGTAGAATTGGTGGCGCAAAAAATAAGCCATCATGTGGATTTTTAGGTGCAAAATTGAAAGAGTTATGATTTTTTAAAGGCAAGGAGCAAAAAACGAAAATGCAAAAACGGAAAAACCCCCCGGTCCTTAAGGGGTTAACTGAGTACAGAGACACACATGAGGCTAAAGGAAAACCTGAGCGTTTCTAACAAATTTTGGAACCCTGATTGAGCACTCAACTTGCCTTTGCATTGTTCTCTGCTCCACAGTGTTGAGTGAGTGTGGTGTGAATGTATGGATTAACTTTGGAGGCAATGCTCATCGTGGAGTCTTTATTTTCCACTAATATTATAAATATTGTATCTAAATGATGTCCATTGGTCCTCCTGTAAAGCATATCACTAAATGGTGTTAAAGGGGTACTCCGGTGGTTAATTGTTTTGACTATATGGCATCCTCTTTGTAAGTTTAGTTTTTTTGCAATATACATGTGTTATATGTTTTGGCAGCATGTATGTGTTTTTCTTACCTGTTTGTTGGGCAGGAAGTTCTGTAGTTCCGAGTGCTTTCTTTTACTGTTGTCCACAGTTCTGAGTCTGTTGTGGACAAGATGTCATAGCACTTTTTTTTCTCTCTGTCTGCATGAGAGGAATAATCCACGCCCCCTCATCTCATCCCGCTGAGTACACAGCTCCTCCCCCCTGCTCTGTATTCTAAGGACACAGGTCTGCACAGGAGAAGGACCTCACAGAGAAGATAAGTGTTATCTGAAGGGGAGGATGGGAAGGTGCACGGGCTGGGGATGTATGGACTGCAGGGGAATGAATCTCATACTGGGAATGATCTCTATGGGGGAGATTCATCAAAACCTGCGCAGAGGAAAACTTGCCCAGTTGCCCATAGCAACCAATCAGATTGCTTCTTTCATTTTTCACAGGCCTTCATAAAAATGAAAGAAGCAATCTGATTGGTTGCTATGGGCAACTGGGCAAGTTTTCTTCTGCACAGGTTTTGATAAATCTCCCCCTATATGTGAAGGGGGAGGGGGGGGGGGGGACTCCTGACTGACACATGCTGGGAGTTGTAGTCCCTGTTGTGTGTGTGTGTATGCTAGTGTTTACAAACCAGTGTGCCTCCAGCTGTTGCAAAACTACAACTCCCAGCATGCCCTGACAGACTTTGGGCATGCTGGCAGTTGTAGATTTGCAACAGCTGGAGACACACTGGTTGGGAAACACTGTTCTAGCCTATTCAGCATACACATCATGTTACACCAGTGTTTCCCAACCAGTGTGCCTCCAGCTGTTGCAAAACTACAACTCCTAGCATGCCCAAAGGCTGTCAGGGCATGCTGGGAGTTGTAGTTTTGCAATACCTGGAGACACCCTGATTGGGAAACACTGGTGTATGCCCTACAGAGGTGTGGTGAACTACAACCCCCAGGAGACTACAGAGGCAGCATGCTGGTGTTATACCACAGACTGAAGACTCCTGAATGACACATGCTGGGAGTTGTAGTCCCTTTTGTGTGTGTATGACCGTGTATCCCAACCAAGGCTGATTATATTAGTGTGCTGTGTATAAGGGGGCTGACCCGGGAAAATAGTAGGGTGGGTAAAGGGCTGGAGCCGCCCCAAACCAGCAAGGCATGTGGCATGCTGGGATTTGGAGTTTTCAGCTCAGCAAGAAACAGGAAATAGAAGCAAAGATAGGAAAACAAAGTGGGGGATAAAAAGAAAACAAAGAACGGAAATAGAGTAGGCTAAACAACAAGAATAGAAATGAAACAAAACAAATAGGGTAAGTCAAAAATGGAAAAACGCGTTGACCACCGGAGTACCCCTTTAAAGTGTACCTGTGATATAACAGAAAAAATGCTTAAATATGTGTTACTCACTAGATCATGCAGATGCTTTACATGTCTTTTCTTATGTGTTTAACTTCTGTATTTGGCTTACAAATCCCTCTGTTCTGCTGCTCCCTCATTCTGACATCCACTTCTCAGGAAGAGATGTGTCTGAAGCAAGCACTGAGCCCGCCCTCACTTACCATGCATTCACTTCCTCCCTGAGTCTGCCGTGCCTCTTCATTTGATTACTGCAGGAGTGAGCACAGAGGAGTGCTAATCCCGCCCTCACTTACTAGACTTTGTTAAGCTTGGAGAAAGATGATGCTGCAGCAGGACAGGTATACAGTCTGGATGGTATGGGTACCCCTAGTGGTGTTTAGAAAGGTTAATGTTTTTCCAAGATGTACAACATATAAAAAGTTTTTGAGTCCAACAGTGCCCATTTAAAAATAGCTCTGGCAAGATAGCTGCCCCATAATAAAGAGCTAAATATAAAATAAAAAAATTACATTCAGAAAAAGAAACAAATTAGAAATCAGAAAACATAAATCTAGGCAATATTTTCACTTAAAATGGCTACTGTCCTTTGTAAAAACTTTTGCCATGTTCTAGCGACATGTGAAAGGTTTTGATCAGACCTCCACCGATCAGAACAAGCAAGGTGAACTTTTCTCCTAGCTCCTTGTCACATGATTGAGACAAACTCACAATCTAAGTCCATGAGTGTGACTCAATTTCATGACACACGGGGGACTCGTTCTCCTGTTTCGCAGAGGTCTAAACATCCAGACTCCCAAACTGTTGCCAGGACATGTCAAATGTTTTTACAAACAACAGGTACTCTTTAACTTATAACTGTTATTTACAATAACTTTTGATAGAGACATGTCAAAAGTTTTGAATGGGCCTCAGATCGGGGGGGGGGGGGGGGGTTCTCAGCAATGAGACCCCAACCAATTAAAACTTTTGACATATCTCTGTCACATGTAAAACATATTTTTTTTTAATGATAGTTATACTTTAAAAGGGGTTGTACGGTAGAATTTAATATTCACTCACTGTCCCCAGGCTGCCTAATAAAATTACAAACAACAAAATAAAACACAATCTTATCTTTTTGCACTTTTTCATAGCTTCGGTATTGGGGCACCCATCCGCAGCCAGTGACTCTTTCCCCCAAACTACAGAGCATGGCGTCTACAACTGAGAGGTGGGACACTGCGGCAGCCATGATTGGTGTCTACAGATCCGGCCTAAGATGAAGCAGCCTGTCAGCAGAAAAGGGGTGTCCTGAGCAGAGGAGGGTGAGTTCAAGTGTTTATTATTTTATTAGGCAGCCTGGGGACTATAAGAAAATATGAAATTCCACCGGACAACACCTTTAAGTTCCATATTCCGTATCTCATTCTGACAGCACTGTTACTAATGGTGTAAATATAATTATTAGGCACTTTTTACAGGACATGATATAACTTCAAACTTTATGAGAGTGCATAACCTAAAAAGAAATCACTCAGAGTATGTTCACACTTTGTGTTTTTAGTTATAAAATATGATAACATTTGTACAGAAAATCCAAAAGGAAATATGGTACAATGCAAGTGAACAGCATTTAAAAAACAAAACCTAGTGGGGGAGATTTATCAAAACCTATCCAGAGGAAAAGTTGCTGAGTTGCCCAAAGCAACCAATCAGATCGCTTCTTTCATTTTTAAAAGGGCCTGTGCAAAATGAAAGAAGCGATCTGATTGGTTCTTATGGGCAACTCAGCAACTTTTCCTCTTTACAGATTTTGATAAATCTCCCTCAGTGTGAATAGCCTGAGGCATAGTAGGCATACTGTGCATTTTCACCTCTGCAGCATATCCCCCTTTCTACCTATTTGTTTCATAGTATTGCTGGGGATATCACCCACTGCATTCATTGCATTTTACCACATGTTTATTTTAGTGCAGGTTTTCAGCGTAGTTCTACAGTGTATTGTTTACACGTTGTGTCATCTTAACCTTATAGTAAGGTGTACTCAAATATCATTAGGTGTCACATGTCTGTATGGCGGGAGGACCGCACATCATGTAGCAGGCATTGCTTAGGCTGGGTTCACACCACGTTTTGTACTTACGGTTACCGTATACCGTTGGGAGGAGGGGGCGGGGCTTAATCGAGGCGCCCGCACTCAGCCGTATAGGGGAACCGTATTTAATGGATGTCTATGAGCCGACCGGAGTGAACCGCATCCTCCGATCGGCTGCGTTTTCGTCCATATGCAGTTTCCCAACCGTAGGCAAAAACGCAGTCGACCACGTTTTTGCCTGTGGTCGGAAAACCGCATTCGGTTCCCGAATACGGTTGAGTGTGGGCGCCGCGATTAAGCCAAGCCCCCCACTCCCAGCCGTAAACGGGAACCGTAAGTACAAAACGTGGTGTGAACCCAGCCTTACTTCTGCAGAAAGATTTCAATCACAGCTAGAAGTAGCAGTCTTAATAGTAAATATATGGGTACATATTTTGTTATGGCTACTGTAAAAATAATAATAGTGCAAATGTAATATGGAACAAATACCCATCATAGCCAAATTTGAGACTTTTTTCCCCCATTTTGCCCTCGAAAATGTTTAATATATGGACAGAAGTAGGGCTGCACGATATGCGGAAAATGTGCAATTGCGATTTTGGGCCTAAAAATTGCGATTTTGATATGCGATGCGAAATAATAAAAAAAAAAATTGTGAAATCCCCCCATTTCATGTCCAATCGCCCCCATTTCACACCTACCTACCCATTTTATGGCCACCGCCCATTTCACATCTCCCCCTTGTCACATTCCCCCCCTGTCACATTCTCCTCCCCCTTGTCACATTCTTGTACTTCAGCAATACACTAGGTTTCCCGGGCGGTTTTCAAATCTTCTGCAGGAAACCTAGTGTGTTTGCTGCCGAAAAAGACCTTTCCCCATCAACCAATCACTGGCTTGACACGTGACACCACTGTGGCCAGTGATTGGCTGAAAAGGGAAAGGTCCTACTAGTTGAATGGGGAAGAGAGGACACCCCGGACCGCACGGAGGGGAACGGCATCTGCAGGGACCGGAGTTGGTGAGCAGAAGGTTTCTTTTATTTTTCTCCCTGCGCCCTTTTACTCAGCTCAGTGTTTTTCTATCAGGGTGCCTTCAGCTGTTGTGAAACTACTACTCCCAGAATGCACGGACAGCCTTTGCTTGTCTGGGCATGCTGAGAATTGTAGTTTTGCAACAACTGGAGGCACCCTGGTTGGGAAACATTGGGGGATATTTATCAAAGTTGTCTATGTCCCGCATCAATATAGACCAAACTACAGAGGGTTAGGCCGGTCTATTGTGCGCCTAATTTATCAAAAGGCGCACAGCTCTTGATAAATTCTGTGCTCAGACTTCGTGATCTATGCTATAGACTGTATTTAAACCATCTCCAACATGGTCTGACATTTCGGCATACATTCAGCCAATTTTCCAATGCATTTCTGTCTAAAATAGACTAGAATGCATCATGTTCTAAAAATCCTCTAGAGCAAAAGTCGCAAAAAAGACGCACATATTTAGGCTGCGACTTTCTGTGCGACAAATTTAGACAGGAAAAAGCAGTCTAAATCCTTTGATAAATATCCCCCAATGACACTTAGTGCTGTATTTATCGGTGTATAACACACACTGGTGTATAACACACACCCATTTTTACAGGGAAAAAAAAAAACTTTCCTGCAGTCGCCGCACTCCGAACTCTGACTCGCGGCAGCTGCAGGAAATGAAAAGTGACGTCACTGATGCCGCGCAAAGGAGCTGGGAGTGGACGTCATTCATCTGCTTCATGACCACACAGCCCGCAAGACCCGCCGTCTGACCTGGCCTGCCGAAGCACAGCCAGGTAAGGAAAATAAAAATAAAAAACTATAAAAAGCAGGGGAAAAGGGGGACTGATGAGAGAGGTAGGGAAAATTAAAAGCACAGCGGGGAGGAGCCGCCGCTGGTCACTGATTTAAAGTGGCCACAGCCGGGCTGCTAATACTTCACAAGCAGCCGCTACTGCGGCCGCTTTAAATCAGTGACAGAAGATTTATCGGCATATAACACGCAGGCAGGGGTGCATGTCATATGCCGATAAATACGGGTATTTACATTTGTTTTTACCTGCTCTGGCCGGCCCCGTCACGGGAGCCGGCCCGAGCAGATAATCGCATGTTTTCCCTGGGGCTGTCATGCCTCAGCATGACTGTACCCCAGTGCACAAAGAAAGGTCCATAAAGGAATAGTTGGGTGAATTTGGTGTGGAAGTACTTGAGTGGCCCGCACATAGCTTTGAACTCAACCCCATAAAACACCTTTGGTATAAACTAGAATACAGATTGTGAACAAGGCCCTCTTGTCCAATATTACTGTCTAACCTGATGGATGGAAATTTCTACAAACATACTGCAAAACCCTGCAGAATGTCTTTGCATAAGAACTGAGGATGTTATAACTGCAAAGGGGGGACCAGCTACATATTATTCATATGGAGCAATACCAAGCATTTAGTCATGTGTGTACAGTTCTTAATGTAAGGAGAGGGATACCTTTAGTGAGAAATTATTTTAAAAGATTCTTGGCACATTTAATGGTGTCAGATAGAGCCACAAGCTAGGCACAATCCTTGGAGATGACCAGCCATCCTTTTTATTCTGCTCTTCCACTGAAGACACTGTTCATCCAGCTTCGGTAGGCTATATGTTTTTTGCTTTACGATCACCCTTCATACTAGCTATAAAAAGTTAGCCTCATGTGTGCCATATGCATACACATGCAAACACAGACAAAGAAGACCAATTCACTAAAACACATATATTTTAGAATTCATAGATGGAATCTTTAACAATAATTGCAGCCATTGAGCTATATAAAATAGAATAAAACCAAGTTGTGCATTGTAGCAAATAGTCTAGAAGTCAGTAGATGGATGCACACTCTATAAGATTTATGCTTCCAGGGAAAACTACCTTCCAGTCCCTGAGGTCGTAGGTTAGTCACTGCCATCATTTGCATTATTCCTGCACATGTCTGAATACCTCTGGTTTCATCTTTGTCCACTTTTCCTTAAGGTTTGATTTGATATGTTCTGGAGCAAAGATATAATTTATGGCTTGGTTGGACAATTCCCATATTTGTTGTGAACTCAGGTTAAATGTCTTAGCAGCTATTTCATATTCCAGGGAAAGATCTGTAGCGAAGACGCCTTTATCGTCAGTCTAAAATAAATAAAGAAATAATAAAAAAAGAAATAATTCTCTTCAAAAGTAAAAAGCAACAACTCAGGCACAGAATACCGAGAAACCTATATCAGGGTACTGCTCTGTCTGGTACTACTTTTCAGGATCTCTGCACTCACTGAAAACCCCATCTATAAGGTAGGAAAGTACTATAGCATCTCTATGGAGCATCATACAGGGTAGATCTGCAGAGAGATTTGATGGAAATGGGAGGCTGCCTGTACAAAGTATTAGGGACTTGGGGGAACTTGTCAAAACGGGCGTCTCTTAAAGAAAAGAGAGCTTGCTTAGGAAGGACCAATATATTAAGAGGTTTAAACCTTTCACTATATTGGTGCATCTTTCATTATCCATGTGGCAGTGGTTTAGCTTTCAGTCATAATTTATGCCATATCCTATCATAAATTATAGTAAATCTGCTGGCCCATGCAAGGCCAAGGCTCATTTAACTAAACTCCAACCACTTCTTTTTTTAAAGTGGTGAATTCAGGGGTAAAGGGTGACGTCACAGATTTTTGCACTGAGACTTGCATGCAACTTTGACGTTTGTGCTAATAAAAACTGGTATACGAGCCTTAATACATTCTTCCCTTAGTTATTCTGCTGAACAGACCTTCTTTCAGTAACTTTTATCCCTATCTGTCACCAAAACTTGATTGGAAGAAGCAACTGTATTTGTTTTAAGCTGACAAAAAAAAACTACATATATTGTTCTACACGCGCTACGTGTGGAATCAGGCTGCAAGTTTTATGTCTCCTGAAGGAGCCAAACATGGCCTGGTAGAACATAGGAAGCTCACCCAGTACCCTGAGTGCTGAAAAGCACATTGGGGGAGATTTATCAAAACCTGTACAAAGGAATTGCCCAGTTGTCCATAGCAACCAATCAGATCGCTTCTTTCATTATAACAAGGCCCCTGCAAAATGAAAGAAGCAATCTGATTGGTTGCTATGGGAAACTGGGAAACTTTTCCTCTGGACAGATTTTGATAAATCTCTCCCCTTATGCCTATGACATTGTGGTCAGAAATATTCATATTTCTCCACTGAATGCAACACAATGGCTGACAGTAAACATTCACTTACAATGATAGTTAGTATACTGGAACTAATTTATAGTGTACCTGTCTTTTTATTTATTTTTTTCTGCTCAAATAGCGCAACTTCTACTTTTGGAATACTGTACATCTCTGAAATACCAGTTCACCTGGCACGTTCACATGGGCATTAAAGGGGTACTCCACTCAGGGCTGTTTGAAGGAATTTGGGGGCCCCAAGCAAAATGGACATGGAGGCCCCCCCTTGATGTTCACGCACGTCACGCTCTAGGGCCGGCGTCAGGACGTAGTAACGCCGACCCTTGAATTCTGGGAGCGCGACGTGAGCGAATGTCGATACGAGGCCCCCACATTAGGTGCAGCACAGTTCCCCCCACGTTAGGTGTAGCACAGTTCCCCCCACATTAGGTGCAGAACAGTTCCCCCCACGTTAGGTGTGGCACAGTTCCCCCCACATTAGGTGCAGCAGAGTTCACCCCACATTAGGTGCAGCAGAGTTCCCCCCCCACATTAGGTGCAGAAGAGTTCCCCCTACATTAGGTGCAGCAGAGTTCTCCCCACATTAGGCTAGCAGTGTTCCCCCACATTAGGTGCAGTATAGTGCACCGTTACCCCCCCCCCCCCCCCCGGATCCGCCACTGCATGCATTCTATACACACACAACACACTGTACACATTACATACTGTACATGCATGCTTCACACACACACACATACTTTACACATTACATACTGTACATGCATGCCTCATACACACACACACACTGTACACATTACATAATGTACATGCATTCTATACACACACACACCACACTGTACACATTACATACTGTACATGCATCATACACACACATACTTTACACATTACATACTGTACATGCATCATACACACACATACTTTACACATTACATACTGTACATGCATCATACACACACATACTTTACACATTACATACCGTACATGCATCATACACACACACACATACTGTACACATTATATACTGTACATGCATCATACACACACACACATACTGTACACATTATACAATGTACATGCATGCTTCATACACACAGTGTACATGCATCCTACACACACACTGTACACATTACATACTGTACATGCATCATACACACACACACACACACACCGTACACATTACATACTATACATGAACCATGCACACACATACTGTACACATTACAAACTGTACATGCACCATACACACACATAATGTACACATTACATACTGTACATGCACCACACACACACACACATCCTGTACACATTACAAACTGTACATGCACCATACACACACATAATGTACACATTACATACTGTACATGCACCATACACACACACATACTGTACACATTACATACTATACATGCACCATACACACACAGATAGAATAGATCAGTGTTTCCCAACCAGGATGCCTACAGAGGTTGCAAAACTACAGCCTTTGGCTGTCTGGGCATGTTGGGAGTTGTAGTTTTGCAACAACTGGAGGCACACTGGTTGGGAAACACTGATATAGATACACACATGCACTTTACATATAGTCATCCACAGTAGTAACACACACACAGGCACAGTACATAGACATACACATATGTACACACACACATATATATATATATATATATATATATATATATATATATATCCACACACCTGCTTATACACATATATATCTATATATCCACACACACACGCTTATACACATATATATATATATATACAGCAGGGACACCTACTATAGTCAGGCACCATGTTGTACAGCCTCTGCGGTCTCCTCTCCTCAGAGCTCTCTCCTCCCCCCTCCCCCTCTTCCTGCTCAGATGGCTGAAGGCCGGGGCTAAGGGACGATACCAAGTGCAGCGGGGGTGGGGGGAGTGTGATTGTGGTGAGGTGAGAAGAACTCCAAAGCTGCAAGTGAGTTTATTTAAAAAAAAATGTCAGGCACTTGTTCGGCCCTGGTGATGGGTGGAATTGCCCCGTCGCCACAGGACGGGCAAGCACTGGCTCTGCTCGAAGCCCCCCAGCCAGCTCGGGGCCCCAAGCAATTGCTTGGTTTGCCCGTCCTGTAGCGACGGGCCTGACTCCACTGGCCAGTGTTCGGAACATTTTGCTCCAAACGCTTGTCTGCGGGGGGTCGGCTACGTAGGCTGAGGGGGGGGCATGGCCGACCCCAGCAGCACGCACACAGTATTCAGAACTAAATGTTCCGAATGCTGGCCAGTGGAGTACCCTTTAACCGTGCTAATTTTTGTTAAAAAAAACCCCACAATTTTTCAGATTAAAAAAAAAAATCACAAGGAAACTTCAATGGGAGATGTTAAAATGTGTGTAAAGAAGTGGCATGTCTCTACTTTTTCGCATATTCCTGATCTAAAGCTGTCAATGAAATCAACTGGGGCTTCAGGACAGCCCATCACCTCCACTCACACTAACCACAGCTAAGAGAAAGCCATGGAGCAGCATATAGGTAAGGCTTTTGTACACAACCTTACTCAATACAGTAATTTTGTTGATACACATCACCTTTTTCCAATCTCACACAACTGTGTTTTTATTCTCTTCTATACAAGTCTTATAAAGGGTGACAAATGATATACTTACGCATAACACAGATGGGTGATGCAAATTGTACCAGAATCCAAAATGATGCTTGTCATATGAAGAGACAGTCTGTCCTTTAACATTTGAGGTCAAGCAGAGTTCTAGGCATAGGAGTGACCAGATATGTTAGTATATT
The DNA here is from genome assembly GCF_029499605.1 of Hyla sarda. Lineage (NCBI taxonomy): Eukaryota > Metazoa > Chordata > Amphibia > Anura > Hylidae > Hyla > Hyla sarda. Next base: position 156,789,705 of record NC_079192.1, read on the forward strand.
CTAGTTGTGTTCATCTTTACTTCTTTTAAGCTGAAATGAAACACCTCGCTAGAAGCAATATCCATAAAACATGAAATTGAATAAAAATAGAGAACAAAATGTTATATCTACGAATATCAGGCTTCCAAACTCCTCATTACTTAACATTTAGAATACATACACGAGGGCTTGATATTTGGCTTTGTAAACAGACAAAATGTAAAACTGCGCACGGTTAGTCATGACTGTGATTAAAATAAATGATTCCCTTGTGGCATCTGAGTCATTGCTTCAAATCCCAGCAAGGGTGACTCATATTTCAAGATAATTTCAGTACAAATCTACATATAATGTAAGACCTGGCCTACATCACATTTTTTTCACTCCATTAAAAGCCCCCCCCCCCCCCCCATACACATAAAATATGTGAATGGGGGACTCCTAACTCTTCCCCAACAGATGATGTTGGGAAGAGAGAAGGCTCAGGCATCTTCGATTTCAATTGCCCAATCCTTTTGTTCTAGGGGAGATAAGCCTTTGCTAGAGTCTGGTAGCAGCTTTCTCCCCGATCTCCATTCAGAACACATAAACGTGTATTGAGGGATCAGAGAGATAGCTGTAAGGGTGGGGTCACACGTGCTGTATTTTGCTGCGTATTTCCTACCCATTGAAGTCAATGGATAGAAAAATCAGCTGCATATTTTGCTACTCATTGCCTTCAATGGGTAGGAAAATGCGCAGCAGTAAATATGCAGAAAAATAAAGAAAGTGTGACCCTTCCCTAAGGCAAACAAAAAAAATAGACTAAGGGCAAGTGCATCACTTTTTTTAAGCAGATATACCATTTGCACTTGTAAATATTCCCTCATGTTCCTACCTGATCCCTGACTGCCAGATACACTTATATCCACTTCTCTCCACTTCTGCATCTCTCACTTGTGAAGTGTCAATCATTAGGTCTGTATTTTCAAGTTCACATTTCAGCATACAGGAGATATTAAAAAATTTGACCTGGAGGATATGGGTATGTGCATTATTGTACGTGGAGTGTACGATTATAGCCTTGGGAACACTTTGATGTAACTTTTTTGAGTGGTTACTTGTCCTGGACTTGCTGACAACCTAGCTCTAGATGTCCATCATGTCTCTGTATTACACTCACTGCCTACTCAATCCACGTAGGGCTTTATTTTTATAGAATTATCACTGTCCTGAACCACAAGATTATGATTTAGTCTTACCATACATCTTGGTCTTTATAGCAGATCATTAAATGGCACATTAAAGCTTTTCTAACATGAGGACCAAGCAAAGATGTATTTTACCATATAGATGTATGAGTATACAAACAGAACCATAATACCTACCCATGGGTATGCGCTGCTCCTTAACCACTTCAACTATTTTTGGAGAGTTACAAAGGAAAGTCCCATGTCCAATTCTATCCGGGGGGATATTGAGGAGAAGCCCGGTCTCCTCTTCTTGACTTGGCACCTATGAAAAGAAAATTGCTTATACATCAGTAAATCAGCACTGATCATTGTCCTTGAGTCTGATTAAAAAAAAGAAAAAGAAAAAAAAACACAATACAGAGCAAGTTCTGCAAAAGACCACTGCCTGATCCAGACCAGATTTTGTGTGACTAATTTTTAGTTCACCATACATTGTGCCATTTACTTTGAGAAGATCACACTCTTAAAATACCACTTTTCAAGGCAATTTTGGGTGGTTTTCTCAAACAGGTTTAAGTAGCTACCAATAATTAAACACTTGAGGATGGGACTTGAATAGATAGACCAGGGTTGCATAATTTTGTCCTTTGGATGTAAGACCCAGTTTTTAGATGTTGGTTGTTGCTACCTATCTTATATTAAACTAACTAGCTAGAATAGTTGCACTCTCCTGTTTGCCTCATACTCAGCCTAGTTTCATGTGACAACAGAAGAAATTCACACACTCAAAGCACGCATGCCTGTCTTTTGGGAATAAGTTTATAAGGCTATCACATATTTGTTAGATTTTTTTTTACCAAATCTTTGTTAATTTCTTTATTCAATATAACAAGACAAAGAGAATAAATAATAACAGTATAAAACAGTAACGCAAGGAAGTATCAGTGCAAGATTACAAAATCTAGAGTTCAGACAAGATGATCGCCTCAATAATGACACCATAAAGGAGAAATGTTGGATGTTTGTTAGATCTTACTTGGTTAACTACTATCAGTTTGTTTAAATTAAAATCTTTTATACACCTACACACACACATATCTATTATATCCTCAATATGTGCCATACCTCTGACAAATGAAGAGCTAGTTTGAGGCCCGACCTTTTAGCTTCAGTGAGTGGTTCCATAAAGTCTTTTCCATGTCCAACCTGAAATCATAAAACTTTTAACTATTGTACTACAGTGTGTCAAAATGTTCAAATAACGCATACAATACAATAAAGTATATTCTCTAGAATTCTAAAAACCTAAAACAGTTGTATACATTATTTTACCAATACTACTTGAGCATACAAGAACATTTGTAATATATATTTTCTGGTCAAAGGCCATCTTATCTCTTAATCACTGACATAACTCACACTGGTAACCATAAATTATTTTACTATAAATTTCCTAAAAAGTACCTGTCACAACAATCTGGCAGCAGGATATTTGTAAACTGGCCGGCATTCTCATAGCCTGGGCAACAAGAATGCCAGCCAGATTAAACATGTCCTGCCACCGGATCAAAATGACAAGTACTCTTTAAAATAAAACGGTTATCCAATACTTGTCTCAGCCATGAAAAAGTAATTGTGGGGTCAATTTTGTCCACACAGGGCTATGAAGCAGCCACTTTCAGGGGCTTTTAGGCATTAAGCTATTCCATGTCCCGCCGCAGCATCTCAAGAAGGACAAAGTTAAGAGTTTGTGTCCTTGGGGGCGACACAACAGCCTTAGCCACCCACTTACTAGAGAAACTGCAGAAGAGCTCCATTCAGTGAACAAGCCCGGTTGCAAATCCCTGTGGGGTAGCTGTGGTGCTGCTGTGCAAGAAACTTATTATGGGACCCAGTGCTAAATTGGTTTAAGGCTTATAAAATGCACCCCAAAAAGGGCCATTTATTTTCAAATACATTCGATGGGAAAACAGCTCTTAGTGCCCACATACTTTAATTTTATGGCTGTAATTACAATCCTCAAGATTGAAATTGCAACACCAAGAAGGACAAGCTGCAAGGTTTTGCAAATCAATAAAGTAGCAGATGTCGCTAAGATCTGATCTGTGGCATGTGGGAGCAATTTCTTTCCACCACAGAAACCTCAAGTCAATACATTATGATTGTGTGATGCCTCCTGCTTGTCGATGTGCCATTTATCGCCACTTGCCCCAAAACTTGCTTGAACTGAGAGACCTTTGTTAATCACACCAAGTGTAGGTTGAGAGGTCAGCACTGTTCAACAATGTGTCTCCCAGTGGCTGGGAGACCAACAACAAAATGGAATGACTGCAAGAGGTGCAGAGAGGCAAATCTCTGTACAGACAGATCATCAGGTTAGAAGAATGGGGCACAGTGATCCATTCTGTACTGCAAGTAAAACTGGATGTCAAATACCAAGCCTAGGGCGTTGAACAGTGTCTACACAAATCATGAAATGGGGCTTATACACAGGGGCGTACCTAGAGCATTTGGCACCCGGGGCGGACCCTTTGTTCGGCACCCCCCCACACCCCCCCCCCCTTAATTATACCCCCTCCCTCCCCTCCCCCCAGGGGTGGACTGACAACACTCGGGGCCCCCGGACCAAAAAAAAGGCAAGGGCCCCTGCTAGGCTCTGCAGCTCGTCAATGTTCTGCCACGCTCCTATTCCACCCAAATCCCACACACAATAAATAAATAAAAATTGATATATGTAAGAAACACTTTAACGTAGGTAAATTTCCATGACCAATAATACTGGTATACAAGGAGTAAATATATACCACCACACAATAATTGGATAATACCGCCATACTGTACTGAATAAAACCACTATACACAGACTAGTATACTATAAAGGATCTGTATACAATATAAGTGATTATATACAGGACCATATGGCGGTAGATATCAGCTGTACACAGGATGTGTACACCATACAAGTGATTACAGTTACATTTTGGGACTCACAATTCCGTCTTTTCTGATCAGCGGCGTCCTCTTTCCTTTTCTTCTCCGTCCGGATAAGACCACCATGTGGATCTCTTAACATCTGCAGGAAAAACATGTCAGACTCTGCATATATTCAGTGCCCTCCTCTACACAATCTTTCCATCTATAGGCCCACAAACTGTAATAATGCCCTCCTTGGTGTCCTGCACAGTAAAAGGACAGGTAGGTAGGTAGCCAGGTAACCCCCTCTTTCCCATAGGTATATGCAGAGTTACATCCCCCCTCTTTCCCATAGGTATATGCAGAGCTACGCTACACTCCCTCTTTCCCATAGGTATATGCAGAGTTACACCCCCCTCTTTTACATAGGTATATGCAGAGCTACACCCCACCCTCTTTCCCATAGGTATATGCAGAGTTACACTCCCCCCCTCTTTCCCATAGGTATATGCAGAGTTACACCCCCCTCTTTCCCATAGGTATGTGCAGAGCTACACCCCCCCTCTTCCCCATAGGTATATGCAGAGCTACACCCCCCCTTCCCCATAGGTATATGCAGAGCTACACCCCCCCCTCTTCCCCATAAGTATATGCAGAGCTACACCCCCCTCTCCCTCCCTTTCCCATAGGTATATGCAGAGCACTCCCCCCTCCCCCCCCCTTCCATATAGGTACAGTATATGCAGAGCACCCCCCTCTCCCCCCGCCTTCCCTATAGGTACAGTATGTGCAGAGCACCCCCCTTCCCTATAGGTACAGTATATGCAGAGCCCGCCCCCTCTCCCCCCTTCCCTATAGGTACAGTATATGCAGAGCCCGCCCCCTCTCCCCCCTTCCCTATAGGTACAGTATATGTAGAGCACCCCCCTCTCCCCCCGCCTTCCCTATAGGTACAGTATATGCAGAGCACCCCCCTCTCCCCCCTTCCCTATAGGTACAGTATATGCAGAGCCCGCCCCCTCTCCCCCCTTCCCTATAGGTACAGTATATGCAGAGCCCGCCCCCTCTCCCCCCTTCCCTATAGGTACAGTATATGCAGAGCACCCCCCCTCCTATAGGTACAGTATATGCAGAGCACCCCCCCCTCTCCTCCCCTTCCCTATAGGTACAGTATATGCAGAGCACCCCTCCCCTTTCCTATAGGTACATTATATGCAGAGCACCCCCCCTCTCCCCCCCTTCCCTATAGGTACAGTATATGCAGAGCACCCCCCCTCTCCCCCCTTCCCTATAGGTACAGTATATGCAGAGCGCCCCCCCTCTCCCCCCCTTCCCTATAGGTACAGGATATGCAGAGCCCCCCACTCTCCCCCCTTCCCTATAAATATATGCAGAGCACCCCCCATTCTCCCCCCCCCCCTTCCCTATAGGCAGGGTTAAAAATAAATAAATAAAAAAAGGATGCTCACCTGATATCCCACGCAGCGATCTCCTCAGCAGCAGGGGCCGCGTCTTCTTCCCTCCACAGTACAGGCGCCGATGAGTGACGTCATCGGCGCCTGTACTGCGTGCTGCGTGGGGGCGGAGGTCACGTCTCCTCTGTGTAGCTGCAGATGCGGCTCACACAGAGGGGACGCCTTCTCCTGTATGTGCATGTATCGCACATACAGGAGAATGTAGCGCTGTCTGCTGGGGATCTGGGACGAGCGTCCCGGACCTCAGCAGCGGCGGGTCAGTCCGCCCCTGGCACCCACCTTGAGAGTGGCACCCGGGGCGGGCTGCCCCCCGCCCCCCCCCCTTGGTACGCCACTGCTTATACAACATTTTGCTATAAGCCAGACTCTTCAGCTACAGGTGTTCTATTCATGTCACCACATGCAGACCACAGTTTAACACCTCATGCATAGGGAAACACGAGAGAACATGCGCAGCGTATTTGACACTGCGGATACACCCATGTGATCCCACCCTTAATGTCATATTTAAAATATTATATTCTAAGAACACTAGGGATATCATGAAATACATCGCTCTTCTGTCTACAATTTTAACTGTGGTGTTCTTTGGATAAAATATTTTAAATATGACATTTAAGGTTTAGTTTTAAAGGTGGTTTGTTTGATTTGCTGGTACTTGGTTTTTGGGCTGCCAACTGGATGAATAATATTATACCCGGTAATAGGTCTATTAATTACACCAATTCATGTATCATAGTGCAGAGCAACATGGCAATGAAAGCTGGAATAGAGATATATCCTCTTCAGCAAGGAGTCCTGCTTTTCTCTCAGACACAGTGATAGGCCAAATAGGCTCTTTCCAAGAACAATAACAGCCCAGCATTTCATTGAATTGGTTGTGAAACCAGTGGCTATTTCAGTGGCTACCAATGGCTATTTCTCTGAAGCCTCAGAAGCTAGTTTGCAACAGAATGGCAGGCCACATGCTGCTTGTGCTACTCTGAGCAGCCTGCATGGCCTGAACGTGTTACCATGGAGGACATGGTCTCCAAACATGTCTTCCATCAAGAACCTCTGGGACATCATTGCTAAACAATTGCAACGGGAGCTGCCAGCAGCGAATATTAATGATTTTTATGCACAAGTTCATTCATTGGTGCACACCATGGTGACAATTACTTTTTAATTTAGGAATACCATAAATTGGAATAGAAGAGGCATATTGTACACAAGTAACCAAAAATATAAAAGTTAAACATTATAAGCTTCTGGGATGGCAAAGCTTTTTTTTCCTTCCAGAAATATAGAGCTGGTTATCTTATTACTAAGTTTTCTCCATTTGCTTTTTATTTTTTTTAAATCATTTGTTTTCGAAATCTTAGAAATGATTTGACACATCTCTGCCTTTACATAATCCAGATAAAACAGCTTGTGTATTACGCACATGTAATGGTGTAGGATACATCACTGATGTTTGTTTTCTGTATACTACCTTGCTATCCCTGTATTCCAGAAACAGATGGTGCATAAGAGATAAGGCCTCTTTGTCATAAAGCCCTACTATTACACTAGGCAACAAGGCCAGGGGCCTCCTCAAGGTTAAAACCTCACAAAAACATTTTGTCTATGTTCTGATAGAAGACACAACATTTTCTACATGGCTATTTTCAACCGTACTTAAGTTTTATATGATAAAACCAAAAATGATTTCTTATAAAAACTATTCTGTTTCAGTCACAATTATGACACTGTACTGGATCTGTTTTAGGACAGATCCAAATGGCTTATGATGAAACCCACTGATGTTCTGTCATGGTCTCCATTCTACAATATTGTTGCCAACTGTTTAAAGCTAGGGACGTACCCTAATAGTGTCCTACTGACTCAGGTCTAAAGCTTATTCAGTGTGTCATAATAGTTCTTACAGCAGGTCCTGCATCATTGTCAGTGTATCATATTAAAACAGGTTTTAAGGCTTTTTATGCAAAATAGTTTCTGTTGAAGGGGGGGGGAATTATCAAAACCTGTGCAAAGGAAAAGTGGAGCAGTTGCCTCTAGCAACCATCAATCAGATCACTTTTACTTATCAGAGGCCTTTAAAAAATTTAATAAGCAATCTGATTGGTTGCTATAGGCAACTGGTCTACTTTTGCTCTGCACATGTTTTCATAAATTCAAAGGAATATCATAAACACTGAAGAATTTATACACAAAATGACATTACAAAATTGCATAATGGAAAAAAGTCAGAACAGACAGTTAGAATAAAACTGGTGAGCAACATTAGTTATGATGTATAAGAATTGTCAAGACATTAAAGGAACTGAACTCACGGTTGGATCTCCACTAAGGTCTAGGCCTAGCACAAGGTCATTGGTAGAATAGAAAAATTCTTCAGCCAGTTTAACAGTTTGTTTGGCAACTGTTGGGCCACCTCTTCTATCAATTGCTAGTAAGAACCTGCAAAAATAGACAAAAGAGAAATCGGTCAGGTGACTAAAGTACATTTTTACTTAAAGGGGTACTCCGCTTCTAAACATCTTTCCCCTATCCAAAGGATAGGGGATAAGAAGTCTGTTCGCAGGGAGCAAACTCCGCTATGTGCCGAATGACAGGGGACCACCGCCGCCACGCTCCCTCCATTCATGTTTACGGTAGGGGGTGTGATGGCTGTGTACTAGCCATCATCTCCCCTCTCATAGACATGAAAGGATTGGGTGTGGCTTTAAGTTACGAACACGGAAACCCCAGTACGTCCGCAGTTCCGGCCCGGAGATATCAGACATCTTATCCCCTATCTTTTGGATAGGGGATAAGATGTATAGGGGCAAAGTACCCCTTTAAGCTGGGTTGAACAGTATATTTTGTCAATATTTGTAACCAAAACCAGGAGTGGAACCAACACAGAAAAAAACTATAATAAAAACCTTGCAATCTAACTGATCAACCATTGTGATCTGTCATGTGAGTGAAATCCAACTTTACTTAAAAATAAGTTCTAATTCTACCATCACATTCTCCACTAAATGAAAAGCAGTTGTAGAAATCCAAATTTCTATAGACAAAAAGTATACTAAAAGAGAAACTCATTTAAATACTTTCCCTATGTAATGTGTCTTCAAGGATTTTCTTCATGTAAAGCATAGTGATTACTGTGGACAAGTGAAAATCCCCACAAGGCAATGTAACAGAGCTCAGTGAGGCGTACCTTACATCAATGTCCACTTCCTCAGCCTTACTCTGCTTAATGCCTTCAAGCACAGTCTCCACATATGTTCTTTTAGACATCCCTGCAAAGAAATTAAGCGACACAATGAATTCCTGTATCCACAGTCCGACATATAAGTTATACACTTACATAACATAAAAAGAGATAGGGTTCAGTTAGATTGCTTGAACCTGAGGAAGACTCTCTTGGCGTGCTTCGTAATTCTAGGTACTTGACACCGTCTTCTGCAAACTCTTTAATAACATCTTTGGTAACCTAAGACAATGATAAAGGAACAGGTAAAGTCGGGGCATCTTTATTTTAGGTTAAAAGATGGGTGAGGTAGGGGGGTTGACTTCCTCTGGTCATACAGCAAATTTTTTTGTCACCTATGGACCAATAATAATGTGTGTTTCTGTATTTACGTGCTATTGAGCAGGAATGCAGCCAATGAAGGTATTAAACATGTTCAAACCATAAGCTGCTAGGTTGAATTTCAATGTCTTGGACCCCAATCTATAGGCATAATGACGGTCCAATCGTGACATAACGTAGAACTCCTGTATCTATCATAGACTGTAGAAGAGAGAGCAGCACTAATGCTTCGTTTACATAGAAGCATAGAATGAGATAAGAGCCATTTGGCCCATCTAGTCTGCCCAATATTCTGAATACTTATGAATCGTCCTTGTTCCTACCGTATATGAAGGATAGCCTTATACTTATCTCTATCTTATATGAATGATAGCCTTATACTTATCTCTATCTTATATGAATGATAGCCTTATACTTATCTCTATCTTATATGAATGATAGCCTTATACTTATCTCTATCTTATATGAATGATAGCCTTATACTTATCTCTATCTTATATGAAGGATAGCCTTATACTTATCTCTATCTTATATGAATGATAGCCTTATACTTATCTCTATCTTATATGAAGGATAGCCTTATACTTATCTCTATTAGAGCTGAGCGAATTTACAGTAAATTCGATTTGTCACAAACTTCTCGACTCGGCAGTTGAGGACTTATCCTGCATAAATTAGTTCAGCTTTCAGGTGCTCCGGTGGGCTGGAAAAGGTGGATACAGTCCTAGGAAAGAGTCTCCTAGGAATGTATGCACCTTTTCCAGCCCACGGGAGCACCTGAAAGCTGAACTAATTTATGCAGGATAAGTCATCAACTGCCGAGTCGAGAAGTTCGTGACGAATCGAATTTACTGTAAATTCGCTCATCTCTAATCTCTATCTTATATGAATGATAGCCTTATACTTATCTCTATCTTATATGAAGGGTAGCCTTATACTTATCTCTATCTTATATGAAGGATAGCCTTATACTTATCTCTATCTTATATGAAGGATAGCCTTATACCTATCTCTATCTTATATGAATGATAGCCTTATACTTATCTCTATCTTATATGAAGGATAGCCTTATACTTATCTCTATCTTATATGAAGGATAGCCTTATACTTATCTCTATCTTATATGAAGGATAGCCTTATAATTATCTCTATGTTATATGAATGATAGACTTATACTTATTTCTATCTTATATGAATGATAGCCTTATACTTATCTCTATCTTATATGAAGGATAGCCTTATACTTATTTCTATCTTATACATGTTAAGGTCCTTTAACCTTTCCTGGTAAGTTTTATCCTGCAATCCATGTACTAGTTTAATAGCTCTTCTTTGAACTCTCTATAGAGTATCTATATCCTTCTGTGCGTAATGACGGGCGATACGGGGGACGGAGCAGCGTGACGTCATGGCTCCGCCCCTCGTGACATCACGACCCGTCCCCTTAATGCAAGTCTATGGGAGGGGGCGTGATGGCCGCCACGCCCCCTCCCATAGACTTGTATTGAAAGGGGCGGGCCGTGATGTAACGATGCTCCGGCCCATGTACCGCCCATCATTACGTGCAGAGCGAACTCGCTCTGTGCTGTAATGATAGCGCGGTGCCGCAGCGGGGATCCCAGGGGTCCCCAGCAGCGGCACCGCGGCGATCTGAAATCTTATCCCCTATCCTTTGGATAGGGGATAAAATGTCTAGGGGCGGAATAACCCTTTAAGTCTTCTGAAATAATTACTCCTAAATCCCTTTCCTCAGATACTGAGGTCAGGACTGTGTCAAATATTCTATACTCTGCCAGAGGGTTTTTACGCCCCAGGAAGATATATCAAAACCTGTGTAGAGGAAAAATGTTGCGCAGTTGCCCATAGTAACCAATCAGATCGCTTCTTTTATTTTTAACAGGCCTCTTTAAAAATTAAATGGAATCTGGTTGCTAAGGGAAACTTTGCGACTCTACCTCTACACAGGTTTTGATGAATTTCCCCATATAGAGTTTATTTGTGTTAGTTTTCAAAACTTCCTTTCACAAATGAACCTGTAAAGTTTTATGGCATTCATACATAGGTAAAGGATGGAGTCGTTACTGTACCAGGTTATATTAAAGGTGTATTACATTCAGGATAGTTTAGGATGTGGACAGCCCCTCCTAACACGGGCTTACATGAATCAGTGCTCAGTCAGAATGGACAGTATCACATAGCATTATGGTGCTCCATAATTCATAAATGAGTAAGTTATGAAAAGATGTGTATATGAAACATGGAATCACCTAATATCCCCATATGATTACCAGATTGTTTGGACTATTGCTAAAAAGTCCCTGCATCTAATAGTTTGCAGTCAGGATGGCCTGACAATGTCAGACTGCCCTAACTGTTTACCTGATGGTTGGGCAAAGTGCTTGTAATACACTATGCCTGATCAATATGGCTGATCCTTTCCTTCCTTGTAAAGATTGCTCTGTTACTCAGTGTTGCTGCCGCTAAGCAGCACTAACAAGGGATTTGCTAGTGCTGGTGAAGTGGTCCAGACACAGGGCAAAGCAGTCAATACGCAGCTACCCCTCCCTTCCTCCGAGCTATCCATTATCTCAGGGCCTTCACCCTAGTAGCGGGCAGCCAGAGTTTACACTCTTCTCTGTATTCGGGCAGGTTGGACTGCACTGACATGTCATTTTTTAGGACTGTGAGGCATAAACAGCCAGAGTGCAAAGCAAATAACACTAGTTCCCCCTATCTTGCTTGCTATGTGACTGCCAGTGTCTTTTCCCTCAATGCAGGGTATACTGTATATAGCACACTAGCTTCAGTAGCACAGCAGAGATAAAGAAGCAGTGTAACTGGCTACCATGCCCCTACCATCCTCCAGATTGCCCCTTTATCACCTACCCACCTGGGTTATCTTTCCATACACCAGACTGAAGCCCCATTCACATTTTGTCACAGTATATGTACAGGGTATATGATGACATATTGGCCGTCATCCAATAGGAGCGGCGTGCAAAGCGACATCATGGGCAGCAGAGATGTTCCGGAGCAACGGGGACACCCCAGGGACGCGGCGACAGCTATGGAGGGCGACATCCAGGGCAGCGGTGACGAGCGGTGACGGGTCCAGAGCGGCGGGGACACGTGAGTACTACCTCCTATACCAGTGGTCTTCAACCTGCGGACCTCCAGATGTTCCAAAACTACAACTCCCAGCATGCCCGGACAGCCAACGGCTGTCCAGGCATGCTGGAAGTTGTAGTTTTGCAACATCTGAAGGTCCGCAGGTGTAAGATCACTGTCCTATACTTTACATTGTATTTGGTTCAGAATCTTTATTTTCTAGATTTTTATCCTATAAAATTAGGTGCGTCTTATATGCCGGCGCGTCTTATATGACGAAAAATACGGTACATCATAAGCATAATACTTACTCACTAGTTTTGGAAGTGGGCCAGAAGCCAGGAATTGATATTCATGTACAAATCAGATTTTAATGCATTACTTTTAATAATAAAAGAAATTTACCAGTAATATGTCTTCAGGTGTATCTGTAATCTGGTGAATTATTTTGAACATTTGAAAACATCTATAAACAAGAACATGACATGAAAACATTATTGAAAGAATATTTGGGGAAATAGGAGCTATCACTGAAGCAATAATAATAATAAAAACAATGATGATGATAAAGAGAATTACCAGTGCCTCCCCAGTAAATGTGTGGTTTATCTATAGGGGAAAATGTATTAATCTGCTGCATCTGCTATTTAAGTTTAGCAAAGTTGCACATTTTTGCGCAAACCCTCGGTTTGTATAAAAATGTGTGTTTTTTGCCGTCGTACACCAGTCATGGCTGGTTTTAAAAAGTGGGTGTGGTTTGGTGTAAATGGGGCGTGGCCTAACCCCTAATTTAGCACATATTGAAGCTGAAAGCTACACCAGCTCTGAGCTTGCAACGCATGTGGTGTGGGGTAGTCACAGCACTGCAGGATTCATTAAGATACCATAGCCTCTCAATAAATCAGCCGAATGCTACGGCTGCCGGGAGTTTACCAAAGAATAAATCACGTTCATACTGTTCACTAGAATATTAACGTGCATCAGTCATGTAAGAGTGACTTGTTAATCTACACACACAGTGCATTAGAGGTTAAAGGGGTTATCCATGGTTAGAAAAGCAAAGCTGATTTCTTCCAAAAACAGCTCCACACCTGTCCTCTTCTGTGTGGTATTGTAGTTCAGTTCCATTAAAGTGAATGGAGTCGAGATATACCACATACAAATGGTGTGGTGCTGTGTTTGAAAGAAATCAGCTCTGCTTTTCTATTCCTGGATAACCCCTTTAACAAGTCTAAACCAGCCATAACTGTGTTTACATTGTAGCATTTGTCATCTCCATGAAAATAGCTTTTGTAACCTAGCCAGGAGCTGTCCTAATAGTCGGACCCGGGGTCTGCTTGGCTCCAGGGCTGCACCGCCTCTCTGCACCTATGTCATGCTGTTGATTGACACACAGAGATTGCCCCCGGCGGCCCGGTGTAGTTCTCCAGCGCACGTTGTCAATCAACAGCATGTTGTAGGTGGAGAGAGGCGGTGTGGTCCCAGAGCATAGAAGACCCCGGGCCCGACTTGTCGGCCAGGGACTGCGGACTTGTCAGCCGGGTTATAAATGATGTATTTATGAAGAAAACAAATGCTACAATGTAAACACAAATACGGCTGAATTAAAGTCGTTAATCCTTAATGCACTGTGTGTGCAGCTTAACAAGTAAATCCTACGTGACAGATGCACCTTAAAGCGTACCCGTCAGATCCAACAAAATCTTTTTTTTAAATGTATCACTCAGTACCTAATCCTGACCATGTACATAACATTTTTATTTGTCTAGCACCTTTATTTTTTTTTTTATTACACTTTTAATTTATCTCACTAGTCTGAATTCCTCTCAAAGGGAGGCATTTCTCCACCCCCATCCTCAGTATGCTGTCTGCTCTCATGTCACCTAGCATTAGCAAAACTACAACTCCCAGCTTGTCCTCACTTACAGTAGCGGGACACAAGCTGACAATGGGAGGATTTTTCCTCTAGCTGTGAGCCCTGCGCCCACAGCTGTCAATCAAGGAAGTGTGTCCATGACATAGGTGATGACGCATGGACACAGCCGGACTAGTATGTGTCCAAGCAGGCAGGGGGGGGCAGTTGTTTGGCTTCTTCAGTATGAAATACTGAAAATTTTCTAATGAAAGCAATTGCAAAACCTATTGGTTTTACATGCTTTACAACATATCAAAAGTTTTTGTATCTGACAGTGTCCATTTAACTATAATAATGTGATCTGAAGTATAAATGCACATAAGTAATCGAATACATGAGGTCTGGGAATGCCCTGCAGTTATACTTCCATAAAGCCACAATCCTTACCAGATTATCAAACCAGCATTTAATAATAAGTCACAATTACACTACACAGGTACATGACACTATGTCTTTATGATAAAACCAGTACTAAACATCTCTACACAATGACACTATTTACTTCAACTATTTACTATCAACATAACATCCGCAGGCAAATCTGTTGTGGACTTTTGCGTTCCGAGCATGTGAACATACCCTAAGGCCTAGTTCACACAGGAGAATTTTCAAGCATAATCCGGAGGAAAATTTTCACTTAGAAACACTGTTGCTGCATTCTTTTCAATTGTATTCTGCTGCACTGTGCCCAAGGCAGAATTTCTGCAGCAGAAACATCTGACATGTCAATTCTTTTAGTGGAATCCACTCAGAAACGCATTTCTGAGCAGTCCTGGTAGCATGTTCTGCCAGCGCCCACTGTCTGGGGAATGTCCGATGGAAATTTTCAGGACAGACATACCACAAAAAATCTGCCATGTAAACATACTTATTCACCAATGCTTTCCAGCGAGACAAAGGTGGGGTCACAGTATTCTTCCATGCCATAATAAGCATTTTACGGGCACAAAATAACAAGAACCGAATTAGCAGGCACCTATGGGAGCCCATTTCTAAGCCATTAACAAGACTCAGAAGACAAACCTCAGGGGGCAAGACAAAAGGAAATTCCAAGTGATCCGACAAAAAAAACACTACCTTTCTCCAAAACGGGACTCCACAGGCACACCCCCACATCGCATACAAAAGGGTGCCCACCGATCAGTAAAATAGTTTGAAGGCTCTATCTCCAGCCCTTGCTTTGATCTGATAATACCTGAACTTAGCTCAGTGTTTGCCAACTAAGATGCCTCCAGCTGTTGCAAAACTACAACTAAGTGGGAGTTGCAGTTTTGCAACAACTGGAGGCACCCTGGTTGGAAAACACTGGCTTAGATGATCGTTCAGGAGTGGGCCGCAGGGGTTGGAGACTGACCCGTCAGATGAGGTCTATGATGGAGTCCATGGCCTGCTATACAGTGGCACATGTTTACTAAAACCTATCATAGACAATTGTTTTATTATCACAAAATACAGTTAGATAATAAAAATGCCCTCAAAGGTGGCCATGGCCTGTTCACCCCATAGTCTGTATGTCTGTCAATCTGGAAAATAGAAGCGTGTTAAATATACAGTGATGGGACAAGATACTCACTCTTCTAGAGTCCTCTTCTGGCCTTTTTCTATCATTGTCATTCCATTCTGTATTTGAAGATGGGGTTTTTGGGCCATGAGCTTTTTCATGGTGGCAGAACTTATGGAGCCATTCAGGTGGGCATGCAGCTCCTACATGAGACAAGTTAATAATACAAATGATAATACAGTCTTACATTATATTCCATTGCAGAGTTTGCTGCATTCTAGACACATTCAGTAAATACATCCTTACAAATAAATTGTTACTCCAACAAGGGCAGCTTCAAGATAGATTGACATTAAATTAGGGATGTTCTGATACTGATGCCAATACGAGTACTTGTGCAAATGTCCCTGATACCTGATCCAATACCTGGCACGTGCTCACAAACTGCCCTGAGCCATTTCTAGGGCAGCGTAAAATGGTAGAGCCCGGAGTGTTAAAGCACACTGTCATGTTGGTTCAGGATATGTTTTAAACTTCTGGGCAATTTGGTAGACCAAGCCAAAGGTGTATTGGACTTCTACAGTGGGGCAAAAAAGTATTTAGTCAGCCACCAATTGTGCAAATTCTCCCACTTATAAAGATTAGAGGCCTGTAATTTTCATCATAGGTATACCTTAACTATGAGAGACCTAATGAGAAAAAAAATCCATTCAAATCACATTGTCTGATTTTTAAAGAATTTATTTGCAAATTATGGTGGAAAATAAATATTTGGTCAATAACAAAAGTTAATCTCAATACTTTGTTATATACTCTTTGTTGGAAATGACAGAGATCAAAGTTTTCTGTAAGTCTTCACAAGGTTTTCACACACTGTTGCTGGTATTTTGGCCCATTCCTTCATGCATATCTCCTCTAGAGCAGTGATGTTTTGGGGCTGTCGCTGGGCAACACGGATTTTCAACTCCCTCCAAAGGGTTTATATGGGGTTTAGATCTGGAGACTGGCTAGGCCACTCTAGGACCTTGAAATGCTTCTTACAAAGCCACTCGTTGCCTGGGCAGTGTGTTGGGATCATTATCATGCTGAAAGATCCAGCCATGTTTCATATTCAATGCCGTTGCTGATGGAAGGAGGTTTTCACTCAAAATCTCACTATACATGGCCCCATTGATTATTTTCTTTACATGGATCAGTCGTCCTGATCCCTTTACAGAAAAACAGCCCCAAAGCATGATGTTTCCACCCCCAGGCTTCACAGTAGGTATGGTGTTCTTTGGATGCAACTCAGCATTCTTTCTTCTCCTCCAAACATGACGAGTTGAGTTTTTACCAAAAAGTTCAACTTTGGTTTTATCTGACCATATGACATTCTCCCAATCCTCTTCTGGATCATCCCGGCCTGGTCATGTACTGGGTTAAGCAGGGGGACACATCTGGCACTAGGGATGTAAGAAAAAATCGATTCGCGCGATTATCGCGATTTTTTCATTTGCCGATACTGAATCGATTCAAAATATTTTTGAATCGATTCTTTTAGGGATGTGGAATTTTTATCTCCTGACGCCCGGAACAGCATGTCCCGGGCATCAGGAGACACAAGTTCCACATTTGTGGAGCCGGGCAGGCCGGATCTGACACGGTGGCGCTCTGGGTGTATGGAGCGGGCGCCGCGGCTGGCTATTAAAGGAGTACTCCGGCGCACACTTTTCTAATTTTATCCCGTCCGGGCTGCAAAATAAAAGAAAATGCGCTTTCTGTTACCTGCCAACGAGCCCCAGGAGCTCCGGTACACTCCGGTACAGGTGTTCGGTCCCCGGGCTGTATTCTTCTTACTTCCTGTTAGCCCGGCACGTCACACGGAGCTTCAGCCTATCACCGGCCGCAGCGATGTCCCGCCTCAGCAAGTGATAGGCTGAAGCTCCGTGTGACGTGCCGGGCTAACAGGAAGTAAGAAGAATACAGCCCGGGGACCGAACACCTAAACCGAAGCTCCGGGGGCTCGTTGGCAGGTAAGAGAAAGTGCGTTTTCTTTTATTTTGCAGCCCGGACGGGATAAAATGAGAAAAGTGTGCGCCGGAGTACTAGATCGCCGCTGTCAAAGCTGACAGCGGCGTCTATTGGGATCTATGAATGCTCCCAGGTGGGCGATGTATCGGGATATATTGTGATGTATCGTCACCTAGACGGTATCGCGATATATCGGGATATATCGAATCGCCACACTGGTATCGCGATTCAAATCGTATCGCCAAATTCTTGGCGATTCACACCCCTATCTGGCACTGCATGATTTGAGTCCCTGGCGGCGTAGTGTGTTACTGATGGGAGCCTTTCTTACTTTGGTCCCAGCTCTCTGCAGGTCATTCACTAGGTTCCCTAGGTGACTGCTCATATGCGGGCTGTGGTGGCCATCTGCAGGGTGGTAATGCGAGGTAGGTATAGGGAGATACAATTCCATGTATACCAGTATCCTGTGGGGACTTAAAGGGGTACTCCGGTGAAAACCTTTTTTCTTTTAAATCAACTGGTGCCAGAAAGTTAAACATATTTGTAAATTACTTCTATTAAAAAATCTTAATCCTTCCAGTACTTATTAGCTTCTGAATGCTACAGAGGAAATTCCTTTCTTTTTGGAACACTGATGACATCACGAGCCCAGTGCTCTCTGTTGACATCTCTGTCCATTTTAGCAACCGTGCATAAGCAGATGTATGCCAAGGGCAGCATAGTGGCTTAGTAGTTAGCACTGCTGCCTTGGGTTCAAATCCCACTTAGGACAACAATAAATAAAGACTTATTATTATTATTATTATATTAACGTCAGCAGAGAGCACTGTGCTCGTGATGTCATCAGAGAGCATTCCAAAAATAAAAGAATTTCCTCTGTAGTACTCAGCAGCTACTAAGTACAGGAAGGATTAAGATTTTTTAATAGAAGTAATTTACAAATCTGTTTAACTTTCCGGAGCCAGTTGATTTAAAAGAAAAAAGGTTTTCACCGGAGTACCCCTTTAAAATGTGTGAATAAAACAAAAAAAAAGTTTGTTTTTGTCATGTCAAAATTTTAATCACCCAATTTTTTCCATTTAAAAAAAAAATTAAAATGCTTGGAAAACTGCCACATTGGTATCCTTAATACCTGAAAAAAAAGTATTGGTACATGTACTCAGTCTTTGTTCACATCTGTGTTGCGGCTCTAGCGACAGTGCTATGCTGGATTATTTGCATAATAGACACCAGTGGTAGCCATCTAATTCCGGTGAGTTATAATGGGCATATGCTGCATGCCTCGGTATTTATCTAATCAAAAATAACAGAATTTGCATTGGAGGCCCAGGTGTCAACTGAGATGGACACTCTCATTAAAACAAATTTTTGCTATTGCACTGCTTATGGTAAATAAAAAATCTTTTTAATGTACTTTGTATAACATTTTCTGAAGTTTTCTATGTTTTGTGTTTAAAAATAAAGCTGCCACTAGGTGTCTCCCTACTTGTCCAGAGCACATTTCCCCCATCTCTTGCACAGACTTTGGACTCCTGCTGGCCTGGCAGAAGTTCAAAATCAGGAAATGCTGTGCAGCCTTATCCAATCATAGCTCATCTCACACACTGAACTGCTCTGGGCTGTGTGTAGCAGAGTGAGCTGATCCCCTATATGGCTTCAGATGATGTCATGCCTGCTGGGTAATGCCCCTTCCCAGTCTTTAAATCTGACTGAGACTGAGCAGAAAATACAGAGCAATATCAAGATAGAAAAACTAAAAAATAATAAAAATAAAGGCAAGGGGTGGTTTATCATGATGGGGCAGTGAACTGGGAGGATTATAACATTTAACATGATCATTATAGGTACTCTTTAACATGTCCAACATGACCAATGATCATCTGGTGATGGATGTGGATACAGGAAATTCTAAGGGCATTTAAGCCAAAATAAAAAGAGAAGTTTCCGATTTTTCTATATAATTTACTTTGACTACATAAAACAATACACAAACTTAATCTCCAGCATTTCCATTTGAACAATCTAAGCCAAACCTGATGGAGGTTGCTTGGATATGATCATTCACAGATGAGGTTTTCGGAATGATAACTTGTATTTATGACTGATATTAGAATATTTTTTTAGTTCTACTACAGAGGAGAAGAACTGTTTTGCAACCAGGGTGCCTCCAGCTGTTGCAAAACTAAAACATGCCCAGACAGACTTTGGCTTTCCGGGCATGCTGGGAATTGTAGTTTTGCAACAGCTGGAGCACATTGTTTGGAATACGCTGCGCTAACCATATGGTTGGCCTCCACTATCAGAGAGAACATTCATGTTATCTTCAGCATAGCTGCATGGTGACTTAGGGTCACGTACGTGAAGACCAGAACTCTCCTTACATTATCTACTACAGGACAGTGGAGCTGTGTTTATAGGATTACATATACATATTCTATTTTCATAGCCCTTCTCTATGGCTTTATAGTCATATGCACGACTATACTGATAGGGGCATAACTATAGGGTGCAGAGATTGCCTTTTTACCTGGACTCATAAACTCTCTCTTCCCCATATTAAGAGACCAGAAGCATTATAGTGGAGGGGCCCTGTTACCGATTATGCACTGGGCTCCTGTCACTTTAACTTATACCTCTGCATACAGCTACATATGTAGCCAGACACCATGTCTATGTATACTTGGTTAAAGGGGTACTCCACCCCTAGACATCTTATCCCCTATCCAAAGGATAGGGGATAAGATGTCTGATCGCGGGGGTCCCGCCGCAATATAGCATGTCTGATCGCGGGGGTCCCGCCGCAATATAGCATGTAGCACCCACCTGTATCTGCTTCTGACCTGTATCTGGCTCCCGACCACGGGAACGGAAGATCGTGATGTCACGACTCCGCCCCCCGTGTAATATCACACCCCACCCCTAAATGCAAGTCTATGGGAGGCGGCGTGACAGCTGTCATGCCCCCTCCAATAGGCTTGCATTGAGGGGGCGGAGCGTGACATCACACGGGGGCGGATCCGGCCCTGTGATCGACAGTAATCAGACCCGGAGCAAACACGCTCCGGGGACTGATTTTAACGGGGTGCGGCGTGCAAGATCACGGGGTCCCCAGCGGCGGGACCCCCGCGATCAGGCATCTTATCCCCCTATACTTTGGATAGGGGATAAGATGTCTAACTGCCGGAGTACCCCTTTAAAGCTTCAAAGAGCACAATTCACACTGTTAGGCTGCATTCACACCACGTTTTTCGCAATACAGTTCCCGTATCAGGTTTTTGATCAAAAACTGATTCCTCAAAACCGGACTAAACTGTATCAAAACTAGTGATGAATAGTTTTGGCCATATTTGAATTCACGATATTTCGCGAATATATAGACAAATATTTGTCCTATCTTCGTGAATTTTGCATATTCGTTATATTCGCATATTCGTGTATTCGAGGAAGAAAACAATTAGGGGGTGGGCAACTTTACTATTGGTTGCTAGGGATGTAGTTAATAACATCTGACAAGTGTATTTGCATCATTCTAATTGGCCCACAAGTTAAAAGAAGGAATATGCGCATATGCGGGGGGAAAAAGCAAATATTCGTAAATTCACAATATTCACGAATTTGCCATAAAAATTGGAAATACGAATATTCGCGCCCAACACTAATCAAAACGTGTATACGAATTTTAAGCCGTATACAGTTTGAATGATGATGTCCGGTTGCATCTGTTTTTTAAGAGGAAAAAAAAAAATATAAGCTTTTAACTTTTCACTCCACTATGAATAAAGTTTCACTTGTTTGATTGAAGTTCCAGGAAAAAAACTGTGCAAAGTCAAAAACCGTATGGAACCGTACGCACATACGGTTCTGTACGGTTCCCATTGACTCCCATGTTAAAAAAAAAAACGGATATGGTTTAATATGGTTTTTCACCCGGACCAAAACCGTGGTAAGCTATGGTTTTGGGTACGGGAAAAAAAGGACAAAACCGTACAGGATGCAAAACAGATACAACCGGATGCATCGTTTGGCATACGGTGTTCAATGGAGAGTAAATGTATGCGGTTTTCAATACGGTTCCGTACGGTTTTCAAATTGAAAACGTATACGGGAACTGTATTGCAAAAACGTGGTGTGTATGCAGCCTTATTCTGAGCCTCCAATGGAGGTTCTCCTTAGTTTCAGAGACTTGCCCAACATGCAGAACTGTTCTTGCTGTAAATGGACATAATGGAAAATCTTAATAGCATCCCATCATAAGTCAATAAAGTCCTCTTTTGGACCTGAGGTACCACGGATGCCGCAATGCGCTGTAGCCTCTCCTATAGTGGCCTCCAAACTGTGAACCTCCGGCTGTAGCAAAACTACAACTCCCAGCATGCCCGGACAGCCGTTGGCTGTCCGGGCATACTGGGAGTTGTACTTTTGCAACATCCAGAGGTTCACAGTTTGGAGACCACTGTTCTATAATATCCAAAAGCCCTGATACCAATGTGAACAGAGCCTATGTAGATTCCTTTTGGCTGAGTTCACACTGGTGTCATGATATTTTTGTTTTACATTATACATGATATGCAGGGGTCAAGTCCTGGGAAAAAAAAGTGTGGGAACTCACCCAAAATTTCCACTTAAAAGGGTACTAGACATCTTATACCCTATCCAAAGGATAGGGGATAAGATGTCTGATCCCAGGGGTCCCGACGCTATGGACCCTGACTTTCTCCCTGCTGCACCCGGCATTCGTTTAGAGTATTGGGTGCAGCGCCGGAAGCTCGTGTTGTCGCGGTCATGGCCCCTCAATGCAAGTCTATGGGAGGGGGCGTGACGGCCATAATGCCCCCTCCCATAGACTTGCATTGAGGGGGCATTACTGTGAAGTCACGAGCCTCTTCCCCGCATCACCAGTCATCCGGCATGGAGCAAAGCAGCGGGACCCCCACGATCTGACATCTTATCCCCTGTACTTTGGTTAGGGGATAAGATGTCTAGGGGCAGAGTACCCCTTAAAGAGTTGGTCCTGCAGGACTCCTGCTAATGGGAACTGCGTTCCTGCTGTGGAAAAAGTGCAGGAACTCCGTTCCCATGAGTTCCTGCAGGATTTGAGCCCTGATGATATGTATATGACATGACTCCGTTATCTGGATGTCATGATCCTTATTAACTCCTATATTTAGTTTGTCACCTATATGCGATTCTAAAAAAAAAAAGTAGAAACCCCTTCATATGTAGATCACAGCTGACCCTCATCTGGACCGGTATATTCCCTAGATCAGTAAGGCCAGTGTAAGATGCTCTATTCTCAGGTTATAAATGCTTTAGTATTGGAATAATAAGCAAAAAACTATCTACCAATAGCACAACACTGCCTGACTTGTCACAGGACAGCGATTACAACTTCCAGCATGGTCAGAAAGCATGCTGGGAGTTGTAGTTATGGATCAGCTGGAAAGAGTCAGTTACAGAGCGGTATGTGAATAGCTGCAGTGACAGCACTTTTTAGTGGTGGTCTCCAAACCCCCCCATAGGAAATAATAAGACTGCATACAAGTGTTCATCTGCAGTTACCGCTCAGTGTGAATACATCCAATTACCGTCCTGGAGATCATCCCCTAATACCTGCAGTGCGCGCTGTGTCTGTACCGGGGCTGCCCGCACACTATATACCCCAGCACCCATGTAGACTGCTATAACCCGCCCATATGTGCCCGTGTCATGGCGGTCATCATAGGGGGTCTCACCACTTTGGGCAGCTGGCTGTAGAAGTCCCGCACCACTTCCCCGGACATTGCGCCTCAGCCGGTCCTCCGGTATAGTGGTGGAAGAGAGCCCAGCTTCCTCCTTATACGGCTCATACAGGAGCCACCGGGCCCGGCCTCCTCCTCCTCCTCCTTATGGGCGGCGAAGACGTGTCCGCCTCCCGTCACCTTCTATGGGGACATGTGCAGCGCCCTCTGCAGGAGATTGTCAGTACAGAAGACATGCCAGGGGATGGCAGAGGTAGAAGAGGCTGAAGCTATTCTGTCAGCTCCTTATTCACTGAGGTGGTTTCTCATTCACTGGACTTGGTGTCTTATTCAGTCAGCTCCTTATTCACTGTACTTGGTTTCTTATTCAGTCAGCCTCTTATTCACTGAGGTGGTTTCTTATCCACTGTACTTGGTGTCTTATTCAGTCAGCTCCTTATTCACTGAGGTGGTTTCTCATTCAGTCAGCTCCTTATTCACTGAGGTGGTTTCTCATTCAGTCAGCTCCTTATTCACTGTACTTGGTTTCTCATTCAGTCAGCTCCTTATTCACTGAGGTGGTTTCTTATCCACTGTACTTGGTGTCTTATTCAGTCAGCTCCTTATTCACTGAGGTGGTTTCTCATTCAGTCAGCTCCTTATTCACTGAGGTGGTTTCTTATCCACTGTACTTGGTGTCTTATTCAGTCAGCTCCTTATTCACTGAGGTGGTTTCTCATTCAGTCAGCTCCTTATTCACTGAGGTGGTTTCTTATTCACTGTACTTGGTGTCTTATTCAGTCAGCTCCTTATTCACTGAGGTGGTTTCTCATTCAGTCAGCTCCTTATTCACTGAGGTGGTTTCTCATTCAGTCAGCTCCTTATTCACTGAGGTGGTTTCTTATTCACTGGACTTGGTTTCTTATTCAGTCAGCTCCTTATTCACTGAGGTGGTTTCTTATTCACTGTACTTGGTTTCTCATTCAGTCAGCTCCTTATTCACTGAGGTGGTTTCTTATCCACTGTACTTGGTGTCTTATTCAGTCAGCTCCTTATTCACTGTACTTGGTTTCTTATTCAGTCAGCCTCTTATTCACTGAGGTGGTTTCTTATCCACTGTACTTGGTGTCTTGTTCAGTCAGCTCCTTATTCACTGAGGTGGTTTCTCATTCAGTCAGCTCCTTATTCACTGAGGTGGTTTCTCATTCAGTCAGCTCCTTATTCACTGAGGTGGTTTCTTATTCACTGTACTTGGTTTCTCATTCAGTCAGCTCCTTATTCACTGAGGTGGTTTCTTATCCACTGTACTTGGTGTCTTATTCAGTCAGCTCCTTATTCACTGAGGTGGTTTCTCATTCAGTCAGCTCCTTATTCACTGAGGTGGTTTCTTATCCACTGTACTTGGTGTCTTATTCAGTCAGCTCCTTATTCACTGAGGTGGTTTCTCATTCAGTCAGCTCCTTATTCACTGAGGTGGTTTCTTATTCACTGTACTTGGTGTCTTATTCAGTCAGCTCCTTATTCACTGAGGTGGTTTCTCATTCAGTCAGCTCCTTATTCACTGAGGTGGTTTCTCATTCAGTCAGCTCCTTATTCACTGAGGTGGTTTCTTATTCACTGGACTTGGTTTCTTATTCAGTCAGCTCCTTATTCACTGAGGTGGTTTCTTATTCACTGTACTTGGTTTCTCATTCAGTCAGCTCCTTATTCACTGAGGTGGTTTCTTATCCACTGTACTTGGTGTCTTATTCAGTCAGCTCCTTATTCACTGTACTTGGTTTCTTATTCAGTCAGCCTCTTATTCACTGAGGTGGTTTCTTATCCACTGTACTTGGTGTCTTATTCAGTCAGCTCCTTATTCACTGAGGTGGTTTCTCATTCAGTCAGCTCCTTATTCACTGAGGTGGTTTCTCATTCAGTCAGCTCCTTATTCACTGAGGTGGTTTCTTATTCACTGGACTTGGTTTCTTATTCAGTCAGCTCCTTATTCACTGAGGTGGTTTCTCATTCAGTCAGCTCCTTATTCACTGAGGTGGTTTTTTATTCACTGTACTTGGTTTCTCATTCAGTCAGCTCCTTATTCACTGAGGTGGTTTCTTATCCACTGTACTTGGTGTCTTATTCAGTCAGCTCCTTATTCACTGAGGTGGTTTCTCATTCAGTCAGCTCTGTCACGATTCGGCTTCCAGGTAGTGGATCCTCTGTGTCAGCGAGGGATTGGCGTGGACCGTGCTAGTGGACCGGTTCTAAGAGGCTACTGGTTTTCACCAGAGCCCGCCGCAAAGCGGGATGGTCTTGCTGCGGCAGTAGCAACCAGGTCGTATCCACTAGCAACGGCTCTACCTCGCTGACTGCTGAGAAGGCGTGGGACAGAAGGACTAGGCAGAGGCAAGGTCAGACGTAGCAGAAGGTCGGGGGCAGGCGGCAAGGTTCGTAGTCAGGATGGGTAGCAGAAGTTCAGGTACACAGGCTTTGGACACACTAAACGCTTTCACTGGCACAAGGCAACAAGATCCGGCAAGGAAGGGAAGGGGAAGTGAGGTTATATAGACAGGTGCACAGGTGGGAGCTAATTAAGCTAATTGGGCCAGGCACCAATCATTGGTGCACTGGCCCTTTAAGTCTCAGAGAGCTGGCGCGCGCGCGCCCTAGAGAGCGGAGCCGCGCGCGCCAGCACATGACAGCAGGGAACCGGGACGGGTAAGTGACCTGGGATGCGATTCGCGAGCGGGCGCGTCCCGCTGTGCGAATCGCATCCCCAATGGCCATGACAGTGCAGCGCTCCCGGTCAGCGGGACTGACCGGGGCGCTGCAGGGAGAAAGACGCCGTGAGCGCTCCGGGGAGGAGCGGGGACCCGGAGCGCTAGGCGTAACAGTACCCCCCCCTTAGGTCTCCCCTTCTCTTTGTCCGGTAACTGCCTCCCCTGGGATGAGGACACCGGGAAAGAATGGAGGGTTTCCTCAACGGCAGGCAGTACAGCAGGAGTGGGAATGGGGAGGGAGGGCAGAGGGCGAGGCCTGGCACGGGGCAGTGTGACACCAGGACGGGGGCCATGAGGAGGCACAGAGGTTTGCCTGACGGGACTGGGAGGGGGGGAGAGGCACTTCCTATGGCAGGCAGAGTCCCAGTTCTTTATCTCCCCGGTGGTCCAATCAAGGGTGGGGGAATGAAGCCGGAGCCATGGCAGACCGAGGAGGACCTCAGAGGTACAGTTGGGGAGAATGAAGAACTCAATCCTTTCGTGGTGGGGTCCGATAGACATCAGGAGGGGTTCTGTGCGGTAACGCACGGTGCAGTCCAATCTGGCTCCGTTGACCGCGGAAATGTAGAGCGGTTTGGCGAGACGGGTCACCGGGATGCTGAATTTATTAACAAAGGACTCCAAAATAAAATTCCCGGAGGCACCAGAGTCCAAGCAGGCCACGGCTGAGAGGGAGGAGTTGGCTGTAGGAGAAATCCGCACGGGCACCGTGAGATGTGGAGAAGAAGACTTAGAACCAAGAGATGCCACACCCACGTGAGCTGGGTGCGTGCGTGCGTTTCCCAGGCGTGGAGGACGGATAGGGCAATCCACCAAGAAATGCTCGGTACTGGCACAGTACAGACAGAGATTTTCTTCTCTACGGCAATTCCTCTCTTCCTGGGTCAGGCGAGACCGATCCACTTGCATGGCCTCCTCGGCGGGAGGCCCAGGCATAGACTGCAAAGGATGCTGTGGGAGAGGTGCCCAGAGATCTAAGTCTTTTTCCTGGCGGAGCTCTTGGTGTCGCTCAGAAAAACGCATGTCAATGCGGGTAGCCAAATGGATGAGTTCTTGGAGGTTGGCAGGAATCTCTCGTGCGGCCAGCACATCCTTGATGCGACTGGATAGGCCTTTTTTAAAGGTCGCGCAGAGAGCCTCATTATTCCAGGATAGTTCAGAAGCAAAAGTACGGAATTGTATGGCGTACTCGCCAACGGAAGAATTACCCTGGACCAGGTTCAACAGGGCAGTCTCGGCAGAAGAAGCTCGGGCTGGCTCCTCGAAGACACTCCGGAGTTCAGCGAAGAAGGCCTGGACTGTGGCTGTGGCAGGATCATTGCGGTCCCAGAGCGGTGTGGCCCAAGACAAGGCCTTTCCTGAAAGAAGGCTTACTACGAACGCCACCTTAGACCGTTCTGAAGGAAACAAGTCCGACAACATCTCCATATGCAGGGAACACTGAGACAAAAATCCACGGCAGAGTTTAGAGTCCCCATCAAATTTGTCCGGCAGGGACAAGCGGAGGTTAGGAGCGGCCACTCGCTGCGGAGGAGGTGCAGGAGCTGGCGGAGGAGATGGTTGCTGCTGTAGCAGAGGCAGAAGTTGCTGTAACATGGCGGTCAACTGCGACAGCTGCTGTCCTTGTTGGGCAATCTGCTGCGATTGCTGAGCGACCACCGTGGGAAGATCAGCGAGACTTGGCAGCGGCACCTCAGCGGGATCCATGGCCGGATCTACTGTCACGATTCGGCTTCCAGGTAGTGGATCCTCTGTGTCAGCGAGGGATTGGCGTGGACCGTGCTAGTGGACCGGTTCTAAGAGGCTACTGGTTTTCACCAGAGCCCGCCGCAAAGCGGGATGGTCTTGCTGCGGCAGTAGCAACCAGGTCGTATCCACTAGCAACGGCTCTACCTCGCTGACTGCTGAGAAGGCGTGGGACAGAAGGACTAGGCAGAGGCAAGGTCAGACGTAGCAGAAGGTCGGGGGCAGGCGGCAAGGTTCGTAGTC
Source organism: Hyla sarda (assembly GCF_029499605.1). NCBI lineage: Eukaryota > Metazoa > Chordata > Amphibia > Anura > Hylidae > Hyla > Hyla sarda. The sequence continues at coordinate 156,817,811 of NC_079192.1, forward strand.
AGGATGGGTAGCAGAAGTTCAGGTACACAGGCTTTGGACACACTAAACGCTTTCACTGGCACAAGGCAACAAGATCCGGCAAGGAAGGGAAGGGGAAGTGAGGTTATATAGACAGGTGCACAGGTGGGAGCTAATTAAGCTAATTGGGCCAGGCACCAATCATTGGTGCACTGGCCCTTTAAGTCTCAGAGAGCTGGCGCGCGCGCGCCCTAGAGAGCGGAGCCGCGCGCGCCAGCACATGACAGCAGGGAACCGGGACGGGTAAGTGACCTGGGATGCGATTCGCGAGCGGGCGCGTCCCGCTGTGCGAATCGCATCCCCAACGGCCATGACAGTGCAGCGCTCCCGGTCAGCGGGACTGACCGGGGCGCTGCAGGGAGAAAGACGCCGTGAGCGCTCCGGGGAGGAGCGGGGACCCGGAGCGCTAGGCGTAACAAGCTCCTTATTCACTGAGGTGGTTTCTTATCCACTGTACTTGGTGTCTTATTCAGTCAGCTCCTTATTCACTGAGGTGGTTTCTCATTCAGTCAGCTCCTTATTCACTGAGGTGGTTTCTTATTCACTGTACTTGGTGTCTTATTCAGTCAGCTCCTTATTCACTGAGGTGGTTTCTCATTCAGTCAGCTCCTTATTCACTGAGGTGGTTTCTCATTCAGTCAGCTCCTTATTCACTGAGGTGGTTTCTTATTCACTGGACTTGGTTTCTTATTCAGTCAGCTCCTTATTCACTGAGGTGGTTTCTTATTCACTGTACTTGGTTTCTCATTCAGTCAGCTCCTTATTCACTGAGGTGGTTTCTTATCCACTGTACTTGGTGTCTTATTCAGTCAGCTCCTTATTCACTGAGGTGGTTTCTCATTCAGTCAGCTCCTTATTCACTGAGGTGGTTTCTTATCCACTGTACTTGGTGTCTTATTCAGTCAGCTCCTTATTCACTGAGGTGGTTTCTCATTCAGTCAGCTCCTTATTCACTGAGGTGGTTTCTCATTCAGTCAGCTCCTTATTCACTGAGGTGGTTTCTTATTCACTGGACTTGGTTTCTTATTCAGTCAGCTCCTTATTCACTGAGGTGGTTTCTTATTCACTGTACTTGGTTTCTCATTCAGTCAGCTCCTTATTCACTGAGGTGGTTTCTTATCCACTGTACTTGGTGTCTTATTCAGTCAGCTCCTTATTCACTGAGGTGGTTTCTCATTCAGTCAGCTCCTTATTCACTGAGGTGGTTTCTTATCCACTGTACTTGGTGTCTTATTCAGTCAGCTCCTTATTCACTGAGGTGGTTTCTTATCCACTGTACTTGGTGTCTTATTCAGTCAGCTCCTTATTCACTGAGGTGGTTTCTCATTCAGTCAGCTCCTTATTCACTGAGGTGGTTTCTCATTCAGTCAGCTCCTTATTCACTGAGGTGGTTTCTTATTCAGTCAGCTCCTTATTCACTGTACTTGGTGTCTTATTCAGTCAGCTCCTTATTCACTGAGGTGGTTTCTTATTCACTGTACTTGGTGTCTTATTCAGTCAGCTCCTTATTCACTGAGGTGGTTTCTTATTCACTGTACTTGGTTTCTCATTCAGTCAGCTCCTTATTCACTGAGGTGGTTTCTTATTCACTGTACTTGGTGTCTTATTCAGTCAGCTCCTTATTCACTGAGGTGGTTTCTTATTCAGTCAGCTCCTTATTCACTGAGGTGGTTTCTTATTCACTGTACTTGGTGTCTTAGGCTGGGTTCACACCACGTTTTTCAAATACGGTAACCTTATACGGTTTTCCGCAAAAAAACGTATACAACCGTATCCAAAACCGTATGCATAGAGAATGCATTGTAAACCGTATTCCAAATGTTGTGTACGGTTGCATCCGTTTTGCCTCGGATACGGTTTTGCCGATTTTTCAACCGTAGGCAAAAACGCTGTCGACCACGTTTTTGCCTCCGGTTGGAAAACCGTATACGAACCGTATGCGGTTCTTTTAACATTGTTGTCTATGAGAACCGTACACAGAATTTCAGAATACGGTTGCACACGGTTTTTCTAATCCATTTTTGGAGTTGACACATGCGCAGATTGGAATTTCAATAGAACAATAGTAACTTTATTAAATTGCTGGAAAACCAATTCCAACAAAATAGCAAATCCGTTGGCAAAAACTGATGCAAACGGATAGAACCGTACGGGGAAAAACCGTAAACGTTTTAATTTGGAGTCATACGGTTGTATACGGTTGCATAGGGTTTTTGCCATACATTTTTTTAGCGGAAAATCGTATACGGTAACCGTATTTGAAAAACGTGGTGTGAACCCAGCCTTATTCTGTCAGCTCCTTATTCACTGAGGTGGTTTCTCATTCACTGTACTTGGTGTCTTATTCAGTCAGCTCCTTATTCACTGAGATGGTTTCTTATTCACTGGACTTGGTTTCTTATTCAGTCAGCTCCTTATTCACTGAGATGGTTTCTTATTCACTGTACTTGGTTTCTTATTCAGTCAGCTCCTTATTCACTGTACTTGGTGTCTTAGGCTGGGTTCACATCACGTTTTCAATCCGTTTTTCTAAAGAAAACCGTATGGCAAAAAAACGGATGGAACAGTTTGGGAAAAAGTAAACCGTATGCTTTTTTTAAAAGTGCATACAATTCCGTCCGTCCGTTTTTTTGTTTTTTTTTTAAACATGCTGTGTCCAAACTGCTGTGTGGGCATGCTAGGAGTTGTAGTTTTGCAAGATCTAGAGGGCCACAGTTTAGAGATCACTGCACAGTGATCTCCAACCTGTAGCCCTCTAGCTGTTGCAAAACTGCAAATCCCAGCATGCCAAAACAGCTGTCTTGGCATGCTGGGAGTTGTAGTTGCATACCTCCAGCTGTTGCATAACTACATCTCCCAGCATGCCCTTTGGCGATCAGTACATGCTGGGAGTTGTAGTTTTGCAACAGCTGGAGGCACACTGGTTGGAAAATACTGAGTTAGGTAACAGAACCTAACTGAAGGTTTTCCAACCAGTGTGCCTCCAGCTGTTGCAAAAGTACAACTCCCAGCATGCACGGTCTGTCAGTACATGCTGGGAGTTGTAGTTTTGAAACAGCTGGTGGTTTGCCCCCCCCCCCCATGTGAATGTACAGGGTACATTCACACGGGCGAGTCTACAGTGAGTTTTCCGCTTCAAGTTTGAGCTGCAGCAAATGATGACCCCCCTGGGCATTTGCGCGGGGTAACTGCTCATCGATATCAGCAGTCACCCGGTCCCCGCCCAGCGCATGGCAGGGACCAAAATTCCCACGGACGTACGCGTACGTCCTTGGTCTTGAACTACCAGGGAGCTTAGATGTACGTGTAGGTCCATGGTCCTTAAATAGGCACTGTCAGATATAAAAACTTTTGATATGTTGTAAAGCATGCAAAAGCAATGGGTTTTGCAATTGCTTTCATTAGAAAATTTTCAGTATTTCATACTTAAAAAAACAGTCAAAGAACTGCCCCCTCCCCTGCCTTCTGAGATGCATTCAGTATTTTTGTCTACACTGCTTTGTCCTGGACTCCAGAACGTTTTGGAGGGGGGAGGGGCTGTACACACTGCAGAGACTCATGTGAAGAGAAGGGGAGGGGCATTAATACTGCTGCCTGCTCTCACACAGCAGACATCAATGAGGCAGAAACATTGCATTGCAGACGAAAAAGTAAGTGTCCCTGCATGTATGTGTGTGTGGATATATGTGTATGTGTGTATATCAGTGTGTCTAATGTGTATGTGTAAGAATATATGAAGTCAGTATATATGTGTGTGTGTGTGTGTGTGTAATAAAGGGGGACTACAATCATATCCTCCAGCTGTTTCAAAACCAAAACTCCCAGCATGCCTGCACAGCCAAATGATTTGTGGGCATGCTGGGAGCTGTAGTTTTGCAACAGCTGGAGGCACCCTGGTTGGGAAGCACTGGACTGAGGTGAGGGAGGAGGGGGAGTGGTTATCACAGTGAGTACCCGCCCCCCTGCTTCTGGTGGACAAAATTAAGGTATTTCAGAAATAAAGCTAATTCTGAGAGAAATGTAGGTCACAGACAAATAAAAAAAGTACATGTACATGATCAGGATGAGATACTGAGCAACATATAACAGTTTTGTTTTTTTGAGTGATCTGACGGGTACGCTATAAGGGGTTAATTAACATTATATTTTTAGAGTTCGGACATTTACGCCGTGTACGGGACCACATATGTTTATTTTTATTATGTTTATATACTTTTTATATGGAATTTGGGAAAAGGGGGGTGATTTAAACTTTTAATTTGGAAGAGATTAATGGGTGTTTTTTTTTTTTTACTTTTATGGACTTTTAGGAGGAATCATTAGATTCCTCATACAGATCAATGTAGTTCCATAGAATTACATTGATCTGTGTGCTCTGCGCTTGATTGATAAAGCCTGGTTTAGCCAGGCTCTATCAATCATAGAGCCCGGACCAGCCTGGAAGCAGAGGCAAGCCCTCCGGCTACCTCAGAAGTGGATGGCCCGAACCAACCCCCCCAACAATCCACCACACTGGACCACCAGGGAGTGTTCAAAGGTCACTTTAGATGCAGCTGTCAGCTTTGACAGCAGCAATCTAAAGGGTTAATAGACGGACGTGGCGGTCGCCGCAAGTCAGCTATTAACGCCAGCCCCCAGCTACAAGAATCAGCTGGGGGCCGGTCGGTATGGCGCGGGCTCGAGTTGGGAGCCCGCGCCATACACTGTTAACAGCACAAGGACGTGTATACACGTCCTTGGTAGTTGACAAGTTAAATAGATAAATTGTATTTCCTAAGGGTTAAATGCCCTAGTGCGTTGGCTGTGGGAGATCAGTGGCCCTCATAAAATGAGGTGTGGCCTAAATGTGCCAAAATGTTGACCCTAATTTTGCTTTAAAGCCAACTAATAGTTCACTAAAGTTAGTTTAGACATCCTTCATATAAGCCAAATTTATTGGCGTTATAAACAGGCCCAGTTTGACTAAATCTGTGTTATCGATCAATGTCCATCAGGCTGATTGATAAATCTGGTGTATGTGTGTAGTCTAAGTCCAAAACTTGGCTTCTTTGGTGCACTAAGGCCACACCCTTTTTAACCAAACTCTTCTTTTGTTGTACCCAGCAGTGTCTAATAAGTGTGTAAAACACACCATAAATCCTTTCACAGGCAAAGTAGAGGGAAGAAGAGCAGGGATGTAACATATCTTTCAATTCATTTTATGGAGGGGATTTTAGTTATTGTCCATGAATAAAAATATCAATTTAGGGTAGGGTCACACGATGCGGATCTGCAGATGACAACACTGCTGTGCCTGCGTTGTTTGCTCGTAGCAGCAATCTGCCGCTATGAGTGGACACACAGGGACCAGCGAGTCACCGCGCACATGTACAGTGTACTCAGACATCACGGCCACTCTTGGCCAACCTCAGGGAGCAGGGGGAACGACCGCAATGCCTGTGAATTTTACGCTGCAGATCCGTTACGTGTGACCCTACCCTAAAGCAGTTATAAAGGAGGATCCATTTGCTAGAACCCAAAGGGTTAACTTTTTCTGAGCCTTTGTTTAGCCTGGTTGCTTGGCTATGCCCTGGCTAATCTGGCTGTGGCAGCAATCAGGCTGAGTCTGCACCTGTGAGCTCAGCTACTTTAGTCCAGCTTTTTTTCAGTGTCTAGTTGCCAGTGAAAGAAGTTTACTCCCAGTAACCAGAAATATTATTCTCTGTATTTTCGGCTATTGATTCTGGCTCTGCTTTGTAACCCTTCTCTTGCTTAGTGATTTTGTACTTCGTATTTTCTTGTTACCGACCCGGCCTGTCTGACCTTGCTCTTCTGTGTGTTTGTTTAGTTTTAATTTTATTAGCTGTGTGCCTCCAGCTGTTTCCCAACCTTGTCAGTTTTTGTAGTTTATTATTTTGACTCTCTGTCAGTCCCTGCACGTATATAAGTAGGGACCGTCTTCGTTGTTGTGGACCCATTGTTTAGGACAGGTACGCAGGTAGGCAGGGATAGAGGGAGTGGGCAAGATCAGGGCTGCACTCTATCCCTGCCCAATGTGACACTATTCTTACGGGGTGGAGAGGGGGCTGTTATGTTTTCATGTATTCTTCTGATGTGAAAAATATTAACCTATGGCAGTATAAACTGTATTACAATACTTCTGCAAAGACCACAGATATCCTTGTATTAGCCTTAAATAGACATGCACACATTATGCCTCTTACATTTTAATAGTTCACATTTAAAACATGGTAAAGACAATATTCCATAGAGTCAAATGCGAAGATTAAAAGGAGTCAATAGAAATCCTGACACATTAAAAGAACAATTATTGGAAATAAGTCATAGATTACAAGAATAGGGATATCCACAGGAAATTATTAAAGAGTACCTGCCACCAAGTAAAGAGGGATTATGTTCTTCCTTGTCTGTTCCCCTCTTCATCCTGAGTCCCCCACACTTTTCTTTTTTAATTTTGCCCATTCTTTCTTGAGTTATGCCTTTATAAAGTCTGATCACTGCCTGTGAGCTTTTTCTTCTGCAGGGGCTCACTCCCACCTGCATGATTGACAGGCAGGGAGCGAGAGATATGCAGAGCCGTGCTCATCTCCCGCCCCACCAGCACTTCCAGAGTTCGGACTTGTGCCAGTCCGGGACAAGTCTGAGGGCTATGCAGGGCCTGCTGAACGCTACAAAACAGAGACCCCTAGTGGCCACTTTTTCAAAGGTAAAAAACTGATGGAAAGATTGATTTTTTTTAATAAGGATATATGGCAAATAGGCACAACATTACATAAGGAATAACATAGCAAAAGTTTTACTTGATGACAGTTGCTCTTTAATATAGCCCTAGAAAAAACAGAAAAAAGAGAAAGACGATAGCTTTTAAGAAATTAAAATAAAAACTAAAGAAAGAAAAAAACAAGAGATGTGTTTTCATTTGGAAACACATGCATAAATGTTTAGGTAAAAAAGAGTATTATGAATAATTGGTTCTTTTTTTGAACATGACCCAGATCTGCATGAATTTGCAAAAAGAGACCCATCAACATATTCAGGCGTACAAAAACACTATTAATAACGAGAAACGCAATGCTCAGAAGAAAAAAAGATTACTGACTCACCGTATTGTGTCCCAAGGGTAATTTACCATGTAAAAATTGTAGCTATTGTAAATACAATTTAGCAAAACACAATTTTATTTTGAGAGGTGAAAACATTTTTCTTAACCCATTTATCTCCTGTCAGACTGATTATGTCTTGCATGTTCCTGCAGATTTTTTTATGTAGGAAAAACAAAAAAGAATTTGTGCATGCGTACGGGAACATCTCTATTCACTTCAGATCGCAAAGGCGGTACTTGGCTCATTACACATATGAACGAGCACCATAAGGATTTCAAGTTTGCCAGTCTTGAACAAATTTAAAGGGTTCCTCTAGGAGAAGATCATCATACATATCTGCTTCGCTGAGAAGCCTTTTGGATTATGTGACTCCAAGCTCTTTGCCAGATAGGGTTAAATGAAAGAAACAATCTCTCCTCCTTCATCTAAAGTCAAGTGTTTTTAAACACTGTAGCTTTATATTTTAATGTCAATAGGTGTTAGTTTTAACCCCTTAAGGACCAAGACAGCCTGTACGCCCCTTTAAGACCAAGCCTGTTTATTCCAATAGGGGATGTCTGACTTTATTAGAGAATAACTTTGGTAACTTTTTGCCAATCACGATTATTCTGACATTGTCTTTTGTTACAAGTTGTACTTCATGTACATAGTAAAAATTAGTTGATATCATTTGTAGTTTTTTTTTGTTTACAATGCAAAAAATCATGAAATAATTTGAACCCTTAAAAGACACAGGCCCTACAGGTACGCCCTGACGTCCTGGTACTTAAGGACTCAGGACGTACATGTATGCCCTGGATGTTTCTGTTCATCACCAGTAATCAGGCAGAGAACGGAACAGGATGCCTGCTGAAAACATTCAGCAGGCACCCTGAGCAAACCACTGGGCGGTCTTGAGATCAGATCGGCGATTTGCGGCGATTCCGGGTCAATCGGGTCCCCAGTGACCTGGAAAAAAAGGCAATAGGTGCCGTCCAAGACTGCACCTATCACCCTTTACCAGCAGGAGTGAGGTGGCACTGCTGGTAAAGGGACTCCTGCTGGGGGTGTCACTAACAGCACCCACACCGCCCCTATTCCGGAAAGCAAGAGTGGGTGCTGGGAGTGGACACTGGCACCTGGGGCGGGTTCGGGGACACAGGACAAGCAGTGGTGGCAGGCAGGAGGATCCAGGAGCAGCAGCAGGAGGTAAGACTGTGCCTCCTGCTGTTGCTTAGCAACAACTCCCAGCATGCACAAAAGGGCCCAACTACAACTCCCAGCATGCACGGACAGCCAAAGGGCATGCTGGGAGTTGTAATAGTGTGCCTCCAGCTGTTGCATAACTACAAGTCCCAGCATGCCCTTTGGCTGTCATTGTATGCTGAGAGCTGTAGTTCTGCAACAGCTGAAGGCACACTGAGAGTTTGTTACCCAACTCAGTTTTTCGCAACCAGTGTGCCTCCACTGTTGCATAACTACAACTCCCAGCATGAACGGACAGCCGTGTTGCAAAACTACAACAAAATGCTCACTGCACCCATAGTTACATTCCGTGAGGGGTGTAGTTTCCGAAAAAGTGTTACATGTGTGTGTGTGGAGGGGGGGCTTTGTAAATGCACATGGCCCCCGAATTCCATTCCAACCAAATTCTCTCTCCAAAAGCTCAATGGCGCTCCTTCTCTTCTGAGCCCTATAGTGCGCCCGCAGATCACTATGCATCCACATATGGGGTATTTCCATACTCAAGAAGTAGGGTTACACAATTTGGGGGGCATTTTCTCCTACTACCTCTTGTAAAAATTGTAAATTTGGAGAGAAAAACGCATTTTAGTAAATAAAATAAAAAAACTATTTCATTTACACATCCAACTTTAAAGTTGTAAAGACGAAAAGTTGTCAAACACCTGTGAGGTGTTAAGGCTCACTGTTCCCCTTTTTACGTGCCTTGAGGGGTGTAGTTTCCAAAATAGTATGCCATGTGTTTAATTTTTAATTTTTTTGCTGTTCTGGCACCATAGGGGCTTCTTAAATGCGACATGCCCCTCAAAAAACCATTTCAGCAAAATTCACTCTCCAAATCTCATTGTCGCTCCTTTACTTCTGAGCCTTGTAGTGCACCCACAAAGCACTTTACACATATGAGGTATTAGAGAGAAATTGGTTTACACATTTTGGGGGGCTTTTTCTTCTTTTACCCTTTGTAAAAAGTAAAAAACTGGGTCTACAAGAACATGCGAGTGTAAAAAATTAAGATTTTGAATTTTCTCCTTCAATTTGCTGCTATTCCTGCTATAACAAACTGCTGCTATTCCTGCTATAACAAACTTTCTGAATGTCATATTGAATACTTTGAGGGGTGCAGTTTTTATAATGGGGTCATTTATGGAGTATTTCTAATATGAAGGCCCATCAAATCCACTTCAAACTGAACTGGTCCCTGAAAAATTCCGATTTTGAAAATTTTGTGAAAAATTTGAAAGTTGCTGCCAATATAAAGTAGACATATTGTATATGTGAATTATTTGTTAGGTCTATTTTCCTTACAAGCAGAGAGCTTCAAAGTTCGAAAATTTTTAAAATTTTTCAAGAAATGATGCAAGTATCAATGAAAATGTACCACTATGTTAAAGTAGAATATATTATGAAAAAACTATCTCGGAATCAAATTCATAAGTAAAAGCATCCCAGAGTTATTAATGCTTAACCCCTTAACAATGCAGGATGTAAATGTATGACCTGGTGCGGTGGTACTTAACGTCTTGTACATGACCGTGAGCACCCCACCCTGCTGCTATCAGCAGCCAGGGACCTGCCAGTAATGGCAGACATGAGCGATCGCGCTTATTTCTGCCACTAACGCGCTTATTTCTGCCATTAATCAATACAGATCACGGCATCTGCGGCAGTGTGGTCAGAAAAATGGATGATCAGATGGGCCGCAACGCTGTCGTGGGGATCCGATCATCCATAATGGCAAACGAAGGTCCCCTCACTTGCCTCCGGCTGTCTCCTGGGGTCTTCTGCTCTGGTCTGAGATTGAGCAGACCAGAGCAGAAGATCTCCGATAACACTGATCAGTGCTATTCCCAATTCATAGCATTGAACAGTATTAGCAATCAAGTAATTGCAGTCAAGTACCGTATTTTTCGCCAAATAAGACGCTCCGGCATATAAGACACACCCAATTTTAAAGGAGGAAAATCTAGAAAAAAAAAGATTCTGAACCAAATACTGTAGTAAAATATTTTATATCAGTTTAGTTCCCCCACAATAGTTGGCAGTATAGTTCCCCCACAATGGTAGGCAGCTCCCCCCCCCAAAATGGTTGGCAGTATAGTTCCCCCACAATGGTAGGCAGCTCCCCCCCCCCCACAATGGTTGGCAGTATAGTTCCCCCACAATGGTAGGCAGCTCTTCCCCCCCCCACAATGGTTGGCAGTATAGTTCCCCCACAATGGTAGGCAGTATAGTTCCCCCACAATGGTAGGCAGCTCCCCCCCACAATGGTTGGCAGTATAGTTCCCCCACAATAGTTGGCAGTATAGTTCCCCCACAATGGTAGGCAGCTCCCCCCCACAATAGTTGGCAGTATAGTTCCCCCACAATGGTAGGCAGCTCCCCCCCCCACAATAGTTGGCAGTATAGTTCCCCCACAATGGTAGGCAGCTCCCCCCCCCCACACAATGGTTGGCAGTATAGTTCCCCCACAATGGTAGGCAGCTTCCCCTCCCCCCACAATAGTTTGCAGTATAGTTCCCCCACAATGGTAGGCTGCTCCCCCCCCCCCCACAATAGTTTGCAGTATAGTTCCCCCACAATGGTAGGCAGCTCCCCCCCACAATAGTTGTCAGTATAGTTCCCCCACAATGGTAGGCAGCTCCCCCCACAGACATACAGCTTCCAGCCATATACAGTGTACGGCTGAAGGCTGTATGCTGCCCCCACAGTGTTCCGGTCACCGCTCCTCTGGCCCGGTGTCACAATCTACTGCTATGGCCTATGGACCATAGCAGTAGGTGCCGGGACCAGAGGAGCGGTGACCGGAACACTGAAGATTACGCGCTGCCGGTCACTCACCAGGCCCCGGCCAGCGCGCGTCTTCCTCCGGTCCTCCTGCCCCTCTATGGTTGTACGCACGGGACGTCACTGACGCCCCGTGCGTACAACCATAGAGAGGCGGAGGATCGCAGGAAGACCGCAGGAGGACCGGAGGAGGACTCGCATCGGCCGGGGAATGGTTAGTGACCCGCGGACACAGGGATGTCCGGCATAGGAAAACCTATGATTATCTGCCCGGGCCGGCTCCTGTGTGCGGCTGCAGGCGGGGGCCGGCCAGAGCAGGTAAAAACTAATTCATGTATACTAAAAACCAGGGTGCCTCCAGCTGTTGTGAAACTACAACTACCAGCATGCCCGGACAGCCTTTGCCGGTCCGGGCATGCTGGGAGTTGTAGTTTTACAACAGCTGGAAGCACCCTGGTTTTTAGTATACAGTTATTAGTAATTCACCTGCCCGGCGCCCGGAACTGTATGTTCCAGGCGTAGGGCAATAAACATAGCCGGTGTGAGGTGAAAAATTCACCGGCGGTCATGAGGCTACTGCGAGCGGGGAGCGGGTAGTCAGTGCTGTACCGCACCGCCGCACCCTCTGTACTTACCGCTGACTTCCCGCTCTCGCCCGCTGCAGCCTCGGGCGTATATTCGCCGTATAAGACGCACCAACTCCCCCCCCCCCATTTTGGGGAAGAAAAAGTGCGTCTTCTACAGCGAAAAATACGGTAATTACTTATCAATTCACTGACTGGTCAGACTAAGCACAAGTCCCTACGCATTTAAAGCCCCCAGCTCTTCAGGGGACAATGAGGGGCTGCATGGTAAAGAGAGGACAATTCCATGATGGCTGATGTGGAGCAGAGTAGATAAAGACAATTTTTGATGTGCTATGCAAGGTTTACAGAAACAGAACATATGAACCCCTCCCCCCATATGACCCCATTTAAAAAACGAGACCCCTCCAGGTATTCGCTAGGGGGTACAGTGAGTATTTTAACATCATAGATTTGTTAAAGTGTTAAAAATTCGAAATTATAATTTTTTTCCACAAATGCACCATTTGTGGGACATATTTTTTGTATATTGCTTCTGATATTGGAAGAAATACACCCTATATTTTATTGAGCTGCTCGGCCCGTGTTTGGAAATACCCCCGCTTAGGCCATATTTGGTTACTTGGCCGCGTGGTAGGACCCAGAAAGAGTGCCATTTGGCTTTCAGTGCATCATTTTAGGTAAAATGCCTGCAAATGGTTTTAGCTGCCAGAACCTTACAGAACCCCCACAAGTAACCCCATTTTGGAAACTGCACCCCCTAAAATATTTATCATGACCAAAAGTGAGTACTTTCAGTGCTTTTTGTGTGGCTGGAATAAATACAAAGTTAGTGAAAAAAATTGAAATTTGTTTTTTTTCACACATGCATCATTTGTGGAACATATTTTTTGGACTTTGTGTATGAAAAGGAGGAAATGCGTAATATTTTATTACGATGTTCATCCTGTGTTCCGCAATACCACTGAATGGGCCATATTTGGTTGCATGGCCACATGGTGGGACTCAAAAGGAGAGGAGCACCTTTTGGCTTTCTTGCAAAGCATTCTAGCTGTAAGAACAATACTGCATCCCCAGAAGTGACCCCATTTTTTAAACTAAACCCCCAAAATTGAGTACATTGAGGCCTTATTGTGTGGCTTGAATTATTTCAAAGTCAGTGGAAAAAAAATAGAAAGTCGTTTTTTTTTTTTACAGATTCTTTATTTGTGGGACATCATTTTGGTAAGTCGCTTCTGAAATGGCGGAAATGCGCCCCATATTTTACCACGCAGTTTGTCCCGTGCTGGTCAGTACCCCCACTTAGGCCATTTTTGGTTACGTGGCCGCCTGGTAGGACCAAGAAGGAGAGGAGCCCCCTTTGGCTTTCAGGGCATCATTATATGAATTATAGACCCTACTCCATGCCGTCAAAGGATCGGAGCTGTCAGAACAATACCGCACCCCTTCAAGTGACCCCATGTGGACCGCAAGATTCTGGTCTTAAAGAAATATGTATTGGCTGGACCAGGGACCGCTCTGATTGGTCCTTGATCGGCCAGCAGTGACATGCAACTGTCTGTGACAGTTGAAGTTCCTAATGGTTATATCCGTCAAGTTATGGGAATAAGCACCCACTCATGACAAATATGTTCATCACTGGGCGTTTAAAAAACAAACTGGTTTATTTTGTTGGAGGAGGGGGGGGGATAATCCCCATTTAGGGTGCGTTCCCACACGGCGTATTTTGCTGCGTATTTGGTGCTGCGTATTTTCCTACCCATTGACTTCAACAGGGAAAATAAAATACGCAGCAGCAAATACGCCGTGTGGGAACGTACCCTCATACTGCATTTCTGCAGTATGTTAGAGGTGTTGGTTAGAGTAAAAAAAAAGGCATGCCAATATATACTGTATCAGTCTCATTCGGCAATAAATGGGGCATCACTTTTTTGACATACTGCTGAAACACAGTATTAATGGGGCCTTCGTAAAAACATATTTGATAAGGGTAGGGTCACATAGAGCACATCTGCAGTGTATTTCACACCACGGATGTCCCGCAGGCAGTCACAATAGTTAGCTCACTGCTGCGGCTGGATAGCTCAGTGTATCCGTTCATGATTGCGGGTGGGAAATCTGCCGCTATGAGTGAACACACACAGCTACCCAGCCACAGCAGTGAGCTAACTATTGTGACTGCTAGAGATGAGCGAAGTTACAGTGATTCGATTCGTTACGAACCTTGCGGCTCGGCAGTTGCTGACTTTAGCCTGCATAAATTAGTTCAACTTTACAGTGCTAGGAGAGAGTCTCCAGCCCACCGGAGCACCTGAAAGCTGAACTAATTTATGCAGGCTAAAGTCATCAACTGCCGAGCTGCGAAGTTCGTGACGAATCAAATCACTGTAACTTTGCTCATCTCTAGTGACTGCTGGCGCGGCATCCGAAGCATGTAATATGCTGCGGATGTGCGCCGTGTGATCCTACACATTATGCATTTTTATTTTTTATTGTATTTATTTAATAAATGTATTTTTATTAAACTTTTTTACACTTTTTTTTTTGTTTTTACACTTACATTTATTTATTTATTACACTTTTTTTTTATGCTTTGGAATACTAAGTATTCCTAAACATTGCAGTTATATGCTGCAGTTACCGGGGCAGACCTGGAGGTCTTTGTCAGACCCCCGGCTGCCCAGGTAAGCAGCAGCACCCTGCGAACGTTGCGAGGTGCTGCTGAATAGAGACAGAGGGAGGCCCCTTCCTCTGTCAATCTCCATACAGCTCGCAGTCGCTTCTGACCGTGGCTGTAAGGGACCGAAGTTTACTTCGTTCCCAGCAGTGCGGCAGGCCCCCGCATGCCGGAGATCACACACACCACCCAGTGATCGCGTTGCGGGGTGCTGCAGGGGAGACAGAGGGAGCCCCCTCCCTCTGTCAAACCACTAACAGACCGCGGTTGGAAGCGGAAAGGGTAAAACTGCCGGGACCGAAGTTCACTTCGGTCCTGGCAGTGCGGCAGGGTCCTGCTGTGTGTTACAGCTGAGTCCATGCCGCAATCTCATGGGTACACTGTGCAGTACCCATGAAAACCATGGACATGTATACTCGTCCAGGTGCGGGAACGTGCATCACCCCTGGACGTGTATACACGTCCATGGTCGTTAAGGTGTTAATCACTTTTGTTATTGTTGGTACTAACCACTCACATGTATATAAGCATTGCTAACACTACAGGTGGACGTACTACTAACTGGAAGAAGCATCTATGATGTGAAAATAGTCCTCTTTCAGCTGTATGCCCCCTGCACAGCCGCGTTTCTCGCTCGCTGCCATCCCGAAGTTTCCCTCTGTCTTGCATGAAGAAAAAATAAATAAAGAAGCATCTGTTGAAGACACATTGGGTGAGTGCAGCTCTGTTCTTTCTTTGTACTGTATATCCTTCGTTGGACTGTATTTCTTTGGTTGCTGGAACCACCAACAAGAGTTATTTTGCTGTACAGTCTTGTGTGCGCCCCCCTGTAGTGCCTGATTGCCATTTTACCTTTATACTTGAGTATTTCATGCAGATAGTCAATTGTTCATTATATAACAAAACATACAAAAAGAAAAAAACTATTTAATGCATGTTTAACCTAACTTCCTCTATTGTCAGTGTATACAAACCTTATTACCATGATGCTTAATTATATCCTATGACATCATGACTGAAGGTGATATTATCCACTGCTGACCAGATTCTGATGAGGGTGTAAGCACGCACTTTCACCAACTCCATTTTTTTGTGTATTTTCAATAATGTTTGTAATTTTTTTACATTTTCAGGTGATTTTTTTTGTGAGAGAAGCAGTGTTGGAGTGAGAGAGCGGAGAAGAGGATGATTCAGAGCTTGACATGGATACGGACCAAATCCAGCAGATTTTTATTTTTTTTACAAACTATGCGATTGAGAATTTACAATAAAGAATTAGGCTATGTGGTATTTGTTCCATTAATGGCTGAAGTAGTGAGTGCACAGCCTTTTGCTACAGCAAATTTGTAAAACAGCCATTTTTGGATGAAAACAGCAGAAAAACAAGTGAAAAACATTCCAAAACAAGATTTTTTGCCCTTAAAAGGCAGGAGAAAAAAAGGTCTTGCATTTAATTCTGGTAAAAGTATAATGGAAAGATTTGTACATTTCTTTTGTATTGGACCCACAAGAACTGACAAATAATGTGGCCCAGATTTATCAATTTGTCTGCCCACAGCGACCAATCACAGCTGGTTACCGGTTACCATGGGCAAAACCTGAGTTGATGTCTCTTCTCGATAAGAGCTTCAGTACACCCACAGATGTATTCACTCATGTGAACAGCACCTACAAAAATTATCCAGACAGTGCCCCCTATAAGTAGGTACAGATGAACCATAACGAGAGCCAGACACCTTTATACTACCATAAGGCCCTGCAAATTATACTGTACTTATACAGTGCTCAAAAAAATAAAGAGAACACAAACAACACAATGTAACTTCAAGTCAATCACACTTCTGTGAAATTACACTGTCCACTCAGGAAGCAACACTGACATGCTGTTGTGCAAATGGACCAGACAACAGGTGGAAATTATAGGCAATTAGCAAGACAACCCCAATAAAGGAGTGGTTCTGCAGGTGGTGACCACAGACCACTTCCTGGCTGATGTTTTGATCACTTATGAACACTGGCGGTGCTTTCACTCTAGTGGTAGCATGAGACGGAGTCTACAACCCACACAAGTGGCTCAGGTAATGCAGCTCATACAGGATGGCACATCAATGCGAGCTGTGGCAAGAAGGTTTGCTGTGTCTGTCAGCGTAGTGTCCTGAGTATGGAGGCACTACCAGGAGACAGGCCAGTACATCAGGAGACATGGAGGAAGCCGTAGAAGGGCAACAACCCAGCAGATGTGCACGTGTCCACTCCAATGGTAGAAACAGACTCCATGAGGGTGGTAAGAGGGCCCGACGTCCACAGGTGGGGGTTGTTTACAGCCCAACACCGTGCAGAGTGTTTGGCAAATTCGCCACTGGCGCCCTGTGCTCTTCAAAGATGAAAACAGGTTCACACTGAGCACGTGACAGAGTCTGGAGATGCCGTGGAGAATGTTCTGCCTCCTGCAACATCCTCCAGCATGACCAGTTTGGCAGTGGGTCAGTAATTGTGTGGGGTAGCATTTCTTTGGGGGGGCCACACAGCCCTCCATGTGCTTGCCAGAGGAAGCCTGACTGCCATTAGGTACTGAGATGAGATCCTTGTGAGACCATATGCTGGTGCAGTTGGCCCTGGGTTCCTCCTAATGCAAGACAATGCTAAACCTCATGTGGCTGGAGTGTGGCAGCAGTTCCTGAAAGAGGAAAGCATTGATGCTATGGACTGCCCCGCCCGTTACCCAGACCTGAATCCGATTGAGCACATCTGGGACATCATGTCTCACTCCATCCACCAACGCCATGTTGCACCACAGACTGTCCCAGGAGTTGATGGATACTTTAGTCCAGTGTACACCAAAAAGCATCCTGCGGGACGAAAAAGTCCCAGCAGGGAAATAACAAACTAGTAATAAATATAATACACCAAAAGAAATCACTAGATATCCACAACAAGTAATAGAAAACTTACAAAATCTTTATTAATCACATAGAACATACATAAAAAAGAAAACAAAAAAAACAAAGACGAAAGAAAGGCACAGCAAAGCAACACCATGGATGGCATAAACCAAAGGTAAGCCGCAAGAAAATATAGATGAGTAGTACAGATGCAATATGTCCTTCAGAGGGCTAGAATGCCGTAGGTAATGAGATAAGGTAAGATAAGGAGTACACTGGAGGCACAGATCTGACTAACAATACCATATACTATATGACATGATAGGTCTTATGTAGGGGTTGTGCATATCCCTGGGTAAGACCTATCATGTCATATGGTATATGGTATTGTTGTTAGTCAGATCTGTGCCTCCAGTGTACTCCTTATCTTACCTTATCTCATTACCTGCAGCATTCTAGCCCTCTGAAGGACCTATTGCATCTGTACTACTCATCTATATTTTCTTATGGCTTACCTTTGGTATATGCCATCCATGGTGTTACTTTGCTGTGCCTTTCGTCTTTATGTTTTTTTATGTATGTTCTATGTGATTAATAAAGATTTTCTACGTTTTCCATTACTTGTTGTGGATATCTAGTAATTTCTTTTGGTGTATATATAAATACTTTAGTCCAGGTCTGGGAGGACATCCCCCAGGAGACCATCCACCACATCATCAGGAGCATGCCCAGGCTCGTGGAGGCCACGTGGAGGCCACACACACTACTGAGTCTCATTTTGACTTGTTTTAAGGACATTACATCAAAGTTGGATCAGCCTGTAGTGTAGTTTTCCACTTTGATTGTGACTCCATATCCAGACCTCCATGGGTTGATAAATTTGATTTTATAATTTTTGTGTGATTTTGTTGTCAGCACATTCAACTATGTACAGACAAAAGTATTTCATATGATTAGTTCGTTCATTCAGATCTCGGATGTGTTATCTTAGTGTTCCCTTTATTTCTTTGAGCAGTGTACTATATGCATGTGTTAATATGAAGGCTACTATATAATCCTATATTTAATTTGTGACATGGGCATTAGCTTATCACTTGTATCAGTGATACAGAACAAGGAGCTACAATGGAAAAAGTTGCAACACAACAGAGCAAAGGGTACTTAGTCCACACCACATGCTCTGTTAGTGCACGTTCACACAGGCAGATTACCCATGTTTCCTGCAGGGGGGTTTGAGCTGCTCTGGATTTTCCACTGTGGAAACACCTGCTGCTGCCAAAACCCACAGCAGAAAAAACAAGGATAATCTGCCTGTGTGAATGTGCCCTTACGGTGTATTTACTTGGTGCAGAATTTTAGTTGGGGAATCTGCAGAGTACAATATGATGTCTGTGAATTAGCACATTGTCCCATCAGCAGTAGAAGAATCTTCATTCATTCATTGCAATAATAAATTCATTGCATAATAACATTTGAATAATAAGATTTGTAAAAAAGGATCCTCGCATATTTTTAAACACAATATGAGAGAACCCAGTCTCAATGCCTGATGTATATGAGTGAAAATCCACATGCATGACCAGCAATGTTCTATCAGCTAATACAAATCATAATGATGGGCAGTAACATGACATAATCCAGATGCTTATAGGCAGCCCTTGTATGGCACGTGAAGCCTGCCTGAGTGTAGGTCTATATATAATACTGAAAGATAAGTGAACCCCTTCCACATGCTACAATCAGGACCCCAATCTACACTCCATTGGACTCTAATCCACAAAAAGAAAAAAAACATCCTTCAGAAAGATCATTTATTTGTCATTTACTTTACATCACTTATTTACAAGTATCCACTGTTGTAATTAGAGCGAAGTTACAGAAATTCAATTTGTCACGATGGATACAGTCCTAGAATTACAGTGACAGTCTAAACTGACCTTAAAAATAAATTAATTCATGCAATTTATGGCCAAGTGGTTTACAGACATTGACACAGTCATAAGAAACAATTGTAGCCAGCTCCCTGTTTATGTACACTTTAGTCCAAGCACTCAGGATATATACAGACATGGACGCCAGGACGCCAGGATCCGTATTTTTCAATTGACCAAAAGTAGTCTAATAGTATCTACCTTCGGTACATATGGACATGTATACAGTTTTTGCAGATTTACAGCCACCTCCACACAAAAAAAAAAAAAAGTATATACATAAATATATACACACTCGCAAATGTACCAAATATAGTCAATGAATCAGGCACCGGCATGGTATATAGGGGCATACTGTTTGGACAGTTTTACAAAACAAACCACAAGGGCAAGGTGTTTTTTTAGATGAGAACATAACCTGCTGCTCTGTTTCCTCAGTACATCTGCTGATATACTTCAAGATATTCAAAGATCATTTCAAATCATTCATGCAGCAGACTTCTCAGAACAATGCTGCAACAGCTGTATAATATAAGATGTCTTACAGTATAGCAGATTTATGTCAGCTTAAAAAGATCTTCAAATCTCAAAAGGGACAGCTAGTGTCTGACTCATGGGGACCCCCAATGATCCTGAGAATGAAGGGACCACAGCTCTGATTCAGAACTGCAGCTCTTAGGCTAGGTTCACACTACGGAATCTCGGGGCAGAAAATTTCCACCCAGAGATTACGAGTGCGGCCAGCACCGACTGAATCTGTCGGCGCTAGGACCGTGCAAACACTGCAGTCTCCAATAGACTGCAATGTGTTCAGCAGGTATTTCCGCCTGAAGAATGAGCAACGCCATTCTTCAGGCGGAAATCTTCAAGCAGATTTTCCGTTCACAAATTCCGAAGTGTGAATTTGTGAACGGAAACCCATTCACTATACTATACATTTTAGTAAGCGGAATTTCTGCCTGCAATTTCAAACCGGAATTGCAGGTGGAAATTTGGTAGTGTGAACCTAGCCTAACAGTTTCTTCTTTTACAGCATTGTCCGGCCACCTGGCTGTGCAGGGAACGTCAGCTTGTCTCATTCACTTGAACAGAGCTGTGCATCAGTTCCCCTGCACATTCAGTAGTTGGTGGTGTTACTATGCACAAAGGCTAGAATATGCCACTTCCATTACCAGTACAGGTCCAAACTCTGGACCCCCAATGATCCCAAGAATGAAGGAGCTGCAGTACTGATTCAACATTCTGGCCTCTTAATTCTTCATGGGGTCCCTGAGGTAGGATCCATACCCTGCAAAGAGATTGGTATATCCTAGATATAGGTCATTGCATTATGAGAGAAAAATACTCCTTTAACAAAAACGTACTGCATTTTTCATAGAAAATAAAACCATATGATATAGGATTATAGTGAGGGATAAATCTTAAGAAAGCCAATCTTAATGAAAAGGCAAATTTAGTACAGATACTGTACATTAGAGGATATACAAAACAGAACAACAAGGAGCTTGAATGTTCTGAAAAGCTGAGACTTGTTTTCCTTTAAAGTCCTAAGACATTAAATATAAAGTGACCCATCCGCAGGTCCGACATATCCTACACAAATTAGAAATACATCAATCAGAGTCCAAATCCCCAGTCCTCCAAAACTGAAGAGTTTCCCCAGTCCTTCTCTCCACTGGCCCAAGTAGAAACGGTCAGCCCCAAAGCCTCCAAGGGTGATGCTGGAAGAAGCATAAAAAAACATATTACACTACTACTAGTACTACTACAACTGTTCTTTGGAGACGTGAGTATTCTTAACATAAAAATACTCTGAATTTCAAATAATCACCTATTCATTGCTTCTCACATGCCACACACTGAACAACCAGGGGTAGTTAGTTTGTCAGAGATCTCAGAACAGTTTTAGTGCAGCTGATGTGAAAGTTACACCAACTACAGCTAGGGCTTAAAAATGCCAATATGTAAAGAGGTCTGAACAATAAAGAAAGATTGCATTCATGGAACTTGTATGCTGCGATACTGTGGGGCAGTCTCTACACCAGTGTTTCCCAACCAGAGTGCCTCCAGGTGTTGCAAAACTACAGCTCCCAGCATGCCTGGACAGCCAAAGGCTGTCCAGGCATGCTGGGAGTTGTAGCTTTGCAACACCTGGAGGCACCCTGGTTGGGAAACACTGGTCTACACTGTTAGCATGACATTATAACATTACCTAATAAGACCCTGAAAATTTGCAGTGTTGTAGAGAAGAGATAGGCTGTTGTCTGACAGCCCCACCCCATTATTACCAAATGCAGTGGCGTTTTTCTCTGCAGCATGTCAGCGTATAAAGGAAAGTAGTGTAATGGGGTCATCACTGTTATGGGGGCACTTTACCTGGGTCTGTTCATACCAGCCAGGGCACAATAAGAAAATATTTACTTCAGAAAAGGAGTTCCTGCTTTCCTTTACAAAAATCAAGAAAAAATGTTATCTATCTCATTGTATGTATGTTTGAGCATAACTTCCAAATGGCTGGAGATATTTCGATGAAACTTGGTACACGTTATTTACAGTCATGGCTGTAAATGTTGGCACCCCTGAAATTTTTCAAGAAAATGAAGTATTTCTCACAGAAAATAATTGCAGTAACACATGTTTTGTTATACACATGTTTATTCCCTTTATGTGTATTGGAACCAAACCAAAAAAGGGAGGAAAAAAAAAGCTAAATTGGACATAATGTCACACCAAACTCCAAAAATGGGCTGGACAAAATTATTGGCACCCTTAACTTAATATTTGGTTGCACACCCTTTGGAAAAAATAACTGAAATCAGTGGCTCCCTATAACCATCAATAAGCTTCTTGCACCTCTCAGCCGGAGTGTTGGACCACTCTTCCTTTGCAAACTGCTCCAGGTCTCTCTTATTGGAAGGTCACCTTTTCCCAACAGCAATTTTAAGATCTCTCCACAGGTGTTCAATGGGATTTAGATCTGGACTCATTGCTGATACTTCAGAACTCTCCAGCGCTTTGTTGCCATCCATTTCTGGGGGCTTTTTGACATATGTTTGGGGTCATTGTCCTGCTGGAAGACCCAAGATCTTGGACGCAAACCCAGCTTTCTGACACTGGGCTGTACAGTGCGATCCAAAATCCATTGGTAATCCTCAGATTTCATGATGCCTTGCACACATTCAAGGCACCCAGTGCCAGAGGCCGCAAAACAACCTCAAAACATAATCGAACCTCCACCATATTTCACTGTAGGTACTGTGTTCTTTTCTTTCTAGGCCTCATTCCGTTTTCGGTAAACAGTAGAATGATGTGCTTTACCAAAAAGCTCTATCCTTGGTCTCATCCGTCCACAAGACGTTTTCCCAGAAGGATTTTGGCAAATTGTAGTCTTGCTTTTTTATGTCTGTGTCAGCAGTGAGGTCCTCCTGGGTCTCCTGCCATAGCGTTTCATTTCATTTAAATGTTGACGTATAGTTTGCGCTGACACTGATGTTCCCTGAGCCTGTAGGACAGCTTGAATATCTTTGGAACTTGTTTGGGGCTGCTTATTCACCATCCGGACTATCCTGCGTTTACACCATTCATCAATTTTTCTCTTCCGTCCACGCCCAGGGAGATTAGCTACAGTGCCATGGGTTGCAAACTTCTTAATAATGTTGCGCACTGTGGACAAAGGCAAATCTAGATCTCTGGAGATGGAGTTGTAACCTTGAGATTGTTGATATTTTTCCACAATTTTTGTTCTCAAGTCCTCAGACAATTCTCCTCTTTCTGTTGTCCATGCTTAGTGTGGCACACACAAACACACAATGGAAAGACTAAGTGAACTTCTCTCCTTTTTATCTGCTTTCAGGTGTGATTTATATATTGCCCACACCTGTTACTTGCCCCAGGTGAGTTTAAAGGAGCATCACATGCTTGAAACAATCTTATTTTCCCACAATTTTGAAAGGGTACCAATAATTTTGTCCAACCCATTTTGGAGTTTGCTGTGACATTATGTCCAATTCGCTTTTTTTCCTTCCTCTTTTGGTTTAGTTCCAATACACACAAAGGGAATAAACAGGTGTATAGCAAAACATGTGTTACTGCAATCCTTTTCTGTGAGAAATAATTCATTTTCTTGAAAAATGTCAGGGGTGCCAACATTTACGGCAATGACTGTATATGTCAACTAAAAAGTTTAGTTAAATTGAGTAAAATTACCCCTAACCCGCCTCCTTGTGTGAGGGAGGAGGAGGGTGGGTTCTTTGAAGTCCCATGCAAAACTATGGTACTTCCGGTTGATCTCCTGATCGCATTACTGTCAGGATGCCAGGGCAGCAGAACATTTAACATGACCCAGCAAATTATTTTTTTTTGGCTCACGTTTTTTTTTTCTCTCTCTATTCACATTCTAAGACCCATAACTTTTTTCCCACTGACATAGTTATATTATGGCTTCTTTTTTGTGGGACAAGTTGTACTTTTAATTGGGGCACATTTTATCATATATATTGACATTTATCAATGGGTTTAGTCAGGTTTTCTTTACTATAATTGTTGCAAAATTGTCGCAACTGCGACTACGCGATTTTTCGTGCGACATTTTGACTGGAAAGCGAGAAAAGCAAGTTTTCCAAAAATTAACTACGTAGTAATAATTTTAAAATGGACTACGGGTAGTCAGGTATTTATTAACTGCGACAGTCGCAACTGCGCAAAAAAGTTGCAACAGGGTTAAAAATTGACTAAATTTACTCCAGCTCAAACATGGAGCAGAAAAAGCTACTACCAAAGTAAAAAAGGAAAAATTGCTTACGTGAAAGAAAAATTATCAACAGGCTGAAACCAGTTGATAAATAAGTCACACATAAGCAAGAAAAAAGTAAGGAAAAAATTACTAAAAAAAGAATACATAAGCAAACATTGATAAATGTCCCTCATAATGTAGTTTGTTCAATGCTATGTTCTAACACCCATAACTATTTTTCCACCCTCACCTACCTCCGCTGTCTTCCAGGGGTCTTCTGCTCTGGTCTGCTCGATCTCAGACCAGAGTAGAAGATCACCGATAACACTGATCAGTGCTATGTCCTATGCACAGCACTGAACAGTATTAGCAATCAAATGATTGCTATTAGAGATGAGTGATGTTACAGTGATTCGATACGAACTTCGCGGCTCGGCAGTTGATGACTTTTTCTGCATAAATTAGTTCAGCTTTCAGGTGCTCCTGTGGGCTGGAAAAGGTGGATACAGTCCTAGGAGAGAGTCTCAATTGGTGGCAAAAAAGTTAAACAGATTTGTAAATGACTATTAAAAAAAATCTTAATCCTTCCAGTACTTATTAGCTGCTGTATACTACAGAGGAAATGCTTTTCTTTTTGGATTTCTTCTCTGTCTGTCCACAGTGCTCTCTGCTGACTCCTCTGTCCATTTTAGCATATGTTTGCTAAGGGGATTTTATCCTGCTCTGGAAAATTCCTGACATGGACAGAGGGGTCAGCAGAGAGCACTGTGCTCAAACAGAAAATAAATTCAAAAAGAAAAGAATTTCCTTTGTAGTATACAGCCATTAAAAAGTACTGAAAGGATTAAGATTTTTTAAATATAAGTAATTTATAAATCTGTTTAACTTTCTGGCACCAGTTGATTTAAAATTAATAATAAAAAAATATTCCACCGGAGTACCCCTTTAAGCAGTCATTGATCCACTGAGGACCAGGAAGGACGGGTAAGTCCCCATTTTTCCCCACTAACCCATCTGCAGCCTGCGATTACAACGTAGAGCTCCAGATGGACCCTTTAGACCCCAGAGATTGCCGGCATTTAATGTTTAAATGCCGTGATCGCTATTGATCACGACATTAAACCATTTCAATGACTGACATCGGAGCCAGCTCTGATGTCAGTCATTACTGCCAGATGTACCAGTAAGTAATAGGTCTTGAAGGGTTACAAATTGTATCAGGAAATGAGGAAGAGAGCATCATTGCTACTTTTCCTTCCTCTCCCACAAGGTTATGTTGTGTACTCTGCTAGTAGCATTAATTAAAATTATATTATATATTATATTATATTTTATATTATACATAATATATAATATACACACACATTATATATATATATATATATATATATATATATATATATATATATATATATATATATATATACATATATATACATATATATATATACATATACATATACATATATATATATACACATACACACACACACATACATACATACATATACACACTCACTATATGTGCAGGCCTATGAAGGCCTCATAATAAAGCTAAAATGGAAAAGAGCTATTAGGAACAAACTGTGCTCTGTATTTGGTAGGAAGACAAATCACCCATAATGGTCCTGAAAAGCGGTATCTGCTATCTAACTACAGAGCTCATATTTCAATGGGGTTCAGCTGGGTTTCCAGTATGGGAAAAGAAACACTGCCCATTGCATTTTTTTGTATGGTCTCTTGGACGAAAACTGCCACCCAGAGCAAAAATGGGGCCTCCAAACAGATGTGACCCCAGCTTTAGGCTTTATTCCCATCATGTTAATGACCCATTATTATACATCAGGAGAAATATAAATTTTTTGCTGCATAAATTTGTAGTGATTTTAGTGTAACCTATTACATTCTATTATATATATTTTTCTTTATGTAAACTAACTTCAAGGAGGTCAAAAGGACACACTCTGGTCTCCATCAGTCTAACGGGGCCCTTTGAATGTGTGTGTATTCCTAAACTATTACAGCCTACAAGCTGATGTGATCACAGCCCAGCATGTAACAGATATAAACTGCTGTAGTCGAGCCTGACCTGAGAGTTAGGGCAGTAGACCACTTGTAGCCTCCTGTCCAGTTACAGTACAGCCTCTTTAGAAACTCACGGTTACCTGCAAAACAGAAAAAGAAAAGAAAACATTTTTTAGCTGTTATAATGCAAGCTATCCGATTCTACGTTCTGCCACCAGGTCCAAGTGTTTACAGCAGATTATTTCTAATGTACTTTTTCTACAGTAAAGTCTTTTTTATAATCTTATACATCCATATCTGAGTTATTTTGCTTCGCTACATGGTAAAGGCCTTCAGACTGACAATAGGAGTTCAAAATCATTGGATGAGTAACTAATTCAAAGAACAGACCCCTACAGGCTAGTATAGCAAGTTTAAGGACAGCATATCTTCCCAGAGAAACATACCTAAACAGTGGACGTGATCCTTTACTGTACAAGTAGCATTGTAACGCTGCCGAGGACAGGAAACAGTCATGCAAATGCTAGAATTGGATTTAGTACACTCATACTCTGATGGAGGGAGCTGCCAGCAAAACTGACAAGTCATGTTAAAGGTGAAATTTTCTTGTTGTTGATGGTTGTCATCCTATGTATAAAACAGTACCAAATAAATAAAAGTCCTCACAAAGATTTTCCACCATACACTGAAGAAACCAATACAGAAGGTCCAGTATAAAGAAAACTTTGTGGAAGGGAAAATGCTTTATTTCTTCAAGTTAAAATAGTTACATAAATTACACCCAATTGGGCTAAAAGCCTAGATTCCTTGAGTTGGACCTTCTGCTTTGGTAACAAGTATTTAAAAAATAAAATAAAATAAAAAAAACACACCGTACAGCAGATGAACGATATTTGACAACACTGGGTATGATGTTTTGAGCAGTGCAAATATCTATTAACATAAGCCCCATTTGTGATATGTGCCCAGGCTCTCAATGGCCCACTTTATATGATACATTCATGAATAACATTACTATTAAGATTATCGGTTGGAGATGTAGTGCATAGTGTAGAGTTATTGTATGCTGCATTATCTAGAGAAGAGTCCAAACCACATAACTGAAGTATATGACATACAGTGGTCCCTCAACATACGATGGTAATTTGTTCCAAATGAACGAACGTTAGTTGAACCCATTGTATATTGCGGGATCCGTGCAATGTAAAAGTATAGGACAGTGGACTACAACCTGCAGACGTCCAGATGTTGCGAAACTATAACACTATAACTATAACACTATATGACGCCATCACGTCGCTACACACACCGCTCCTATTGGATAACTGGACAGAGTGCGCAGCGACGTGATGGCGACAATGGAGAGCGCCAACGCTGCAGGGGATCCCGAAGAGGACACGCTGGAGCCCCGAGGACGGGTAAGTGATAGTCAGCGGACCACACGGGGCACCGTAAACGGCTATCCGGTGGCAGCTGAAGCAGTCTGCGCTGCCGGATAGCAGTTTATGCGATGGCCCCGACATACAAAAGCATCGTATGTTGATGCTGCCTTCAGCATGCGATGGCCTCTGAGAGGCCATCGCATGTTGAAATGATTGTATGTCAGAACCATTGTAGGTCGGGGGGTTACTATAGATGCATTGCTCCGTAAACAATATTCTTTATGACATATAAGATTTACACATTTTTTATTTATTTATTTTAAATGGACACTGTTGACATTTTGGCAAAACAGTAACTTTTTAAAAGGAAAACTCACATATTTTCTCCCGCACTATCCACATGTACTGGTAGATAGTGCGGGAGACGCTGATTAAAACGAGCCCTACCTTGGTCTGATCCGCGCCGCCGTTCGCCCGCAATTGTAGTTTTAATCTCTGTGTATATCCGGCTGTAACTGGCAAAGGCGGGGCTTCTGCGGGTTAACTGATACTGACGTCAGTGCCGCTCATGAATATTCATCCCTCCCTCTGGTTAGGAGCGGCGAAGAGAGGAAGAACAGGAGGGATGAATATTCATGAGCGGCACTGACGTCAGTATCAGTTAACCCGCAGAAGCCCCGCCTTTGCCAGTTACAGCCGGATATACACAGAGATTAAAACTACAATTGCGGGCGAACGGCGGCGCGGATCAGACCAAGGTAGGGCTCGTTTTAATCAGCGTCTCCCGCACTATCCACCAATACCGGTGGATAGTGCGGGAGAAAATATGTGACAGTTTTCCTTTAATACACTGCATAAAAAGATTTCATAATCACATAATCCTGTTTAGCTGCAGTATCATCTTTGTCCCAGCTAAAGCGCAGGCTGGGACAAAGTCCAATAAGTGGTAATTTTAAAGTCCAAAAGATGAGCAAAAAAAATGCTAATCATTATGTTCAAGGAAACTCAATGGAAAATCGCTAGTAAAGCATTGTATTATTTAAAGTTCCTTTCTTAAAAAAAATAAAATAATAAAAAAAAAAAGACAGCTGCAAAAAAGGCTGGGTAGAAAGATTGGACTAAAACTGTGTGTAAACATAGCCTAAGAAAGTAGATAGAAAGATTAGTCTTTATAATAGCACAAAACCCCATTAATAAACCAATTAAATGGTGTGTATTTAAATATGCAGGAGTGTAGATTCATTTCACTGACTTACCACACACAAAACCTGAGGTTTGGCCCTACAGTCAAAGCTGACCGATTTGCCATAGACACAAGAGTAGTTTGTATTGCATGTCATGCAGTCTGCCGGTAACTTGCTGCACAGCCCATTGCTTGGACATTTGGAGATGTAATCTGGTGTGACGGTGGTTTCTGCAATGAAAATAAAACCGTATGTACCCAAATTATTTACTGACAATAGAAGTATATACACCCCACTGAAGACTTTCTCTGGGAGATTGTTCATTCGAGAAGTTGTTAGATGTATAGTTTATGTCATCTAAAATGAATGTGCAGATGAATACATGTTTTTTTAAGCTAGCTGGAATATAAAGTGTGTTCAAAGGGATTAGAGACTTTAGAAAATGTGGAGAGCCAACACCCAGCACCCCTACTGACAAGCATTATGTCCATAGAGAACAGAGCTGGAATCAGGCG
Organism: Hyla sarda; assembly: GCF_029499605.1. Classification (NCBI taxonomy): domain Eukaryota; kingdom Metazoa; phylum Chordata; class Amphibia; order Anura; family Hylidae; genus Hyla; species Hyla sarda. The sequence goes on from NC_079192.1 coordinate 156,846,849, forward strand.
GCTACAATCTCTGTGTTGTGGCTGTACTGGTGCAGATTCCAACCATAAGACCCCCACCCCGGCATGAAGTTAATTAGATGGCCCCCCTCTGATTTTTTATATTTTTTAACCAGAAAGAATAGGATAAAAGGTAACAGATGAATCTACTCCTCCAAAAGCATAGAGACTGAAAGCAGTTACCAACTATTCGGATGCTTGGCAGCATTGTGGAGGGTACAGGTTGGTCTTTCAGAGCTTGTGCCGCTGCTTGAAAATGTTCAAAACTCAAGGAACCTGGAAAAAAAATTTGGAAGTTAAAATTTCAACATAGAAAAATGAACTCAGGCGCTGAGGCATCAAACCCAATGCCCAAACTTTAAGGCTTAGTTAAAGGGGTATTCCAGGCAAAACCTTTTTTTTTATATATATCAACTGGCTCTGGAAAGTTAAACAGATTTGTAAATTACTTCTATTAAAAAATCTTAATCCTTCCAATAGTTATTAGCTTCTGAAGTTTTCTGTCTAACTGCTCAATGATGATGTCACGTCCCGGGAGCTGTGCATGATGGGAGAATATCCCCATAGGAGCTGGACAGCTCCCGGGACGTGAGTCATCAGAGAGCAGTTAGATGGAAAATAACAACTCAACTTCAGAAGCTAACAACTATTGGAAGGATTAAGATTTTTTAATAGAAGTAATTTACAAATCTGTTTAACTTTCCGGAGCCAGTTGAGATATAGATAGGGTAGAGGGTAGAGGGTAGAGATAGAGATAGATATATATATAAAAAGTTTTGGCATTGAATACCCCTTTGACATCCACTTTGTGTGTGTTTAGTATACATAGACCTGGCATACCTATCTTTGAAAGGAACCTGTCAGCTGTAAATGCTGCATATGGCTGACCACAGTGCTGTGTAGCTGTTAGACTAAAATGAACAGCACCTTTTCCTGACCTGCTAATAAATCCAACCTTTATAAAATAGTTTTTTTCTGTGTGACTCTAATGTCAAAGAGGCAGTGCCAATCTGCTCAAGTGCCACAACATGTTACACATCCTTGCTCCCCCTCCACTCCCTGTCCCTCCTTGGATGACATACAGGGCTCAGCTTACAGCCAAGCTCTGTCTGCAAATTCTGCATTTTGTATGAATTTAAAAAAAATTTTTTTATCATTTGGTGCCAGAAAGAAAAACAGATTTGTATATTACTTCTATTAAAAATCTTAATCCTTCCAGTACTTATTAGCTGATGAATTTTCTTTTTGGAGCACAGTGCTCTCTGCTGACATCTCTGTCCATAGCAGCATATGTTTGCTATGGGGATTTTCTCCTACTCTGAACAGTTCTTAAAATGGACAGAGATGTCAGAAGAGAGAACTGTGCTCCAAAAAGAAAAAAGACTTTCCTCTGTAGTATTCAGCAGCTAATAAATACGTGAAGGATTAAGATTTTTTAATAGAAGTAATTTACAAATCTGTTTAACTTTCTGGCACCAGTTGATTTTAAAAATAAATAAATAAATAAAAAGAAGATTTCCACCAGAGTACCCATTTAACCCCTTAAGGACGCAGGACGTAGATGTACGTCCTGGTGCGGTGGTACTTAACGCACCAGGATGTACATTTATGTCCTGTGCATAACCGCGGGCATCGGAGCGATGCCCGTGTCATGTGCGGCTGATCCCGGGTGCTGATCGCAGCCAGGGACCCGCCGGCAATGGCTGATGTCCGCGATCTCGCGGGCGTCCGCCATTAACCCCTCATGTGCCGGGATCAATACAGATTGATCGTACATTTACGTCCTGTGCATAACCGCGGGCATTGGAGCAATGCCCGTGTCATGTGCGGCTGATCCCGGCTGCTGATCACAGCCAGGGACCCGCCGGCAATGGCTGATGTCCGCAATCTCGCGGGTGTCCGCCATTAACCCCTCAGGTGCCAGGATCAATACAGATCCCGGCATCTGCGGCAGTGCGCAATTTCAATGAATGATCGGATCGCCCGCAGCGCTGCTGCGGGGATCCGATCATTCATAACGCCGCACGGAGGTCCCCTCTCCTTCCTCCTTCCGGCTCCCGGCGTCTCCTGCTCTGGTCTGTGATCGATCAGACCAGAGCAGAAGATGACCGATAACACTGATCTGTTCTATGTCCTATACATAGAACAGATCAGTATTAGCAATCATGGTATTGCTATGAGTAGTCCCCTATGGAGACTATTCAAGTGTAAAAAAAAATGTAAAAAAATGTAAAAGTAAAAGTAAAAAAAAAGTGAAAAATCCCCTCCCCCAATAAAAAAGTAAAACGTCCGTTTTTTCCTATTTTACCCCCAAAAAGCGTAAAAAATAAATTTTATAGACATATTTGGTATCGCCGCGTGCGTAAATGTCCGAACTATTAAAATAAAATTTTAATGATCCCGTACGGTGAAAGGCGTGAACGTAAAAAAAAAAAAAGGCCAAAATTGCTACTTTTTGAATACATTTTATTAAAAAAAAAATTATAAAAAATGTATTAAAAGTTTTTTATATGCAAATGTGGTTTAAAAAAAAAGTACAGATCATGGCGCAAAAAATGAGCCCTCATACCGCCACTTATACGGAAAAATAAAAAAGTTAGAGGTCATCAAAATAAAGGGATTATAAACGTACTAATTTGGTTAAAAAGGTTGTGATTTTTTTTAAGCGCAACAATAATATAAAAGTATGTAATAATGGGTATCATTTTAATCGTATTGACCCTCAGAATAAAGAACACGTCATTTTTACCGTAAATTGTACGGCGTGAAAACGAAACCTTCCAAAATTAGCAAAATTGCGTTTTTCTTTTTAATTTCCCCACAAATATAGTGTTATTTGGTTGCACCATACATTTTATGATATAATGAGTGATGTCATTACAAAGGACAACTGGTCGCGCAAAAAACAAGCCCTCATACTAGTCTGTGGATGAAAATATAAAAGAGTTATGATTTTTAGAAGGCGAGGAGGAAAAAATGAAAACGTAAAAATCTAATTGTCTGAGTCCTTAACCTCTTAAGCACCCATGATGTATGCATACGTCATGGTCTTTTCCTGGTCTCCGCCGCTCACCCGGCGGAGATAAGAAGCGGATCCCTGCTGAAATCCTTCAGCAGGGATCCAGGGCAAACGCCGAGGGGGGCCATGTAGGCTCCCCCCCCCATGTCGGCGATCGCCACAAATCACAAGGGAAATCGCCCTTGCGATCTGCGGCAATACCGGGCTGATCGGGTCTCTGGGACCCGACCGCCCGGTAATTTCGCATGATCCCGGCTGTCACAGAAAGCCAGGACCATGCTGGAGCCTAGAAGCGAGGTGGCAAGCCTGCCACCGCCTCCGATCCCCTGCGATTCTTCGGTTAGTTAACCGACCAATCGCAGGGGGGGGGGGGGGTGTTACTTCCTCCCGTCCTGCCCGGCCCCTGGAAGTCCGGAGAGGACGGGAGGAAGACCGGAGGATGCGGCGGGGGACGGGGGAGTGCTGGGGACCGGCCCCGGTACTTACCTCGTCCCTGAAGACCCGGATCCCGGCGAGGAAGATGGCAGCGGCGGCGACAGGGGAGTAGATCTTCAGCCGCGGTCGGGCCCTTTACAGCAATGCACGTCGCCGTAAAGCGGCATGCATTGCTGTATTGGGACCCTGTATACTACAACTCCCAGCATGCCCAGACAGCCCTTGGCATCTGGGCATGCTGGGAGTTGTAGTTTTGCAACATCTGGAGGTCCACAGTTTGGAGACCACTGTGCCCTTCCAGATGTTGCAAAACTACAACTCCCAGCATGCCTGGACAGTAAGGGCATGCTGAGGATGTGTAGTTTTGCAACATCTGGAAGGGCACAGATTGGGAACCACTGTATTAGTGGTCTGCAAACTGTAGTCCTCCAGATGTTGCAAAACTACAACTCCAAGCATGCTGGGAGTTGTAGTTCGGCAACATCTGGCTCTAAAGATGTTGCCGAACTACTACTCCCAGCATGCCTGAGAATGTTTGGGAGTTGTGGTTTTGCAACAACAGGAGGCACACTGGTTGGGAAACATTGTCTGTTTCCTAACTCAGTGTTTCCCAACCCATGTGCCTCCAGCTGTTGTAAAACTATAACTACCAGCATGCACAGATAGACTGTGCATGCTGGGAGTTGTAGTTTTGCAACAGCTGGAGGTCCCCCCCCCCCTGTGAATGTACAGGGTACATTCACATGGGCAGGGGCTTAAAGTGAGTATCAGGCTGCAAGTTTGCGGTGCAGCAAATTTTGCGCGGCAGCTCAAACTCGCAGCAGGAAAATCGCTTTAACCCCCCCGCCCGTGTGACTGTACCCTAAAAACACTACACTACACTAACACAAAAATAAAAAGTAAAAACCACTACATATACACATACCCCTACACAGCCCCCCTCCCCTCCCCAATAAAAATAAAAAACGTCTGGTACGCCACTGTTTTCAAAATGGAGCCTCCAGCTGTTGCAAAACAACAACTCCCAGTATTGCCAGACAGCCGTCGACTGTCCAAGCATGCTGGGAGTTTTGCAACAGCTGGAGGCACCCTGTTTGGGAATCACTGGCATAGAATACCCCTATGTATATCCCTAATTCAGGCCTCAAATGCGCACGGCGCTCTCACTTTGGAGCACTGTCGTATTTCAAGGCAACAGTTTAGGGTCACATATGGGGTATCGCCGTACTCGGGAGAAATTGCCTTACAAATTTTGGGGGGCTTTTTCTCCTTTCACCCCTTATGAAAAGGTGAAGTTGGGGTCTACACCAGCATGTTAGTGTAAAAAAATAAATTTTTTACACTAACATGCCGGTGTTGCTCTATACTTTTCATTTTGACAAGAGGTAAAAGGGAAAAAAGCCCCCCAAAATTTGTGATGCAGTTTCTCCCGACTATGGAGATACCCCATATGTGGGCGCAAAGTGCTCTGGGGGCGCACAACAAGGCCCAGAAGGGAGAGTGCGCCATGTACATTTGAGGTGATTTGCACAGGGGTGGCTGATTGTTACAGCGATTTTGACAAACGCAAAAAAAAAAAAAAAACCACATGTGACCCCATTTCGGAAACTACACCCCTCACGGAATGTAATGAGGGGTGAAGTGAGAATTTACACCCCACTGGTGTCTGACAGATCTTTGGAACAGTGGGCAGCGCAAATAAAATTTTTTGTACAGCCCACTGTTCCAAAGATCTGACAGACACAAGTGGTGGTGGGGGGGGGGGGGGGGGGGGGGTAAATGCTCACTGTACCCCTTGTTACGTTCCTCAAGGAGTCTAGTTTCCAAAATGGTATGCCATGTGGGGGTTATTTTGCTGTTCTGGCACCATAGGGGCTTCCTAAATGCGACATGCCCCCGAGCAAAATTTGCTCTCAAAAAGCCAAATATGACTCCTTCTCTTCTGAGCATTGTAGTTCGCCCGTAGTGCGCTTCAGGTCAACTTATGGGGTACCTCCATACTCAGAAGAGATGGGGTTACAAATTTTGGGGGGTATTTTCTGCTATTAACCCTTGCAAAAATGTGAAATATCAGGGGCACACACATTTTATTGAAATTTTTTTACATATGCAAAAGTCGTGAAACACCTGTGGGGTATTAAGGCTCACTTTATTCCTTGTTACGTTCCTCAAGGGGTATAGTTTCCAAAATGGTATGCCATGTGTTTTTTTTTTCCTGTTCTGGCACCATAGGGGCTTCCTAAATGCAACATGCCGCCCAAAAACCATTTCAGAAAAACGTACGCTCCAAAATCCCCTTGTCGCTCCTTCGCTTCTGAGCCCTCTACTGCGCCTGCCGAACACTTTACATAGGCATATGAGGTATGTGCTTACTCGAGAGAAATTGGGCTGCAAAAAGAATTATACATTTTCTCCTTTTACCCCTTGTAAAAAGGGTAATTCAAAAATTGGGTCTACAAGAACATGCGAGTGTAAATAATGAAGATTGTGAATTTTCTCCTTCACTTTGCTGCTATTCCTGTGAAACACCTAAAGGGTTAAAATGCTGACTGAATGTCATTTTGAATACTTTGGGGGGTGCAGTTTTTATAATGGGGTCATTTGTGGGGTATTTCTAAGATGAAGACCCTTCAAATCCACTTCGAACCTGAACTGGTCCCTGAAAAATTGTGATTTTGGAAATTTTGTGAAAAATTGGAAAATTGCTGCTGAACTTTGAAGCCCTCTGATGTCTTCCAAAAGTAAAAACTCATAAATTTTATGATGCAAATATAAAGTAGACATATTGTATATGTGAATAAAAAAAAATTTATATTTGGAATATCCATTTTCATTACAAGCAGAGAGCTTCAAAGTTAGAAAAAAATGCAAAATTTTCAAATTTTTCATCAAATTTGGGGATTTTTCACTAAGAAAGGATGCAAGTTACCAAAAATTTTTACCACTAAGTTAAAGTAGAATATGTCACGAAAAAACTCTCTCGGAATCAGAATGATAACTAAAAGCATTCCAGAGTTATTAATGATTAAAGTGACAGTGGTCAGATGTGCAAAAAATGGCCGGGTCCTAAGGTGTAAAATGGCTGGGTCCTTCAGGGGTTAAGGCCAAAATGGGCTGAGTCCTTAAGGGGTTAATGCATTTAAGATCTGTAACAGAGACCAGTGTAGTTCAAGAGGAAACATCACAGATAGGGATTCTTTACTGTAAGAGCAGTGAGACTATGGAAGTCTGCCCCATGATTTACTGTAAAAACGTAATATTACAGGTTATGGATACTAGATTTATAGTGATAGAACATTGATCCAGGGATTTTTGTTTTCTAAACGCCATATTGGGGGTCGTGAAGGGATTGATTTTTCCTGTCATGTGGCAATTGGCATCAGCCTCATGGGGAGTTTTGCCTTCCTCTGGATCAACACAGTAGGGTTATAGGTTGAACCGATGCACTCTTGTCTTTTTTTCGACATTACAAACTAGGTAACTTTATATCTTCCCCGGCATCATCAACTCATGTCCTAGGCTTTCATAGAAATGGCTTAAATATAAAAAAATTAAAAATAAATTTTCTGGACCTAATGCTGCACACTGAAAGCTAACAGAGGTTACTTCAATCATCCCACCCAGATCCCAGGCAGGGGTTGCCATGACCTGTCTTGAATATATCACTTGGTGCAGCTTCCCAATCCAGGCCATGACAAGTGAGATCTAGTAAGGGACCAGGAAGCGGCTGGAGACAGCGCACTGTATGTACATAGGGCTCATCTAAGTAATGTGTCCCTTCTATAAAGCTGCATGTACTTTCTTCACACACATATACATATATGACATCAGGGGATTGGTGTGTTTGCATTCAAAGCAAATGTACCATCTGGGTAAGGGGCTCATTGTTACAGACACCATTGTTCAGATGACACCTTAGAGAAGTATTTCTCAACCAGGGTGGCTTTAGCTATTGCAAAACTACAACTCCCAGCATGCCCGGACAGCCAAAGGCTGGAGGCACCCTGGTTGGGAACCATTGCCTGAGGGTGACTCCCCATCACCTATGTGCGCCCCCTCTGTCAGCTCCCCAACATTACACCAGTAATAGGCAGGAGAAGGGGTCAGCTCCATGTCCTGTATCCAGCATAGACCCTATATACGTCTCCTCCTCTTCAGGGTGCTGACAATACACTGTATAATACAAGCAGGTAAGAAGTGAAGGCAGCTGTCCGCCCTAACACTCACCACGGCCGGAGAAAACATAGAACTGTGACAGGAAGAGCACTACATGGAAGAGCCGCTTCAGCACTGACAAGGCCGCCATGTTACCGCTGTCTGTATTGCGCCGACGCAGAAGCTCCACCCTGCGTTCCCAGCCTCGCTGTCACCATGAGCTCCGCCCACTCAGCACACCTCGTGTTCTGATTGGACGTGCAGGAGCTAACCCTTACGTCAGTCTTCTCCAATCAGTGCATTTCCAGCTGTTGCCGAATAACTCCCCTCATGCTTCTCCTTGGTATTTGAAACGGCAGACTGCTACGATGAATTAGGGCCAGTTCACTTATGTGGGGTGCGGTACAGGTGCTGTATTCCCACATATACTGCAGCAGACCCATGCACTGTAAGAGACGGAACCGTATTTGGGCTGTTTTGTAACAATTTTGTTGTTTACGTTCTAATAAAGTCTATATATATATATAGCTGATAATTCACATTCAGTGAAATTTGACAGCTGTAAAATGAAATGCAGTTTTTTTCCCATCTGTTTACAGCAACAACAACAAAATTATCTTCATTTTGAAAAGTTTTTCTGTTAATATGTAATTTTTATCCGTATATTTTCAGCCTTTGTTGAGGCCAAGTATGTACATAGCCTAGTACTGAAACAACTGTGTCAGCCTATGAGTAATGAATGCCACCGTGTACAGACCTCTGGTACATTTATGTGTCCCAGGTAAAGAAACTGGGGGAGATTTTATGAAAACCTGTGTAGGGGAAGAGAGGTGCAGTTGTCCATAGCAACCAGATTGCTTATTTTTATTATGTAAGTGATCTGATTGGTTGCTATGGGCAACTGCACCACTCTCCCCCTACGCAGGCTTTGCTAAATCTCCCCCACTGTGTATTTGAAACACTGGATGACTGAACCCTCCCTCAGAAGTGATGGCCAGAGATTACGGCAGGTATCCGAATCTGTTTTCCAAGATCTTATGAAAAATGTCCAAAAGGAAAGATAAAATAACAAAAGAACCAATACTTTATAAATGCACTGCAGTTCTATTGATCTCACCTGTCTTTGTTTACTTAGCTGTAGAGATGCCATGCCTGTATACACCTGACTGCTGCAGCACATCATTTCCCTCAGTATTGTACAGTGTGACACCTCTAAACACAGTGACTGGCTGCAGCACATCATTTCCCTCAGTATTCTACAGTGTGACACCTCTAAACACAGTGACTGGCTGCAGCACATCATTTCCCTCAGTATTGTACAGTGTGACACCTAAACACAGTGACTGGCTGCAGCACATCATTTCCCTCAGTATTGTACAGTGTGACACCTCTAAACACAGTGACTGGCTGCAGCACATAATTTTTCTCAGTATTGTACAGTGTGACACCTCTAAACACAGTGACTGGCTGCAGCACATCATTTCCCTCAGTATTGTACAGTGTGACACCTCTAAACATAGTGACTGGCTGCAGCACATCATTTCCCTCAGTATTCTACAGTGTGACACCTCTAAACACAGTGACTGGCTGCAGCACATCATTTCCCTCAGTATTGTACAGTGTGACACCTAAACACAGTGACTGGCTGCAGCACATCATTTCCCTCAGTATTGTACAGTGTGACACCTCTAAACACAGTGACTGGCTGCAGCACATAATTTTTCTCAGTATTGTACAGTGTGACACCTCTAAACACAGTGACTGGCTGCAGCACATCATTTCCCTCAGTATTGTACAGTGTGACACCTCTAAACACAGTGACTGACTGCAGCACATCATTTCCCTCAGTATTGTACAGTGTGACACCTCTAAACACAGTGACTGGCTGCAGCACATCATTTCCCTCAGTATTGTACAGTATGAAACCTCTAAATACAGTGACTGGCTGCAGCACATCATTTCCCTCAGTATTGTACAGTGTGACACCTAAACACAGTGACTGGATGCAGCACATCATTTCCCTCAGTATTGTACAGTGTGACACCTCTAAACACAGTGACTAGCTGCAGCACATCATTTCCCTCAGTATTGTACAGTGTAACACCTCTAAACACAGTGACTGGCTGCAGCACATCATTTCCCTCAGTATTCTACAGTGTGACACCTCTAAACACAGTGACTGGCTGCAGCACATAATTTTTCTCAGTATTGTACAGTGTGACACCTCTAAACACAGTGACTGACTGCAGCACATCATTTCCCTCAGTATTGTACAGTGTGACACCTCTAAACACAGTGACTAGCTGCAGCACATCATTTCCCTCAGTATTGTACAGTGTGACACCTCTAAACACAGTGACTGACTGCATCACATCATTTCCCTCAGTATTGTACAGTGTGACACCTAAACACAGTGACTGACTGCATCACATCATTTCCCTCAGTATTGTACAGTGTGACACCTCTAAACACAGTGACTAGCTGCAGCACATCATTTTCCTCAGTATTGTACAGTGTGACACCTCTAAACACAGTGACTGACTGCAGCACATCATTTCCCTCAGTATTGTACAGTGTGACACCTCTAAACACAGTGACTGGCTGCAGCACATCATTTCCCTCAGTATTGTACAGTGTGACACCTCTAAACACAGTGACTAGCTGCAGCACATCATTTTCCTCAGTATTGTACAGTGTGACACCTCTAAACACAGTGACTGACTGCAGCACATCATTTCCCTCAGTATTGTACAGTGTGACACCTCTAAACACAGTGACTGGCTGCAGCACATCATTTCCCTCAGTATTGTACAGTATGAAACCTCTAAATACAGTGACTGGCTGGAGCACATCATTTCCCTCAGTATTGTACAGTGTGACACCTAAACACAGTGACTGGACAATACAGAGGGAAATGATGTGCTGCAGCCAGTCACTGTGTTTAGGTTTCACACTGTATAATACTGAGGGAAATGATGTGCTGCAGTCAGTCACTGTGTTTAGAGGTGTCATACTGTACAATACTCTAAACACAGTGACTGGATGCAGCACATCATTTCCCTCAGTATTCTACAGTGTGACACCTCTAAACACAGTGACTGGCTGCAGCACATAATTTTTCTCAGTATTGTACAGTGTGACACCTCTAAACACAGTGACTGACTGCAGCACATCATTTCCCTCAGTATTGTACAGTGTGACACCTCTAAACACAGTGACTGGCTGCAGCACATCATTTCCCTCAGTATTGTACAGTGTGACACCTCTAAACACAGTGACTAGCTGCAGCACATCATTTTCCTCAGTATTGTACAGTGTGACACCTCTAAACACAGTGACTGACTGCAGCACATCATTTCCCTCAGTATTGTACAGTGTGACACCTCTAAACACAGTGACTGGCTGCAGCACATCATTTCCCTCAGTATTGTACAGTGTGACACCTCTAAACACAGTGACTAGCTGCAGCACATCATTTTCCTCAGTATTGTACAGTGTGACACCTCTAAACACAGTGACTGACTGCAGCACATCATTTCCCTCAGTATTGTACAGTGTGACACCTCTAAACACAGTGACTGGCTGCAGTACATCATTTCCCTCAGTATTGTACAGTATGAAACCTCTAAATACAGTGACTGGCTGGAGCACATCATTTCCCTCAGTATTGTACAGTGTGACACCTAAACACAGTGACTGGACAATACAGAGGGAAATGATGTGCTGCAGCCAGTCACTGTGTTTAGGTTTCACACTGTATAATACTGGGGGAAATGATGTGCTGCAGCCAGTCACTTTTAGAGGTGTCACATTGTACAATACTGAGGGAAGTTATGTGCTGCAGCCAGTCACTGTGTTTAGAGGTGTCACACTGTACAATACTGAGGGAAATGATGTGCTGCAGCCAGTCACTGTGTTTAGAGGTGTCACACTGTACAATACTGAGGGAAATTATGTGCTGCAGCCAGTCACTGTATTTAGAGGTGTCACATTGTACAATACTGAGGGAAATGATGTGCTGCAGCCAGTCACTGTGTTTAGAGGTGTCACACTGTACAATACTGAGGGAAATGATGTGCTGCAGCCAGTCACTGTGTTTAGAGGTGTCACACTGTATAATACTGGGGGAAATGATGTGCTGCAGCCAGTCACTGTGTTTAGAGGTGGCACACTGTATTATACTGGGGGAAATGATGTGCTGCAGCCAGTCACTGTGTTTAGAGGTGTCACATTGTACAATACTGAGTGAAATGATGTGCTGCAGCCAGTCACTGTGTTTAGAGGTGTCACACTGTACAATACTGAGGGAAATGATGTGCTGCAGTCAGTCACTGGGTTTAGAGGTGGCACACTGTACAATACTGAGGGAAATGATGTGCTGCAGCCAGTCACTGTGTTTAGAGGTGTCACACTGTACAATACTGAGGGAAATGATGTGCTGCAGCCAGTCACTGTGTTTAGAGGTGTCACACTGTACAATACTGAGGGAAATGATGTGCTGCAGCTAATCACTGTATTTAGAGGTGTCACACTGTACAATACTGAGGGAAATGATGTGCTGCAGCTAATCACTGTATTTAGAGGTGTCACACTGTACAATACTGAGTATTGTACAGTGGGACACCTAAACACAGTGACTGGCAGACCTACATAAACGTGTGCACGTGTTTTTGATGCCTGTCCATAGTGTGTGCACATGGACAGCAATATACTGTTTCTATCACGCAGACACACAAGCAAACATGTTTTTATATCTATCTCTATTAGACTGGTATTTTGGTCAGTATTTCTGCCAAAACCAGCAGGGAGTGGGTCCAAAAGCACAGGCGGAATTAAAAATTTTAATCTTTCCACTTTATGTTGGTTTCACTCCTGGATTTGTTTAAAAATACTGATCAACAGTGTTCGAACATAGACTTAAATGGTGTTGTCTGGTAGAATTTATTATTTTCTTATTGTCCCAGGCTGCCTAATAAAATAAACACTTAATTCCCTTTCCCTCCCTCCCTCCCTCCCTTGTAGGGTTCAGTATCAGGACGTCCAGTCTCACCTGACAGTCTGCTCCACGGAGCCAGCCAGAGTGGTCAGTTCCCAGCTGTAAATGTTACACTCTGCAGCTCAGGGAAAAGCTGAGTCATTGGGCACAGACGGGTTCCCTGATTCCAGAGCTATGAGGTGAGTTAAAGTGTTTGTTATTTTATTTGGCAACCTGGGGACAATAAGAACATAACTTCCACCGAAAAAAACAAAAACAAAAAACATGAAACTGAAATCGGATTATCAGTTTAGAAAAAGGGGTAAACAAGAAAAAGACAGATGACTGCAAATTTAAATCTATATGGGGCCCTGGGTTGGCACGCCTCGGCTTGCTGACAAAAAGTACCTTTAACCCCCTCAAGGACCGACCCATTTTTTACCTCTATGACCAGGCTCTTTTTTTTTTTTATTTGAGATGTATCTCTTTAAATGGTAATAACTTTAGAATGCTTTTTATGAGCGGAGCGATTCTGAGATTGTTTTTTCGTGACATATTGTACTTTATATAAGTGGTGCATTTTTGTCTACACATTAACCTCTTCAGGACACAGGGCGTATGGATATGCCCTGCATTCTGAGTCCTTAAGCATTGTTTGTGAAAAACCGGAATTTTTTTTTTTTTTTTTAATGGAGTACACTGTGCGGCAAAAGTGAGGTTATATTTATTCTGTGGGTCAGTACGATTATGGTGATACCCATTTTATATAGCTTTCTATGTTTCTTTTCCGAGTAAAATTCTTTTTCTGCTATTCATTTTGCAACAGCTGTAATTTTTTTTCTTTTTCATCCGACGCCATTGAGTAGGGGCTTAATGTTTGCGGGATGAGCTGTACTTTTTATTGGTATAATTTTTGTGCTACCTTTTGATCTTTTTTATTGCGCTATTTGTGACCAAAATTGGCAAATTTTGCGCTTTTTTTGATGTTTTTTTACGGTGTTCACCGTGCGGGATAATTTACATTATAGTTTTATAGTACACGTCATTACGGACGTGGCAATACCTATTATGTATATGATTTGTGTTTTTGATCTTTTTTGGGGGATAATACAGGGCTTTTATTGGGAAAGGGGCATTTTTTTATTTTTTTTTTACATTTCATACTTTTATTTAAGAACTTATTTTATTTTTTACACTTTTTACAGGTTATACTATGCTGCAATACATTTGTACTGCAGCACAGTATGACCTGATGAACTGCAGACACTACAGCCTGTGCGATCCAGCCTCTGACTGGATCTCACAGGCTTCCGTAGCAGGCATACAGGAGGTCATGATCTGACCTCCTGCTGCCATAGCAACCAACAGCGACCCACGATTGTATCGCGGCGCCGCCGTTGGAGAACAGGGGGAGAGCGCTCCCCCTGTCAACACCATAGATGCCATGATCAGGATTGATCACAGCATCTATGGGGTTAATGCTGCCAGGACAGGCGCGATAGCGGCTCCGACAGCTGCGGCGGGACTCCGGCTGTGATAGACAGCAGGGTCCCGCTGCCGATCTCCTGCGCTGCCCGCGGCAGTGCCGGAGATCACTAGGACGTATGCATACGTCCAATCGCGCGAACGTGTCGGATGATATGACGTATGCATACGTCCTATAGCGGGAAGGGGTTAACCAAATAAACTTTTTAAACTAACTCAGGCTATATTCCCTAACTACTCATAAAAGGCCTCCCTCCCATTTTTCAGAGCTTTAGGAAAATTTGTATCATACCTTTATTCTTGCTCACATAGTACTCTCTCCCATCAGGAGAAAGTGGGCGTTTCCCAGCAGGCATGACATCATTGAAGCCTGCTGGGGGACCACTTCCACCCTCACATGGTTGCAGTGCTGTGATTAATAGAAGACCTCAAGCTCTGTGCATCTTTTAGAGAGGCTCTTGCAGCATTCAATGAGGCTCTTTGCAGCTTTCAATGAGGCTCTTTGCAGCTTTTAATGAGGCTTTTAGCAGCTGTCAATCAAGCTCAGTGCAGAGAAGCACTTTTTGAGTTTGGTCTACTGCCAGGCCGGGAGGAGACCAGACTCACTGTATTAATTATGCCAGGGAACAAAACTGCGCCACCTAGTAGCAGTTTGTTCTATTACATTTTAAACATATTTATGTTGATCATTTTAAAAGCAAGTTAATGGGATAGTGTCTGCTAATTACACAAGTAACACTATATTAAAAGCTTTTTTTGGTGACAGGTACTCTTTAACCCCTTAACGACAATGGACGTAAATGTACGTCACGGTGTTGTGGTACTTAACGCACCATGACATTCATTTATGCTCCGCCATGACCGCGGCAGGTCCTGGCTGCTATCAGCAGCCAGGGACCCGCCGGTAATGGCGGACATCCACGATCGCGCGGATGTCCGCCATTAACTCCTCAGATGCCGTAATCAATAGAGATCACGGCATCTGCGGCAGTGCAGTACTTTAAATGGATGATCGGATCGCCCGCAGCGCTGCCGCAGGGCTCCGATCATCCAGCATGGCAGCCGAAGGTCCCCTCACCTGGCTCCGGCTGTCTCCCGGTGTCTTCTGCTCTGGTCTGAAATCGAGCAGAGCAGAAAATCACTGATGATAATGATCAGTGCTATGGTCCTATACATCGCGCTTAACAGTATTAGCAATCAAATGATTGCTGTAAATAATTACCTATGGAGACTATTAAAGAAGAAAAAAAAAGTAAAATAAAAAAAAGTAATAAAAAAAATTAAAAAATCCCCTCCCCCAATAAAAAGGTAAAACAGTTTTCCCCCCATTTCCCCCCCCAAAAAGGGTAAAAAAAAAAAGTCCGAACTATAAAAATATATTGTTAATTATCCCGTAGGATGAATGGCGTAAACATAAAAAAATAGAAAAAGTTTTTTTTCGTCACATTTTATTCCCAAAATAATGTATAAAAAATGTTATAAAAAAGTAAAACCTAGGCAAAAGTGGTATTGATAAAAACTACAGATCATGTCGCAAAAAATTAGCCCTCATACCACCCAATATACAGGAAAATTTGAAAGTTATAGGTGGTCAAAATAGGGCAATTTCAAACATACTAATTTTGTTAAAATGGTTTGAGATTTTTTTTAAGCGGTACAATTCTAGAAAAGCATATAAGATGGGTATCATTTTAATCATATAGAACCACAGAAAGTGTACAGCGTGAAAACAAAGCCTTCCAAAATTTGCTAAATTGCAGTATTCTTTTAAATTTTCCCACATAAATAATATTTGGCTGCGCTGTACATTTTATGGTAAAATAAGTGATGTAATTACAAAGTACAAATGGTGACGCAAAAAACAAGCCGTCATATGGGTCTGTGGATGGAAATATAAAAGTTATGATTTTTAGAAGGCGGAGGAGATAAAAACGGAAATGCAAAAATAAAATGGGCCTGGTCCTTTAGGGGTTAATGAGGGAGATTTATCAAAACCTGTGTGGAGGAAGTTGACCAGTTGCCCTAGCAACCAGATTGCTTCTTTCATTTTCCAGAGGCCTCTTTAAATTTTTTTAAATTTACAAGAATATATCTGATTGGTTGCTGTGGGCAACTGGTCAACTTTTCCTCTACACTGGTTTTGATCAGGCCTCTTTCGCACTGCTGTTGCTCCCCGTCGAGAACGGCCTTTAAAGTTTCTCTTTTTTTTGGTGACTTTAATGGCCGTTGTTGTGACTGGGAGCAACGGGCAAGAAAGGGCCCCAGCAGCTTCCATTTACTATTATGGGGCCACTGGGCTCCATTATTTTTTGACGGGAATAGTGGAAAAGCAGTAATTTTTCTCCTGCTATTTCCCCCAATGGCCATAACACTGCCGTGTGCTAACAGTAGTGTGAAAGAAGCCTTAATCTCCCCCCATGTCTTCTGCACTCTCCTATTGAGGTTTCTTTAGGCTGACAGAAGGGCAGTTAAGGCGTCCCAGAGTTCAATATTTCTAGTTAGTCGTCCTGACTTGGTAATGGATTGGGTGACCGATGCCATCATATGTCCACTAGGTATCCATTTGCTCTTTTCCTTTTTTTCTGATTTGTACTTCTACTATTCTGACACGTATACCACCAAACCCATTTAATTTCAACACTGGTCCTGCATTAAGTGTGTATTGGGAGGGGTTATGTTCTGTTTGTTCTTTGTAAGTGAAGGTTGTTTAAACCTCTGTTATTCTTGTCTACTATTTTTTATTATTTCCTAATAATGAAAGTGGCAGGCATGATGTCCGGGTGCCATGTAGCATTGAAACACCCCTCCACTTTGTGAAAACAAAACTCCTTCCTCCAAAGCAGAATAGTCATTTATACTTGTGCCAACTGCAGGGAAGAACAGAGCAAGAGCAATAAGGGTGACTGCCAATTAACTGGGACATGATCATAGCATTGATGTGGAGGGTAGGAGGTCATACCCCCAGACTAGATATGGTAATTTTTCTGATGCTTTTTATGAACTACATTTCCTTGTCCATACAGTAAATGGCACAGTTTGGAAGATTATGGCCAACATTTATCATTTTCTTTAGACAGTTTTTCGTGTCTACAAAAAGGCGCCTTTTGGTTTACACTTATCTGCTGAATTTGAGTTGCAATTAACCGATTTTGGCAATACACATGATATGGAAGGGATTTATGAACTGCGCCTTTTTGTGAAAAGTTGCAAAAAAGGCGCAAAGCCACTGAAAAGTCTCTAAAACCACACCAGCCCAGACTTGGTGTAGCTTTTTGGTGTATGTGAAGAGAGAAATTTCAGAAAATGTGACCTGCACAAAATGTATCATATGCTCTGTGACCATTTAATAAATCTGGTGCTCCTACACATTACCAGCACACACAAAAAAAGTGTACAAAAATGCTTCACTTACACCTACAATGATAAATCCCGGTCTATGTGTCAAGCCTTAAACATAAAAAAAAAATCTATAGGGTCACATGATAAAAATCTGAGTACTGAGTGGCAGTAAAGGATCTGGATCCCACCACGGCCTCACTGTAAATCTGTCACACTACAGCAGAACCTCCTACACACTGGTGCAGTTTGAGAACAGCTTAGAAATAGCCAGTAAAACAGCAAAACTTACATAAATAAAGATGAGATTTCCTCTGGAATATGCAAACTGTGCATGTTATATAAATAAGGAATGGCCAAAACCCTTCTGTGCAGACTTTAAGAGAAAGTAATGTTCTTTAACAATCCAGCCCGTTAGATCCTAATAAGAGCTCCTGATATACACATTTTTTTCAGAGTTTTCAAAGGGATTTAAAATATAGGATGCAATTGAAGCTTTTTTTAATAGCCTTAAAAAATAAAATATTCTTTAAAAGCTAAGTGTCCAATAGTTTTTTTTATTTCTGGCAGTTTTTGATCCAAAGTCAGAAGTGGATCCATAAGGGAGGAGAAGTGCGAGTCTTCTTATATGTCCTATTCCTTTTAAATACACATGACTTTGGCTCAAAAACTGCAGTGGAAGATATAGTAAAACTGCCAGAAAAAAAACCAAGTGGAAACTTAGCCTAAGGGAATCTTTCACCAGATTTCTGCTGCACCATCTGAGGACAGCATATGCCTGATAACAAGTACCCTGAGGTGTCACAGATCTGATAATATCCCTGTCTATCACCACAGACTGCCACTTCAGTCCACTCACATGCAGATTTTACTCAGGGTCCCTGTCACCAGACTTGTGCTGTCCTCAGATATTGGCAGAATAAATCTAGTAACAGAGTCTCTTTAGATTTCTTAACTTCAATAAAAAAAGCCTATGGAGAAAACAAAAAGCTGTGTGTGAAACTGATTTCAGAGGACTGCCGGAAGTCACCATAGTCCTTATAACACTAATGGGATCGGTCTAGTAAAATGTAACAGCTATAGCCAATTGGTGCACCTTCCTGCTAATAATGTCTAATTTCCAGTATTTAAAGAAAACATTATCCCTATAAAAGTAAGGTAACACAATAGAAATGGCTCAGTCATTAAATTGTTACATAAACTAAACAAATTGCTGATTGGGCAAAGCAATAAGCAAAATCAATTTGTTTCAGACCTAGTGAAGAACTAGTTTGTGGGTTCACAGGTTTACTGGTCTTGGCTCATTTCTTATTGAGGAAGTAGAATATGGACATTTTAGGCCCCCAATGGTGGCATTCAGCTTTGGAAATAACCTCATCACCTCATCATACAACCATTTTGCTGCAGAAAACAATAAATATTCACGACACGACATACATTCATAGTTAATAAATTACCAAAGATTTCTTTATTAGTAGTTTGTGTTCAACTATAGTGGCAACAAAATAGCTGCCCATTTCTAGAAATGGCAGATTTTTTTTCTTCAGAATTCCTCTTCTGCATTTTGACTGCGCACCTTTTTTAGTTTAGTAAGTTTTTCTATGGCCAAGGCTATGGACACTTCCCCGTGGACCTTGTTGTCTCGTGTCCGCACATTGACTGCATTGTTTGCCTTCTCTTTCTCACCAACAACTGGAAGAACATAGAAATTACTTGTTAACAGCAAGTCCATTCACCACACAAACACGGAAAACATATCTATCCTGCAGTGTATGCTTAACCAGACCATCTATCATGAAAAAACACATCATCGGCTGTACATCTCTCTCTTGGTTTTAGTTTCTACTTCTGCCTGGGTCATTCAGTACAGAGCGTTGAATCTTTTGGCTATCCCTGGCATCATGCGCAGAACAAAAGGGGTGTTTTCTCTTGATGTGTGTGATAATGTCAGAAAGCCGATCACATAACCGCAAGATTCTCTGACAGACCTGGCGTGTTCGCCAACATTCCAGAAGGGACATATAAAATGAGGGAATGAGCCATATAAGTAACAGTACAAGGTAGTAGACAGGCAGCTGCCCCTTGTGTAAATATTCTTAATAATAAGATAAGGATTCTTACTAGAGTGGACCTAGTCATTCTGTTTAATGTCTGATTGAGATGAAGCACAGTATCTAGGGGAAGCATGTTTTACTTCAGAGTATATTATGACAGAAACCTACATGAATTTGACTTTTTTTTTGCTATATTTATTATGCACATTTTAGTTGTAATCTATTTCAAGTAGTCCATGTCACATGACCTATAAATATATAATGGTGTGCACCTCTATGCTATCTTGTGGTATTTTCATGACGAGTCACTTGTTTAGTATGTTTTAAAATTTTGGTGATAATATCTGCATTTCAGCATTTTTTGGGATTCTAGTTTGTTGGCATATGGTAAAGTGTAGCGTACCCATTTGTCACATCTAAGACTGTTTCATTATAAAGTATTTACCCACATATTGGTCATTACATTTACATGAAAAATGTGGTTATAAAAAGATTAAACATTTTGAATGTTAATGTTAAAATGTACAGAGTCGCTCCCACGCCAGTACTTTATCGTTTTAATGTGTATTACCTTAAAGAAAAGGTCATACTAAAAGCAATTCTCATACATGTTTGATGTAAAAAAAATGCCATTTATACAATGATTCAGATATTACTATTTACAGTCTCACAGTGTGAACTTAAACTAGATACTCTAAGAATGCGCCAGATGTATCAAAGTGGCTCTAGCTGTTTCGATATCGTGCATCTGTAGATCATCTAGTCTAAATTTAGATTACATTTTATACCACAATTTTGATGCTTTTTTTTAAGCACATGGGGGGACATTTATCATTGCATTTAGAGCGGTTTTAAAAAAGCTGCACATTTTTGCACAAACAATTCCAAAAAGTCGCAAAACCTGGCTTAGCTTTTTGGTGTAGGTTTTGAATAAAAGTCCCCAATTTTTGTGCAGCAGGAAAAAAAAAGGTCACAAAATTTTGTGCAATGAATAAATCAGAGAAGTTCAAGGAAATGTGTATCTGCACAAAATATATCAAATGCCCTGCGTCCAGTTAATAACATTTGGTGCACTTACACATTATCAGCACACACAATGCTTCACCTACAATAATAAATGTCCCCCATGAAGTTACATGTAAGCCATGCCCCCTTTCACATGATGCCGTGGCTACTTTCTGCTGAAGCCACTACCCCATGCTAAGCGAGAAGCAAAAGTGTCTAAAACTCATAATGGATGTGTGCAAGACAATTTTTTGCCATAAATTACTCCAGGATTGCTCCAAGTCTGCCCAAATGTTTTATGACTGGGTCAACAGAAACCTACCTACTACCCTTAGGACTCATTCACATTTTTTTCTTTTTTAATGGAAAAACCACATCGATTACCACCTCAAAAAAACACATTCATTTTAATTGGATAGTGGAAAAAAGTGTACCCGTTTTTTTCTACTCAAAAAATGTGACATACTGCTTTGCTTCCGCACTATTCTGCTTTGAGAATCCACTAAAATTGATAAAAGCTTGAAAAGGAACAGTGCTAAAAAATGACATAAACATGAGATTTTGATGTGGATTTTTCAGCATAATTTTTGGCCGTGTGGACATGTAATTACTATAAAAAAATTATATTTAATTGTCTACTTAAAACTTCGTAGTCTTACAACAGCCTAGGCCAGATAATCTTCCATAATTACCGAAAATAAAGTTGTACTGAGAAAGTTGTGCATTTCGTATCTTCTTATTCAATGTGCAGCTATGATCCAAGTCCACATCAGTCATAAAATCTGCATCAAAAAATTCTTTGCACACCTGAAATTACAGTCAAGCGTTAATATTCATGGGTACTGATAATTAAACCAATATAGAGGGGGATATATCAGATAAGCTGTCCTATTTTTGCCATTAGAGCAAAGATAGAAATATAGATTGTATACACATCTAAAGTTAAATTCTACACATCTCTTAGGCTTTGACCAGCCATGTTTTTTCACATGGTGACATAATAGAGAAGGCAAGGTAATGTTTCCAAATAATCCCAGAGTAGGACCACCAACATGAATACTTAAAGGGTTGTCGGAGAAGCAAAAAAGGTCCTTCCTCTTCTGCTCCCCAGTCACTTTGGAAGTATAATGTTCTGAGATTGAAGGGGGCAGTTGTCTATCCCAGTCATTGCGTGTCGGCAAAACCACGCCCACACTCGATAGTCAATACATGCATGAGGTTACCGATGCTGCGGCAACATCATGCATCTATTGGACATAGCATATGGGAATGGTTTTGCCCACATGTGATGGTCGGGACAAGCACTCTGCTCCTCCCATCTCAGAACAGTATACTTATGAAAATGACCAGGGAGTGAAAGGGGAGAAGAAGAAGCAGGGCTTTATCTTTTTCCTCAACAACCCCTGTAAGCCCAAAATGAGCAGAGATTTACAGGAATAAAAGCCAAGTTATCCTGGAACTTTTCCCTCAAAGCTATATATCAATCTGCCCAGCTCCTTGTGCTCTATAACATGATGCCTGTAGATTAGACTACATTTTTAATATGACAGGTTCCCTTTAAATTTCGCTGTATTTGAATTCACACTGTCCACGTGAACAGATAGTTTTACCTGTTGGGCATAGTCTTCACAGCTTGGTCCAATAGGGACTACCATGACTTGTCGAGGTGACAGCCAAAATGGCCTAGTGTGAAAAAAAAAATAATGTAAATTATCTTGCATTTTGTCTTTAATCAGTATAATGCACATCAACTGAGGAGTGAAGGTTTTTATCTTTAATAATATTTTTCTAGCTGAAAGAACACAGTATGTTCCGTGCCTATAACTCCTGAGGATATGTCCACACAGGACAGAAATTCTGTAGATCCCTAATAAATCATGCAAATTATATTTAAAAAAAAAAAAAGTCAATGTATTTCAAAACTCCAGTTTTAGATTTAACTACAGATCCACAGAAAAATCTACAATACTGAATTTATTGTGGATTTGACTTTCCCCGTTAAAGTCAACACAATTCAAATCTTCACAGCTAGCCAGTTCCTGTGTGGACTGCATGTGGATGTGTTTTTACACAGTGTGAGGATATGATTTGTACCAATGCTGGTACATGTCAAAAGTTTTGATAAGTCGTATTTTTTTAGTGCCGAGACCACCACAGATCAGTAGAATGAGCTGGGAGAAGTGCATGAAAGCTTGCTTTACTCCCAGGCCTGCAGCAATCTCTGTCCAGGGATTCCCCTGTAGACTTCTAGTGGGGCCATCCAGACAAGCTGGTAGGAGATCGCTGCAAGCAGGGAAATGAAGCCTGCTACCCCTTGCCAGTATCCCTGATGAGTGGAGGTCTCAGCACTGAGACCCCAAGTGAAAAAAACATTTGACCGTTGACAGGTTTTTTCATATGACCGGCACGCCTTAAACTTTTTAGTTAAAAATTCAGGATATTTCTAAGAAAGTGAATAATGTCTGGAGAATGCAATCTATTATTCTTGATATTTACCCAAAAAGGTGGATTATCCCTGTCCATATGCCTTATTTAGTTTATAGATATCACAGAGAGGCCATTTGCTTTGGATCTTCATCTATGAGCTACAATGGAGAGTCGATCTGTATGAATAGCTCCTTTATCTGGCAGACCTGGCACGTATAAGCTTGTGCTTATATGCAAGTAAATCCCTAACTGAATATGTGGCTTAGTAAATATTACCACCAGCATGCCCTACAATCTGTGTGTAAAGAGAATTTTCTTGCAAGACCTCATTCACTTGCATTGCAGCATTATCCCGCAATCATTCTGCATTTAACATCTGTAGCAAGCCTGCAGTGCTAGGACATAAGCATCTTAACCCCATAGGCAAGAAGACAAACTATAAAATAACAACAAACAATATTACATAAATTAACGCTTAACATGTATTATACAGATTTTTTCAATCAGTTTTTATTTATATATAAAATGTATAAATAACTTACCACTTTCCTCCATAATTTTCACAAAGAATTGCTATCATCCGTTCCACCGATCCTAAGATGGCACGATGAATGATGACTGGTCGGTTCTTATCATCCGCATCTTTGCTGCAGTGGAAGACAGACATAATTTTAAACACTAAGATCCATATATCATGTTACACTTTGTGCTGGATTGGCCCTGTCTGTGCTGTAATAATGCATTAAAAAAAACCTCTTACCCTACATATGTCAAGTTAAACCGGATAGGGAGCTGGAAATCTAGCTGTATTGTTGCACACTGATGGTATCTTCCAATGGCATCTCTGATTTGAATATCAATCTGCAATAAAATATCCAGTTTAGGAGTAACATTGCCCATGGGAGTGGTAAGGTACCCAAAGTGTTCTATGTTTTGATTAAAAAAATACATATATATATAAAACCGATTTATACCAGAAGCTTGATGCATACCTTGGGGCCATAGAAAGCACCATCTCCTGGGTTCAATTTCCAGGGTTTTCCAAAATTGTTCAGACTGTTCTCCAGTTGCTGAAAAAGAGAAAAAAATTGTTTTACCTTTAATGCACAATAAAGGAAGATACTAGTATGGTCAGTCATAAATACCTTTTCAGCTTGACTCCACATCTCAATTTCTCCAAGGTAGTTGTCAGGTCTGGTGGAAAGGTGGAGTTGAAAAGTAAACCCAAACACCTCATATACAGACTGCAGGAACTGTAGGCACCCCTTCATCTCCTCTTCTATCTACAAAGCAACATATTAGAGTTCTAGGGTTACTACTAGTATAACTTCAAATTTAATTTTATTCATTTTAGAATACTATTCAAGAATATAAAGTATTTTGTCATAGTTCTGTATCCTTTGTTTTATAATTTTCCATATATAACATTATAAACACTGCACTAAAGCAACTAGGAAGATAATAAAAAATGGTCTAATAGTAAAACTGTCTTATTAAAAAGGGGTACTCCACTGGCCAGATTTCCGGCTGCGTTCGGAACATTTAGTTCTGAACGCTGTGTGCGTGCTGTGGGGGGTCGGCCACGCCCCCTTGTGATGTCCACCACGCCCCCTCACATAGACTTGCATTGAGGGGGTGTGGCCTGATGGCATGACCACCGCAGCTGGAACACTGGCCAGTGGAGTACCCCTTTCAGATAGGAAAGCTGAGCTTTGACTGACAGTTTAACTATTAGGGTATGTTCACACAGGCAAAAAAAGCCTAAAAATGCAGTTACAACTTCTAATGACCTCAATGGCAAAATGTTTAAAACCGCAAAAAACTGGAAAAAAAACACATTACTTTTCAGAGCAGTTCCCCTTTGGAAGCTCACTCTGAAATCAAACATGGTCTAAAAACATGGTCTAATATCATTTTTACCTGTTCCATAGTACAAAAAATGTGAGCATCATCTTGCTGAAAGCGCCTCACTCTGGTGAGTCCGCTTAATGTCCCAGATAATTCATTACGATGTAAAACACCAAAGTCTGCAAAGCGCAAGGGCAATTCTCTCCAAGAGCGAGGACGATGACTAAACATAAGACTGTAAGAGAGAACATTAATGAGATACCACAACTAAAGTCAATGAGTTTTCACAAAACATTTGATGTGTCCTAGGAACAGGTCAAAAGTCTTGATCGTTCAGTATCCTAACGATATGCATAGCGAGCTGGGTAAAGCAGCGCTCAGCCAGGCACTTCTCCCTGCTAGTTCTAGCGATCGGTCAGGGTCAAAACTTTTGACATGTCTATAGGACATCATAGAAGACATATAAAAGTTATGGAAGAAAATACCCCAAGGTTACCAACAGATTTCACATGAGCATCTTATATTGTACTTCCAGCCTCATGTTTACTAGTTTTTGTTACAATATAACAATATGTCATTAGAATAAAACCCCCAAAATAGTAGCAGATTCCTAAAGGTCATTTACATAGAAACAGGCTGATTGCTGCCCCATGTAAAAGACCTAGCTATCGGCCAATGAATGATTCCTAAAAGTCATCTTCAGTTAACCGCATGTCTACCTTATAAAATGAGGTAAATGCCAAGGCAGCTGCCTTACGCCAATAGCGGTGGTAGTAGTGGGGGGTGGGAGTGCATGGGTGACGAGTGGCGATCAGTACAGTAGCAGGGAACATGAATCCCTGCTCCAGTGCTGTACCAGGGTGGTGTTCTGCTTACCCTGCATGCCATCATGTGCAATGAAACGATCATGCACGTCGTGCAGGGTAAGCAGAGGAGAAGTCCTGCCAAAGAGGAGGCCCTGGAGAGGGGGAATTACCTACCTGCCTGGATCTGTCTAAGTAAGGCTGCATTCACACCATGTTTTGTACATACGGGTGCCGGATCCGGCGGGGGAAGGGGCAAACCGGGTGCTCCCGTACCCCGGTGACTCCATTTACTTTAATGACCCGACCGGAGTCAAACTGTGACTCCGGTCGGCTCAGTTTTGACCCCTATGCGGTTTTGGACTGGACCTAAAACCGTAGTAAACGACGGTTTTAGGTCTGGTCAGGAAACCGCATACAGGTCAAAACTGAGCTGACCGGAGTCACCGTTTGACTCCGGTCGGGTCATTAAAGTAAATGGAGTCACGGGCTGATCCGGCCGGGGTACTGGAGCGTCCGTTTTGCTCCTCCCCTCACCGGATCCGGCACCGTATGTACAAAACGTGGTGCGAATGCACCCTAAAAGGGCTCTTAGCAAAGTTTTTTTTAATACTTTCCGCCCCCATACATCCTGAAGTGAAACACTCAATTCTTTATTCCCTTGGACGATAAACTGCTTCTCCCCATTTTAATAAAATGCTAACTTGATGACAACATTAACCCCCCCAGCAGTGATCACAGAATGTTATGAGCGGAGCAAGTCCAACCAACCCTCACACTGCATGTGGTTCAATGTGCTCTGTACATTGTATCTTCTATGCCTCACAAATTTCATATCAGCTGTGGATCTGAAATCTGAATACGATATGACAAGCTGAATAATGGAATCTGTAGAAGTGATAAGAACTGTAAAAATTCTCTTACCAATGTCCAGGACAGTTCATAGGTTTAAGTGCAAAGGTTTCTTTCTCAACCTCAAAGGAGAACATGTTCTCACTGTAATGCTGCCAGTGGCCAGATGCTTCCCACAGCTTGCTATTATAGATATTAGGTGTTGCTACCTCTGTAAAATTTCTCAACTGGTATTCCTCCTGTAATAACAGAACATTACCATCATAGTAGACATTCGCAGTACCTGTGGATTCATGACCAGGCACATGTCCTACATTTTAAAGTCATGTCATGATATTTTCTGAATAGTATAGGCCAGTGGTCTTCAACCTGCAGACCTCCAGATGTTGCAAAACTACAACTCCCAGCATGCCCGGACAGCCGTTGGTTGTCCGGGCATGCTGGGAGTTGTAGTTTTGCAACATCTGGAAGTCCCCAGGTTGAAGACCACTGGTATAGGCAGTGTATAGTATAGTGAACAAATTCATTTGAGATTTCACTCACCATGTGAATGGTGCACTGTCAGTATATACATGAACCTGCCCCATATATAACCTGTCCTTTTTAGCTTGATATTTTTGAATCATCCCAGGGCCAGAGATACTGAACTCTATGGTAGAACTGGACAGCTACTTTATCCAAATGCAGGATCGGACAACCATAAATGACATGTCAGAAGATAAACAAATGTGCACAAATAATTTAACCCCCTAATGAAGTAAAAGACTAGGCTTAAATTGTAGCTTTACTTTTAATCACATTTCACATTTTATTTAAATTTTTTGGTTCGGCATATAGAATAAAAAAAATAAAAAAAAAAGCTTTAAATGCTGCTCTAACCTTGATAAAGTCAATAAGGGTGTTATAGATGTGAGCTCCCCGAGGCAAGAAGAAGCAGCTCCCTGGGCTTAGTTCATGGAAGAAGAACAGCTCTTGATCCTAAAAGTTAATTACATATTAAATAATATTTATAACCCCAAACCAATGTTAAATGGGCACTGTCATGAAAAAAAAATCGATATGTTGTAGTACTTAAGTACTACAAGATATCTCTAATATACTTTAATAAAAAAAAGTGATTTTAAAACAACTTTTAAATTCGGCCACTAGGGGGTCGCGCTCCTAGTGGCCGAATGCATTCAGCAGTGACGTCACTAATGAATTTCGACTCTTTAAAGCCTGGCAAAGAGTCGGAATTCATTCACTGCGGTGCTCGGTGCAAGCGCTTTGAATGAAGAGGACGCGCGCAGGCTCCCTGGCAGGCCCCGGCGACAGGTAAGATTATCTATGTTGTGTCTGTTACTGAATGTTTTTGCGGGGGGAGGGGGGGTAGTGGGTTGTGCGGCGCAGCGGGGCCAGGGGGGTTGCGGGCTGCGCGGCGGTAGCGGGATGGGCCATCACGGTGTGCCTCCAGGGCAAGCTGGGAGTTGTAGTGGGGAAACAGCTGGAGGGACACTGAGTAGGTGAATTAAGGGTGGGGTGGGGAGGGAGTTGAGTGGCACGACGGGCCGGGGGGGGTTGCAGACTGCGCGGTGGGGAGCGGGATGTGCAGCCATCACGGTGTGCCTCCAGTTGTTTCCCCACTACAACTCCCAGCATACCCTGACAGCCAGTAGATGTCAGGGCATGCTGGGAGTTGTAGTGGTGAAACAGCTGGAGGCACCCTGTTAGGAGAACTAAGGGCGGAAGTTGGCCCCCAGCAGGCATCAGTGACGTGGTGCCTGCTGGGGAAGTCTGCCTGGTAGTGAGCACACTACCAGGCAAACTAAATGCCATTTTTAAAATAGTAAAAAAAAAAAAAATAAAGGCAGGGAGGGTGTTAGGGATAGAAGGGCAATAGTCAGGGACAGAAAAACAAACAAAAAAAATGATGGTGGGAGCTACCCTTTAATTCCTCCATTGGGGCAGATTTGGATGGTAAATATCTGGAGTGATACAAACCTTTCCAATCTTTCTATGATCTCTGTTTTTCGCTTCTTCCTGGAATTTCTCCCAATCCTTCATTTGCTTGTTATCAGGAAAGGAAATCCCATAAATTCTCTGCAGTGTTTCCATGTCCGCTTTCCCTTCCCAATAGGTAGAGGAATTCTGTAAGATTACATGACATGATGCTTTCTCCGTTACAAAAGATATACATTCTACAGTTTTGAGTACAAGTGGCGGCTATTTTAAAAACAAAAGTGGTAGTGCTGCTGTTGGCTGAAACATTTCAACGTGGACATCTAATAGAGGGCAGATTACATGGGACAAACTGTTTCAGAGTGTAGAAAAGAAAGCACACAAGGCAGTCTGAAGGAAGAAGGGGCGAATCGCACATGCAGTATCAATATCTGTTAGAATATGGAAGAATGGATCTTGTATAGGCTGTAGAAGAAGAAATCCATTCTGGGAATAAAGTTGTGATGATACACAGAGAAAACTGCAGCATCACACAGACCTCCCATCCACCATGTATTACTGGAAAGGACATAACCACATAAGAAGAGTCCGACAAGGAGCAGATTGCAAACTACAAATCCAGGAGTCAGAAAATCAATAAGTGAATGCACATGGAAATTAGAGGTTACCTTGAGTTACAAAAGTTACGCTAATATTTAAGTAGGTCTAATGTAAGTCTAAGGTTTCCAAACCTTTAAAAGAAGCAAAATTCAAGAGCACGCCACGCTATCATATCCCAAAACTGCAGTTTATGGGCAGGGGGCTGTGACGGGGTTGTGTAATTCCAGTCAGAGGGATGATGAAGCAGTATAGGCAATGACACCACCACAGGGTAGAATGTTTAGATAAATAAATATTATGAATGTGCAATTTCTTGTGTTCATGCTGTAACAAATATGATCTGCAAATACAATGGAGAAGCCTTTATCAAGCCCCAATACTTACCTTGTAGATTTTAAAGGATTTAATTTTCCCAGTGTGCCTCACATGGGGACCTCTACACAGATCAATGAGAGGACCACACCTGGAAGAGAACTGGGGGAGTTAGTGGTTCCCTAGTTCATAATGAAACCGAATAAACATTTGTCCTCAATTAAAAAAAAAGAAAAGAAAAATTCCTCCATTCCCACACTGATCCGTTCTTCCTCAAGTCGGTACTACAGCGTTACAAGAGCAGCAGACATCAGATGACCGCTTATCATTGGCCTTGGCAGTCACGCTTCATACTGATGTGACTTCCACTGCTTATGTAACACCAAGTGTCGACCAAAGGCAGAACGGGGGATCTGTGTGGGAGTGAAGGCGATGGCAAGTAAAACAATTAATGATTGTGACTAGAGTTGAGCGAACTTTTGAAAAGTTCAGTTTGCCGAACTCACAGAACTTTTAAGAAATTGAGAGTTCGGTTCGAATCGAACCGGCAATGAAAAAAGCCCCTAAACACGTTTATAACACAGCCTAACAGCTCTAAACCTGTCTAACACCGTTAGGAGTGCCTTTAAGGCTCAGCTATGGCGACTTGCGGTAACTAATGGTAACAATTACAGCTCGCCCATTTTTAAGGCTTATTCACACTAAAATAAAGCGGCATAAAGTATCCCTGGTTGTTGGTAGATGCCTGCCAGTGTTGCATACGGTGGCATAAGAAGATGCTGTGGCTTTATCCCAGCGTGCCAAAAATAATCCCTTTTTTGGAAGTAGCAACTGATACGCAGCCTCAGCAGCACACAGCATTACTAGCGATATTATTCATATACCTGTGTGACTACCTGTTTTTGGGGGGGCAGATTGTGCCTATGACTATTATGTTTACCCAGCACTGTGAGCACTTTTGTAACAGTATATGATTTATTTTCTGTAAACGGTGACATGGCTTCATTACCTGATTGGCAGAACAAGTTCTCCTTTCTATTGCACTAAGCTATCATTTTGATTTGTAATATTGTGTCTACCTTGGTTATATATTTTTAATTATGTCATAATAAATTTTGGTTTTTAAGAAATATAAAAGGTGGTAGTTTAAACTCATTTGTTCTCATATGTGTACAAGCTGTTATACGAGTTCCTCTAGAGATATAAGACCAATATTGACGGGTATATACAGGATGCACATGCACATTACTAGAAATTGGATGCCTGTTCCCTGTCTTTTTGGAGTGTGGTATTTATAGCAAGTAAAGAAAGCGGCATGGATTTTTCCCAAGCGTCCCAAAAATGATCCCTTTTATTGTGGTGATGGGTTGTATACGTGTTGGTCTGGATGGAAGTAGGGTGATGAATGATTGGTGTTACTAATAGTAGCCAGTGTACAGCAGACAGTGGTGAGACAGAGTTATCTGTAGCCAGCAGAAAGCAGGCATTGATGAACTAGGTATACTTCTACCCAGACTTTGTAATACATGAAGTGCTGACGTAGAGACCAAATTCCTAAATTTGGACCCTGCCTGTGCCTTACTTTCTCTTTGCAGGCACCGTGCTGGCTTTTCTGAATCTGGTAACATAGTAAAGAATTTCCACACGGCAGGATATCGTAAATAGCTAGGTACATCAACCACCCTGTTCTAGAACATTTTTATCACAAGCCTTCAGATCCAGCACCAGTGTCACAGTCACTTGCTCATGAGCTGCTCAAAACAGAAGGCCCGCTGACATCCTCCTCTTCATCATCCTCACCACTTTCAGTTAGCATGTCTGATGAGTCATCGTGGCCTTCTTGTTCCCCTGCACCACATCCACCATGATGCCTTCCAGAATCCTCACCATGATTACCACCAGTCCCACTAGTGCTATGCTCGGCCACTGAAGCCCCTTCACCCACCTCAGCAACACCCTCCAAAGATGGACCGTGACCCTCGTGGCTAGTGCTATCCTTCTGCATGGCAGCAAAGACAGATGAGGAAACAGACCCTCTAGTATGGACATTTTTATAAAACCAACATTTTAAAAATACAGTCGCTTTAGAAGCCTAATGTGTTTGGAATGCACAGGCTTTTGAGTATAATGTGTGTTTGCGTGTAAACAACTAGAAAGATTTAAAGGTGTGTTTGCGGAAAAATATGAAATCCAACAAAATTGTTAACAGGCCAGATATGTGTCAGAGGAACACGCTTTTGCATGCCAGAGATGACAGCACAATGAGTACTGAAGGTGTTTACGAAACAATATGAAATGCAGCACAACTGTATTCACACTACAGGCTAGATACGTGTAACTTCAACACGCTTTTTGACTGGCAGAGATGACAACATAATGAGTTCAGATGGTGTTTGCAGAACAATATGAAATGCAACAGAACTACAGGCTAGACACAGATCAGGGCATGGCTACTGTTGCTGGTTGAGGAACACTATTCAATTCAGGTTTGCAGGTATGAGCCTCGAAAAAGGCTTTGTGGTAGCAAAAGAGGAGCCCTTCAGAGGTTGTGAGAAGGATGTCCCCTTATTTGCTGTATAGGAGCCCCTCTAGGTTTCTTCCATGGGGATTGACTTCTGTACACAAACACACTAGTGTTAGAAGGTCTCTGTTTCTAATCTGTATCTATCCATCTCTCTTTCTAGTCACTAACTGTCCCTAGTTATGTCTCTCCCAGTCTCTCTCCGTCTCACTCTACCAGCTCCTTCGGCTCTGTATGTAGTGGGTGACGTCACTGCCCTCTTATCTGTGTAAAAATGCCCTCCCCCTATGCTGTGCCCTATCGGCCTTTGTGCCGATTGACACAGTAAGCAGCAAATCACATGACAGACCTGGGTTATCATGTGATATGCTGATGTCACTGATGTAATCTCACCACCCCCAGCCTGCCCTGCTTCTTTTGTCTGCCAAAAAAAACGCATGCTTTCTGGTTTTTCGCGCTATTTACCGGCTCGTGCAAGCTGAACCAGTAAAAGTTCGGCTGTTCACCGAGCCAGAAAAATCCAAAAGCTCAGGTCGAATCCGAATTCACCAGATTCAGCTCACTCATCTCTAATGGTGACACTAATCACTGTGACACATGATGGTAGATGAGGGTGACCCTAATGGCTGATCATCTGATGTCACATTGCGTGACATGCGATATCCTGACACCTAATTTTTTTGCTGGCTAGATTCAGAAATTTGTCAGGCCCTGTGCTAGAGCATATATCGAGTGTAATAAAAAGAATCTTCATGTTTTTCAGCTTACATCTAGACAACAATACCATTATGGCCTTTTTACTTTTGGACATGCATTTGGCATGGCTACCTCTACAGCACTACTTATTTTCTCTTCTATGAACATATAAAATCTAACTAGTGTCTGCGCAAAGTTGTGGATACAGTCAATAACCTTAAACTGGATTCCGATAGATCACAAAAAAAAACAACAGTATTTTAGTTACCTGTATACTGTAGTGGTTGGAGTATCAACTTTTTCATTTAAGATCCGGCATTTAAATTTGTTGTACTAGAAAAAAAAAAAAATTTTTTTTTTTAAAGAAATGTTAACTATTAACTGCTCAAAATCCAAGGTTAAATCTATCTATCTATCTATCTATCTATCTATCTAGGAAAAGTAGGGTGGGCTGCACCTCAAAGGAGTGTGAAAATAGGTGCACGTAGCGGTTGGTCCCAGGTCCCGGGTCCTTATCGCTAGAAGTACAGATTTGCTGCAGCACACAGAGTAGTGACAAGTGGTTTATTTCATTCCAATTGCTACGTTTCAACCGCACATGCGGCCTTTTTCAAGCACAAGTGAACAGTGACCATAGAACAAGTTATATATGTATCTATATATAGATATATATATCTATATCAATCCTGTCTTTTACCTTAAACATTTCCAGGAGCAGCTCTTTTCTGACTTCCAGCCTTTCGAATGGCTGTTTCTCCTTAATGATTGTTTTACACATGTTCTCCAAGGTAGGAAACTCATTGCTGGACACCCCTCTAGATAAGTCACATATAAAACAGGATTACTCTTCAGGTGAGCACAATAAAAATACCAATATTTTTCATTAGTTTTTCATTAGTCTGCAGAAGTAACACACAGAGAATTACTGCACAATACCTCCAGACAGGGGTTTTCAAAACCCCATCCACTTGAAGCTAAATAAATCTGTATAGAAAATGTATTCTGCAGATTTTCTATCCATGTTAAATATGCCCCAGATTATGACTTTGATCTTGAGCGTATAGGGGTCATATATGCAGATTTTGATACAGATTTGCAGAGAACTCTACAGTGGATTTCTTCTTCTACACATAATACTGTATAATAGATTATTTATTCTTTTAGTTTTATTTTCTTAGAGTGTTAAATTATTGCAAAACCATAAACAACCTTATGTTGTATTTAAAAAAAACAAAAAAAAAACTATTGTTAAAAGTGGAAGATCAGCGTTTATATTAACATCTCCGGATATTATTATTTACTGTAAATTATGTAATACTAAGTTTACATGCTATGTTTTAACAGGCTTGAAAACACACAATAATGAACAACAATTTTTTTTATATATATATTAAGACTGCAGAAAATCAGCTACCTGTCTTCTAAATACATGTCATAATAGAAGCCATTTTCGATAGGTGGGCCATAGCACAAGCAGCCTCCATAGTAATTCTCCATGGTCTCCCCAAGAATATGGGCACTAGAGTGCCAGTACACCTATAGGGTCATAAGAAACATAAGTAAGAATCCTTTTCTTTTCATTTCTAGAACCAGACATGGCTCTAAGTTCACAAATGGATGAAGAATCTTCATGTCTGCAAAATCTGGAATTTGCTGAAGATTTTGATGCAGACAAGCCATGTATTATAGGTCCCTTTTACATTGGGAAAGGTGAAATGTGTGCCCACAATCCTGCACAAATGTGCCACATACACTGAATGCTGCAGATACTTTTTAGGTGGTTTTGTAAAAACCTCATTCACTTGCAATATGGTGTACTTTGAGGTTGATTTTTGTTGTGTAATTCCACAATAAACATCTGCAACATTCACACGTGACCCAAAGCCATAGAAGCTCTGTCAAATACTAATGCGTCACAGCCCAGTGATAGACTGTGGGAAAATATGTGCTATCGCTGATGTTTTGAGAAAAAGGAAAGCAGGACACAAACCTGCAATAAGTCAACATAAACATAACTTTTTGACATAATACTAGTCTGTTACTTACAGCTTGAGCTTCTTCATGGTCAAATGTCAGCAGCTCTAAGGTGCAGTCTACCTCTAGTGGTCGGTCCAGATCCCACAGTTCGGCATTTACCTTGGCTATAACAGTGTTATCTGCCAATCCACGACTGCAAGGACAAAAAGATATGAAACTAGTTTGTATTTTAACTTTGTTCAATTATGTGGATTTATCCATAACCAAGCATTAGGGCTTTTACGGGGTTTACACAGCTACTGGTGCATACACAGCCAAAATGCACAATGTATGACCAAGGCCGATATATGACCATCTTTTATCTGAAATTTTACAGCTTATCAAACAGGATATATTTGCTCGAAATTTTTAGCTAGGAAATATCTTACCTTATCCCAGCAGCTACTTCATATGGGGTTGTTCTCCAGGACTGTCCATCAATTGCCTTTCCATCCGGCAAGATTATTTTGATAGGTTTGCTTTGTTTTGTGGCTCGTTCAGCTATTAAAGCATCATGTTCCCTTTTCAAAGTTTCATAGAGCTGAAGTCTGTCCTTGATAAATTCCGGGGATGGAAGAGCCTGGAGTGAAAAGTCATAGATCAGCAGGACTATATATAGTATTTACTATCAAGAAGATCCATAGTTCAATATGGCTTAGGCTAGGTTCATACAGCCGATAGCATCCGACCCGTTCACATTTTGTGAAGGAAGAAAGAACGGACAAAATAGTGCATGCACTATTTCTTCCGTTTTTTTTCTCCCATCACAAAATAACATCCGTTATTAATAACGGGCTAGGACGGGTTAAAACGGATAATATAAAAATCCCATAAACTATAATGGGATTTTGTAATGGCCGAATTTCAGGGTTTTCATAATGGAACATATGTGTGAAAGGGGCCTAAGTATGCACTGATTTTCTTCCTTCTGGCTTTTCTTTAGTAAACATTATCTAATACTGCAAGGGTGCAGCATCCTAATACTCACAGCATTGTAAGTGGTGCCCATACTTGTCATCATTATATATAGTCATGAAGTATCAGTCACTAATTTATACATAGCCATGCACCACCTCAAAGCATTCCAAATAGCATGCAAACAGGAACAGCAAAGAGAAGCAGCACAGCAGACACCAACAAACAATGCTCGAAAACAGAGAAATACCAACATTTTACAACATTGAAGTTTATGGCAACAAATAATTAATCCATTAGGAGGTTCATAAAAAATGGTCCCGGGGAGCAGACAAAATACATATATAGACCAAGCAATCTTGTTATATAGGCTGCCCAATAACATCATTTATGGTTAAACCTTTATGGTGGATGGGAAAACAATAGCTGTGTAGCCAATAATCAATCAAAACCAATCAAAATGTTAATATTAAAAGGGGATCTTTTACATCCATAATACTCCACAAACTGCCCCAGTACTTTGTAGAGGTGTCTAAGTTTGTTCTGAACATGAGTTCATATGTCCAGTCAGGGCCACAATCTGTATTAACTCTACTTTTATCATTGCTTTCACTCTATGCAGATTAAGTACATCCAGTCAGGGAGGAGGAGACATGGCTGTCACAATGATCGTGCAAAGAACTTTATCAGAAACCAAATCAAGTTAGAGGGTTAAATGTAGCCCCACTAATACCCAGCTCTCCACCAACTAATATAATAAAGTGTGTTTTTTTTTTATTTTACCTATGTCTTTTTGGGGAGTAGGTCAGAAATGAAAGTTTTATAAAAAAAAAAAAAAAAAAAAAAACATACACAGTTATCAGCACTCATTTATACAATGCTGCCCTATGTACCACAAGAAAAGGCCTCAATGGCTATTAATTGCTATTAATTGCACGGAAGTGAATGAGTTATCACAACTAAGGCTAGATTCACATTGCACTCGGGACATCAATCTAACCTGGCTGGAAGCGCGGAGCGAATAGCCACCGTGAACGCAAGAAACCATGTCTCCCCCACCATGACTGGGTGCACCTAGTCTCCATAAAGAGAATGCATGGAAGAAAATTGGATTTAATGCAGCTTATGGCATCAGCAGGGACATATGAACACATCTAGAAAAGTTATATCAAGTTTACACAAGCGCTAATATGGGAGGAGTGGAAAAGCGGACCCTAGATGCAGCTGTACTGGAAAGAACACTTCCCTGTATATTGTGCTAAGGCTCAGAATGTAATAAATGGTCATTTAGTATGCGCTGCAAGGAGTATAGAAAGGTAGTGAGTAAAAGGTGCGTACCTGGTCCTGTAGTACAGAAGAGTTTGTCAGGGAGGAATTGGTCTGTACAGCAGGTGAAAGTGGTGACTGGGCACTGTATATCTGGTTGGATACTTCTGTAAAATGTGAATAATGGGGGAGATTTATCAAAACCTGTGGAG
Organism: Hyla sarda; assembly: GCF_029499605.1. Classification (NCBI taxonomy): domain Eukaryota; kingdom Metazoa; phylum Chordata; class Amphibia; order Anura; family Hylidae; genus Hyla; species Hyla sarda. The sequence goes on from NC_079192.1 coordinate 156,883,716, forward strand.
AAGCATAGTTGCCCAGTTGCCCATAGCAACTAATCAGATCGCTTCTTTCATTCTTAACAAGGCCTGTGAAAAATGAAAGAAGCGATCCGATTGGTTGCTATGGGCAACTTTGCCTCTCCAGTGGTTTTGATAAATCTCCCCCAATGATTAGTACTACTAAATATGCCTGGCGTTTAATATAATAGGCACATGGATGTTGGGGTTATACCTGACACAATTATCCATAGGGCCGTGCAATGTGAACCTAGCCTTAGTTGTAATAACTTGCTATGGGAGACGCCGGGTCTGTGTATGCGCTAGTGTACGCTCTAGAAGATAAAAATGAAGCTGTAGGATAAAAAGATTAAAACCCTATAGGTCCTGAGGTAACAGTGACCAATCCTGAGTCCTATCTATACACTGGGAGGTCACACAGTACGGGATGGAGGGAGGATGGGATAGTGTAAAGTTAAATATGCAGTACATGTGTGCAGGGCATAACTTTACCAGTCACTCGTGCTTTGCTTGTTCGTCCAATTGGTTATTGTCCTCTGCGGTGTAACTCCTGTATGTGGTTGCTGGATACTGTTGTTGTCCCTTGCTGCGGTGCAGCGGGAGATCGCCCCGGCCGGTGGCGTCTTGACCAAGCTGCAGTGCGACTTCCGAGCGAGATGGTAGGTAGTGACGTCACTACGGTGGCTCCTGTGGTCCACAATACCTTGACGCATTTCAGGTGTTGAGGTTTTGACCATAGGAGCCGCCCTAGTGACGTCACTACCTACCATCTCGCTCGGAAGTCGCACTGCAGCTTGGTCAAGACGCCACCGGCCGGGGCGATCTCCCGCTGCACCGCAGCAAGGGACAACAACAGTATCCAGCAACCACATACAGGAGTTACACCGCAGAGGAAAATAACCAATTGGACGAACAAGCAAAGCACGAGTGACTGGTAAAGTTATGCCCTGCACATGTACTGCATATTTAACTTTACACTATCCCATCCTCCCTCCATCCCATACTGTGTGACCTCCCAGCGTATAGATAGGACTCAGGATTGGTCCCTGTTACCTCAGGAACTATAGGGTTTTTATCTTCTTATCCTACAGCTTCATTTTTATCTTCTAGAGCGTACACTAGCGCATACACAGACCCGGCGTCTCCCATAGCAACAGATCGCCCGGGTGACATATGCACCAGCCCTATGAACAATTGTGTCAGGTATAACCCCAACATCCATGTGCCTATTATACTAAACGCCAGGCATATTTTAGTACTAATCATTATTCACATTTTACAGAAGTATCCAACCAGATATACAGTGCCCAGTCACCACTTTCACCTGCTGTACAGACCAATTCCTCCCTGACAAACTCTTCTGTACTACAGGACTAGGTACGCACCTTTTACTCACTATATTTCCATACTCCAAGCAGCGCTTACTAAATGACCATTTATTACATCTAGAAAAGTACAGGTGGAGACTTTTGCAGCAATATATGGAGGAGATAAGCTCCCTTTAAAAGAGGACTCTAGGAAGAAAAAAATTTGCAGTAAAACTGCATAAGTGAAAATTCCCACATATCTATGAAACTATCGGGGGGAGGGGGACTGTCGACAAATCATATTTTGCAAATAGAAAAGTGAGAAAATATTAAATTATATGAGGAAAAAAAAAAAATATATATATATATATATATATATATATATATATATATATATATATATAGTTTAAATACTGTATAACCAGTTTAAATTTGGAATGGTTATACAGTATTATAAATTATGGTTATGGCCTCATACATTAAAAGCACTTTTAATCTCTCTGTATACAGTCATGGCCATAAATGTTGGCACCCCTGAATTTTTTCAAGAAAATGAAATATTTCTCACAGAAAAGGATTGCAGTAACACATGTTTTGTTACACATGTTTATTCCCTTTGTGTGTATTGGAACTAAACCAAAAAAGGGAGGAAAAAAAAAAAAAGCAAATTGGACATAATGTCACACCAAACTCCAAAAACAGTCTGGACAAAATTATTGGCACCCTTTCAAAGTTATGGAAAAATAAGATTGTTTCAAGCATGTGATGCTCCTTTAAACTCACCTGGGGCAAGTAACAGGTGAAGGCAATATAAAAGTCACACCTGAAAGCAGATAAAAAGTAGAGAAGTTCACTTAGTCTTTGCATTGTGTGTGTGTGTGTGTGTGTGTGTGTCTCTGCCACATTAAGCATGGACAACAGAAAGAGGAGAAGAGAACTGTCTGAAGATTTGAGAACCAAAACTGTGCAAAAATAACAATCTCAAAGTTACAAGTCCATCTCCAGAGATCTAGATTTACCTTTGTCCACAGTGCACAACATTATCAAGAAGTTTGCAACCCATGGCACTGTAGCTAATCTCCCTGGGCGTGGAGGGAAGTGAAAAACTGATGAAAGAAGTAAATGCAGGATAGTCCGGATGGTGGATAAGCAGCCCCTAACAAGTTCCAAACATATTCAAGCTGTCTTGCAGGCTCAGGGAGCATCAGTGTCAGCGCAAACTGTTGACATTTAAATGAAATGAAACGCTATGGCAGGAGACCCAGGAGGAGCCCACTGCTGACACAGACACATAAAAAAGCAAGACTACATTTTGCCAAAATGAACTTGAGCAAGCCAAAATCCTTCTGGGAAAACATCTTGTGGACAGAGGAGACCAAGACAGAGCTTTTTTGGTAAAGCACATAATTCTACTGTTTACCGAAAACGGAATGAGGCCTACAAAGAAAATAAACACCGTACCTACAGTGAAATATGGTAGAGGTTCAATTATGTTTTGGGGTTGTTTTGCTGCCTCTGGCACTGGGTGCCTTGAATGTGTGCAAGGCATCAAGAAATCTGAGGATTACCAACTGATTTTGGGCCGTACTGTACAGCCCAGTGTTAAAAAGCTGGGTTTGCGTCCGAGATCTTGGGTCTTCTAGCAGGACAATGACCCCAAGCATACATCACAAAAGAACCCAGAAATGGATTGCAACAAAGCGCTGGAGAGTTCTGAAGTGGCCAGCAGTGAGTCCAGATCTAAATCCCATTGAACACCTGTGGAGAGATCTTAAAATTGCTGTGGGGAAAAGGCGCCCTTCCAATAAGAGAGACCTGGAGCAGTTTGCAAAGGAAGAGTGGTCCAACACTCCGGCTGAGAGGTGAAAGAAGCTTATTGATGGTTATAGGAAGTGACTGATTTCAGTTATTTTTTCCAAAGGGTGTGCAACCAAATATTAAGTTGTGGGTGTCCATTTTGTCCAGCCCATTTTCGGAGTTTGGTGTGACATTATGTCCAATTTGCTTTTTTCCTCCTTTTTTGGTTTAATTCCAATACACACAAAGGGAATAAACAGGTGTATAGCAAAACATGTGTTACTGCAATCCTTTTCTGTGAGAAATACTTCATTTTCTTGAACAATTTTAGGGGTGCCAACATTTTTGGCCATGACTATATTATATATACACATATACACACATACTTTGAAATGGTGCACGGGTGCCCCCTCCTCTGTTGTCGATCCGGGTCAGAGATCCAAGCTTGACCACCCACTAATTAACACAAAACAATGATACAAAGTATACATGATGATAATAATTACACAGTGCAGAGTGTATGATAAAGTGATGTGCAGCGGCGGTGCACAAATTGCAAATACATATTTGCGATATACATAAGTGATCATGTGTAATAAGTAAACTTTAGAAGTCTTTATGCAAAAGTGGGCGGAGATCGCGGTCACTCACCCGGCAGACGTCTTTCTGAAAAAGTCATCACATGAAAAGTCATGTGTAAGGTATCCTAGAGACCGAAAGCGTCATGCGCTGGGCATGCTCTTTCTTGTTTCTGAGGAGAGAAGCGCCATCTTGGTGAAGGGAAACTGGTAGGCTCTGGTGTGGTACTGCAATCTCCTGGTAGGAATGTTACGCACAGGGGCAATCACGGGAACCGCAGCGCACCCATGATGTCCAAATGAATCTTCCCAGGTAAGCCACCGCGGGTAGTCAACCTGGAATTCCGCTGTGCTGCCCGTCACTGGAGAAGTGCCTTCACCTTGCTTGGAGTCAGGCCAGAAGTAGATGTATGGGCAGAGAACGGTCTTGGATACATGAACTTTGTGATATGTTGTGCGAATGGCATTTTCAAAAGGAGTGCCCGGTCTGCCAGTTGTGATGGTGAGGGTAAGTGATGAACCGCATGCCCACCTCTGCAAAAGAGAAAAAAGCACAATATAAGAGAAAAGAATAAAATTAAATAAAATATCAAGCATGATAACCAATCCTATACAAAAAAGGGAGGATATAGGAAAATGACTGAAGGACCTAGGTATTGCATTACATGTCAGGAGTAATAATGAACTCGACATTTAAGCCTGCAGGTTGAAGTGACAAACTCTTAAATCCACCAGAGTTCTTTCCTTTTAAGTTTTGCTGCTCAGTTGCCGCCCTGTTTGGGAATGGGGACATGGTCGAGCAGAGTAAATTTAAGGTCTTTTCATAGTGTTTGTGTTCCACAAAGTGTTTCAAACTGGTAAATCCATTTTACCCTTCCGAATAGTGTATCTATGTTGGGTAATCCTCACTTTTGCTTCCAAGAAGGTTTCCCCAACATAGAGCAGGCAGCATGGACATTGTAGAACATATATAACATATGGAGTGGTACAAGTCAGATATTGTTTTATAGCGTATTTTTAGCCAGTTATTGGATTTGTTAAGCTGTCACCCTTTAGCATTTATGCGCAATTCACACATGTCCTGCATGGGAATGACCAATGATTTGCACCTGAAAAATTGCTCTGGCTGCTTTTAAGGTAAAGCAATGTCGGCTTTCACTAATTTGTCTTGCAGATTTGGGGGGGGTCTGTAAGCCATGATTGGGGAATTGTGCAATTCAGGAATATTGTCAGTACCTTCACGGAGGAGATACCAGTGTTTCCTAAGAATGTTGGAAACCTTATCTGACATACCTGAATAGGTGGAAACAAAGGCTAATCTGTTTTGTGGCTGTTAAATTTTTGTCTGTAATAGACTCTCTCTGATCATTGTCATGACTTTGCGTTTGCTATCAAGAAAGAGTTTTTTGGGGTAGCCTCTATCAAGAAAGTTGTGTATCATGTTGTCTAAAGCAGAATCGACCCCCGTCTGCTCGACCATGTCCCCATACCCAAACGGGGCGGCAACCGAGCAGGAAAACTAAAAAGGAACGAAATCTGGTGGATTTACAAGTTAAATTTACTTAAACCTGCAGGCTTAAATGTCGAGTTCATCGTTACTCAAGACATATGTAAATGCATGACAATACCTAGTAATCCTTCAGTCATTTTCCTATATCCTCCCTTTTTCGTATAGGATTGGTTATCATGTTTGATATTTTATTTAATTTTATTATTTTCTCTTATATTGTGTTTTTCTCTCTTTTGCAGAGGTGGACCAGCGGTTTATCACTCACCCTCACCATCACAACTGGCAGACCGGGCACTCCTTTTGAAAATGGCATTCTCACAATGCATCACAAAGTTCATGTATCAAAGACCGTTCTCTGCCCATACATCTACTTCTGGCCTGACTCCAAGCAAGGTGAAGGCACTTCTCCAGTGACGGGCAGCACAGCGGAATTCCAGGTTGACTACCCGCGGTGGCTTACCTGGGAAGATTCATTTGGACATCATGGGTGCGCTGCGGTTCCTGTGACACCCAGTGATTGCCCCTATGCGTAACATTCCTACCAGGAGATTGCAATGCCACATCAGAGCCTACCAGTTTCCCTTCACCAAGATGGCGCTTCTCTCCTCAGAAACAAGAACGAGCATGCGCAGGGCATGACACTTTGGGTCTCTAGGATACCTTACACTTGACTTTTTATGTGATGTTGTTTACGCACGTCCCTTCCGCACACCGCACGGAGTCCTCTCGTGTGCCAGAAATGTGTCCATCAGGAAGACGATCTCCACCCACTTTTGCATAAACACTTCTAAAGTTTACTTATTACACATGATCACTAATGTATATCGCAAATATATTTGCAATTTGTGCACCGCCGCTGCACATCACTTTATTATACACTCTGCACTGTGTCATTATTATGATCAACATGTATGCTTTGTATCATTGTTTTGTTTACATGCCAATTGTGTTAATTAGTGGGTGGTCCTGCGTGACCTTAAATACCCTCCTCTTTCACCATTTGTTGTTTGATAATGGCAGCGTGAGACTGCCGAAACGTAGCTAACTATGGAGTGAATAAAGACATCACCTTTTTTCACATATCTGGAGTGCCACTGCTCTTATTTGGTTATATACACATATATATTTTTTTTTATTACATACACACACCTATGCATTTTTTATTATTATATATTTTTTTTTGTTATAACTAACATACAGTAAACCCATAAATACAAGATTAAAAAAGTATAGAGAAGGAAATCAGGGGAAACATGAACAGTTCAGAAGATTTTATTGTGACACGATTGCATAGTCTACAAAAGATACACTAAAGATGTCATCATGCAATAAAATACAAGGTTTTCTTTCCAGACGTTTATCAAGAGTGTAGATCATTTTCAGTGCCTAAATCTATAAAACCACAGAATTTTAGTTCATATAAAAAAATAAAAAAATAAATTAAAAAAAGCAAAGGGCACACTGACATTTATGAAAACAGCAGCATAAACAAAAACCAAAAAATAAAACAAATAATTTAAACCTATGTCTAGGGTGACCTTTCTACTAGCTTGCAGTGACTCGCACTCCGTAAGGGAAAACTATGAAGGGAATGCAACCCTACATATGCAGCACCAGGGCTTCTTTATTTTGAGGACTGGTAAGGGTACAAGAAGTCAGTCAACCAATTAAGGTGATGGTATATCCTTTATAATATGGGGATAACAGTTTAATTAGGGAACAGGTGGGGATCCAAATTAATGAACCCCAACCAATGGAGTCTTATAACATGTCTCTGACAAATTAGATTTATTAAAATGAAGTGGTGCTTATATGTGGTGAACTCACACATTTACAAATCTCCTTAGCAAATACATGCAAAGTAGCTCTCTTCCAAAAGGAACCGAGCATAATAGACATCAGGTATAAAAAATAATATATATATATATATATATATACACACATATACACACACACACACACACACACACATACGCATACACATACATACATACACACACACACACACACACACACACACACACACACACTGCTCAAAAAAATAAAGGGAACACTAAGATTACACATCTTAGATCTGAATGAATGAACTAATCGTATGAAATACTTTCGTCTTTACATAATTGAATGTACTGACAACAAAAGCACACAAAAATTATCAATGGAAATCAAATTTATCAACCCATGGAGGTCTGGATATGGAGTCACACTCAAAATCTAAATGGAAAACCACACTACAGGCTGATCCAACTTTGATGAAATGTCCTTAAAACAAGTCAAAATGAGGCTCAGTAGTGTGTGTGCCCGTATGACCTCCCTACAATGCCTGGGCATGCTGCTGATGAGGTGGCAATGTCCTCCCAGACCTGGACATGATGTCCCAGATGAGAACGGGCGGGCCAGTCCATAGCATCAATGCCTTCCTCTTGCAGGAACTGCTGACACACTCCAGCCACATGAGGTCTTGCATTGTCTTGCATTAGGAGGAACCCAGGGCCAACTGCACCAGCATATGGTCTCACAAGGGGTCTGAGGATCTCAGGTGGCAGTCAGGCTACCTGGCAGCACATGGAGGGCTTCTGCCTGCAACATCCTCCAAAGAATTGCCACCCCACACCATTACTGACCCACCGACAAACCAATCATGCTGGAGGATGTTGCAGGCAGCAGAACGTTCTCCACGGCGTCTCCAGACTGTCACTTGTGCTCAGTGTGAACCACAGGGCGCCAGTGGCGAATTTGCTAATCTTGGTGTTCTCTGGTAAATGGCAAACGTCCTGTATGGTGGACGTCGGGCCCTCATACTACCCTCATGGAGTGTTTCTGACCGTTTGAGTGGACACATGCACATTTGTGCCTTGAGGTCGTTTTGCAGGGCTCTGACAGTGCTCCTCCTTGCACAAAGGTGGAGGTAGTGGTCTTGCTGCTGGGTTGTTACCCTCCTAAGGCCTCCTCCACGTCTCCTGATGTACTGTCCTGTCTCCTGGTAGCGCCTCCATGCTCTGGACACTACGCTGACATACACCGCAAACCTTCTTGTCACACCTGAGCCACTTGTGTGAGTTGTAGACTACACCTTATGCTACCACTAGTCACACCTGCAGAACCACTCCTATATTGGGGGTGTTTTGCTAATTGCCTATAATTTTCACCTGTTGTATGTTCCATTTGCACAACAGCATGTGAAATTGATTGTCAATCATTGTTGCTTCCTGAGTGATTTGACTTGAAGTTGCATTGTGTTGTTTAAGTGTTCCCTTTATTTTTCAGCAGTGTATTACCGAATGCTCCTTTTTAAAAACCTTAAAAACCATGACAGGGGATGTAACTGCCAAGCCAAAGTCTCTCCCAGACAGAAGATTTATCCATCTCTAGACAGCAGTTTTGGGGTTGTTGCCACTGGTCAGTACACAGAGCAGGATGCTTGCTGAGAGGCCATTATTGTGGGACACAGGGGGTATTGTTTCTCCTTGAGGTGAGTGCCAAAAGTTGTGTGGAAATTAAAGGGGTACACCACCCTAGACATCTTATCCCCTATCCAAAGGATAGGTGATAAGATGTCTGATCACGGGGACCCCCGCAATCTCTCCTGCAGCCCATGCGTGATGACTCACGATACCGGGGCCGGAGTAAAGTGATGCAATGCAAGTCTATGGGAGGGGCCGTGACGGCCACCAAGCCCCCTTCCATAGGCTTGTATTGAGGGGACAGAGCCTTGACGTCACAATACTCTGGCCCCTGTATCGTGAGTCATCACACACGGAGCAAACTTACGGTAGCTCAGTGCAGTGATGACCTGGGGGGCTGCAGGAGAGATTGCCCAGCAGCAGGACCCCGCGATCAGACCTCTTATACCCTATCCTTTGGATAGGGGATAAGATGTCTAGGGCGGAGTACCCCTTTAAGTCTCCATAAGCCTGTAGGCACTCTGCTCCAGGATAAACATCCCCTTAATGAATTTCTCACAAAATTATTATTATTTTTTAATAAAAATTAAATTTAACAAACACCTGGCCCAACCAAAAATGGTTTAGAATGAAGATGTCTGAAGATACAGTATAAGTTATAATATTACTCACTTCCACTTTCCCTTTCTTCTTTTCGGTTGGATCCTTAGTAATAGGACCTTAAAGACCAAGCAAAAGGGAAACATTCAGGTGAAGATTTTATGTATAACTTGTTGTGTTGCAGAATTATATTAGAACTCACACATGTCTGCAGTAAGGGTGCAACATAACACTTTATACATTGTATCAAAATGGATTATAAAAAAAAATTTAAAAAAGGATACCGGTATCAACCCTAATATACAATTTATTTTATATCGTACCAGAGTATTCCACAAACTACTTTGTTACCATCATTTGTGTGTCTGTGGGAATTCATTCTGGATATCATTTGTAATGTCAGACACAGATGTTAGATTAGAGGGCCTGGCTTTCAATCTCCATTCTAGTTTATCCAAAAGGAGGTGGGGTAAGGTCGGGGCTCTGTAATGTTCTTGGCAGTGTGTTTGTGAGTGTCTCTATTAGGAGTGGTGCCAAGATATATGCTATTTTATTATTATAACAAACTATATATTAAAAAAGGGTTTTAAATCGCATGAACCAGATTGTGACAGATCATCTTGTAACTTGCTCTCGGAGCAGAATAAGTCACCTGACAAGTTTTCTTTTATCACATAAAAAAGGTTAAGTATTTCCCAAAATAGACGTGTCTTGAAAGGTCCGAAAAGTCAGACTTGTGACTTACCTACTGGATGGAACTTTCTTTTTGACTGTTCTTTAGCGTTGCCCTGCAACCCTCTCTTCAGTAGTAGTAAATAGGTGTCTGGGGACTATTAAAGATTAGAAATTGCATATGAAACATGTCTGTTGGTTCAGATCACATCTAAAGCCGCGTTCACACAACGTAAATTCCGCACATCTGCATTAATTCTGCATCCGCATTAGTTTGGTGCAGAATTCTGCAGATGTTAAACAGATGCAGAATTTATGCTATATTTTTTGCAGAATCGGTGTGGAAATGTTCGCACGGATTCCGCATCTTTACTCTGCAGCCACCAGGGAATCCTGCACTGCTGCATTACTACTACTACTCCCATCATGTAACAGGCTTTTCCATGGTTCGAGTAGTAGTTCCCCAGTTGTGGGGGTTGGCCAGCGGCTGGGGAGACTACTGTAGCGCTAGTATTACTACTCCAATTATGGAACAGAGTCTGTTATATGTTGGAGGTAGTAGTACAGGGGCTGAGGGATTGATCTCATTGGGTTTCACTTCTGAAAAGTTATTAACCAGGCAGAGCGGGCGGCATGTCGGCATGTGTTTTTGTACTGTCAAAAATTCCATTCAAAATTCAATTTAAATTACCCCGCCAGGAGCCCTGAATGGCCAGCACCAAGTAGCAGGGGCATTTTAGTATGAATTATCGACATTAAAAACACACATGCCGATATGCCGCCTGCTCTGCCAGGTTAATAACTTTTGATCACATCGGATTTCAGAAGTAAAACCCAATGCAATCAATCTCTCAGCCGCTGTACTTCTACTCCCAACATGGAACAGACTCTGGTGCATGATGGGAGTAGTACCCACTGTGGATTTTTTATTTAATTTTTATTAAACTAAACATGATAGTTTGTGCAGATTGAGCAAGGAATCTGAATGCTTTCTGCGTGAATTCCACACAAATTCGGCTGAAAGTCGTCCCCATTGACTTCAATGAGATTCCGCAGCCGAAGTGCAGAAAAATATAAGACCAGACATATTTTTCTGGACTGCAGAATTTCAGCAGCGGAAATTTAGAGTGCAAAATTTCTCTTGTCTGAAAGAACTTGCGTAATCCCATTAAAGTTCATGGGCAATAAATTCACGCAGAATTCAGCATGGCAAATTCACACAATTCCACCAGATTTTCTGCTGTGTGAACACGGCCTAAGGGTAGGGCCACATGCTACAGATTTTCTGAAGCAGAAAATAACACAAAGGCAGAAGTGGATTCAGCTAGAAGGGGGACGTATAACACTTTCCTTTAGATTTCTCCATCTGGTCTTTATTCACGTACATAGAAATAGATGTAATGGGATGTAAGAAGATAACATTTCAAGATACTTACTGGATCTTGGAATAAGACAGTCCACGTGGCGGCTGATGACTTAAACCTGCTTTCATCACATTTTTCCAGCCACAAGGGTAAGTTTTGGTCCTCTACGGCTTGTTCCTGATCGGTAGGTTCCCTTATCTTTTCCAGCCTTTTTAATATAATGGTTGAAGCAGGCTCCTTTAAATCTTCCTGGGAGGACAGCAGGACACAATAAATGATGCAATAAATAAAACAAAACCAGGGGGGGGTCACACATTACATGCACCCACACCCAGTCCACACCTCAAGTGGGAAGATCACTCTCCAAGGTCTTTGCATAGTATCCACGTATTTTCTTTGGTGGATGAGTTGGAAGGATCCAGGCTGTCCACTTGTTGGTGGTGTGTGGGGATGTCTGTCTGGTCTCACTTTATCTTTCGTCCTTCCCTGAGCCACAGCCATGGTGCAAAAGAGTAAAAACATTTTTTTTTTTAACTATTAAGAAACTACCTAGAGAGAATTGTACAACTGCCAGTTTGACACAAGGGTACTACAGCCACAAGTACTTGGGTCTTCCTGATCTATGATATGGTCTTGTGGCCATAATACCCCTGTGTTACTCTTCAAACTGGCTCAAAAGTAGATGTATCGTAGAATGACAAATTAGCATGATGGTAAGATAAAGCCTCGATCACTGCACAAGTAATATAATATAATAAGACCACTTCTCTTGGATATAAAACTCATTTTTTTGCACTTTTAATCTATTCCTTTAAAGCAGACTTGTTAGCAGGTTTTTAGTGCCGAGATCTTTTTAAAAATTTTTTTTATGGAGATGCAAATTAGCCCTAAAGCCCATGAAGCATTCCCCTTGGCCGCAAAAGCCCAGAAAAGCTCAGTCTATCAACTTTCCAGCTTCTAACCTCCTTCAGCAGTTTGACAGCAATTAGTCTGTACTGTCTCCTCCACCACCCAACAAAAATCCAACGCAAGTGCATTGCAATCAATGGTCAGCGCATGCGCAGTGATGTCATCTTCTCCCCGAGGCCTTTTGAGATGGTTCTGCACTTGTTCAAGACGGAGACCAGGCGCAATCTAAACTTTTGACATGGCTGGACATCATGTCAAATATTAGTAGACCACTTCTGAAACTGTCAAATCCTTCCTCTCTCCCAAACTTTTCAGTTTCGGAAACTTCAACACAATAAAAGTTTAACAGCTGATGAGTACACAAGACCTGGGTACTGCCGCACAGACAGCATCTAGATTACTGAACGCCATTTTACACGTGGAAAATCCAGACTTGGCCCAACAGATCATGACAGAAACTATTAGACCTCATAGAAATCCAGATTCTTTTAGATAAAATTAACTCATATAGAGGGAAATTTTAACAAGCAACAATGTAAATACCATGTTTGAACTAATCTGAATACGGGAGCATAATGAAGATTTTTCAAAACAACACAACACACATCCATTTGCGATAATCCTACTTCTGCAGCCATTAACCATTTCTTCGATTAGGAAGCTTTGGAAACATATGTTCCAATAATGGAATTACAAAAAAAAAATAAAAATACTAGCTTCATGGCACAGATGTGTTAAATTGTGCTTCATTTTTCCAAAACATAAGAAAATTCCCCCGACAAGAGTGAAAGCTACCGTATATACTCGAGTATAAGCCGAGGCGCCTAATTTTACCCCCAAAACCCAGGAAAAAGTTATTGACTCGACTATAATCCTAGGGTGGGAAATACATCATCCCCCCATGTAATCATCCAGACCCCCGTCATTAACACCCTCATCATCATCACCCTGTCATCATCCCCCTTCATCATCACCGCCTGTCAATACCTTCATCAGTGGTCTTCAACCTGCAGACCTCCAGATGTTGCAAAACTACTACGCCCAGCATGCCCGGACAGCCATGGGCTTTCCAGGCATGCTGGGAGTTGTAGTTTTGAAACCTCTGGAGGTCCGCAGGTTGAAGACCAGTGCGGCCTTCGTCATCATCCCCCCCCTTCATCATCACCGCCTGTCAATCCCTTCATCAGTGGTCTTCAACCTGCGGACCTCCAGAGGTTTCCTTCATCAGTGGTCTTCAACCTGCAGACCTCCAGATGTTGCAAAACTACAATGCCCAGCATGCCTGGACAGCCATGGGCTTTCCAGGCATGCTGGGAGTTGCAGTTTTGAAACCTCTGGAGGTCCGCAGGTTTTAGACCACTGCGGCCTTAGTCATCATCCAGGCCCCCACCCCCCACTTTTGTTTTGTACTCACCTCCCCTCGGCGGGACATTAGGGTGAGCTGGTCCGGGCCATCTATGCTGCAGGGACCGTCCGTTGGGAATGGTTAGTCGTTGCGGGCCATCCATTTTCACAGGGGGGCCCTCTTCTCCACGCTTTGGGCCCGGACTAGTGACGTTGCCTTGACGACGACACACAGGAATGTTGTGCATGAACGTCCCTGGGAGTTGTAGTTTTGCAACATCTGGAGGTCCACAGGTTGAAGACCACTGACGTAGGGATTGACAGGCGGAGAGTTCACTCAAGTATAGGCTGAGGGGGGGCATTTTCAGCACGAAAAATCGTGCTGAAAAACTCTGCTTATACTCGAGTATATACGGTATGTCTGAATTAGAAAGTGCTCAAGGCAACAAGTTGTTAGTCTATGGATAGCCTTTTACTTCAAGTGAAATGTCAATTTCAAACCTTTTCAAAAAAGATTTTTATTTTTTTTCCGATATATTTTGCATCATCACTATTTCTGAAAGAAAAAAAAAAAAAGAAAAAAAAAGAAATAAACTTTATAGCAAAACACTTTATTCTTAAAAGTTCTGATTTCTCATTTAAAGTAAATATTCAAGTAAAGATTAAAGAAACCTAGTATAAAAGAAAAACAAGAAACAGATTTTGAAACCAAAAAGCTTTATTGCTCTTTAACAAAAAAAAAAAAAAAAAACTGTAAATCATAGTTTCTGAAATCTTTTGCTTGGCCTGTCTAAGGAACACATTTCCATAGATGCAAAATTGCATGATATTTAGTTTAAATTTTTTTCTTTGATAATTTTTTACAAAAAGATAAATCCAAAAAAAGTTGTGTTCTGAAACAAAGCATTTCTGCAGGCATAAGACTTATTCTTTGGTACTAAAAATAATTTAGGATGAATTAGGTTATGTTAGTTTTGAAATACTGGCTGGCTTCCTCTCTGTACTGGCAGCACAAAGGTTTTTAAATATTTATTGAAATAATGTAAGAAATTGACACAAGTATACAGAGTAGGGGCTACAGCATTTACAAACACATAAGCGTACTCATAACCAACTTGTGCATCTTCATTTCTGGTGGCGTAAAGTTTAATTATGGGTACCTCCAATTTTTTGGGTACTGCCTTGCACCACTGTAAGTACCGTAAGTTTATTAAAAAAAAGAGTCTGTAACAGTGGTCTCCAAACTGGTCCAAATATAGTTTAACAGCTGGAGGTCCACAGCATGGACGCCACTGGTCTATACGTGCTAAAAAATAAACAATATAGAAAAATGTACAACATAATCGGAAACACATCATAAACAATCAACATCAATACTCTTCTTTATTTGACTATTCATAAGCCATGAACTCCGCTGCATAATCCGGTCGAACCTTAGAACCCATATCTTGATCCGGAAAAGCACTTCGGACAAGCTTCACAGCGCATGATGGGATTGGACGTTGGTTGCCAGCACTCAAGAAGCCATGTACCCAAGCTGAAAAAGCTCTGTAAGCGGTTTTACGACGTAGCCTATTGATAAAGAATGGTAAAGAACCTATTATCTTGCTGTAGTGATAATATTTTAAACCAGAAGCTGAGCAATAATAGAAAACCCAACATTTTTTCGTTATTCCAATGATGTCTCAAACACTGGATTAAATCAGGACTGGAGAAAACAGGATTCTAGTTTCCAATAAAAAAAAAAAATCATCATCAAATTGTGATACTTACCGGTTCATTTGCTTTCGGGGGGGCGGATATCGCAGCTGACCAACAGCCCTTAATAGAATACTGACTATTTCCTCATGCTGGCAAAACGTTTTAAAATGATCATGGGCAGTAATGCAATTTATATTCTTTAGGTATGGTTTTGCATTTTCTATGTCTCTGCAACAAATCGACTCTCTTCCTGTTGGCAATGCAATACAGTTCTCACACAGACACCAGTCAACTCTACCAACTCTATCTTCATAGTCCTGCGTTTCAAAAATGAGACACTTTGCATGTTCGCTTTTCAATGGATTGGTCGAAAAACATTGCAGATTGTTAGAATTTCCCCCATATTTTTTGATCCAGTTCACGTAGGAGACTTGCCATCTGTTAATAAGCAGGAGTAAAAAAAATTACTGTATAGAAAAAAAAATTATTATCGTAAACTACTACCAATAAAACATACCTGTTAGGAGTTAAACTGGGGTGCAAAAAAAATTCCCACGGCTCAACAGAATTACAGCCATACCTTTTCATCATTTATCATTTTTAGGATAGGGTTTCATGTAATGGATCCACAGCGTATTTTACACAGCGGATCCGCCAGTGACCCGACCCATAGTGTGCCTCCAGCTGTGACTGCTTATGATAAGCTGGCCGACTAGCAGTCTCTGCCGAGTCATATGGAGTAGGCAGATGCTAGTGGTTTAGGTGGGAAAACAAAAAAATAAAAAGAAAAGAAAATGATAAGAATATGGTTTAGACTTGCCTGGCTTTTTCCCCTTGCACGGGAATGCCCACAAGGGCTTTGAACATGATTTGCGTATAATCAAAACCGCACAGATATAAATGCGGTAAGGCACGTGGGACAAAGAAAAATAATTCATAAAAGCCTTTCAAATGGAAACACAGTTGGCAGGAGTAATGGAAAGGACATAATTACCATGTTAGAAGCGTTGAAGCCTTTTCCATAAAATTGTGTAGGTTTAAAAAAATGTTTTTAATAATATTGAAAAGATAGAAAAAGCAAAAGAGAAAAGGTTAAAAGACACATTGATAGATATACCAGGAAAAAGACATCACACAAAATTATAGGAGGGAAAAAAAAAAGTGCAAAAAGTGCACCCAACTATCTGCCTACATAGAAATGGTATGCATCCATCACCATTATACTTTATAAAACCATCTAATACTTCACTGTTATGCTTCTATCTACTTCTGTATTTTTCTGTCCATCAAGCCATCCATCCATCCATGTCATACATCTATAAAAAGGTTGTGTGTGTTATAATTATATATATATATATTATATATACGGGATCAGTATTTTCCTCGGGGAGAGGACGCCACTCCTGACGTGAGACGGAGATTTAAGTAGGCCATTTGCACTCCGCGGGCACCTGGGTGCAAATGGCCTACTTAAATCTCAGTCTCACGTCAGGAGTGGCGTCCTCTCCCCGAGGAAAATACTGATCCCGTTTAGCTAGTCAGTGGCCTCTCACCCAGCCAAGCCAGATAACCCTGCACTGTACTGATGAGGGGCAAGTACCCCGAAACAGCTGTCTGCAGATGGGTTCTCTTTCCTTCTGGAGAGAGTTCTGGCTTGGCATAAAATCCCAATCAGTTCTGAGACTTCTTAACTGGAGTCGGAGCTGGTTGCAGGACACACTACCTGTATAGGGGGTGACTTCAATCTATCCATCTTCCTACATACAACCCTGTATTTATCCATCTACACTATATATCCATTATTGGCAGACTGTTACTTCACCTTTCATGTTGCGGCAGAATGATGAGGGAAAACACAAGGCTGCAACATAAATAGTGCAGAAGTACAAAGTCTGTTAAATGCATTGTATCTATTATTAATGTATCCACCTATCTTTCACAAGTAAACTTTTTTCTAACTTTCTATTTAGTTCAGGAAGAAGGCAAAATATGCAGGAAAAACATACTCCAGTGCTAGCAGGAAGGAATCTTAATCATGAATAAAAAACAAACAAAAAAAAAACGAAGGTAGGAAAACCCAAAGCACGCAAAATCGTAGTTTAAAAGGTGCAAAAAAGTGCCTTTATTCCATCATAAGCAAATAAACAATGCAACATTTCAGCTGCAATAAACCCATCCGTCTATCCGTCCATTTGTCTAACGGGCAGGTATCTATATGCCTTTATTAGTATATAACACAAATATATTTTAAACGCCACTTTATTTGGCAGGTAGGCTGTCAAGGTAAAATGGTTTATATGTAAAAGGGGGCAACTTTTAGAGGACTTGGTGCCAATATGAATTCTCTTGTCTCGCTAGGTAACCTTGATGACAACTCTGGTCCTTGACTTGTGTTCTGTACTGTGACTTCCCGATCCTTTGGTTCTGTCAGGTGGCTGGCCCACTCCTGGTCTCCTGCTTGTTCCCAGTGTTCTCCACGCTCTTCCTCCAATGAATGCACAACCTATTCTCCGGGCTCCCTCTAGAACTATTCTGCACTGTCAAAGCACGCAAGCGCAGAACAGTCCGAGTTTGCCTGGAGAAGATGACATTACCACGCATGTGCCGAACAGTGTTTGCAAAGAGCTTGTGCTGGATAGCGGCTGTTAATCGATGGAGGCGACTTCAAGGAGGCACTGTTGGCAAGTGGATGGCATGAATTTTGCTGAGCTTTTGTGACCCAGGCCGCATGTGCTTTTAGGGTTAATTTATTCATCAATAAAAAGAAAAAAAATAGTGATGTCTCGGCGCTGGAGAGGTCAATTTGGAAAGGTGAGGTATGGTGTAAATCAGGGTGTGAAGCCCTATACAACCATGTCCTTAGTTTACATACTAAAAACCTGCAGATAGGTTTGCTTAACAGTTACCTGTACCACATTTTGAAGATTGCAATGCACTTATAATGTAAGGCTGCACTGCACCACCACATGATATTTACTATGCTTGCTCTGTAAGAAACAGCATTCCAGCCTGTCCGTGTATGTGATGTGCTGATGACACATACATTGAAAAAGAAAACCAAGCAGACAAGATCACATGACCCATGTATAGTTTGAGATTAATATTGGTGGAAATTAAGGGGAGAGGGTCACATGACCTCTGTGCCAACTCATTGGTGAGAAGGCTGATCTAGGCACTGAAAGGTGTTTTTCCATGCTTGAGCCAGGTAAACTCCCTAAAAGGGTCACTCTGGTAGAAAACTATTTCATTTACATCAACTGGTGCCAGCAAGTTAAAACAGATATGTTAATTACTTCTATTTAAAAATCTTAATTCTTCCAGTACTTATCAGCTGCTGTATAGTACAGAGGAAGTTATTTTCTTTTTGAATTTCTTTTCAGTCTGACCACAGTGCTCTCTGCTGACACCTCTGTCCATGTCAGGAACTGTCCAGAGCAGGATAGGTTTGCTATGGGAATTTGCTCCTTCTCTGGACAGTTCCTGACATGGACAGAGGTGTCAGCAGAGAGCACTGTGGTCAGACAGAAAAATTCAAAAAGAAGAGAACTTCCTGCGGAGCATACAGCAGCTGATAAGTACTGGAAGATTAAGAGGTTTTAATATAAGTAATTTACAAATCTATTGCTTTTAAAAATATTGTTTTCCACTGGAGAACTCCTTTAAACATGAACTTGAGAATTTATACTAGTCATTTTTACATGGTTTATTTTACTATAAGGATAACATGTACTGTGCTCACAGCAGATTTTAGCTGTGAAAAATTAAATGCTAACATTGATGTTCTACAATACATGGGTCAGCTGCATAGCACACAGCCCAGAGTAGAAGGAGGCGGCCATCCCAGTCACTTTTCCTGGATTTCTATTTTTTTTTTTCATGCTTCGGGCCAGCAGTGTGTGCGGCAGAGATGTCACTGTGCATGCTCCCAATGCTTCGGGAGACCCCTCCAAGGAGCTATAGGAGAATTTCAGCTTTGCAGCCCCCCCCCTCTCTGCCCTGGCATCAGTTATTGCAGAACAGGGGATAATCACAAAACATGTTAATTATTAAACTTTAAGCTAATTAGGTGTTAGAGCTAATGCACAGTCACGAGATCAATGACATCCATCCCTCATCTGCATCAGGGAGTGATGTCACCAGCTGGCCACTGCTCCTACAGTAAGGAAGTTGTCAGAAACCTAGGCAACGAGCTAACAAGTGAGAGAGAAAAGAAAACATATCTAAAAGTGCCAGGCAAGTTTGCCCAATGAAAAAAAATTACAGACATGATCCACACATAGTATCACCACAAGTCAAGCAGTAAACAGTGGTGCGCAGCACACCACTATGTGTGGACTCCTGCATTGCCTTCACCCATGGAGTGTAAAACCCACATGTTTACTGCAAGTTTAGTTAATTTAGTAAAATCGGTAAAAAACTGCTGCAGATCCAGTTTTGGCTGGGTCATGGCACAGGAACAGGGATGACCTTGAATGTAATATAGAGCATTATAAATGAAACTTAACAGGAAGGTGCACAATTTCTCAACATATTAAAAGTGGATTATAATACTAAGCATCAGTGCACGGCATGCAAAAAGTTCACTTCAATTCTTAAAAGGAGTACTCCGGCACAAACTTTTTTCCTTTTATCCCGTCCAGGCTGCAAAATAAAAGAAAACACACTTTCTCTTACCTGCCAACGAGCCCCAGGAGCTCCGATACACTCCGGTACAGGTGTTCGGTCGCCGGGCTGTATTCTTCTTACTTCCTGTTAGCCCGGCACGTCACATGGAGCTTCAGCCTATCACCGGCCGCAGCGATGTCCCGCCTTGGCCGGTGATAGGCTGAAGCTCCGTGTGACGTGCCGGACTAACAGGAAGTAAGAAGAATACAGCCCGGCGACCGAACACCTGTACCGGAGCTCCGGGGCTCGTTGGCAGGTAAGATAAAGTGTGTTTTCTTTTATTTTGCAGCCCGGACAGGATAAAAGGAAAAAAGTGCATGCCGGAGTACTCCTTTAAGCCTATCATGCAGAGCTCAATAGCATACCTTCTATACCTAGGGTAAAATGCTTTAAGAAGATACACACCTCCTGCTTCTGCCCCTCACTTTCCTTGCTGGCCTTCTTTTCATTCTTTTTGTTCAGGGAAGCAGCTTGTTGCTTCAAAGATTTCTATAATAGAAGCATAAAGTGTTAAATAACATTTTCTATAGTTAAATGAAGGCAACTAAAGTATTGTGGGAAAGACTGGAGAACACATTACAAAATGAACAATATAACTATAGTACGGTGCTTAAAGGGGTATTCTGCCACTCAGCGTTTGGAACAAACTGTTCCGAACGCTGGAGTCGGCAGCTCGTGACGTCATGGCCCCGCCCCCTCATGACATCACGCCCCGTCCCCTCAATGCAAGTCTATGGGAGGGGGCGTCACGCCCCCTCCCATAGACTAGTATTGAAAGGACGGGGCGTGAAGTAGTGAGGGAGCGGGGCCATGACGTCACGCGATGCCGACGCCGGCTCCAGCGTCCGGAAGAGTTTGTTCAAAACGCTGAGCAGCGGAGTACCCGTTTAAAGTGTTACGATCAGTAAAGTGCTGAGATCCCCACTGATCTCTAGATTATAGCAGTGTGAAGCGTGTGGCAGCCATGTGACTGCCTGGCGCTCACTGGAGGAGACAACTGCCTTATAGTCAAAGAAGCCAGTTACTGTACTTGCAACATGAATGGGCGCCACACACTTCCCTCTGTTATATCTAGATATCGTGGGAGGTCTCAAAATTGTGACCTAGAATGATCAAAACTTATTTGACATGGTGTTAAAGTATAAAGGGTGTATGATTGATGCATTTGTA
The DNA here is from genome assembly GCF_029499605.1 of Hyla sarda. Classification (NCBI taxonomy): domain Eukaryota; kingdom Metazoa; phylum Chordata; class Amphibia; order Anura; family Hylidae; genus Hyla; species Hyla sarda. Next base: position 156,904,731 of record NC_079192.1, read on the forward strand.
AGCAGGACAAGGCTCAAACTCAGTGGAAAGGCTGAGATAAGAGTAAATAATTGTGTGTTCAGTCCACTCCACACAGTGTGGCTATCATATCTTGGTAAGGGGGCTCTGCCAATTAAAGGGTCTATGCGGACACTATATACAAATCTCCTTTTTTAGGTGTACTGAAAGTGTAATTAAATTAATGCGGACTGATTCTTATGGGCATTGTATATCTGGGTACCCAAAATTGTAACTACTACTGAGAATAGCATCTGCTTTTAGATGTTGAAAGGTCACCAGCAAAATATTTAGGTGAGTCTCTTATTCAGCGTATCCCATTGTTTGTGTGTTATCTATGTTTTTTGTCACCTCTCTGTGTACTGTGATGGTATCTGTTGTGTCATACATTGCTGAATGTCTCCTCCATCCCTGAAGAACTCACTAGCCATCTTGGGAGAAACACGTTGGAATAAGAGCACGAGATATAGGTTTTAGTATTCATTTTAGCTTATGCATTACTTATGGAGACTAGACTACTGGGTTGTATTATATAGGCAGTTACATTGGCCCTGATTTACTAAGAGTGTGGTGTTGTTTTCTTTGTGGGTTTTAATTCTCTACAATTTTTTTCCCCACGGTGTTTACTAAGGTTTCCCTACATTTTTTTTTTATTATTATTTATTTATTTTATTTTTTTACACATGCTCTGATCTGTCGGGTTTTCCTCAGCTCAAATCCACTACATTTTCTGTGGAAACCTTAGTAAATATGTTGAGTTTTTGTGAAAATGTCGCTGCTGAATACTACAGGAGGAAATTATTTTCTTTGTGGAACACAGTGCTCTCCGCTGACATCACGAACACAGTGCTCTCTGCTGACATCTCCGTCCATTTTAAGAACTGTCAAGAGCAGCATATGTTTGATATGGAGATTTTCTCCTACTCTGGACAGTTCTTAAAATGGGCAGAGATGTCAGCAGAGAACACTGTGCTCGTGATTAAGCAGAGAGCTCTGTGTACCAAAAATAAAAGAATTTCCTCTGTAGTATTAAGCAGCTATTAAGTACTGGAAGGATTAAGATTTTTATAGAAGTACTTTCTGGCACCAGTTGAAAAAAAATAAAAATAAAAAAATAAAATAAAAACTTTTCCACCGGAGTACCCCTTTAAATTAGGCAGGGAATTCTGGTAGTTAGGCAGGGATAGAAACCATTGTTAGACCAGGCTCATTCACCTGTACCCTTCACCCCTCCCTGTGACCAGCCCTACCATCGCAATACAATTTAGGTCTCCCTATGTAGTGGTAACACGAGACTAGTTTTGTTGTATCAATTTTGTATCATTGTGGTGTCTTGTTATAATTCATGCCGTGAATAACTGTAATTGTACATTTGTAATTTATGCCTTAATTCTAAACCAGTAAAAGTTATATATAGATATTAAATATATTTATATTTAATATTATACTCTCTAAACATGCTGCGACTGGTTATTAAAAGAACTTAAAAAAATAAAAAAATAAAAGAGTATGAAACCATCACACAGGAGCTCGCAAAAGCTAAGACCGAACTAAAAGGTGCATCTTTCGGAAATCCAATATTCAGCTTTCGTGAAAAAACTGGATAAAAAGTTGATATCCTTACAGTCTATCATTAAGGATACAAAGAGGGACAAGTTCCTGCGGGACAAGTTAGATTTCGATACGGATGTTTTTTCCTTCACCAGCTTTAAAGAGGTATTCCAGGAAAAAACTTTTTTATATATATCAACTGGCTCCAGAAAGTTAAACAGATTTGTAAATTACTTCTATTAAAAAATCTTAATCCTTTCAGTACTTATGAGCTTCTGAAGTTAAGGTTGTTCTTTTCTGTCTAAATCCTCTCTGATGACACCTGTCTCGGGAAACGCCCAGTTTAGAAGAGGTTTGCTATGGGGATTTTCTTCTAAACTGGGCGTTTTCCGAGAAAGGTGTTATCACGTTCTGCTTCTGGCTCCGGCGCCGTCCTCCTGAGCTGTCACTGTGCGCACTGATGGCGACGTCGCGTTGAGGACGTCACTCGTCATTGCGCTGCGCAAAGCACAGCGTAACACAGGACGGTGCAGGAGCCAGAAATAGCGAGGACCCCGGGAACAGGTAATTATAAAACCGGGAATGGGGGAGGCAATGGGGCAGCGGTGGTGAGGGGGGGTGCGGTCTTACGCTCTTCCTGGGGACGTGAACGTCGGACAGCCCTCAGCCTATCACCATCCGCAGCGATGTTCCGCCTCGGCCGGTGATAGGCTGAGCCCACTGTCATGTAAGAAGCCGACTTCTTACATGACAGTGGGCTCAACCTATCACCAGCTGAGGCGGAACATCGCTGCGGCCGGTGATAGGCTGACGGCTTTCCGAAGTTCCATTCCCTAGGAAGCTGGTCCAGACTGACGGGGAAGGTGAGTTAAAAGTTTATTTTGTTTACCTTTTGCAGCCCGGGCATAGGGATACAGTATAGAGCAGTGGTCTTCAACCTGCGGACCTCAAGATGTTGCAAAACTACAACTCCCAGCATGCCCAGACAGCCAACGGCTGTCCGGTCATGCTGGGAGTTGTAGTTTTGCAACATCTGGAGGTTGAAGGCCACTGGTATAGAGTGTCAGCGCAGGCGGCCGCAACAAACAGGAGGACGAGGAAGGCAGCGCTTGCGGGTAATATATGTGAGTAGTACCCCGATGGGGACAGCGCAGCCCTGGGCTAATAATTAATTGAGGGGGGGGGGGCAGAACAGCGCTCGCGGGTCACATATGATGGGGACAGCGCAGCGCTGGGCTGACAATTCATCCAATCCCGAGGGGGGAGGGGCCAAACAGTATCGCGGTATGGGTTAAAATTCATATCATGCAGCACAAAAAATTTCGGTATTCGGTATGAACCGGTATACCGCCCAGCCCTATGGGGGGGGGGTGTCCCTGTACTCTGTTACAGGCACGTGTGAACAGACTTACCTCCCCCTGTCCCCCAGGGCTTCTGTTGTGACATCATTCAGTCCCCTGGTTTCTTCACTGTAGTGACAGCCTGCTCAGCCATTCGCTGACTGCAGTGGCATCTCATCTTGTGATTGGCAGAGTGGGTGGTCTCTGCAGTGACAATGGTACTGTAGGGGAGTATGTGGTGGGTTTTTTAGGCAGCCCCCAGCAGCAAAGACATTTTTAAGCCTTTATATAACCTCTTCAGGCTATGGTTAGGTGGCAGAATATTTTCAGAATATCTGACCAGAAAATAGGGTAGTCATTCCGCAACGCGGGTGCCAGGAGAACATGCCGGTGCACGTACATTTTTTCCCACCATAAAATGAAAAAAACTACAAGTTAGAGCAAATACAACTGCTGAGGCTGGTTTGCTGCAACATTTTTATATAGACTTACACCACCATATGAGTATTGTGAAGTAGTAACAAAATACAAAAATGTAACCCAGAACAGGGCGTGATCTTCCTTTAATGTGTCTGCTGTGTTCACATCTGTGTCGGCGCTCTGTTCGGTAGGGTCGAGGCGTTATTGGGCCGGGGGGGCTCAGTGATAAAGTCTGTTTAAACCAAACCTTATAACTGTAAAAAAACATGCAAAATGAATGGACACCAGGCATAAAACCTACAGACCCCAATAAAGTCAATGGGATCCATAAGGATCTATTGGTGTCCGTTGTGCAATGTACATCTTGCTCAGTTTCTCTGCAGTAAATGAAGTCTGTGATGCAGATGTGAACAAGGCCTTATTACTAATATTTCAGTGGGGAGAGACTCTTTAGAGCAAGGGTTTTAACATACCTGATCCAACTGACCTACTGACAATAAATGGGTTTTCCCATTAAAGGAGATCTCCGGTATAAAAAAAAAATTTAAAAAAAATGTATCCCATCTCCTAAGGATAGGGGTAATTGTGAGATTCCAGCAGTCGGAACCCCAGGATCTCCCCTAAGGCACACCAGCTCGTCTCCTGAATGGGGTGTGTGGACCAACACGCCCCCTCAATGCAGTTCTATGGGAGACCCTTAGCACTGCACTAGGGAATTTCTGGCTCTCAAATAGAGCTGCCCTTCGGGTCCTTTTACACTTCAATTATTATTGGCAGCATCTACACAGATTTGTTGCCAACAAATGTTTTTATGCCCACATAATAGCTGCAATCAGCTGTTGACCAAGCAAAGTAAACATGGAACACAACACTGATAACTTTTATTTTTTATTTATTGTTGTTGCTTATTTACTTTACTCCAAATACACACTTTTTATATAACATGCCATTACAGGTTTTACATTTAGTGAACTCAGTTTACTATTACTATTTATCATACATTAGCAAACTGCATGAGAAAAAATTCCTTTAATTTATCAAAATTTCTTTCTTTAAAGGGTAACTCATCAAAACAACGCTTAATATATTATAGATTAATGTATGCAGAATAACTTTCCAAGTGCATGTTATTAAAAAATATGCTTCTTTCTATTTAATTTTCCACTAGGGGTCTCCCTATCAGTCCTGGCCGTAAGCCTTTTTATAGATTTCAGACTCATCCTGGAGTCCTAAATCTCAGACTGTAGCAGGGACACAGACAAGCTCAGCACTGCTTCCTCCCTGTCAATCAGACAGACAGGAGCCAGCACTGTGCTCATAGCACAGCAGGGAATACTCCTGACTGCCTTACTGCATGCCCTCATTGATTTTACTATTTGAGTTCTTAGCCTCAATGCTGGGCCACGCCCCCTTCCTCCCTCACACTAGGACAGCTGAATGAGCAGCCGAGAAGACAATAAATCAGGTAGAAAGAGGGGGTTTTGAATGAAAAGAAACACAGGGATAGAGTCAGGGACAGATGGGGGGGGGGGGGGATTAGGGAGAGGTACTGGCAGCATTTTATTCCAGTTTCACCTTTTAATAGTGTATGCACAGATAGAACTGTGTACTTATCTCTCTCAAATACTTAGTAGGCACAGATAGTATTGCCCCTGATTGTGTAATGGCAATGGGGTGGTACACTGCAGAAATGTCCAGGCAGATAAAACAAAATAAAAATATGCCTGCTGGGCCCAGTGAATGTTACACTTTGAAGAAAGAGGGCAGAATACTCCTTTAAGCTTTTAGTGATGGATCTTAAATATTCGTGCCATCATCATACAATAACATTTAAGCTTATATGGCGTTCCTGTCATAAACTATAATAACCTTGTATGCACAAGCACAAATATGGCACAATCCTGGCACCAGAAAGGACATTAGTCCCCCTGTGACATTAAAGATGTAATCTCATATGTGGTCGGAGCTGACAGTTGCTGGTGTATTTAGCACATGGCTTTATTATCCCTTATCAGGAGAAAATAGTCACCAGGAACTGCTTATTGATAAGGAGGCACCCATCAATTACTCTAACCAGCCGAGCCAAAATACTTGGGGACTATTCCTCAGGTACAAGGAACTCACCAGGGCTGCAGCTCAGCAAGTGACATGTACCGAAGAGCAGGTATAGAGTTCTGCCAAACCACTGGGCCACTAAGCAATAGTGAAATGGCTTACAAAGGCTGTCCTAATGACACATATGGACAGACAGGGGCTTACATGTTAAAAGGAAATTGACAGCCACTTCTACCGCACTAAACCCAATACACAGTGCGGTCATGCCGGTTTAAAATAAGGTAAAACTTACCCAAATTTGTGGTCCGGTTCCGGAAACAGACAGACTGGTTATTAGCCTCCACTGCTAATATGTTAATCTCCAGCTCTACACAACAGAGGCTAGACCAAGCACACTAAGGATCCCTGCCAGGTCCCGCCTCCATTGCGCAAATTCAGCAATTAGCATATTAGCAATGCCAGCTAATAATGGGTCTATCGCCAGAGTCAGACCACAGAGGAAGGTCACCTGCACTAAAACCGTGTACTGGGTAAGTTTCGCTTTAAGGACTCCATTTTTAATGCCGCCCTTTGTGAGGAGAGGTTGTCTGTATGGGTCAACCTTTAAGTAGGAAAATGCATTCCAGCTATTTTGCTCAGCTCTAGTACACACACCTTCTTGCTAAATTGGTTCTCTGCTTTTGACAATCACTACTTGTTAGAATGGTCCCTTGACCATAAGATGATCCCAAAATGTCTGAACAATCTGCTGTAACCTGTGTGGAAACCTGGCACGAAGTGTATGTTTACAGGGAGGAATTCCCTCAGTGGACCTGGGCCACCCAGAATACAACCACAGAATTTGCAAGGCAAAATAAACCCCTGAAAGGCAAAGTCTCATTGACTAATGGGCTTTTCCAGGCTGACTGCACTGAAAGAATCAAATTCCTCTTTGGAAGTTCTACTGCGGAATGTCCGATGTGTGAACTGAGCAGTAGTCCCTCATTGGGATCAATGGGAGGCTGCTGCAAGCAAAATCTGCCCACAATCCGAGCACAATGTCAGTAGTGTGAATGGGGCCCAACTGTTGAATTTTCCTGAAGCACCAGCAGAAATGAACTATACTGTGCCCATTAAAGGGTACCTGTCATCAAAAAAACTTTTGATATATTATAGATTAATGTATGCAGAATAACTTTACAATTGCATGTTATTAAAAAATATGCTTCTTTCTATTTCATTTTCCACTTTGAAGAAATGACCACTAGGGGTCTTCCTACCAGTCCTGGCAGCAAGCATTTCAGACTCATGCTGGAGTCCTAAACACTACGAGCTGCCAGTCTGCTTTGTTCACAAAGGAGAACACTCAGAGCTGCCAGCCTGCTTTGTTCACAGCCTGTTTGGCTGTGAACAAAGCAGGCTGGCAGTTCTGAGTGTTTAGGACTCCCAGCATGAGTCAGAAATGCTTGCTGACAGGACTGATCGGGAAAAATACAATAGAAAGAAGCATATTTTTCATTAACATGCTATTGGAAAGTTATTCAACATTCATTAATTTAAAATATATCAAAAGTTTATTTGATGAGAGGTACCCTTTAACATCAAGAGGTTTGTTTGATAATTAGGGTATGTTCACATAGTGCTGGGCAGTATACCGGTTCATACCGAATACCGGTATTTTTTTCTGTACGATGTAAATTTTTCCTATACCGCAATACCGGTTGCCCCCCCCCCCTCGAATGAATGAATGAATTATCAGCCGCAGCGGCTGTCCCCACATCGGGGAACTAAGCATATGTTCTCCCTGTCCTCCTGTGAGCCGCCGTCGCTTTAAATGAATGACATGCGGGCCACCGGTGCTTTAAAATTATTAAGTTGCAGGCCGCGTCGCTTTAAATGTACAAGTTGCAGGCCGTGGCGCTTTAAATGTACGAGTTGCGGGCCGCCAGCGCTTTAAATGGTTAAGTTGCAGGCCGCGGCGCTGGAAAAGATGAAGTTGCGAGCCAGAAGCTGTCACCTCCCCCTGCAAGCGCTAAAAGCTTGGCTTTTAGCGCTTGCAGGGGGAGGTGACAGCTTCCGGATCGCAACCTAATCGTTTCCAGTGCCACGGCTGCAACTCAATCATTTAACATGCCGGCAGCCCGCAACTCATTCAATTAAAGAGCTGGGGGCCCGCAACTCATTCATTTAAAGCGCCGGCGGCCCACAACTCATTCATTTAAAGTGCCACGGCCTTTAAATGAATGGGGGGGGGGGGGGGGGGTTAGAAAAGCAGATTAGTTCTGGGGGAGGGAGGGGAATACTGTTAAATATCGTGGAACTGTCATGGCTTACAAAAATACCGTGATATGCATTTTTGGTAATACCGCCCAGCACTATGTTCACACTGAGTAATTTGTGATGAATTGTGCCTCAGAAATTTGCATTGTGAACATTACCATTAATGTGAATGGGTCTTCTGTGGACCCGTTCACACTGCGGAATTTCAGGGGCGGAGAATTCGGCTGTGGAAATTTATCTCTGCAAAGAATCAACCTGTTCATTCTTTGCGCAGAATTCCGCGAGCACTGCATTGCTGTAAATGGTGACGGCGCATTGTATTAAGTTCCTACCGTTTTTTGGTGACGGCCACCAGATGGAATCTCCACTCGCGGAATTCCTCTCAAATTCCTTTCTGGGATATAACATTTATGGACTCTCCTTAAAACAGGCCATGAATGTTTGATAGGGATTTCTCTCTTTAAGGTGCCCATAAAGCTTGAATAGCTTATGGCCAACAGCTATCGCACTTGATCATCCCATGCACAAACCTGTAGTTCATGTATTGTGAATGGGTAGAGAAGAGACAGGCTTATCTCCTGGAAAAAAGGGCTGGGTAGCTGAAATCCAATACAGGCAACCCTTCACCCCCCTGACATCATCTGGCCTTCAAGAGTACCTGTCATCAAACCATATTTCCTAAACTAACTCAGATTATATTCCCTAATTACTCCTAACACCCCCCCTGCACTAAAAAAAAATTCTGAGCTTTAAAAAGATCTGCATTATGCCTGTCCCCTTGCTCACATTGTGTGGGCTCCTAGCAGGAGAAAGTGGGCGTTCCCCAGCAGGCGAGACATCATTGAAGCCTGGGAGAGCTGTGCCTCGCCATGCCCCAAAACGCGCTTCCTGAGGTTGATCTCCTTTGAAGCCGGGAGGGGATCAAACTAACTGTTTGACTTGTGGCAGGGAACAGAACAGAGCCACCTAGTGGCCATTATTCCAATCACATTAAAAACTTCTAAAAAGGTTGAGAATTTTATCAAGAAGTAAATAGCAAAGTGTCTTAAAATTACATAAGGAACAATATATTAAAAGTGTAGTTTGGGTTTGGTGACAGGTACTCTCAATGTGTGATAGGTCCCCAAGATGTGACCCCAAATGACCAGCAGAACAAAGGGGCAGGGACACTTGCTGGGCATACCAAGAATTAAACCTTGACTGACAAAACACTATAGGCCTAAAAGGTAATTAATGATAAATCCTGTAAACCCCTTGGAACAATAGAATAACACTCCATTTCTACATTGTCATTCTTACTCATTGTTATTTTATACATCCGTATAAGGCCAACATTTACCAAACCATCTCTCAGAGCAAAAGTCTCAATCATCATGAAAAATAAACAGAATAAAGTACTAGAGGACCACTGAACCTGCTTAGGTGAGCTTACAATCTAATCGCACAAAGGGGTAGAAGTACAGCAAAGTGGTGAGGGAACGTGCAAGATGACAGAGCCGTGAGTTGTCAATCACAATCTGGTAGCTAATGTGATGAAGGACACTGGTTGTATAGGGAATGGGGGACCTTAGAGGTCTGGTGAGAATAGATGCAGCATGAGAGAAATCCTGAAGGCATGCATGTGGAGAAGTGATCGAAGACAGGAGAAGATCATGTGCTTGATGGAGGGTTCGTAGGTGAGATATCCTAAAGATGTGGGAAGAGATGTCAAGTTGTGCAGCATGGTGAAGGAGGCTATTAATGCTAACAAAATACTCCGTGCACAGGATGCAGGTCAAGGAGAGATGGAAGCTAGAAAACAGGGTGCTTTCACGCTACGATTGTAGTGTACGGTTGCTGGATCCGGTTGGGAGTGGTGAAATCCGGCCGCTCTCGTATCCCAGCCGGATCCACGGTTCTAGGTCCGGTCAGAAAACCATATTCGTGGGAAAAATTAGACAACCAGAGTCAGCGTTTGATTCCGGTCGGCTCATTGAAATGAATGGGGTTCAGGCTGGATCCGGCTGGGATACGGGAGCGGACGGTTTTCACCCCTACCAACCGGATCCAGCAACCGTACACTACAATCGTAGTGTGAAAGCACCCTTCGATAGCAGCAGTGCAACTAGGAGGAGACAGTCAAGCCAAGGAAGGAGGAGCATGCACACCCGTAGTGTTATTGGACTGACTGCATGCAAGAAATGCAGGAAATTGTTATAGAGTCCCTGTCCTCAAACTAAACTTATAATAGATTGTTCCTTATGTAATTAGAAGACACTTTGCTATTAAAGGAAAAACTGTCAGCTTGCTCCCCCCTGCACTAACCAGTGGTGCTGGCTGATAGTGTGGGGGACGCTGATCTATTTGATGCCTACCGTGCTCTCTCTCTCTCTATCTATCTATCTATCTATCTATATATATAGAGAGAGAGAGATAGATAGATAGATAGATAGTATAAAAATAAATACTATATGAAACTAATAGGCAGAACTCAAAATAAGGCATGTGTATTCAACCTGCCCTAAAATTATGGGACTCAACCAAATAGTAAGAATGAGCGCTCCCCCCCAATCACCACATGATGCAGCATCTTACTGCAGTGATGCAACAAAAAAAAACACGCAAACCCACTACGCTTGACTTCTGTATCCTGAATAGGGAGCCAGGGGGTACAGAGGGGATGCCTATGGCTCATCCTCTAGTCTCACACTGAGTTTTTGTCTCCGTTTCACTGTTTCTGTACAGTACATTTATACCGCTGTATGAAAAAAATTCAGTCAACAATGCTATTGTGTATGCCCCCAAAATTGTATGTTAGGGTCCGAACACACTACATTCCTGTTCCCCGTTAATCATATCCGTCGGGATACCGGCGTATACTGTAACGGGAGTAGTAGACACGTCCTTGGCGACTCCGCTCGGTACTTATCTGGAAATGGAGCTCCGCTTATGTAGGCAGAAATCCTTGCACCTGCCCTGCTGACTGGTGGGTCCCACTGGTTATAAGAACAGGGGCCCTGAGCAATGGCAGAGCATGTGTACAGCCCCTCCACTAACTGCTATGGAACCATGTACTGTACGGCCCCTCCACTAACTGCTATGGAACCATGTACTGTACAGCCCCTCCACTAACTGCTATGGAACCATGTACTGTACAGCCCCTCCACTAACTGCTATGGAACCAAGTACAGTACGGCCCCTCCACTAACTGCTATGGAACCATGTACTGTACAGCCCCTCCACTAACTGCTATGGAACCATGTACTGTACAGCCCCTCCACTAACTGCTATGGAACCAAGTACAGTACGGCCCCTCCACTAACTGCTATGGAACCATGTACTGTACAGCCCCTCCACTAACTGCTATGGAACCAAGTACTGTACAGCCCCTCCACTAACTGCTATGGAACCATGTACTGTACAGCCCCTCCACTAACTGCTATGGAACCATGTACTGTACAGCCCCTCCACTAACTGCTATGGAACCATGTACTGTACAGCCCCTCCACTAACTGCTATGGAACCATGTACTGTACAGCCCCTCCACTAACTGCTATGGAACCATGTACTGTACAGCCCCTCCACTAACTGCTATGGAACCATGTACTGTACAGCCCCTCCACTAACTGCTATGGAACCATGTACTGTACAGCCCCTCCACTAACTGCTATGGAACCATGTACTGTACGGCCCCTCCACTAACTGCTATGGAACCATGTACTGTACAGCCCCTCCACTAACTGCTATGCAACCATGTACTGTACAGCCCCTCCACTAACTGCTATGGAACCATGTACTGTACGGCCCCTCCACTAACTGCTATGGAACCATGTACTGTACAGCCCCTCCACTAACTGCTATGGAACCATGTACTGAACAGCCCCTGAACTAACTGCTATGGAACCAAGTACAGTACAGCCCCTCCACTAACTGCTATTGAACCATGTACTGTACGGCCCCTCCACTAACTGCTATGGAACCATGTACTGTACAGCCCCTCCACTAACTGCTATGGAACCATGTACTGTACGGCCCCTCCACTAACTGCTATGGAACCAAGTACAGTACGGCCCCTCCACTAACTGCTATGGAACCATGTACTGTACGGCCCCTCCACTAACTGCTATGGAACCATGTACTGTACAGCCCCTCCACTAACTGCTATGGAACCATGTACTGTACGGCCCCTACACTAACTGCTATGGAACCATGTACTGTACGGCCCCTCCACTAACTGCTATGGAACCATGTACTGTACAGCCCCTCCACTAACTGCTATGCAACCATGTACTGTACAGCCCCTCCACTAACTGCTATGCAACCATGTACTGTACAGCCCCTCCACTAACTGCTATGGAACCATGTACTGTACGGCCCCTCCACTAACTGCTATGGAACCATGTACTGTACAGCCCCTCCACTAACTGCTATGGAACCATGTACTGAACAGCCCCTCAACTAACTGCTATGGAACCAAGTACAGTACAGCCCCTCCACTAACTGCTATTGAACCATGTACTGTACGGCCCCTCCACTAACTGCTATGGAACCATGTACTGTACAGCCCCTCCACTAACTGCTATGGAACCATGTACTGTACGGCCCCTCCACTAACTGCTATGGAACCAAGTACAGTACGGCCCCTCCACTAACTGCTATGGAACCATGTACTGTACGGCCCCTCCACTAACTGCTATGGAACCATGTACTGTACGGCCCCTCCACTAACTGCTATGGAACCATGTACTGTACAGCCCCTCCACTAACTGCTATGGAACCATGTACTGTACAGCCCCTCCACTAACTGCTATAGAACCATGTACTGTACAGCCCCTCCACTAACTGCTATAGAACCATGTACTGTACAGCCCCTCCACTAACTGCTATGGAACCATGTACTGTACAGCCCCTCCACTAACTGCTATGGAACCATGTACTGTACAGCCCCTCCACTAACTGCTATAGAACCATGTACTGTACAGCCCCTCCACTAACTGCTATGGAACCATGTACTGTACAGCCCCTCCACTAACTGCTATGGAACCAAGTACTGTACAGCCCCTCCACTAACTGCTATGGAACCATGTACTGTACAGCCCCTCCACTAACTGCTATGGAACCATGTACTGTACAGCCCCTCCACTAACTGCTATAGAACCATGTACTGTACAGCCCCTCCACTAACTGCTATGGAACCATGTACTGTACAGCCCCTCCACTAACTGCTATGGAACCATGTACTGTACAGCCCCTCCACTAACTGCTATGGAACCATGTACTGTACAGCCCCTCCACTAACTGCTATGGAACCATGTACTGTACAGCCCCTCCACTAACTGCTATGGAACCATGTACTGTACAGCCCCTCCACTAACTGCTATGGAACCATGTACTGTACAGCCCCTCCACTAACTGCTATGGAACCATGTACTGTACGGCCCCTCCACTAACTGCTATGGAACCATGTACTGTACAGCCCCTCCACTAACTGCTATGCAACCATGTACTGTACAGCCCCTCCACTAACTGCTATGGAACCATGTACTGTACGGCCCCTCCACTAACTGCTATGGAACCATGTACTGTACAGCCCCTCCACTAACTGCTATGGAACCATGTACTGAACAGCCCCTGAACTAACTGCTATGGAACCAAGTACAGCCACTAACTGCTATGGAACCAAAGTACGGTACAGGCCCCTCCACTACAGTCGAGCGCTGCGTCTATTGAACCATGTACTGTACGGCCCCTCCACTAACTGCTATGGAAACCATGTACTGTACAGGCCCCTCCACTAACTGCTATGGAACCATGTACTGTAACGGCTCCCTCCACTAACTGCTATGGAACCATGTACTGTACAGGCCCCTCCACTAACTGCTATGGAACCATGTACTGTACGGCCCCTCCACTAACTGCTATGGAACCATGTACTGTACAGGCCCCTCCACTAACTGCTATGGAACCATGTACTGTACAGCCCCTCCCACTAACTGCTATGGCAACCATGTACTGTACAGGCCCCTCCACTAACTGCTATGGAACCATGTACTGTACAGGCCCTCCACTAACTGCTATGGAACCATGTACTGTACAGCCCCTCCACTAACTGCTATGGAACCATGTACTGCAACAGCCCCTCAACTAACTGCTATGGAACCAAGTACAGTACAGCCCCTCCACTAACTGCTATGGAACCATGTACTGTACGGCCCCTCCACTAACTGCTATGGAACCATGTACTGAACAGCCCCTCACTAACTGCTATGGAACCATGTACTGTACGGCCCCTCCACTAACTGCTATGGAACCATGTACTGTACGGCCCCTCCACTAACTGCTATGGAACCATGTACTGTACGGCCCCTCCACTAACTGCTATGGAACCATGTACTGTACGCCCCTCCACTAACTGCTATGGAACCATGTACTGTACAGCCCCTCCACTAACTGCTATGGAACCATGTACTGTACAGCCCCTCCACTAACTGCTATGGAACCATGTACTGTACAGCCCCTCCACTAACTGCTATGGAACCATGTACTGTACAGCCCCTCCACTAACTGCTATAGGAACCATGTACTGTACAGCCCCTCCACTAACTGCTATGGAACCATGTACTGTACAGCCCCTCCACTAACTGCTATAGGAACCATGTACTGTACAGCCCCTCCACTAACTGCTATGGAACCATGTACTGTACAGCCCCTCCACTAACTGCTATGGAACCATGTACTGTACAGCCCCTCCACTAACTGCTATGGAACCATGTACTGTACAGCCCCCTCCACTAACTGCTATGGAACCAAGTACTGTAGCCTGGGGGGGTTGTTGTATGGACCATGTACTGTACAGCCCCTCCACTAACTGCCTATGGAACCATGTACTGTACAGCCCCTCCACTAACTGCTATGGAACCATGTACTGTACAGCCCCTCCACTAACTGCTATGGAACCATGTACTGTACAGCCCTCCACTAACTGCTATGGAACCAAGTACAGCCCCTCCACTAACTGCTATGGAACCATGTACAGCCCTCACTAACTGCTTGGAATCTGTACAGCCCTCCACTAACTGCTATGGAACCATGTACTGTACAGCCCCTCCACTAACTGCTATAGAACCATGTACTGTACAGCCCCTCCACTAACTGCTATGGAACCCATGTACTGTACGGCCCCTCCACTAACTGCTATGGAACCATGTACTGTACGGCCCCTCCACTAACTGCTATGGAACCATGTACTGTACGGCCCCTCCACTAACTGCTATAGAACCATGTACTGTACAGCCCCTCCACTAACTGCTATGGAACCATGTACTGTACGGCCCCTCCACTAACTGCTATGGAACCATGTACTGTACAGCCCTCCACTAACTGCTATGGAACCAAGTACAGTACGGCCCCTCCACTAACTGCTATGGAACCCATGTACTGTACAGCCCCTCCACTAACTGCTATAGAACCATGTACTGTACAGCCCCTCCACTAACTGCTATGGAACCATGTACTGTACAGCCCCTCCACTAACTGCTATGGAACCAAGTACTGTACAGCCCCTCCACTAACTGCTATGGAACCATGTACTGTACAGCCCCTCCACTAACTGCTATGGAACCATGTACTGTACAGCCCCTCCACTAACTGCTATAGAACCATGTACTGTACAGCCCCCTCCACTAACTGCTATGGAACCATGTACTGTACAGCCTCCTCACTAACTGCTATGGAACCATGTACTGTACAGCCCCTCCACTAACTGCTATGGAACCAAGTACAGCCCCTCCACTAACTGCTATGGAAACCATGTACTGTACAGCCCCTCCACTAACTGCTATGGAACCATGTACTGTACAGCCCCTCCACTAACTGCTATAGAACCATGTACTGTACAGCCCCTCCACTAACTGCTATGGAACCATGTACTGTACGGCCCCTCCACTAACTGCTATGGAACCATGTACTGTACGGCCCCTCCACTAACTGCTATGGAACCATGTACTGTACGGCCCCTCCACTAACTGCTATAGAACCATGTACTGTACAGCCCCTCCACTAACTGCTATGGAACCATGTACTGTACGGCCCCTCCACTAACTGCTATGGAACCATGTACTGTACAGCCCCTCCACTAACTGCTATGGAACCAAGTACAGTACGGCCCCTCCACTAACTGCTATGGAACCATGTACTGTACAGCCCCTCCACTAACTGCTATGGAACCAAGTACAGCCCCTCCACTAACTGCTATGGAACCAAGTACAGTACCACTACCAGAGAGAGTGAGCGGAGCAGCAGCAGCACATGCTCAGTCACTTCTCCATTCATAAGGGGAGACCTGCTCTACACCCTCTCACTGCTGTGTATGGAAATGGCAGCTTGGTATTAGGCTGGCACATGGTATACATCCGTTAGCAGGCAGCAGCAGGGAGGGCACACCGCACACATAGGGCACACTGCACCCGCGCTCACCTCGCCATTGTCCGGACAGGCCTCCCCGTCAGTCTGCTCCCCGGCCTGCTCCCCGTCGGTCTGCTCCCCGGCCTGCTCCCCGTCAGTCTGCTCCCCGGCCTGCTCCCCGTCAGGCCCCGCTCTTTCCTGCTCCTCCTGCAGGCTGCGCTGGAGATGCGCTATGCGGTACTTGAGCTTCTCGTTCTCGGCCCTCAGCTGCTCCAGCTCCGGGCTCGG
Source organism: Hyla sarda (assembly GCF_029499605.1). NCBI lineage: Eukaryota > Metazoa > Chordata > Amphibia > Anura > Hylidae > Hyla > Hyla sarda. The sequence goes on from NC_079192.1 coordinate 156,921,023, forward strand.
GTTCTCCTGCACGGTGCCCTGGGTCCCCAGGTCCAGGAGGCGGCCGATCTCATCGCTCAGCCGGCGGATCTCCAGCTCCTGGACGTGAGACGGTCTGCGATCTGGGCGGCCATAATCCCTGTGATCGGAGAGACGGAGACAGCTGCGGGCCTGACACGCTGCACGGGCGGGATGCTCTGCAGCGAATGGAGCAATGCTCTGCAGCCATTAATATCGCCTGTGGGGTAGACTACATGTGTATACAGCCAAAAGCCTCCAATCACCAGCGCACATGTATACAGCCAGCATCTTATAACGTCATTCCCTGTTATTCTTCTTTTGTTTATTATAATAATAATAATAATTATTATTATTATCATCAATATTTTTAATAAAGGAATGGCATGCACATTTGGTTTTACAATGGCTTAAGTGCTGTGTATATATATATTTTTTTAGTAATACAGTAAAATATCCCTTAGCGGACACCTCCCAATAGCTGACAGTTTTTAACCCCTTGGGGACGGAATCTATTAAGACCCTAAGGACGGGAGCATTTTTTGCACATTTGACCTCTATCACTTTAACCCCTTAAGGACCGAGCCCTTTTTCACCTTAAGGACCAGAGCATTTTTTTGCAATTCTGACCACTGTCACTTTAAACATTAATAACTCTGGAATGCTTTTAGTTATTATTCTGATTCCGAGATTGTTTTTTTGTGACATATTCTACTTTAACTTAGTGGTAAAATTTTATGGTAACTTGCATCCTTTCTTGGTGAAAAATCCCCAAATTTGATGAAAAAAAAATTTGCATTTTTCTAACTTTGAAGCTCTCTGCTTGTAAGGAAAATGGATATTCAAAATAAACATTTTTGGGTTCACACATACAATATGTCTACTTTATGTTTGCATCATAAAATTTATGAGTTTTTACTTTTGGAAGACACCAGAGGGCTTCAAAGTTCAGCAGCAATTTTGAAATTTTTCACAAAATTTTCAAACTCGCTATTTTTCATGGACCAGTTCAGGTTTGAAGTGGATTTGAAGGGTCTTTATATTAGAAATACCCCATAAAAGACCCCATTATAAAAACTACACCCCCCAAAGTATTCAAAATGACATTCAGTAAGTGTATTAACCCTTTAGGTGTTTCACAGGAATAGCAGCAAAGTGAAGGAGAAAATTCAAAATCTTCATTTTTTACATTCGCATGTTCTTGTAGACCCAATTTTTGAATTTTTGCAAGGGGTAAAAAGGAGAAAATTTTTACTTGTATTTGAAACCCAATTTCTTTTGAGTAAGCACATACCTAATATGTCTATGTTAATTGTTCAGTGGCGCAGTAGAGGGCCTCAGAAGGGAAGGAGCGACAAATGGTTTTTGGGGGGCATGTCACCTTTAGGAAGCCCCTATGGTGCCAGGACAGCAAAAAAAACAAACATGGCATACCATTTTGGAAACTAGAGCCCTCAGGGAACGTAACAAGGGGTAAAGTGAACCTTAATACCCTACAGGTGTTCACGACTTTTGCATATGTAAAAAAAATAATTTTTTTTTACCTAAAATGCTTGGTTTCCCAAAATTTTTACATATTTAAAAAGGGTAATAGCATAAAATACCCCCAAAAATTTGAAGCCCAATTTCTCCCGATTCAGAAAACACCCATATGGGGGTGAAAAGTGCTCTACTGGCGCACTACAGGTCTCAGAAGAGAAGGAGTCACATTGGCTTTTTGAAAGCAAATTTTGCTCTGGGGCATGCCGCATTTAGGAAGCCCCTATGGTGGCCAGGACAGCAAAAAAAGTTAAGTGAACCTTTATACCCCACAGGTGTTTCATGACTTTTGTATATGTAAAAAAAAATTTTTTTTTTTTACCTAAAATGCTTGTTTTCCCAAAAAATTTACATTTTTAAAAAGGGTAAAAGCAGAAAATAGCCCCCAAAATTTGAAGCCCAATTTCTCCCGAGTACGGCGATACCCCATATGTGGCCCTAAACTGTTGCCTTGAAATACGACAGGGCTCCAAAGTGAGAGCGCCATGCGCATTTGAGGCCTAAATTAGGGACTTGCATAGGGGTGGACATAGGGGTATTCTACGCCAGTGATTCCCAAACCAGAGTCCCTCCAGCTGTTGTAAAACTCCCAGCATGCCTAGACAGTAAGTGGCTATCTGGCAATACTGGGAGTAGTTGTTTTGCAACAGCTGGAGGCTCCGTTCTGGAAACAGTGGCGTACCAGACGTTTGTCATTTTTATTGGGAGGGGGGGCTGTGTAGGGGTATGTGTATATGATGTGTTTTTTACTTTTTATTTTATTGTGTGTTAGTGTAGTGTTTTTAGGGTACAGTCGCACGGGCGGGGGTTCACAGTAGTTTCTCGCTGGCAGCTTGAGCTGCAGCAGAAAATTTGCCGCAGCTCAAACTTGCAGCCGGATACTTACTGTAATCCTCCGCCCATGTGAGTGTACCCTGTACGTTCACATTGGGGGGGGGGGCATCCAGCTGTTGCAAAACTACAACTCCCAGCATGTACGGTCTATCAGTGCATGCTGGGAGTTGTAGTTTTGCAACAGCTGGAGACACACAGGTTGTGAAACACCGAGTTTGGTAACAAACTCAGTGTTTTGCAACCAGTGTGCCTTCAGCTGTTGCAAAAGCTACAACCCCCAGCATGTACGGACAGCGGAAGGGCATGCTGGGTCTTGTAGTTATGCAACAGCCGGAGGCATACTACATTGGCTGGGGATGCTGGGGATTGTAGTTATGCAACAGCTGGAGACACACTGGTTTGCTACTTAACTCACTTAACTCAGTGTGCCTTCAGCTGTTGCAAAACTACAACTCTCAGCAGTCACCGACAGCCAACGGGCATGCTGGGAGTTGTAGTTATGCAACCACCAGATGCACCACTTCAACTCCCAGCATGCACTTTAGCTGATTGTGCAAGCTGGGAGTTGTAGTTATACAACAGCTGAAGGTACACTTTTCCATTGAAAGAATGTGCCTCCAGCTGTTGCAAAACTACAAGTCCCAGCATGCCCATAAGGGCATGCTGGGAGTTGTGGTGGTCTGCCTCCTGCTGTTGCATAACTACAGCTCCCAGCATGCCCTTTTTGCATGCTGGGAGCTGTTGCTAAGCAACAGCAGGAGGCTGTCACTCACCTCCTGCTGCTGCTCAGGAAACAGGTCAGTCCCTCGCCGCCACCGCTCCTGGGGCCCCGATCCCAACAGGGATGCCGGGGATCGGGGTCCCCAGCACCCGGGGTCTTCTGCCCGCACCCGCTCACGTCCTCCGGAAGAGGGGCGGAGCGGGTTGCGGGAGTGACACCCGCAGCAGGCGCCCTGATTGGTCGGCCAGGAATCCGGCCGACGAATCAGGGCGATCGTGAGGTGGCACCAGTGCCACCTCACCCCTGCTGGCTCTTGCTGTTCGGGGCCGTCTCTGACGGCCCCGATCAGCCAGTAATTCCGGGTCATCGGGTCACTGGAGACCCGATTGACCCGGAATCCGCCGCAGATCGCTGGACTGAATTGTCCAGCGATCTGCGGCAATCACCGACATGGGGGGGCATAATGACCCCCCTGGGCGATATGCCGGGATGCCTGCTGAACGATTTCCCCCTCCGGCCAAGGGCGGATCCAGAGTGGAGTCTCGGGAGGGGCACTATTAGAGTATTTTGTGTTGGCGGACAGAAAACAAGATGTTGCTCACAGAACTTACAATATTATTAAATGTATCATACAGTCCTAACCTTGTTTAAGACTCTTAGGCCATGCTCACATGTCAGAATAATAATCAAATATACCAATTGCCACAGAATGGGAAAGTGCTAAAGAAATTTTTACCATTTAAAACTACAGCTCCCAGTATGACCTAAGCAGTGGTAAGGGGATACTGGGAGTTGTTGTTTCACCCATCATAACTGCAGAACTTACAAGTGACTACAGCTCTGATGGGACATAGTGAGGAGAATACAGAATGATATCAGTGACTACAGATGACCTCTTCTCTATAGTGAGGAGAATACACAATGATATCAGTGACTACAGGTGATGTCTTCTCTATAGTGAGGAGAATACAGAATGATATCAGTGACTACAGGTGACATCTTCTCTATAGTGAGGAGAATACACAATGATATCAGTGACTGCAGGTGACCTCTTCTCTATAGTGAGGAGAATACAGAATGATATCAGTGATTACAGGTGACGTCTTCTCTAGTGTTGAGCGGCATAGGCCATATTCGAATTCGCGAATATTCGCGAATATATGGACGAATATTCGTCATATATTCGCGAATATTCGCATATTCGTTATATTCTCGTTTTATTTTCGCGTATAGGAAAATACACGCATGCGAAAATTAGCATATGTGGAAATTCGCATATGCGAAAATTAGCATATGCTAATTTTCGCATATGCGAATTTTCGCACGCCAGTCTCACACAGTAGTATTACAGCCTTCTTTACACCATACAAGCTGGAAGCAGAGAGGGGTGATCACTGTGATGTGTACTGTGAAGAAAAAAAAACAAAACAAAAACGAATATTCGTAATTACGAATATATAGCGCTATATTCGCGAAATTCGCGAATTCGCGAATATGCGATATTCGCGAATAATATTCGAATTGCGAATATTCGCGAGCAACACTAGTCTTCTCTATAGTGAGGAGAATGTACAATGATATCAGTGATTACAGGTGACGTCTTCTCTATAGTGAGGAGAATACACAATGATATCAGTGATTACAGGTGACGTCTTCTCTATAGTCTTTCCTTATCTAATTCAGCTTGTACATACCGCCAGGATTTTTTCCAGCTAAATCTTCTCTCTGCAGAACTTGATGCCCAGACGTCTCCTCACTATGTCAGCGCATTCTGATCCTCTATATGAAAACAATAATTATAATACTGCCAAACAGTGTATTCTTTGAATATAATACTGGCACACACCCTCTGAATATAATTCTGACACACTGTACCCCCTGAATATACAACACACTGTACCCTCTGAATATAATACCGCCATACACTGTACCCTCTGTATATAATACTATCACACACTGCACCCTCTGAATATAATACTATCACACACTGTGCCCTCTAAATATAATACTACCACACACTGTACTCTCTGAATATAATACTACCACACACTGCACCCTCTGAATATAATACTACCACACACTGTGCCCTCTAAATTTAATACTACCAAACACTGCACCCTCTGAATATAATACTATCACACACTACACCCTCTAAATATAATACTATCACACACTGTACCCACTGAATATAATACTACCACACACTGTGCCCTCTAAATCTAATACTACCACACAGTGCATTCTCTGAATATAACTTGCTGTGCAGTGCACCCCCTGAGTAAAATACCGTAATGTATTGTGGCCCCTAAAAAACGTACCACCCCAGAAATTCCTCATAATATACACTATACTTCTGAAAGGCAAAACACTCTGTGCCTTCACATATAGTAATAATGCCCCATCTTGTGCCCCTACATATAATAATTATGACCCGTCCTGTTCCCCCCACATAATAATGCCCTCGGTGCTGTGCCCTTCACATATAATGCTCCTGTCATGTGGCCCACACATTTAATGCCCCCTGTGCTGTGCCCTTCACATATAATGCCCCCATTCTTTGCCCTCACATATAATGCCTCCATCATGCGCCCCTCATATATAAAGCCCCCATCATGCGTCCCGCACATATAATGCCCCCATCATGCGTCCCGCACATATAATGCCCCCTGTGCTGTGCCCCTCACATATAATGCCCCCATCATGCGCCCTCACATATAATGCCCCCTGTGCTGTGCCCTTCACATATAAAGCCCCATGTCCAGTCCCCTCGGGGCATTATATGTGAGGGGCACAGCACAGGAGGCATTATATGTGAGGGTCGCATGATGGGGGCATTATATGTTTGGAGCACATGACAGGAACATTATATGTGAGGGGCACAGCACAGGGGGCATTATATGTGAGGGGCGCATGATGGGGGCATTATATGTGAGGGGCACAGCACAGGGGGCATTATATATGAGGGGCGCATGATGGGGGCATTATATATGAGGGGCGCATGATGGGGGCATTATATGTGAGGGGCAAAGAATGGGGGCATTATATGTGAGGGGCACATGGCAGGAGCATTATATGTGAGGGGCACAGCACAGAGGGCATTATATGTGAGGGGCGCCCGATGGGGGCATTATATATGAGAGGCGCATGATGGGGAATTATATGTGAGGGGCACAGCACAGGGGGCATTATATGTGTGGGACACAGCACAGGGGGCAATATATGTGAGGGGAACAACACAGGGGGCAATATATGTGAGGGGCACAGCACAGGGGGCATTATAAGAGTGGGGCACAGCACAGGGGGCATTATATCATATAATGCCCCCCTGTGCTATGCCCCACACATATAATGCCCCCTGTGCTGTGCCCCACACATATAATTTATATGTGAGGGGCACAGCACAGGGGGCATTATATGTGAGGGGCACAGCACAGGGGGCATTATATGTGAGGGGCACAGGACAGGGGGGGGGGGGCATTATATCATATAATGCCCCCCTGTGCTGTGCCCCACACATAAATTATATGTGTGGGGCACAGGGGGCATTATATATGTGTGGCACAGCACAGGGGGCATGTGAGGGGCACAGCACAGGGGACATTATATGTGAGGGGCACAGGACAGGGGGGCATTATATCATACAATGCCCCCCTGTGCTGTGCCCCACACATATAATGCCCCCTGTGCTGTGTGCCCCACACATATAATTTATATGTGTGGCACAGCACAGGGGGCATTATGTGAGGGGCACAGCACAGGGGACATTATATGTGAAGGGCACAGGACAGGACAGGGGGCCCCATGTCATGTGCTCTTCACATATAATGCCCCCTGTGCTTTGCCCTGCAGACCCTCATTAAATATTCCCTTTTCTCTGACCCCCCCTCCTCCTCCTAACAGTGGCGCATATCCTGTTTCCCTGGGCCCTGAGCATAACCTTACTTACACTATGCAGGCCGCGGGGACGGGTCCTCCAGGCGCCGGCGCGATGATGTGACGTCATCGCGCCGGCCTTTAGTGGATCTCATCCCCGCAGCACACACGCTGCGTGTGTGTAAGGTTAGTGAATGGTGGAGCCGGAGCTTACAGCTTCGGCTCCACCATGCTAGGGAGCAAGGGGGCAGCAATCTCGGGGGGGGGGGGGGGGGGCAATTGCCCCGTTGCCCCGTTGCCCCCCCCCCCTGGATCCGCCACTGCCTCCGGCTAGCGGCGGGGGCCGGAAATGCTCAGGGCGTATCCATACGCCCTCGGTCCTTAAGGACTTGTAAACGGGGGCGTATGGATACGCCCTATGTCCTTAAGGGGTTAAAGGGGTACTCCGGCCCTGAGACATCTTATCCCCTATCCAAAGGATAGGGGACAAGATGTTTTATTGCAGGGGTCCCGCCGCTGGGGACCCCTGCAATCTTGTATTCGGCACGCCATGGTGCCAGCTCACAACCAGCCAGGTGGCGACCACAGGGCCGGAATATCGTGATGTCAAGACTCTGCCGTGTGACATCACCCCCCGCCCCCTTGTGTGATGTCACCCACCGCCCCCGCTATGCAAGTCTATGGGAGGGGGCGTGACGGCACTCCTCTTCTGGGCCTTGTAGTTTGCCAGCAGAGCTCTTTACATCGACATAAGGGGCATTTCCATACTCAGAAGAAATGGGGTTATACATTTTGGGCTTTTTTCCTATTAGCCCTTGTGAAAATGAAAAATTTGGGGTAACACCAGCATTTCAGGGGGAAAAAAAACAAATATTTAATTTTCACATCCAACTTTAACGAAAATTCGTGAAAGACCTGTGGGGTCTTAAGGCTCAATGTACCCCTTTACATTCCTTAAGGGGTGTAGTTTCCAAAATTGGGTCACACCTGGGTGTTTTTTTTTTTGCATTTATGTCAGAACCGCTGTAAAATCAGCCATCCCTGTGCAAATCACCAATTTAGGCCTCAAATGTACATAGTGCGCTCTCACTCCTGAGCCTTGTTGTGCGCCCGCAGAGCATTTTACGCCCACATATGGGGTATTTCCGTACTCAGGAGAAATTGTGTTACAAATTTTGGGGGTCTTTTTTTCCTTTTAACACTCGTGAAAATAAAAAGTAAAGGACAACACCAGCATGTTAGTGTAACATTTTTTATTTTTTACACTAACAGGCTGGTGTAGACCCTAACTTTTCCCTTTCATAAGAGGTAAAAGGAGAAAAATCCAAATCCAAAATTTGTAACGCAATTTCTCCTGAGTACGGAAATACCCCATATGTGGCACTAAACTGTTGCCTTGAAATATGACAGGGCTCCAAAGCAAGAGAGCGCCATGCGCGTTTGGGGTCTAAATTAGGACTTTGCAATAGGGGCGGACCAAGATACAAGGATGGGGTTTGTCGCCACCAAAACCCTACGGCAGTGTTTCCCAAACAGGGTGCCTCCAGCTGTTGCAAAACTCCCAGCCTGCCAGGACAGTCAATGGCTGTTTTGCAACATCTGGAGGCTCCGTGTTAGAAACACTGCCGTATGAGACGTTTTTAATTTTTATTGGGGGGGGGGGGGGGGGGGGGGTGTAACTGTGTAGGGGTATATGTATATGTAGTGTTTTACTTTTTATTTTGCGTTAGTGTAGTGTTTTTAGGGTACATTCACATGGCGGGGGTTCACAGTGAGTTTTCCGCTGGGAGTTTGAGCTGCAGTGGAAAATTTGCCGCACTTGTAGAAGGAAACACACTGTACATTCACATGGGGGGGGGGGGGGGCAGGAGGCCGTACATTCTGGGAGTTGTAGTTTTGCACAGCAGTAGACACACTGGTGGGGAACCACTGGGTTAGGAAACAGACTCTAGCTCAGTGATTCCAACCCGTGTACTTCCAGCTATTGCAAAACTACAACTCCCAGCATGTACGTTCAGTCAGTGCTTTCTGGGAGTTGTAGTTTTGCAACAGCTGGAGGCACACGGGTTGGAATCACTAAGTTAGGAAACAGATTCTAGCTCAGTGTTTCCCAACCAGTCTGCCTACAGCTGTTGCAAAACTACAATTCTCAGCATGCACTGACAGCCAAAAGGCATGCTAGGAGTTGTAGTTCTGCAACAACTTGGGAAGAACAGTTTTGAGACCGCTAAGTTGTGGACTCCAAACTGTAGCCCTCCAGATGTTGCAAAACTACAACTCCAAGCATGTCCAGACTGTCCAAGCATGCTGGGAGTTGTAGTTCTGCAACATCTGAAGGGCCAGATATTGCAGAACTACACGCCCAGCATCCCTGACAGTCTGGGCATGCTGGGAGTTGTAGTTTTGCAACATTTGGAGGGCTACAGTTTGGAGACCACTGTATAGTGGTCTCCAAACTGTGCCACTTCAGATGTTGCAAAACTACAACTCCCAGCATGCCCAGACAGTCAGTGCATGCTGAAAGTTGTAGTTTTGCAACATCTGGAGGACCACAGTTTGGAGACCACTACACAGTGGTCTCCAAACCGTGGCGCTCCAGATGTTGCAAAACTACAACTCCCAGCATGCCCGGACAACCAAAGGCTGTCTGGGCATGCTGGGAGTTTTAGTTTTGCAACTTTTAGAAGGCCACAGTGAGGATCACTTACCGGCGATCTTCACTGCAGCCTCCTCCGCCGCACTTTTCGGCCGCACTCCTCTTGATGGTCTCTCGCGCCGCCGCTGCTCTGATGCCGATGCCGCTGCGCTCTGGTAAGCCGGTTCTTCACCCCCCCCTCGCCGCACTTGTTTCTCCCCCGCTCTGCCCTCACATATATTGCCCCCTGTGTTGTTCCCCTCACATATATTGCCCCCTGTGCTGTGTCCCACACATATAATGCCCCCTGTGCTGTGAACCTCACATATAATTCCCCATCATGCGCCCCTCATATATAATGCCCCCATCGTGCGCCCCTCACATATAATGCCCTCTGTGCTGTGCCCCTCACATATAATGCCCCCATTCTTTGCCCCTCACATATAATGCCCCCATCATGCGCCCCTCATATATAATGCCCCCATCATGCGCCCCTCATATATAATGCCCCCTGTGCTGTGCCCTTCACATATAATGCCCCCATCATGCGCCCCTCACATATAATGCCCCCTGTGCTGTGCCCCTCACATATAATGTTCCTGTCATGTGCTCCAAACATATAATGCCCCCATCATGCGCCCCTCACATTTAATGCCTCCTGTGCTGTGCCCCTCACATATAATGCCCCCTGAGGGGACTGGACATGGGGCTTTATATGTGAAGGGCACAGCACAGGGGGCATTATATGTGAGGGCGCATGATGGGGGCATTATATGTGAGGGGCACAGCACAGGGGGCATTATATGTGCGGGACGCATGATGGGGGCATTATATGTGCGGGACGCATGATGGGGGCTTTATATATGAGGGGCGCATGATGGAGGCATTATATGTGAGGGCAAAGAATGGGGGCATTATATGTGAAGAGCACAGCACAGGGGGCATTAAATGTGTGGGCCACATGACAGGAGCATTATATGTGAAGGGCACAGCACAGAGGGCATTATTATGTGGGGGGAACAGGACGGGTCATAATTATTATATGTAGGGGCACAAGATGGGGCATTATTACTATATGTGAAGGCACAGAGTGTTTTGCCTTTCAGAAGTATAGTGTATATTATGAGGAATTTCTGGGGTGGTACGTTTTTTAGGGGCCACAATACATTACGGTATTTTACTCAGGGGGTGCACTGCACAGCAAGTTATATTCAGAGAATGCACTGTGTGGTAGTAACCCTCCCGCCCCCAGCTACCAATGGCAGGGGATAGGAGGAGGTGGCGCCCTGCCACCTCGCTCCTATCATTTAGCATGGTTGGAGCTGTCTGTGACAGCTCCGATCACTGTTATTTTCCGGGCGATCGGGTCACCAGTGATCGCCAACATGGGGGGAGTCTCAGGACCCCCCCAGGCATTGCCACGGGATGCCTGCTGATAGATAGCAGTAATCCAGGTCTGGTCCCCGCCCGGTGCGCGGCAGGGACCGACATTCCCACGGGCGTACAGGTACGCCCTCCGTCCTTAAGTACAGGACACGAGGGCGTACTTGCGCCCTCCATCCCCAACAGGTTAAGGACCACAGGTTCTTTCATTTTTTCCTCCTCACCTTCTAAAAATCATAACGCTTTAAATTTTCCACTTACAGACTCATATAAGGGTTTGTTTTTTGCGCCACCAATTTTACTTTGTAATGACATCAATAATTTTACCACAAAATCTACGGCGAAACCAGAAGAAAAATATTTGTGAGGTTAAATTGAAAAAAAAAAACCCTGCATTTTGTAACTTTTGGGGGCTTCCGTTTCTACGCAGTGCACTTTTCAGTAAAATTACATCTTATCTTTATTCTGTAGGTCCATAAGATTAAATTAATACCCAACTTATATAGGTTTGATTTTATTTCTGTAAATTTTTTTTTACTTTAAGCACGAAAATTTGTAGGTTTAAAACTTCCTTTTCTGACCCCTATAACTTTTTTATTTTTCTATATACGGGGCTATATGAAGGCTCATGATCTGAAGTTTTCATCGGTACCATTTTTGTTTTGATGGGACTTTTTGATCGGTTTATATAAATTTTAGTATACAAAGTGACCAAAAACATGCAATTTTGGACTTTGATATTTTTTTTTACGTGTATGCCATTGACTGTGTTTCAATTAATATTATATTTTTATAGTTTAGACATTTACGCATTCGGCGATACCACATATGTTTATATATGTGTATTATGTTTTTTTTTTTGTATTATGTTATATATATATATATATATATATATATATATATATATATATATATATATATATATATATATATAGTAGTTAGGAGTAGCCGTATTAGTCCAGTGATGCAAAATAGATAGAACGTGTGTTTTCTCCTTGTGAGCTCAGAAATGCTTATGACTTGATAAAGGGAGGAGTCCCGAAAGCTTGTCTCCACATAATCTTGTTAGTCCAATAAAAAAGGTATTACAAGATACTGCAACTACCGATGATTTTGCATTTTATATATATATATATATATATATATATATATATATATACACACAGTGACCCCCCCGACCTACGATGGCCCCGACATATGATCAAATCGACATACAATGCTTTTTTATGTCGGGGCCATCGCATTAAGTGCTATCTGGCAGCGCAAAATGCTTAAGCTGCTGCCGGATAGCAGCTTAATGTTCCCCATGTAAGTATTACTTACCCCTCCACGATGCTCCGGGGTGCCCTCCGGGTCCAGCGCTGGTCTTCCGGTGTCTTCTCGGCCCTCTCCGATGACGTCAATACGCTGCTGCGCACGTCATCCAAGAAGGCTGTTTCTGGTTGAAAGTCACTGCGGGCGGGCAATTAGAAAGGTAAGCGCAGCCGTGCGGAGAAGCTGGATGCGGTCGGGGGTTGCGGGATATTCGGCGTGGGGGGCGGGGGGCGGCTCTGCTCCTCTATCAACATGCTGGGCGGGCAGGGGATATAATTAGATGGGGGGGTGCGGCTTTTTGCTTGACGCGCTCCCTATACATGTGTTATCTCGGCAGCGCTGGGCGGTTGCGGCAACAGACAGAGCGGCGCTCACCTCAAGAGGGCGCTATAGGCGGCCGCCTACTTTGTCTATAGGCAAAGCCAGCCCTGATAGAACCACATTGATCTGTGTGCTCTGCACTTGATTGATAAAGCCTGGTTCGGCCAGGCTTTATAAGTCTCAGAGACATGGATGGCAGAGGAAGAAATGTAATTCCTCCGGCTACCTCAACTGAATGGTGGTCCTCTTAGTATGGGACTCCAGTGCTTGTGAATGCAAAGGATGATTGTCAGTGGCTGAAGGAGGCAGATTAGACTTAGTAGATTCTATGGAACAAATCCAGACACATTTTGGGGAGAAATCCTTTTTCAATGGCAGAATGCATTCTGCGCTGGAGTCCCATGCTAAGAGGACCACCATTCAGCAAGATACCCAGAAAGCCTTTTCTACTGCACGAGGACGCGGCTGCCGCGAGAGCTGTGAACATCCCCGCTCCCGCGATCCTACACCCTCACTGCCGCGACCTACCTACCAGGAGCCAGACGCAGTTCCGAGCCATTCATCCACCGGTCCAACGGGATACCACCTGCCAGGAGGACAAATACCCCATCAACAGACGGGACAATTCATAAGAAGATCGCAGGTATTGTGGGGCTGTGGTTAGGATCCAAAAGCTGGAACCCTTTGGGATCTCCAGAATGGCCCAAATTTCCCTGTACACGACAGAGTGCGGGGTCGACATACCCCCTTCATGCATTGTCTATGGGATCGCCTGGGATACATGAGCATTGTACTCTTACTAGTGTATCTCCGGTGCTCTCATAGAAAGTGCATAAAGAAGGCATGTCGGCCCCGCACTCCTTGCACAGGGAGATTCAAGCCCTGTTCTGGAGATCACCGGGGGAGGGATCTTTGGGGGCGGTGTCAGGAGTAAGGTTTGGTAGCTGACTAATTTGCAACTATGTTAAAGGACAAGTCTCATGCCCAAAATTACAGAAAAAGTTATCCCCTATCCTGCGGATAGGGGATAACTTTTTCTGTAATTTTGGGCATGAGACTTGTCCTTTAAGAATCACATTGGCTAACACATGGGGGATAGTTGTTTAAAAAGACAGTAACCATTTAAGGTAAACTAGGCTGAGAAACATATGAGTCTAATGTAAGAATTTCTCACTATGTTCCAACCAGGAATAGTGGCCACATACCCTCACGTGACCAGCCATGTTCTCTATGGCACTATGCGTGGTAAACTTAGAATCAGACTTTGTTGGTCAGCACATAGTTAGATTTCTATATAGACCAGCACAGTCAATGGAAGGATCCATAGGAAAAGGTCAGGCTGTTATCTTTTTCCCCTACACACTGCTACCATCACTTGGTCTACTATGGGACCAGATGGCATTTGGCATTTACAAAAACTACAGATGTTTACTAGACCTGACATCTGTCACTTAAGAGGAGAAACAACATATAGAGTATCCTTGCTGATGGATTACTAATGGCAGAATAATTCTTGTAGGATTGTAATAATCTCTATTGTTAATCCTGTTTCATTAAGTAGAAGCATTTTAGGGATTTATAGCACTAGGAAAACAAGATTCATGAGATGTGCAATTACTAAAGTGTGTATAATGCTCTGTGGCCAATGCATGAGAATACAGTGACAGCCTGAAGAAATGGTTCATATGACTAGCCTTATAGAGAAGCCATAGTGTCTGTATTTGTCACGAGTCCTAATGCTGAAGTGGGATGTTTTTATAGTATACAAAGAATATTGTGGCATTTATGTGGATACAGGATGACATTTTTCTGTTTGCATTATCAAATTGATTTTTATTGTGTTGTTTTGGAGCCAACATGCACCAAGTCTATATGGGTACAAGTCTAATGCTTTTTAAGAAAATAAATATTAAAGGAGATTTTAAAGGTTACAAAGGCCGGTGTCTCACATGCCAGTGAAATTCTACTGGCTCTAGATTAGACAGAATTATTAAAGGGGTACTCCCGTGGAAAACTTTTTTTTTAAATCAACTGGTGCCAGAAAGTTAAACAGACTTGTAAATTATGGCACAGAAGGAAAATGAAAAAGTCGGCAGACTCCCCATAACTTCTTTTTCAGGGTAGCTTCTTTATTGTATACTCACACATAAAACATTGTGCAGATGGGGGAGAGTGATCACGGTGGGGGGCATTCACTGTCATGCGACAGAATCTGTTTCACTCAATACTCAAGCTTCCTCTTTCCTGGAAAACTTGGAATACTATGCCGTAGATTTGTAAATTACTTCTATTAAAAAATCTTAATCCTTCCAGTACTTTTTAGGGGCTATATACTACAAAGGAAATTCTTTACTTTTTAGATTTCTCTGATGTCATGACCACAGTACTCTCTGCTGACCTCTGCTGTCCATTTTAAGAACTGTCCAGAGCAGGAGAAAATCCCCATAGCAAACATATGCTGCTCTGGACAGTTCCTAAAATGGACAGAGGTGTCAGCAGAGAGCACTGTGGTCATGACATCAGAGAAATCTAAAAAGTAAAGCATTTCCTCTGTAGTATATAGCCCCTAAAAAGTACTGGAAGGATTAAGATTTTTTAATAGATGTAATTTACAAATCTGTTTAACTTTCTGGCACCAGTTGATTCCACGGGAGTACCCCTTTAAGAGGTTCATCCTTCTGGCTGCCCCATGATCCTCTTACTGAAAGTTTTGGAGATGGCCTCAAAAAATGTATCCTATACTCTAAAAATATCCTTACCCTAAAAATGTCCTATCCAGTATACTACCCAGGGAGTATCAAAGTAACTGCCCTAAATAGGGCGACACCTTTCCTGACTTATCCCTTATGCCTTACACTGTAAACACCTATCACTTCCTCATGCATTTCATCCATTAAAGGTTCATTAGGGGAATACAGTGGTAAACTGATCATCCAACAATAAATGTAAAAAAAAGGGCTGGATACGTTTCCTGAAAAGGCGCAGTGGAGTATTGGGTATGATGCAGAAACAAAAGTGTCTGATGAGTTTCATAGAGAGCTTACTCATCTATTTTTGTTATTCCAAAAGATTTCAATTGAGAAGGCCATATACAAATGATATGAAGAGACAGGGGAATGATTTCTCAGCTTTTGGAAACACTATAAACACAAAATCTATCTTACCACTCCATTCCCTTGCTATGGTATTGCTGAAGATATCAGAGTAGTAATTACAGTGCTCCACTATCTTCAGTAATCTGTATAATGGGAAACTGAGCATGTGTATTGCTACTCTATTTACTTGGCGGACAAGGAACCTGCGCTGTAAGGTGGAGCCACCATGGATTGGAAACTAAATGGGAGCTGTCACTGTCACTGTGATATGTTGTAGAGAATGAGATGGGAGATGTGTGCGCTTAGCAGATTCTCTCTCATTCTGTGACCTGGATGGACACATAATGTAAGTCTATAGGACAGTTCACATCGGAGGGGAATTCTTGAGTTACAAGATTGGCCAGGAAGTTTACCTGTATCCTGCTGCCGAAGCCAAGTGCATCTAAAGCTTTAAAGGGGTACTCCAGTGGAAAACCATTTTGTTTTTTTAAGTCAACTGGTGCCAGAAATATTTGTAAATTTCTTCTATTTAAAAATCTTAATCCTTCCAATTCTTATCAGCTGCTGTATGCTCCACAGGAAGTTGTATTTCTTTTTGAAGTTCTTTTCAGGCTGACCACAGTGTTCTCTGCTGACACCTCTGTCCATATCAGTACCTGTTCAGAGTACAAGCAAATCCCCATAGCAAACCTCTCCTGCTCTGGACAGTTCCTGACATGGACAGATGTGTCAGCAGAGAGCACTGTGGTCAGACTGAAAAGAACTCCAGAAAGAAATACAACTTCCTGTGGAGCATACAGCAGCTAAAAATTAGTGGAACAAGAGAGAGAATAATGGCCGCTGCTCCCTTATATGGGCAAGGGCAGGGTGAATCTGAATGGTCCGAATACCTGTCATTCACTCGTACACAGAATGATGGGATTGCATACGTCACAGGGACCTCCACAGGTCCTCAAGCAGAAATACCATAGAGTTCACCCAGTCACGTGACCCGCAGGTCCCGACACGCCACGCGCAGGTAATTAACTATTCATTTACATTTATATATTGCTAACAATCTCATTGTTTCTTACATCTTTACCATTCCTTTTTTGTATATTTGTATTTTTCTTGAAACATATATCTGATTGTTTCATATGGACAACTGCTTTACTTTTACTTTACACGTTTTTTTTTTTACTTTTTATGTATTTAAACATTCTTATTCTCTACCTTATTTTCTCTCTCTGTCTCTCTCTCTCTCTCCCTCTTTCACTCTGCCTGATGATTTTTTATTTTTGGCAAACAGACAGTAGTAGTAATTTTTTTAGACCAGGTCAGGAGGTGGTCTAGACTTGCATTTTTTTGTGTGCCATTTGTGGCAAAATTTGGGCAAAAATCTAAAACACGCAGATAATAAATTTGTGATCACTGCATCTGTCACTTTAAAAAATGGTCTTGCAACACCAAAAGGTAAAAATGACAGATTTTAGAACTTGTAAAAAAAAACACAAAAAAACCTGCAATTAGCGCAAAAATTTGAAAGATTAACAAATGTAGACTGAAAAAAGCAATAGAACACAATGATAAATAACCCCCACAGTCCTTTAGAATGGTATGTCAATAAATATGATGTGCCATATTCCCACAAAAAACAATGGGCTGCTAATTACTTGTGGTTTTCATACATATTCCAATGGGAAATATGCATTAAGCTATACTATGGGGATTTTCTAATATTTATTGCAAAGTATATACTATTCATCCCTATCTTAGGCTTGGTTTAAACTTAGGTCCAAGCTGTTTTTTTTTTTTTGTCCTGTTAGGATTCTGGAAAATGCTGGACACTATATGGAAACCTGGCTTAAGTTAATGGGGTTTCCCGAGATCCATTGGTGTCTGTCTTGCACTAGACTGCTTAACTTCATTTACGCCTCGTGAATGGAACATGGAGGAGGCCCCAAACAGAGCTCTGATGTAAGGCTGAACCTAACCCCTTTAGGGGTTATCCAGGAATAGAAAAACAGAGCCACTTTCTATCAAGAACTGCTCCCAGTCTGTCTCCAGGTGGTATACCAATACGGGGTGGTATACAAATAAGCTAAAAATTACTGGAAGGATTAAGATTTTTAAATAGAAGAAATTAACAAAGCTGTTTAACTTTCTGGCACCAGTTGACTTGAAAAAAAATAGTTTCCCACTGGTGTACCCATTTAAATCTCATACACACAGTGCTAAAAAAAACATATATGGGCAGAAATTGACTGTGGTGTGGACTTCAAATCCACAGCATGTCAATTTTGGTGTCATAAACATTGTGGATTTATTTTGTGGTCACAGGGAAGGGGTCCCCCCTCCGAGGATCTGGGACACACGTCCTAGATCCCCAGGTAAGCGCTGCTCTAAACTGTCTGTGTGACTTTAAGATGCACACAGTTGGACTACTCCACTAAATGGTGCCAGGACTCGGATCAAACAATACATCACCTGTGAGTCACTTACTATCTGCAGCACCTGTATAGAACTGGTATCTTCCTTTATAATAATTCTTTATATTTTAGTATATATAGCGCACACAGATTCCGCAGCACTGTAGACTCATATTGGTCCCTGTCCCCATTGGGGCTCACAATCTAAACCTATCACTATTTTTTGGAAGTGTGGGAGAAAACCCATGCAAACACAAAGAGAACTTACAACTCTTTGCAGATGTTATCCTTGGTAGGATTTGAATCTCAGCGTTGCAAGGCAACACTGCTAACCACTGAGCCACCATACTTCCAATACAGTATGTATGGTGATAATATTCCTCCTTGTATACTGGTATTATTGGTAGTATTAGTCTCAGTATACAGGACTTGGTCAGTTACAGTATGATGGTAATATGTATGGTGATAATATTCCTCGTTGTATACTGGTATTATTGAAGGAAGGATTGTCCGGCACCATGTATGCTCTAAAAGATTGCTTTTATTCATGCCATAGCAAGGAAACAGACATCACAGGACTGTGGTAATTACCACAGTCCTGTGATGTCTGTTTCCTTGCTATGGCATGAATAAAAGCAATCTTTTAGAGCATACCTGGTGCCGGACAATCCTTCCTTCTATACGCTGTTGAAGCCGGGGCGGGACCGGCGGGTCCGTGACAGCACAGGTGTGTCGGAGATTCGGCTCCGGAGGTGAGCGGATACCACTGCATTTGGACGTATACTGGTATTATTGGTAATATTGGTCTCAGTATACAGGATTTGGTCAGTAACAGTATGCTGGTAATATGTATGGTGATAATGTTCCTCCTTGTATACTGGTATAATTGGTAATATTGGTCTCAGTATAAAGGATTTGGTCAGTAACAGTATGATGGTTAGAAAAAGGTGATAATATTCCTCCTTATTTACTGGTATTATTGGTAATATTGGTCTCAGTATAAAGGATTTGGTCAATAACAGTATGATGGTTATATGTATGGTGATAATATTCCTCATTGTTTACTGGTATTATTATTGGTCTCAGTATACAGGACTTGGTCAGTTACAGTATGATGGTAGTATGTATGGTGTTATTTGCTCCTTGTAGAAGGGTGTTATTTGGTAACTGTATGACTGTTATATTTAGTTATACAGTAATTTCATGCTTCAAAAAATAGTCTTACATTTAAGACTAAGATGTACACACAGTTGGACTATGCCATTGAATGCTGCCGGGACTCCCAATGCAGGGAGTATCCCTGTCTCAAGCTGCATGAACTGGAAGGTCAGACAGGAGCAGGGAATTGGCAGGGGAGCACATTGTTGGGAGGATGCAGGAGACTAGCATGACATGGGACCATTACATATTATTATCACACACCCATGTCTGTTCAGACTATTTCCAGGAGCTTAGGAGAAGAAAATATGGTGTCACGGCAACATCTATGGGCAAATGTGATGCAGGATGCCGTATGGAATATGCCCACATGCCCAAACTGTATCTTATATCCAGGTTAGGGTGCTTTCACACCACGTTTTGTACTTACGGTTCCCGAATTCGGCTGGGAGGAGGGGGGCGGGGCTTAATCACGGCACCCGCACTCAGCCGTATTCGGGAACCGTATTTAATGCATGTCTATGAGCCGACCGGAGTGAACCGCAGCCTCCGGTCGGCTGCGTTTTCGTCCGTATGCGGTTTCCCGACCGTAGGCAAAAACGCGGTTGACCACGTTTTTGCATGCGGTCGGGAAACCGCATACGGCCGAAAACGCAGCCGACCGGAGGCTGCGGTTCACTCCGGTCGGCTCATAGACATGCATTAAATACGGTTCCCGAATACGGCTGAGTGCGGGCGCCGCAATTAAGCCCTGCCCCCCCTCCTCCCAGCCGTATTCGGGAACCATAAGTACAAAACGTGGTGTGAAAGTACCCTTAGAGACAGCCCAACAAGATTCAAGTCCCCCCTTTTATTTGTATTGTTTTCCCCAATAAACGTATTGTTTCCTATAATATCCCTTACATATATCATCATTACATTTATACATATAGGCTGGCATTTCTCATTGTAGGTGTAAGTGAAGCATTTTTCTGCACCTTTTTTTTGTGTGCTGGTAATGTGTAGGAGCACCACATTTATTAAATGGCCACAGAGCATTTGATACATTTTGTGCAGGTCACATTTTCTGAAATTTCTCTCTTCACATACACCTAACAGCTAAGCTAAGTCTGGGCTGGTGTCGTTTTAGAGACTTTCAGTGGGTTTGCGCCTTTTTTGAGCCTTTTCACAAAAAGGCGCAGTTCATAAAACTCTTCCATATCGTGTGTATTGCCAAAATAAGTGGATTGCAACACAAAATCTGCAGAATTGTATAAACCGAAAGGCGCAAATAAACCCTCCTTGCGCCTTTTTTGCGCCTTTTGTAGACACAAAAAAACTGTCTAAAGACAATGATTAATGTCGGCCATAAAGTTTCATTCAGTACAAATCCTTCCTGGTGCATTTTTTGTGTTAATAAGTATATATGTACCTTAAGACTACATGCAAGTTTTTGGAATAGATACAGTGGTCCCTCAACATACGGTGGTAATCCGTTCCAAATGGACCATCGTTTGTTGAAACCATCGTATGTTGAGGGATCTGTGCAATGTAAAGTATAGGACAGTGGTCTACAACCTGCGGACCTCCAGATGTTGCAAAACTACAACACCCAGCATGCCCGGACAGCCAACGGCTGTCCGGGCATGCTGGGAGTTGTAGTTTTGCAACATCTGGACGTCCGCAGGTTGAAGACCACTGGTATTGGAGGTTATACTCACGTGTCCCCGTCGCTCCGGACCGCCACTGCTCGTCACCGCTGCCCTGGATGTCACCCTCCATCGCTGTCGCCGCGTCCCCGGGGTGTCCCTGACGCTCTGGCAAGGCCTCTGCTTCCCCGGCATCCTCGCTCTCCGTCGCCGCCATCACGTCGCTACGCACACCGCTCCTATTGGATGACGGGACGGCGTGCGCAGCGACGTGATGATGACGATGGAGAGCGCCGACGATGCAGGGGATGCCGAAGAGGACGCGCCGGAGCCCCGAGGACAGGTAAGTGATCGTCAGCGGACCACACGGGGCACCGTAAATGGCTATCCGGTGGCAGCTGAAGCAGTCTGCGCTGCCGGATAGCCTTTTATGCGATGGCCCCGACATACAAAAGCATCGTAGGTTGATGGCCTCTGAGAGGCCATCGTATGTTGAAATGATCGTATGTCGGGGCCATCGTAGGTCAGGGGGTCACTGTACTCTACTGTATTTCTGAAGATGTGATGTTATAGCTCCATCATTTCAAGAATTATTGTATTGGCTTATGCTCGTGAAGCCTCATTTTTTTTTATTTAATCCATGCACGAATTGTTTACCAAGCATATGAAAGCCTTTTTTCCTTATGGTTCAGAAGACAACAGCATTTGTAAGGGACTTATTAGTGCCAAGTAATCCTCTTAAGTAACTGCGCACAGTAAAGCAGTGTGCATCCTGGTGTGGAGAAGGCCCTCATTGTGGAGGAAGAATTATATGAATTACAGGAGCAGAATGCAGTTTCGTTCCTTCTTCTTGCATTATGTGCATATTACATCATGAGGATCCCTGTTTGGAACATGCGGCATTGGAATTCCACATCCTCCAGTACAAACTCAAGATGCTGGGCAGGTCTGCAAAGTCTTGGTTTCACAACATTGCATGTCCAGTAAGAAGAGAGAATGAAGATGGGAAGAAATGGCCTTCAGTCATCCTGAACAATCACAGAGAGAAGATACTTGGGGAGTTGGATGTGAATAAGGTTCTATCCTATCTTGTGTATGAAAAAGTGTTTTCTTTGGACGAGTATAGAGACGTTCTTTCTCATGATAACAGTAAGAAGAGAGCTGAAGTTTTCCTTGATAAACTTGCAGTCAAAGGTCCCAGTGCATTTTGTGCATTTTGCTCAATTTTGGAGGAGATTTCACCTCATTTGCTGTCAGGATTAATACCAGATTGTAAAGGTAAGTAAGACGAGTAGACTAGTCTCAGATAATATAGTGTTAAAGTATAGAAAAGAAAACCAAGTAAATACCCATAATAGCACAATATTTATTATTAACACTTAAAAGCATTTTAGATTTGGATTTTGCAATAATATATGTAGTAGTCGATATACGGTGCAAGGTTAAATGGGAGGACAGATGCATATCATGCGTACAACACAACGAACAATGGCAGCATGGATTATTGATAAATATTCAATGCAACACTATAAAAATTAGCAGCTTCTTCAATGTCACATTTGTGCATTTGCTGGTGATTGCCTACACAATTATATTATCATTTTTATGAATAAAGTGCCAGTGAATTCCCTATCACTTTGCAGACCAATATTTTTGTCTGCATGTAGCATTTTCTGAAGCGTTGTACAGAGATATTCCAACAATTCACATCAATCTTTGCCCCCATACAGGACTCAAAATCCTCAAGTCAAATGAAAAAAGTCAAGCAAAAAGACATTTTCCCAATTAAAATGCTTTACTATGTTGAAAATGACAGTGAAGTGTAGTTTTTATTTTGTGGTTTTTTTTTCCGACAGATATTTTTCCATGGTATTTACTTATGTTTTCCTACGTTTTGCTTATTTTACAACTGTTCTGAGCTGATGGTTTTTTCAGAGCTTAAATCCACCACATTTTATGTGGAAACCTTAGTAATAATGTTGGGGCGGATGTCAGGTATACGCCCCCTTTGTAAGGGACACACCCCTTTTGTAGAGGACATGTCTTCTAATCCCAAACGACATGCCCCTTTTTTGGGTTTTCTAAGAAAATTGAAAAGTTGGGTTTATTGGATTTTTTTGGCTGCCAAATCTGGCACAGCTTTAGGTGCTAAACCTGGAAAAAAAAAAAAAAAAGACATCAGGAACATGTTAGTAAATAACCCCCATAGTCTTTTGGTTACCCTGTTTAAAATTGTATAAAAAGTGGAAAATAACTAAAAAATTCGTAGGTATAAAAAAAAAAAGGTAACTGTTAAACAAAGACAATGCTTCATTGAGCAATTAAAAAAGTTAAAAGTTATGGCTCTCAGAATATGGAAGCATGAAAAATTTCTATATACATATATATATATATACACACACACATACACACACACACATATTTATATTATAAATACTTTTTCCAACATGAGTTGCCTCCATAGAATCTGCGAGGAAAACATCTAAGGCTCTGCACTTTTCCAGCATCATTCTTCTTTTCCCTACCCTAAAAATAATTCCTCCCTTGGTGCCCTGCATCGTAAGATTGATTCAGTAAGTTGCTTTAGGGCAAAGGTAGGTGGACTGGGTGGGTGTGAGTAGGGAGACAGGCATTCCAAATAGGTGAAATCCCCCATAAAGGTAGATGCCCCCAGTAGGTAGGTCATTTCCCTCCAATAGGTAAGGTATTTTCTAATGTCTGCAGTAGGTAGGTAATTACCACCCATTAGTTGGATGCCTAATGTGCAGATTAGAAAGGTCCCCCCTATTTGGTAGATGCCCCTATTGGACAGGTTGTCACCATTAAACAGCCCCCATTAGATAGATGTCCCCATTAAACAGGTCACCCCCAACAAGATATATTTGATTTTTGTGATGCCATCATGTACTGCCTACACCAGAAATCCTGCAAAGCTGTAATACAGTACAGGAGCAGGCAGTCCAGCCATAGACAGGAGTCCCTGCTGCTGAATGTACACTAGATAGTGCACTTGTTTGCCTCCCCACTCACATTACATTCGTAGGGGTCAAAAATGTATAATTATGTGATTGTCAGACCTTGCGCCCCTAAGAATTTTGTGCTCAGGTCAACCATCCCCCCCTGCTCCCCAACACTACACCTCTGGGCACAGCTGCTTCCAGCCACACTGGCTGAGCTCTCCTCCTGCCCAGATGCCATTTTTGACCGTTTGAATTCAGGAAGAAGCCCTATGCTCAGGCTTGACAGACAGGAGTTGGGTAGCCACAGCATTCACACCCCTCATGACTGGATACCAGTCATGTCTCACAGGTTGTTTACACAATGACTTAGGCTGTGCAGCCACAGATCAGTGTCATGCCATTTACATCTAGCCTGATCAGTGTGTCATGCCATTTACATCTAGCCTAATTGCTGCAATGCACAAGTTGCTATGGCAGGTTTTAGTCTATCTGCCCAATTGTTCTAAAAGGAATAAAAGGGTGCACATGTGTACAAAAGCAGGTAGGTGGTGCTATTGTCCTGCAGTAACATTATTTACCTTCTAACAATGATCTTGAATCCAAATCATTTTTAAAAGAAGCTGAGTAACATTTTTATTTGTTGTGGGATCTGACCGGTAAACTTTAACCCTCATCTCTGAGGATATGATCTAATTGTTGACAGTAAATATATGTCTCCTGCAGAGTTGTATTATGGCCTTATGCTCAGAGGGGGTAATTTATCAGTAATGATCTTGGCTAGATCATATTTTTTGTTTGTCTAGATGTGTTTTTTTTTTGGAGGTGCTGCTCCAAATTTATCATATTGTCGCAGTGGTCATGATAAATTTCACGCAGATCTGCACCCAGATGATTTTCTACCCCGCTTTCAGATCACGTCTACCCTGCTTCTGAGGAGCTTGTTTGTGTGTTTTAATTTTAAGGCAAATTAATGTCTACAAGAAGGTCTGCAAAGAGAGTCTCACATTTGAGCAGTGGTTTACCTTGCCGCAGGCCAGGAAAAAAAAAATATTGTTCGAGAGACGGAGGTTTACAGATTATTATTATTTTTTAACCTTTCACTTTTTATTTTATTTTGCTATAATCACTTTGTCGGATATTTTTTGTAAACTTGGGCACATGAAATTGTGAGATGCTGGCCATTGCTAACAATCTAATTGTTTCTTACGTCTTTACCATTCCTTTTTTGTATGTTTGTATGTTTCTTAAAAAATATATCTGGTTGTTTCATATGGACAACTGCTTTCCTTCTACTTTACACGTTTTTTTTTTTTTTTACTTTTTATGTATTTAAACATTCTTATTCTCTACCTTATTTTCTCTCTCTGTCTCTCTCTCTCTCCCTCTTTCACTCTGCCTGATGATTTTTTATTTTTGGCAAACAGACAGTAGTAGTAATTTTTTTAGACCAGGTCAGGAGGTGGTCTAGACTTGCATTTTTGGTGTGCCATTTGTGGCAAAATGTGGGCAAAAATCTAAAACACGCAGATAATAAATTTGTGATCACTGCATCTGTCACTTTAAAAAAAATGGTCTTGCAACATCAAAAGGTCAAAATGACAGATTTTAGAACTTGGAAAAAAAACCACAAAAAAACCTGCAATTAGCGCAAAAATTTAAAAAATTCACAAATGTAGACTGAAAAAAGCAATAGAACACAATGATAAATAACCCCCATGGTCCTTTAGAATGGTATGTGAATAAATATGATGTGCCATATTCCCACAACAAACAATGGGCTGCTTATTACTTGTGGTTTTCATGCATATTCCAATGTGAAATATGCATTAACCCTGTAAGGACCAAGCCCATTTTGGCCTTAAGGACCGGAGCGTTTTTTGCACATCTGACCACTGTCACTTTAAACATTAATAACTCTGGAATGCTTTTAGTTATCATTCTGATTCCGAGATTGTTTTTTCGTGACATATTCTACTTTAACATGGTGGTAAATTTTTGTGGTAACCTGCATCCTTTCCTTGTGAAAAATCCTAAAATTTGATGAAAAATTTGAAAATTTTGCATTTTTCTAACTTTGAAGCTCTCTGCTTGTAAGGAAAATGTATATTACAAATAAAAACATTTTTTATTCACATATACAATATGTCTACTTTATGTCTGCATCATAAAAGTGACGAGTTTTTACTTTTGGAAGACATCAGAGGGCTTCAAAGTTCAGCAGCAATTTTCCAATTTTTCACAAAATTTTCAAACTCACTATTTTTCAGGGACCAGTTCAGGTTTGAAGTGAATTTGAAGGGTCTTCATATTAGAAATACCCCACAAAAGACCCCATTATAAAAACTGCACCCCCAAAAGTATTCAAAATGACATTCAGTCATCATTTTAACCCTTTAGGTGTTTCACAGGAATAGAAGCAAAGTGAAGGAGAAAATTCACAATCTTCATTTTTTACACTCGCATGTTCTTGTAGACCCAATTTTTTTATTTTTACAAGGGGTAAAAGGAGAAAATGTATAATTATATTTGTAGCCTGATTTCTCTCGAGTAAGCACATACCTCATATGTCTATGTAAAGTGTTCGTCGGGCGCAGTAGAGGGCTCAGAAGGGAAAGAGCGATAAGGGGATTTTGGAGAGTACGTTTTTCTGAAATGGTTTTTGGGGGGCATGTTGCATTTAGGAAGCCCCTATGGTGCCAGAACAGCAAAAAACCCTCACATGGCATACCATTTTGGAAACTAGACCCCTTGAGGAACGTAACAAGGGGTACAGTGAGCATTTGCCCCCCACTGGTGTCTGACAGATCTTTGGAACAGTGGGCTGTACAAGTTTTCATTTTCACGGACCACTGTTCCAAAGATCCGTCAGACACCTGTGGGGGGTAAATTCTCACTGCACCCCTCATTACATTCCGTGAGGGGTGTCGTTTCCGAAATGGGGTCACATGTGGGTTTTTTTTTTTGCGTTTGTCAAAACCGCTGTAACAATCAGCCACCCCTGTGCAAATCACCTCAAATGTACATGGTGTGCTCTCCCTTCTGGGCCTTGTTGTGCGCCCCCAGAGCACTTTGCGCTCACATATGGGGTATCTCTGTAGTCGGGAGAAATTGCGTTACAAATTTTGGGGGGCTTTTTTCCCTTTTACCTCTTGTGAAAATGTAAAGTATAGGGCAACATCAGCATGTTAGTGTCAAAAATTTAAATTTTTTACACTAACATTCTGGTGTAGACCCCAACATTTCCTTTTCATGAAGGGTTAAAGAAGAAAAAGCCCCCCCAAACCTTGTAACGCAATTTCTCCCGAGTACAGCGATACCCCATATGTGACCCTAAACTGTTGCCCTGAAATACCACAGGGCTCCAAAGTGAGAGCGCCATGTACATTTGAGGCCTAAATTAGGGATTTGCATAGGGGTGGACATAGGGGTATTCTACGCCAGTGATTCCCAAACAGGGTGCCTCCAGCTGTTGCAAAACTCCCAGCATGCGTGGACAGTCAACGGCTGTCCGGCAATACTGGGAGTTGTTGTTTTTCAACAGCTGGAGGCTCTGCTTTGGAAACAGTGGTGTACCGGACGTTCTTATTGGGGGAGGGGGGCTGTGTAGGGGTATGTGTATATGTAGTGTTTTTAACTTTTTATTTTATTTTGTGTTAGTGTAGTGTAGTGTTTTTAGGGTACAGTCACATGGGCGGGGGATTACAGCGAGTTTCCCAGCGCAAAATTTGCTGCATCTCAAGATGCGAGAAACCAGTGTGTCTCCAGTTGTTGCAAAACTACAACTCCCAGCATGGTCTGTTAGTGCATGCTGGGAGTTATAGTTTTGCAACAGCTGGAGGCACACAGGTTAGGAAACCCTGAGTTAGAAACAATGTTTTCCAACCAGTGTGTCTCCAGTTGTTGCAAAACTACAACTCCCAGCATGCCCAGACAGCTGAAGGGCATGCTGGGAGTTGTAGTTCTCAACATCTGAAGGGCCAGATGTTGCTGAACTAAAACTCCCAGCATGCCTGGACAGTCAGTGCATGCTGGGAGTTGTAGTTTTGCAACAGTTGGAAGAGCACAGATTGGAGACCATTATACAATGGTCTCCAAACTGGGGCCCTCCAGATGTTGCAAAACTACAACTCCCAGCATGCCCAGACAGCCAAAGGCTGTCTAGGCATGCTGGGAGTTGTAGTTTTCAGACTTCTAGAAGCAGCAGTGAAGATCTTCACTGCTGCCTCTGAGGACTACATACTTACCTGCCGGTCCCGTTGCTGCTCGTCCACGTGGCCGGTCCCGCGCTGCTCCTCGGTCCCGCCGCTGCTCCAGGTAAGTCCGCCGGTCCCCACGTGCTCCCCCCCTATGCCGCAGGTCCCCGCGAGCCCCCGCAGCCATCGTCCCCCGTTCTGCCCGACTTCCAGGGGCGGGCAGTGCGGGGGATCTGAACTTTCACCCCAGATCACTGTGATTGGTCCACAGGGACCAATCACAGTGATCGCTGACCAGGACCATCAATGGATGGTCCTGGGGGTGAAGCAGAAGTTGTCCCCTGCTGGAAACAGCGGGACTTCTGCCAGTTAACCCGTGCGATGCTGCGCATCGCCGGGTTAACTGAATGTCATTTATAAACGCCGGGATGTGCGAACGCACTGCACAACCCGGCGTTTATATATGACATTCTGCGGGAAGGGGTTAAGCTATACTATGGGGATTTTCTAATATTTATTGCAAAGTATATACTATTCATCCCTATCTTAGGCTTGGTTTAAACTTAGGTCCAAGCTGTTTTTTTTTTGTCCTGTTAGGATTCTGGAAAATGCTGGACACTATATGGAAACCAGGCTTAAGTTAATGGGGTTTCCCGAGATCCATTGGTGTCTGTCTTGCACTAGACTGCTTAACTTCATTTACGCCTCGTGAATTGAACATGGAGGAGGCCCCAAACAGAGCTCTGATGTAAGGCTGAACCTAACCCCTTTAAAGGGGTTATCCAGGAATAGAAAAACAGAGCCACTTTCTATCAAGAACTGCTCCCAGTCTGTCTCCAGGTTGGGTCTAGTTCTGCAGCTCAGTTTCATTAAAGTAAATGGAGCCAAGTTGTAAAACCACACACAGCCTGGAGACAGACGTGGAGCTGTTTTTGACACTATCAAACTATCATGCCATTTTTTTTCATGTACAATCCTACCTGGCAAAGATTGGCTGAACTTCTAGTCAGTCAAGGCTAGGTTTGTTTTCTGCGCCACCTTAGCGCAGTCAGTTTGTCTAGCACCACGGAGGAGAATAAAACAAAGTTATCATACACCAAAAAAATTTATCAGCTCACCCTTAAAACGCCCCACTGCGGCATGGACTGGGGTGGGCTTCGATCCCATAAATAATTTCAAGAAAGAGATGATGTCAGGCGCAGACTCTCAGATAAAACTTCAGCTTTATTGTAAACCAATTGACATAATAGAATTCACAGGTATAGGTTTACATTAAAGCTGAAGTTTTATCTGAGAGTCTGTGCTGGACATCTTTTCTTTCTTAAGACAAAGTTAATACCATTCCTTATTAATGTGTGCATATTATAATCATCTAAATTTAAATATATATATCGAGCTAATTGTTTAAAGGAGAAAGTGGGCCACTGGTAGGGGCTAATCCAGTATTTTTCAATGGGCACAGATTTTTCACAGACTTTTTGAGCACATAGACTTAACTGTTGCTGTACTTCAGCAGGATGTGTTGCCACTGATGTGGGATACACCAGCCGATGATCAGTCCTGCTGTCTGTTTCTATGTTATCATCCTATAGAAAACACCTTGATCAGCCTCTACCAGTGCCAGACTGGCCCACTGACATCGTACTGTCGGGGAGGGACACGGTGGGGGGGGTACAATAAGGCAACAGCAGCCGGTGTTTTGCACTGATTCAGTGCTTCCTCTGGCCCAGGGGAGGGACACAGTGGGGGGGCGGGGGGTGGGTTAGGTACAATAAGGCAACAGCAGCCGGTGTTTCGCACTGATTCAGTGCTTCCTCTGGCCCAGGGGAGGAACACGGTGGGGGGGGTGGGTACAATAAGGCAACAGCAGCCGGTGTTTCGCACTGATTCAGTGCTTCCTCTGGCCCAGGGGGCCAGAGGAAGCACTGAGTCAATGCGAAACACCGGCTGCTGCCGCCTTATTGTACCTATCCACCGTGTCCCTCCCCGAAAAGTTTTGTCTTTATATGTGAGTATGCAACAATAAAAGAAGATCATTGAAGACGTGGTGAGTTGCCTACTGTTTCTTTTTCTTATCTAGGTATATCAACACCTGCATTATTGTCAGCCAGAGCACCACTCGCTTATATCGTAAGCGCTTCCATTACCCCACGATCTACTGCCTTATTGGTATACCACCCAGCAGTGCCGACTACTTGTATTTCTGATCTACATTGACATCATACTGTATTCACAGGGTCGGTCATATTGTGTCTGTGCCGCAAGCTGTACAAGCTCACTGCAAAATGTCACAGTTGGGGGGAAATCATGGCAAAAAACACTATAGGGGGAGATTTGCCAAAACCTTTCCAAAAGAAAAGTTGCTGAGTTGCCCATAGCAACCAGATCGCTTCTTTCATTTTTCACAGGCCTTTTCAAAAACGAAAGAAGAGAGCTGATTGGTTGCTATGGGCAACTCAGAAACTTTTTCTCTGGACTGGTTTTGATAAATCACCCCCTAGATTATATGACTACAGGACTGGAGTAGACCATAATGTTAGTGGCACAGTTTTCAACCTAGTGAAATGGCAACCAGTCTTGGTAAAGGAAGAATTAGAGACAGAAGATTTCAGTCTGTATTATTCTGCAGGCAGTAGATACATTTTCGAAAGTGAGGATGTGTGGGGACTCTCAATACGGGGGAAAATTTATCAAAACTTACAGAGTACAGAGGAAGAGTGGAAAAAGCTGGCATCTGATTGGTTGCTATGGGCAAATGCACCACTCTTCCTCTACACAAGGTTTGATAAATCTCCTCCTATGTGTTTTGCAGTTGATGCTATGGTGTGGTGCTCTGACTGTAAATGTGGTATGACAAGAGGACCACTTTAGCGGATAGCATAGGGTATATAGTATGTACTGCACCAATGTCTCCCAAATGAAATAAGTAGCTTTCACATGTTAATAGGTATCAAAGGAAATCTGTCACCAGTGTCACCTGCACTAACCTGTCGGTACCGACAGATGACACTGATGACAACGATACTCACATTGTCCCATTCCGTGGCGGGGATCTTCAGTAATCTTCTCCGTTAGCTCTGCTCCGGGCACCCGGCTTGGGGCATTGGGCGGAGTGAGCTGCTCCCTGCTGGGTGCCTCTGTGAGAGAACAGCAGCGGTGACGTCACTAAGCTCCGCCCGTGCCCCAAGCCGGGTGCCCAGAGCGGAGATAATGAAGAAGATTACCAAAGATCCCCGCCACGGAAAGGGACAAAGTGAGTACCGTTGTCATCACTGTCACCTGCACTACCTGTCAACAGGTTAGTGCAGGTGACACTGGTGACAGATTTCCTTTAATGTTGTTACATATGACTGATAAAAGCTTTTTCTGTCCACATATGAAACATTTACAATTGATGACACTCTCTTCAGTCTCCATAGATACAAACAAAGTGGTAATAAAGGCAAAAAGATATTTTTCTATCTTGCTGAGTTTAGTTACCATAGAAATTCCAAGAAAGTTGAAAGATGTGGGCAGTACACACTGCACCATGTAAAGGTACCATACAGTAGTATAAGAAACAAGACACTTGTACAGATTAGCAGTTTATAAGTGTTATAGGGTGTACAGAACTGTATAGTTGTATGTAGGACATATGTTATTGCTGTTATGTACATAACAATTAAGTCCCCATTTACACTATGGAGAATCTGTGCAGAACATCCATGAGAATTTTCATTGCGAATTCCACCTTGCAGCACACTCCCATAGTTTTAAGTGGATTCTGCTGCTGTATTTATGTGACAGTAGTTCCGTATGAGATCTTCAGATGAGGATTTGGATTCCAGCAGAAGATTGAACATGTTCAACCTTCCGTCAGAATCAAACAGTAGCAATAAAGCATCATAGCGGCCCTGGTGGCCAGGTAGCAGTATGCAGCAGTGCATAGGCAAGTATCAGAGCTTTTACTAGGGCTTTCCTGATCCTGGAGTTCCTGTCATTCCCCCTGGCTTTGCAGACATTTCCTGAGCTTTTCAGATGTCCTGAGTCAGGGCTCCTCCCTGTATATTGCAGGCAGCAGAACGCTGAGAGCAGAGATCCAGGAGACTCAGTAATACCAGTCTGTATCCCTGTGACCCAGTTGTATGTGCTCACTGTTTAGGCCCAAGTCAAGTCAAGAAATTTTCAGCAAGGACATTTTTAAGAGACTGTGTCATCTGTGATAGGGCGAGGTGTCAGGTGCAGGGCAGATGTAATTACCCTAGGGGCAGATGGCATTAAGCCCCCTCCCATAGACTTGCATTGAGGGGGCGGGGTGTGATGTCATGAGGGGGCAGGGCTATGACTTCAGAAGCTCCCGGCGCCGGCTCCAGCGTTCAGAACAGTTTGTTCCAAACGCTGAGCAGTGGAGTACCCCTTTAAGTCAGACATTTTGGGGAACCTTTCATAAGCTTCTTACAAAAGGTTACCTATTGGTGCCCAGGCTTTACCTTCCTGGCTGACGTCTTGAGACTTCAATATCTCCACATAATTTTCCTTCTTTGTCATGCCATCTTTTTTGTATGGTGCACCAGTCCCTCACAAATCTGTTAAAATGTAACCTTATTGGTGTTCCTTTTAGGCCTTTTATTAGCATTAACTGATCGATTATTACCTATTTATGTAATTACTGTGTAGGAATTTTGCATATGATATGCTATGACTTAGTTTGCGGATATTATCTCTTAAATGGCATTGAGTGGCCAGTTATGCAAGTAAAAAAACGTATAAAATTGGTCAACATTTTCAGTAAGTACCTACCTGTGTAAAACTGATATGTCTAAAAGGTGACCTGTTGGTGACTAAAGTTTTATGGTGATACAGAAATTGCTCTTGAATTTCTCTCAGTCTAATAGTCAAAGATTTAGTCTTTATTATAGGGTCACTGCACTAGACATGACAACATCATGTACTGTATGTCACATTTCTTTCAGTGCTTTTTCTGTTCTTCTGATTTTTTTGTTTGTATACTCTGAGGCTTTCAAATAAAAATAACTTTCAGATAAAGCACTCCACTTTGTTTAATCCCATCTCTCGCTTGGGTATTCATATTCAGTCTGACATTAATTTACCCTGGTGTCACAATGATTTCATAAGAGGTTTTCTTTATATACAGCTTGAGCAGCTGAACACAAAGCAATCAGTACCACGTACTATCTTTAGAGCAAGCATCACATCAAACAGCACAAACCCTTTAGATGCATTACAGATTATATACAGCAAACCTCTTGTTTTCCAGATCTGATGCACAAAGGTCTACCTGACGTCCTGGCCGAAGAGAAGATGAGGCCTGCCTCTGAGAAACAGGAACGTGAACAAAACCAGAATAATGACCTGGAGTGGAACACTTATGGGGAAGACGAGATGCAAGAATCATTTGAGGAGTACAGGTTATTATTGCTATTTTTATATTTTTCAAGTATTAATGTTATACTGTTTTGCTGTATGGAAACGTAGTCTATGCTGTTGTTGGTATATGTACACAAATCTATATTTATTGATGGCGTTATCCCCATCTATACTTTAAAGGTACATTGCACATACAATCTATGAAATACCGTAAGGCCTTATTCACATGAGCGTATTGGTATACAGCTGTATGATGGATATAAAATACAGAAGTATTAAAGGAGTAGTCCAGTGGTGACTCAGTGGTGAGCAACTTATCCCCTATCCTAAGCATAGGGGATAAGTTTGAGATCGCGGGGGGTCCGACTGCTGGGGCCCCCTGCGATCTCTCTGTACGGAGCCCCGACAGCCCGCGGGAAGGGGGCGTGTTGACCTCCGCACGAGGCGGCGGCCGACACGACCCCTCAATACAACTCTATGGCAGAGCCGAAGCGCTGCCTTCGGCAATCTCCGGCTCTGCCATTGAGATGTATTGAGGGGGCGTGTCGGCTGCCGCTTCGTGCGGGGGTCGACACCCGCTATCTGGGCCGAGAGCCGGGGACCGTACAGAGAGATCGCAGGGGGCCCCAGCGGTCGGACCCCCCGCGATCTCAAACTTATCCCCTATCCTTAGGATAGGGGATAAGATTTTCACCACTGGACTACCCCTTTAAGGATGATGTATGTCATCCTTACTGCTTCAGTATAGCATCTGCCTTTCTGTAAAGTAAATACTGATGGGTTTCTTTATGCTATGCTATGGGCACCTTTGAAAAGCATATTTTTATTCTTGCTTTGTTCTTCTGATTGAGCAAAAACATTTTCTCCATAGGTCTTTATTAAAAACATTACTTACATTCCCTTCTACAGCCTTCACAGTGTGTGGTATGAGCTCTATTTCTCTGTTTACTTGTACACAGCCTATGTTATTGTCCCCTGGCCTACACTCTCCCTCCAGCGTCTGTGAATTAGCCTTCAAGGTGTCTCTCCCCTCAGTCTCCTTTTTGAGCTGTAGTGTACCTTCCTCCCTGATCTTATCTAACACCGATAAAGCAGAAAGTTAGTGTGACTGACTTATCTTTCTCTGAGTAGCAGCTAAGTGGTAAGAATTTTTTAATAAAGACTATTTAGATAGTGGCTTCATTTTGCATTTAGGAAACAAATGAACAATAAAAAAATCAGCACAAAGGTGTCCATACTTTTTAAGTCCTATAACCATATACTTGTTTTCCCTGTAAAAATTATGAAGATGTTGTCTCTTGGGAAAACTATGAATGTTCCTTAACCCCGTCATGATCCAGCTAGTTTTGGCCTTTATGACCCAGTCTGTTTTTTAAAATCTGACATGTGTCTCTTTAAAGGGGTATTCCACCCCTAGACATCTTATCCCCTATCCAAAGGATAGGGGATAAGATGTCCGATCGCGGGGGTCCCACCGCAGGGGACCCCCGCAATATAGCACGCAGCACCCACCTGTTACCTCTCCGGAAGCGCTGGAGGGTCTTGCTCCCGACCACAGGGATGGAAGATTGTGACGGCACGACTCGGCCCCCGTGTGACGTCACACCCCACCCCTTCAATGCAAGTCTATGGGAGGGGGCGTAACAGGCGGGTGCTGCATGCTATATTGCGGGGATCCCAAGGGGCGGGACCCCCACGATCAGACATCTCATCCCCTATTCTTTGGATAGGGGATAAGATGTCTAGGGTGGAGTACCCCTTTAAATGGTAATAACTTTGAACTGCTTTTACCTGGCAAAGTGATTCAGAGATGTTTTTTCGAGACATATTGTACTTTATATTAGTGGTATTGTTGATACATGAAGCGATTTTTGTGAAAAACTAAAATATTGTGAAAAATTTGAAAATGTTCCATTTCTCTAAGTTTGGAACTCTCTACTTGTAAGAGAAATAGTCATGCCAAATACATTTTGTTATTAATTCACATCCACAACATATCTACTTTATGCTGGCATAATTTGTTAAACATTATTTAAATTTTCTACGAAAGTTCAAAATGAAAAATTTTTTGGGGACCACTTGAATTCTGACTATATATGTGTAAATATATATATATACGTGTGTATATATATATATATATATATATATATATATATGTATGTGTGGTAATTAGCTGGCACAGTTAATTGAATTTGTCGGAGGGGTTTGGTACCAGCATATCTGTTGCAGCATATGGCACAGGGTATCTGCTCCCGCTCAGACTGCGTGTTCCCACCCTCCCTCCCTTAATTTAAGACTTCCCCTCTTACTTATTATTCCTTAGGGTAGCCCCCTTCTTCATAGGCTACCTCAATCAGCCAGCCAGGCACACCTCAGGCATTGTTAACTAGATAAGAGTATCACATTGTTACTAATTCTGTACACGTTATTTTAACCCGACCACAAATATGTATATATATATATATTTCCAATAGATTCCCTTCCCCTTATGGAAATCCAATAAAACCCTAATTTCCCCATATACTTTTTTTGTTTGCTATTAAAACTCCCATAAGCTTTATTATTTTCTACACAATTCTTAAAACCAATAGCATTGTATACTCTTGTTATATTGCTATTTTGAAACCATATCGTTGCACAGATATCTCTTCTGCTTTAACAGGCATTACATGTACTCTAAGGGTATGTTCACACTGAGGAATTGGCGAGGAATTTTCGCTTGAATGCGGAATGTAGAAGGAAACTGTTTTCTTTTTTGCTGGACGACAGCCACCAATTATATTTTCCATATTTTTTTTTCACGCAGAATTTCTGAGCGAAAACATGGTGGAAAAAAAATAACATTGTGGTCTATGGGGATTTACATTCGGATTTCACATAAAGAAACAACATGTTCATTCTTCATGCGGAATGGAATTCTGCATGCTGAAATTCCTCAGTGTGAACTGAGGAGTGGAATTCAATTTAAATCAATGGGGTATGGCACTGCAGAATGAATTGGAAAGGAATAAGCGCGTGGAATTACTTGTGGAAATTCCTCTCCAATTCCTCAGTGTGAACATACCCTAATAGACAGTAGAAAGATGCTTGTGGATCCTCTTACCTACTGGGTTCCTGTGCAGCTGTATAGGTTGAACTAATATTATGTCTGTTCATTTTCATGAAAAATATAAAAATTCTATATATTGAAGAGATCATATTGAATTAATAATATAGTAAAGCCACATAAGTTAAAACTAATTATTAATTTAGTTTCCTGATATGTACAAGGGCAAAGCATGGGGGAATGTTCTAATTATCCAACCAATGCTATAATATATACTCTTCAAAGATCATTCATTGAAGCAGGGGTGGGATCCAGCAGTGGATCAGGTGAACTGGTGGTTAAATTTATAGACATTTTATCCATCAGGGGAAAAGCAGTGCCTCATCCCATGCTGAAAGTGTGCATCATGTTTAGTGTTATACAATTTTCTCCTTATTCCCAGTGGCTATACAGCTACTGCCCATTAAGAAAGCTATCTCTTCCTCCGTACACCTTTTTTGGTGGCCTACTTGTGTCCGTATTTTGGCTTTTGGCTGCTAGCCCTTGCCTGACCGTGGTTCTGATCATCCGAACTGATAGCTGTGAGTTTGGCTCATCAGATTTGCATTCAGGTTGGGACATGCTGCTCTAATGTAATAAAGTGGTTGTATTATGTTAAACCGGCCTAAGTATGTGTGCAGGTCAGGGGGCCCTGTAGGTTGCGAATTTCAATCCCACCCCTTCACTGGATCTGCATGATGAAAATAATATACACATCATTTCTACTTTTGCAAATGTTTATATGCATTGCCACAAATGTTCAGTATCTGAACAGAAGCTATGACTACAGCTACTGTAGATTTCTTTTAGTACGTTCACACAGAAAGGAAATGATGTGACAAAAAGCAACACCAGTACATTGTGACAAAAGCACATGTAACTATAGCTAAGATATGTTTTTGTTTTAGTTAGGTCACTGTCACGATGCCGGCTGGCAGGTAGTGGATCCTCTGTGCCAGAGAGGGATTGGCGAGGACCGCGCTAGTGGACCCGTTCTAAGTCACTACTGGTTTTCACCAGAGCCCGCCGCAAAGCGGGATGGTCTTGCTGCGGCGGTAGTGACCAGGTCGTATCCACTAGCAACGGCTCACCTCTCTGACTGCTGATGATAAGCGAGGTACAAGGGAGTAGACAGAAGCAAGGTCGGACGTAGCAGAAGGTCGGGGGCAGGCGGCAAGGTTCGTAGTCAGGGTGGATAGCAGAAGTTCTGGTACACAGGCTTTAGACACACAAAACGCTTTCACTAGGCACAAGGGCAACAAGATCCGGCAAGAGAGTGCATGGGAGGA
This sequence comes from Hyla sarda, assembly GCF_029499605.1. Lineage (NCBI taxonomy): Eukaryota > Metazoa > Chordata > Amphibia > Anura > Hylidae > Hyla > Hyla sarda. The sequence goes on from NC_079192.1 coordinate 156,958,823, forward strand.
GGTCAGATATAGTCAGGGACCAGGTGGAAGCCAATTAAGCTAATTGGGCCAGGCACCAATCATTGGTGCACTGGCCCTTTAAGTCTCAGGGAGCTGGCGCGCGCGCGCCCTAGAGAGCGGAGCCGCGCGCGCCAGCACATGACAGCAGGGGACGGGAACGGGTAAGTGACCTGGGATGCGATTCGCGAGCGGGCGCGTCCCGCTGTGCGAATCGCATCCCCAACGGCCGTGACAGTGCAGCGCTCCCGGTCAGCGGGACTGACCGGGGAGCTGCAGGGAGAAAGACGCCGTGAGCGCTCCGGGGAGGAGCGGGGACCCGGAGCGCTAGGCGTAACAGTCACATTTTATAATTCCTGTGGACTATTTTCTATTGTTTTCCCACTGTGCCCTCCTGATTTTGTAAGGCAAACAACATAATAAGCTGGAGTCTTGCCACGTATTTACTGATGTGTAAAAATATAGGTCATGGCTGTAGGCCAAAAAGTCTTGGTTTTCACCTTAAAAATCTTTGAATCTTTTAATAGCTTACAATTTACAGTAATAATTCTCTTTAAAAGTATATTAAAGTAAAAAAAGATTTATAAAACCATCAGTATAAATAAAAGAATAACAATGCATTTTGACATTGATCGTGGTACATAAGTCAGGTATGATTTCCCAGTGTGGCTGACCCCTGTAGACCTGGGAGTCACTTGTGATTGAATGGAAGTAGAAGGTGCTCAGCACTTTTTTATGCTGTTGCATACAAGATTATTGTCCAGTTATATAAACTATGAACAAATATTCAATTCATTTTTCACCTTAAATTGGGACACACAAAACATCTCCTCCCTCCTCCGAGGATTAGAAAAGTCTTGATGATAAAGTATGCTTTCATGGGAAAGTCATTAAACAGCAGTTATTCTCACTACAAAGTCAATATCTAGATGCTGGCAGTTGGAAAATTCTGCTATGTACTTCCCTTCAGGATGATGATAAATGAAGCTGACTAACCTCTCATGAAATGTTTGGCTTCATCCCTCATAGGCTCATGCTAGGTCTGAACTCGCATCATGTAAACTCATCTAATCGCAAATTAACAACACTTTGTTCTCTTTAGTTGTCTGGTTCTGTCGCTATAATCCTTAACATGCACAGATTTGTTCCGTCTCTACTTCTTTAATCTTTAATTCTGTTTTCAGAGCTAAAAATTAACTAGGTGGAAACCAGAGTGTGCATATCAGCTTAGGAAGTTCTTGGCATTGAGTAATGTCCACTATGACAGTATTATGAACCTATTATTATATTTAGCATCCTCTGTTTCATTAATCTCATAGGAAGAATGGATTCACAGAATACTAATTTATATGGCCTACACAAAATAATCATAACCATATTATAACTCAACGTGTGTGTATGTTCAAGCACACACACGTTATTTATATGTTAACTAAAAATATTGGAGAAGTAAATTAACCCTAGCCCACCTCCATTTGGGAGAGTGGGGTTTTGTTTTTTTCTTGTTTTAAGTCCCATAAAATCTACAGGACCTCCGGCACATCTCCTAATCGTGTTACTCTTGGGTTGCAGAGATTTCCCGGGACTTTTAAACATCCTGCCGACTGTCTGGCAGGTGCAGAGAATAGTTAGTGCAGAGGACTGGATTTGAAGACTGGATATAAGGCCAGAATATGAGATCAGGAATGCGGACGGAATATAAGGATGGCATATGAAGTCATGATATGAGGTTAGGCTATAAGATCAGGATATGAGAACAGGATATAAGGTTGGAAGAGGAGGATGGGATGTAAGGACAGGAGTATCATTTTTGCTTTTCCTCTCTCATAAGTTTTAGGTAGGAAGACTGGGCAATGTCGGGAACTCTGCTATTTTCAAATAAAACATGAAATTGTACAGTACATGTGTCCAAAATGTGTAGATTGTGACTGCACATTGTCAAAATGTATAACTATAATTTTCGGAATACACCTAGTGGACAAGTCATAAGTTGTTTTCAACTTCCACATGTGGATTGTGGTCATGATACTGCACCCAAAACAAGTAGCCAATTGACATGCCATTTTGCAGATGATTTTGCTGCAGTTTTAACTTAAAATTTGTCCATCCATTGGCATTGGTATGTGGGTGTCATATTGTCTGCATTTGGCTGTGTCAACATGAGAACACACCTTAAACACACTGATTGACAGTTCTGGTCATTGATGTATTTTACTAAGCATGCAATTTCTAGCTATACAATAAGCACATATAAGTCTGCTCCCACATTACAGTTTTTCAGCATTTTTCTAAAAGTTGTTTCAGTGAAAAAGTACAAATATTACATTGATTTCAGCAAAACTACAGTAAAATATCAGCAAAAATACAGAAAAAATAACATACATTTACCTTACCTGCTCCCCTGGTTTTGCAGCTGTCTTATCTTTCTGTCGTTGCTCCTGCATTCGTCCTTTTTCCAGTGAGGTCCCAATACCCATTCAGCCAATCAGAGAGCAGAGTGGGAGAGCAGGACATCATCAGAAGAAGCAAGAACAACACGGGAGCGGAGACAGGAAGATATGACAGCAGCAGTGCTGAGGGAGTGGGTGAGAAATGTATTCAGGCTCTTTTTAATACATGGCCAGAACCTAGTTGACATAAAATCTCATAAAATTCTGCAATTAATCCAGAAAACACACACTTCAATCAGAATCAAGCACTGCAATAATAAAAACACTGCATTCAGAATATCACACACTGAAATCAGAAAAAAAAATCATATTAGCTATTCTACATCATCCATCACTATTACAAATCATCCATTGCAATCATACAATCATGAATCATCCATAACATCATACAATCAGTAAATGAATCAGTGGTGTAATCAAGAAATCACGTAATACTATCAAGAAAATAATTCCATCACATTTACAATCATGAATGATCTATTGTATTTGTAGAATTATGAATCATTCATTGTAGTCAAGCAATCACAAAATATTTATCATTGTCAGATAATCAATAAAGAAATCATGCCCTTTAATTAGGAAATCTCGTACTTCAGTCAGAAAATCATACACAGCAATCAAGAAAACTTGCACTGCAATCAGGTAATCACACATTGTAATCAGAAAAAATTGAAGATTTTCCTAGTTTTAATGATGGAAAATATAGATTTTATTATTGACAGGAGGCGAGCAATATGTACATAATTCTTTCTTTACTGACTCACAGCAGCGAAGTAATTAAAGGAGTACTCAGGTATAAGAAAACGTATCCCCTATCCTAAGGATAGGGGATAAGTTTCAGATCGCAGGGGGTCCGACTGCTGGGCCCCCCCGCGATCTCCCGTATGGGGCCCCGACAGTCAGCGGCCAGGGGCTGTGTCCGACCACTGCATGACGCGGCAGCTGACACGCCCCCTCAATACATCACTATGGGAGAGTCGGAGCGCTGCAATCAGCAGCCTCCGCCTCTGCCATAGAAATGTATTGAGGGGGCGTGTCGGACGCCTCATCATGCGGTGGTTGAAATGAACTATTTCGGCAAAGAGCCGAGAGCCCCATACAGGAGATAACGTGGGGCCCCAGTGGTCAGACCCCCCATGATTTGAAACTCATCCCCTATCCTTAGGATAGGGGATAAGTTTTCTTATCCTGGAGTACTCCTTTAATAAAAGATTACAGACAAGAAAACTTTAAGGTGAAACCAAACATTACAGGTAAAAGCAGATAGCCAATCATATTAGAGGACAGGTGATAAATGGTCTGTTAGGTGTAGCTCCTCCCTCTTTCTGAGATGCAAAGATCCAAAGATATAAGGAATTAACATCTATAGTCCATCGGCTTTCGGAATGAAGATAACTATCCAAACAAATGAAGTTGTGTAGATCCAGGCGAAGGTCTTAGTTTGAAGACTGTAAGTAGACTTGAGATAAGAAACATCAACGGAAATCAACCAACTGAGGTGTAGACGGCAACATCTAATAAGCTGAAAAATATAAAGAAAACATAATAAGGGAGGGATAAATATATAGGGAGGGATATTGCTCGCCTCCTGTCGTTAATAAAATCTATATTTTCCGTCATTAAAACTAGGAAAACCTTAAATTTTATGTCCGACAGGAGGCTCACAATATGTGCAAGTTTAAAGCTATATAGTAATAACAAAGTATCATGGTATATACATTATAAAATAGACATAGAAAAATTAGTGTAAGATCTGCGCTCCGGCCACAAACACCGGCCGTGAATGCTCTCTTGTCATGTCCCCGCTGCCGGCGGGGCTGGGATTCGCATCGCGGGTCGTGCCTTACCCTGCCTTACTCTGACACTCACCTCCCTGGTCTTCCTGTTCTCGCAGCCCCGGCGCGCGTGCCCCCGCCTCCTAAGGTGTGCACGTGCCGGAGCTCTTACATTTAAAGGGCCAGTACTCATATAATTAAGTGTCTACACCTGCACCCTGTCTGTAAGTATCAGCTCCTCCCTAGCTCCCTGCCAGATCTTTGTTACCTTGTGCCCTAGTGAAAGCATACTGTATTCCTGATATCCGTGTTCCTTTCCTTGTTCTGTTACCTGACCCTGCACCTGTGCCACCTGCCCTGATCTACTGCTACCTTGACCTCTTCTTGCCTGTTCCCCGTGTCCATCAGATCTGATGAAGAGGGTGTTTCCCTCAAATGCGTAATCTGTTTTATTATTTATTATTTTTATTTAATGAAGTGGTCCCTGCCGATACTTTGATAACACAAGTCTGCTTCCATCTACTTTCTTGGGTCAAGTATCCACAGCACCTGGGTTGATACGTTGTTACGCCGAGCGCTCCGGGTCCCCGCTCCTCCCCGGAGCGCTCGCAACATCCTCGCAATCGCAGCGCCCCGGTCAGACCTGCTGACCGGGTGCGCTGCGATACCTCTTCCAGCCGGGATGCGATTCGCGATGCGGGTGGCGCCCGCTCGCGATGCGCACCCCGGCTCCCGTACCTGACTCGCTCTCCGTCGGTCCTGTCCCGGCGCGCGCGGCCCCGCTCCTTAGGGCGCGCGCGCGCCGGGTCTCTACGATTTAAAGGGCCACTGCGCCGCTGATTGGCGCAGTTGGTTTAATTAGTGTATTCACCTGTGCACTTCCCTATATAACCTCACTTCCCCTTCCCTTCCTTGCCGGATCTTGTTGCCATCGTGCCAGTGAAAGCGTTTCCCAGTGTGTTCCTAGCCTGTGTTCCAGACCTCCTGCCGTTGCCCCTGACTACGATCCTTGCTGCCTGCCCCGACCTTCTGCTACGTCCGACCTTGCTCTTGTCTACTCCCTTGTACCGCGCCTATCTTCAGCAGTCAGAGAGGTTGAGCCGTTGCTAGTGGATACGACCTGGTTGCTACCGCCGCTGCAAGACCATCCCGCTTTGCGGCGGGCTCTGGTGAAAACCAGTAGCAGCTTAGAACCGGTCCACTAGCACGGTCCACGCCAATCCCTCTCTGGCACAGAGGATCCACCTCCTGCCAGCCGAATCGTGACAGTAGATCCGGCCATGGATCCCGCTGAAGTTCCACTGCCAGTTGTCGCCGACCTCACCACGGTGGTCGCCCAGCAGTCGCAACAGATAGCGCAACAAGGCCACCAGCTGTCTCAACTGACCCTGATGCTACAGCAGCTACTACCACAGCTCCAGCAATCATCTCCTCCGCCAGCTCCTGCACCTCCTCCGCAGCGAGTGGCCGCTTCCGGCCTACGACTATCCTTGCCGGATAAATTTGATGGGGACTCTAAGTTTTGCCGTGGCTTTCTTTCACAATGTTCCCTGCACTTGGAGATGATGTCGGACCAGTTTCCTACTGAAAGGTCTAAGGTGGCTTTCGTAGTCAGCCTTCTGTCCGGAAAAGCTCTGTCATGGGCCACACCGCTCTGGGACCGCAATGACCCCATCACTGCCTCTGTACACTCCTTCTTCACGGAGATTCGAAGTGTCTTTGAGGAACCTGCCCGAGCCTCTTCTGCTGAGACTGCCCTGCTGAACCTGGTCCAGGGTAATTTTTCCGTTGGCGAGTACGCCATCCAATTCCGTACTCTTGCTTCCGAATTATCTTGGAATAATGAGGCCCTCTGCGCGACCTTTAAAAAAGGCCTATCCAGCAACATTAAAGATGTTCTGGCCGCACGAGAAATTCCTGCTAACCTGCATGAACTTATTCATCTAGCCACTCGCATTGACATGCGTTTTTCCGAAAGGCGTCAGGAGCTCCGCCAGGATATGGACTTTGTTCGTACGAGGCGTTTTTTCTCCCCGGCTCCTCTCTCCTCTGGTCCTCTGCAATCCGTTCCTGTGCCTCCCGCCGTGGAGGCTATGCAAGTTGACCGGTCTCGCTTGACACCTCAAGAGAGGACACGACGCCGCATGGAGAATCTGTGCCTGTACTGTGCCGGTACCGAACACTTCCTGAAGGATTGTCCTATCCGTCCTCCCCGCCTGGAAAGACGTACGCTGACTCCGCACAAAGGGGAGACAGTTCTTGATGTCTACTCTGCTTCTCCACGCCTTACTGTGCCTGAGCGGATATCTTCCTCCATCTTCTCCTTCTCTACTATGGCCTTCTTGGACTCCGGATCTGCAGGAAATTTTATTTTGGCCTCTCTCATCAACAGGTTCAACATCCCGGTGACCAGTCTCGCCAGACCCCTCTACATCAATTGTGTTAACAATCAAAGATTGGACTGTACCGTGCGTTACCGCACGGAACCCCTCCTAATGTGCATCGGACCTCATCACGAAAAAATTGAGTTTTTGGTCCTCTCCAATTGCACTTCCGAAATTCTCCTTGGATTACCGTGGCTTCAACGCCATTCCCCAACCCTTGATTGGTCCACAGGAGAAATCAAGAGCTGGGGTACTTCTTGTTTCAAGGACTGTCTTAAACCGGTTCCCAGTACTCCCTGCCGTGACCCTGTGGTTCCCCCTGTAACCGGTCTCCCTAAGGCTTATATGGACTATGCTGACGTATTTTGCAAAAAGCAAGCTGAGACTTTACCTCCTCACAGGCCTTATGACTGTCCTATTGACCTCCTCCCGGGCACTACTCCACCCCGGGGCAGAATTTATCCTCTGTCCGCTCCAGAGACTCTTGCTATGTCTGAATACATCCAGGAAAATTTAAAAAAGGGGTTTATCCGAAAATCCTCCTCTCCTGCCGGAGCTGGATTTTTTTTTGTGTCCAAAAAAGATGGCTCCCTGCGTCCTTGCATTGATTACCGCGGACTTAATAAAATCACGGTAAAGAACCGCTACCCTCTACCTCTTATCTCAGAACTCTTTGATCGCCTTCAAGGTGCCCACATCTTTACCAAACTGGACTTAAGAGGTGCTTATAATCTCATCCGCATCAGGGAGGGGGACGAATGGAAGACTGCATTTAACACCAGAGATGGACACTTTGAGTATCTGGTCATGCCCTTTGGCCTGTGCAACGCCCCTGCCGTCTTCCAAGACTTTGTTAATGAAATTTTTCGTGATCTCTTATATTCCTGTGTTGTTGTGTATCTGGACGATATTCTGATTTTTTCTGCCAACTTAGAAGAACACCGCCAGCATGTCCGCATGGTTCTTCAGAGACTTCGAGACAATCAACTTTATGCCAAAATGGAGAAATGTCTGTTTGAATGTCAATCTCTTCCTTTCCTAGGATACTTGGTCTCTGGCCAGGGATTACAAATGGACCCGGATAAACTCTCTGCCGTCTTGGATTGGCCACGCCCCTCCGGACTCCGTGCTATCCAACGTTTTTTGGGGTTCGCCAATTATTACAGACAATTTATTCCACACTTTTCCACCATTGTAGCTCCTATCGTGCCTTTAACCAAGAAAAATGCCAATCCCAAGTCCTGGTCTCCCCAAGCGGAAGACGCATTTAAACGGCTCAAGTCTGCCTTTTCTTCTGCTCCCGTGCTCTCCAGACCTGACCCATCTAAACCCCTCCTATTGGAGGTAGATGCCTCCTCAGTGGGAGCTGGAGCGGTCCTTCTACAAAAAAATTCTTCCGGGCATGCTGTTACTTGTGGTTTTTTTTCTAGGACCTTCTCTCCGGCGGAGAAAAACTACTCCATCGGGGATCGAGAACTACTGGCCATTAAATTGGCACTTGAGGAATGGAGACATCTGCTGGAGGGATCAAAATTTCCAGTTATCATTTACACCGATCACAAGAATCTCTCCTATCTCCAGTCTGCCCAACGGCTGAACCCTCGCCAGGCCAGGTGGTCGTTGTTCTTTGCCCGTTTTAACTTTGAAATTCATTTTCGCCCTGCCGACAAGAACATTAGGGCCGATGCCCTCTCTCGTTCCTCGGATGCCTCGGAAGCAGAGGTCTCTCCGCAACACATCATTCCTCCTGACTGTCTGATCTCCACTTCCCCAGCCTCCATCAGGCAAACTCCTCCAGGGAAGACCTTCGTTTCTCCACGCCAACGTCTCGGGATTCTCAGATGGGGTCACTCCTCCCACCTCGCAGGCCATGGGGGCATCAAAAAGTTCCTGCAACTCATCTCTCGTTTCTATTGGTGGCCGACTCTGGAGACGGATGTTGTTGATTTTGTGCGGGCCTGTACTGTCTGTGCCCGGGATAAGACTCCTCGCCAGAAGCCTGCTGGTCTCCTTCATCCTCTGCCTGTCCCCGAACAGCCTTGGTCACTGATTGGTATGGACTTTATTACTGACCTACCCCCATCCCGTGGCAACACTGTTGTTTGGGTGGTCGTTGATCGATTTTCCAAGATGGCACATTTTATTCCTCTTCCTGGTCTTGCTTCAGCGCCTCAGTTGGCAAAACAATTTTTTGTACACATTTTTCGTCTTCACGGTTTGCCCACGCAGATCGTCTCGGATAGAGGCGTCCAATTCGTGTCTAAATTCTGGAGGGCCCTCTGTAAACAGCTCAAGATTAAATTAAACTTCTCTTCTTATCATCCCCAATCCAATGGGCAAGTAGAAAGAATTAACCAGGTCCTGGGTGACTATTTACGGCATTTTGTTTCCTCCCGCCAGGATGACTGGGCAGATTTTCTACCATGGGCCGAATTCTCATACAACTTCAGAGTCTCTGAATCTTCTGCTAAGTCCCCATTTTTCGTGGTGTACGGCCGTCACCCTCTTCCCCCCCTCCCTACTCCCTTGCCCTCTGGTTTGCCCGCTGTGGATGAAGTAACTCGTGATCTTTCCACCATATGGAAAGAGACCCAAAATTCTCTTTTACAGGCTTCATCCCGCATGAAAAGGTTTGCCGATAAGAAAAGAAGAACCCCCCCCATTTTTGCTCCCGGAGACAAGGTATGGCTCTCCGCTAAATATGTCCGCTTTCGTGTCCCCAGTTACAAACTGGGACCACGCTATCTTGGTCCTTTCAAAGTCTTGTGCCAGATTAATCCTGTCTCTTACAAACTCCTTCTTCCTCCTTCTCTTCGTATTCCCAATGCCTTCCATGTCTCTCTCCTTAAACCACTCATCATCAACCGTTTCTCTCCCAAACTTGTTTCTCCCACTCCTGTTTCCGGTTCTTCTGACATCTTCTCCGTAAAGGAGATACTGGCCTCCAAGACGGTCAGAGGATAAAGATTTTTTTTGGTAGATTGGGAGGGCTGTGGTCCTGAAGAGAGATCCTGGGAACCTGAGGACAATATCCTAGACAAAAGTCTGGTCCTCAGGTTCTCAGGCTCCAAGAAGAGGGGGAGACCCAAGGGGGGGGGTACTGTTACGCCGAGCGCTCCGGGTCCCCGCTCCTCCCCGGAGCGCTTGCAACATCCTCGCAATCGCAGCGCCCCGGTCAGACCTGCTGACCGGGTGCGCTGCGATACCTCTTCCAGCCGGGATGCGATTCGCGATGCGGGTGGCGCCCGCTCGCGATGCGCACCCCGGCTCCCGTACCTGACTCGCTCTCCGTCGGTCCTGTCCCGGCGCGCGCGGCCCCGCTCCTTAGGGCAGCGCGCGCCGGTGTCTCTACGATTTTAAAGGGCCACTGCGCCGCTGATTGGCGCAGTTGGTTTAATTAGTGTATTCACCTGTGCACTTCCCTATATAACCTCACTTCCCCTTCCCTTCCTTTGCCGGATCTTGTTGCCATCGTGCCAGTGAAAGCGTTTCCCAGTGTGTTCCTAGCCTGTGTTCCAGACACTCCTGCCGTTGCCCCTGACTACGATCCTTGCTGCCTGCCCCTGACCTTCTGCTACGTCCGACCTTGCTCTTGTCTACTCCCTTGTACCGCGCCTATCTTCAGCAGTCAGAGAGGTTGAGCCGTTGCTAGTGGATACGACCCTGGTTGCTGCACCGCCGCTGCAAGGACCATCCCACTTTGCGGCGGGCTCTGGTGAAAACCAGTAGCAGCTTAGAAACCGGTCCACTAGCACGGTCCACGCCAATCCCTCTCTGGCACAGAGGATCCACCTCCTGCCAGCCGAATCGTGACATACGTCTTCTACCTCCTCCTTCCTCTGCACCATATTTGTAGAAAGGCATCTATTCCGAGAGCGCCTGGGTCCGGACACCAATTGAAGAACAGAGGAAGCTGGCTGTTTAAAATGGGGAGGTGAATAAGTCCATATAGAGGGGACCCCAGAGGTATTGAGAGAAGAGAAAACGGAAGAATCTAGTTTCCAGTCACTGGAATCCATAAGGAAGCGAGAGTTCCAGTCTGCGATTGAGTTGGCTAGACCAGGGAGATACTGTGCTTTTAAAATAAATATTCTTCTCCAAACAGAAATGCAAAAAACCTTTGCGATTTCTGATAAGATTTTTGGATGTTATACCTCCCAAACGGTACTGATGTACTCAACTGCTGAGATATTGTCCATACGAAGCAAAATACAGCAATGCGATCTGTATTTTGCAAAGCTCTTGTCACGCCGAGTGCTCCGGGTCCCTCTCCTCCCCCGAAGCGCTCGCGGGCGTTCACCTCCTGGTTGCAGCGCCCCGGTCAGACTCGCTGACCGGGAGTGCTGCTCTGTTGCCTCCGGCGGGGATGCGATCCACTCGGCGGGACGTGCCTGCTTGCAGGTCGCATCCCGTTCTGTTTACCTGCCCCGTCCTCCTGCTGATCAGTCCCAGCGCGCGCGGCCCCGCTTTCTAGGGTGCGCGTGCGCCGGGTCTCTCAGATTTAACGGGCCAGATTTAATTGGTGCCTGGCCCAATCTGTTCCCAATCACTCCCACACATATAAACCTACTCCCCCTTCCTGTCCTCGCCGGATCTTGTTGCCTTAGTGCCCTGAGAAAGCGTTTTGTGTGTATCCCTAGCCTGTGTATCCAGACCCCTTGCTGTTGCCCCTGACTACGAACCTTGCCGCCTGTCTTGACTTTCTGCTATGTCTGACCTCGCCTTGCCTTGTCCTTGTGTACCGCGCCTGTCTCAGCTGTCAGTGAGGTTGAGTCGCTATCGGGTGGAACGACCTGGGGGTTACCTGCCACAGCAAGTCCATCCTGCTTTGCGGCGGGCTCTGGTGAAAACCAGTAACCTCTTAGATTCCGTTCCCCTGGTACGGCCCATGCCATTGCCTCACTGACACAGAGGATCCACTCCCGTGTCCTTCCCTCATACCAGTCCGGACCCTGACAGTAGATCCGGCCATGGATCCCGCTGAGGTGCCGCTGCCAAGTCTCGCTGACCTCACCACCGTGGTTGCCCAGCAGTCTCAGCAGATCGCCCAACAAGGACAACAGCTGTCGCAGTTGGCTGCCATGCTCCAGCAGCTTCTGCCTCCACAGCCTCTACCATCTCCTCCGCCAGCTCCAGCATCTCCTCCACTACGAGCTGCCGCTTCTTCCTCTAGAGTCCGCCTGTCTATTCCTGAGAAATATGGCGGGGACTAAGCTGTGCCGTGGGTTCCTGTCCCAATGGTCCCTGCACCTCGAAATGATGTCAGACCAGTTCCCCACAGAACGGTCTAAGGTGGCTTTCATGGTCAGTTTGTTTTCAGGAAAGGCCTTGTCCTGGGCCACACCGCTTTGGGACCGCAACGATCCTGCCACTGCTTCCGTTCAGTCCTTCTTCTCCAAAGTACGCAGTGTCTTTGAGGAGCCACCACGGGCTTCCTCAGCCGAGACGGCTCTTCTGAATCTCGTTCAAGGGAGTTCTTCAGTGGGCGAATATGCCATACAGTTCCGCACCCTCGCCTCTAAGCTCGCCTGGAACAATGAGGCCCTCTGCGCGACCTTCAAGAAAGGTTTATCCAGCCACATCAAAGATGTTCTGGCCGCACAAGAAATTCCTGTTACCTTGTCTGAACTTATCCACTTGGCCACCCGCATTGATGTGCGTTTCTCTGAAAGACGCCAGGAGCTCCGCCAGGAAAAGTATCTTGTTCGAACCAGGCGGTTTCATCGGTTGGCACCTCTCTTCCAGAATCCTCTGCAACCTATTCCTGTGCCTCCCGCCGAGGAGGCTATGCAAGTGGATCAGTCCCGCCTGACCCAAGAAGAGATTCGCTGCAGAAATGAAAATTTGTGCCTGTACTGTGCTAGTACCGAACATTTCCTAAAGGACTGCCCTATTCGTCCTCCGCCTCAGGGAAACGCACGCACCTAGTCAACGTGGGAGAGGCATTGCTAGGTGTGAATTCTTACTCTTCACGTCTGACTATACCAGTGCGGATTTCACTATTCTTCCTTCTCTGCGGTGGCCTTCCTGGACTCAGGTTCAGCAGGAAACTTTATCGAAGCCTCACTCATCAACAGATTCAATATTCCTGTTACCCGTCTCATCAAACCTTTCTTCATTTCGTCTGTAAACGGAGAAAATCTGGCCTGCACCGTGCGTTACCGCACTGAACTCCTGCTCATGACCGTTGGTGCTCTCCCCCAAGAAAAAATTGAATTCTTTGTTTTGCCAAACTGTACCTCTGAAATTCTTCTTGGCTTGCCCTGGCTCCAGTGTCACACTAGTGCTGGGCGATATGGCCTAAAATTAATATCACGGTATTTTTTTTTTTACTATTGTGGTATCACGGTATTACAGCCATAACCCCCCGCGAGTGGGGTCCCTGTGCCCACTAGCGGTGTCAAATGTGCCCCCCGCGAGCGCTACCATCACCGCTAGCGGGGTCCCTGTCGCTAGCGGGGTCCGAGCGCGGCTCTGTTCCCCGTCCCTGTCAGCTCTTAGGGTACGGGAACAGATTTAAAATCCTCGCGCGCAGCTAACGTAGTACTGCGCATGCGCAGTACTACGCAAATAGCGTAGGGCTAACGCTAGGCTCCTTGCGCTGCCTACGTTAGTCCTACGCTATATGCGTAGTGCTGCGCCTGCGCAGTACTACGTTAGCTGCGCGCGAGGCTTTTAAATCTGTTCCCGTACCCTAAGAGCTGACAGGGACGGGGAACAGAGCCGCGCTTGGAATTCTTGTGACACCGCTAGTGGGCACAGGGACCCCGCTAGCGGTGATGGTAGCGCTCGTGGAGGGCACATTTGACACCGCTAGTGGGCACAGGGACCCCACTAGCGGTGATGGTAGCGCTCGCGGGGGGCACATTTGACACTGCTAGTGGGCGCAGGGACCCCGCTAGCGGTGGGAATTGATCGTGCTCGCGGGGACACAGTAAATGGATTAGCCGCGCTGAGCTCTACAATTCATCCGGAGGGTGGGGGAGGGGCCTGACCGGTATAGCGGTATGGGCAAAAATCCATACCGTGGGAGAAAAAAAAAAACGGTATCCGGTTCATACCGGTATACCGTCCAGCACTACGTCACACTCCTACCCTCGACTGAACCTCTGGTGACATTAAAACTTGGGGCTCTTTACACAAACGCTGCCTTAAGTTTGTACCTAACAGCCAAGTCCCCATCGCTACACCTTTGCCTGTCCTTCCAGAGGCCTATCAGGTCTATTCTGATGTCTTTTTTAAGAAGCAGGCGGAGGTCTTACCACCACACAGACCCTTCGACTGCCCTATTGACTTGCTCCCTTGTACCACACCGCCCCGTGGCAGAATCTGTCCTCTCTCCGCTCCAGAGACTCAGGCCATGGCCGAATACATTCAGGAGAATCTTAAAAGGGTATTCCAGGCAAAAACTTTTTTTTATATATCAACTGGCTCCGGAAAGTTAAACAGATTTGTAAATTACTTCTATTAAAAAATATTAATCCTTCCAATAGTTATTAGCTTCTGAAGTTTTCTGTCTAACTGCTCAATGATGATGTCATGTCCCAGGAGCTGTGCATGATGGGAAAATATCCCCATAGGAACTGCACAGCTCCCGGGACGCGAGTCATCAGAGAGCAGTTAGACAGAAAACAACAACTCAACTTCAGAAGCTAATACCTATTGTAAGGATTAAGATTTTTTTTATAGAAGTAATTCACAAATCTGTTTAACTTTCCGGAGCCAGTTGATATATAAAAAAAGTTTTGGCCTGGAATACCCCTTTAAGAGAGGTTTCATCAGGAAGTCTTCTCCAGCCGGAGCTGGATTCTTCTTCATTGCCAAAATAGACGGATCTCCACGCCCTTGCATAGACTATCGAGGCCTTAATAAAATCACAGTAAAAAAACACTATCTACCTCTCATCTCGGAACTCTTTGACCGTCTGCACGGAGCAAAATTTTTTACTAAACTTGACCTTAGGGGCGCTTATAACCTCATCAGAATTCATGAAGGTGATGAGTGGAAAACCGCTTTTAACACCAGAGATGGCCACTTCGAATATCTCGTCATGTCTTTTGGACTTTGCAACGCCCCTGCAGTCTTTCAAGATTTTGTTAATGACATTTTTCAGGATTTACTGTATACCTGCGTTGTTGTCTACTTAGATGACATCCTAATTTTTTCCTTCAACCTAGAGGAACACTGGCTCCATGTCTGTCAAGTGCTCCAGCGCCTTCGTGAAAATCATCTTTACGCCAAATTTGAAAAGTGTCTTTTTGAATGCAGCTGTCTTTCGTTCCTTGGATACCTAGTCTCCGGTCAAGGTCTTCAAATGGATCCGGACAAACTCTCCGCGGTGTTGGATTGGCTTCGCCCCTCTGGACTTCGTGCTATCCAGCACTTCCTCGGATTCGCCAACGCCTATCGTCAGTTCATTCCTCACTTCTCCACCATCGTTGCTCCTATTGTGGCACTGACTAAGAAAAACGCGAATCTGAGGTCCTGGCCTTCCCAAGCGGATGAAGCTTTTAATCGTCTTAAAGCCGCCTTCGCCTCTGCACCAGTCTTGTCCAGGCCAGATCCTCTGAAGCCTTTTTTCCTTGAGGTTGACGCCTCCTCAGTTGGAGCTGGAGCAGTCCTTCAAAAAAACGTTAAGGGAAAAAACGTCACTTGCGGATTTTTCTCCAAAACTTTTTCTCCTCCTGAAAAAAAATATTCTATAGGAGACCGAGAACTATTGGCCATTAAGTTGGCACTTGAAAAGTGGAGACATCTTCTGGAAGGATCCCTTCATCCCATCACCATTTACACAGACCATAAAAATCTGTCTTATTTTCAATCCGCCCAGCGGTTAAATCCCCGCGGGGCTAGATAGTCGTTGTTTTTTGCCCGTTTCAATTTTCAAATCCATTTCCGTCCTGCCGACAAGAATGTCAGGGGTGATGCTCTATCACGTTCCACCGATGCCTCTGAATCCGAAGCTCTTCCTCAGCACATCATACCCCCAGAGTGTCTAATCTCCTCTGCTCCTGCTTCTCTGGTGCCAATCCCTCCGGGAAAAACTTATGTTCCTCCAGGATCTCAAATGGGGTCATTCCTCCCATCTGGCTGGTCATGCTGGAATCAAAAAGTCCATACAGTTAATTGCCAGACACTATTGGTGGTCTTCCTTGGAGAAAGATGTGACCAATTTCGTACGGGCCTGTACAGTGTGTGCACGTGACAAAACTCCACGCCAGAAGCCTGCCGGTCTTCTCCTTCGTCTGCCGGTGCCTGAACAGCCGTGGTCCCATATAGCTATGGACTTCATCACTGATCTACCTTCATCTCATGGCAGCACTGTCATTTGGGTGGTCGTTGATCGTTATTCCAAAATGGCTCATTTTGTCCCGCTTCCGGGTCTTCCTTCTGCGCCACAATTGGCGAAACAATTTTTTCTGCAAATTTTTTGTCTCCACAGGCTTCCCACGCATATCGTCTCTTATAGAGGCATTCAATTTGTCTCAAAATTTTGAAGAGCACTCTGCAGTCAATTAAATATCAAATTAAATTTTTTCTCTGCTTATCATCCTCAATCCAATGGGCGAGTGGAAATAGTGAACCAGATTCTTGGTGACTACCTGCGACATTTTGTCTCCTCCCGTCAAGATGATTAGGTCGACCTTCTGCCCTGGGCTGAATTCTCGTACAATTTCAAAAATTCTGAGTCTTCCTCCAAATCTCCATTTTTTGTGGTGTACGGCCGTCATCCGCTTCCCCCCCTTCCCATTCCCACTTCATCTGGAGTTCCTGCCGTAGATGAATTGACACAAGACTTCTCCTCTATCTCGAAGGAAACTCAAAAGTCGCTCTTACTGGCCTCATCTTGCATGAAGAGACATGCTGATAAAAAGAGAAGAATTCCTCCTGTCTTTGCCCCCTGGGGACAAAGTGTGGCTCTCTGCCAAATACATCCGTTTCCGTGTCCCTAGCTACAAGCTTGGTCCTCGGTACCTCGGGACATTTAAAATCAAATCTTCCTTCTTCTCTTCATATTCCCAACTCTTTCCATGTTTCTCTTCTCAAACCTCTCATACTTAACCGCTATTCTCCCAAGATCACTGTTCCTGTCTCTGGATCCTCTGATGTATTCTCCATGAAGGAGATCCTCGCCTCCAAAATGGTCCGAGGTAAAAGATTTTTTTTAATTGACTGGGAGAATTGTGGTCCTGAAGAGAGGTCCTGGGAGCCTGAGGCCAATATTTTGGACAAGGAGCTCATCCACAAATTCCTTGGTTCCAAAAAGAGGGGGAGACCCAAGGGGGGGGGTACTGTCATGCCGAGCGCTCCAGGTCCATCTCCTCCCCAGAAGCACTCGCGGAGTTCACCTCCTGGTTGCAGCGCCCCGGTCAGACTCGCTGACTGGGAGTGCTGCTCTGTTTCCTCCGGTGGGGATGCGATCCACGTGGCGGGACGTGCCTGCCCGCGGGTCGCATCTTGTTCTGTTTACCTGCCCCGTCCTCCTACTGATCAGTCCTGGCACGCGTGGCCCCGCTCTCTAGGGTGCGCGCGCCGGGTCTCTCTGATTTAAAGGGCCAGTGCACCGTTAATTGGTGCCTGGCCCAATCTATTCCCAATCACTCCCACACATATAAACCCACTCCCCCTTCCTGTCCTTGCCGGATCTTGTTGCCTTAGTGCCCTGAGAAAGCGTTTTGTGTGTATTCCTAGCCTGTGTATCCCGACCCCTTGCTGTTGCCCCTGACTACGAACCTTGCCGCCTGCCTTGACCATCTGCTACGTCTGACCTTGCCTTGCCTTGTCCTTGTGCACTGCGCCTGTCTCAGCTGTCAGTGAGGTTGAGTCGCTATCGGGTGGAACGACCTGGGGGTTACCTGCCACAGCAAGTCCATCCTGCTTTGCGGCGGGCTCTGGTGAAAACCAGTAACCTCTTAGATTCCGTTCTCCTGGTATGGCCCACGCCATCGCCTCACTGACACAGAGGATCCACTCCCGTGTCCTTCCCGCATGCCAGTCCGGACCCTGACAGCTCTTCAGAGCAAAGGAGCTGCTAATAGTTCCAGACAATTGACATGAAGACCGATCTCTTTTCTCTGACCACTTCCCTCCTGTGGTAAGTGGTCTGCAGCAGGCTCCCCAGCCCAGCAGACTGGCATCTGATTCTGTGATGACATCAGGTGTACAATGGAAAATGGTCTTGCCATTCCAAGCTAAGATGTGATGATGTCATCATAGAAGTTCCTCTTTGGCTTTGGGAGAGAGAACTATCACATGTTGTCACGATGCCGGCTGGCAGGAGGTGGATCCTCTGTGCCAGAGAGGGATTGGCGTGGACCGTGCTAGTGGACCGGTTCTAAGTCACTACTGGTTTTCACCAGAGCCCGCCGCAAAGCGGGATGGTCTTGCTGCGGCGGTAGTGACCAGGTCGTATCCACTAGCAACGGCTCAACCTCTCTGGCTGCTGAAGATAGGCGCGGTACAAGGGAGTAGACAGAAGCAAGGTCGGACGTAGCAGAAGGTCGGGGCAGGCAGCAAGGTTCGTAGTCAGGGTGGATAGCAGAAGTTCTGGTACACAGGCTTTGGACACACAAAACGCTTTCAGTAGGCACAAGGGCAACAAGATCCGGCAAGGGAGTGCATGGGAGGAGGTCAGATATAGTCAGGGACCAGGTGGAAGCCAATTAAGCTAATTGGGCCAGGCACCAATCATTGGTGCACTGGCCCTTTAAGTCTCAGGGAGCTGGCGCGTGCGCGCCCTAGAGAGCGGAGCCGCGCGCGCCAGCACATGACAGCAGGGGACGGGAACGGGTAAGTGACCTGGGATGCGATTCGCGAGCGGGCGCGTCCCGCTGTCGCATCCCCGACGGCCATGACAGTGCAGCGCTCCCGGTCAGCGGGACCGACCGGGGCGCTGCGGAGAGAGAGACGCCGTACGCGCTCCGGGGAGGAGCGGGGACCCGGAGCGCTAGGCGTAACAGTACCCCCCCCCTTAGGTCTCCCCTTCTCTTTGTCCGGTAACTGCCCCCCCTGGGATGAGGACACCGGGAAAGGATGGAGGGATTCCTCAACGGCAGGCAGTACAGCAGGAGTGGGAATGGGGAGGGAGGGCAGAGGGCGAGGCCTGGCACGGGGCAGTGTGACACCAGGACGAGGGCCATGAGGAGGCACCGAGGCTTGCCTGAGTGGACTGGGAGGGGGGGGAGAGGCACTTCTTAAGGCGGGCAGAGTCCATAACGACCTTAGGGAGACCGGATACAGGAGGAACCACAGGGTCACGGCAGGGAGTACTGGGAACCGGTTTAAGGCAGTCCTTGAAGCAAGAGGTACCCCAGCTCTTGATCTCCCCTGTGGACCAATCCAGGGTTGGGGAATGGTGTTGAAGCCAGGGTAGTCCAAGGAGAATTTCAGAAGTGCAATTGGAGAGGACCAAAAACTCAATTTTCTCATGATGAGGTCCGATGCACATTAGGAGGGGCTTCGTGCGGAAACGCACGGTGCAATCCAACCTGGCTCCGTTGACCGCGGAAATGTGGAGTGGCTTGACAAGACGGGTCACCGGGATGCGGAATTTATTCACCAAGGACTCCCGAATAAAATTCCCAGAGGCACCAGAGTCCAGGCAGGCCACGGCTGAGAGGGAAGAGCTGGCTGAAGGCGAAATCCGTACAGGCACCGTGAGACGTGGAGAAGCCGACTTAGCATCAAGAGACGCCACACCCACGAGAGCTGGGTGCGAGCGTGCGTTTCCCAGACGTGGAGGACGGATGGGGCAATCCACCAAAAAATGTTCGGTACTGGCACAGTACAGACAAAGATTCTCTTCCTTACGGCGATTCCTCTCTTCCAGGGTCAGGCGAGACCGGTCCACTTGCATGGCCTCCTCGGCGGGAGGCCTAGGCGCAGATTGCAATGGAGACTGTGGGAGAGGTGTCCAGAGATCTAAGTCTTTTTCCTGGCGGAGCTCTTGATGCCTCTCAGAAAAACGCATGTCAATGCGAGTGGCTAGATGAATGAGTTCATGCAGGTTAGCAGGAGTATCTCGTGCGGCCAGAACATCTTTAATGTTGCTGGATAGGCCTTTTTTAAAGGTCGCGCAGAGGGCCTCATTATTCCAGGAAAGTTCAGAAGCAAGAGTACGGAATTGTATGGCGTACTCGCCAACGGAAGAATTACCCTGGACCAGGTTCAGCAGGGCAGTCTCAGCAGAAGAGGCTCGGGCAGGTTCCTCAAAGACACTTCGAATTTCCGAGAAGAAGGAGTGTACAGAGGCAGTGACGGGGTCATCGCGGTCCCAGAGCGGTGTGGCCCATGACAGGGCTTTTCCAGACAGAAGGCTGACTACGAAAGCCACCTTAGACCTTTTAGTAGGAAACTGATCCGACATCATCTCCAAGTGCAGGGAACATTGCGAAAGAAAGCCACGGCAAAACTTAGAGTCCCCATTAAATTTGTCCGGCAAGGACAGGCGGAGGCTAGGAGTGGCCACTCGCTGCGGAAGAGGTGCAGGAGCTGGCGGAGGAGATGGTTGCTGCTGCTGTAGCTGAGACTGAATCTGCTGTAGCTGTGACTGGAGTTGCTGAGTCATGGTGGTCAAGTACGACAGCTGGTGGTCTTGTTGGGCAATCTGTTGGGCTTGCTGGGCGATCTGTCGGGCTTGCTGGGCGACCAGTGTGGGAAGGTCGGCGACAACTGGCAGAGGAACTTCAGCGGAATCCATGGCCGGATCTACTGTCACGATGCCGGCTGGCAGGAGGTGGATCCTCTGTGCCAGAGAGGGATTGGCGTGGACCGTGCTAGTGGACCGGTTCTAAGTCACTACTGGTTTTCACCAGAGCCCGCCGCAAAGCGGGATGGTCTTGCTGCGGCGGTAGTGACCAGGTCGTATCCACTAGCAACGGCTCAACCTCTCTGGCTGCTGAAGATAGGCGCGGTACAAGGGAGTAGACAGAAGCAAGGTCGAACGTAGCAGAAGGTCGGGGCAGGCAGCAAGGTTCGTAGTCAGGGTGGATAGCAGAAGTTCTGGTACACAGGCTTTGGACACACAAAACGCTTTCACTAGGCACAAGGGCAACAAGATCCGGCAAGGGAGTGCATGGGAGGAGGTCAGATATAGTCAGGGACCAGGTGGAAGCCAATTAAGCTAATTGGGCCAGGCACCAATCATTGGTGCACTGGCCCTTTAAGTCTCAGGGAGCTGGCGCGCGCGCGCCCTAGAGAGCGGAGCCGCGCGCGCCAGCACATGACAGCAGGGGACGGGAACGGGTAAGTGACCTGGGATGCGATTCGCGAGCGGGCGCGTCCCGCTGTGCGAATCGCATCCCCGACGGCCATGACAGTGCAGCGCTCCCGGTCAGCGGGACCGACTGGGGCGCTGCGGAGAGAGAGACGCCGTACGCGCTCCGGGGAGGAGCGGGGACCCGGAGCGCTAGGCGTAACACATGTGAATAGTCCATACCTTGTCTCAAATGTTGGATCTTGAGATGTTGTAGAGCCCGATAATGCAAAGGAAGATGGCTTGAACTGATGCTGATAATAGACCTATTATGTGAGCAATAGTCTGTAAGGATATCACTTGCTTGTTGAAAATTGATCAGATTTCTTTCCAGATAGTTTGTAGTTTTTTGACAGGCATACTCATAATAGTCTTTTGGGGATCTATCATGAATCCCAAAAATTCTACTTCCCTTGAAGGGGTAAAAATAGATTTTTTTGTAATTGATGGAAAAACCTAGGGACATGAGAAGGGACAATGTCTATTGAAGATGACGAAGTATAAGAGTATGGGATTGAGCTTTGATGAGGATGTCATCCAGATATATGATTCAACAAACACCTCTAGGTAGGCACTTTTCCATTTCCATTTCCATTTGCCATTTCTGGTCTCTCCATAGAAATTTTAGGTAATGTTGATGAGAAGGATGCATGGGAACTGTGAGGTAGGCATCTTTTAGATCCACCTTCACTAACCAATCTCCTTGAATTAAAATGTCTCTGAGAAGGTGATTTCCTTCCATTTTGAAATGTTGATATGGAATAAATTTGTTTAGGAGACGTAAATTGATGACCGGCCTGTGACCTCCGTGTAGTGACTAGAAAAAGGTTGCTGAGGAAACTAGGGATATGATAAAAATAGGAGTAAGTGCTCCTTTGGAAAAAAGATCTCTGATCTCTATATCTATGAGATTTTGATCGGTGTGTGAAAATTTAATCGGATGAGGGAAAGAATGTTGTATCGGAGAAGATATGAAGTCTATCAGAAAACCTGACACTGTGTTCAGTATCCAATTATCTGATGTTATGGAAGTCCAAGCATGGATAAAATGTTCCAAAGGAAGAAGAGAAGAAGATAGAGGAATTGGACTTACCTGAAGAGGGTCTGGTCCTAGGATAACCATGATTGCCTCTGGCTCTCCACTCTACTCTAGAAAAATTGCACTGGAGTGAAGGATGATGGTTGGAAGTTTCTTCAGTCTTGGGAAGGGCCTCTGGGATATTGCCTGGATGAAGATGCTCTGTTGAGAAAGTGGCCCCTGCCTTTCCCAGCTTTCCCCCCAAAAATTTGTGGAAAAACATTCCATAAGGAAGATTGGGCCTTATCTAGTGATGTAAAAATGACAACAAACTTCCCAATCTCTTTGATAAAAGCATCTCCTAATAGGAGACCTTCAGAAGATTGTTCTAATTCAGTTGTGGCAAGGTTAGCCAGTTGAAGGTCTAGCCTTATTAAAATGGTGCACCATTTGGTGTTCCTTTGGATAGGGGATAAGATGTCTTAGGGCCGGAGTACCCCTTTAACAACTTCGCTGCTGTGAGTCAGTAAACAAAGAATATATTATTACAAAATTATTAATTATATTTACAATTAAGAAATATCCATTGCTATTACAAATAATCTATTGCAACCATATTTGCAATCAGGAAATCACACACAGCAATAAGGAAATTATGCACTTTAATTAGCAAATTTTGCAATACAATAAAAAAAATGCACAACAATAATTAAATCACTGCAATCATGAAATCCGGCACTGCATTCAGGAAATCATGCACTGTAATCAGGAAATTATGCACTAGTCATGCAGTGGTTGTGAATTTATTGTGTGCAACTTTTTTTTAAAGTGTCGCAAATGTGTTGCAGAGGGCTCTGAATGTTGCAAATCAATACCGGCAATTTATTCTCTTGCAAAACTTGCTTTCTACAACAAAAAATCTATCACATAGCGTGCAAATGTTGATAAATTAGGCGCATGTACGCCTAACTTGAGCCTGCTAAGTTAGTTATAAAAACATGTGTAGCTAAATACACGTTAATGGGGTAATCCAGCAATCGAAAAATTAAATTAATTTCTTTTAAAACCCGCTCCCTGTCTGTCTCCAGGTGGGTGTGGTTCTGAAGTAAATGGAGCAAAGTTGTAATACCACACACAACCTGAGGACAGACCTGGAGCTGTTTTTGAAAGAAATTAGCTCTGTTTTTCTATTCCCGGATAACCCCTTTAAATAAATCTCCCCCATTATCTTTATTCTGCAGGTCACTACAATTACAACAATGCTCAATTTATATATGTTTTGTCTTATTTTACTGTGTTTTTTTTTTTACCATTTACCATCATTCACCTTGCAGCTCCATTAACATTATATTTTAATAGGAATTTCATAAGGCAATATCAAATGTGTTTATTTTTGTTTACATTATTTTTTTTAACAAACCTTAAATCAAATTCTTACACCAAAATTGTAGTCATAAAAATATATATTTATTTAATTCACATTAAAATCAGAAACATGATAAAAGACATAATACATGATTGTGGCAATAAGGTATACAATGAACAAAAATCAAAATGTGAGATGGTCAGTATAGTGAGCGTGCCTGTAGTAATGCACACTTCCGTGGAGACCCAGGTCTCGCTTGAACTGCACATTACTACAAGCGGCGTCGTGCCCCATGCAACACATCTATCAGCACCCGGTATGCAAGCACATAGCACTTAGGCATTAGACTATACACCTGTGTGACACCATGTGAGGTGCTAGGGGCAGCTCCTATTGGTCACTATCAGCTGCATGATAGGGTAGTGGGGCCAGGACCTTACACTAATTAGGAATTAATTAATTACACGTGTCGGCAGGACGCACTGATTGGTCACACTACACATATATTCCCACTCCAGCTTTGTGTTCTAGCATCTCCCTTGGATAAAGTGGTCAGCGAAACAAGTGTCAGGGGTCTGTGAAGTGGTCTGTATGGTGTGCTTTTATGTCTGCTATTTATGTTAAATGGGTCTTGCATGCCATTCTATTACTACTAGCTATTTGTCTGGGGTTACATTGGGGCTTGTTTATTTATTTTTCTTGCCTCTCTTTCACCTGCTCGACCCTATCTGTGAGTCTGTTTTACCCACAACTCACTATATCACACATTTAGAATTTTGTTCATTGTATACCATATTGCCACAAGCATGTATTATGTCTTTGATCACGTTTCTGATTTTAATGTGAATTAAATAAATATATATTTTTATGACTACAATTTTGGTGTAAGAATTTGATTTTGGGTTTGTTATTGATTATATTACAACAGGGGTTACTTACCTTTGAATAGTGTAATAATTGGATATTTTCTATAATTTTTTTAAATAGTAAAATTTGGCTGATTTAAATTCTTATCAGGAGAGAGGCTTATTCACATTCATTAATATTTTTTGCACTATTGTTTAGTCTCTATAGGTGACTATAACCTGCAATCTTTTAAATGCAAACACTTAACAATGCTATGCATTTTTAGGGGACTGGGGGGACTTAGGGGTCTGGAGGAGAAGGGGACAGAGGGATCTGGAGGGGGATTTATAAGTCTGAAGTATAAGTAGGACAGAGGTGTCTGTGGAGAACTTATGGGTCTGGAGAAGGACAGAGGGACTGGGGGAAGCCTAGAGGTCTCAAAGAGGAGGATGGAAAGAGGAGACAGAGGAGCCTGTAGAAGGACAGAGAGTCTGGGAGGGGACTAAGGAGTCTGAAGGATAAGAGAACAATTGCGTCTTGAGCAGGACTAGGTGCGCGCGTGTGTGTGTGTGTGTGTAGGGGGGGGGGCAGAGGGGTCTGGAGAACAACAATACAGGGGTGGGATTTACCCAAACTGCTTGACTGTGTTATATTCAAGTGGAACAGTGTGTGGCAGAGTTATATTCCAGGGTTATAATGATTATTATAGAGGATGAGGATCTGCTGGCAAATTGGGCCAAAGATGTTTGGGCATCAATTTCTGCATAGGGAAGATGTACCTTGCATCTGGACCAGAGGAAGAAGAAAAAGACTATGGAAAAGAAATCACCTGTCACCAATATCATTATCTTTCTTGTATTCTTCCTGACTGTCCCATCAGAGCTGTAGTCACCAATATCATTGTGTATTCTCCTGACTGTCTCATCAGAGCTGTAGTCACTTGCAAGTTCTGCAGTGATGATTGGTGAAACTGTACCCTGTAGCCCAATTAGTGGCTCTCCAACTATTACAAAATTACAACTCCCATCATGGCAGAGGCTTTCTAGGCATGATGGGAGTTGTAGCTTTGCAACAACTGGAGAGACACTTGAACTGAAGTGATTGGTAGAGTCCCAACTGTCGGACCCCAGCCCACCCCAAAAAAAGTTTATATAATATATATATCTTTAGGTTTATTTCAGCATGAACTGCATACAGAAATAGCAGTACGCGTTCCGGCACACAAACTGCCTTTTTCAACTGTATGCCAAACATAAATGACACTATATATACACATTAGTCATCAAATTGTGACATAGTCACTGTACCCCACGAACCACAATAAACACATCGGTGAAAACAAAAAACAACAGTATCACATGAGTAGATTCATGGCATTCAGCAGAGCTCCCTCATGTCGGTCTCTACAATGAAAAAGATATACAACTATAACACCTGTACAGGACGTTAAGTAGCAGAACTAAAATGTCTCACAGAATATATTATAATAACAATTGTGACAGCTCAGAGTCACAATTAAGACCACGCGGCTCAAGCTCATAGTCACGATTAAGACCACTCGGCTCAAGGGTATTTAATCGGTAGATCCAAAAAGCTTTCTTATGTGTAAGCAACTTTTTAATTTCACTTCCCCTTCTAGGTGGTAACACTTCATCCAGTACTTGGAACTTTAACTGGGCTATGGAATGCCCCTTCTCCTTAAAATGTGCAGGTAATAGTAATAGAAGGTTATTGCAATGAATACTGGACTTATGTCTATTTATGCGGTCTCCTACATGCTGGGTTGTCTCCCCAATGTATAGGAGACCGTAAGGGCATTTGATGAGATAATCAACATTTGGAAAGTTTGACCCATGTATGGATGTACCACTTTGTCGCCCCTAATTATGTTGTTGCACTGTGCGCAACTTAGACATTGGAAAGTGCCACATTTTTAGTGGCAAAGAAAGTTGTTTTGATTTCTGTAAAGTACCAATATCCATGCGTATCAGTTTGTCTTTAATGTTAGGCAACCTCTTATTGCATATCAACAGTGGACACTTGAATTTAGCAATATTGAGATGATTTTTCAAGAATGTGTCAGTGACTTTTCACAATGTTATCTACCCTATAACTTAGTGGGTGATATGTTCTAACAAAAGGTATGCACGGTTTCTCGTTTTAAGGGGTTTTCTTACTATTATCTTGGTGTGATCTCGGGGGTGTAAGTACATTAGCCAGATATCCTCTCTCCCTAAATTTCCCATCTAATGCTGTTTACCCTCTGACTCTGTGAAAGCAGAATTTTTTTAAAGCCGTTTTCAAGTTCCAAGTACTGGATGAAGTGTTACCACCTAGAAGGGGTGGTGAAATTACAGAGTTACTGACACGTAAGGAAGCTTTTTGGATCCACCGATTAAATACCACTGCGTGGTCTTATTTAGAGATGAACGAACTTTTGAAAAATTTGATTCAGTCGATTTGCCAAATTTTTCAAACCCCACCCCCCAGCTATTTCTGGACTACAGAGAGCCTCAATAGGGGTGTAGAAAACTTTGCTTTGTTCTAACACGCATATAGAGTGTGCTGGGGTAGTGAAATAATACTGTTATTCAGAATGACATCCAGATTACAGACATCGCTTTTAAAATCACTGCCGCAGAGCGGCACAATGACAAAGCCTGGAAGTGGCATCAGTATGAGGAGACCATATAGTGGCTGAATGACACTGCCAGCATGGAGGTGTTGGCAGCATGAGGAGAGCATATAGTGGCTAAATGACACAGTGTGGAGGTTTTGGCTGCATGAGGAAACCATATAGTGGCCGAATGACACAGCGTGGAGGTGTTGGCAGCATGAGGAGACCATATAGTGGCTGAATGATACAGCGTGGAGGCGTTGGCAGCATGAGGAGACCATATAGTGGCTGAATGACACAGTGTGGAGGTGTTGGTAGCATGAGGAGACCATATAGTGGCTGAATGACACAGCGTGGAGGTGTTGGCAGCATGAGGAGACCATATAGTTGCTGAATGACACAGCCTGGAGCTAGCAGCAGCATGAGTAGACCCTAGGGCTTCACAATCCCTTAGATTAAAAGACGGATTTAGAAATTTAAGTTGAAGATTTATGGTAGCTAGTGCTACCATAAAAAAATTTAGGCCCAGGCCCAGAAGCATCAGTAAACCATATATTGGCTGAATGACACAGCCCGGAGGTGGCTGAAGCATGGAGGAGACCATATAGTGGCTGAATGACACAGCCTGGAGTTGGCAGAAGCATGAGGAGACCATTTAAATTTAAGATTTTTAAATAGAAATTTAAGATTTTGAAATTGAAATTGAGGATTTTGAAATTGAAATTTTAGCTCCCAAGTTTTAGTGTCCCGGGCCCCGGCGTGTGGGTACAAAGGACCAAATCTAACAAGGAGTCACATGTCACATGGCAGCATACATTTTTTTTAGGCCCAGTGCAAGGCCCAGCAGCATCAGTAAACCATATATTTTCTGAATGACACAGCCTGGAGGTGGCTGAACTGACGCATGAGGAGATCATATAGTGCCTGAATGGCACAGCCTGGAGGTAGCTGAAGCATGGGGAGATCATATAGTGTCTGAATGGCAAAGCCTGGAGGAGGCTGAAGCATGAGGGGACCATATAGTGTCTGAATGGCACAGCCTGGAGTTTGTGGCAGCATGAAGTGACCATATAGTGGATGAATGGCACAGCCTGGAGGTAGCTGAAGCATGAGGAAACCATATAGTTGCACATCCTGGAGGTGGCTGAAGCATGAGGAGACCATATAGCGGCTCAATGGCACAGCCTGGAGTTTGTGTCAGCATGAAGAGACCATATATTGGCTGAATGGCACAGCCTGGAGGTGGCGGCAGATGAGGAGACAATACACCCTCACAATCTCTAAGAATAAAATATGAATTTGGAAATTTCCATTGAAGATGTATGGTACCTAGAGCTACCTTAAAGATTTATAGGTAATGTCCTAAGCCCAGCAGCATCACTAAAGCATGTAGTTGCTGAATGACACAGACTAGAGCTGGCAGCAGTATGAGTACACAAGAGGGCTTCACAACCCATACGATTAAATTATGAATTTTGAAATTTCCATTGAAGATGTATGGTACCTAGAGCTACCTTAAACATTTATAGGTAATGTCCTAGGCCCAGCAGCATCACTAAACCATGTAGTTGCTGAATAACACAGACTGGAGCTGGCTGAAGCATCAGTAAACCATATATTAGATGAATGGCACAGCCTGGAGGTGGCTGAAGCATGAGGAGACCATATAGTGGCTGAATGAGACAGCCTGGAGGTGGCAGCAGCATTAGGAGTCCTGAAAGTGACCCAGTGACAGAGTGGTGCGGTGGGTGGCAATACCAGTATGTGGTGACGAAGGTGGGTGAAAAAAGGTCTGATGCTGAGGAATGTTTGGAACTGGGGAGCAGCGCCTTAAATCTGTTTGGCACTATCCATATTTGTGAAGTGTTGGTGTGGCACCATGGTCAATCTACTCTCATGCATCAGGCATTGGTGGTTTGAAATCCTGGCTGATCCATGCCTGATTCATCTACACAAAGGTCAGTCTCTCCACATTTTTTGTGGACAGACGAGTTCTCCTTGGGATGACTATGGCCCCCGCCACACTAAACACCCGCTCTGATGGCACACTACTGGCCGGGCAGGACAGCTTTTCGAGGGCAAACTCTGCTAGTTGCAGCCACAAATCAAGTTTGGATGCCCAGAAGTCCAGCGGATCTTCAAGGTGTGTTGGAGGCTGTGGAGGCTGAGGACACATAGTTACATAGTTACATATAGTTACATAGTTAGTACGGTAGAAAAAAGACATATGTCCATCAAGTTCAACCAGGGAATTGAAGGGTGGGGTGTGGCGCGATATTGGGGAAGGGATGGGATTTTATATTTCTTCATAAGCATTAATGTTATTTTGTTCCAGGAATTTATCTAATCCTGTTTTAAAGCTGTTAATTTTTCCTGCTGTGACCAGTTCCTGAGGTAGACTGTTCCATAAGTTCACAGTTCTCATGGTAAAGAAGGCGTGTCGCCCCTTGAGACTAAACTTTTCTTCTCCAGACAGAGGGAGTGCCCCCTCGTCCTTTGGGGGGGGTGGGGGGGGGGGGAGTTTAACCTGGAACAGTCTTTCTCCATATTTTTTGTATGGGCCATTAATATACATATATACATTTATCATATCCCCCCTTAAACGTCTCTTCTCAAGACTAAACCATTGTAACTCCTTTAATCGCTCCTCATAGCTAAGATGTTCCATGCCCCATACTAGTTTAGTCGCGCGTCTCTGCACCCTTTCCAGCTCCACAGTGTCCCTTTTATGGACTGGTGCCCAAAACTGAACAGCATATTCCAGGTGAGGCCGTACCAATGCTCTATAAAGGGGGAGTATTATGTCCCTGTCCCTTGAGTCCATGCCTCTTTTTATACATGACAATATCCTGCCGGCCTTGGAAGCAGCAGCCTGACATTGCATGCTATTCTGTAGTCTGAGATCTACAAGTACACCCAGATCCTTTTCTACCAGTGACTCTGCCAGTTTAAATCCCCCCTAAGACATACGACGCATGCAGGTTATTAGTACCCAGATGCATAACTTTACATTTATCCACATTGAACCTCATTTGCCAAGTGGATGCCCAGACACTTAGTCTATCCAAGTCATCTTGTAACCTATACACCTCCTCTATAGACTGAACCGTTCTACAAAGCTTGGTGTCATCTGCAAAGATAGAAACAGAGCTGTTAATGCCATCCTCTATATCATTGATAAATAAATTAAACAACAGCGGTCCCAGTACAGAACCTTGGGGTACACCACTAATTACCGGGGACCAATCAGAGTACGAATCATTGACCACCACTCTCTGGGTACGATCCATGAGCCAGTGTTCAATCCAGTTACAACTAAAATTTCCAAACCCAAAGACCTTAACTTACCTGTCAGACGTCTATGAGGGACAGTATCAAACGCTTTAGCAAAATCCAGAAACACTATATCCACAGCCATTCCTCTGTCAAGGCTTCTACTCACCTCTTCATAAAAGCAAATTAGATTGGTTTGACAACTTCTATCCTTAGTAAACCCATGCTGGCTATCACTTATAATACAATTATCCCCTATGTATTCCTGTATGTAATCCCTTATAAGTCCTTCAAACAATTTACCCACAGTGTACGTTAAACTTACCGGTCTATAGTTTCCTGGGGAAGACCTAGAGCCCTTTTTGAAGGTTGGCACCAGTACCAATACCAGACACCAGTGAATCTCTAAATATCATGAACAGGGGTACAGATATTACTGAACTTACATCTCTAAGAACTCTTGGGTGGAATCCATCTGGCCCTGGAGATTTGCTTACATTTAAATTACCGTATATACTCGAGTATAAGCCGACCCGAATATAAGCCGAGGCACCTAATTTTACCACAAAAACCTGGAAAAAAAAGTATTGACTCGAGTATAAGCCTAGGGTGGGAAATGCAGCAGCAGCAGCTACTGGTAAATACCAATAAAATTACATTAATTGAGACATCGGTAGTTTAAATGTTTTTAAATATTTATTTCAAAGAAAAACAGTAAACTAGCTCTGTAAGTGGAAAAGAGGGTCAACAAAAACCATATGGTATCAAAAATAACTTTAAAAGTACAAAAACCTCAATCATCAATCAAGCTAAAACAAAAGAGTTAAAATCCTTCAAATCTGGATTCCTCCTCGTCATCTGTATGTCCAAACAGAGCTTCAGCTAAAGCTGGTGTGAGGCTATCAGCATAGACATTGTCATCATCACTGATTTCGCCGTCTTCACCATCACTGCTGTCGTTTTCATACAAAGCGCTGTCTTCACTGCCATTCATAGCATTACTAATGCCACATTTCTTGAAGGCGTGTTTCACCATGTCCTCTGGAATATCTTCCCATGCATCACGAACCCACCTTGCTACCAATTCTATGTCGGGCTTCATCAGATTTCCAACTTTTGTCAGTCGGACTTGACCAGATGACATCCATTCATGCCACATCTTTCGCACACGATCTTTGAAAGGTTTATTTAAACACACATCTAGGGGCTGCAATACAGATGTAAGCCCACCTGGAATAACGGCCAAAGTAACTTGAGAAGACTTTGCCAATTTTTTTATGTCATCAGATGTGTGGGCTCTGAACATATCCCAAACTAGCAATGATTTTTTTTTCTTTAAGGCTGCTCCTGGTCGTTCGTTCCAAATTTCTTCCAGCCATTTTTTTGTTCCGTCTTCATCCATCCAACCTTTAATATGCGCGCGCACTGTAATTCGTGGTGGGAATTTGACCTTTTTAGGCAAGGTCTTTCTTTTAAAAATAATGACAGGCCGCAACTTAGTTCCATTAGCCAAACATGACAGAACAACTGTGAAATGTTTTTTTTTCATTTCCTGTGGTTCTGAGTAAAATAGTCTTCTCTCCCAAATTTGCCACAGTTCTGTTGCTTGGAAGATCAAACGTCATAGGTGTTTCATCCATATTTCCAATATCTCCCAGGTCATAATTATGGATCCTTCTTTGTTTTATTATGAATTAATGGAATGACATCAGTTTTTCATCAAGGTCTTTTG
This sequence comes from Hyla sarda, assembly GCF_029499605.1. NCBI lineage: Eukaryota > Metazoa > Chordata > Amphibia > Anura > Hylidae > Hyla > Hyla sarda. Next base: position 156,990,535 of record NC_079192.1, read on the forward strand.
GCAACTTCTGTGAAATCTTTGTTCTTTGCCGTAAACATAGGGCAAACCTATTCATGAAGCGGGTACACCATCCTGCTGATGCAACAAAATTTTCAATGCCTGGTGCTTTTAATTTGTCATCTTTAGCCATTTGAAGGGCACGTAAACGAATTCCCATTCTTGTTACGCAGTAACCGTTTTGACGACACTGCATAACCCATTTATGCAATTCAGTCTCTAGAGCCCCATATGAAGTTGTTAAACCACGTCGAGCTTTTTTTGCCTTTGGAAGCTTTTCCATGTCCGCTTTCATTTTCCGCCACACCCTCACTTGTTTTTCGTCAACACAAAATTCCCTACTTGCAATACTGTTATTGCTTTCTTCTGCTCTTGACACAACCTTAAGTTTGAAACCAGCTTCGTAGGACCTACATTTTTGTTTTGGTCTGGGATTGGAAGTATTGGGATCCATTTCTAACAGGTAAAAAAAAAAAAACCACTTTGAAAGACCCCAAAAAAGACACCACAAGACCCAAAAGCTGCTGGATCACCAAGGAAGCAGACAATAATTCAGGGTTTGGATAGTTCGATATAATATTCCAGAGGGAACAAGCAGTGCCCAGTACGGCACGGACCACGCAGAGGCTGCAGGCGCCCACAGATGAGAAACGGGGGGAGGGATTTTTTTTTTTAAGGCTGATGCCAATAATCTGTTAACTTTCAGATGTTTTGTACATTTACCATTTATTAAAGGACAACTGTACTGCAGCACTTTTATGTCCCCCTGGTCCCGGGCTGCAAAAATAAACAAAATAAACTTGAACTCACCTTCCTATGCTCCCCCGTTGGACCAGTACCGGTCTCACGGTCCAGCGCTGACATCCTCTTCCTACTTACTGGGAACGGAGAGGGTACAGTGCTGTCAGCGTATCACTGGCCACAGCGATGTCCCACCCCGGCCGGTGTTGGCTGAGCTCACTGTCATGTAAGGAGCTCTGGCCGGGTCCTTACATGACAGTGTGCTCAGCCTATCACCGGCTGGGGCGGGACATTGCTGCTGCTGGTGAAACACTGACGGCACTGTACCCTCTCCGTTGCCAGGAAGTGGAATGAGGATGTCAGAGCCGGAGCCTGAGGCCGGTACCGGTCCAACGGGGGAGCATAGGCAGGTGAGTTTATTTTTGCAGCCCGGGACCAGGGGGACATAAAAGTGCTGCAGTACAGTTGTCCTTTAAGGTAAATGCACAAAATATACTGTACATGCTAGAATATGTGTATGTGTTTGTGTAGTGTGTACAGTGAATAAACTGTGTGTATATAATGAATGCAGAGTGTATGTGTGTGTGTGTGTAGTGTGTGTACACCGTATATAATGAATGCAGGGTGTGTGTGTATATAATGAATGCAGATTTGTGTAATGTGTGTTTGTATGAATGAAGAATGTGTGTGTATGTGTGTGTATATATTTATATATATATATATATATATATATATATATATATATATATATATATACATACACATATAATACTGAGTGGGGGTGGGGGCATATCTATTATTTCATAATTTTTATTATTTTACTTTTTGTTTTACTTCCCCCTCCCTGCTTGTTACTTGGCCAGGGAGGGGGGATCTGCTATCCCCTGGTGGTCCAGTGGCATGGGCTGAACACTGGGAGAAGCCATTACTGTACTGTACCTTCCCAGCAGCTCTCTTCAGCTCCACTGTGCGCGCTTTGAGCATTGCCATGGAAACCCGTGACAATGCTCTGCTGGCCGCGGGTCTCGCGAGAGTTACACAGTGGAGCTGCAGGGAGCTGCTGGGAACGTAAGTGACAGCTTCTGTGGCCGGGCAGCCCTCCTTCTGCGCCCCCACCACCGGGTTACCATGGAAACTCGTGGCAATGGCGAGACACGCAGTCGGCAGAGCAAAGTGGAGCTGCATGGCAGTAAGTGAGAGCTTCTCCGCCGCCTCCCAATCTGCGCCCCCACCGCCGAGACACGCGGCCGGATAACACAATGAAGAATGCAGCGAAGTAGGTGACAGCTTCTGCCGCATTTATATATCTAAAAAAATATTTAGGATTAGTTTTGCTTTCTTTGGCCACCTGTCTCTCATTTTGAATTTTTGCTGTTTTTATTAAATTTTTACAGATTTTATTAAGCTCTTTGTACTGTTTAAATGTTATAGCTGACCCATCAGATTTGTATTTTTTGAAGGCTATTTTTTGTCGTTTATTGCTCTTTTAACATAATTTGTCAGCCATGTAAGATTTAGTTTTAATCGTTTATATTTGTTCCCCTTTGGTATATATTTAGCTATATAGTTATTTAGAGTTGATTTAAAGATGTCCCATTTACCTTCTGTATCAGTATTTGAGAACATGGTGGAGGATGAGGAGGCGGGGTCGCACACTGTCACAGGACCAACAGCCTGAGAGTGTGGAGGAGGAAACGGCGTGACCTGTCCAAGTTGGTGTAGGCTGTGCAGGAACCACATTCACCCAGTAAGCCATAAAGGACATGTATTGTCCCTGACCACAGTTACAGCTCCAGACGTTGGCTCTGCCGTGCACTTTGGTACACACCGACAGGCTCAAAGACTGGCCCACCTTCTCTTCCACAAAATTGTGCAGGGCTGGTACTGCCTTCTTTCCAAATAAATGACGGCTTGGCACTCTCCACCTCGGCATAGCACAAGCCATCAGTTCTCTGAAAGGTGCAGAGTCCACCATTTGAAAAGGGAGGGACTGCAGCACCAGCAACTTGGAAAGGAGCACTTTCAGCTTCTGTGCCATTGCATTGGATGAGTGGGCGCATACTGGACATGGCTTCGCTGATGGATTGTTGGTAGAATGGCTGACTAAAAGTAGGAGCAGGAGCATCTGGAGCAACAGAAGGAGGGTATGACACACAGCTCCCTTTGGCTGAGGTAGTGAAGCTTGGCTGGCTGAAAGAGGGAGTGGCGTGTCACTTGGTGATGCAGCAGGCTGGACCACTACATCGGAGCCATGGTTCTCCCAGGCCGCTTTATGGTGGTGAAGCATATGTTGATGCAGGGCCTTGGTGACAACATTGGGACCCTGGCCATGCTTCACCTTCTGTCGACTTATCTTGCATGTAGCTATGTGAACCTCCTCAGGATGCTTGATGAAAAACTGCCACACTGCCGAGTAGCTGATTTTCCCACCAACAGTCTGCACTAATTGACTGCTATGCCGCCGTCTCCAGGAACCCCTGTTCCACTACCTCCCGGGAAGGTAGGCTGCCGCAAAGCAGGTGGTCTCCCCCGGGCACGTTTGGCTTCAGAATTTCCACTTCAGCCACCATGCTGACTGCCAACCATACCACCTTACTGGCTCAGCTGCTGCCTCACGGGCAACCTGCAACTCTCTTCTCCTGATGATGATGAAGCCCCTTCTGCACCCGGCTCCCAATTGCGATCGGCTTCATCATGATCAACAAGTGTCTAGACGTCAACGATGTCCTCCTCAGGTTCCTCGACAGTGTCTGCATTAGGACCCTGAACCCTGGCAACACCGACTCCCACGTCACTCTCCTCACCACGTCACTCTCCTCATCACCTAATCATTGCCCGCCTAGCCGGGGAGCGGCAGATGTCTCCTCCACTTCTTGGCTGGGCAATAGCTGCTGACTTTCCTCTATTAGATTGTCTTCACTGAATAGTGGAGCTAAACCCACAGCATAAGATACTTCTTTAGGGGAGGGACCAGCATAGGACAGAGGCAATGGGAGGACAGAGACTGCTTCCGGGCCATGCCAACTGAGGGTTGTGTCTGAGGAACCCACCAACTGTTGACTGGGGATATCAGATGTCACTTATGATGAGGTGGATGACCGTGTTAACCAATCGATGACGGCAGATGGGTTGCTGGTCGAGACACGACTACTAGCTGATACCGGGAGCTCAGGCCTCTCACTGCGACTCCTGCTGCCACTCGCTCCTAATCTGCTGCAACCTCTGCCTGATGAATTTAGGCTTCTGCCACTCCTCTGTGCATGTCCTGGCACTTCCCTGCCTGACATATTAAGTGCGTGTATGAGGGGAGTACAATACGCTTCACTATGCTTAAAACAGTATTTGTCTAGAACAGCAGCAGGTGTGTACTTTTGACTGCCTTTCACGGTATCTAGGCCCTTGACAGATTAACAGGTACAAAATAGTACACCACTTAGATGTACTTATGTGGCATTAACTTATGAGGTCAGAAAAATGTGGTACAGTACACTTAAAAAAACATATTTTAGTTAAACACCAGCCAGCAATTACTTTTGCCTGGACTTTCACAGTATCTAGGCCCTTGACAGATTAACACGTACAAAATAGTACACTACTTAGATGTACGTATGCGGTATGCACTTATGAGGGCAGAAAAATGCTCTACAGTACACTTAAAAAAGTATCTAAGTAAAAACACAAGCCGGTGAGTACTCTTGCCTAGACTTTCACAGTATCTAGGTTCTTGACAGATTAACAGGTTTAAAATAGTACACCACTTAGATGTAGGTATGTGGTATGCACTTATGAGGGCAGAAAATGCGCTACTGTATGCTTAAAAAAACGTATTTTAGTTAAATACCAGCCGGTGATTACTTTTGCCTGGACTTCCACAGTATCTAGGCCCTTGACAGATTAACACGTACAAAATAGTACACTACTTAGATGTACGTATGCAATATGCACTTATGAGGGCAGAAAAATGCGCTACAGTACACTTAAAAAAGTATCTGAGTAAAAACACAAGCTGGTGAGTACTTTGCCTAGACTTTCACAGTATCTAGGTTCTTGACAGATTAACAGGTTTAAAATAGTACACTACTTAGATGTAGGTATGTGGTATGCACTCATGAGGGTAGAAGAATGCGCTACACTACGCTAAATAAAGTATTGCAGTAAAATACCAACCGGTGATTACTTTTGGCTGTTCTTTCACAGTGTGTAGGCTCTTGACAGATTAACAGGTACAAAATAGTATACTACTTAGATGTAGGTATGTGGTATGCACTTTTGAGGGCAGAAAAATACGCTACTGTACGCTAGACATGTGCAATTCGGTTCGGCACGAATGTCTAAATTACCGAATTTTACCATTTTCGTGCATTCGGACCGATCCGAATGCACGAAAACATATTTTGAACATTCCCGAATAGCCACGATAATACGAATAGTAAAGTAACGAATACATTCGTTATTTCCCGACCATTTGCTGTAAATAACGAATGCATTCGTTATCCGTAAACGAACGTGAAGAATTCATTCTGATAACAAAGATAATAAAAAGGATAGATAGTTATATTTTTTCGGATACATTCGGTATTCGGGTACATTCGGTAAATCTTTTTATTCTTTTTTTGGACTTTAGCGATCCTAAAAAATTATGGAGATACCTTTTTTATTAAAATTTCGTAGGGTATCATAAAAAAATCATAATAAAAAAGATACAGTTGTGATGGAAAAAATTATATCTAATGAAATGTATCATTTTTATTATGAAATGTTTATTCATTTTTAAACAGGGATCAATTTATGTGAGCGGGTAAAGTACTAAAAATGTAGCCGACAATAATGAAAATGTAGTGTGTGCGTGTTTTTCACTTTTTTTTTTAAAACATTTTTTAGGTAGTACTACTACTCCCAGCATGGAACACACTCTTCCATGATGGGAGTAGTAGTTACCTGTACTAATTGACAGATCGCAGGGGTCCCTTGCGATCCTCTTGTACAGATGCAGCGGCTGCTCTTCTATGGTCCCCTGCACTCACGTATATATACACATATTCATATTTCCCGCAGAGCTGTGATTGGCCAGATGGTTCCAGCCAATCACAGCTCTCTGTGAGAAATAGGAATATGTGTATATATACGGCTGTGCAGGGGACCATAGAAGAGCAGCCGCCGCATTCATACATTATACTGGAGGATCGCAGTGGGCGTCAGGAGTGATACCCGCAGTGATCTTCCCTTTACTACAAGTACTACTACTCCCAACATGGAGTACACTCTGCTCCATGCTGGGAACTGTAGTGCCTGTATTAATAGACAGATCGCAGCTGGTGTCAGAAGTTACACTCACTGCGATCTGTCTCTATTAATGCAGGTACTACAGCTCCCAGCATGGAGCAGAGTGTGCTCCATGTTAGGAGTATTAGTACCTGCAGTAAGGGACAGATCCCAGGGATGTCACTTCTCCTGACACCCGCTGCGATCCTCCTGATGTGAATGTCGGGATCAGCTGTTCTCAGGGCTTCAGAGTCAGGAGAACAGCTGACGCTGAGCCGTAGGTATCGTATATCTACTGCCCAGCAAGAACTTACAGTGAGCCTGCAATGTGTATATACAGTATACACATTGCTGGCTCACTTAACCCCTTGCTGAGCTGTGCGCTATGCGCAAGCCCAGCAAGGGAAGAGTTAACTTACACTGCTGGACAGTGTAGGTTAACCCTTTGGGCGGTATACACTATATACAGCTATCTATAGATAGCTGTATACAGTGTATACAGAAGACGAAGTCCAGCTTACTTCCCTCGAGTCCCGGGCCGGGTTCGTGTAGCTCCGCCCCCTAGTGATGACGTCATTGGGGGGCGGAGCTACAGAAGGGAACAAGGCTAGTTAATCTGAAGCTCTGTTCACATTGTACGTTTTGTATAATGTGAACAGACCCTTCTGGCAGTGTCTACCCAGACAGGGAGACTCCAGCTGTTGCTAAACTACAACTCCCAGCATGCCCAGACAGCCAAAGGCTGTCTGGGCATGCTGGGAGTTGTAGTTTTGCACCAATTGGTGGCTCCCTGTTTGGGTAGACATTGCATCATGGGTGCTCTCCCAAGCGGACAGCGCCAAAAATGTCATAACCAATTTTTTGTGTTTTTTTCTTCTCGTTTCAGATCCGTGTATGCAGAGGATTACTGCGGATTCCATGGATTACGGCGGATTATTTATTTTTTCCTTTAATAAAATGGTTAACGAGGGCTGTGGGGGAGTGTTTTTTTAAATAAAATAATTTTTCCAATGTGTTGTGTTTTTTTTTTTTTTTTATTGAATTTTCAGGGTTAGTAGTGGAAGCTGTCTTATTGACGGAATCCATTACTAGGCCAGGGCTTAGTGCTAGCCCCAAAAACAGCTAGCGCTAACCCCCAATTATTACCCCGGTACCCACCGCCACAGGGGTGCCGGGAAGAGCCGGTACCAACAGGCCCGGAGCGTCAAAAATGGCGCTCCTGGACCTAGGCGGTAAGAGGCTGGCGTTATTTAGGCTGGGGAGGGCCAGTAACAATGGTCCTCGCCCACCCTGGTAACGTCAGGCTGTTGCTGTTTGGTTGGTATTGTGCTGAGAATGAAAATACGGGGAACCCTATGCGTTTTTTTTTTTACATTTTTTTAGTTAAATTTAAAAAAAAAAACGCATAGGGTTCCCCGTATTTTCATTCTCAGCACAATACCAACCAAACAGCAACAGCCTGACGTTACCAGGGTGGGCGGGGACCATTGTTACTGGCCCTCCCCAGCCTAAATAACGCCAGCCTGTTACCGCCTAGGTCCAGGAGCGCCATTTTTGACGCTCCGGGCCTGTTGGTACCGGCTCTTCCCGGCACCCCTGTGGCGGTGGGTACCGGGGTAATAATTGGGGGTTAGCGCTAGCTGTTTTTGGGGCTAGCACTAAGCCCTGGCCTAGTAATGGATTCTGTCAATAAGACAGCTTCCGCTACTAACCCTGAAAATTCAATAAAAATAAAAAAAAACACAACACATTGGAAAAATTATTTTATTTAAAAAAACACTCCCCCACAGCCCTCGTTAACCATTTTATTAAAGGAAAAAATAAATAATCTGCCGTAATCCATCGAATCCGCAGTAATCCTCTGCATACACGGATCTGAAAAGAGAAGAAAAAAAAACACAAAAAAATGGGTATGACATTTTTGGCGCTGTCCGCTGAGGAGAGCACCCATGATGCAATGTCTACCCAAACAGGGAGCCACCAATTGGTGCAAAACTACAACTCCCAGCATGCCCAGACAGCCTTTGGCTGTCTGGGCATGCTGGGAGTTGTAGTTTAGCAACAGCTGGAGTCTCCCTGTCTGGGTAGACACTGCCAGAAGGGTCTGTTCACATTATACAAAACGTACAATGTGAACAGAGCTTAACTAGCCTTGTTCCCTTCTGTAGCTCCGCCCCCAATGACGTCATCACTAGGGGGCGGAGCTACACGAACCCGGCTAGGGACTCGAGGGAAGTAAGCTGGACTTCGTCTTCTGTATACACTGTATACAGCTATCTATAGATAGCTGTATATAGTGTATACCGCCCAAAGGGTTAACTTACACTGTCCAGCAGTGTAAGTTAACTCTTCCCTTGCTGGGCTTGCGCATAGCGCACAGCTCAGCAAGGGGTTAAGTGAGCCAGCAATGTGTATACTGTATACACATTGCAGGCTCACTGTAGGTTCTTGCTGGGCAGTAGATATACGATGCATACCTACGGCTCAGCGTCAGCTGTTCTCCCGGCTCTGTAGCCCTGAGAACAGCTGATCCCGACATTCACATCAGGAGGATCGCAGCGGGTGTCAGGAGGAGTGACATCCCTGGGATCTGTCCCTTACTGCAGGTACTAATACTCCCAACATGGAGCACACTCTGCTCCATGCTGGGAGCTGTAGTACCTGCATTAATAGACATATCGCAGCAAGTGTAACTTCTGACACCAGCTGCGATCTGTCTATTAATGCAGGTACTACAGCTCCCAGCATGGAGCAGAGTGTACTCCATGTTGGGAGTGGTAGTACTTGTAGTAAAGGGAAGATCACTGCGGGTATCACTCCTGACGCCCGTTGCGATCCTCCAGTATAATGTATGAATGCGGTGGCAGCTCTCCTATGGTCCCCTGCACGGCTGTATATATACACATATTCCTATTTCTCACAGAGAGCTGTGATTGGCTGGAACCATCTGGCCAATCACAGCTCTGCGGGAAATATGAATATGTGTATATATACGTGAGTGCAGGGGACCATAGAAGAGCGGCCGCCGCATCTATACATTGTACAAGAGGATCGCAAGGGACCCCTGCGATCTGTCAATTAGTACAGGTAACTACTACTCCCATCATGGAAGAGTGTGTTCCATGCTGGGAGTAGTAGTACTACCTAAAAAATGTTTTTAAAAAAAAGTGAAAAACACGCACACACTACATTTTCATTATTGTCGGCTACATTTTTAGTGCTTTACCCGCTCACATAAATTGATCCCTGTTTAAAAATAAATAAACATTTCATAATAAAAAAGATACATTTCGTTAGATACAATTTTTTTCCATCACCACTGTATCTTTTTTATTATGATTTTTTTATGATACCCTGCGAAATTTTAATAAAAAAGGTATCTCCATAATTTATTAGGATCGCTAAAGTCCAAAAAAAGACTAAAGATTTACCGAATGTACCCGAATACCGAATGTATCCGAAAAAAACAACCCGAATACCGAATGTATCCGAAAAATCTAAACCGAAAATATTGCCGAACTGAAATTTTTTTCCAAAACGAAAAAACGAAACGAAATTAAACGAAAATTTTTCTAGTGCACAAGTCTACTGTACGCTTCAAAAATTATTTGAGTAAAACACAGGCCGGTGATTACTTTTGGCTGTCCTTTCATAGTATGTAGACCCTTGACAGATTACAGGCACAAAATAGTACACTACCTAGATGTACGTATGTGGTATGCACTTATGAGGGCAGAAAAATGCGGTACAGTACACTTAAAAAACGTATTTTTAGAAAAATACCAACTGGTGATTACTTTTGCCAGGACTTTCACAGTATCTAGGCCCTTGACAGATTAACAGGTACAAAATAGTTCACTACTTAGATGTACGTATGTGGTCTGCACTTATGAGGGCAGAAAAATGTGGTACAGTACGCTTAAAAAAGCGTATTTTTGCACAACACCAGCAGTACACAACAGTGCTGCAGCACAAAAAAGCTGTGTACTAAACCCAAAATTGCACTCTGTCACAGACTATTAGGAATGGACTGCTGGGTATTATACCATCTACAGACTAGTATAACCAGCAGATAATTTGTTGTGGAACAAAGACACAGAATTGCGCTGAAAAAATATTCCTGCCTCCTCTGCTAAGGTTTATGAAGTTGAGTCAGCTTGTTGAAAAGTATGAGGCAACACACAGCTATGTGCCCCTCTCTGTCATACTATGCTGAAGAAAGTGACTGGGAGGTTAATGCCTGCAGCTGCAGTAAAAATCATTTTCAGTGAAGAAAAAAAAAAACCCACTGCTCTCTGTCCACCAGAATGCTGATGTGACTAGGATGTGAAACGCTGCTAGAATGAGCTTTTTTGTGTAACACACAGACACAGCGATGTCCGTCCAATCTGTATGCAGTGTAATGAATTATATGAGGAGCCTCAAAATGGCTGGCGAATATAGGGCTGTGACATCACAGGGGTGACTGGCTGCTGATAGGCTGCATCCTGCATGTGATTCAGGGTCATCCCACCTACTTCCCTTCCCACCTTACCAGCGTTACTTGCCCCATGTACTGACATGTGGATCCGCCATTTTAGATGCCCTGGAGCCTGTACCACAGTAAATGGAGTTTAATGAGGCGATTTGTGTGATAGAATTGCGGCGATATTCGCATTTGTTGCAAATCGAATATTTCATGAAATTCGTAATGAATTCGGGTTTGTCAGCTTCGATTCGCCCATCTCTATCCTTAATCATGACTATGAGCTGTCACAATTGTTGTCACGATCCCGGCTGGTAGGAGGTGAATCCTCTGTGCCAGAGAGGGATTGGCGTGGACCGTGCTAGTGGACCGGTTCTAAGTCACTACTGGTGTTCACCAGAGCCCGCCGCAAAGCGGGATGGTCTTGCTGCGGCGGTAGTGACCAGGTCGTATCCACTAGGAACGGCTCAACCTCTCTGACTGCTGAAGATAGGCGCGGTACAAGGGAGTAGACAGAAGCAAGGTCGGACGTAGCAGAAGGTCGGGGCAGGCAGCAAGGATCGTAGTCAGGGGCAACGGCAGGAGGTCTGGAACACAGGCTAGGAACACACAAGGGAATGCTTTCACTAGGCACAAGGGCAACAAGATCCGGCGAGGGAGTGCAGGGGAAGTGAGGTATATATATGGAGTGCACAGGTGAACACACTAATTAGAACCACTGCGCCAATCAGCGGCGCAGTGGCCCTTTAAATCGCAGAGACCCGGCGCGCGCGCGCGCGCGCCCTAGGGAGCGGGGCCGCGCGCGTCGGGACAGGACCGACGGAGAGCGAGTCAGGTACGGGAGCCGGGGTGCGCATCGCGAGCGGGCGCCACCCGCATCGCGAATCGCATCCCGGCTGGAGGCAGTATCGCAGCGCACCCGGTCAGTTGATCTGACCGGGGCGCTGCAGTAACGAGGATGAGGCGAGCGCTCCGGGGAGGAACGGGGACCCGGAGCGCTCGGCGTAACAGTACCCCCCCCCCTTGGGTCTCCCCCTCTTCTTGGGGCCAAAGAAGCTGAGGACCAAAAACTCAATTTTTTCGTGATGAGGTCCGATGCACATTAGGAGGGGTTCCGTGCGGTAACGCATGGCACAGTCCAATCTTTCATCGTTAACACAATTGATGCAGAGGGGTCTGGCGAGACTGGTCACAGGGATGTTGAACCTGTTGATAAGAGAGGCCAAAATAAAATTTCCTGCAGATCCGGAATCCAAGAAGGCCATAGTAGAGAAGGAGAAGGTAGAGGCAGATATCCGCACAGGCACAGTAAGGCGTGGAGAAGCAGAGTTGACATCAAGAACTGTGTCACCTTTGTGCGGAGTCAGCGTACGTCTTTCCAGGCGGGGAGGACGGATAGGACAATCCTTCAGGAAGTGTTCGGTACCGGCATAGTACAGGCAAAGATTCTCCATGCGGCGTCGTGTCCTCTCTTGAGGTGTCAAGCGAGACCGGTCAACTTGCATAGCCTCCACGGCGGGAGGCACAGGAACGGATTGCAGAGGACCAGAGGAGAGAGGAGCCGGGGAGAAAAAACGCCTCGTGCGAACAAAGTCCATATGCAGGCGGAGGTCCAGACGCCTTTCGGAAAAACGCATGTCAATGCGAGTGGCAATATGAATGAGTTCATGTAGGTTAGCAGGAGTTTCTCGTGCGGCCAGAACATCTTTAATGTTGCTGGATAGGCCTTTTTTAAAGGTCGCGCAGAGGACCTCACTATTCCAGGACAACTCGGAAGCAAGAGCACGGAACTGAATGGCGTACTCGCCAACGGAAGAAACACCCTGGGCCAGGTTCAGCAGGGCAGTCTCGGCAGAAGAAGCTCGGGCAGGCTCCTCGAAGACACCACGGACCTCAGCGAAGAAGGACTGGACTGTGGCTGTGGCAGGATCATTGCGGTCCCAGAGCGGTGTGGCCCAAGACAAGGCCTTTCCAGAAAGGAGACCACGGCAGAGTCTAGAGTCCCCATCAAATTTGTCCGGCAGGGACAAGCAGGGGTTAGGAGCGGACGGACGCTGGGGAGGAGTTGCAGGAGCCGGCGGAGGAGATGGTTGTTCCAGTTGCAGCTGCTGTGTCTGTGACAGCAGCTGCTGTATCTGTGACTTCAGTTGCTGTGTCACGGTGGTCAAGTATGCCAGCTGGTGATTTCGTTGGGTGATCATCGTGGAAATGTCGGCAAGACTTGACAGCGGCACCTCAGCGGAATCCATGGCCGGATCTACTGTCACGATCCCGGCTGGTAGGAGGTGGATCCTCTGTGCCAGAGAGGGATTGGTGTGGACCGTGCTAGTGGACCGGTTCTAAGTCACTACTGGTGTTCACCAGAGCCCGCCGCAAAGCGGGATGGTCTTGCTGCGGCGGTAGTGACCAGGTCGTATCCACTAGCAACGGCTCAACCTCTCTGACTGCTGAAGATAGGCGCGGTACAAGGGAGTAGACAGAAGCAAGGTCGGACGTAGCAGAAGGTCGGGGCAGGCAGCAAGGATCGTAGTCAGGGGCAACGGCAGGAGGTCTGGAACACAGGCTAGGAACACACAAGGGAATGCTTTCACTAGGCACAAGGGCAACAAGATCCGGCGAGGGAGTGCAGGGGAAGTGAGGTATATATATGGAGTGCACAGGTGAACACACTAATTAGAACCACTGCGCCAATCAGCGGCGCAGTGGCCCTTTAAATCGCAGAGACCCGGCGCGCGCGCGCCCTAGGGAGCGGGGCCGCGCGCGCCGGGACAGGACCGACGGAGAGCGAGTCAGGTACGGGAGCCGGGGTGCGCATCGCGAGCGGGCGCCACCCGCATCGCGAATCGCATCCCGGCTGGAGGCAGTATCGCAGCTCACCCGGTCAGTGGATCTGACCGGGGCGCTGCAGTAACGAGGATGAGGCGAGCGCTCCGGGGAGGAACGGGGACCCGGAGCGCTCGGCGTAACAATTGTTATGATCATCTATTCTGTGAGACATTTTAGTTCTGCTACTTACCGTCCTGTACAGGTGTTATAGTTATATATCTTTTTCATTGTAAAGACCGACGTGAGGGAGCTCCACGGAATGCCATGAATCTACTACGTTGTTCATTCATGAAATGATCATGTGATACTTTTGTTTTTGTTTTCACCATTTATTGTGGTTGATGGTTTACAGTGACTACGTCACAATTAGGTGACTGACGTGTATATATAGGGTCATTTATGTTTGGCATGCTACTTCTTTATGCAGCTCATGCCGAAATAAACCTAAAGATTCTTCAAGAAACCTTTTGAGTGCCGGGATTTCTGTTATATACACTTTATGATATATCTGGCCATTCGGTTCATCCTTCCGTCCAATTCCTCATGTCAGACTGCTGCATTGGCCACATGCACAGTTATTGAAGGGACAGAAGCTAAGACATTTAGCATCTATATGCTTCTTTTGCTCTTTTTATCTTTAGCCCCATTCATTACATTTTTTTTCAGGGTAGCACTATTCAGTTCTTTTCAATAGTCCTGCAATCCTCCCAAAGAGTTAGTAACTCAGCACAAGATCAATAGCAATCACCCAAAGTCATATTCTTATTTTATTAATATTTTTATATTTTCATATCATTGTGCACCCCTATAGTATCTCTTATTATTACTCCTAATCTTGCTTTTTACATATATTTTCATACACTTTTTGTGTGAGACTATAGCAGTGGTGCCACCCTGACTTTCCTCCCTAGTATGATATGTCCAAAGGAGTTGTCTTCTGCTTAGGCCCATTATTATGTCAAAATATGGGGACATCTGAGGACCCTTTGGTACTCTTGTGGGCAAGTCCAGCCTACATAAATTTTTATGATCTAGCAGTCACTTACCATTAGGGTTTGTCTATCGGGTTACACACAAATAAGCTATTAGGATTTTACTGATAATATGTGCTTTGTGTACAGTAACATACAAAAGTGGATGTGCATGTGTGCTATATAGATGGATCCAAGGAATCATTTCAACATGGAAAGCCCATAAGGTTACCCTCATACATCTAAATGTCTCTCATATTAGAAAAAAGTTGCCTAACTCCTCAATTTCAGTGGGGCTGGCTGACAGTCTAATGTGTATGGTGTCCTCCAGACTCTCCTTTGACAGATGATGTAAGGGAGAAAAAGATAATGCAATTGCCCAATCCATTTCTTCTCAAAGAGAAAAGTCATCACTGGAAAAGTCAAAATGAGCTAAATGTTAATGTGTATGGAGAAATTGGGATATATTGGGTGTTATCTATCTATCTTAAAAAAAGAAAAAAATGTAAGGCTTCAAATGTATTAAAATAACAAACCGTTACTTTCCTCCCCCAACAGACTTAACGTGACCACCACATGCAATCAGTGGCCTTGGTGACCATGTTCCATACCTCTGGCATTGTCGTTCAGCGACGGAAGCCATGATGCCAATAGTATGGAGAGTGACCACCAAGGCTGCTAAATTGGCTGCAGTGGTTGCGTAACATCCACTGCTGCAGTAACATCGGAGTCCTGACTGGAGGCAGAATGGGGAATCGGCATGGGAATAGAGAGAGGTTGTTATGCACCAAATCAGCATGGGAATAGAGAGGTTTTTATGCATTTGGTGCTTTTAAAAACATTTTTAAAAGATGGTTAACACCTTTTAGTGGAGTTTTCTTTCAGGCCATTTCTACCTTACGATATGCTAACACTTTTTAAATACTGACATTTAGGTAGAAGTCATGAGTAATTCGTGAAATTGTAGGATGCTGTTTTTCACATAATGATACAATGATACAACTTTTATCGTCAACAGGATACATAAAAAGATGGCATGTTAACAAGAAAAACAATGTTTTCAGGCCATTTCTGCTGAACATTTGAACAAGCCCTTGAGCATTTCATCAAGCACTGAACAAGTTAATGTTCTTAGTGTAAGATGCTTGTGAGGAAATCACAGTTTCTTCCATGGAAACACATTTGTTTTTTGAAGAACAGGATATCAACAAATTACATTAGGGACCTGCAAGAAGTACATGAGGAAAGATATGAAGGCTGCACGTTCTCATATATTTTTAGGCTTGTATAGTGGGAATTCATAGAAACCAATCCATTTGAAGTCAGAAAAGCTGCCTATAAAATTGAGCTCATAGCAGTTCTAGGTTGTGTTCAATAAATGATATCACCTGTTCAACACACCACAAGTCTTCAAGTAATAAATCCCTTAAAATAAAAATCGAGTTACTAAAGCTTTTTTAGAAGTGTTCATTTCTTCTTGTTTGTGTTTTTTTTAATTTAAATGTAATACATACAAAATCCATTATTACTTACAGCATTATCAAAACCAAAGCCCCACCCCCCTCCTTTTTCCCTCCCTCCCCTTAAGACAACCTGCCCGAAATCCATTAACTTCCTTCCTTTCCCTACTGCTCTCTTACTCTTTTCTCCTTTTCACTATCTCCTTTCTCCTTTCTCCCAGGGTAGCCATTTATTCTCGATTTTTTCATTTCTTTCACTGTCCTTGAACCGCAACAACTCATAAGTTCTAACCTTATTTATACCTCCTAACCATTCTTCCCTTGATGGAACCGCTGGGGCCAACCATTTCCTAAGAATCAAATTCTTTGCCACTCCTAATACTCCAAGTATAAGATCAGTATGCTTAGTTCCCATTATTCCTAGTCCATAAATTGCGACCTTAGGTTCAAAGAGCAATACCACCCGTATTCTAGCTTTAATAGTTTCAAACACTACACTCCAAAATTTTAACAACTTCGTGCAATTCCATATAATGTGTAACCAATTACTTCCCTCAAACCCACACTTGGGGCATTGTGCATTCTCCCTTAATTTTGTACAGAAATTGCGGTGAGTACTGTGCCCGATATACTAATATCAAGAAAGACACCCTATTATTTGCATTGATCGTTGTTCTTCTAATATTCTTTAACACCAGTTTCCACTCTTCTTCTGAAATTCCACCTATATCAAGTGCCTGTCCTAACCGTTTAACTACGTCCTCCCAACCCTTCTGACCTAACATTTTATATAATGTACTCATTATTTTCTTCCCCCCCCCCCTGTGCATTTTTAATATATTCTGTAATGTGATAGCACCCTACCTTTAATTTTTCTTTCGGTTCTTCTTGTCCCAAGGCGTCTTTTAACTGTACATAACCGAAATAATTAGTATTTATTAAATTAAAGTGTTCACTCAAACATTCCCAATCTATTATCTTCCCATTTGTGCAAACCTGCTCTAACAACCTAATTCCTTTATCTTCCCAATTCACATATTCTGCAATTTTCTTTATTTCTGGGAAGTTCCCATTTTCCCATATGGGGGTACACCACACACTACTTGTTATCCCTATTGCTGACTTCATGCTATCCCATACTTGTACCAATAAATCTTTAGTTATGTTCTCCTCTTCTACACCCTTCTTCATACGCCCACTCTCCAACCACTCCCATATGGACCCGTATTTCTTACACCCACTTTCCAAATAATCCAACAATGTTTGTTGCTCTTGAATAACCAATGTTAATTGGGATGCTATGAAGTATTGATAAAAATTAGGGAGACCCAGCCCTCCTTCTTGTTTGTGTTAACTATATGTGCAATGAATCAATGATTGACTTCTGGCCAGGACTGGTAGAAAAAGTTTTTTTTTTAAGGCAGCAGAGGTGCAACATGTATCCACAGTTTGATAATGAGCTTCTCCATTACTGGTCGATTTCTGTTATTAAAAAGCAAAAATTGGTCAGCACATCCTACACAACTATTATACTGTATATATCAAGTACACAGGTGCACGCTGCTGTGGCTGAATTTCAAGTACAAACAAAAGAATTACAGCAGCACACTGCTAGCACTAAGATATATGTGTAATAGAACACTTTTTTCATTGCAATACTGCTATAGAGAAAAATAGAGGTTCTTAGTTTACCATTTGACCAAATAGTGTGTACCATCCCACCATGATAAGGCATGATCTCAGTTGGGACAGACCATACACTATAGATATGCCTCTCTTGGGCTAGCACTAAGCCTACAATTTCTCAAGTACACAGGTGCAAGCTGGTGCGACTGAACTACAAGTACAAACAAAAGAATTATAGCAGCACACTGCTAGTGCAAAAATATATGTGTAATATAACACTTTTTTCATTGCATTACTGCTATAGAGAAAAAAAATTGGCCAAATTGTAAGCTAAGAAACTAAAATTTTTCTCTATAGCAGTACTGCAATAAAAACAAGTGTTATATTACACATATATCTTAGCACTAGCAGTATGCTGCTGTAATTCTTTTGCTTATTTCTGTTATTAGACTCAATACTTTGAAAGTGTACCTGGATGGACAGAGTACACAGAGCAGAAATCCAAAAGAAGCTGCAGAGGTGCTGTACTACTAGGTTAGAGGCATGTGCATGGGCAGCATCCAAGATGAAGAGCACCATCAGTTCTGCCAAGTAACTCATGGTGGCTGACTCAGGGAGTCCAAAGTCATGGCCTTTTAAGGGGTACTCCGGCCCTAAGACATTGTATCCCCTATACAAAGACTTGCATTGAGGGGGCGGGTGTGATGTCACAAGGAAGCAGAGTCGTGACGCCACCAAACTCCGGCCCCGTAGTCGTGACCCTTCAGACACGGAGCAAACATCGCTCCGTGCAGCTGCCACAGGTGAGTGTCGGCATGAGAGATTGTGGGGGTCCCCAGCGGCAGGAACCCCATGATCAAACATCTGATCAGACAAGATGTCTTAGGGCCGGAGTACACCTTTAAGATGGCTTCAACTATCAAGTGGATGAGAGAAATGAGGTCAGGCAATCTCGATCAATAAATGTGCATAAAAAGAAATAAATGGTACCAGATCAGTAGTAACACTCATCATAATCTAGGAAGCGTAGCCAAAGGTCAATAACGCAGTTACCGTAAATCAGGATCAGAGTAGCACTTTTCAAAATTGCAGCTGAACCACTAGCCTTTTTATATTGCTGGCCTTTATCTGGAGCTGAGCTGCAGTAACCCATCACAGCCACTACACAATATACAGAGCTGTCTGCTTTCAGCTTTGTTCTCTGTATATGCCAGCGCTGCAGTTCTGGAAAACAACTGATTGCTGGAGGTGCTGGGTGTCGGACCCCCCACGATCAGATATTAATGGCCTAGATATTAAACATTCTAAACATAGGCCATTAATGTAAAAGTCCTGGAAAACCACTATAATTTCCTATGTTCAATCACAGAAAAGATAAGATTAATGGGGTACTCCGCCACTAGACATGTCTGATGTGTATGGGAGGAGGCGTGATGGCTATGTACTCTGGCTATTTTACATCACAATCACGGAAGTCCCAGGCATCCATGACCATAATGTTGCAGTGCAGATTTTCTAACTCCTTCCGTGTCTAGATAATTCTGTTACATAGTTGTTATTGTGCCACTTGATGTTCTTCTGAATCCTTCTCAGAACCTAATATGTACAGTGCTAATACAGTGCTAATATGCACATATGCTCAGTAGCTCAGTCAGATGTAAGGATCCACTTGTGTTTGGGTGTCGAGTTGATTCCTGTATTTGTGCAGGAAGGACAATAGAGACCAGCTAGAAGAGGCTTCCAGGGTGAGGACTTAAAGAGGGAATCAACAGGACATCTGGGGTGCCATATTAGGTTGTTACTGCAATATCTTCACACAAGAGCATTTTCTAGAGATTTCAGTGAAATATGTATTCTGATTTGCACAAGTAATCAAACAGAAAAAAATTATATTATTTATGACCAGAAACCTGATACTGTATAATATCATGGTGAATAGTGCCAAATGAGAAGTTAAGCCTAGGAGTTGGGTTAGGTTTGCATAGTGTATGTTCATGCATTTCACGTCTGTATTTTTAACATGTGCTCTATGTACGTCTATGGGGAAGTGGTTGTATGGGCACACAATATATAAAGCAACTGCATAAATAAGTGAGATAGAAAAAAGCTGTTTGCCTAATGTGAACAGGGGTCTCTCATCTGCCTGATAATGTCACATATTAAGAAAAAAGCATGAGACAAGCTGGGTTTTTGCCCTGCACTGTTCTTTGTTCTTCCAGGAGATAATCCACTAATAATAGTGTATGGCAGGAGGTTGTTACCTCTTTGCCCTTTTAAATGAACATAAACCTAAACATGGAAGATTACAGGTTGCATATGCCATTTTATTTACACAGGTAACATATTGCTATGTAGAAAAATTGACCTGACCTTTTCTCTGTAGGCAGGGCAGGTAGCGGATTTGCTTTAACTATGATATGTTGGAGATGGCTGGGGTTAGGAGTCATGAATTGTTTGTTAAATTTTGATACCAAGTAAATGAAAGCGATGAAGTATTCTTAGAAATTCTGAAATCCCAGTTTGCTATAACTATAGTGTTCAGCTGTTTTGCAGATATAATTCTTTTTAGGATACACATTATCAAATAGCCTCGAGGAGAGAGTAAGCGACTGGCAATTATAGAGGTTAACTAAATGTTGTATCCAGATTCTCTTTGAGGTATTGTCAGGGAGCTAAATTATGCTTAAGAAGAAAAATAACTGAACCAAATCGTGGCTCCAGGCTATAAATTGATCAAATGTTGTGAGCCAAAGCCTTGATAATCTCCATAATAATCAACAGGTTGTATGTGGCGTGACGATCTGCTCAGTGGCATAGTGTGTGTGTTGGAGTGCATCGGCTCTGTACAACTTATTCTTAGGGTTTGTAAAATATAATGAGTATTGCTTCCCCTAACCTTAGCTAGCAAATGTAAAGTGAGCTGTAATGTATACAATGTATGCATTGCTGTTCACTACTGTACAGGAACATGGGCCCAGATCTATCAAAGAATGTCTACGGTAGAGCTATTTTCTCATGTTTATGTGGGTTGTGGGTTTGACGAGTGTGCATCTTATTTATCAAGAAGGTGCAGCAGGATGATAAATTTTGCACAGCTCATCTGAATTTGGCAGGTTAGGTGTTTTTACTTACTTTCACAGAGCTGCTGGGACATTTTTACTTGCATTTTAGACGCTATAATCAAATTTTATTGTGGTGTCTAAGGGGTTAAACCCGGGCATCACCGTGATCAGTGATGTCTGGCATTAGAGATGGGTCCTGGTGGCAGATAGCCTCCAAGACCACCCAGCTATGACCCACACTCAGCTCCTGAGCACGTGTCATAGAAGAGGAGTGGGACGCTGTCACCCACAAGAGGTTAAAGGTTGAATTGCAGAAGGTAGAAGTGATTCTCACGCCTACTGGTAGGTGGTGTCGTTTTGCACGTAAAAAAGTACATTCGCGCACAAAATAGCGACTTTTGACAAAAGTTGCAAATAATAAATATGTGACCACTGCATGGTCAAAAAGAAAAAGTTCTACAGGTAGGCAAAAAGCGTGAAACTGTCTATATAAAGAAACGCATAAACGTTGCTAAATATACTGTTTGTGCCTGAACTGCGCCAAAACATTAACAAAAAAATGCTCTGAATGCAATGATAAATCTCTCCCATGGAGTCAAGCAATAGACAGAAGTCCCTGCTCCTGTACAGTACGGAGCAGTGATACATATACTGTGTACATCAACACTTACTTCACAATTGCCAAGTAAGTGGTTACTATACTTTGATTTTAAAAAATCCTACACAAAAAATCACGGTAGACTTAAATAAATGTACAAATGAACATAATCTTTATTCGATACTCACATACAATACATAAATAAAATTCATAAAATCAGAATGCACAAGAACAACAAAGAAAAACCCACTGGGCAATTCATGAGACGAACCTTGGGGCACATGAAAAATGAGAGGTATATGTGTTACCTAAAGTGTTTAATAATGCAGGGGATATACTATTACATGGTGTGTATATATCGTATGAATATACATAAACAGGTGCAGTGCAACCTATAGCAACCGTAAATATATTGCACAAAAAGCCCAAGTGGCTCTATCTATATTGCACAGTACGCCAAAGTGCCTCTTTATTGCACATAAGTCCATGATAAGCCGATATATATATTTAAATAGACAAATAATAATGCAGTATGATGTGAAAGTGTTTAAATAATCAAGTGATAGTTCGATATAAGGCAAATGTATCCAAACGGGCGGCAAACAAACCAAAGTAAATAGCACACAAGCCCCTGTCACAAGTGAAATGCTCAGTCTCGCATGACTTACCTATGGTAAATACCAGTGACCACCCTGCCTTTCGCGTTCGCTTTGTCCCAGGATATGGTGCCCTAGGTGACAGACACCTCACACCTCCCGGGACAGCATCACCATCCTGCGTCACCGCGTCCACCCCGTGACATCTCAAGGGGGCGCGGCCAAGCAACAGAACAGACACGTTGCCAAACAGCCATCTGACAGCAGCGCTGGGAGCGATCGGCATCTCCGGACTTCATTCAAAGAGAGCATAACTGTGAGAAGCAAGGGGAATAATGCACAGTCATTATTCTAATGAACATCTGCACTGATATTCCTATCCAGACTCAAAAATAATAGTAAATCTCTATAATACCTGCCAATATTATATTCAATAAACAGCCTATAATCTAATATATAATTAATTAAGGAAAACACCTAAAAATGGTATTCCCATAAATTCATATCATTAACAGATTTAAAGCCCAGGGCAACTGCTTCTGTGCCTCCCCCAGTTCTACACAAATTCTACATCACAATGTGATGCTCCTGTAGTAAATGGTACAAATTCTAATTTAGGAAAGTTAGATTTTGTCTTTATTGCAAGTGGTACAATCTGATGATGTGAACCCAGAACAAAAAACAACCTTTTTGTATTTGTTTATTGTTACATAACAAGTAACACTATTTTATACAGTTATCAGTGCTGTGAACACTACTCTACATAAAGACAGAACAGGCTCCTGTTTGGAGCCCTGGCTCTCCTTCACAGCAGTGCATCACGACCCCTCTATATAGCTCTATGGGAGAGCCAAAGATTGCTGAACGGTTCTCCCATAGAGCTAATTAGGTGCAATTCCAGAGCAATTCACACATATATGTGTATATCAATGTAAACTGATGCATTTAACCACTTAAGGACCCAGGGCGTACCCTGCGTCATAACGGCCGGGACCTGTGGCTAATAGTGCACAGCACTGATGGTTGATCGCCACATCTAAAGTGAAAGTAAACTCCCCTTTACTAGCTCAGTGGGCTGTTCGGGACCGCGGTGGCGAAATTGAGGCATCCCGAACAGCTGGAGGACACAAGGCGATTAGCCACAGGTCCCCGCCGGGCACGGGAGAATCATTGATCAATGTTATCCTATGGGATTACAATGATCAATGTAAAAGATCAGTGTGTGCAGTCTTATAGCCCCCTATGGGAACTATAACATTGCAAAAAAAAAAGTGGAAAATAAATGTTAATAAAGATCATTTAACCCCTTCCCTAATAAAAGTTTGAATCACCCTCCTTTTCCCATTTAAAAAAAAACTGTGTAAATAAAAATAAACATATGTGGTATCACTGCGTGCGGAAATGTCCAAATTAAAAAAATATATCATTAATTAAACCGCACAGTCAATGGTGTATGTGCAAAAAAATTCCAAAGTCCAAAACAGCGTATTTTTGTCACTTTTTTTATCATGAAAAAATGAATAAAAAGCGATCAAAAAGTCTGATCAATGCAAAAATTGTACCGCTAAAAACTTCCAATCACAGCACAAAAAATGAGCCCTCATACCGCCCCATACATGGAAAAATAAAAAAGTTATAGGCGTCAGAAGATGACAATTTTAAACGTATTGTCACGTACCGGCTGGACTGGTAGTGGATCCTCTGGACCAGAGAGGCGATGGTTCGGGTTGTACCAGAGGACCGGTTCTAAGTGGTTACTGGTTTTCACCAGAGCCCGCCGCAAGGCGGGATGGACTTGCTGCGGCGGTAACCACCAGGTCGTATCCTCCAGTAGCAACTCAACCTCTCAGGCAGCTGATATGGCGTGGTACACAGGGAGCAGGCAGGAGCGTAGTCGGATGTAGCAGAGGTCAGGGCAGGTGGCAAGGGTTCACAGGCGAGTAGGCAGTAGCAACGGGTTCGGCAACAGGCAAGGCAATACACACAATAGGAACGCTTTCTCAGAGGCACTAGGGGACAAAGATCCGGCAAGAGCAGGAAGGGGCAGGTGCCTTTTATAGGGAAGGCAGGGGAAGTGAGGAACCAGCGCACCAATTACCAGTGCGCTGGCCCTTTAAATTTACTGAAGGCGACGCGCGCGTGCCCTAGAGAGCGGGGCCGCGCGTGCCGGGAGGCAGAAAAGGACGGCGCAAGGAGCGGGGAGCCAGGTGAGTGGAGCTGGGATGCGGCGCGTGAACGGGGGCCAGCCTTCACGGCAGCCGCATCCTCGACACAAGGGAACCCGGGCTCCCGGTCAGTGTGATCCCGGGGCAGAAGGCCGAGGGGGCGGAAGCTCTGGTCCGGGAACGGGGACCGGAGCGCATGCTTTAACAGTACCCCCCCCCCCCTTAGGTCTCCCCCTCTTCTTGGTGCCCAGAAAAGAGAGAATGAGACTGCGGTCCAAGATATTCTCATCAGGCTCCCAAGACCTCTCCTCAGGACCGCAAACCCTCCCAATCCACCAGAAAAAATCTTTTCCCCCCAAGAGATCTTGGTCGCCAAGATCTCCTTAACAGAAAAAATATCGGAGGTACCGGCAACAGGGGTGGGAGAAAAAAGCTTGGGAGGGAGAGAAACGGTTGAAGACAGCAGGTTTAAGAAGGGAGACATGGAAAGAGTTATGGATTCGGAGGGAGGGAGGAAGATGGAGCTGGTAGGAGACCTGATTAATCTGGATGGACTCTTGATTTTGTAGGGTCCCAAGTAGCGAGGACCCAACTTGTAGCTAGGAACCTTGAATCGGATGAATTCCGGAGGACCTTCATACGAGCAGATGCCCTGAGGAGAGCCGTTTGAGTATCATGCCAGATGGTGGAAAAGTCCAGCACTAGATTGTCAACAGCAGGTACAGAAGAAGGAGTGGAAGACTGCGGCAGAGGTGGAAGAGGATGTTTGCCAAAAACTACAAAAAAAAGGAGATTTGTTAGTAGCAGAGGATTGTTTGTAATTGTAAGAAAATTCCGCCCAGGGAAGGAGATCCACCCAATTGTCATGGCGGGAGGATACAAAGTGGCGCAGATAGTCGCCCAAAATTTGATTCACCCGTTCTACTTGGCCGTTAGACTGAGGGTGGAAGAAGAGAAGTCCAATTTGATCCCAAACTGCCCACAAAGGGCCCTCCAGAACTTGGAGACAAATTGTACCCCACGATCCGAGACGATATGTTCGGGGAGGCCATGGAGACGGAAGATGTGTTGGAAGAATAGTTTGGCTAACATGGGTGCAGAAGGTAGACTGGAGAGAGGTACAAAGTGAGCCATTTTGGAGAAGCGATCTACCACAACCCAGATAACAGCCATGCCATGGGAGGAGGGAAGGTCTGTAACAAAGTCCATGGCAATGTGAGACCAGGGCCTTGCAGGAACGGGCAGAGGCAAGAGAAGACCCGCTGGTTTCTGACGGGGCGATTTATCCCGGGCGCAAATCACACAGGCGTGGACAAAGTCCAAGACATCCTTCTCCAGAGATGGCCACCAGTATCTTTGGGAGATCAGCTGAAGGGATTTTTGTATGGATGCCCGGCAAAAAGAGAAGAGTGGCCCCACTTGAGTACCTGCAACCGCTGACGTGGTGGTACATAATATTTGCCGGGAGGAAGAAGACTCGGGTCCACGGGAGCTACGGCAATCAGCCGTTCAGGTGGGATAATATGTTGAGGTGTTAGTTCATCGCCCACTACATCAGAAGAGCAAGACAGAGCATCTGCTCTAATGTTCATGTTACGCCTAGCGCTCCGGGTCCCCGCTCCTCCCCGGAGCGCTCACGGCGTCTCTCTCCCCGCAGCGCCCCGGTCAGTCCCGCTGACCGGGAGCGCTGCACTGTCATGGCCGTCGGGGATGCGATTCGCACTGCGGGACGCGCCCGCTCGCGAATCGCATCCCAGGTCACTTACCCGTCCCGGTCCCCTGCTGTCATGTGCTGGCGCGCGCGGCTCCGCTCTCTAGGGCGCGCGCGCGCCAGCTCTCTGAGACTTAAAGGGCCAGTGCACCAATGATTGGTGCCTGGCCCAATTAGCTTAATTGGCTCCCACCTGCTTCCATACTATATCTGATCACTGCCCCTGCACTCCCCTGCCGGATCTTGTTGCCTTAGTGCCTAGAGAAAGCGTTTACTGTGTTTGTCCATACTGTGTACTTGACCTCCTGCTATTGCCATATTGACTACGATCCTTGCTGCCTGCCCCGACCTTCTGCTGCGTCCGACCTTGCTCCTGTCTACTCCCTTGTACCGCGCCTATCTTCAGCAGTCAGAGAGGTTGAGCCGTTGCTAGTGGATACGACCTGGTTGCTACCGCCGCTGCAAGACCATCCCGCTTTGCGGCGGGCTCTGGTGAAAACCAGTAGCAGCTTAGAACCGGTCCACTAGCACGGTCCACGCCAATCCCTCTCTGGCACAGAGGATCCACCTCCTGCCAGCCGAATCGTGACAGTTCATGCATGCAGGACGGAAATGGATTTCCAAATTAAAGCTGGCGAAGAACAAGGACCATCGAGCTTGGCGGGGATTTAGTCGCTGGGCGGACTGGAGATAAGCCAGGTTCTTGTGATCAGTGAAGATGTTCACAGGGTGTGAGGCGCCCCCTAGAGTAAATGCCTCCATTCCTCCAGTGCCAATTTAATGGCCAGCAGTTCTCTGTCACCAATTGAATAGTTTCCCTCTGCGGGGGAGAGGAGGCGGAGAGGAGATCAGGAGGCGGAGCGACTTGCAGGATCTGTTTGACAGGAGGAGGCTTGAGACAACAGCCAGAACAAGAGGAGCCCCAACGCAGGATTTCACCGGAGGTCCAATTCAGGACGGGACAATGTCGTTGTAGCCACGGCAGACCCAGGAGGAGTTCGGAGGAGCAGAAAGGGAGGACAAAGAACTCTAAGGTTTCGGTATGGAATATTCCAATGTCCATCTGCAGAGGCTGGGTACGGAACTGCACCGTGGTAGAGAGTCTCTCACCGTTAACTGTAGAAATGAGGAACGGCTTAGGAAGACGGGTTACTGGAATATGGTACTTGTCAACCAAGGAAGCATGAATGAAATTGCCAGCTGAACCGGTATCCAAGAAGGCGGAAGCGGAGAAAGAGGACTTGGAAGAGATGAACAACTGCACGGGTATGATGAGTCGTGGAGAGGAGGAATCCACACCTAGCAACGCCTCTCCCACGTTTACTAGGTGCAAGCGTTTCCCGAACGCGGTGGACGGAGAGGACAGTCTCGTAGGAAGTGCTCAGTACTGGCGCAGTACAGACATAGGTTCTCGTCTCTGCGACGGCTTTGTTCCTGCGGAGTCAGGCGTGACCGATCCACCTGCATGGCTTCCACAGCGGGAGGCCCGGAAAGGGGTTGAGGTGGACGCTGGAAAACGGGAGCCAGACGAGGGTAGCGTCTAGGTTGAGCTTTTCCTTTTTCTAGAAGAAGTACCTCCCGTCTCTCGGCGAAACGCTTGTCGATTCTAGTGGCCAGCAAGATGAGGTGACTAAGGGTGGAAGGTAGTTCACGTGCAGCCAGAATGTCCTTTACTTCACTATTAAGTCCCTTCTTGAACGTGGCACAAAGGGCATCATTATTTCAGTTCAGTTCTGAGGCTAGGGTGCGAAACTGAATGGCGTAGTTGTTACGCCGAGCGCTCCGGGTCCCCGCTCCTCCCCGGAGCGCTCGCTTCACTCCCTTCGCTGCAGCGCTCCGGTCACGTCCTCTGACCCGGGGCGCTGCGATCCTGCTGCCAGCCGGGATGCGATTCGCGATGCGGGTAGCGCCCGCTCGCGATGCGCACCCCGGCTCCCCTACCTGACCCGCTCCCCGTCTGTTCTGTCCCGGCGCGCGCGGCCCCGCTCCCTAGGGCGCGCGCGCGCCGGGTCTCTGCGATTTAAAGGGCCACTGCGCCGCTGATTGGCGCAGTGGTTCCAATTAGGGTTTTCACCTGTGCACTTCCCTATATTACCTCACTTCCCTTGCACTCCCTTGCCGGATCTTGTTGCCTTAGTGCCAGTGAAAGCGTTCCTTGTGTGTTCCTTGCCTGTGTTTCCAGACCTTCTGCCGTTGCCCCTGACTACGATCCTTGCTGCCTGCCCCGACCTTCTGCTACGTCCGACCTTGCTTCTGCCTACTCCCTTGTACCGCGCCTATCTTCAGCAGCCAGAGAGGTGAGCCGTTGCTAGTGGATACGACCTGGTCACTACCGCCGCAGCAAGACCATCCCGCTTTGCGGCGGGCTCTGGTGAAAACCAGTAGTGGCTTAGAACCGGTCCACTAGCACGGTCCACGCCAATCCCTCTCTGGCACAGAGGGTCCACTACCTGCCAGCCGGCATCGTGACAGTAGATCCGGCCATGGATCCCGCTGAAGTTCCTCTGCCAGTTGTCGCTGACCTCACCACGGTGGTCGCCCAGCAGTCACAACAGATTGCGCAACAAGGCCAACAGCTGTCTCAACTGACCGTTATGCTACAACAGTTGCTACCACAGCTTCAGCAGTCATCTCCTCCGCCAGCTCCTGCACCTCCTCCGCAGCGAGTGGCCGCTCCTGGGATACGCTTATCCTTGCCGGATAAATTTGATGGGGACTCTAAGTTTTGCCGTGGCTTCCTTTCCCAATGTTCTCTGCATCTGGAGATGATGTCGGACCTGTTTCCCACTGAAAGGTCTAAGGTGGCTTTCGTAGTCAGTCTTCTGTCCGGAAAAGCCCTGTCATGGGCCACACCGCTCTGGGACCGCAATGACCCCGTCACTGCCTCTGTACACTCCTTCTTCTCGGAAATCCGAAGTGTCTTTGAGGAACCTGCCCGAGCCTCTTCTGCTGAGACTGCCCTGTTGAACCTGGTCCAGGGTAATTCTTCCGTTGGCGAGTATGCCGTACAATTCCGTACACTTGCTTCAGAATTGTCCTGGAATAATGAGGCCCTCTGCGCGACCTTCAAAAAAGGCCTATCCAGCAACATTAAAGATGTTCTGGCCGCACGAGAAATTCCTGCTAATCTACATGAACTTATTCACCTAGCCACTCGCATTGACATGCGTTTTTCTGAAAGGCGTCAGGAACTCCGCCAAGATATGGACTCTGTTCGCACGAGGCGTTTCGTCTCCTCGGCTCCTCTCTCCTCTGGTCCCCTGCAATCTGTTCCTGTGCCTCCCGCCGTGGAGGCTATGCAGGTCGACCGGTCTCGCCTGACACCTCAAGAGAGGACACGACGCCGTATGGAGAACCTCTGCCTGTACTGTGCTAGTACCGAACACTTCCTGAGGGATTGTCCTATCCGTCCTCCCCGCCTGGAAAGACGTACGCTGACTCCGCACAAGGGTGAGACAGTCCTTGATGTCTACTCTGCTTCTCCACGTCTTACTGTGCCTGTGCGGATGTCTGCCTCTGCCTTCTCCTTCTCTACAGTGGCCTTCTTGGACTCTGGTTCTGCAGGAAATTTTATTTTGGCCTCTCTCGTCAACAGGTTCAACATCCCAGTGACCAGTCTCGCCAGACCCCTCTACATCAATTGTGTAAATAATGAAAGATTGGACTGTACCATACGTTTCCGCACGGAGCCCCTTCTTATGAGCATCGGATCTCATCATGAGAGGATTGAACTTTTGGTCCTCCCCAATTGCACCTCGGAGATTCTCCTTGGACTTCCCTGGCTTCAACTTCATTCCCCAACCCTGGATTGGTCCACTGGGGAGATCAAGAGTTGGGGGTCCTCTTGTTCCAAGAACTGTCTAAAACCGGTTCCCAGTAACCCTTGCCGTAACTCTGTGGTTCCTCCAGTAACCGGTCTCCCTAAGGCCTATATGGACTTCGCGGATGTTTTCTGCAAAAAACAAGCTGAGACTCTACCTCCTCACAGGCCTTATGATTGCCCTATCGACCTCCTCCCGGGTACTACTCCACCCCGGGGCAGAATTTATCCTCTCTCTGCCCCAGAGACTCTTGCCATGTCCGAATACGTCCAGGAGAATCTAAAAAAGGGCTTTATCCGTAAATCCTCCTCTCCTGCCGGAGCCGGATTTTTCTTTGTGTCCAAAAAAGATGGCTCCCTTCGTCCTTGCATTGACTACCGCGGTCTTAATAAAATCACGGTTAAGAACCGCTACCCCTTACCCCTCATCTCTGAACTCTTTGATCGCCTCCAAGGTGCCCACATCTTCACTAAATTGGACTTAAGAGGCGCCTATAACCTCATCCGCATCAGAGAGGGGGACGAGTGGAAAACGGCATTTAACACCAGAGATGGACACTTTGAGTATCTGGTCATGCCCTTTGGACTGTGCAATGCCCCTGCCGTCTTCCAAGACTTTGTCAATGAAATTTTTCGTGATCTATTATACTCCTGTGTTGTGGTATATCTGGACGATATCCTAATTTTTTCTGCCAATCTAGAAGAACACCGCCAGCATGTCCGTATGGTTCTTCAGAGACTTCGTGACAACCAACTCTATGCCAAAATTGAGAAATGTCTGTTTGAATGCCAATCTCTTCCTTTTCTAGGATATTTGGTCTCTGGCCAGGGACTACAGATGGATCCAGACAAACTCTCTGCCGTCTTAAATTGGCCACGCCCCTCCGGACTCCGTGCTATCCAACGCTTTTTGGGGTTCGCCAATTATTACAGGCAATTTATTCCACATTTTTCTACCATTGTGGCTCCTATCGTGGCTTTAACCAAGAAAAATGCTGATCCCAAGTCCTGGCCTCCTCAAGCAGAAGACTCCTTTAAACGACTCAAGTCTGCCTTTTCTTCGGCTCCCGTGCTCTCCAGACCTGACCCTTCCAAACCCTTCCTATTGGAGGTTGATGCCTCCTCAGTAGGAGCTGGAGCTGTTCTTCTACAAAAAAATCCTTCCGGGCATGCTGTCACTTGTGGTTTTTTCTCTAGGACCTTCTCTCCAGCGGAGAGGAACTACTCCATCGGGGATCGAGAGCTTCTAGCCATTAAATTAGCACTTGAGGAATGGAGGCATCTGCTGGAGGGATCAAGATTTCCTGTTATTATCTACACCGACCACAAGAACCTCTCCTACCTCCAGTCGGCCCAACGGCTGAATCCTCGCCAGGCCCGGTGGTCTCTGTTCTTTGCCCGATTTAATTTTGAGATTCACTTTCGTCCTGCCGATAAGAACATTAGGGCCGATGCTCTCTCTCGTTCCTCGGATGCCTCAGAAGTTGATCTCCCTCCGCAACACATCATTCCACCTGACTGCCTGATCTCCACTTCTCCTGCCTCCATCAGGCAGACTCCTCCAGGAAAGACCTTTGTTTCTCCACGCCAACGCCTCGGAATCCTCAAATGGGGTCACTCCTCCCATCTCGCAGGTCATGCGGGCATCAAGAAATCTGTGCAACTCATCTCCCGCTTCTATTGGTGGCCGACTCTGGAGACGGATGTTGGGGACTTTGTGCGAGCCTGCACTATCTGTGCCCGGGATAAGACTCCTCGCCAGAAGCCCGCTGGTTTTCTTCATCCTCTGCCTGTCCCCGAACAGCCTTGGTCTCTGATTGGTATGGATTTTATTACTGATTTACCCCCTTCCCGTGGCAACACCGTTATTTGGGTGGTCGTTGATCGATTCTCCAAAATGGCACATTTCATCCCTCTTCCTGGTCTTCCTTCTGCGCCTCAGTTGGCTAAACAATTTTTTCTACACATTTTTCGTCTTCACGGGTTGCCTACGCAGATTGTCTCGGATAGAGGGGTCCAATTCGTGTCTAAATTCTGGAGGGCTCTCTGTAAACAACTCAAGATTAAATTAAATTTTTCCTCTGCATATCATCCCCAGTCCAATGGACAAGTAGAAAGAATTAACCAGATCCTGGGTGATTATTTGCGACATTTTGTTTCCTCCCGCCAGGATGACTGGGCAGATCTCCTTCCATGGGCCGAATTTTCGTATAACTTCAGGGTCTCTGAATCTTCCTCCAAATCCCCATTTTTCGTGGTGTACGGCCGTCACCCTCTTCCCCCCCTCCCTACCCCCTTGCCCTCTGGTCTGCCCGCTGTGGATGAAATTTCTCGTGACCTTTCCATTATATGGAGAGAGACCCAAAATTCTCTCTTACAGGCTTCTTCACGCATGAAGAGGTTCGCGGATAAGAAAAGAAGAGCTCCCCCCGTTTTTTCCCCTGGAGACAAGGTATGGCTCTCCGCTAAATATGTCCGCTTCCGTGTCCCTAGCTACAAGTTGGGACCACGCTATCTTGGTCCTTTCAAAATTTTGTGTCAAATTAATCCTGTCTCTTATAAACTTCTTCTTCCTCCTTCTCTTCGTATCCCTAATGCCTTTCACGTCTCTCTTCTCAAACCACTCATCCTCAACCGTTTTTCTCCCAAATCTGTTCCTCTCACTCCTGTTTCCGGCTCCTCGGACGTCTTCTCGGTCAAGGAAATTTTGGCTGCCAAAAAGGTCAGAGGAAAAAATTTTTTTTTAGTAGACTGGGAGGGTTGTGGTCCTGAAGAGAGATCCTGGGAACCTGAGGACAACATCCTTGACAAAAGTCTGCTCCTCAGGTTCTCAGGCTCCAAGAAGAGGGGGAGACCCAAGGGGGGGGGTACTGTTACGCCGAGCGCTCCGGGTCCCCGCTCCTCCCCGGAGCGCTCGCTTCACTCCCTTCGCTGCAGCGCTCCGGTCACGTCCTCTGACCCGGGGCGCTGCGATCCTGCTGCCAGCCGGGATGCGATTCGCGATGCGGGTAGCGCCCGCTCGCGATGCGCACCCCGGCTCCCCTACCTGACCCGCTCCCCGTCTGTTCTGTCCCGGCGCGCGCGGCCCCGCTCCCTAGGGCGCGCGCGCGCCGGGTCTCTGCGATTTAAAGGGCCACTGCGCCGCTGATTGGCGCAGTGGTTCCAATTAGGGTTTTCACCTGTGCACTTCCCTATATTACCTCACTTCCCTTGCACTCCCTTGCCGGATCTTGTTGCCTTAGTGCCAGTGAAAGCGTTCCTTGTGTGTTCCTTGCCTGTGTTTCCAGACCTTCTGCCGTTGCCCCTGACTACGATCCTTGCTGCCTGCCCCGACCTTCTGCTACGTCCGACCTTGCTTCTGCCTACTCCCTTGTACCGCGCCTATCTTCAGCAGCCAGAGAGGTGAGCCGTTGCTAGTGGATACGACCTGGTCACTACCGCCGCAGCAAGACCATCCCGCTTTGCGGCGGGCTCTGGTGAAAACCAGTAGTGGCTTAGAACCGGTCCACTAGCACGGTCCACGCCAATCCCTCTCTGGCACAGAGGGTCCACTACCTGCCAGCCGGCATCGTGACAGTAGTCACCCACGGTAGAGTTTCCCTGGGACAAGTTTAGTAAGGCAGTCTCTGCGGAGGTAACCCGGGCCGGTTCTTCAAAAACATTCCGGAACTCTTGGCAGAAGCTCTGGACGGAGGAGGTGGCTGGATCAGCGCGGTCCCACAGCGGTGTAGCCCAGGCCAGGGCCTTCCCGGAGAGCAGACTGAGGATAGAGGCTACCTTGGCTCGGTATGGAATATTCCAATGTCCATCTGCAGAGGCTGGGTACGGAACTGCACCGTGGTAGAGAGTCTCTCACCGTTAACTGTACAAATGAGGAACGGCTTAGGAAGACGGGTTACTGGAATATGGTACTTGTCAACCAAGTACCGGGAGGCAGAGAAGGACGATGCAAGGAGCGGGGAGCCAGGTGAGTGGAGATGGGACGCGGCGCGTGAATGGGGGTCAGCCGTCACGGCAGCCGCGTCCCCGACACAAGGGAACCCGGGGCAGAAGGCCGGTCAGGATCCCGGGGCAGAAGGCCGAGGGGGCGGACGCTCCGGTCCAGGGACGGGGACCAGAGCGCACGCTTTAACACGTATAAATTTCCCTGCATGTAGTTATGATTTTTTCCAGAAATACGACAAAATCAAACCTATATAAGTAGGGTATCATTTTAATCGTATGGACCTACAGAATAATGATAAGGTGTCATTTTTACCGAAAAATGTACTGCGTAGAAACAGAAGCGCCCACATTTTATAAAATGGCATTTTTTCTTACATTTTGTCACACATTGATTTTTTTCCGTTTTGCTGTAGATTTTCGGGTAAAATAACTGATGTCATTACAAAGTAGAATTGGTGGCGCAAAAAAATAAGCCATCATATGGATTTTTAGGTGCAAAATTTAAAGAATTATGATTTTTTTAAAGGTAAGGAGAAAAAAATGTAAGTGCAAAAACAGAAAAACCATACCGTAGCTTTTTTGAATACTTGCCTATATATGTCTTTTTACCACAAGATGGCACTGTTTGCAAAAACGTCACAATGTTCTGAAATGATGGTTGTAGACCTGTTACTTAGTTTATTATATCTTTGAGTGTATATTATGGTTGCATTTAAAACTATACTATTTAATCAATGTGTTATTGAGAAATATTTGTTTGCCACAAGAAAGAACACATATAATGTGGACTGGTAAACATACCGTAGATCATGCTAGTGGTCAGTATTCTGAGTTACATAGGTAGTTCAATTGAAAAGATATGTTGGCTTGACATAGGGGCAGATTTATCAAAACCTGTGCAGTAAAAAAGTTGACCAGTTGCCAATAGCAACTAATCAGATCGCTTATTTAATTTTTCAAATCGCTTATTTAATTTTTTTTATAAAAAATAAATAAATGTAAATAGAAGAAGCAATCTGATTGGTTGCTATAAGCAACTGGTTAACTTTTTTTCTGCACAGGTTTTATAAATCTCCCCCAGTATAGTCCAAAACTGGTCTGTTTATGTGATGGGATTTTTGTGTCTCAATATATATCAAATTTTGAACCTAAAAAATTAAGAAAATTGATTTTAAATGTTAACACAGTGGGGTGCTGGCTCTGTCCTCAACATGATTGTTCCTGCATTGTACCAAATATGACATCAGGTCCTCACTCAATGAAGTTAACACTGAAGAGATATTGAGCAGCAGAGCCTGAATAACATAGCCTGACCGTATACCTAAGTCATAGCACATACTATACATCACAACTGATTTAGCGCTTTTGGAAAAATTGTAAACCCTTCCTATTACTTCACATCAACATTTATGTATAGTGTTGATTATGTATACCAAAATCTTTGTTTCCTTATCCACAGGATAGGCAATAGCTGGGCGATGGGTGTTGTTGGTGGGAAAATCCAGGAATAGAAAAAAAAATTTGCTAATTTCTTTAACCCCTTAAAGGGGTACTCCACCCCTAGACATCTTATCCCCTATCTAAAAGATAGGGGATAAGATGTCTGATCGTGGGGGGCCGGCCCCTGGGGACCCCCGCAATATAGCATGCGGCACCCACCTGTTTCTGCTCCGGAAGCATTGGAGGGTCTGGGTCCCGACCACGGGAATATAAGTTCGTGACGTCACGACTCTGCCCCCGTGTGACATCACGCCCTGCCCCCTCAATGGAAGTCTATGGGAGGGGGTGTGACGGCCAGCGCTTCTGGAGCAGAAACAGGTGGGTGCCACATGCTATAATGCGGGGGTCCCCAGCGGCAGGACCCCCGCGATCAGACATCTTATCCCCTATCCTTTGGATAGGGGATAAGATGTCTAGGGGTGGAGTACCCCTTTAAGAACCGCAGTTTTTTTCACATTTTCCTTTTTTCCCCCTCACCTTCAAAAAATCATAACGCTTTCAGTTTTCCACCTACAGACCCATATGAGGGCTTGTTCTTTGCACCACCAATTAAATTTTTAATGACAGTCATTTCACCACAAAATCTACAGCGAAACCAGAAAAATTATATTTGTGGGGCTAAATTGAAAAAGAAACTGGGGCTTCCGATTCTATGCAGAGCACTTTTTGTAAAAATGACACCTTATCTTTATTCTGTAGGTCCACACAATTAAAATGATACCCTACTTATATAGGTTTGATTTTGTTTTACTTCTGTTAAACAATTATAACTTTATGCACATAAATTTGTAGGTTAAAAATTTCCTCTTCTGACCCCTATAACTTTTTTCTTTTTCCATGTATGATGTGGTATAAGGGCTCATTTTTTTGTGCCATGATCTGAAGTTTTTATCGGTATCATTTTTGTTTTGATGGGACTTTTTGATAGTTTTTTATACATTTTGTTATTTGGTATTTTTTTTATGTATACGCCATTGACTGTGCAGTTTAATTAACATTCTATTTTTATAGTTAGGACATTTACGCACGTGGTGATACTATATATGTTTATTTTTATTATGTTTATATATTTTTTATATGGTATTTGGGAAAAAGGGGGTGATTTAAACTTTTAATAAGGAAGGGGTTAATGTATGTTTTTTAAAACTTTTTAAAACTTTTTGTTTTTACACTTTATCAGTCCCCTTGGGGGACTTTTAGGAGAATCATTAGATTCCTCATACAGATCAACGCAGTTCCATTGAACTACATTGATCTTTGTGCTCAGCCAGGCTTTATCAATAACAGAGCACAGCTGCCATGGAGAGGAGAGGTAAGCCCTCTGGCTACCTCATCAGTGGATCTTCCCCCGTGATTGTGCTCCGGGGGGGGGGGGGGGCGATCCACCCCACTGCACCCACCAAGGAGCGTTCAAAGGTCCCTTTAGACGCTGCTTTCAGTTTTGACAGAGGAGATCTAAAGGGTTATTAGCCGGCCGCAGCTATCACCGCATGCCGGCTATTAACGCCAGCCCCCAGCTACAAAAATCAGCTGGGGGCCGGCCGGTATGGTGCTGGCTCCAATCGGGAGCCCGTGCCATACACAGTTAACGGCACAAGGACAGTAAAAACAAGCAGCACACCTGTCCTCAGGTTGTGAGTGGTATTGCAGCTCAGTTCCATTGAAGTCAATAGAGCCAAGCTGTAATACTACAAACAACCTGAGGACAGGTGTGGCACTGTTTTTGAAGAAATTTGCTCTTTTTTCTATTTCTGAATAACCCCTTTAAAGGGGTACTCCGCCCCTAGCATCTCATCCCCCTATCCCCTTTAACCTATGTTACACTGCTACCTCTTTGACTTGGATCTTAATAAGGAGTATTATGAGAACTGCACATGAACTTCAACTGTGATGTATACAGGAAAGCTCCAACAAAAATATGTTCACAAACAGTCCATTGATTTAAAGGGGTATTCCAGGAAAAAAAAAAGTTTTATATATCAACTGGCTCCAGAAAGTTAAACAGATTAGTAAATTACTTCTATTAAAAAATCTTAATCCTTTCAGTACTTATGAGCTTCTCAAGTCAAGGTTGTTCTTTTCTTGTCTAAATCCTCTCTGATGACACCTGTCTCGGGAAACGTCCAGTTTAGAAGCAAATCCCCATAGCAAACCTCTTCTAAACTGGGCGTTTCCCAGACAGGTGTCATCAGAGAGGATTTAGACAGAAAAGAACAACCTTAACTTCAGAAGCTCATAAGTACTGAAAGGATTAAGATTTTTAATCAAAGTAATTTACAAATCTGTCTAACATTCTGGAGGCAGTTGATATATATAAAAAAGTTTTTTCCTGGATAACCCCTTTAAGTGGTCACTATGTTATTCTTCACTTTTCACCACTGAGGGGTAGTCCCAGCAGTAAAATCCCCTGTGATCGCCTGGTCTCCAGGAGAAACATGTTCATATTGTTTACATTACTTTCCGAGCGCTCAATTTTCCCATCTATCACTAACACAAAAATGTTTTTTTCTTAGAACACTCTATGATGATCTGAGTTCAGTTTAGTTTAACTGCATGAAGTTGTTAAGGCAATAAGGATGCTGAGGTACGCCTATATTTTGGTCAAGGGACAGCTGCTTATTATTATTATTATTATTATTATTATTCAATCAGCATTTCTCATAATGCATCATTCCCTTTTACCAATTTAAATGATAATTTATATAAAATATAGACATGAATTTTCCAGCCTATTTGTGCTGCTCTCTCAGAGGGGAAGTATAAAGAAGTGATAGACATGCAGTGTGTCATTCCTGTGTGAATATATTTTTAGAAAGATCAGTTAGTCGATACATTGTGATACGAGCGCTATGAACATTATATAGAAGAAGTAAAAAAAAAAAAATTAAATAGGCACTGTTATCAAACTTTATTTTGATATACTGTATTATAATTTACTGTATTATTATTACATTATTTGAAACATATTCCTAATATAATTTATCAGTCAATTCTGTCTATATTTTTGTTTGTTTTTTTCCTTTGAAAAGCCGTCCACTAGGGGTCTCCCTCCTAGTACCGGCTGCAGTGTGGCTGATGTCACCTCTTAATTTGGACTGATTCAGGCTGGACATCGGTCTGAATTCAGTCAGTCACCTACTGTCCAGCGCTCACTCCCGCCTGTCAGATAGGCAGGGACCGAGCGCTGGACAGTAGGTAACTTACGGTTAACTGACTAAATTCGGACTGATGCCCGGTGAAAGGAACTGCTACTCCTCACTATATGCCCTGGCACAAGTGCCCTGGTTCCACCTTGGTTTGCGTGACCTTCCCTGGCACCAGGAGAGTGTCTCCCTCATGAGAAAAGATGACAGACAAGTAGGTATGAAGAAAACACTCTAACTTTATTGATATCAAGTATCAGTATATAAAAGCGAAGGGCGTATCTACCAATTTAGGGAGTTGACACAAGTAAATGGTTGGTACAATAGTTGTAGTTTTAGCCAATAACAGAAAGTTTCAATTCTTCAGCAAGCGACGCCAGCTATGGGAAAACGAAACTTATTAAGAACAGGACCTTGAAAAAGACTGGGAACTTAGAAAAAGAGATAAGAAAGGAAAAAACAATAATGAAGGAGAGTTCTCCTCCAGCCTTTCACCCGGCCTGAATCAGTCCAAATTCAGAGGTGACGTCAGCTACACTGCAGCCAGTACTAGGAGGGAGACCCCTAGTGGCCAGCTGCTCTACAGCAAAAAAAAAAAAAACACAAATAAAGAGAGAATCGACTGATGAAATATATGAGGAATATGTTTCAAATAATTTAAGGAATAATATATTAAAAATAAAGTTTGATAACCGTGCCCATTTAAATGAATAATACAATAATGAATCATTGTCTCACAAAATGCAGCCGTACAATGCAAGTCCATATTGACCATTAGGGTATGTTCACACGTATGCAGATTTGATGCACAGGATTTTCTGCTGCAAATTTCAATGTAAACTAAATGACTGCGCACAGCTCCTAATCTGCAGTTACAAATCCTGCGCATCAAATCTGCGCAGGATCCTGTATGTGTGAACGTACTCTTACAGTTGTTTAGACTGCACATACATGATCAAAGTATGGATGATCTTTGTGGGAACATTCTGAGGACATGTGAGTTTGTCAATGGATAAAAGATTTTTCGTATGACAGCTGAAATTTTCAAACACAAATGACTAAAATGATGTCTAATGTTATTAAATGTCACCCTCCAACTGATTGTTTTGGTTAATATTATCTTCTTTGATCAACTTTGATCTAATGTGTATGAATAGCTTTAGGCCTGGGCTACAATGAGTCTTTTTGTTCCTTTTTTTTACTATTAAGCTACAATTACAGTCTAGATAAATGCATTGGGAGAGATTAACAAAACCTGTCTAGAAGAAAAGTTGCCCAGTTGCCCATAGCAACCAATCAGCTCGCTTCTTTCATTTTTAACAAGGCCTCTGTAAAATGAAAGAAGCAATCTGATTGGTTGCTATGGACAACTGGTTAACCTTTCCTCTGGACAGGTTTTGATAAATCGCCCCCAGTTAGGCTGGGTTCACACCACGTTTTTCAAATACGGTAACCGTATACGGTTTTCCGCAAAAAAACATATACGACCGTATCCAAAACCGTATGCATAGAGAATGCATTGTAAACCGTATTCCAAATGTTGTGTACGGTTGCATCCGTTTTGCCTCGGATACGGTTTTGCCGATTTTTCAACCGTAGGCAAAAATGCTGTCGACCACGTTTTTTGCCTCCGGTTGGAAAATCGTATGCGAACCGTATGCAGTTCATTTAACATTGTTGTCTATGAGAACCGTACACAGAATTTCAGAATACGGTTGCACACGGTTTTTCTAATCCGTTTTTGGAGTTGACACATGCGCAGATTGGAATTTCAATAGAACAATAGTAACTTTATTAAATTGCTGGAAAACTAATTCCAACAAAATAGCAAAACCGTTGGCAAAAACTGATGCAAACGGATAGAACCTTACAGGGGAAAAACCGTATACGTTTTAATTTGGAGTCATACGGTTGCATACGGTTTTTGCCATACGTTTTTTAGTGGAAAACCGTATACGCTAACCGTATTTGAAAAATGTGGTGTGAACCCAGCCTTACTGAATCCAATGCAATTTGTGGACAGCAGCTGTCACTCAGTAGTTAAAATTAATAAGTACTGCAACAAAAATGAACTAAGGGGGTCCTCAGATGACCTCAGTCCTCATATTTTTTCCATATGCACATAGCCACTGATCCTCTGCAGATTTTGTGAAGAAAATCCCCAGCAGGTGCCCATATGTAAATCTGCAGGTGCAGATTGTGCTTCAAAAATAATATTGCTTTATTTTTTGAGTTATAATATTGCTTTCTTTTTTGAGTTATAATATTGCTTTCTTTTTGGGTAACGATATTGCTTTACTTTAGTTACCGCATAGAATAATGGCCAAAATACAAGCCAAAACATTCCTGTCCATTTTAGAAATACACTATTACACAATATACAATAGTTCCCAAAATGTTATGAAGCTATGAAGCTAATATCTTCTAGTCTACCTGAATATAATGAGATCTGTTTTTAAGGAAACATTTTCCATTCTTCCTTTTCCAGTCCAGTCTCAGCTTTTGGTAGCATGTGATAGCCTTGGATAGCATGCAATCTCAGTCTATACGCATAGAGTAATAATGCAGATGCGGTTGTGTTTGTAGCCCCTGACAGCTCCAACTAAACACCCTGTCATTCATCCTGACATGTCCCACCGCTATGTGTGTGTATAACTCTGCATATCAGTGTGTAAACCGCTCCTGATCTAGGCTTGTGCTTCTATTTACTGTTCTGTGTATTTAGAGCTACGTTTAATCCTCTTTACAGTCTAGTAATGCTATTTCCAATGACAACATCCTAATAGTAAATACTATAATTGAAGATGGTGTGCCAGATAAAATGTTTTCTATGCAACATTTACTGTATTGCTGCATTGTTGCTGATCCGTATACGCAGCATACAGTACATGCATTGCTTCCGACCAGATAGGCCAATGATAAAAACTAAGTAATGATTAAGCTAAATGGAGAAAGCTGCTGTTACATATAACAGGGATAATCTTCTTTCTAATTATTTAAGGCAGATCCTATGCATCTGTCTTTGGCTATGTTCACATATTGAAAAATGAATAGCAAAATACATCCATAATATAGGAATGACATATGTCCATATTTTTTATCTAATAATGTGCACAATGAAAGTCTATGGAAAAGTGGACGTCAGTGCACGCAGTGTTTAAACAAAGCTTCTGTAAGTCTAATGTTGGAATTATGGATTTATAACAGTGTGTACATTGTTACAGCAACATTTCCATAGACTTTCATTGGGCGCATTATGAGATTTAAAATCCAGACTTTCTAATTATATGGTCGTATTTTGCTACTAATTTTAGAATGTGTGAACATAGTCTTACAGCTGATCCATTGCTCTTGATCAACCATCTTAACTGCCAGGCCCGGATAGAAAACAGGGGAGTTCGTAATGTTAAAGGGGTACTCCGGTGCTTAAACATCTTATCCCCTATCCAAAGGATAGGGGATAAGATGCCTGATCGGGGGACCTCCGGGATCATGCACGCGGCACCCCGTTTGTAATCAGTCTCCGGAGCGTGTTCGCGCCGGCGTGTGACGTCACGCTCCGCCCCGCAACGCAAGCCTACGGGAGGGGGCGTGATAGCTATGGCTTGTCTGTTTTATTCTTTGGTTTTATTCTAGTTCCTTAGGTATTTCTTGGTTCTTTTTTGGTAGAAGCCTAGTATTTATCTTTGGAAGTTGCTGGTGTTCTTCTCAGTCTGTCTTGTTGCAAGTTTTAGTGTTTCAGGTTTTGGGTTTGCTAAACTCGTTTTTGCTAGTGAACATCCAAAGTTTCCATAGGGACACAGCAGAGAAAGTCAGGTTAGTTAGTCTGGTGATAGGGTAGAGCTTAGGGAACAGGTTTTTTATTTTTGTTTTTTGTTAGGGAAACTTTAGAACTTCGGTGAAAAGCATTTTTTTTTAAATCAACTGGTGACAGAAAGTTATACAGATTTGTAAATTACTTATATTTAAAAATCGTAACCCTTCCAGTACTTATCAGCTGCTGTATGCTCCAGAGGAAGCTGTATAGTTCTTTTCTGTCTGACCACAGTGCTCTCTACTGAAACCTCTTTCCATGTCAGGAACTGTCCAGAACAGGAGCAAATGCCCACAGCAAATCTATCCTGGACAGTTACTGACGTGGACAGAGGTGTC
The DNA here is from genome assembly GCF_029499605.1 of Hyla sarda. Lineage (NCBI taxonomy): Eukaryota > Metazoa > Chordata > Amphibia > Anura > Hylidae > Hyla > Hyla sarda. The sequence goes on from NC_079192.1 coordinate 157,032,575, forward strand.
AGCAGAGAGCACTGTGGTCAGACAGAAAAGAAATTTAAAAAGAAAATAACTTCCTGTGGAGTATACAGCAGCTCATAAGTAAAATAAGGATTAAGATTTTTAAATAGAAGTGATTTACAAATCAGTTAAACTTTCTGGCACCAGTTGATTTAAAAAAAATTGTTTTCCAACGGAATGCCTCTTTAAAGGGGTACTCTGCCCCCAGACATCTTATCCCCTACCCAAAGGATAGAGCATAAGATGTCTGATCGCGGGGGTCCTGCCACTGGAGACTTCCATGATCTTGGCTGCAGCACCCCGCTGTCATCGCTGCACAGAGCAAACTCCCATAGACTTGCATTAAGGGGGCGGGCAGTGACGTTACGAGGGGGCAGAGCTGTGACATCACGATGCTCCGACCCCTGTATTGCCCGTCATTACGCACAGAACGAGTTTGCACTGTGCAGTGATGACAGCGGGTGCTGCAGCCGAGATTGCGGGGGTCCCCAGCGGCAGGACCCTTGCGATCAGACATGTTATCCCCTATCCTTTGGATAGGGAATAGTTTGTCTAGGGGTGGAGTACCCCTTTAAGGATACAGGGATTTTTCAGTTTTGCACTTTCGTTTTTTTCCACATAGTCTAACAGCTACAACACTTTAAATTTGTACTTTTTTTGGACCTTTTGATCACTTTTTGTAATTTTTTTCCTGGTGAATAAAGTGACCCAAAAAAAAAAACTATTCTAGACTTTGGTATTTTTTTTTACATTTACATTATTGACCCTGCGGTTTAATTATTATATTTTAATAGTTTGGACATTTTATATTGTTTACATTTCTTTTATTTGAAAAATGGGAAAAGTGGGGTACTTAAAACTTTCAGTAGGGATGTGACTTATTAACTTTTATTAACTTTCCCCCCCCCCACTTTTTATCCACTATTACATACAATCTTTCAATTGCATGCACAATGCTGTGCCATGGCACATCATTGATAAGTGTTATAAGCATTCCACTATTGATGGCTGCTGAGGCTGCCTACAGTATTGGAGCGACGATCGGAAGGGACAGAGCTAGGTACGGGACCTCCGCCCTTCCACTTAGCTGATTGGGACCCCGTGATTTTGCCACTGTGGTCCCGATCAGCTCCCTAAGATAACTGGTAATGGATAATTCCTGTTTTAACTTTAACTTTGATCATGGCATCTAAAGGGTTACTATCAGATAGCGGTGATGTTCAGTATTTGCCATGGGTCCTGGCAGCTGATAGCAACTGGGACTTACTGGGTATGAAACGTGCTCAGCTCCTGAGCATTTTTCATACAACGGGAGTGGGCAGAGGGAGTCCTTAAGGGTTAAGGAAAGATTATAGACAGGTAGTTAGGGCCAGTCCTTGTTTATGTTCCTGTTTTGTCATCTTCTGCTTCATTCTTGACTGTCGTGATTATCATTTGTTTGTGCCATTATTAATCACATCACCTCCTGTCATCTAATAGTGGATTACTATTCATGTTCTGGTATTTATATGTGCTTAGTATATTTTTCTTGTGACTGCTATTTTGTTGATCTACCTGCTTCTACTCTTAAAGGTGTATTCCAGGAAAAAAACTTTTTTTTTTTTTTTTTTTTTATATCAACTGGCTCCAGAAAGTTAAAGAGATTTGTAAATGACTTCTATTAAAAAATCTTAATCCTTTCAATAATTATCAGCTGCTGAAGTTGAGTTGTTCTTTTCTGTCTGGCAACAGTGCTCTCTGCTCACATCCCTGCTTGTCTCGGGAACTGCACAGAGTAGAAGAGGTTTGCTATGGGGATTTGCTTTTAAACTGGGAGGTTTCAGAGACACGTGTCATCAGAGAGGACTTAGACAGAAAAGAACAACTCAACTTCAGCAGCTACTAAGTAATGAAAGGATTGAGATTTTTTAATAGAAGTAATTTACAAATCTGTTTAACATTCTGGAGCCAGTTGACATATAAAAAAAAAAAGGGAGTACCCCTTTAAGACCAAATTCGCATAAGTATACTATGGGCGCATTTCTGTGGCTATATTATTTCTGCATGTTCCTGGATAATCCCTTTAAATTCTGCAGGTATCTGGGTATCAAGAGACACAATAAGGACCCAGGACTGTTTTAGGTGAAGGTGCAGGACTGGAGTTGGGGGACCATTACAGGTCAACATAGTTGCAGGTTTTAGAAATAGGTCAGCTATCATACATTTATATCCTGCAGATGTACCAAAAAGGTATAAAATGCAGATACCATAAAAAGGCAGGTACCGATCCTCTACTATTAAGCAGGATAGACTAAGATGTTATCTCTTAGAAGAACAAAGCTTTTTTTTTATTTGTGTAGTATTTGTTATATATAGAGATATTACCATTCTTATTTAGAATCCTGCATTGCATGTTTTCATTGTAAGCATTTCACAGAATTTATAATAGCTAAAATGAATGATCTTTTCATAGTCTGATAATTATATTGTGCTTTTTTTTTTTTATAGAACTTTGTATATATTTTTCATACTGGCATAACTTGGTATTATAATTATACACAACATAGGCACCCCAGAAATATTGCGGAATAAGCAAATTCCCTTTAATGTATGCCATGGACGACAGGCAAAGTGCACTGTTGGCTCCTGACATGTAGTTGGTTTATTGTGCATAATTGAAGGAAATAATTGTTTTTCTCCAGATGAAAACATCCTTAAGATAACAACAAAGCAATTGTTTTTCATCCTTAGAATCTCAACCAGGACAGCAAGCTGTGTCTCAGGAAGCTTTGCTCATGTAAGAATTAACAAATCTGCTCAGTTTGAGACAGAGGTTAAACAGGAAGCTCACCAAGAGGCAACACACTAAATTATAAAAGACCTAGTTCTGAGAGATTGTCACAGCCTTATCTCTAAATTTCACCTGTGTCTGTCAGAGGCTGAAAAAACAACCCTATGAATGTAATACAGGTGCATCTGTATGGTTGTGTTATGTTTGCAAATCACAGCCTGACCCCAGATCTAATACCCAAAGATTCATTAGACCAATGGCTGACAGGGACATGCAGAAATAATATAGCCACAGAAATGCGCCCATAGTATGCTTATGTGAATTTGGTCTTAAAGGGGTACTCCCTTTTTTTTTATCAACTGGTGCCGTTAATTACTTCTATTAAAAAAAATCTTAATCCTTCCAGTACTTATTAGCTGATGAATACTACAGAGGAAATTATTTTCTTTTTGGAACACAGAACTCTCTGCTGAATCACGAGCACAGTGCTCTCTGCTGACATCTCTGTCCATTTTAGGAACTGACCAGAGCAGCATATGTTTGCTATGGGGATTTTCTTCTTCTTTGGACAGTTCAGCAGAGAGCATTGTGCTTGTGATGTCAGCAGAGAGCTCTGTGTTTCAAAAAGAAAAGAATGTCCTCTGTAGTATTCAGCAGCTAATAAGTACTGGAAGGATTAAGATTTGTTTTAATAGAAGTAATTTATAAATCTGATTAACTTTCTGGCACCAGTTAATAAAAAAAAAAAAAAAAAAAAAAAAAAAGGTTTTCCACAGGAGTATCCCTTTAATTGAGAGGCTTAGGTATAACATAGAAGGGTTGTCTGGGGATAAAAAAAATACATGGCTGGGGACAATACATCAAAAAAGAAAGCCATGCTCCCCTCTTCTGATTGCCTGCTTGTCACCACTGCTTTCTTGCTTCATCCCCACAGGAACTGCCTTAAGGTGGAAATATGCTGCAGCCAGTGACTGGCTTAGCTGGGTAGTTCTTGTGGTGATGAGGTGTCACCAGCACATAAGGAAGTATGGGTAATGAGCACGGACCAGGAGCAGCAGTACGACAGGAAAGGAGTATGACATTTATTGTTTTATTTATTTTTTATTTTAATAGTGCCCCCTGCCATATATACAGTAAGATTTTTTTATCCCCAGACAACCCCTATAGTATTAAAGAGGTACTCCGGTGGAAAACATTTTTTTTTTTTATCAACTGGTGCCAGAAAGCTAAACAGATTTGTAAATGACTTCTATTAAAAAAATCTTTACCCTTCCAGTACTTTTTTTAGCAGCTGTATGCTACAGGGGAAATTATTTTCTTTTTGAATTTATTTTTTGTCTTGTCCACAGTGCTCTCTGCTGACACCTCTGTCCGTGTCAGGAACTGTCCAGAGCAGCATAGGTTGCAATGGGGATTTTCTCCTGCTCTGAACAGTTGACATGACAGGAGCATCAGGTGTCAGCAGAGAAAACTGTGGACAAGACAAAAAAGAAATTCAAATAGAAAAGAATTTCCTCTGTAGCATGCAGCTGCTAAAAAGTACTGGAAGGGTAAAGCTTTTTAAATTTTTTAATTGAAGTGATTTACAAATCTGTTTAATTTTCTGGCACTAGTTGATTTAAAAAAAAAATTCCACCAGAGGACCCCTTTAAGCTAATAATTTTGAATCAAAGTTTTTAAATAGTTTCCAGATGCCTGAAGTAACTACTTCTCATCCTTCAGTTTTTTAGCTTTAGTCCAGGGATCTAGACAGTAGCTGGATAAGCATGCAAATACAGAAATACAGTAGGTAAATGTGCAAACACATCATAAATTACAACATTGGAAACCTGTGCCATAATTATGAGGTGGTATCTGGTAACTATAAAAGCAAGTATACTAAGCTATTGTTTGAGCTAGTGATTGTGTGTCTGTAAACAAGAGTGTGAATGTCAGGATCCGGACTGGTATGCGGAGAGGACACTGGTGGTGGATCCTCTGTGTCTGTGAGGTGATGGCGTGGGCCGTACCAGGGGAACGGAATCTAAGGGGTTACTGGTTTTCACCAGAGCCCGCCGCAAGGCGGGATGGACTTGCAGCGGCAGGTAACCCCAAGGTCGTTCCACCCGATAGCGACTCAACCTCACTGACAGCTGAGACAGGCCCGGTACACAGGGACAAGGCAAGAGCAAGGTCGGACGTAGCAGAAGGTCAGGGCAGGCAGCAATGGGTCGTAGTCAGGGGCAACGGCAAGGGTCTGGTTACACAGGCTTGGGATACACTAAACGCTTTCTCAAAGCACTAGGGCAACAAGATCCGGCAGGGACAGGAAGGGGAAGTGGGTTTTTATATGAATGGGAGTGATTGACAACTGATTGGGTCAGGCACCAATTAGTGGTGCACTGGCCCTTTAAATTTCAGAGAGCCGGCGCGCGCGCGCTCTAGAGAGCGGGGCCCCGCGCGCCGGGACGTGACAGCCGGGGAACGGGACAGGTGAGTGGATTGGAATGCGACTCGCGGGCGGGCGCGTCCCGCTACGCGGATCGCATCCCGGCCGGCAGTGACAGTGCAGCGCTCCCGGTTAGCAGGTCGGACCGGGGCGCTGCAGACAGGAGAACACCGCGAGTGCTTCGGGGAGGAGCAGGGACCCGGAGCGCTCGGCGTAACAGTGAAGTATACAAGTGAGTGTAAGTATAAAAGTGATAGGGACTTAAAATGAAGGGAATACTGTAAGAAGTATTGTGAGCATTGAGTGCATTTCTGTGTTTTTTTTCTCTTTCTCTGTCTGGGATGAATACAGGTGGAGAGTGGGTGGAGTAGTTAATTAATTAGCAGCTGATAAATTGCAGCTCTTGCAGCCAGCTATCCTTTGCCTTGACTTCAAGGCAGTGAAAGAGAGAGGTGGTATCTGGTAACTATAAAAGCAAGTACACTAACTGATTGTTTGAGCTAGTGATTGTATGTCTGTATACAAGAGTATAAAAGTGAGAGGGACTTAAAATTAAGGGACTTTAAATTCAGGGAGTTTAATGGAAATATTTGATTGTTTTTTTTTACTGTTATTTTTTGCAATCCCCAAATCTAGTATGGCCTCCATGTTGGAAAACGCAGTCCAGTGTGCATCCTGCACAATGTATGCAATCCTTGAACAGCAGTTGGAGGGTGCATATTGTTGTGTGAGATGTGTGTGAGTTGTTCATTTTGAAGAGTAACTGGCAACACTTAGACGCATTGACAACTTGGAGAGGAGTACCCTCTGGGGTAGAGGTGGGGGAGGATAGTGGGACGGAGGTGCAGGACAGTCAGGCAGCTAGCTGGGATACAGTTAGAAAATGGGGTAGAGGGAAAAGTGTCAGGGAGGCTAGTCCTGAACCGGCACACCCCAACAAGTTTGCCCGGTTGGCAGATGAGGGGGGTGCCATATCAGAGCTAGCAGTACTGCAGCAGGACTCTGCCTCTGGCCGCCAGGGGGGTGTCTGCTCCAGTAAGGAGGGAGGGAGGAGTGCCGGGCAGGCCAGACAGGTACTGGTAGTGGCGGACTCAATTATTAGGGGGACAGACAGGGCGATCTGTCACAAAGACCGGGATTGCCGAACAGTGTGTTGTCTTCCTGGCGCTCGAGTTTGGCACATCGCGGATCGGGTTGACAGGTTCCTGGGTGGTGCTGGAGAGGACCCAGCAATCATGGTACATATTGGCACCAATGAAAAAGTAAGAGGTAGGTGGAGTGTCCTTAAAAACTATTTTAGGGACTTAGGCCGCAAGCTTAAGGCAAGGACCTCCAAGGTAATATTTTCTGTAATATTACCTGTACCACGAGCCACACCAGAGAGACAGCAGGAGATTAAGGAGGTAAACAAGTGACTCAGAAGCTGGTGTAGGAAGGAGGGGTTTGGGTGGAGAACTGGGCCGACATAGCTGTCGGATACTGGCTCTACCGTAGGGATGGGCTGCTCTTCAATGGGGAGGGTGCAGCTGTGCTTGGGGAGAAGATGGCTAGAAGGGTGGAGGAGTGTTTAAACTAGGGACTGGGGGGAAGGAACCTAAAACATAGAGAGGGAAGATAATGTAGATAGAGAGGGGGAACTTATTAATATACCTGGGGGTGGAGCAGAGGGAGGGGTTAGAATAGTTAATAGGGATAGGCTTCATAGAAAGAAAAAACATACACCTTTAAATTGCATGTTGACTAATGCCAGAAGTCTGACCAACAAAATAGAGGAACTGGAGTGGTTGATGTCTGAGGAGAATTATGACATAGTGGGTATAACAGAGACTTTCTTTGGACGATAACTGTGACTGGGCGGTCAACATACAGGGTTATAGTCTATTCAGGAAGGATCGGACAAAACGGAAAGGGGGAGGAGTTTGTCTTTATGTGAAATCGAGTCTGAAGGCCACACTGCAGGAGGATATATGGGAGGGAAACTATATGTTACGCCGAGCGCTCCGGGTCCCCGCTCCTCCCCGGAGCGCTCGCAACTTCCTCGCATTTGCAGCGCCCCGGTCAGACCTGCTGACCGGGTGCGCTGCAATGTCTCTCTCAGCCGGGATGCGATTCGCGATGCGGGAGGCGCCCGCTCGCGATGCGCATCCCGGCTCCCGTACCTGACTCGCTCCCCGTCGGTCTTGTCCCGGCGCGCGCGGCCCCTCTCCTTAGGGCGCGCGCGCACCGGGTTTCTGCAATTTAAAGGGCCACTGCGCCACTGATTGGCGCAGCAGGTTTAATTAGTGTGTTCACCTGTGCACTCCCTATTTATACATCACTTCCCCTGCACTCCCTTGCCGGATCTTGTTGCCATTGTGCCAGTGAAAGCGTTTCCTTGTGTGTTCCTAGCCTGTGTTCCAGACATCCTGCCGTTGCCCCTGACTACGATCCTTGCTGCCTGCCCTGACCTTCTGCTCCGTCCGACCTTGCTCTTGTCTACTCCCTTGTACCGCGCCTATCTTCAGCAGTCAGAGAGGTTGAGCCGTTGCTGGTGGATACGACCTGGTTGCTACCGCCGCTGCAAGACCATCCCGCTTTGCGGCGGACTCTGGTGAATACCAGTAGCAACTTAGAACCGGTCCACCAACACGGTCCACGCCAATCCCTCTCTGGCACAGAGGATCCACCTCCAGCCAGCCGAATCGTGACAGTAGATCCGGCCATGGATCCCGCTGAAGTCCCACTGCCAGTTGTCGCCGACCTCACCACGGTGGTCGCCCAGCAGTCGCAACAGATAGCGCAACAAGGCCACCAGCTGTCTCAACTGACCGTGATGCTACAGCAGCTATTACCACAACTCCAGCAACAATCTCCTCCGCCAGCTCCTGCCCCTCCTCCGCAGCGAGTGGCCGCTTCCGGCCTACGATTATCCTTGCCGGATAAATTTGATGGGGACTCTAAGTTTTGCCGTGGCTTTCTTTCACAATGTTCCCTGCACTTGGAGATGATGTCGGACCAGTTTCCTACTGAAAGGTCTAAGGTGGCTTTCGTAGTCAGCCTTCTGTCTGGGAAAGCTCTGTCATGGGCCACACCGCTCTGGGACCGCAATGACCCTGTCACTGCCTCTGTACACTCCTTCTTCACGGAGATTCGAAGTGTCTTTGAGGAACCTGCCCGAGCCTCTTCTGCTGAGACTGCCCTGCTGAACCTGGTCCAGGGTAATTCTTCTGTTGGCGAGTACGCCATCCAATTCCGTACTCTTGCCTCCGAATTATCCTGGAATAATGAGGCCCTCTGCGCGGCCTTTAAAAAAGGCCTATCCAGCAACATTAAAGACGTGCTGGCCGCACGAGAAATTCCTGCTAACCTGCATGAACTTATTCATCTGGCCACCCGCATTGACATGCGTTTTTCCGAAAGGCGTCAGGAGTTCCGCCAGGATATGGACTTTGTTCGCACGAGGCGGTTTCTCTCCCCGGCTCCTCTCTCCTCTGGTCCTCTGCAATCCGTTCCTGTGCCTCCCGCCGTGGAGGCTATGCAAGTTGACCGGTCTCGCTTGACACCTCAAGAGAGGACACGACGCCGCATGGAGAATCTGTGCCTGTACTGTGCCAGTACCGAACACTTCTTGAAGGATTGTCCTATCCGTCCTCCCCGCCTGGAAAGACGTACGCTGACTCCGCACAAAGGTGAGACAGTTTTTGATGTCAACTCTGCTTCTCCACGCCTTACTGTGCCTGTGCGGATATCTTCCTCTACCTTCTCCTTCTCTGCTATGGCCTTCTTGGATTCCGGATCTGCAGGAAATTTTATTTTGGCCTCTCTCATCAACAGGTTCAACATTCCTGTGACCAGTCTCGCCAGACCCCTCTACATCAATTCTGTTAACAATAAAAGATTGGACTGTACCGTGCATTACCGCACGGAACCTCTCCTAATGTGCATCGGACCTCATCACGAAAAAATTGAATTTTTGGTCCTCTCCAACTGCACTTCTGAAATTCTTCTTGGATTACCGTGGCTTCAACGCCATTCCCCAACCCTTGATTGGTCCACAGGAGAAATCAAGAACTGGGGTACTTCTTGTCTCAAGGACTGTCTTAAACCAGTTCCCAGTACTCCCTGCCGTGACCCTGTGGTTCCCCCTGTATCCGGTCTTCCTAAGGCTTATATGGACTATGCTGACGTCTTTTGCAAGAAGCAAGCTGAGACTTTACCCCCTCACAGGCCTCATGACTGTCCTATTGACCTCCTCCCGGGTACTACTCCACCCCGGGGCAGAATCTATCCTCTGTCTGCTCCAGAGACTCTTGCCATGTCAGAGTACATCCAGGAAAATTTAAAAAAGGGGTTTATCCGCAAATCCTCCTCTCCTGCCGGAGCTGGATTTTTTTTTGTGTCCAAAAAAGATGGCTCCCTACGCCCTTGCATTGACTACCGCGGACTTAATAAAGTCACGGTAAAAAACCGCTACCCCTTACCTCTTATCTCGGAACTCTTTGATCGCCTACAAGGTGCCCACATCTTTACCAAACTGGACTTAAGGGGGGCTTATAATCTCATCCGCATCAGGGAGGGGACGAATGGAAGACTGCATTTAACACCAGAGATGGACACTTTGAGTATCTGGTCATGCCCTTTGGCCTGTGCAACGCCCCTGCCGTCTTCCAAGACTTTGTTAATGAAATTTTTCGTGATCTCTTATATTCCTGTGTTGTGGTTTATCTGGACGATATTCTGATTTTTTCTGCCAACTTAGAAGAACACCGCCAGCATGTCCGCATGGTTCTTCAGAGACTTCGGGACAATCAACTTTATGCCAAAATGGAGAAATGTCTCTTTGAATGTCAATCTCTTCCTTTCCTAGGATACTTGGTCTCTGGCCAGGGACTACAAATGGACCCAGATAAACTCTCTGCCGTCTTAGATTGGCCACGCCCCTCCGGACTCCGTGCTATCCAACGTTTTTTGGGGTTTGCCAATTATTACAGACAATGTGCTGCCTTCGCAATGTATTTTACATGCTTGGCACTCAGCAGGGTCTGTTCCTTTAAGACCCTCCATTTTCTTGAAGAGTAGAGGCGGGCCTTCTCTCTAAAGTCTAGGGCTAGCCCCGGCACGTCTCATTCATTCCAGCTCCAGCTACCACAGTGACCAGATCCACAGGACTTCTTAAAGCTAATACAGCCTGCAAATCTGATAAATACCAAAGCCTGTGAGTAAGGAATTGTTAGTTAGCCTGTGTAGAGAGATGCTAGGCATTTGTAGATAGATAATGTGTGTTTTCAGTGTGTAGTAAGTGAGCACATGTTAGACTATCTATGTATTAGCTATGCATAATGTAAGGCACTTGAATAGCCATGCTTATATTTGTCTTTCATATGTTTGTTTTACAGTTTTACCGCGTGTGTTCATTATATCTCAGTAAAGATTACATCAGTTAAGCAAACCAGCGTGTCTTTCCTTGAGATTCGGTATAAACTTGATGTGAAGCTGTGTCCACGAGACAGCGGAGACATTATAGACAATTTATTCCACACTTTTCCACTATTGTGGCTCCTATCGTGGCTTTAACCAAGAAAAATGCCAATCCCAAGTCCTGGTCTCCACAAGCGGAAGACGCATTTAAACATCTCAAGTCTGCCTTTTCTTCTGCTCCCGTGCTCTCCAGACCTGACCCATCTAAACCCTTCCTATTGGAGGTAGATGCCTCCTCAGTGGGAGCTGGAGCTGTCCTTCTACAAAAAAATTCTTCCTGGCATGCTGTTACTTGTGGGTTTTTTTCTAGGACCTTCTCTCCAGCGGAGAGAAATTACTCCATCGGGGATCGAGAACTACTGGCCATTAAATTGGCGCTTGAGGAATGGAGGCATCTGCTGGAGGGATCAAAATTTCCAGTTATCATATACACTGATCACAAGAATCTCTCCTATCTCCAGTCTGCCCAACGACTGAACCCTCGCCAGGCCAGGTGGTCGTTGTTCTTTGCCCGTTTTAACTTTGAAATTCATTTTCGCCCTGCTGACAAGAACATTAGGGCCGATGCCCTCTCTCGTTCTTCTGATGCCTCTGAAGTAGAGGTCTCTCCGCAACACATCATTCCTCCGGACTGTCTGATCTCCACTTCTCCTGCCTCCATCAGGCAAACTCCTCCAGGGAAGACCTTCGTTTCTCCACGCCAGCGTCTCGGGATTCTCAAATGGGGACACTCCTCCCATCTCGCATGCCATGCGAGCATCAAAAAATCCTTGCAACTCATCTCTCGTTTTTATTGGTGGCCGACTCTGGAGACGGATGTTGTTGATTTTGTGCGGGCCTGTACTGTCTGTGCCCGGGATAAGACTCCTCGCCAGAAGCCTGCTGGCCTCCTTCATCCTCTGCCCGTTCCCGAACAGCCTTGGTCACAGATTGGTATGGACTTTATTACAGACTTGCCCTCATCCCGTGGCAACACAGTTGTTTGGGTGGTCGTTGATCGATTTTCCAAGATGGCACATTTTATTCCTCTTCCTGGTCTTCCTTCAGCGCCTCAGTTGGCAAAGCAATTTTTTGTACACATTTTTCGCCTTCATGGATTGCCCACGCATATCGTCTCGGATAGAGGCGTCCAATTCGTGTCTAAATTCTGGAGGGCCCTCTGTAAACAGCTCAAGATTAAATTAAACTTTTCTTCTTATCATCCCCAATCCAATGGGCAAGTAGAAAGAATTAATCAGGTCCTGGGTGACTATTTACGGCATTTTGTTTCCTCCCGCCAGGATGACTGGGCAGATCTTCTACCATAGGCCGAATTCTCATACAACTTCAGAGTCTCCGAATCTTCTGCTAAGTCCCCATTTTTCGTGGTGTACGGCCGTCACCCTCTTCCCCCCCCTCCCTACTCCCTTGCCCTCTGGTTTGCCCGCTGGGGATGAAGTGACTCGTGATCTTTCCACCATATGGAAAGAGACCCAAAATTCTCTTTTACAGGCTTCATCCCGGATGAAAAGATTTGCCGATAAGAAAAGAAGAACTCCCCCCATTTTTGCTCCCGGAGACAAGGTATGGCTCTCTGCTAAATATGTCCGCTTTCGTGTCCCCAGTTACAAACTGGGACCACGCTATCTTGGTCCTTTCAAAGTCTTGTGCCAGATCAACCCTGTCTCTTACAAACTCCTTCTTCCTCCTTCTCTTCGTATTCCCAATGCCTTCCATGTCTCTCTCCTTAAACCACTCATCATTAACCGCTTCTCTCCCAAACTTGTTTCTCCCACTCCTGTATCCGGTTCTTCTGACGTCTTCTCCGTGAAGGAGATTCTGGCCTCCAAGACAGTCAGAGGAAAAAATATTTTTTTGGTGGATTGGGAAGGCTGTGGTCCAGAAGAGAGATCCTGGGAACCTGAGGACAACATCCTAGACAAAAGTCTTATTCTCAGGTTCTCAGGCTCCAAGAAGAGGGGGAGACCCAAGGGGGGGGTACTGTTACGCCGAGCGCTCCGGGTCCCCGCTCCTCCCCGGAGCGCTCGCAACTTCCTCGCATTTGCAGCGCCCCGGTCAGACCTGCTGACCGGGTGCGCTGCAATGTCTCTCTCAGCCGGGATGCGATTCGCGATGCGGGAGGCGCCCGCTCGCGATGCGCATCCCGGCTCCCGTACCTGACTCGCTCCCCGTCGGTCTTGTCCCGGCGCGCGCGGCCCCGCTCCTTAGGGCGCGCGCGCGCCGGGTCTCTGCAATTTAAAGGGCCACTGCGCCACTGATTGGCGCAGCAGGTTTAATTAGTGTGTTCACCTGTGCACTCCCTATTTATACATCACTTCCCCTGCACTCCCTTGCCGGATCTTGTTGCCATTGTGCCAGTGAAAGCGTTTCCTTGTGTGTTCCTAGCCTGTGTTCCAGACCTCCTGCCGTTGCCCCTGACTACGATCCTTGCTGCCTGCCCTGACCTTCTGCTCCGTCCGACCTTGCTCTTGTCTACTCCCTTGTACCGCGCCTATCTTCAGCAGTCAGAGAGGTTGAGCCGTTGCTGGTGGATACGACCTGGTTGCTACCGCCGCTGCAAGACCATCCCGCTTTGCGGCGGGCTCTGGTGAATACCAGTAGCAACTTAGAACCGGTCCACCAACACGGTCCACGCCAATCCCTCTCTGGCACAGAGGATCCACCTCCAGCCAGCCGAATCGTGACACTATAATGTGGAGTTATTATGGGTAGAAATATATGGAGATGAAAATAAAAAAAATTCTGATAGGGGTTTGCTATAAGCCACCAAACATAATGGAAGAAGCAGAAGATCAATTACTGAGGCAAATAAACAAGGCAGCAAATCAGAATGAGGTGATAATAATGGGGGACTTTAACTATCCTGATATAAACTGGGAGGCTGAGACCTGTGAATCTCATAAAGTAAACAGGTTTCTGACTATAACTAAAGACTTGGATAATAATGGCTAAGTTAGGTTTGTTTGTACCCCACAATTGTAAGCGCTGCGGAATCTGTAGGCGCTATATAAAATAAATAAATAAAGACAATTATCTGTCCCAAATGGTGCAGGGCCCGACCAGAGGGGGTGCCCTACTAGATGCAAAACTACTAGAGTAACTAATGTGCAAGTAGAAGGATACCTAGGTAATAGTGACCATAATATAATACATTATAGCTTGTTCTTCAATAATGGAATCTCTCGAGGAGCCACAAAAACATTGAACTTTAGGAAGGCAAAGTTTGATCAACTCAGAGAAGCCCTTAACAATATAAATTGGGACAATGTCCTCAAAAACAAAAATACTGACACTAAGGCTAGGTTCAGACTACGGAATTTCCACCTGCAATTCCTCTCTGAAATTGCAGGCAGAAATTCCGCTTGCTAAAATGTATAGTGTAGTGAATGGGTTTCCGTTCACAAATTCACACTTCAGAATCCGCTTGGAAATTTCCGCCTGAAGAAAGGGGTTTCTCTTTCTTCATGCGGAAATCCACACGGAACACATTGCAGTCTATGGGAGACTGCAGTGTCCGTGCGGTCTTAGCGCCGACTGATTCAGTCAGCGCCGGCCGCACTCGGAATCTCCGGCCGGAAATTATCTGCCCGGAGATTCCGTAATCTGAACCTAGCCTAAATGGGAGACTTTTAAAAATATCTTAAATTCTCACTGTAAGATGTATATACCTTATGGGAATAAAAGGGTCAGAAATAAAAGAAAACCAATATGGATGAATAAAATAAATGTTAAGGGGACAATAAATGACAAAAATAAATCATTTAAACTACTAAAACAGGATGGCAGTGAGGAAGCATTAAAAAGCTATAGAGAATGTAAAATACTGTAAAATATAACACACACTTTTTAGGCTAAAATTTTTAGCCTAAAGTCTACCTGCATGTTATACGCCGATAAACCGCTGCAGTTCAATGATTTAAAGTGGGCGCTTTAAATCAATGAAATACAGCGGCTTTGCAGGTGCAGAGACCGCCAGCGCTGCCGGCTTCTCTGCCACTGCCTGCCCTGGGGTCTAGAGCCCTGCTGCCGGCCCTTCTCTCCCCCTGGCTATCGGCGCCGCTGCCCGTTCTCTCCCCCTGACTAACGGTCATTGCGCCGCGCTGTGCAGCACATAGCAACGACGCAGGGGACGCACACCGGAGGCCTGAAGCAGCGCGGACCTGACCCTGGCAACAGGTAATTATGCAACCGGGGATGGGGGGAGGCAACATGGCAGTGGCGCCAGCAATGGGTGCCACTGCCCCTTCTCTCCCCCTGGCTATCGGCACCACTGCCCCATTGCCGGCGCAGCATCTCTCCCCCTGGCTATCGGCGACGGCAATGGGGCGAGAGAAGCGAACGGGCAGCGGCGCCGATAGCCAGCGGGAGAGAAGCGGTGGCAGCAGGGCTCTAGACCCCAGGAAAGGCAGGGGGAGAGAAGCGGGCAGCGACGGCCTCTCTCCCCCTGCCTTTCCTGGGGGTGTATTGGGGTATACGCATGCACACACACGCACCCTCATTTTACCATGGATATTTGGATAAAAATTTTTTTTTACCCAAATATCCTTGGTAAAATGAGGGTGCGTGTTATAGGCCGGTACGTGGTATACCCCGATGAATACAGTATGTAAAAAACTGATAAAAGCTGCAAAAATAGGGACAGAAAGACTTATTGCCAAAGAGAGTAAAACTAATCCCAAAATGTTATTTAACTATATAAATAGCAAAAAGTAAAGCAACTCTGTAAAGCGGTAAACACTATAGAGGACAGTGCACTGTTACAAATGGATCTGGATAGGTTGGAGGTTTGGGCTGGGAAGTGGCAGATGAGGTTCAACACTGATAAATGTAAGGTAATGGGGAAGAAAAATCCGGGCTGGGATTATGTATTAAATGAGAGAACACTTGGGAAGACTGAAAAAAAGGACTTGGGAGTCTTAGTTAACAGTAAATTTAGCTGTAGTGACCAGTGTCGGGCAGCTGCTGCCAAGGCAAATAAAATCATGGGGTGCATCAATAGGGGCATAGATGGCTACGACAAGGAAATAATTCTACTGCCTGACAAATCACTAGTCAGACCACACAAAGAATACTGTGTACAGTACTGGGCACCAGTGTACAAGAAATATATAGTGGAGCTGGAGAGAGTTTAAAGACGGGCAACCAGAGTAATACAGGGAATGGGAGGACTACAGTACCCAGAAAGATTATCAGAATTGGGGTTATTTAGTTTATAAAAAAGAAGGCTATGGGGGCGATCTAATAACTATGTACAGTGACCCCCCCCGACCTACGATGGCCCCGACATACGAACATGTCAACATACGATGGCCTCTCAGAGGCCATCGCATGTTGAAGGCAGCATCAACATATGATGCTTTTGTATGTCGGGGCCATCGCATAAAAGGCTATCCGGCAGCGCAGACTGCTTCAGCTGCCACCGGATAGCCGTTTACAGTGCCCCGTGTGGTCCGCTGACGATCACTTACCTGTCCTTGGGGCTCCGGCGCATCCTCTTCGGGAACCCCTGCATCGTTGGCGCTCTCCATCGTTGTCATCACGCCGCTGCGCACGCCGTCCCGTCATCCAATAGGAGCGGTGTGCGTAGCGACGTGATGGCGGCGACGGAGAGCGAGGATGTCGGGGAAGCAGAGGCCTTGCCGGAGCGTCAGGGACACCCCGGGGACATGGCGACAGCGATGGAGGGCGACATCCAGGGCAGCGGTGACGAGCGGTGGGGACAGGTGAGTACAACTTCCTATACCAGTGGTCTTCAACCTGCGGACCGCCAGATGTTGCAAAACTACAACTCCCAGCATGCCCGGACAGCCGTTGGCTGTCCGGGCATGCTGGGTGTTGTAGTTTTGCAAACATCTGGAGGTCCGCAGGTTGTAGAGCACTGTCCTATACTTTACATTGCACGGATCCCTCAACATACGATGGTTTCAACAAACGATGGTCCATTTGGAACGGATTACCATCGTATGTTGAGGGACCACTGTATATTTGTATTGGGATTTCCACTGCATAGCTATAGAAACAGCGTCTTTCATAAATGTGAATTCCTGCTATGTGACAGAAAAACTCATCTTTACAATTTGCTCTGCTATAAATAAGCAGGCATGGGTTTGAGCAGTCATAACAAATAACCTCACTGTATCCAGAGATAACTTCACATATGCTCCAGGCATTTCAAGGAACACATAATGTAAGCACAAGCCAGTAGCGTAAATTAATCTTTACCATTTTTTGACTTGGGGAGAGACGTGTAACAGACATTCTTCCCAAGCCGCTGATGATTACACTTCAGTGAATTAAGTCAGAATCTCAGCAAATCACTCATTCCAGGATATCAATGATAATCTTTATATTACATTTCATATATACTGTAAGACTTGGGTAATAATGGCTAAGTTTAGGTTGAGAAAAAGGTACTGCACAATAGGTTTTCTTTCATGTTTATCTTAAAGCAGTAGACCAACATAAATATGTTTTCTGATAGATCTAGGACAGCAAATCCCTTCTGGACATCCATCTCCAAAATTATACTGAGAGAAATAAACAGTTGTTGGTTTTTTACTGTAACTGTTGAATCATCGGATTGCTGACTCAGAGACGGCATGTGTTATAGAAAAGAAGTACAATCAGATCTTGGAGGAAATTCATTGCTCTGTTTGTTTGGCTGTACGCTACATAAATTAGGAGATAAATACTATTGGAAAGAAAGAGGATGAAGGAAAGTAAGATGTATTCACACTGATTTGTAGCTGCTCACCAACCATGGCACCACTTGGTAAACAAAGCAATAAAATGTTTACTGTGGAAGAAAATAATTCTACAAAGAGTATATTCAGTGAGCTAGAAAATTGTCCCTTTCTTTCTAAAGGGTTTTCTTTAGTTTTTTTTATTGCTTAGAAACGTCGTTCTGCAGACCTAAAACTAGGTTCTTAGGAAAGAAAGCAAACTTTTCGTAATTTCCAGTTAAAGGGGTACTCCGGTGCTTAGACATCTTATGCCCTCCCATAGGCTTGCATTGAGGGGCGGAGCGTGACGTCACACGGGGGGGGGGGGGGGGGGGGGGCAGGCGTGACGTCACACGCCGTCGGACCTGTGGTCGCCGGTAATCAGACCCGGAGCGAACACGCTCCAGGGACTGATTACAAACAGGGTGCCGCGTGCAAGATCCCGGGGGTCCCCAGCGGCGGGACTCCCGCGATCAGGCATCTTATCCTCTATCCTTTGGATAGGGGATAAGATGTCTAAGCACCGGAGTACCCCTTTAAAATAGCCAACTATTTAAAAACAGTACAACACAGTCTAACTACATTGTGGCTGGTTGAAGTGAATGGAACATTAATTGTTAAAGGGGTACTCCTTCCCTAGACATCTTATCCCCTATCCAAAGGATAGGGGATAAGATGTTTGATCGCGGGGGTCCCGCCACTGGGACCCCCCCCACCATCTCCCTGCAGCACCCGCCGTTCGTTTAGAATGCCATCTGTGGCACCGGTGGCTCGTGATATCACAGCCACGCCCCTCGTGATGTCACGGCCACACCCCTCACAGCCGCCACACCCTCTCCCATAGACTTGCATTGAGAGGGAGGGCATGACGTCATAAGGGGGAATGCTGTGACTTCAGCGCAGCATCGCTAGTCATCAGGCACAGAGCGAAGTTCGCTCTGTGCACCAGATGACTGTGGTACCACAGCAGAGATCGCGGGGGGTCCCAGGGGCGGGACCCCCGGGATCAGACATCTTATCCCCAGGGCAGGGAATTAGCAAAAATACTGTGGGAAGGAGTAAGCTGGGTAGTAGAGTTGCAATGGAGAGATAAGGGAATACAATACATTCTGAGAATTGTAGTACTGAACAACTGCTCAACCAGGAAGTAGTAAAAGAAATTGGTAAGGGAGAGGACTACCTACTCACAAAGCAAATAGATTATCGGGATTTCAGTACTGGTGCAGTCACGAAGGCATAGTTATATGATTCTATGGCATTTTAATGTTTTTTTTTTACCTGATAACAGATACTCTTTAACCTCTTCAGGACATAGGGCGTATGGATACGCCCTGCATTCCGAGTCCTTAAGGACTGAGGGCGTATCCATACGCGTGTGGGAATTCCGGTCCCCACCGCTAGCCGGTTGGGGACCGGAGCCGGATGCCTGCTGAAATCGTTCAGCAGGCATCCCGGCATATCGCTCAGGGGGGTCATATGCCCCCCCATGTCGGCGATGGCCACAGATCGCTGGACAATTCAGTCCAGCGATCTGCAGCGATTCCGGGTCAATCGGGTCTCCAGTGACCCGGTGACCTGGACGGCCCCGAACAGCCATAGCCTACAGGGGTGAGGTGGCACTGGTGCCACCTCACGATCACCCTGATTCGTCGGCCAGACCAATCAGGGCGCCTGCTGCGGGTGTCACTCCCGCAACCCGCTCCGCCCCTCTTCCGGAGGACGTGAGCGGGACGTGCACCCCAGGAGCTGGGGACCCCGATCCCCGGCGTCAATATTGGGATTGGGGCCCCAGGAGCAGCGGCGGGACTGACCTGTGTGCTGGCAGCAGTAGGAGGTGAGTGACAGCCTCCTGCTGTTGCTTAGCAACAGCTCCCAGCATGCAAAAAGGGCATGCTGGGAGCTGTAGTTATGCAACAGCAGGAGGCAGACCACCACAACTCCCAGCATTCCCTTATGGGCATGCTGGGACTTATGGTTTTGCAACAGCTGGAGGCACATTTTTTCTATGGAAAAGTGAACCTTCAGCTGTTGTATAACTACAACTCCCAGCTTGCACAAACAGCTAAAGTGCATGCTGGGAGTTGTAGTGGTGCATCTGCTGGTTGCATAACTACAACTCCCAGAATGCCCGTTGGCTGTCGGTGACTGCTGAGAGTTGTAGTTTTGCAACAGCTGAAGGCACACTGGTTGTGAAACTTAGTTTTTTTTTTTTTTTACCTAACTCAGTGTTTCACGACCGGTGTGCCTCCAGCTGTTGCAAACTCCAACTCTCAGCAGTCAATGTACACCATGCACCGTACATGCTGGGAGTTGTAGTTTTGCAACAGCTGGAGGCACACTGGTTGTGAAACACTGAGTTAGTTCACAAACTCAGTGATACATAACCAGTGTGCCTACAGCTGTTGCAAAACTAAAACTCTCAGCATGTACAGTCTGTCAGCGCATGCTGGGAGTTGTAGTTTTGCAACAGCTGGATGTTCCCCCCCCCTCCCCCCCAATGTGAACGTACAGGGTACACTCACATGGGCGGAGGTTTACAGTAAGTATCCGGCTGCAAGTTTGAGCTGCGGCAGCTTAAACTGCCAGCGAGAAACTACTGTGAACCCCCGCCCGTGTGACTGTACCCTAAAAACACTACACTAACACAAAAAAATTAAAAGTAAAAAACACTACATATACACATACCCCTACACAGCCCCCCTCCCCTCCCCAATAAAAATGAAAGCGTCTGGTACGCCACTGTTTCCAAAACGGAGCCTCCAGCTGTTGCAAAACAACAACTCCCAGTATTGTTGGACAGCCGTTGACTGTCCAGGCATGCTGGGAGTTTTGCAACAGCTGGAGGCACCCTGTTTGGGAATCACTGGCTTAGAATTCCCCTATGTCCACCCCTATGCAAGTCCCTAATTTAGGCCTCAAATGCGCATGGCGCTCTCACTTTGGAGCCCTGTCGTATTTCAAGGCAACAGTTTAGGGTCACATATGGGGTATCGCCGTACTCGGGAGAAATTGTGTTACAAATTTTGGGGGGTATTTTCTGCTTTTACCCTTTTTAAAAATGTTAAATTTTTGGGAAAACAAGCATTTAAGGTAAAAAATTTTTAATTTTTTTTAAATATGCAAAAGTCGTGAAACACCTGTGGGGTATAAAGGTTCACTTAACCCCTTGTTACGTTCCCCAAGGGGTATAGTTTCCAAAATGGTACGCCATGTGGTTTTTTTACGCCATGTGGCTTCCTAAATGCGGCATGCCCCCAGAGCAAAATTTGCTTTCAAAAGCCAAAGGTGACTCCTTCTCTTCTGAGACCTGTAGTGCGCCAGCAGAGCACTTTTCACCCCCATATGGCATGTTTTCTGAATCGGGAGAAATTGGGCTTCAAATTTTTAGGGGTATTTTTTGCTATTACCCTTTTTAAAAATGTTAAATTTTTGGGAAAACGAGCATTTTAGGTAAAAATTATTATTATTTTTTTTACATTTGCAAAAGTCGTGGGGTATAAAGGCTCACTTTATCCCATGTTACATTCCCCGAGGGGTCTAGTTTCCAAAATGGTATGCCATGTGTTTTTTTTTTTTGCTGTTCTGGCACCATAGGGGCTTCCTAAATGCAACATGCCCCCCAAAAACCATTTCAGAAAAACGTACTCTCCAAAATCCCCTTGTCGCTCCTTCCCTTCTGAGCCTTCTACTGCGCCCACCGAACACTTTACATAGACATATGACATATGACATATGTCAATCTGCAGGGGTTTACATTGTTTCGCAAGGATAGAATGAACAGAAAAGGTGGTGGAGTCTGTCTGTATGTAAGAAGTGGTATGAAAGTCAGTGTGAACGATGCCATAGTGTGTGATGATTTTGAGGAGGTGGAATCACTGTGGGTAGAATTACAAAAGGAGGGAAATACTGAAAAAATTGTATTTGGTGTAATCTACAGACTCCCTAATATCACTGAAGAGATAGAAGGTCGGCTGTATAAACAAATAGAGAGGGCCACCCGGGCAGGTACAGTGGTAATAATGGGAGATTTTAACTATCCAGATATAGATTGGGGTCCGGGTTGGCTAAAACTACAAAGGGGCGTCAATTCCTAAATTTATTGCAGGATAATTTTATGGGCCAGTTTGTGGAGGACCCAACAAGAAGTGATGCCTTGTTGGATCTGATCATTTCCAACAACGCAGAGCTGGTTGGTAATGTAACTGTGCTGGAAAACCTTGGTAATAGCGACCACAATATAGTTACTTTTGACTTAAAATGTAGAAAACAAAGACAGGCGGGGAAGGCAAAAACATATAACTTTAAAAAGGCAAACTTCCCTGGGCTGAGGGCTGCACTACAGGACATAGACTGGGGGGAGGTGTTCTCAAATACTGATACAGAAGGTAAATGGGACATCTTTAAATCAACTCTAAATAACTATACAGCTAAATATATACCAAAGGGGAACAAATATAAACGATTAAAACTAAATCCTACATGGCTGACAAATGATGTTAAAAGAGCAATAAACAACAAAAAAATAGCCTTCAAAAAATACAAATCTGATGGGTCAGCGATAACATTTAAACAGTACAAAGAGCTTAATAAAATCTGTAAAAATGTAATAAAAACAGCAAAAATTCAAAACGAGAGACAGGTGGCCAAAGAAAGCAAAACTAATCCTAAATATTTTTTTTAGATATATAAATGCAAAAAAACCAAGGACAGAGCATGTAGGACCCCTTAATAATGATAATGGGAAGGTTGTCACGGGCGATCAAGAGAAGGCGGAGCTACTGAATGGGTTCTTTAGTTCTGTATACACTATGCAAAAAGGAGCTGACATTGGCCAGGTCAGTGCTGGTAACATATCATGTAATGTACTGAACTGGCTTAATGTAGAGATGGTACAAGGTAAGTTAAGTGATATAAATGTAAGCAAATCTCCAGGGCCAGATGGATTGCACCCAAGAGTTCTTAGAGAGGTAAGTTCAGTAATATCTGTACCCCTGTTCATGATATTTAGAGATTCTCTGGTGTCTGGTATTGTGCCAAGGGACTGGCGCAAGGTGAATGTGGTGCCAATCTTCAAAAAGGGCTCTAGGTCTTCCCCAGGAAACTATAGACCGGTAAGTTTAACGTGCATTGTGGGTAAATTGTTTGAAGGACTTATAAGGGATTACATACAGGAATGCATAGGGGATAATAGTATTATAAGTGATAGCCAGCATGGGTTTACTAAGGATAGAAGTTGTCAAACCAATCTAATTTGCTTTTATGAAGAGGTGAGTAGAAGCCTTGACAGAGGAATGGCTGTGGATATAGTGTTTCTGGATTTTGCTAAAGCATTTGATACTGTCCCTCATAGACGTCTGACAGGTAAGTTAAGGTCTTTAGGTTTGGAAATTTTAGTTTTTAACTGGATTGAACACTGGCTCATGGATCGTACCCAGAGAGTGGTGGTCAATGATTCGTACTCTGATTGGTCCCCGGTTATTAGTGGTGTACCCCAAGGTTCAGTACTGGGCCTGCTGTTGTTTAATTTATTTATCAATGATATAGAGGATGGTATTAACAGCTCTGTTTCTATCTTTGCAGATGACACCAAGCTTTGTAGCACGGTACAGTCTATAGAGGATGTGCATAAGTTACAAGATGACTTGGATAGACTAAGTGTCTGGGCCTCCACTTGGCAAATGAGGTTCAATGTGGATAAATGTAAAGTTATGCATCTGGGTACTAATAACCTGCATGCATCGTATGTCTTAGGGGGGATTAAACTGGCAGAGTCACTGGTAGAGAAGGATCTGGGTGTACTTGTAGATCACAGACTACAGAATAGCATGCAATGTCAGGCTGGTGCTTCCAAAGCCGGCAGGATATTGTCATGTATCAAAAGAGGCATGGACTCAAGGGACAGGGACATAATACTCCCCCTTTATATTGGTACAACCTCACCTGGAATATGCTGTTCAGTTTAGGGCACCTGTCCATTAAATGGACACTGCGGAGTTGGAAAGGGTGCAGAGACGCGCGACTAAACTAATATGGGGCATGGAACATCTTAGCTATGAGGAGCGATTAAAGGAGTTACAATTGTTTAGTCTTGAGAAGAGACGTTTAAGGGGGGATATGATAAACGTATATAAGTATATTAATGGCCCATACAAAAAATATGGAGAAAAACTGTTCCAGGTTAAACCCCCCCAAAGGACGAGGGGGCACTCCCTCCGTCTGGAGAAGAAAAAGTTTAGTCTCAAGGGGCGACACGCCTTCTTTACCGTGAGGACTGTGAATTTATGGAACGGTCTACCTCAGGAACTGGTCACAGCAGGAACAATTAACAGCTTTAAAACAGGATTAGATACATTCCTGGAACAAAATAACATTAATGCTTATGAAGAAATAAAAAATCCCATCCCTTCCCCAACCGTACTAACTATGTAACTATGAATGTGCTTACTCAAGATAAATTGGGCTACAAATACAAGTGTAAATTTTCTCCTTTTACCCCTTGTAAAAATTCAAAAACTGGGTCTACAAGAACATGTGAGTGTAAAAAAATTAAGATTTTGAATTTTCTCCTTCACTTTGTTGCTATTCCTGTGAAACACCTAAAGGGTTAAAACACTTACTGAATGTCGTTTTGAATACTTTGGGGGGTGTAGTTTTTATAATGGGGACATTTATGGGGTATTTCTAATATGAAGACCCTTCAAATCCACTTCAAACCTGAACTGTTCCCTGAAAAATATCGAGTTTGAAAATTTTGTGAAAAATCGGAAAGCCCTCTGGTGTCTTCCAAAAGTAAAAACTTGTCAATTTTATGATGCAAACATAAAGTAGACATATTGCATATGTGAACAAAAACTTTTTTTTTCCGTAATATCCATTTTCCTTACAAGCAGAAAGCTTCAAAGTTAGAAAAATGCAAAATTTTCAAATTTTTCATCAAATTTACAGATTTTTCACCAAGAAAGGATGCAAGTTCCCACAAAAATTTACCACTATGTTAAAGTATAATATGTCACGAAAAAACAATCTCGGAATCAGAATGATAACTAAAAGCATCCCAGAGTTATTAATGTTTAAAGTGACAGTGGTCAGATGTGCAAAAAACACTCCGGTCCTTAAGGCCAAAATGGGCTTGGTCCTGAAGGGGTTAAAGGGTCACTTTAATTTTACTTTTACAAATGCCCAGAAAATGTGAACATTTTTAAATGTATTAAATGGTAGCATAAATGGTGCCATTAAATATACAACTTGTTCTTCAAAAACAAGCCCTTAAACTCCCTGTGTTTTGAACGAGTTACATAAACAAAAACAAATCCAAAACTAATATTATTATTTGTGAAGAAGCAACATGGTTTATTATAACACACAATAAATGTTAGGTAACACAGAACAAAGAAAGATTCCCCGTTGACATTACATATGTAGAAAATGTACTGGAGATAATGGTATACCAGACATCTCTCTCACCTCTTTCCCCATCCACTCCAATCCTCAGTACATTTATTTATCACCTCTGAAGACAGCCTCTGTTTCAATGAATATATTTAACACTGTTTAAATAAATCACAGTTTCTTACTTTTTAATTCATTTGGCCTTTGGTGTTTTCTGAAGAAACACCCCTGTGTGAAATCCTAAATACTTAAAATTAAGACATACCCTATATTTAGCCTTCCTATTTAAAGTGTACCTGTCATTTCAGGTATCTTTTCAGGGTAAGCTTCCCTGTGTGCGTATATGAGGAGCAGCACAATTTCCAGAATTATATAATTTTTATATGGTATTTTTCACAGGATATCTGCCCTGCAGGCTTCATCTGCAATTTTTAGTTTAGAAGCAGCATGGAGAACATAATAGAGCAGTACTGAGCAGTCTAAGCTGTGAGTCCAGCATTAAGGCTCACTATAAGTTTCTGCAGTCTCTTTGAGTTTCTCTACCTGCCTCTGACTCTCTCCAGCCACTCCTCTCCTTCTTTCTGTTTTTCTTCCATTCCCTGTCCATATACATGTATAAGGAACTGTAACCTGCTACTTCAGTGAATTGACCTGTCTTAAGATTAAATTGAGCAAATGATGAGTATTTTTTTTCTCTGAGAAGATATATTACAATGTTTCTTATATTCCCTTGTTATACAGAATTATACTAAATGTGTTGAAATGACAGTGACCATTCAAACATTTATATTCTTAAACGCATGTACTAAGATGTACAGATGACAAGTTATCTTAGTCAGTGGAACACTTAGTATTTCAATATGTTACCCTAGGTTATGTACATTTGCCAGGTGGACATGCATGCTCTTATCACACTAGTGTCACGCCGAGCGCTCCGGGTCCCGCTGCCTCCCCGGAGCGCTCACGGCGTTCCTCTGGCTGCAGTGCTCCAGTCGGCATTGCTGACCGCGAGCGCTGCTCTCTGGTCCCCGGAGGGGACGCGATCCGAGGCACGGCTCGTGTCCGCCCTCGGGTCGCGCCCCGTCTCACTCACCTCTCGCCCCCATCTGCTTCCTCCCGGCGCGCGCGGCCCCACTCCCTAGGGCGCGCGCGCGCGCCGACTTGCTTAAATTTAAAGGGCCAGTGCACCACTAATTGGTGCCTGGCCCAATCACTCCCTAACCTATAAAAACCCACTTCCCCTTCCTCTCCTTGCCGGATCTTGTTGCCTTGTGCCCTGAGAAAGCGTTTAAGTGTGTCCCAAGCCTGTGTACCTAGACCTTCTGCTGTTGCCCCTGACTATGAACCTCGCTGCCTGCCCTGACCTTCTGCTACGTCTGACCTCGCCTCTGTCTAGTCCTTGTGTACCGCGCCAGTCTCAGCTGCCTGAGAGGTCGAGTCGCTACTGGGGAACACGACCTGGTAGTTACTGCCGCAGCAAGTCCATCCTGCTTTGCGGCGGGCTCTGGTGAACACCAGTAACTGCTTAGAACCGATTCCCCAGTACGGCCCGTGTCATCGCCTCTCTGGTACAGGGGATCCACCTCCAGTGTCTACACCAGCCGCTAGTCCGGACCCTGACAACTAGTACCCAGTGCACGTGCTGCTTTCCCTCACTTTTTTAATACACTTCACACCTGGTTGTAGGCATAAAGTGTAGTAAATGCGGCATAGGGGGAGGCCATGCTCCCTTTTTGCAAATTTTTGTGCAAAAATTTGCAACTGCAGCGGCCAGGTCCAAAATGGAGTACCAGATGGAGTTTAATGGGAGCAACAGAGGACCAGGGGTAGGTAAGTATGGTTTCATTTCTATTACGTCCTCAAACCTCCAATCCCCCAACTGAATGTAAACGTAAGATTGCGTGTAACAGTCCCCTGGGGACTAAAACATAGTGAATAAGATGTAAAAAAAAAAAAATTTAAATAAGCCCCTTCCCTTATAAAACTCTGAATCACCAGAATAATAAAACCACAAGGTGAATGGCATAAACATAAAAAATACCAAAGTCCAGAATTGCTGATTTTTGGTTACTTCATATACCAGAAAAAAAAACTATCAAAAAGTCTAAAAAAAAAAATTGTACCAATTAAAACTGCATATCATGGCACAAAAAATTTGCCTTCATTACATTTTTTTTTTAAACTTTCATTTTTATTAAAAAGTTTTAGTTTTTGTTCAAGCAAGGAAAATACAATAACAGTAATGCACGAAATGGGAAAACCGAAAGTATAGACAAAAAAATACAGTACAGGAAAACCGAAAGTATAGACAAAAAATACAGTATCTACTTTTAAACCAAGTTACTAAGAGAGTGGTTAAATGCAAGTGCAAAGGGCTCAGGACAGACGGCGAGACCGCCAAAGGACCAATGAGCCTTCATGACAGCCATAGGGAGACAATGTCTCTTAGCATCCCAGATGAAACGAAAGATAGCGGACTGAAAGGAGCGAAGAACAGCAAGGGGGACCCGGACAGGAAGCGATTAAAAAATAATATAGTAATTTAGGGAGGATCGTCCTCTAAACCGCAGCTATCCATCCAGAAAATCCAAGAGCCCCATAGTTACTGAAGCAGATATGGAAAGTTAGCAGAATAAAGGGAAGCATAGGTAGAAGTCAGAAACACCCCAAGTTATTTAAGTTCAGAGGGAGACCGCCGGAAAGAGAAATTACCCTGTAGAAGAGTGGCCAAAGGCGGGGGGAGATTCAGAGGCATAGCCTCTGTCTTAGAAAGGTTATCCTTATAACCTGAGACAATCCCAAAGGAATGTATGGTCTGGTAGAGGGCAGGGAAAGAAAGGAGAGGACGAGTCAGGGTTAGAAGGACAACCCCCTACAAACAAACAGATCTTATAGTCCTTATCGTGTAGATGGACTCCAGAGATGTCGGGGTCGCCCCGGATCAAGGCAGCCAAAAGTTCAATACAAAGCGCAAAGATCAGGGGCGACAGCAGACACCCCTGCCTAGTTCCATTAAACAGGGGAAAGCTCGGGGAAGTAACATGAGGGAGTTTATTGAGGCAGTGGGGGAAGAATACAGGCCCAGTAGGGCAGTCAGAAAAGGCCCTGAGATCCCAAATTTCTGGAGGGTAGCAAAAAGAAACGGCAAACTCAGCCTATCAAAGGCCTTTTCAGCATCAAGGCTAAGGAGCAGGGCCTGCTCTGAGTGCCTATTAAGTCTAGGGATAAGAGTCACAATAGAGTGTAGAAAGGACTGCGGAATCCCCCCCCCCCCCCCCCAAGAGGGAATTGAAGAGAGAAACCAGTCTAGGTAGAAGGACAGGAGCAGACGTTTCATAAGACAGATAGGTAAAGCCGTTTGGACCAGGGGAGCACCCCGCAGAGAGAGACTTAAGGAGTGATCGGAGCATTCAGAACAGCTCGATCAGAGGCCGAGAGAGACTGTAAGTGGCATTGTGCCAATAAGAAACTCAAAGCAGCATCACGCTCCCCCGGGTCAGACAGAAGCTGAGAAGGAGGGGAATAAAGTTTGGAGTAATAGTCCAGGAAAGTGCAAGAGATAGCTTCAGGGTGGTAGTGTAGAGTACCCGCAGTGTCCCTCAGGGCCAATAGAGACTGGGCAGTGGTGTGATCTCAGAAGCATCTAGCTAACATAGTATGGGCTTTATTACCCTTTTCATAAAAACGTTGCTTAGCATACAGAAGGAGGCGTTTAACCTTATGCAAGGCCAAATCACCCAAACAGGCATGGGCAGCAACCAAGCACCGAAGCCCAGATAGGGATGGAGAAAGTAAAAGACAAGCTTCCAGCCTAGAAATCTCAGCTCGAAGCTCCCGGGCATGAGCCAAGGCATCCCTTTTCAATCGGGTCCCTAGGGCAATGCAATGACCCCTGACCACAGATTTATGTGCTTCCCACAAATTAGCCTGCGAGGAGACAGAGCCATCATTGGTAGCAAAATAATCAGTAATGCAAGCCTGGATCGAATCCCGGGAGGGCGGAGAAGTAAGCATAGAATCAATAAGGGTGCCAGTGACAGCGACGGGGGGGGGGAGAACACTGAGGAGAGAAAGAAAGTAAGATCGGACTATAGTTCGACCAAGAAATTGGCTCTAGGGACGCGTCTGTGAGAATGCGCAACATGGGGAGATTGCCAAAAAATTATCAATACATGTATGCAGCCAATGAGGGCGGAGTAGAAAGAAAAAGACCGATCCGTCGAATGATTTATACGCCAGAGATCGTATAAGGAAGAGGAGCGAATCAACCGCCAACAAACCGACGCCAAGTTCAGTTGGGCAGGCGAGGGAGGGGAACCCGACAGGGAGTGGCGATCCATGGAAGGGGAAAAAATCTAATTAAAATCCCCACCCAGCAGCCATGCAGATGGAGGATAGTTGTGAAGCTTAGTGAGGACCCTGCATAGGAAAGGGATCTGAGAGGAGTTAGAGGCATAAATATTACAGAGCAATAAGGGCCGACCTCTCAAGGTACCCTCTACAATGACATAACACCCCCCAGGATCTACAGTAGAGGAGGAAACCTGATCAGGACATGATCTAGAAATTAGAATAGCCACCCCTGCAGCCTTACTGCATGAGGAAGCCGAGAAAGCTTGGGGATAAAGATGGTGCAAAAACTGAAAGGATCCGCCCTGATCAAAGTGTGTCTCCTAAAGAAATGCTATGTCTGCCTTCAGCATCAATAACACCCGCTGTAAAAGGCGCCTCTTAGGGGGGGAGTTGAGGCCCTTTACGTTCAGAGAGACGCACTTAGCCATGGTGGGTACCAGGGGGACAGAAACACAGGGAGAGAGGAACACTTACTATAGTCTAGAGAACAGGCAAAGGAATCAGGTAAGACGGCATGGCCACCAAAGCCACCAGGATAGGAGAGTCCGGACCCCAGGAGCCTAGAGAAGGACAAGAAAGGGGAAGGGAGGCAGACACCAAGGGGGAGACCAAACAACAAGAGAGGGATAACAAAACAAGACAACAAAGGCCCCATAAGACAAAAAAAGACAAAACAGAGAACACATCCAAAAAAGAGACCAATGACCTAAAGGTCAGAGAGAAGGCAAAACCAAATCAATACCAACAAATCATCAGTCCAATTGACACCGCCTCGGAGGGGAAGTGAGAGAACGACTACCCAAGAGGAGACAGAGGAAGTAAGCGCCTCCACTCCCCAAGGTCGTGCCAATCCGAGTACCTACAAGCAAAAAAGGAACCGTAAAAGCATAAGGCATGTCGATAATTGAGGCAGTTGGCAAAAATTAAGCAAGTAGTAAGGACATGGCAAAAGAACAACAATAACGGTTCAAATCAGGGGAGAACCAAACACCACTGAGTCCTTCGGCACAGGGAGAGAAGCCAATGTCCCAGAGCTACATTTCTTCAAGTAGGAGCAGCCCCATGGGTTCTCCCCATGGGGTAAGTGCCGGTATCGGCTTAATGTAGCTGTTGTAAGGCCTCGGGGAGCTCACTCTCTAAGCGGCCTTACTCATTGCGTGCCTCGCCACGCCCCCAAGCATTCATACATTTCTGTATACAGACAGTTATAGGGGTCAGAAAAGGACAAGTTTAAGCATACAAATTTTTGGGCAAAAAGTTATAGGGGGAGAGTTATCAAAGCCTTTTCAAAAATGAAAGACGCAATCTGATTGGTTGCTATAGGCCTGCCTACTTCATTAAACAGATCAAATTAAACTGGGAAGCGGCCTCACGTGACCAACAACTGGCTGGGGGTTCAGCAGAACAACACTTCACAATGCTGGAAGGGAGCCATGTGGGCACAATAGGTTACATTTTTCTAACAAGGGAAGCTGAATGGAAAACCCCTTTAACCCCTTAAGGACCTGGCAATTTTACACCTTAGGACTAGAGCGTTTTTTGCAATTCTGACCACTGACACTTTAAACATTAATAACTCTGGGATGCTTTTAGTTCTCATTCTGATTCCGAGTGTTTTTTCGTGACATATTCTACTTTAACATAGTGGTAACATTTTGTGGTAACTTGCATCCTTTCTTGGTGAAAAATCCCAAAATTTGATGAAAAATTTGAAATTTTTGCATTTTTCTAACTTTGAAGCTTTCTGCTTGTAAGGAAAATGAATATTCCAAAATATATATTTTTTTTTAATTCACATATACAATATGTCTACTTTATGATTACATCATAAAATTGACGAGTTTTTACTTTTGGAAGACACCAGAGGGCTTCAAAGTTCAGCAGCAATTTTCCAATTTTTCACAAAATTTTCAAACTCACTATTTTTCAGGGACCAGTTCAGGTTTGAAGTGGATTTGAAGGGTCTTCATATTAGAAATACCCCACAAATGACCCCATTATAAAAACTGCACCCCCCAAAGTATTCAAAATGACATTCAGTCAGCATTTTAACCCTTTAGGTGTTTCACAGGAATAGCAGCAAAGTGAAGGAGAAAATTCAAAATCTTCATTTTTTAAACTCGCATCTTCTTGTAGACCCAATTTTTAAATTTTTACAAGAGGTAAAAGGAGAAAATTTTTACTTATATTTGTAGCCCAATTTCTCTCGAGTAAGCACATACCTCATATGTCTATTTAAATTGTTCGGCGGGTGCAGTAGAGGGCTCAGAAGCGAAGGAGCGACAAGGGGATTTTGGAGAGTATGTTTTTCTGATATGGTTTTTGGGGGGCATGTCACCTTTAGGAAGCTCCTATGGTGCCAGAACAGCAAAAAAAAAAAAAAAACACATGGCATACCATTTTGGAAACTAGACCCCTTGATGAACGTAACAAGGAATTAAGTGAGCCTTAATACCCCACAGGGGTTTCACGACTTTTGCATATGTAAAAAAAAAAAAAATGTTTTCACTAAAATGTGTGTTTCCCCCCAAATTTCAAATTTTTGCAAGGGTTAATAGCAGAAAATACCCCCCAAAATGTGTAACCCCATCTCTTCTGAGTGTCAGTACCCCATAAGTGGAGCTGAAGTGTACTGTGGGTGAACTACAATGCTCAGAAGAGAAGGAGTAACATTTGGCTTTTTGAGAGCAAATTTTGCTCGGGGGGCATGTCGCATTTAGGAAGCCCCTATGGTGCCAAGACAGCAAAAAAAAAAAAAAAAACACATGCCATACCATTTTGGAAACTAGACCCCTTGAGGAACGTAACAAGGAATTAAGTGAGCCTTAATACCCCACAGGGGTTTCACGACTTTTGCATATGTAAAAAAAAAAAATGTTTTCACAAAAATGTGTGTTTCCCCCCAAATTTCAAATTTTGCAAGGGTTAATAGCAGAAAAGACCCCCCCAAAATTTGTAACCCCATCTCTTCTGAGTGTCAGTAGCCCATAAGTGGAGCTGAGGTGCACTGCTGGCGAACTACAATGCTCAGAAGAGAAGGAGTCACATTTGCAAACTTTGCTGAAATGGGGGGACATGTTGCATTTAGGAAGCCCCTATGGTGCCACGACAGCAGAAAACCCCCCACATGGCATACCATTTTGGAAACTAGACCCCTTGGGGAATGTAACAAGGAATTAAGTGAGCCTTAATACCCCACAGGGGTTTCACGACTTTTGCATATGTAAAAAAAAAAAAATAAGTTTCACTAAAAATGTATGTTTTAACCAACATTTTACATTTTTACAAGGGTTAATAGCAGAAAAGACCCCCCACAATTTGTAAATACATTTCTTTGGCGTAAGGAAATACCTTCTTTTTGAATGATTATGGCTTGGCGAAGGTACAGCGGGTCTTGGTATAGCGTGAGGTCAGTCAGGGGCCTTGAGCTTCATATGGAGCCAGCATGTGGGACCCCCCCTCAAGGAGCATTAATGGGGGGAGCACTGATCCCTAAAATAGGGGAACACTATGGGGGACAACGGGCCGTAACTGGGGTAGACAGGTGGGGTACAGAGGCCCGTAATATGGGGTACAGTGGGCCAGAAAATTATAAAAAATAATAAAACAGGATATGTTCCCAGAATGATGACCCAGAGCATAGCCAAAACTAAAAAAAAAAATATGCCCGCCCCAAACCCTATGCTCTGAATCATCATTCTGGGAATGTGATGTGTGTGGCCGTCCCTAACCTGTTGCCTCAAATGCGCACCCGCTCAGGTGGAGAGAGAGCGCTGCACATTTGAGGCAACATAAAAAGTCCCCGATGAGAGTGACTCAGTGACCTATGAACCATTTTTTTTGGAAAAAAAAAAAAAAAACAGAGGTCTTATCAGTTTTTTTTTTTTTTTTTCCTTCAGTTTTTTGGGCAATTTAGTGATTTATGGTGTTCAAATTTGGAATGTACTCTGGACTTGGTACATTGGTCAAATTATGGACAATTCAAAATGTAAAGGGAATATTTAGGGCTCCATGGAAGTGTGATACTCCTTGAAGCAGCCTATGCAGAGGCCCGGATTATCTGGGCAAGTGTTGCACTGATAGATGGTATCCTTCCGAATCCCCTTTCTGCAACACACTCTGCATTTTTTTCTGGGATCGCCCCTTCTTTCCAGTGTGGGGGACCTCACCTGGAAAGTGCTGGCCGGGGACGATCCTGGCGCCTATAACTCCAGACCCTTGGGAAGTCCGGGCTGATCTTTCCCGGTCGCCAGGAACCTTAGGACTTCTTCTTGGTACTGGAGGAATGTCCCTGTGTTGCCAGCGTACTGGGATAGTACAAAAGCGTTGTACATGGCAACCTGTGCCATGTAGACCGCAACTTTTTTGTACCATGCCCGTGTTTTCCGCATTTCCGCATTGTATGGCTTGAGGACTTGATCTGAGAGATCAACTCCCCCCATATACCGATTGTAGTCCAGAATACAATCGGCTTGAGGACCGGTCCCACGGTACCTCGCACAGGGACAGGGGTGCTGCCATTCCCATGAATAGTGGTGAGTATAAGGACATCCCTCTTATCCTTATACTTCACCAACAACAGGTTATCATGGGTCAGGGCACGGGACCCACCCTTGGGGATAGGCGTCTTGACCAAATTTAGAGGGAGGCCTCTCTGGTTCTTCCGCACGGTCCCACAAGCGAACATGGATCTGGCGGAAAGGGATTTGAACAGAGGGATGCTGGTATAAAAGTTATCCACGTATACGTGGAAACCCTTATCCAGCAATGGGTGCACAAGGTCCCAAACGAGTTTCCCGCTAACACCCAGAGTGGGGGGACATTCTGGGGGTTCAATACGGGAATCTCGTCCCTCATATACTCTAAACTTGCAAGTGTACCCGGAGGTACTCTCACAAAGTTTGTAGAGTTCCATGCCATACCGTGCC
This sequence comes from Hyla sarda, assembly GCF_029499605.1. Classification (NCBI taxonomy): domain Eukaryota; kingdom Metazoa; phylum Chordata; class Amphibia; order Anura; family Hylidae; genus Hyla; species Hyla sarda. The sequence continues at coordinate 157,066,619 of NC_079192.1, forward strand.
CACTTCGAGGGAATATACTGGCGGAAGATGAGTCTCCCCTTAAAACTGATGAGAGACTCATCTACCGAGAGGTCCCTGAGAGGTACGTAGGCCTCCAAAAATTTGGCCCCAAAGTGATAGATGACCGGCCTCACTTTGTAAAGCCGGTCATAGGCGGGATCACCTCGGGGCGGACATGCCGCATTATCTGCATAATGCAGGGATTTCCGAATCGCCTCGTACCGCCTCCGTGTCATCGCCATACTGTAAAGCGGGGTCTGGTAGAGGACGTCCCCGCTCCAGTAATGACGAGAACTTGTTTTTTTGTCCAGGCCCATATGCAGCGTGAGGCCCCAAAATGTCCTCATTTCCGCTGCATCAATGGCGCGCCATTCATTGGGCCTGGCCAAAAGCGAATCTGGGTGGTGGACAATGAACTGCTGGGCATACAAGTTCGTTTACTCCACAATTAGATTGACCAGGCTGTCACTGAAAAAAACTTAAAAATGTCTAGATCAGTGAATCCAGCATGGTCAATCCGGATTCCTGAGTCGCCAACAAACTCAGGAATCCGTGGCTGATAACCCTCTGGGGGGCTCCAGACAGGGTCATCGGAAGGGGGCTCCGGTGCACTTGTCTGGGGGGCCGGACTCCTATTACGAGTGGCATTGCCACCCGTACTAGTGTCGGCCACTGGGTCACTTTCATGGGGGGTACGTGGCCTCGCCTGGCGGCATCTCCGCCGCCGTACAGGGGACTCATCATCACTACTAGATGATGAGGAGGGCGAGGAAGAACACAAAAAAGTCGGATCTTCCTCGTCCTCACTGGCAGATTCGGAGTCGGAGGCTAAAAAAGCTTAAGCCTCCGCTGCCGAAAATGCCCGGCGGGCCATCGCCTTTTTTTACGGTGGCGGGGGTGGGGCGATGGCGGGGGGGAGGGAAGTATGTAGTGTGTGGTGCTTGGTGTAAACTTACAGGAAAAAAAAAAGCTGCGGCCAAAAAAAATTATGGGTGGCACTCGCAGCACCCTGAACCCCTAATAGGGCCCGGGGTCACACGGATCAGGTGACAGCAGACCCTTGGGGACCTATTAGGGGGTCGGGGGGGATTTAATTTTTTTACCTTATTTTTTACATTTTTTTTTTTTACATTTTTTGGGACAAAGAATGCCTACCTTGCCCTGAATACTGCTCTCCCTGATCTAGGGGCTCCTGAGGGGGCTCTGATCGTGCAGAGGGGGGGTCCCGGTCCTCTCATGGCAGCTCTGCCCCCTGACTGAACTCAGCGAGCGCACAGAGCTGCGTGAGGGGACCGTTAACCCCTCCTCTGCTGGACTACTATTGGCCGGACGATCGCCGGCCAATAGCAGCGTTGCTGGGGCGGTGACAGTACTGTCACCGCTCCCCAGCAACTGGAGGTGATTGGCAGGGGGTATTGTACAACGCCGATCACCTTCTTTTTCCGGGTCATCGGGTCACAAGTGACCCGAATGACCGGAATCACAGCAGATCGCTCGCGTGAATTCCCGAGTGCTTTGCTGCGATCGCCGACATGTGGGGGTCCCGGGACCCCCCTCGGCATTTGCACGGCATGCCTAATGAACAATTTCAGCAGGCATGCCATTCCGATCTCTGCCCGGCGCGCGGCAGGGATGGGAAAATGCCAGGGCGTAACATTACGCTCTTGGTCCTTAAGTACAAGGGCGCAAAGGCGTAACATTACGCCCTTGGTCCTTAAGGGGTTAAAGATTGTATACAGCACAGCTAAAGAGCTTGTCACTACTGGAAAAAAAAATTTTATTAAATCAACTGGTGCCAGAAGGTTAAACAGATTTGTAAATTACTTTTATTAAAAAATATTAACCCTTCCAGTATTTATCCACTGCTGTATGCTCCAGAGGAAGTTGAGTTGTTCTTTTCAGTCTGACCACAGTGCTCTCTGCGGACACCTCTGTCAATGTCAGGAACTGTCCAAAGCAGGAGAGGCTTGCTATGGGGATTTGATCCTACTCTGGACAGTTTCTTACACAGACAGAGGTGTCAGCAGAGAGCACTGTGGTCAGACTGGAAAGAACGCCACAACTTTCTCTGGAGCATGCAGTAGCTGATAAGTACTGGAAGGATTAAGATTTTTTTTAATGGAAGTAATTTACAAATCTAAGGAAGAGAAATGTATAACCAAATCCTCAAGGATTTTACCTCAAAAGGTACATAATGATGTTAAAATAATTCTCGTAGGTATGCTTCAATTAATATTTTTATTAAACTTGTAAAATAAACAAGAAAAATGAGATAAATTGCACTAATAGTACTCTGGCTGAATGTAAAAAGGTGAACCTCCACTGGGCCCTAGTGGTGGTAATCGCCTATAGACAAATATATAGTGTCCAATATGTAATGTCCAATATTCTGGCAACCCGGATTTCAATATCGATGAATCTACTGAATGGTTCCAGTCTGTATATACTAGTAGCTGAGTACCCGGCGTTGCCCGGTTTTTCCTTCCTAATCCTTGTTGAGAAGGAAAATAAACAAAGGTGGAAGCTTTTGACTTCATATCCCGTCCTCATATATTGTTGTCATATCCCGACCTCATATCCCGACCTCATATCCCGACCTCATATCCCGACCTCATATCCCGACCTCATATCCCGACCTCCTATCCCATCCTCCTTTCCCGTCCTCCTTTCCCGTCCTCCTTTCCCGTCCTCCTTTCCCGTCCTCCTATCTCGTCCTCCTATCTCGTCCTCCTATCCAGTCCATCTATCCCGACCTCCTATCCCGACCTCCTATCCCGACCTCCTATCATGACGTCTTATCCCGTCCTCCTATCCCGTCCTCCTATCCCGTCCTCCTATCCCGTCCTCCTATCCCGTCCTCCTATCCCGTCCTCCCATCCCGTCCTCCTATCCCGTCCTCCTATCCCATCCTCCTATCCCATCCTCCTATCCCATCCTCCTATCCCATCCTCCTATCCCGTCCTCCTATCCCGACCTCCTATGTCGACCCGTAATATGTGTACCAGTTATTGAAATATCTCCAGCCGTACGGAAGTTATGTGGGGACATACATTTCCCATTGATTTGCATGGGACTTTAAACAAAAACCCTGACCCTCACAAATGGGGGTAGTTAAGGGTTAAATTAACTATCCTATATTTAAAGTGGACATATAAGTAACATGTGACCAAGTATTATCAAAATATCTCAAGCCGTTTGGAAGTTATGCAGTAACATATTTCCCATTGACTTGTATAGGACTTTAAACATAAACCCCGCCCCTGGAAAATGGGGGTGAGTAAGGGTTAAATCACCTATCCTATGTTTTTTGTTGACATATAAGTAACATGTGTGCCAAGTTTCATGTTAATATCTTCAGCCGTTTGGACGTGATGCTGGAACATACACACATACATACATACACACACACACATTGAGTTATATATATATATATATATATATATATATATGATTATATTCCTCCTCAATAAGACTGATAGTCTCTGTACTAGATAATATAACAGATGGTATAACAGAAATGTTGTTAATTGTATCATTTTCTGAGTGTTACAGTCTCTTTAGTAAGCCATATAGAACACTGCTGGTCACTAAGTATCTCACCCGCTCCTGTGGGACTTTACATGCGAAGTTTTCTCCTCGCCGGCAGCACTGGCAAGGGCTGTCACTGATGCAGGGGTGCGCTTGGCACAGCGCTTCCAGTAACCTCCGTACTGCCCCTGTAATGATATTGCAGAGCAGGCACAGCGCTTGATGGTGTACTTCTGCTGATTAGCGCACGACCCTTTCTTCAGTAGGGATTAAAAGCAAATATATATTGAAGCTTTTCCTATGGTTAATTTTTATATGGTGGTTCACATTTGGATCTAATTATTAGTGAATCAGAAATAATATCTGACATGGATTACGTACTGCAGAGCGGTTTATAACCTAATTTACACTGTATTTCTATAGCGATGTCTATAGCCCAATTCACATTGGGCTATAGCAATGTCCATAGCCTAAATCACATTAGTGGAGAGAGCAGTCTAATGATGGAATAATATTGGTTTCTATATAAACATAAATGTATATAATTACAAAATAGAATTTTTGGCTCGAATTAAAGAACATTTGTATGCATAAAAGATGAATTCTTACATCACATATAAACCTTAAATGATTGGTACATCTTACATAAAATAAAGAAATAGCACTTGTGTGGATGAATACAGATAATACACTCAAAGAAAAATGGAGCGAAATATATCTGTTTATATATCTCTTCCCCTGTATTGAAATAACATGTATAGTCAACAAATTGGAAATCTCAGAGCTAAAGGCCCCCATACGCATGGGCATGTTTAATTTTGGTAGAGGCTTACCCCTCTTCTCTTTCTTTAGAATACATGAATGTTTGGCTGGCCGCTTAGCCATAAATAAGGGTACTTTAATGCCTAATATCTGGGGTCATATTCCTACAAAAAGCATAGTGCAAGAGAAGGCAAGTGCTTATTAGATCAATAAAAATTGTCTATTTTATTAGTTACCTAATTAGTTAAAGGGGTACTCCACTGGCCAGCGTTCAGAAGTAAATGTTTTGAATGCTGTTTTCACGCCCCTCATGACGTCATGCTCACGCCCCCTCAATGCAAGTCTATGGGAGGTGGCTTTACGGCCATCACGCCCCCTCCTATTGACTTGCATTTAGGGGGCGTGACCATGATATCACGAGGGGCATGGCCGACCCCAGCACAAAAAAACAGCGTTTGGAACATTAAAGGGGTACTCTTTTTTTTTTTTTTTTTTTTATAAACTAGTGCCAGAAACTTAAGCAGATTTGTAAATTACTTCTATTTAAAAATCTTAACCCTTCCAGTACTTATCTTCTGCTTTATACTACAGAGGAAGTTATTTTCTTTTTGAATTTCCTTTCTGTCACAACCACAGTGCTCTCTGCTGACACCTCTGTCCATGTCAGGAACTGTCCAGAGTAGGAGCAAATCCTCATAGCAAACCTATGCTGCTCTGGACAGTTCCTATAATGGACAGAAGTGTCAGCAGAGAGCACTGTGGTTGTGACAAAGGAAATTCAAAAAGAAAAGGACTTCCTCTGTAGTATACAGTAGATGATAGGTACTGGAAGGGTTAAGTAGAAGTAGCTTATAAATCTGTTTAACTTTCTGCCACCAGTTGATTTAAAAAATAAATAAAAAAAATTTCCAGTGGAGTACCCCTTTAACTACAGTCATGGCCGTAAATGTTGGCACCCTTGAAATTTTTCTAGAAAATGAATTATTTCTCACAGAAAAGGATTGCAGTAACATGTTTTGCTGTACACATGTTTATTCCCAACAAAGGGAGTAAAAAAAGCAAATTGGACATAATGTCGCACCAAACTTCAAAAATGGGCTGGACAAAATTATTGGCACCCTTAACTTAATATTTGGTTGAACAACCTTTGGAAAAAACTATTGAAATCAGTCGCTTCCTATAACCATCAATAAGCTTCTTACACCTCTCAGCCGGAATTTTGGACCACTCTTCCTTTGCAAACTGCTCCTGGTCTCTCTTATTGGAAGGGCGCCTTTTCCAAACAGCAATTTTAAGATCTCTCTACAGGTGTTCAATGGGATTTAGATCTGGACTCATTGCTGGCCACTTCAGAACTCTCCAGTGCTTTGTTGCCATCCATTTCTGGGTGCTTTTTGACATATGTTTGGGGGTCATTGTCCTGCTGGAAGATGTGGGACGCAAACCCATCTTTCTGATACTGGGCTGTACAGTGCGACCCAAAATCCATTGGTCATCCTCAGATTTCATGATGCCTTGCACACATTCAAGGCACCTAGTGCCAGAGGCAGAAAAGAAAAAAAAAAAAACACCATTGATCCTCCACCATATTTCACTGTAGGTACTATGTTCTTTTCTTTGTAGGCCTCATTCCGTTTTTGGTAAACAGTGGAATGATGTGCTTTACCAAAAAGCTCTATCTTGGTCTCATCTGTACACAAGACGTTTTCCCAGAAGGATTTTGGTAAAATGTAGTCTTGCTTTTTTATGTCTCTGTGTCAGCAGTGGGATCCTCCTGGGACTCATGCCATAGCGTTTCATTTCATTTAAATGTCGACGGATAGTTCACGCTCACGCTGATGCTCCCTGAGCCTGCAGGACAGCTTGAATATCTTTGGAACTTGTTTGGGGCTGCTTATCCACCATCCGGACTATCCTGCATTGACACCTTTCATCAATTTTTCTCTTCCGTCCACGCCCAGGGAGATTAGCTACAGTGCCATGGGTTGCAAACTTCTTGATAATGTTGCACACTGTGGACAAAGACAAATCTAGATCTCTGGAGATGGACTTGTAACCTTGAAATTGTTGATATTTCTCCACAATTTTGGTTCTCAATTCCTCAGACAGTTCTCTTCTCCTCTTTCTGTTGTCCATGCTTAGTGTGGCACACATAGACACAGAATGCAAAGACTAAGTGAACTTCTCTCCTTTTTATCTGCTTTCAGGTGTAATTTTTTATAATGCCCACACCTGTTATTTGCCCCAGGTGAGTTTAAAAGGAGCATCACATGCTTGAAACAATCTTATTTTTCCACAATTTTGAAAGGGTGCCAATAATTTTGTCCAGCCCATTTTTGGAGTTTGGTGTGACATTTTGTCCAATTTGCTTTTTTCCTCCCTTTTCTGGTTTAGTTCCAATACACACAAAGGGAATAAGCATGTGTATAGCAAAACATGTGTTACTGCAATCGTTTTATGAGAGAAATACTTCATTTTCTAGAAAGAACTCAGGGGTGCCACCATTTACGGCCATGACTGTATACACTTTCAGTGGACAGAAACTACTGCATATGCAAAGACAGTGGTATTTTTGTTTAACTATTTAATGTGCATGTTGCTTAGCCTAAGTGCACTGATGCCAGCGTAAGTAAGCTATTACAGTATATTAGTTTAAAAGGCCATTATTTTGCTTTAAATTCATTTAGTGTCAACCTGTGCAGTACCTAGTAGATTAATACTAGTTCACATTATTCTAAATGGAATTACTTGGCGAGACTGTTTTCCGATACAAACTCTTTTTGATGGAAAGGAAAGAAAAAAACAAAACCTGAATTTGCTGAAAATACAAATATATGAATATAATCTGTAAAATAGTAATTTGGAATCAAGATATACAGGTAGGTCTAATGCATCCTAAAGCTATTACATTAGATGACTGTGGCTCAGATTTATAAATCTGTCAAAAATGTGTCCAAATTTTGTCTGAGACAGATAGCAACCAATCACAGCTCAGCCTTTATAGTTGTGGTAAAATAAAAGATGAGCTGTGATTGGTTATCAGACACATTTTTGTCTTTTCTTAGTAAGTCTGGGCCTGTATCAATTTTATTGCTAGATTATACATAATTTTTACTATGCCTAAATCATGCTATGTGCATATCCCTTAAGATATTATAATGACTTTTACTTATATACTAATCAGCCATAATATTAGAGGTGAAGTGAGTTACATTGATTATATTGTTACAATGATACCTGTCAAATGGTGGAATATATTAGGCAGCAAGTACATAGTTCTTGGAGCTGATGTATTGGAAAAAAGAAAAATGGCCAAGTGTTAAAGGGGTATTCCAGGCAAAAACTTTTTTTTATATATATATATATATATATATATATATATATATATATATATATATATATCTATATCTATATCTCAACTGGCTCCAGAAAGTTAAACAGATTTGTAAATGACTTCTATTAAAAAATATTAACCCTTTCAGTACTTATGACCTTCCGAAGTTAAGGTTGTTCTTTTCGGTCTAAGTGCTCTCTGATGACACCTGTCTCGGGAAACGCCCAGTTTAGAAGAGGTTTGCTATGGGGATTTGCTTCTAAATTGGGCGTTTCCCGAGACAGGTGTCATCAGGGAGCACTTAGACAGAAAAGAACAACCTTAACTTCAGAAGCTCATAAGTAATGAAAGGATTAAGATTTTTCAATAGAAGTAATTAAAAAATCTGGTTAACTTTCTGGAGCCAGTTGATATATAACAAAAAGTTTTTCCCTGGAATACCCCTTTAAGATCAGAGCGACTATGACAAGGGTCAAACTTTGATGGTTAGATACTGGACCATGAAGCAATGGAAGAAAGATTTGGATCTCTTGTTGAATTGGAGTGGTGGCCACAAGTGTAAAATGCTGCTCCATTCACTATGGTTGTTGCCTGAGATCGCTATATATGGTGCTTAGCTATCTCTGGCAGCTCCCAAGGACAATGAATGGAGCAGCAGTATTGGTAGCTTCATTGTGGCAGGAGACTCTGGAACCTGTCATAAAAAACCTGTTGATATTGGGGAGGGTTTATAGGACATTGATTGCATAGAAGTATTGATAGTGGGAAGACCCCTTTAACCCTTTAAAGGGGTACTCCGGTGGGGAAAATTTTTCAAATCAACTGATGCAATAAAGGTAAACAGATTAGTAAATTACTTCTATTTAGAAATCTCAATCCTTCCAGTACTTATTAGCTGCTGTATTCTACACAGGAAGTTGTATGGTTCTTTTCAGTTTGACCACAGTGCTCTCTGATGACACCTCTGTCCATGAAAGGAACTGTCCAGGGCAGGAAAGTTTTGCTATGGGGATTTGCTCTTACTCTGGACAGTTCCTGACACGGACAGAGGTGTCAACAGAGAGCACTGTGATCAGGCTGCAAAGAACTATACAACTTTCTGTGGAGCATACAGCAGCTAATTTGTAAAATTCCAAAATGTTATGAAAAATTAGAAAATTTTGCATTTTTTTTTACTTTGAAACTCTCTGCTTGTAAGGAAAATGGACATCCCAAATAAATTACATATTGATTCACATAAACAATATGTCTACTTTATGTTTGCAAGTTCAGCAGCAATTTTCCAATTTTTCCTAAAATTAAAAAAAATATGAATTTTTCAGGGACCAGTTAAGCTTTGAAGTGGATTTGAAGGGCCTTCATACTATAAATACCCCATAAATAACCCCATTATAAAAAACTGCACCCCTTAAAGTATTCGACATAACATTCAGAAAGTGTGTTAACCCTTTAGGTGTTTCACAGGAATAGCAGCAAAGTGAAGGAGAAAATTCAAAATCTTCATTTTTTACACTGGCATGTTCTTTTAGACCCAGTTTTTGAATTTTTACAAGGGGTAAAAGGAGAGAAATCTTCCTAAAATTTGTAACACAATTTCTCTCGAGTAAGGAAGTACCTCATATGTGGATGTAAAGTGTTCTGCGGGCGCAGTAGAGGGCTCAGAAGGGAAGGTGCGACAATGGGATTTTGGAGAGTGAATTTTGCTGAAATGGTTTTTGAGGGGCATGTCGTATTTAGGAAGCCCCTATGGTGCCAGAACAGCAAAAAAACAAAAACAAAAACACAGGGCATACTATTTTGGAAACGACAACCCTCAAGGAATGTAACAAGCGGTACAGTGAGCCTTAACACCCCATAGGTGTTTGACGACTTTTCGTTAAAGTCGGATATGTAAATGAATTATTTTTAAACTAAAATGCTGGTTATTCCCCAAATTTTACATTTTTACAAGGAGCAATAGAAGAGATAGGGTTACAAATTTTGGGGGGCATTTTCTCCTGAGTATGGAAATACCACATGTGTGGATGTAAAGTGCTCTGTGGGCGCACTACAATGCTCAGAAGAGAAGAAGCCACATTTGGCTTTTTGAAAGCAAATTTTGCTGAAATAGTTTTTGGGGGGCATGTCACATTTAGGAAGCCCATATGGTGCAAGAACAGTGAAAAAATAAAATAAAACCTGCATGGCACACTATGTGGGAAACAACACCCCTCAAGGAACAGGCGTTTTTGGGGTGTTAAGGCTCACTATACCCAGTTACGTTCCGTGAGGTGTGTAGTTTCCAAAATGGGGTCACATGTGGGTATTAATTTTTTTGCATTTATGTCAGAACCGCTGTAAAATCAGCCACCCCTGTGCAAATCACAAATTTAGGCCTCAAATGTACATAGTGCGCGCTCACTCCTGAGCCCTGTTGTGCATCCGCAGAGCACTTTACATTCACAAATGGGGTATTTCTGTACTCAGGAGAAATTACGTTACAAATTTGGGAGTCTTTTTTTCTTTTTACCTCTTGTGATAATGAAAAGTGTGGGGCAACACCAGCATGTTAGTGTAAAAAATGTTTTTTTTTTTTTTACAATAATATGCTGGTGTTGAACTCAACTTTACCTTTTCATAAGGGGTTAAAGGAGAAAAAGCCCCTCAAAATTTGTAATGCAATTTCTCCCAAGTATGGAAATACCCCATATGTGGCCCTAAACTGTTGCCTTGAAATACGACAGGGCTCCGAAGTGAGCATTTGAGGCCTAAATTAGGGATTTGCATAGGGATGGACCCGGATGCAAGCATTACACTTGCCTCAGATACCAAAAAACCCTACAGCAGTGTTTCCCAAACAGTGTGCCTCCAGCTGTTGCAAAACTCCCAGCATGCCTGGACAGTCAATGGCGGTCCGGCAATACTGGGAGTTGTTGTTTTGCAACAGCTGCAGGCACCATTTTGGAAACAGTGCCGTACGAGACGTTTTCATTTTTATTGGGGGGGGTAACTGTGTCGGGGAGTGTGTATACAGTATGTAGTGTTTTACTTTTTATTTTGTGTTAGTGTAGTGTTTTTAGTAGAGGTGCACCGAAATGGAAATTTCAGAACCGAAACGAAACCGAAATAAAAAAAAATGTCCGGCCGAAACGGATACCGAAAATGACTTCTCCCCGTCTTCTGGTAAAATGCAGCGCTCCGCTCATTAGATTAGATTAGATTAGATTCCCCCACATTAGATTGCCAGCTCCCCCACATTAGGTCGGGAGTTCCCCCACATTAGTAGGCAGCTCCCCCACATTAGTAGGCAGCTCCCCCGCAATAGTAGGCAGCTCCCCCGCAATAGTAGGCAGCTCCCCCGCAATAGTAGGCAGCTCCCCCGCAATAGTAGGCAGGTTCCCAAATTAGGTCAGCATTTCCCCCACAATAGTAGGCAGGTTCCCCACAATAGTAGGCAGCTTCCCCCAACAATAGTAGGCAGTTCCCACACAATATTAGGCAGCTCCCCCCACATTTTTAGGCAGCTCCCCCCCACATTAGGTCAGCAGTTCCCCCACAATAGTAGGCAGGTTCCCCACAATAGTAGGCAGTTCCCCCACAATATTAGGCAGCTCCCCCCACATTTGTAGGCAGCTCCCCCTCCACAATATTAGGCAGCTGAAAAACTACAACTCTCAGCATGCACGGACAGCCAAAGGGCATGCTGGCAGTTGTAGTTATGCAACAGCTGTAGGCCCACTTTTTCATAGATTTTTTTTGCCTCCAGCTGTTGCATAACTATAACTCCCAGCATGCACAGACAGCCAAAGGGCATGCTGGGAGTTGTAGTTGTGCCTCTAGCTGTTGCAAAACTACAACTCCCAGCATGCCCTTTGGCTGTGCATGCTGGGAGTTGTTACTTCGCAACAGCAGGAGCCGAACAGGCCTCAGCTCCTGCTGTATCCTGCTGCCTCTGTAGCAGTCAGGGGAGTAGGGGACCGCAGTGCAGGATTCAAGTACGGTACAGCAGACAATGAGGCTGAAGCAGAAACCGGCTTTATTAACCAACAGAGTATAATGGCCGGAGAATGATGTTAACAGAAATAACAGAAATACAACGCACACACAGAAATACAGGCTACTCTGCTATATAATCCTATCCGATTCCCGCTAACCGGGACACGTTGCTGCAACGTTCTGTCTAAGAGAACCTGCTCTATGCCCTACCACAGGTAAGCACCGGTGCACACTCACAGTTCTGTAGGTTCAGCTGCTTTATCTCAGTCTCTATTATGGTGGTTGCAGTCAGGTCTCTGGAACTCTCCCTTTCTGTCTACAGCTGCAGTCTCTTATGCACTGGTCTGGATTTCTTTGCAGGTTGCTTATCTTGTTCTGTCACATGGAGGTCACTGCAGTCTGGTCCCTTGCTCTGTAACTTGCTTGTTCTGGGATGTTCTCCTCTCTTGCTCTGGTTCTCAGCTGCAGTCTGTAGCATCACAGTTCAGCTCTGTCTCCTCTGACAAGATCCTGTTGCTCAGTCCCTGGATTACACAGTCTATCTGCCCTTCCAAGGCCACTTTGTACAGTCTCTTTCCTCAGCTCTGCACAGCCATAGAGAGCAGAACACCACACAGTCCCAGGAACTTCCTGCTCCTCCTCCTCTCCAGAAAGATCTCTTCTCTTAAAGTAACAACAACTGTGTCTTATTCTCACTTACAACAACAGTGACATCTCGTGGCTGAAAGATGCATGACAGTCTGTGGGACTTTCTCAATAGAAGTAATGGAGTTTAGTCATTCAAGGGGCTGACCCCCTTCACCTCCGCTACCACTGTTCCTGCCGCTGCCTGAGGGGACCACCGCTGACCTCCGCCGAGGTAAGTAAGGCCCCCGATCACCACCTCGATCACCAGTGATCACCGCACAGCAGAACAGTGATTGGTCGGTCGTTCCAACCAACCGATCATGTCATCGTGAGGTGTCACTCCTGCTGGTAAAGGGTGATAGGTGCCGTATCGGACGCCACCTATCACCTTTTTTTCCGGGTCACAGGAGACCCGATTGACCCGGAATCACTGCTAATCGCCGGTCTGAATTTACTGGTGTTTTGTGGCGATTGCTGACATGAGGTGGTCTCAGAATTCCTCCAGAGGTTTGCATGAGGTGCCTGCTGTTACACTGAGCACTCCGGGTCCCTGCTCCTCCCCAGAGCGCTCGCGGCGTTCCTCTCTCTGCAGCGCCCCGGTCAGACCCGCTGACCGGGAGCGCTGCACTGACACTGCCGGCGGGGATGCGATTCGCATAGTGGGACGCGCCCGCTCGCGAATCGCATCCCAAGTCACTCACCTGGCCCGGTCCCCGGCTGTCACGTTCTGGCGCACGCGGCTCCGCTCTCTAGGGCGCGCGCGCGCGCCAGCTCTCTGAGATTTAAAGGGCCAGTGCACCACCTAGCTTCCACCTGCTCCCTGTCTATATAACCTCACTTCCCCTTCCCTTCCTGGCCGGATCTTGTTGCCTTGTGCCAGAGAAAGCGTTTAGTGTTGTCCAAAGCCTGTGTTCCAGACCTTCTGCTATTGCTATTGACTACGAACCTTGCCACCTGCCCCGACCTTCTGCTACGTCTGACCTTGCCTCTGCCTAGTCCTTCTGTCTCACGCATTCTCAGCAGTCAGCGAGGTTGAGCCGTTGCCGGTGGATACGACCTGGTTGCTACCGCCGCAGCAAGACCATCCCGCTTTGCGGCGGGCTCTGGTGAAAACCAGTATCAACCTAGAACCGGTCCACCGACACGGTCCACGCCAATCCCTCACTGACACAGAGGATCCACATCCAGCTAGCCGAATCGTAACACCTGTTAAATGATTTCAGGCATCCCGGTCTGGTCCCCGCCCGGCAAGCAGCGGGGACCGGAATTCCCACTCACGTACAGGTACGCCCTGTTGGGGAGATTTATTAAAATCTGTGCAGAGGAAATGTTGCCCAGTTGCCCATCGCAACCAATCAGATTGCTTCTTTAATTTTTCAGAGGGCTTTTAAAAAAAATGAAAGCAATCTGATTGGTTGCTATGGGCAACTGGTCAACTTTCCATCTGCACAGGTTATCACAGGACATCAGGGCGTACCTGTACGTCCTTTGTTCTTAATGCACTTTCGTTTTTTTCCTCCTCACTTTTAAAAATCATAACGCTTTCAGTTTTCCACCTACAGACCCATTTGAGGGCTTGTTTTATGCGCTACCAATTTTACTTTATAATGACATCAGTCATTTTAACCAAACAATCTATGGCAACATTTTGTGGGACAAAATTGAAATAAAAATGCCATTTTGTAACTTTTATAGGTAGAGAGAAAATGACCCTTGAAGTGTCGCTGCTGTTTCCTGTGAAAGTAAAAAGCCAAACCAGAGAACTTGGTAATGCAAAAGACTGGAATGGTTTTATTAAAGATACAAAACAATAAAGGACAACAATGACATGTTTAGGGGGAGCCACCCCCTTCCTCAGATCAGTATAGGTGCATAGGGTACAGACATAGTATAAATATGTTTAAAATTGGTGCCAAAACAAAAGGGGGAGGGGCCAAAACTATGACATCATACTGGTATTAAGTAATAATACATGTACAGCCAGAGAAACATGGAGTAAAATCAACACAAATAATAATGCAGGGTTGACACAAATAATTTTGTAACTTTTGGGGGTTTCTGTTTCTACGCAGTGCACTTTTAGGTAAAAATGACAACTTATATTTATTCTGTAGGTCTATACAATAAAATCATACCCAACTTATATAGGTTTGATTTTGGGGGATTTGTGAACTCATGTTTTGCGCAGTCATCTGAAGTTTTTATCGATACCATTTTTGTTTTGATGGGACTTTTTGATCTTTTTTTATACATTTTTTTAGGGTATACAAAGTGAGCAAAAATACATAATTTTTCTATTTTTTTTTTACGTGTACACCATTGACCATGCAGTTTAATTAACATTATATTTTTATAGTTCGGACATTTATGCACACGGCGACACCCTATATGTTTATATTTATTTTTGTTTACATATTTTTTAAATGGGAAAAGGGGGGTGATTCAAACTTTTATTAGTCAAAGGGTTAAATCACTTCTATTAACTTTTTTTAAACTTTTTTGTTACACAGTTTGGGGACTATAACATGCAATCTTCTGATTGCAGACACTGATCAATGCTATGCCATAGCGTAGCATTGATATCAGCGCTCTGCTGCTGCAGCCTGGATCTTAGACAGGGAGCAATAGATCACTGATCGGATGACGAGGTGGAAGTAAGGGTCCCTTCTCGCGCCCTCTCAGCTTATCAGGGCACCGCGGTTTTTACCGCGGTGAACCCGATCAGCCCCACTGAGCTGTCGGAGAGCATTTTCATTCATTTTAGACACGGCGATCAACTTTGGTCGCTGCGTCTAAGGGGTTAATACCAGACATTACCGTGATTGGTGATGTCTCGTATTAGCCATGGGTCCCAGCCGTTGATAGCCGCTGGGGCCGACCTGCTATGGCACGGGGTCAGCTGGTGACCCCGTGTCATAGCGGGGGAGCGGGCTCAGGGCATACAGGTATGCCCTGCGTCCTTAAGAGGTTAAGGATGCTGCCTGTTTTACCTTAATGACCGGGCCCAATTTTTCTAATCTGGCATGTGTCCTTTTAAGCGGTAATAACTTTGACATGCTTTTACTGAGCGACGCCATTCTGAGAGTTTTTTTTGTACCATATTGTACTTTATATTAGTGATAAATCTTTGTTGATACATTTTTGTAGCATTTTTTTGTGAAAAACTCCAAAATAGTGTAAAAAATTAAAAAATCTCTGGCGTTGTTTTACATTTTTTTTTTGTGTTCACTGTACTGTAAAAATGACCATATATACTCAAGTATAAGCCGACCCAAATATAAGCCAAGGCCCCTAATTTCACCACATAAACCTAGAAAAACTTATTGACTTGAATATAAGCCAAGGGTGGGAAATACATCATCCCCCGTCATCATCCAGACCTCCTGTCATCATCATACCTGTCATTATCACCCCCATCATGATCCCCTGTGATCATCACCCCCTGTCAATCCCCCCCGTCATCATCCAGACCACCTTTTGTTTTCAACTCACCTCACCAGTTTCTGCTTTTTCGGTAAGGAGGTTGAGCAGGTCCGGGCTATCCATCTTCACTGGGAGGCCCTCTTCTCCGCTTCAGGCCAGCCCCAGACTATCATCCCAGACTATGCGCAGCAGACGTCCATGATGTCAGGGACGTCCCTGCGCATGGTCGTCTTCTGCACACGGACATCCCTGCGCAGTGGCGTCAATGCAGCATCACTAGTCCGGGGCCGGCCCGGAGTGGAGAAGAGGGCCTCCCGGTGAAGATGGATGGCCCGGACCGGCTCATCCTCCCCACTGGACGGTCCCTGCAGTATAGATGGCCCAAATCGTTTTTTAGGAGGTGAGCTATACTTTTTATCGGTACAATTTTTGCAATATATGCTAGCTTCTGATCTGTATAATTCCTTGTTTTGGACCAAAATTTTAGTTTTTTTGCGCTTTAAAAAAAAAAAAAAAATGTTTATACAATGTTCACCATGTCGGATTTTTTGAATGATAATATAGGGCATTATTGGCACATGTAAATAGAATGGCTTCACATACAAAAAACTGTAGACGTGGAGTCTGTGAAAACATTTAAGGTGCTGCGCTGTATGTTACTAGTACTTCTCCCCTAACAAGACATAGGAATAGAAGGTTATGATTAATGGTTAAATCATCTATGAATGAATTATAAGAAGAGTTACTGAATCAACAAGAGTAATCAGCTAATTTCCCCTTAGTAATAAACTATTTTCAGTTGTGAATTTTGCCTCTATTTTATAAATATGTTTTATCTAAACTTTTCAAAGAACAGAGATCAAAGGGTAAATATACACTCAAGCAATTATGAGGCATTTAACAAACCACTAAAAGTGCTATAATTTTCTAATTTACATTATCGTTAGGACATATGTCCTTAAAGGGAATCTATCAACTGTACTTGCTGCTAAGAGCTGCAGACACCATTGGGTAGCTGTTAGGGTATAAAAGAAAACTGTACATTTGGTGGAGCTGAGGTGGTGCCAGACTTATAAAATTGCCTTTTTTATTCTTCAGGCAAGTGCCAAGGAAGCTGAACCAAGCTACTCAAGTGCCATAGCATAGAAAGCCTACTCACTTCCCCCTAACCTTCCAGCTTCTCCTTGACTGGTGCACAGAGCCCTGATTGTTAATCAAGGAGGGACAAAGAGGGAAGGGATAGTAAAGTGGTGTCCTAGGCTGGGGAACTTAGGCAGCCTGCACTAAGCTCTGCCTCCTTGACACTTGGCTGGGAAATTAAAAGACAATTTTATAAGTTTGGCAACCATCATCAGCTCCAGGAAAGATGCAGTTTGCTCTTATACCCTAACAGCTATCCAATGTTGTCTGCAGTTCTTAGCAGCAAACACAGCTGACAGTTTCAGCACAGATCTTTGTGATATATAGCATGAATATATTGTAGTTCCTGATAAAAAATCTGTAACATGGTCCAACTATTACTTATCCTTTATAGTACCAGCCTGGGTGACACTGTAACCTAGGCATCTCCTAAAGATACACCCCTGGCCATTTGCATGAGCCCTTATTACACAGCTACAGTCATGGTCGTAAATGTTACCACCCCTGACATTTTTCAAGAAAATTAAGTATTTCTCACAGAAATGGATTGCAGTAACACGTTTTGCTATAAACATGTGTATTCCCTTTGTGTGTATTAGAATTAAATTTAGAAAAAGGAGGTAAAAAAGCAACTTGGACATAATGTCACACCAAACTCCAAAAATGGGCTGGACAAAATTATTGGCACCCTTGAATTAATATTTGGTTGCACACCCTTTGGAAAAAATATCTTAAATCAGTCACTTCCTATAATCATCAATAAGTTTCTTACACCTCTCAACCAGAATGTTTGACCACTCTTCCTTTGCAAACTGCTCCTGGTCTCTCTTATTGGAAGGGCACCTTTTCCCAACAGCAATTTTAAGATCTCTCCACAGGTGTTCAATGGGATTTAGATCTGGTCTCATTGCTGTCCACTTCAGAACTCTCCAGCGCTTTGTTGCCATCCATTTCTGGGTGCTTTTTGATGTATGTTTGGGGTCATTGTCCTGCTGGAAGACCCAAGATCTTGGACGCAAACCCAGCTTTCTGACACTGGGCTGTACAGTGCAACCCAAAATCTGTTGGTAATTTTCAGATTTCATGATGCCTTGCACACATTCAAGGAACCCAGTGCCAGAGTCCGCAAAACAACCCCAAAACATCATTGAACCTCCACCATATTTCACTGTAGGTACTGTGTTCTTTTCTTTGTAGGCCTCATTACGTTTTCAGTAAAATGATGTGCTTTACCAAAAAGCTCTGTCTTGGTCTCATCTGTCCACAAGACGTTTTCCCAGAAGGATTTTGGCTTACTATAGTTCATTTTGGCAAAATGTAGTCTTGCTTTTTTATGTCTCTGTGTCAGCATTGGGGGCCCTTCTGGGTCTCCTGCCATAACGTTTCATTTCATTTAAATTTTGATGGATAGTTCATGCTGATACTGATGCTCCTTGAGCTTGTAGGACAGCTTGAATATCTTTGGAACTTGTTTGGGGCTGCTTATACACCATCCAGACTATCCTGCTTTGACACATTTCATCAATTTTTCTCTTCTGTCCACACCCAGGGAGATTAGCTACAGTGCCATGGGTTGCAAACTTCTTGATAATGTTGCACACTGTGGACAAAGATAAATCTAGATCTCTGGAGATGGACTTGTAACCTTGAGATTGTTGATATTTTTCCACAATTTTGGATCTCCAGTCCTCAGACAGTTCTTTTCTCCTCTTTCTGTTGTCCATGCTTAGTGTGGCACACACAGACACACAATGCAAAAGTGAACATCTCTCCTTTTTATCTGCTTTCAGGTGTGATTTTTATATCTCCCACACCTATTACTTGCCCCAGGTGAGTTTAAAGGAGCATCACATGCGTGAAACAATCTTATTTTTCCACAATTTTGAAAGGGTGCCAATAATTTTGTCCAGACCATTTTTGGAGTTTGGTGTGACATTATGTCCAATTTGCTTTTTTTCCTCCCTTTTTTGGTTTAGTTCCAATACACACAAAGGGAATAAGCATGTGTATAGCAAAAAAATTTCTTACTGGAATCCCTTTCTGTGAGAAATACTTCATTTTCTTGAAACATTTCAGGGGTGCCAACATTTACGGCCATGACTGTATAATGTTCTTTTAAATGAGCTCTGGCATTTTTATTTTTTTTTTACTTAAAGAAACCATTTAAACCTATGTAGACCAAACAAATGTGAGGACAGTGTCCTATGTGCGAGCAGATATGCTTCTCTTTTAGAATGCACACATTAGAATTTCTTACACGTTATGATAATGCCATTATTGCATTGCAATCATGACTAAGGACTATAGGTCTGAAATGCATTGGCCCTGTTTGTGGTGATGAACTTCCAATGAGAAAGCAGCAATTGGATTTTTATCGGCTGGAGCTGAAAGTAGCTTTCTTTGCATTTTGGTCTATGTATACCCTTGAATCTGAGGGAATTCCTTTGTGCCCCACATATATGGAAGAAATCAGTGGATGGATAATAGTGCTGAATTTTCTCTTTATTGACATTTAACCCTATGAGCTAAAAAGAATAATTTAAACATAAAATCATTTCACATGGGCAGTTATCAGTCGTTCATAAATATATTAGAAATCATCTGTTATTGTTTTTACTAGACTAAAAAGTTGTCTGTTTGTAAAAGGAATCTACTTAGGTTAGCGTGCATTAATCCTTGTGCCGTGTCCTCCCACACTGCTGCTGCCTCCATTAGGGAACTAGGATCAATGAATGAAGTCGGTAGGCAAACATTATTGATATATTATCATGGTTTTAGTAACCAGGAGTGTGCTGCTAATATTCTCTTGATGGCTGTATGCATCTGAACACATTCTAAATCTCTATAAAATGGCTCCTGGCAAAATTATTTTTTAAGCCCTAAATGCCAATATATAGGATGTATGGGAAGTTTGATAACCTATATCCTGTGTAAATAACAATGGACTGCAAGACTGCTGCTATGGAATGTGGGATCATTTCATTAGCACTCATACATAATGTAGGATGTTTAAGACAGCAGAGGGTTTAAAGGGATTGTAAGTCTTTATTTTAGCATTACTTAATTATGAGAGCACATACTGCATATCTGCCTCACTTTACAGTATACACAGGGGAAAAATGTATTATTGCTGGCTTGACATGTGAGCAGTGTGCCAGTATCTGGCCATTGTGGTCATTTATCAACACAGAGAATTCCTTGCAGACTAAAAACATATGGAATTGTTTTCCACCCAATGGGGCATTGTTTTTCACCACTTTGCTAATAAGACTCTTAGGCTTTTTCCGACAGCCCAAACAGGAGGGAAACTGATTATAGAACTGATCCCATTAAAATCTTTCACATTTATCCAGCTTCTCAAGTTGGATGCCGGACAGTGATAAACGCCACATGAGTGCCGGACAGGGGAACGCTGTGAAACCAAAAACATTATTACACGTGGGGGGAAACTGATAGGAGGATAGGGGTTTGGTTTTATGGTAAAAATTACATGTTCTCTTTATTCTGTAGGCCAATGCAATTAAAACAATACCCAATTTATATAATTTTTCTAATACCGTACTAGATTAAAAAAAAAGACTATTTTGTTTTAACAAAATCAGTATGCCTAAAAAATCCCTATAACTTTTTTTTTAACTTTTTTGTATATGGGGCAGTATGAGGGCTAATTTTTTGCACCAAGGTCTGTAGTTTTGATCAATATGTTTTTTTATTTTGATGGGACATTTTGATCACTTTATATTCACTTTTCTGATATATGATGTGAACATATATCAGTATTTTTAGCATTTGGCTATGTTTTATGTTTACCGTGCGGGATCATTTGTAAAATGGGAAAATAAGGGTGATTTTATTTTTTACTAGAAGAGGGGTTTTTATATAACTTTAGAAACATTTTTTTACTTTACACTTAGGGGACTGTAACATGTAATCATTAGATTGCATTCAATGTTCAACGCTATGCTATTGCCATGTTAGTTCATCAGGCCCAAGTGTCCACATCGCAGGGGTTCGATGAGCTTCCTGGGGTAGTGGAGATGCCATAGATCCTGACATATAAAGAGTAAATGAAAGGCAACTGTCAGATCGTCGCTGCCCGTCATTAGTGGTGAGTTTCCGGCTACTGATAGTAGCCAATATTTACCGCTATGAAGAGCACACAGCTCCTTTGCTCACTGGCGTACATGTATGCTTTGGTGCGTTAAGTCCCAGGCGGTAATGACGTACCTGAATGCCCCATGTCCTCAACAGGTTATTGCCCAGGGCCTGCCCAGACCTCTGTCCCTGCCTTTTGGGGTGCCACCTCTTTAACCACTTGAGGACTGGGCAATTTTTCATTGTTGCACTTTCATTTTTAAATTATCTCCTTCTAAAAATCATAACACTTTCACTTTTCCACCTACAGACCCATATGAGGGCTTATTTTTTGCGCTAACAATTTTACTTTGTAATGACATCAGCCATTTCACCACAAAATATATGGCGAAAAAATATTTGTGGGGCAGCATTGAAAAAAAAATGCCATTCTGTAATATTTGGGGAATTACAATTCCATGCAGTGCACTTTTAGGTAAAAATGACACCTTATCATTATTCTGTAGGTCCATACTATTAAAATGATACCCAACTTATATAGGTTTGATTTGGTTTTACTTCTTTAATTATAACTTTTTGCATGAAAATTAGCATGTTTAAAAATGTCCTCTTTGTGTGAGGGCTCTAGTTTTTATCGGACCAATTTTATTTTGATGGGACCCTTTGATCTCTTTTTTACATTGTTTTAAGGATATACAAAGCGACCAAAAATATGCAATTTTGGAATTTTTTTACGTATAAGCCATTGATCGTCTGGTTAAAGTAACGTCATATTTTGAGTTCAGACATGTACGCACGCGGTGATACCACATATGTTTATTTTTGTTTACATATATATATATATATATATATATATATATATATATATATTGTTTGTTTTTTTTACTTTTTGTTTTACACAATTTTATAGTCCCTATAGAGGACTATAACATGCAATCATTAGATTGCATACACTGTTCAATGCTATGCCATAGAGTAGCATTGATCAGTGTTATCTGTGCTTGATTGCTCCAGCCTGCCATGGCTGACTGGAGCATCGAGGGACAGATCAGATGGCGAGGAGGCAGGTAATGGCCCTCCTGCTATCCTCTCAGCTGATCGGGACACCGCAGTTTTACCTCGGTGGTCCTGATCAGCTCAGCTGAGCTGGCAGGAAGACTTTTTTTTTTTTTTTTTTTTAAGCATTTTAGACCCCGTGATTAACTTTGATTGTGATGTCTAAGGGGTTAATGCCGGGCATCACCGCTATGACCCGCACTCAGCTCCTGAGTGCGCGTCAGAGAAGGGGAATGGGACAAGGGCATACAGGTAGGCAGTTCGGCCCCAAGAGATTAATGGGATGGCCCCAACCACAGTGCCAGTACCTACTCTACTAGAAAGAGCAGGGCATAACAATACAAATAAAGAAGCCCAATAAAGAAATAAGGTATAACAGGTCAGGACACAATGGGTTAACAGGCACAAAACTAGAAACAAACCACAGGGAATAAACAGACAGATTAAGAGAAGCCAGACAGGCCAAGTCAAAATTGGGTCACTTAACCAAGGTCAGAATACACAATACAAATCTACCAAGGAGAAGGTGCAGATAGAAAACTCTTATACAAGCAGGTGAGTCACAGAATGACTTAAATTACATAGCCCACCTAAGCTCCTGAGGTTAGATGTAATTGGCTCATTATCCAAGCCTCCTAATTGGCCTAGGCATTGTCACATCAATGAAAGGTGCATCAGCCAAACACAGAAGGAATTGACCCTTCTGAAAGAACTAGATACATCCATTACAGTACTCCCTCCTCCCCCTTATGAGGGGCCATCATACCCTTTATCACAGGTGAAGGTTTGTCTGGATGAGATGCACGAAATTTCCTTATCACCGTAGGGCCATGAACTGATGAGGCAGGAGCCATGGATGTCTCCTCTGGCCTATAATCCTTCCAATGGAGTAAGCACTGACAGGAGTTTTGTATTTATCTTGGTGTGTTAGAGTATGAGGTCTCCATCAATCTCATTTGGAGAAGTGGTTCTTTGTACTGGAACTAAAGATGAATCATATTTAATGCGCAAAAAATCATGAACGGCATTATGTATTTTCAAAGATTCAGAAATTAGATTAATAGCAGACAGGATTGATAATGCCTGTTATTTAAAGGGGTACTCCGGCGCTTAGACATCTTATCCCCTATCCAAAGGATAGGGGCTAAGATTCCTGATCACGGGGGTCCCGCCGCTGGGGACTCCCGTGATCTTGCATGCCACACCCTGTTAAAATCAGTCAGCATGTTCGCTCCGGGTCTGATTAGATCTCATCCCCTATCCCCTTTGGATAGGGGATAAGATGTCTAAGCGCCGGAGTACCCCTTTAATAAGGCTCGATTAAAAGTGGAGCCAGTTTTACCTGAGGGTACCTGGAAATCTTTGCCGAAGAGCCAACCCTTATTTCCTGTCTAAAGCCTGGAGCCACAAGTACATCTCTTTTTGGCATTTTTTATTCTTTGTATCTCTTGAGCTTTTCTCAGATTCTCTTGAACATGGGCCCAAACTTTGGATGGTTTTTGATAAGTAGAACCAACTTCAAAAAGTATCCCAAGGATAAAAACCATAGGTACAATAAAATGGAGACACATCGGTAGAGGAATTTTCATGATTGTTCAATGCAAACTGATTCAACATCAGAAAAAAAAAATACATTTATTTAGATTATCGAAAACATAACATCTGAGATATTGTTCAACATTTTGAATCATTCTCTCCATCTGTCCATTAGAGGAAGGCAGAGAGAAAAGACAGCCAGACCCCCACTTGCTTATAGAAGGCGTACCAGAACCTAGAAATGAATTTAGTCTTCAAGCTGACTACCAAAAAAGCTCTGAAACAGGAAGGAGGAGCTCCCTGAGAGAGAACCTTTCCACTTTTGACCCATTCATTTCAACCATGAAAGGTTTGGAGAAATCTGGTTGATTTAAACAGGAGTTGTGATTAAGCTTTTCTTGAGATACTCAAAAGCTTCCACCACCTCAGATGATCAGTTGACCAGATCAGACTCCTTCCTTATCAGATCTGTCAAAGGCTTAGCAATCATGGAGAGGTTTTTCTAGTAATTCGCAAAACCTAAAAACCTCTTAGTGCCTTAAAGGAGGATGGGCAAATTCAATTGGTAATTGCCTGGACCTTGGCAGGATCCATTTTGAATGCATTAAGAGTCAAGACATAACCCAAGAATTGTACTATACTTCTTGTACAAGAGACATTTTTTTAATTTGACAAATAATTGATTCTCGCGTAACACTTGTAATACATATTGAACAAGTTTCACATGCAAAGGCCAATGTAAAGAATAAGTTAGGATATTGTCCAAGTACACCATGTTACGCCGAGCGCTCCGGGTCCCCGCTCCTCCCCGGAGCGCTCACTTCACTCTCTCCGCTGCAGCGCTCCGGTCACGTCCTCTGACCCGGGGCGCTGCGATCCCGCTGCCAGCCGGGATGCGATTCGCGATGCGGGTAGCGCCCGCTCGCGATGCGCACCCCGGCCCCCCTACCTGACTCGCTCCCCGTCTGTTCTGTCCCGGCGCGCGCGGCCCCGCTCCCTAGGGCGCGCGCGCGCCGGGTCTCTGCGATTTAAAGGGCCACTGCGCCGCTGATTGGCGCAGTGGTTCCAATTAGGGTAATCACCTGTGCACTTCCCTATATTACCTCACTTCCCTTGCACTCCCTTGCCGGATCTTGTTGCCTTAGTGCCAGTGAAAGCGTTCCTTGTGTGTTCCTTGCCTGTGTTTCCAGACCTTCTGCCGTTGCCCCTGACTACGATCCTTGCTGCCTGCCCCGACCTTCTGCTACGTCCGACCTTGCTTCTGCCTACTCCCTTGTACCGCGCCTATCTTCAGCAGCCAGAGAGGTGAGCCGTTGCTAGTGGATACGACCTGGTCACTACCGCCGCAGCAAGACCAACCCGCTTTGCGGCGGGCTCTGGTGAAAACCAGTAGTGGCTTAGAACCGGTCCACTAGCACGGTCCACGCCAATCCCTCTCTGGCACAGAGGATCCACTACCTGCCAGCCGGCATCGTGACAGTAGATCCGGCCATGGATCCCGCTGAAGTTCCTCTGCCAGTTGTCGCTGACCTCACCACGGTGGTCGCCCAGCAGTCACAACAGATAGCGCAACAAGGCCAACAGCTGTCTCAACTGACCGTTATGCTACAACAGTTACTACCACAGCTTCAGCAGTCATCTCCTCCGCCAGCTCCTGCACCTCCTCCGCAGCGAGTGGCCGCTCCTGGGATACGCTTATCCTTGCCGGATAAATTTGATGGGGACTCTAAGTTTTGCCGTGGCTTTCTTTCCCAATGTTCCCTGCATCTGGAGATGATGTCGGACCTGTTTCCCACTGAAAGGTCTAAGGTGGCTTTCGTAGTCAGTCTTCTGTCCGGAAAAGCCCTGTCATGGGCCACACCGCTCTGGGACCGCAATGACCCCGTCACTGCCTCTGTACACTCCTTCTTCTCGGAAATCCGAAGTGTCTTTGAGGAACCTGCCCGAGCCTCTTCTGCTGAGACTGCCCTGTTGAACCTGGTCCAGGGTAATTCTTCCGTTGGCGAGTATGCCGTACAGTTCCGTACACTTGCTTCAGAATTGTCCTGGAATAATGAGGCCCTCTGCGCGACCTTCAAAAAAGGCCTATCCAGCAACATTAAAGATGTTCTGGCCGCACGAGAAATTCCTGCTAATCTACATGAACTTATTCACCTAGCCACTCGCATTGACATGCGTTTTTCCGAAAGGCGTCAGGAACTCCGCCAAGATATGGACTCTGTTCGCACGAGGCGTTTCTCCTCCTCGGCTCCTCTCTCCTCTGGTCCCCTGCAATCTGTTCTTGTGCCTTCCGCCGTGGAGGCTATGCAGGTCGACCGGTCTCGCCTGACACCTCAAGAGAGGACACGACGCCGTATGGAGAACCTCTGCCTGTACTGTGCTAGTACCGAACACTTCCTGAGGGATTGTCCTATCCGTCCTCCCCGCCTGGAAAGACGTACGCTGACTCCGCACAAAGGTGAGACAGTCCTTGATGTCTACTCTGCTTCTCCACGTCTTACAGTGCCTGTGCGGATGTCTGCCTCTGCCTTCTCCTTCCCTGCTGTGGCCTTCTTGGACTCTGGATCTGCAGGAAATTTTATTTTAGCCTCTCTCGTCAACAGGTTCAACATCCCGGTGACCAGTCTCGCCAGACCCCTCTACATCAATTGTGTAAATAATGAAAGATTGGACTGTACCATACGTTTCCGCACGGAGCCCCTTCTTATGAGCATCGGATCTCATCATGAGAGGATTGAACTTTTGGTCCTCCCCAATTGCACCTCAGAAATTCTCCTTGGACTTCCCTGGCTTCAACTTCATTCCCCAACCCTGGATTGGTCCACTGGGGAGATCAAGAGTTGGGGGTCCTCTTGTTCCAAGAACTGTCTAAAACCGGTTCCCAGTAACCCTTGCCGTAACTCTGTGGTTCCTCCTGTAACCGGTCTCCCTAAGGCCTATATGGACTTCGCGGATGTTTTCTGCAAAAAACAAGCTGAGACTCTACCTCCTCACAGGCCTTATGATTGCCCTATCGACCTCCTCTCGGGCACTACTCCACCCCGGGGCAGAATTTATCCTCTCTCTGCCCCAGAGACTCTTGCCATGTCCGAATACGTCCAGGAGAATCTAAAAAAGGGCTTTATCCGTAAATCCTCCTCTCCTGCCGGAGCCGGATTTTTCTTTGTGTCCAAAAAAGATGGCTCCCTACGTCCTTGCATTGACTACCGCGGTCTTAATAAAATCACGGTTAAGAACCGCTACCCCTTACCCCTCATCTCTGAACTCTTTGATCGCCTCCAAGGTGCCCACATCTTCACTAAATTGGACTTAAGAGGCGCCTATAACCTCATCCGCATCAGAGAGGGGGACGAGTGGAAAACGGCATTTAACACCAGAGATGGACACTTTGAGTATCTGGTCATGCCCTTTGGACTGTGCAATGCCCCTGCCGTCTTCCAAGACTTTGTCAATGAAATTTTTCGTGATCTGTTATACTCCTGTGTTGTTGTATATCTGGACGATATCCTAATTTTTTCTGCCAATCTAGAAGAACACCGCCAGCATGTCCGTATGGTTCTTCAGAGACTTCGTGACAACCAACTCTATGCCAAAATTGAGAAATGTCTGTTTGAATGCCAATCTCTCCCTTTTCTAGGATATTTGGTCTCTGGCCAGGGACTACAGATGGATCCAGACAAACTCTCTGCCGTCTTAGATTGGCCACGCCCCTCCGGACTCCGTGCTATCCAACGCTTTTTGGGGTTCGCCAATTATTACAGGCAATTTATTCCACATTTTTCTACCATTGTGGCTCCTATCGTGGCTTTAACCAAAAAAAATGCTGATCCCAAGTCCTGGCCTCCTCAAGCAGAAGACGCCTTTAAACGACTCAAGTCTGCCTTTTCTTCGGCTCCCGTGCTCTCCAGACCTGACCCTTCCAAACCCTTCCTATTGGAGGTTGATGCCTCCTCAGTGGGAGCTGGAGCTGTTCTTCTACAAAAAAATTCTTCCGGGCATGCTGTCACTTGTGGTTTTTTCTCTAGGACCTTCTCTCCAGCGGAGAGGAACTACTCCATCGGGGATCGAGAGCTTCTAGCCATTAAGTTAGCACTTGAGGAATGGAGGCATCTGCTGGAGGGATCAAGATTTCCTGTTATTATCTACACCGACCACAAGAACCTCTCCTACCTCCAGTCTGCCCAACGGCTGAATCCTCGCCAGGCCCGGTGGTCTCTGTTCTTTGCCCGATTTAATTTTGAGATTCACTTTCGTCCTGCCGATAAGAACATTAGGGCCGATGCTCTCTCTCGTTCCTCGGATGCCTCAGAAGTTGATCTCCCTCCGCAACACATCATTCCACCTGACTGCCTGATCTCTACTTCTCCTGCCTCCATCAGGCAGACTCCTCCAGGAAAGACCTTTGTTTCTCCACGCCAACGCCTCGGAATCCTCAAATGGGGTCACTCCTCCCATCTCGCAGGTCATGCGGGCATCAAGAAATCTGTGCAACTCATCTCCCGCTTCTATTGGTGGCCGACTCTGGAGACGGATGTTGGGGACTTTGTGCGAGCCTGCACTATCTGTGCCCGGGATAAGACTCCTCGCCAGAAGCCCGCTGGTTTTCTTCATCCTCTGCCTGTCCCCGAACAGCCTTGGTCTCTGATTGGTATGGATTTTATTACTGATTTACCCCCTTCCCGTGGCAACACTGTTATTTGGGTGGTCGTTGATCGATTCTCCAAAATGGCACATTTCATCCCTCTTCCTGGTCTTCCTTCTGCGCCTCAGTTGGCTAAACAATTTTTTGTACACATTTTTCGTCTTCACGGGTTGCCTACGCAGATTGTCTCGGATAGAGGTGTCCAATTCGTGTCTAAATTCTGGAGGGCTCTCTGTAAACAACTCAAGATTAAATTAAATTTTTCCTCTGCATATCATCCCCAGTCCAATGGACAAGTAGAAAGAATTAACCAGATCTTGGGTGATTATTTGCGACATTTTGTTTCCTCCCGCCAGGATGACTGGGCAGATCTCCTTCCATGGGCCGAATTCTCGTATAACTTCAGGGTCTCTGAATCTTCCTCCAAATCCCCATTTTTCGTGGTGTACGGCCGTCACCCTCTTCCCCCCCTCCCTACCCCCTTGCCCTCTGGTCTGCCCGCTGTGGATGAAATTTCTCGTGACCTTTCCATTATATGGAGAGAGACCCAAAATTCTCTCTTACAGGCTTCTTCACGCATGAAGAGGTTCGCGGATAAGAAAAGAAGAGCTCCCCCCGTTTTTTCCCCTGGAGACAAGGTATGGCTCTCCGCTAAATATGTCCGCTTCCGTGTCCCTAGCTACAAGTTGGGACCACGCTATCTTGGTCCTTTCAAAATTTTGTGTCAAATTAATCTTGTCTCTTATAAACTTCTTCTTCCTCCTTCTCTTCGTATCCCTAATGCCTTTCACGTCTCTCTTCTCAAACCACTCATCCTCAACCGTTTTTCTCCCAAATCTGTTCCTCCCACTCCTGTTTCCGGCTCCTCGGACGTCTTCTCGGTCAAGGAAATTTTGGCTGCCAAAAAGGTCAGAGGGAAAAAATTTTTTTTAGTAGACTGGGAGGGTTGTGGTCCTGAAGAGAGATCCTGGGAACCTGAGGACAACATCCTTGACAAAAGTCTGCTCCTCAGGTTCTCAGGCTCCAAGAAGAGGGGGAGACCCAAGGGGGGGGGTACTGTTACGCCGAGCGCT
This sequence comes from Hyla sarda, assembly GCF_029499605.1. Classification (NCBI taxonomy): domain Eukaryota; kingdom Metazoa; phylum Chordata; class Amphibia; order Anura; family Hylidae; genus Hyla; species Hyla sarda. The sequence goes on from NC_079192.1 coordinate 157,095,810, forward strand.
CCGGGTCCCCGCTCCTCCCCGGAGCGCTCACTTCACTCTCTCCGCTGCAGCGCTCCGGTCACGTCCTCTGACCCGGGGCGCTGCGATCCCGCTGCCAGCCGGGATGCGATTCGCGATGCGGGTAGCGCCCGCTCGCGATGCGCACCCCGGCCCCCCTACCTGACTCGCTCCCCGTCTGTTCTGTCCCGGCGCGCGCGGCCCCGCTCCCTAGGGCGCGCGCGCGCCGGGTCTCTGCGATTTAAAGGGCCACTGCGCCGCTGATTGGCGCAGTGGTTCCAATTAGGGTAATCACCTGTGCACTTCCCTATATTACCTCACTTCCCTTGCACTCCCTTGCCGGATCTTGTTGCCTTAGTGCCAGTGAAAGCGTTCCTTGTGTGTTCCTTGCCTGTGTTTCCAGACCTTCTGCCGTTGCCCCTGACTACGATCCTTGCTGCCTGCCCCGACCTTCTGCTACGTCCGACCTTGCTTCTGCCTACTCCCTTGTACCGCGCCTATCTTCAGCAGCCAGAGAGGTGAGCCGTTGCTAGTGGATACGACCTGGTCACTACCGCCGCAGCAAGACCAACCCGCTTTGCGGCGGGCTCTGGTGAAAACCAGTAGTGGCTTAGAACCGGTCCACTAGCACGGTCCACGCCAATCCCTCTCTGGCACAGAGGATCCACTACCTGCCAGCCGGCATCGTGACACACCAAGTAGAAACCTTCCTAGAAACTCCTGAAATATGTAATTGACAACATTTTGGATAACAGCAGGAGCGTTGCTCAGCCGAAGGGCATAAAAGATTATTCAATGTGCCCCTCAGGAGTATTAAAATCTGCTTTCCATTCATCCCCTTCTTTTATGCATATTAGCTTGTAGGTCACTCTGAGATCCAGTACTGTTTCTTTATAGAGATCTTACTGAGAGCCCGATAATCTATGTAGGGCCACGATACTTCATATAAGAGACACAGAAGGCCAAAAATTAAACTTTTGAAGACTGGACTGTATATACTCTTTTATGGCTACTCTCTCTGGCCCTGATAAATTAAAGATTCGCCCATTAGGAAATTTAGCTCCTGGAACCAAATCAATGGCACAATCAATCTCGGTGTGGGATTGGGGCTGAAAAGTCCTCCTCTGAAAAAAGTCAGAAAGATTGCCCTGACTCACACGAGAGACCCTACATAGGCAGGAATACAATTAACGATTTAATGAGGGCCCCATTTGATCAATTCACCGGTGGCCAAGTCAAACACCGGATTATGGTATTGTAACCTAGACAGACCCATAATGAAAGTGACTGACAGATTTTTCAAAACAAGAAACAAGATTTTTTTATAATGAAAGGAACCCACTAACAACCCCACCTCTGAAGGGGTTAGGGATACTTTACCCCCTGACAAAGGAGTATTATCCACACCAGAGATAGAAATAGGACTCTCTAGATATTTTAAAGGAAGACCCAAATAAGTGATAAAATTAAAATCCACAAAATTGTCTGTGAGTGATCTCCTGTAATGGCGCTGGTGTTTCCCAGTTATACAACCCACTTGAAAAGGGCATGGACACTGAGGCCAGATGTAATTGGCTCATCATCCAAGCCCCCTGATTGGCTCATTTTCACAGCAACAAAGGCTCCATTAGCTGAACACTTTAGTGAGTAAGACAGACAAGTTTGGGTGATAACCAAGCATGCAATTGTAGACTTTAAAATGACCCTCAGGCTAAGCTCTGTATAGATATACTTTTAAAGTAGACAATGTATCCTACAATTTATTCTGGTTGTCATCACAGATGTTTACTCAAGTCATGAATTGTACAATGGAGATTTATTCAGTGTGATATGACATAAAATTATCCGACATGGCATCTTGATAATGAATTAGTGTCTCTATACATTAACCTTTCCTGTTTATTCTAATTAGAATTTAAAATAATGATTACATAAACCTTTTACCAGAAACAATACAATTATACAATATTTATAATTTATTAACTTTAAATGAAGAACATTGAAAGTGACAGGTGAAAACTTACAGTGAGTCTGTTCGAGCATATAATGTGGACATACTTAGTTACTGACATGCTGTATAATATATTTAAAAGGTTATTTACTGTTCATTAAAAGTTCAGCATAGTTGTAAAATAAAATAATGATTAGTATGTGTTTGGCTAACATGTGGCAACTCGTGAGATTCTACATGAATTTAGTTTTACCTCTCTATTATCAAGTAGAAGAGGCTTGCCACACTACTCAACTATGAGATTAAAAAATAATAATACATTAAGGTTACTTGAAACTTCTAAAAAATCATAAAGCACACCACCTCAGCATTACATTTAAGGCATTAGTGATGTATGAAGTGTCAAACTCTGTGGGCAGCCATGGAACTTCTCCAGACATTTTTAATGCATTGACCTGCTCAAAGCCGATTTGTCACCTTGCTTGGTTGACTCCACAACTTTCCTCTGCTTCTGGTATGTATAATACCAGTCAAATGTGCAACATCACTCTTCCAAGATCTTAAAGGGTTACTCCGCTCCCCAGTGTACGGAAATCAATGTTCCGAACGCTGGGTGCAGGCTTCCGTGTTCACGCCCGCCCCCTTGTGGTGTCACACCCTGCCCCCTCAATGTAAGTCTATGGGAGGGGGCAGGCGTGAACACGGAAGCCCACACCCAGCGTTCGGAACATTGAGTTCCGGACGCTGGGGAGCGGAGTGACCCTTTAATGGGAAATCTCTCAAGTATCCCAGAGGCTTGATAGTACCTTTTAGTGAAGTACAATTAAAGCATATTTGGAAAACAATTCATGTTAAAGGGCAATACATGATAAAAAAAAGTTAGAAAATATGAATTGGAGGCATCAGCTTTAGACTTTGAAAACTCCACTGGGGTTCTCCACTACTTTAACATTCTTTGGCCAGTTAGTTAGTACTGTGGCTATATGTCATTAACGCTTTCTTTCCTGTTGCTAACGCTACTATATGTGGTTTTTTTTAACCTTTTTTAACAGACCCGGAAGCTGCTTAATTGTGATGTGTGGTGGCTAGGGGGAGATGTGCAGCAGCAAGGGGTTAAGATTACGGGGGAGGGGGAGATGAGATGAGGGGCCAGGGCAGCAGAGTGCTCCTAGAAATATGAAACTACAGTATAGATTCATATTTCCCGGGTGGTGCCGTGATTGGCCAATCACGGCACCGATCGCTAAATATGAAATTACAGTGTAGTTTCATATTTCTTAGAGCCGGCTGGCTCTGTTGCCCCCGGCCACTGGCCTGTATCATCCACCCTCCCAAGAGTTGCAACTACAAATCCCAGCATGTCCTTACTGTAAGGGCATGCTGGGAGTTGTAGTCTTGCAACAGCTAGTGGGCTGGTGGTAGATGCGGCTGGCATTTTAACACCAGGGTGCCTCCAGCTTTTTCTAAACTACAACTCCCATCATGGATGTTATAGTTTAGAAACGGGGTGCCTCCAGCTGTTTCTAAACTACAACTCCCATCATGGAAGTTGTAGTTTAGAAATGGGGTGTCGCCAGCTGTTGATAAACTACAACTCCCATCATGGTTGTTTTAGTTTAGAAAAGGGACCCCCCAGCTGTTTCTAAACTATAACTCCTGTCATGGAAATTGTAGTTTAGAAACGGGGTGCAATCGGCTGTTGCTAAACTACAACTCCCATCTTGGTAGTTGTAGTTTAGCAACAGCTGGAGTCTCACTGTTCCTAAAAAGGGTGCCTCCAGCTGTTGCTAAACTACAAATCCCATCATGGGAGCTGTAGTTTAGCAACAGCTGGTGTCTCGCTGTTCCTAAACTACAACTACTATCATGGGAGTTGTAGTTTAGGAACAGCGAGACTCCAGATGTTGCTGAACTGGAGGCTCACTGTTGCTAAATTAAAACACCCATCATTCCCAGACAGCCAAAGGCTGTCTGGAAATAATGGGGGTTGCAGTTTAGCAACAGCTGGAGGCTCCCTGTTTGGAAACACTGCTTTATGGGCATTCTCCCCAGGGGAGAGCCCCATAAATTTTTGTGTTTTTTTTCTTATCATTTCAGATCCATTTATGCAGAGGACTACTTTGGATTCAGAGGACTACAACGATGACCCACATTTTTTTTATATTAATAAAATGGTTAACGTAAGCTTGTGGGGGAGTGTTTTTTGGAATAAAAGTTTTTTAAACCTGTTTTCTTTGTTTACTTTACAGGCTTAGTAGTGGAAGCCATCTTATGGACAGAATCCATTATTAAGCCGGGGCTTAGAGTTAGCCTCAAAAAAACCTAGTGCTAACCCTCAATTATTACCCTTGTACCCACCCCCACAGGGGTGCCAGGAAGAGCCGGTACCAATAGGCCTGGAATGTCAAAAATGGCACTCCTGGGCCTAGGTGGTAACAGGCTGGCGTTATTTAGGCTGGGGAGGGTGGGTACCAATGGTTCTCGCCCACCCTGGTAATGTCAGGCTGTTGCTGCTTGGTTGGTATATGGCTGAGAATGAAAATGGGGGAACCCCACACATTTTTTATTTTTTTATTTTATTATTTCCAAAAAATGTGCGGGGTTCCCCCTATTTTCAGTATCAGCCAGATACCAACCAAGCAGCAACAGCCTGACATTACCAGGGTGGGCAAGTACCATTGTTACTGGCCCTCCCCAGCTTAAATAACTCCAGCCTGTTACCACCTAGGCCCAGGAGTGCCATTTTTGATGGGCCTGTTGATACGGGCTCTTCCCAGAACCCCTGTGGCGGTGGGTACCAGATTAATAATTTGAGGTTAGCGCTAGCTGTTTTTGAGGCTAACACTAAGCCCCAGCTTAGTAATGAATTCTGTCTATAAGATGGCTTCCACTACTAAGAAAGTAAGGTAAATTTTATTTAAAAAACATGTTTAAAAAAAAATAATCCCCCCCCCCCCCAAAAAAAAAAACCTCCCCCTACAAGCCCTCTTTAAGCATGTTATGAATAAAAAATAAAATAAAAAACACTGGTCATCTACTTAGTCCACTGAAGACAAAGTAGTCCTCTGCATACAGGGGTCTGAAATTAGAAGAAAAAAACCCACAAAAATAGTTTAGTACATTTAGAGGAAAAAAAGTAGTAAAAACTTTTAATAAACACAGAGGAGAGGAGGTGGTGTTTCCCAGTGGTGTTCTGAAGTTATTTATTGGTTTTTGCTAATGTGTGCTATAAAAATTGCATTCTAAAGTAATTTGTTTTTTGCTTATGTGAGCCAAATTTATCAACCCCCTGTGATAGTATGATAAATATGTCATACATAACCAAAACCAAAGCAAGAAAAAAATGCCTACAGAACTCGCTTACCAAAACAAACAATGATAAATGTCCCAGTATAAGCAGGGAGGTGGAATTCCTATCGCCCGACGCCCAGGACATGCAGGTGAATTTCGCCTGACGCCGGGCAGGTGAATTTTTCAGGCCCTTAGCTCTGCTTCGGGCAAGCAGGGCCGATCCACTATAGAGGTAGCCGGAGGGCTTACCTCTGCTTCCCTTGTGTCCGTAGCTCTGTCATTGATAGAGCCTGGCTGGACTAGGCTCTATCAATGGATTGCAGAGCACACAGATCAATGGAGTTCAATAGAACTCTATTGATCTGTATGAGGAATCTATTGATTCCTCCTATAAGTCCCCTATGGGACTAATAAAGAGTAAAAAAAATATATATTTAATAAGAGTTTAAAAGACACACATTAACCCCTTCCATATTAAAAGTTCAAATCACCCCCTTTTCCTATATAAAAACGTGTAAACATAATAAGGATAAAAGATATTTGGTATCGCTGCGTGCGTAATTGTACGAACTATTAAAATATAACATTATGTATCCTGTACGGTAAATGACATAAATGTAAAAAAAAATACCAAACCATAGAATTGCAATTTTTATAATATCCCAGAAAAAAAGTTAAAAGCGATTAAAAAGTCAGGTCAATACTAAATTGGTACCAATACAAAAAACTAATTATGAACCCTCACACATCCCGGAATACGGAAAAATAAGAAAGTTAGAAGTGGTCAATTTTAAACGTACTGATTTTGTAAAAAAAAAAGTTTGAGATTTTTTAAAAGCAGTACAATAATAGAAATGTATGTAACCGTGGGTATCATTTTAATTGTATTGACCCAGAGAATATAGAAAACATGTAATTTTCACCATAAATTGTAGAGTGTAAAAAAGAAACCCCCCCCCCCATATTTGCAAAATTATGATTTTCGTTTAAATTTAATTACATAAAAAATTATTCTTTGGGTTTACCATACATTTTAGGGTAAAATTAGTGATGTCATTACAAAGTACATGAATGTACATTGATTTTAGAAGGCGAAAACGCAAAAATAAAATTGGCTGTATCCTTTAAAGGAAATCTGTCAGCAATATCAACCGCAATAAAGCTGTCACACAGGTTGGTAGTGCGGGTGATGCTGATCAAAACGATACTCACGGTGTCCAGATTCGCACAGCTGTTCCACCGCAATTCGCCTTTTTCTTTTAATACAAATGAGGGCCTTGGGGCATGGAGCTCCGAACCGAGCTAGGGGCACGCTGATGTCATTTTGTGTCATACACTAACATGGGACGCAAGAGCAGGGAGGGGGTCATAAATATTGATGAGCTGGGCCGAGCATCCGCCCGGCAAAGATGACGTCAGCGTGCCCCTAGCTTGGTTCAGAGCTCCACCCATGCCCCAAGGCCCTCATTTGCATAAAAAGAAAAAGGCTAATTGAGGCAGAACGGCTAGGCGAATCTGGACGCTGTGAATATCATTTTGATCAGCATCACCCGCAATACAAGCCTGTGTGACAGCTTTAGTGTAGGTGATACTGCTGAAAGATTTCCTTTAAGGCAGTGTTTCCCAACCAGGGTGCCTCCAGGTGTTGCAAAACTACAACTCCCAGAATGCCTGCACAGCCAAAGGCTGTCCAGGCATGCTGGGAGTTGTAGTTTTGCAACATCTGGAGGCACCGTGGTTGGGAAACACTGCCTTAAGGCCAAAATGGGCTGTGTCCTTAAGGGGTTAAAGAAGCACTCTTTTGTTGGCATTATTTTTCTGAAATTGCAGAAATCACAATATAAAACATCATTTTAAGGCTAAGTGTCTACTTGGGTCTTTTTGTGCGTTTTGCCCCAAAAAACGCCAAACCGGCCCCATGGTGTCTTTTTTCAGTGAAAAACACTGCAGCCAGATGTTAGCTGTAAATCAATGAGAAATCGCAAAATTCCTTTTCCGTTTTTCAGTTTGGCATTTTTTTTTACCTTTTGGTGTTTTTTCACTCTTTTTTGGTCTTTTCCTGCTCCTTGGCAGTTTTTCGAAATCGCAGCATGTTGAGCCTATAGCATTTTTTCCCCTGAAATTGTGGTGTTTTTCTCCCATAGAAGTCTATGGGAGTAAAAAAATGGCAATAAAAACGCCATGTGGGTTTGAACTTTGGCGTTTTTGCAGGCGGTTTTTATTCTTTTTTGGACTTTAGCAATCCAAAAAAGGGATGGAGATACCTTTTTTAATAACATTTTGTAGGGTACCATACAAAAAAAAAAAAAAGATACAGTATGGATGGAAAAAATTGTATTTAAAGAAATGGATATTTTATTTAACTACATTTTTATTAATTTTTAAACAGGGATCAATTTATGTGGGTGGACAGGGCCGCTCTTCTCTGGTCCATTGCACTGTATTCTGCGATGTGAAGTTCTTCACATCACAGATTCATATTTCCCGCAGAGAGCTGTGATTGGCCAGATGGTTCCTCCCAATCGCAACTCTCTGCAGGAAATATGAATAGGTATATATATGGCATATACTACAGTGTAGTGCTGTAATCTGTCCTTAACTGCAGGTACTACTGCTCCCAACATGGAGTACACTCTGCTTCATGCTGGGAGCTGTACTACCTGCATTAATAGACAGATCGCAGCGGGTGTCACTCCTGACACCTGTCGCATTCTGTCTATTAATGCAGGTACTACAGCTCCCAGCATGAAGCAGAGTGTGCTCCATGTTGAGAGCAGTAGTACCTACAGTTAAGGACAGATCACAGCGGGTGTCACTTCTGACACCCAATGCGATTGTCCTATCTATTGCAGAGATGAGGAGCGGCTTTCTCCTGCCCTCCGCATCTCTGCTTTATACTCCGGCCAGCCAGTGATGTAAATATAAATTCACATCCCTGATTCATATTTCCTGCTGAAATCGGTGATCGGCTGCCACCATCCGGCCAATCACCACTCTGGGCGAAAAATATGAATCAGTGATGTGAATTCTATTCACATCACTGGCAGGCCGGAGTATAGAGCAAAGATGTGAGCACAGGAGAAAGCCGCTCTGCATCTCTGCAATATAAAGGACAATTGGATCGGGTGTCAGAAGTGACACCTGGGGCGATCTGTCTGTTAGTACAGGTACTACGACTCCCATGGAACAGTCTGTTTCATGCTATGAGTAGTAGTACTATCTAAAAAAAAAAAAAAATTAAATGAAAAAAGGTAAAAACACACACTTTATTAAACGCATTATTAAAATACATTACTAAGAAAAAGTTTAACAAAATGTATTATAAAAAAATATATAACTTTTACATTTAAATGTCCACTTTCTACATTTTTTTTATTGTCGGCTACATTTTTAGGTCCCTGCCCGCCCACATAAATTGGTCCCTGTTTGAAAATTAATTAATATTTCATAATAAAAAAAAAAAATTTCGTTAAAAAAAATTTTTTTTTCCATCCCTACTGCATCCTTTCTTTTTTTTTTTTTTTGGTACCCAACAAATTTTGAAAAAACGCCAAAGGCAAAAATGCCAGAAGAAGATGCAAGATAAATACGCTAAACACAGGAAAATGCCATAGCGTTTTTACTTGCGTTTTTTTGGGCCAGACGAAAAAAAAAGTCAAAACTTATCCTTAGGCTAAGTTTCCACTTGATTTTTTTTCTGGCAGTTTTTGGAAAACTGTCACTGCAGTATTTGAGCGAAAGCCAAAAGTGTATTCAAAAGGAATAGGACATATAAAGGACGGACTTCTCCTCCCTTATGGATCCACTGCTGACTTTGGCTCAAAAACTGCAGTGGCAGTATTCCAAAAACTGCCAGAAAAAAAAACAAGTGGAAACCTTAGAGAAATTTTGGAAAATCACAGCAAAAACTTTAAAAAACTACAAAAATGCAGTGGGAAAAAGGCCTGAAGACTTCAAATATTAATAAAACAGATCAGTTGTGATGATAGGTCAAATCACTTTCTCTCTAAAAAATGCACTCTGAAAAAAAATGAATCATAAGTGGGTTGGAGTCAGATCACATTGAGGGACATTTATCAATGTTTGCTTATGTATTCTTTTTTTTTAGTAATTTTTTCCTTACTTTTTTTTTGCTTATGTGCGACGTATTTATCAACTGGTTTCAGCCTGTTGATAATTTTCTTTCACGTAAGCAATTTTTCCTTTTTTACTTTGGTAGTAGCTTTTTCTGCTCCATGTTTGAGCTGGAGTAAATTTAGTCAATTTTTAACGCTGTTGCGACTTTTTTTTTGCGCAGTTGCGACTGTCGCAGTTAATAAATACCTGACTACCCGTAGTCCATTTTAAAATTATTACTACATAGTAAATTTTAGGAAAACTTGCTTTTCTCGCTTTCCAGTCAAAATGTCGCACGAAAAATCGTGTAGTCGCAGTTGCGACAATTTTGCGACAATTATAGTAAAGAAAACCTGACTAAACCCGTTGATAAATGTCCATAATTATGTCCAGTTTTAAGTCTAGCCAGGTAATTAGATCACCAGGTTATCACAAGACTTTACAACACCCTCTGCAAAGCCAGATGATTCATGGGGAATGAAGCAGCATTGGGAAATAATTTCTGTTATTCAGTGTGCAACAAAAATGGCTAAAATCGATCCGGAGTCAAGAGATATTATTAGTATCCTCTAATAGCGCTTCATATTATCCTCGCTTCATTCTTTATTATCTGTTAGATAATGGCTTTTATCTAAGCTTCATGTCTCTGATGTGGGGTCTTCCCAGGATACTCACAGAGCCGACCTGAAATAATCTGGACTTTACAACATCTTTACAGCCGGATCTATGTTATCATATTGTAACCTGGTCTTATTAATATGTAATGACTCTGTTTATGATTCTATTTACTTTTATTTTCTTATTCTCAAATATCTGTTTTAAAGAAAAATTCATTAATAAAAAAACAGTTATAAAAAAAAAAAAAAAAATGGCTAAAATCCCATGTCTGCCACATCAGCTAAAGCAGGTAAGCATAAGGCATACACAAGAACTTTTACATTATTCTCTAATATTAGCCTATGCTGCACAATATGAGCAAAAAAAAAAGAATACCGGAGTGCTTCTTTAACCGCCGAAAAGGACGTAGCCCATTTTCACCTTAAGGACTGAGCCCTTTTTCGCAATTCTGACCACGGTCGCTTTATGAATTAATAACGCGAAAAAGCTTTTACCGAATATTCTGATTCTGAGATTGTTGTTTCGTGACATATTCTACTTTATTTTGGTGGTAAATTTTCAGCGTTACTTGCATCCTTTTTTGGTGAAAAATCCCCAAATTTCATGAAAATTTGGAAAATTTAGCATTTTTCTAACTTTGAAGCTCTCTACTTGTAAGGAAAATGGATATTCACAATAAATTGTATTTTTCTTCACAAATGCAATATGTATTTGTATTTTTCTTCACACATGCACATATTTTTGCTTTTTGAAAAAATTAGAAGGCTTCAAAGTAGAGCAGCAATTTTCAAAAAATTCATGAAAATTGCTAAATCTGAAGGGACAGATGTTACAGAACTACAACTCACAGCATGCCTGGGCAGTCCAGGCATGCTGAGAGTTGTAGTTTGGCAACATCTGGAGGGCTACCGTTTGGGCACCACTGTAACAGTGGACTCCAAACTGTGACCCTCCAGATGTTGCAAAACTACAACTCCCAGCATGCCCAGACAGCCTTTGGCTATCTGGGCATTCTGGGAGTTGCAGTTTGGCCTTCCTAGTGGTTGCCACAGTAAAGATCACTTTACTTTCACTTTCAATTCCCCACCCCCCCCACTGTAGTTTCCCTACCTGACCCAGGATCCAGCAGTCTCCAGCGACGATGGGGGATCTCCAGGCATCATTTCCTGCAGGTACTGGCCTCAATCTTCTTCCCGCGATCCCCTCGACATCCAAGGGAGGGCAGAATGGGGGGTTGCCATGGCAACTCACTGTCCCGCTCTGCCATTGGTCAGAATCAGTTCTGACCAATGGCAGGGGATAGGAGGAGATTGCAGCTCTGCAACCTCACTCCTAGCCCTCAAGATGATTGGGGCTGTATCTGACAGCTCCGATCATCGCTATTTTCCAGGTGATCGGGTCACCAGAGACCCGATCAGCCGGGAATAGCAGAAAATTGCATGTCTGAATTGACATGCGATTTTCTGCTATCGCCGACATGGGGGGTCTCCGGAAGCCCCTGGGCGATGTGCCGGGGTGCCTGCTGAATGATTTCAGCAGGCATCCCGATCCGGTCACCAACCGGCTAGTGGCGGGGACCGGAATTCCCATGGGCGTATGCATACGCCCCATGTCCTTAAGGACTCAGGATGCAGGGCGTTTGCATACCCCCGGCGTCCTGAACAGGTTAAACTAGATTAGGATAAACCAGCAAGGAACAACTGCTCCAGTGTCTGTCTTCCCCTGGTCTCCTACACACATTCACAGCATTGCTGAAGGTAAATCCACAGCTACAAATCCTGTCCAAATTGTGTTGATTTGGGCTCAGAAATGCTGCTGTGGATTTTAAGTCCAGGAAATGTAAAAAAAAAGATAAAGAATGTGTTAAAGTGTTTTACTTCAACATCTACTGACATCCTGTGGAGGTAAGTACACTAAAGTGACTTATGTACTATGTGTACATGAATTATTTGAAGAGGTCAGTCTTGGTATCTTAAGGGTTGTTTACTCTGAGTCGACCTTTGAGACCGACGCAACACCACATCTTGACTTTCTGGAACCTCATGGAAGGACAATACTCTGGAAACTTCAATCCCCGAGAGACCAGCTTGAGGGCTGGAAACAGGAGTCACATCTTCGGCTGCACTGGGAGAACCCATGAAGCTAGGTGAGGAGGGCTCCGGAAAACTTGGAGTTGCCACTGGAGAGAGGTTGATGCTGGGCAAGGCAACCAGTGATGGTTGAACTGTAACTGGACATGGTATACCACAGAAGATCGCAGGCTGATGAGGGGAGAATAGTGGAACGTCCATTGTGGGATGAATTCCTTCTCCTGGGACATACTCTCTCACCGACCTTGCTTCTTTGGGAGCAGGAGGAGGTGGCCCAGGCAAATCTTCTTTTACACATAATTTAACCTCTGAAGGATGCCAGGCGTATGCATACGCCCTGCATCCTGAGTCCTTAAGGACATGGGAATTCCGGTCCCCGCCACTAGCTGGTTGGGGACCAGACCGGGATGCCTGCTGGAATCATTCAGCAGGAATCCCGGCACATCGCCGAGGGGGGTCCTGAGACCCCCCCATGTTGGCGATCGCAAAAATCGCATGTCAATTCAGACATGCAATTTTCTGCTATTCTGGGCTGATCGGGTCTCTGGTGACCCGATCACCTGGAAAATAGGGATGATAGGAGCTGTCAGTGACAGCCCCGATCATCCTGAGGGATAGGAGCGAGATCGCAGTGCTGCGATCTCCTCCTATCCCCTGCCATTGGTCAGAACTGATTCTGACCAATGGCAGCGCAGGACACTGGGTTGCCACGGCAATCCCCCATTCTGAGCACCCCTGGATGTCGGGCAGAATGGGGGGAGAAGATGGAGGCCGGTACCTGCAAACAAGATGCGTGGGGAGGGTCACAGTTTGGAGACCACTGTTACAGTGGTGCCCAAACGGTAGCCCTCCAGATGTTGCCAAACTACGACTCTCAGCATGCCTAGACTGCCCAGGCATGCTGGGAGTTGTAGTTCTGTAACATCTGTCCCTTTAGATTTTGCAATTTTCATGAAATGTTTGAAAATTGCTGCTCTACTTTTTTGCAAAAAGTAAAAATATGTCCATTTTATTATGCCAACATAAAGTGGACATATTGTATTTGTGAAGAAAAATAAGATTTATTTGGAATATCCATTTTCCTTACAAGCAGAGAGCTTCAAAGTTAGAAAAATGCTAAATTTTCAAAATTTTCATGACATTTTGGGATTTTTCACCAAAAAAGGATGCAAGTAACGACGAAAATTTACCACCAAAATAAAGTAGAATATGTCACGAAAAAACGATCTCAGAATCAGAATATTCGGTAAAAGCATTTTAGAGTTATTACTGCGTAAAGCAACGGTGGTCAGAATTGCGAAAAAGGGCTGCGTCCTTAAGGTGAAAAAGGTCTGCGTCCTTAAGGGGTTAATTCTGTTTCTGTGGACCACCTGGGGTTCAAACCCCTCCTTCTTTACCTCATAGACACCCTTGTCGGGATAGGGCATCACAGTGATAGTGTAATGCTCCGTCTCCCAGAGGGAATCCAGTTTATGGGCCCTAGGACATTTTCTGAGCCACACTCTGTCTCCAAGCTGCAAGGGTTGGGCCGAGGCATGCTGATTATAGTCCTTTTGTTGTCGGTTCTGGGCCTCGCCCATTTTCTTTTCAACAATGTCTTTGGCCTCGTCGATCCTCCGTCTATGTTCAGAGACCCAGTCTTGAGTGGTCTGAGGAGAGTTGTTGAAAGGTGCATGCAGTCCAAAGGCCCTGTCCATGGGCAATTGGCCATGTCGGACCATCATAAGGAAAAAGGGAGTGTACCTGGTGGAGCAGTGGACAGTACTGTTTTAGATTTCCAGCAGGTCAGGTAGGAGTCGGGGCCACTCTTCGTGTTTTGAGATGGATGCTGCTCTTAGCATATGAATGAACAAAGAAAAAAGAGAAAAAGGATCAGCTCACCACAGTATAGTTCATGTGTAGACACCGCAGCATGAGTGTTGGAAGCACGGATGAAGGAGCCACCTCTTCTTGTGGTAATGGATATAGAAAGTAGGTAGGATATAGCTCCCAGGAAATGGAGTAAAACTTAACGTTTAATTCAAAACATGTTAAAAACTGGTTGCCACACAAGCGGCAAGTGACATGTCACTCTAAAAATGAGTGAAACTCCAACGCGTTTCGAGCTAGTGCTCTTAGTCATGACTAAGAGCACTAGCTCGAAACGCGTCGGCGTTTCACTCGTTTTTAGAGTGACATGTCACTTGCCGCTTGTGTGGCAACCAGTTTTTAACATGTTTTGAATTAAACATTAAGTTTTACTCCATTTCCTGGGAGCTGGATCCTACCTACTTTCTATATCCATATGAATGAACACCTGGTTTATCCGCTCACATAATCCATTCCCCTGGGGATGATGGGCTGTTGTCCTCAGCTTCTTGCAATCATGGAACTGGCAGAGTTCTTGAAATAGCTGAGCCTCAAATGCCGTCCCTCGATCTGTGAGGACTGATTCAGGACATCCCAAAGGCTGACCCAGTGACTGTAGAACATCTGAACAGCAGTCTTGGCAGTTAGATCCTTGACGGGGATGACGACTACCCACTTGGAATAATGGTCCACCATGGTCAGAGCATAACTGTAACCAGATCAAGTGGGAGACAGCTTCACATGGTCCAGAGCGACCAGTTGGTTAGGCCTTTCAGTGCGAATGGGATGTAGAGGTGCTCTTGTGTCTTAGCGAAGGTTCTTGATGACACTGCAGACAGTGCATTCAGCACACCACTGTTACGCCAAGCGCTCCGGGTCCCCGCTCCTCCCCGGAGCGCTCACAGCGTTCTCCTATTCGCAGCGCCCCGGTCAGACCTGCCGACCGGGTGAGCTGCGATAATGTTCCCAGCCGGGATGCGATTCGCGATGGGGGACGCGCCCGCTCGCGATGCGCATCCCGACTCGCTTACCAGACCCGTTCCCCGTCTGTGCTGTCCCGGCGCGCGCGGCCCCGCTCCCTAGGGCGCGCGCGCGCCGGGTCTTTGCGATTTAAAGGGCCCGTGCGCCACTGATTGGCGCATGAGGTTTTAATCAGTACCTTCACCTGTGCACTTCCCTACTTATACCTCATGTCCCCTGCACTCACTTGCCGGATCTTGTTGCCATTGTGCCAGTGAAAGCGTTTCCTTGTGTGTTCCTAGCCTGTGTTCCAGACCTCCTGCCGTTGCCCCTGACTACGATCCTTGCTGCCTGCCCTGACCTTCTGCTACGTCCGACCTTGCTCTTGTCTACTCCCTTGTACCGCGCTTATCTCAGCAGTCAGAGAGGTTGAGCCGTTGCCGGTGGATACGACCTGGTTGCTACCGCCGCTCTCTCGTTCATCGGATGCCTCTGAAGTAGAAGCTTCCCCGCAACACATTATTCCTCCGGACTGTCTGATCTCCACTTCTCCAGCTTCCATCAGACAAACTCCTCCAGGGAAGACCTTCGTCTCTCCACGCCAGCGCCTCAGGATTCTCAAGTGGGGACACTCCTCACACCTCGCAGGCCATGCTGGCATCAAAAAATTCATCCAGCTCATCTCTCGATTTTATTGGTGGCCTACCCTGGAAGCTGATGTTGTTGATTTCTTGCGGGCTTGTACAGTCTGTGCCCGGGACAAGACCCCTCGCCAGAAGCCTGCTGGTCTCCTCCATCCTCTGCCTGTTCCTGAACGACCATGGTCTCAGATTGGTATGGACTTTATTACTGACTTACCTTTATCCCATGGCAACACAGTTATTTGGGTGGTCGTTGATCGATTCTCCAAGATGGCACATTTTATCCCTCTTCCAGGTCTTCCTTCTGCGCCTCAGTTGGCGAAACAATTTTATATACACATTTTTCGCCTTCACGGGCTGTCTACGCATATCGTCTCTGATAGAGGCGTTCAATTTGTGTCTAAATTCTGGAGGGCCCTCTGTAATCAACTCAAAATCAAATTAAACTTCTCGTCTTCTTATCATCCCCAATCCAATGGGCAAGTAGAAAGAATTAATCAGGTTCTGGGTGACTATTTGCGACATTTTGTTTCCTCCCGCCAGGATGACTGGGCAGATCTTCTACCATGGGCCAAATTCTCATACAATTTCAGAGTCTCTGAATCTTCCGCTAAATCCCCATTCTTCGTGGTGTACGGCCGTCACCCTCTTCCCCCCCTTCCCACTCCCATGCCCTCTGGTTTGCCCGCTGTTGATGAGGTGACTCGGGTCTTCTCCACCATATGGAAAGAGACTCAAAATTCTCTCTTACAGGCCTCATCCCGGATGAAAAAACATGCCGATAGGAAAAGAATTCCCCCCATTTTTTCTCCCGGAGACAAAGTATGGCTCTCCGCCAAGTATGTCCGCTTTCGTGTCCCCAGTTATAAACTGGGACCACGTTATCTTGGTCCTTTCAAAATCAAGTGCTAAATCAACCCTGTCTCTTACAAACTTCTTCCTCCTTCTCTCCGTATTCCCATTGCTTTCCATGTCTCTCTCCTTAAACCACTCATCCTTAACCGCTTCTCTCCCAAAGTTGTTTCTCCCACTCCAGTTTCCGGGTCCTCTGACGTTTTTTCGGTGAAAGAAATTCTGGCATCCAAGACGGTCAGAGGTAAAAAAATTTTTTGGGTTGATTGGGAGAATTGCGGCCCAGAGGAGAGGTCATGGGAACCTGAGGACAACATCCTGGACAAGAATCTTATCCTCAAATTCTCAGGTTCCAAAAAGAGGGGGAGACCCAAGGGGGGGGGGGGGGTACTGTTACGCCGAGCGCTCCGGGTCCCCGCTCCTCCCCGGAGCGCTCACAGCGTTCTCCTATTCGCAGCGCCCCGGTCAGACCTGCCGACCGGGTGCGCTGCGATAATGAAAGCGTTTCCTTGTGTGTTCCTAGCCTGTGTTCCAGACCTCCTGCCGTTGCCCCTGACTACGATTCTTGCTGCCTGCCCTGACCTTCTGCTACGTCCGACCTTGCTCTTGTCTACTCCCTTGTACCGCGCTTATCTCAGCAGTCAGAGAGGTTGAGCCGTTGCCGGTGGATACGACCTGGTTGCTACCGCCGCTGCAAGACCATCCCGCTTTGCGGTGGGCTCTGGTGAATACCAGTAGCAACTTAGAACCGGTCCACCGACACGGTCCACGCCAATCCCTCTCTGGCACAGAGGATCCACCTCCAGCCAGCCGAATCGTGACAGTAGATCCGGCCATGGATCCCGCTGAGGTCCCGCTGCCAGTTGTCGCTGACCTCACCACGGTGGTCGCCCAGCAGTCGCAACAGATAGCGCAACAAGGCCACCAGCTGTCTCAACTGACCGTGATGCTACAGCAGCTACTACCACAGCTTCAACAATCATCTCCTCCGCCAGCTCCTGCACCTCCTCCGCAGCGAGTGGCCGCATCCAGCCTCCGTTTATCTTTGCCGGACAAATTTGATGGGGACTCTAAATTTTGCCGTGGTTTTCTTTCACAATGTTCCCTGCATTTGGAGATGATGTCGGACCAGTTTTCAACTGAAAGGTCAAAGGTGGCTTTCGTGGTCAGCCTTCTGTCTGGGAAAGCCCTGTCATGGGCCACACCGCTCTGGGACCGCAATGATCCTGTCACTGCCTCTGTACACTCTTTCTTCATGGAGATTCGAAGTGTCTTCGAGGAACCTGCCCGAGCCTCTTCTGCCGAGACTGCCCTGCTGAACCTGGTCCAGGGTAATTCTTCTGTTGGCGAGTACGCCATCCAATTCCGTACTCTCGCCTCCGAATTGTCCTGGAATAACGAGGCCCTCTGCGTCACCATTAAAAAAGGCCTATCCAGTAACATCAAAGATGTGCTGGCCGCACGAGAAATCCCTGCTAACCTGCATGAACTTATTCATCTTGCCACCCGCATTGACATGCGTTTTTCCGAAAGGCGTCAGGAGCTCCGCCAGGATATGGACTTTGTTCGCACGAGGCGGTTTCTCTCCCCGGCTCCTCTCTCCTCTGGTCCACTGCAATCCGTTCCTGTGCCTTCCGCCGTGGAGGCTATGCAAGTTGACCGGTCTCGCTTGACATCTCAAGAGAGGACACGACGCCGCATGGAGAACCTTTGCCTGTACTGTGCCAGTACCGAACATTTCTTGAAGGATTGTCCTATCCGACCTCCACGTCAGGAAAGACGCACGCTGACTCTGCACAAAGGTGAGACAGCTCTTGATGTGAACTCTGCTTCTCCATGTCTTACTGTGCCTGTGCGGATTTCTTCATCTACCTTCTCCTTCTCAGCTGTGGCCTTCTTGGATTCCGGATCTGCAGGAAATTTTATTTTGGCCTCTTTCATCAACAGGTTCAACATCCCGGTGACCAGTCTCGCCAGACCCCTCTACATCGCCTCTGTTAATAATGAAAGATTGGACTGTACTGTGCGTTACCGCATGGAACCCCTCTTAATGTGCATCGGACCCCATCACGAAAAAATTTAATTTCTGGTCCTTTCTAACTGCACTTCGGAAATTCTTCTTGGACTACCGTGGCTTCAACGCCATTCCCCAACCCTCGATTGGACCACCGGGGAGATCAAGAACTGGGGTACTTCTTGCCACAAGGACTGTCTTAAGCCTGCTCCCTGTACTGTCAGTCAAGACCCTGTGGTTCCTCCGATATCTGGTCTCCCCAAGGCCTATCTGGATTATGCTGATGTTTTTTGCAAAAAACAAGCAGAGACTTTGCCTCCTCACAGGCCTCATGACTGTCCTATTGACCTCCTCCCTAGTACTACTCCACCCTGGGGCAGAATCTATCCTCTGTCTGCTCCAGAAACACAAGCCATGTCGGAGTACATCCAAGAGAATTTAAAAAAGGGGTTTATCCGCAAGTCTTCCTCCCCTGCCGGAGCTGGATTTTTTTTTTGTTTCCAAAAAAGACGGCTCCTTACGCCCTTGCATTGATTACCGCGGACTTAATAAAATCACTGTTAAAAAACGCTATCCCCTACCTCTTATCTCGGAACTCTTTGATCGCCTACGAGGCGCCCACATCTTTACCAAACTGGACTTAAGAGGTGCATATAATCTCATCCGCATCAGGGAGGGGGACGAGTGGAAGACCGCATTTAACACCAGAGATGGACACTTTGAATATCTGGTTATGCCCTTTGGGCTTTGCAACGCCCCTGCCATCTTCCAAGACTTTGTAAATTAAATTTTTCGTGATCTTCTATATACCTGTGTTGTGGTTTACCTAGACGATATTTTGATTTTTTCTGCTAACCTAGAAGAGCATGTCCGCATGGTTCTTCAGTGACTTCGGGACAATCAATTATATGCCAAAATGGAAAAATGTCTCTTTGAATGTCAATCTCTTCCCTTCCTAGGATACTTAGTCTCTGGCCAGGGACTACAAATGGACCCAGATAAACTATCAGCCGTATTGGATTGGCCACGCCCCTCCGGACTCCGTGCTATCCAAAGTTTTTTTGGGGTTTGCCAATTATTACAGACAATTTATTCCGCACTTTTCCACTATTGTGGCTCCTATCGTGGCCCTAACCAAGAAAAACGCCAACCCTAAGTCCTGGCCTCCTCAAGCGGAAGACGCATTCAATCATCTCAAGACTGCCTTTTCTTCTGCTCCCGTACTCTCCAGACCTGATCCATCTAAGCCCTTCTCGCTGGAGCTAGACGCCTCCTCGGTGGGAGCTGGAGCAGTACTCCTACAAAAAAATTCTTCCGGACATGCTGTTACTTGTGGTTTCTTTTCTAGGACCTTCTCTCCGGCGGAGAAAAACTACTCCATTGGTGATCGAGAACTACTGGCCATAAAATTGTCGCTTGAGGAATGGAGGCACCTGCTGGAGGGATCCAAATATCCAGTTATTATATACACTGATCACAAGAATCTCTCTTATCTTCAGTCTGCCCAACGGCTGAACCCTCGCCAGGCTAGGTGGTCATTGTTCTTTGCCCGTTTTAACTTTGAAATTCATTTTCGCCCTGCCGACAAGAACATTAGGGCTGATGCCCTCTCTCGTTCATCGGATGCCTCTGAAGTAGAAGCTTCCCCGCAACACATTATTCCTCCGGACTGTCTGATCTCCACTTCTCCAGCTTCCATCAGACAAACTCCTCCAGGGAAGACCTTCGTCTCTCCACGCCAGCGCCTCAGGATTCTCAAGTGGGGACACTCCTCACACCTCGCAGGCCATGCTGGCATCAAAAAATTCATCCAGCTCATCTCTCGATTTTATTGGTGGCCTACCCTGGAAGCTGATGTTGTTGATTTCTTGCGGGCTTGTACAGTCTGTGCCCGGGACAAGACCCCTCGCCAGAAGCCTGCTGGTCTCCTCCATCCTCTGCCTGTTCCTGAACGACCATGGTCTCAGATTGGTATGGACTTTATTACTGACTTACCTTTATCCCATGGCAACACAGTTATTTGGGTGGTCGTTGATCGATTCTCCAAGATGGCACATTTTATCCCTCTTCCAGGTCTTCCTTCTGCGCCTCAGTTGGCGAAACAATTTTATATACACATTTTTCGCCTTCACGGGCTGTCTACGCATATCGTCTCTGATAGAGGCGTTCAATTTGTGTCTAAATTCTGGAGGGCCCTCTGTAATCAACTCAAAATCAAATTAAACTTCTCGTCTTCTTATCATCCCCAATCCAATGGGCAAGTAGAAAGAATTAATCAGGTTCTGGGTGACTATTTGCGACATTTTGTTTCCTCCCGCCAGGATGACTGGGCAGATCTTCTACCATGGGCCAAATTCTCATACAATTTCAGAGTCTCTGAATCTTCCGCTAAATCCCCATTCTTCGTGGTGTACGGCCGTCACCCTCTTCCCCCCCTTCCCACTCCCATGCCCTCTGGTTTGCCCGCTGTTGATGAGGTGACTCGGGTCTTCTCCACCATATGGAAAGAGACTCAAAATTCTCTCTTACAGGCCTCATCCCGGATGAAAAAACATGCCGATAGGAAAAGAATTCCCCCCATTTTTTCTCCCGGAGACAAAGTATGGCTCTCCGCCAAGTATGTCCGCTTTCGTGTCCCCAGTTATAAACTGGGACAACGTTATCTTGGTCCTTTCAAAATCAAGTGCTAAATCAACCCTGTCTCTTACAAACTTCTTCCTCCTTCTCTCCGTATTCCCATTGCTTTCCATGTCTCTCTCCTTAAACCACTCATCCTTAACCGCTTCTCTCCCAAAGTTGTTTCTCCCACTCCAGTTTCCGGGTCCTCTGACGTTTTTTCGGTGAAAGAAATTCTGGCATCCAAGACGGTCAGAGGTAAAAAATTTTTTTGGGTTGATTGGGAGAATTGCGGCCCAGAGGAGAGGTCATGGGAACCTGAGGACAACATCCTGGACAAGAATCTTATCCTCAAATTCTCAGGTTCCAAAAAGAGGGGGAGACCCAAGGGGGGGGGGTACTGTTACGCCGAGCGCTCCGGGTCCCCGCTCCTCCCCGGAGCGCTCACAGCGTTCTCCTATTCGCAGCGCCCCGGTCAGACCTGCCGACCGGGTGCGCTGCGATAATGAAAGCGTTTCCTTGTGTGTTCCTAGCCTGTGTTCCAGACCTCCTGCCGTTGCCCCTGACTACGATTCTTGCTGCCTGCCCTGACCTTCTGCTACGTCCGACCTTGCTCTTGTCTACTCCCTTGTACCGCGCTTATCTCAGCAGTCAGAGAGGTTGAGCCGTTGCCGGTGGATACGACCTGGTTGCTACCGCCGCTGCAAGACCATCCCGCTTTGCGGTGGGCTCTGGTGAATACCAGTAGCAACTTAGAACCGGTCCACCGACACGGTCCACGCCAATCCCTCTCTGGCACAGAGGATCCACCTCCAGCCAGCCGAATCGTGACAACCACTTTTCAATATCTCCACGCATCCCCACCCAATAGAATCTTCTCCGGATGGTGGCCTCGATCTTGTGGACTCCAAAGTACCCCGACTGGTCTTGGTATGCATTGAGAACCATGGCTGCATCCCATCGCGGAATTAGAATTTGGTGCAGGCGCTCCCCGGAGACCGGATCAAGGGTGTTTCTGTGTAGCAGTGCTTTGTGGAGGAACAGGCGATTTCTCTGTCGCCACAACCGCTTCAACTCGAAGTCTCCCTGCGCCTTGCGGAGCCGAGTCGGCACCTTCTTTTGGAGAAAGTAGCCTAAGAGATCTTCCATAACTCGACTCTCATCCTGTAAGGTCTTCCAGATATACAAATCCTCGGGGACTTTGGAGGACCCAGGCTCGTCACCCTCTCTTGTAGTCAAAGTATTCTGGCTCACTAACCTTTGGTAAAAGGGTGACATCTCTACGTCCTCCCACACATCCTCCACGGGTGGTTCTTCACCAGGAGCCATACGGGAGAGTACATCTGCATTGATGTTGGTCTTCCCACTTCGGTACTTGATGTTGAAGTCATAATTGGCCAGCCTGGAGGCCCAAAGTTGCTCAATGGCTCCCAGCTTGGCAGTATTTAGATGTGCCAATGGGTTGTTGTCAGTGTAGACTGTGAAGGGAGCAGTGGCCATGTAGTCCTTGAACTTCTCTGGTTCAATAGTTTTTTATTAACTTTTTTTTTTTTCAATACAAACATTAACAACTCTACCGGTCGCAGCCGGTCAACATTTATAAACAACTATGAGTCAATCAAGCATTGGTGACTTTTAGCCATAGTCTGTCCATCAACCGCTTCTCATTTCTTCTCGCCCATTAGTAGTAACTATCTCTTCCATACCATACTGAGCCATTTTTTTTTTGCCAATAATGCTGTTAGATATCAATAGTCTTGAGAACCTTTTCTGCTATATACATTTATATCTCTAGATACTGCTGCGTATTATACCAGAAAATTTAATTACAATAACATGCTGAGGACTTGCTAAAGGAGGACTTTATCCACGGCCTCCACTTTTTCAAATATTGTTTATAAGTATAATTTCCCAGTGAGATAATTTTTTCATAAGACATTGTCAAATTCAGTTCAAGCATTAATTCCTGGATGGTTGACGTGATATTCGTTTTCCATTTCCAAAGTAGTAAAGTCTTAGCTACCACCACAAAAATACACACAAATGCCCTCACGTGCAAGGGGCTACTATTAACTCCCATTAATAACAGTATCCGCTGAGGAATCCAATTCAATCGGATTCGTAGGATGCTGGTGAGGAATGATTGGCACAACTTCCAATATTGTTGAGCTATGGGGCAACTCCAAAGAACGTGCATCAATGTGCCTCTACAGCCACAACCCCTCCAACACTTATCAGAGGCTGTGTCTTACATGTGAGCAAGTCTGTCCGGTGTGTAATAACACCAAAGTGTAGTCTTTGTAACTGATTCTACATGTGAGGAACATTTTAAGTATTTCTGAGTTGTTTTAAAAGAGCTCCTCCAGTCCTCTTCTGTCAAGACTACCTGTAGTTCCCTATCCCAACTCTTCAGTGGATGTGTTTTTACAAACTTTGCATTCCGTATGCTTATATTATATATAGTCTTCAATCCTTTTTGATGTGTAGCAAGGTATATGAATAGTGATTTATCTGCTTTTAAGTCCGATCTCAACATCCCTTGTAAAGCGTGTCTTATTTGCAGATATTTAAAGAACTCATTGGGGGGGGGGGGGGGACTGAGAATTTCCCTCTCAGTTCTTGGAATGTGGATAGTACCTTTGAGTTATATAAATTATCTAATTTTTCCACACCTCCCGCTGTTCACCTACTGAGGTCAGTGTGGGGAAGGAGAGCTTTAATAAGTAAACGGCATGGAATGGAAGTCCATGCCTCCAGCGATACTCGCATTGTCGGGCTCAAAGTTTCTGGGAAAGACGATCTCCAGAAGGGCAAATATAGAAGGTCTTTTAGTGTGTAGGGGTGAGCCATCGTGTTCTCTATGTCAATCCAGGTTATGGTACAATTGTTCTGCCACCATCCTCTTAACATTGCTACCAAGGAGGCCTGGTAATATTTGTGTATATCCGGGAGCCCTACACCCCCCATTTGACGGCTTTTTTGTTAGTATGTGCCTGGCTATTCTAGGTGGTTTGTCTGCCCAGACAAATTTTGTTAGCAGTGAGTGAGCTTTTACAAAAAAGGTTTTGGGGACTGGTATAGGTAGTGCACGATATAGATCTAGGAAGCGAGGAAGTATAAACATTTTAAAAGTGGCTATCCGCCCTATCCATGAGATTATATATGAAGAGAGATGTTGAAGTTCTGCGGTTATGTCTGTTAGAAGTTTTCCATAACTCAGGGACACTAAAGCTGAATGAGAAGGAGACAGAGAGACCCCTAAGTACTCTATGCTCTGTATCTTCCAATCAAAGGAGTATTTAGTCTGAAGTTGAGTGATTAAGTCAGGTGACATGTTTATAGGAAGGGCCTGCGTTTTAGCTGAATTTAAATGGTAATATGATAGGCTACCATAAGTATTGATCTGTGACATCAGCGCCCCAAGAGATACCTCTGGGTTAGATAAAGATAAAAAGATGTCGTCAGCGTACAGGGATATTGTGTGCGTGCAACCCCCTATAGTCATCCCCGATACACCCGGATCCATTCTTATACTTTGTGCCAGTGGCTCCATTGATAGAATGAAAATCAGGGGGGATAAAGGGCAACCATGTCGTGTGCCATTGGTCAACACGAAGGGTTCTGACAGGGCTCCATTCACAAATGTCTGTGCCGAAGGGTTGGAATATAATGCTTGTATGGCTGTCAATATGGGAACCCTGAAATCCAAATTTCTCTAAGGCCGAGAAGGCGAACGCCCACCTAAGGCGGTCGAACGCCTTCTCGGCATCCAGGGCCAATGCCAGAGTGGGAATCCTCCCTATCTGAACTTTGTGTAATATCCCCAGCATACGTCTGGTGTTAAAATACGTTTGTCTCTGTGGCACGAATCCTGATTGATCAATATGTACTATGTTGGGGAGAATGGTTGCTATCCGGTTCGCTAATAGTTTTGAGTATATTTTTAAATCTTGGTTTAGCAGGGAAATCGGTCGGAAATTCTGGGGCCGGTCAGGGGTTTTTCCCGGCTTAGGGAGTGTTATAATTAGGGCTTGCATGTTCTCCTTTGGAAATGAGCCTCTGCTCATAGCTAAATTAAAGAAGTCTTTTAAATGTGGGGCCAGTACAGTACTAAAATGTTTATAATAATGTCCAGCAAAACCATCTGGTCCCAGAGCCTTGTCTCTGGGGAGCGTATTAATTATCTTTTCTATTTCCGTCTCAGTGATAGGGGCGTTAAGCAAATCTATCTCTTCCTTTTGAAGCAGTGGGAGGTTAAGCTCTGCCATATAAGATTGTGTAGCATTTTCTACATCTGCCACTTGAGGTACAGACTCTGCAATGTTGTATAGTTTATAATAGTAATCTTTAAAGCCATTGGCTATGTCTGAAGGTGAGTATATTTTTTCTTGGGTATCAGGGTGTATTAAATATGGGATTCTACTTTTAAGGTGACGTGCTTTAAGGCGTGACACAAGCAATTTGCCTGATCTATTGTCTTGTGAATAATATTGTGCCTTAAGCTTCCTAAAGGCCTTCTCGTACGACTCCAGCAGGAGACCCCTCAGTTCCTGGTGCAATTCTCTGATCTCTGCTGCCAAGAGAGAAGATGGGTTCACCTTATTGAGCGACTCCTTCTTCTGTATTCGCCCGAGGAGTTCCTTAGTCTTCCCTCTGTCCGTTTTTTGAGAATAGCATTTTGTTTGATAAAAGAGCCTCTCATAAAAGCCTTAAGTGCATTCCATATGTTGGCTGCGTCACTATCTGCTATGTCATTTGTCAAAAAGTATTCCCTAAGATCGCGTGCTAAATTTGGTTCATAAGTGGTGTGAGATAGTAAGTACGTATTACTACGCCAAAGATATGCTGGTTTAGAGTTGCATTTTTCAGATATGTTGAGGGTTATAGCTGAGTGATCAGTCCAGTAAATCTGTTCTATAGATGTGGAGATGTGCGGAAGGAGGTAACTGTCAGCAAGAAACATATCTAGACGTGAATATACATTGTGTGGGTCTGAGTGATATGTGTATTCTCTTTCTGATGGGTGGTGGATTCTCCACACATCATAAAGTTCTGCTTTCCATAAGGCTTCCGCTAAAGAGTCTGAGTGTCTCGTGGCTGTACTGGTCGTGTCTATTGCGGGGTTAGCTGTAATGTTAAAATCTCCACATACCGGAAGTTTGCCATTGCGAAGCCCGTCGAGTTTCCTCACCACCATCCTGAAAAAAGCCAACTGGGCCCTATTAGGAGAGTATAAAGAAACAAGGGTGTACAATTCGTTATTGAGCATGCAAATAAGGATAACATAACGTCCCAGAGGGTCTATATATTGTTCCCTCAATGTAAAAGATACATAATTTTTTATCGCAATTGCCACTCCCCTAGCTTTAGAGTGAAAATGAGAGTGATACACATACGGGAATGAGTTGTTGTGAAAACGGTATGCATCCTGACTTATCAAATGCGTTTCCAAAACATAGATCTTTTCATTGGACTATTGAGGCCATTTACATTTAGACTAGCGATAGAGATAACCATTGTATAGTAAGAGAAATAACATGTGGAATATTGGCAAATACACTTCTTCAATAGGACCCCGTGCGCCTCCCAGCAAGGGCGGTGGCATCCCAGTAGTAGCAACAGCATGGTCCAGATCTGGGCTTGTTACATCACCATGAAAGCAAAAAATAGTCAAAGAAAACATAACACCAAGACACCACAGAAACAAACATAAAACAGGTGATTCCTTGTGTGCCCTAGCACATGGATCACTTCTTTCTGGGGAAATGTTCATGCCGTAACCCAGGTTAAAACACCCGTCAAGACCACCAGGTCCCAGCTCCACGCCCAAACAGTCAGCTAGAAAATTCCTATTCCCAGCTCATACTGCAGTGGACCAGTCATCCTGTGCTTTGCAAAGAGAAGGCTGTGTACGTCTTCCTGAGCTGATGACTGGCAGCTTCCATAGATTGAGCAAGTCAGTTCCTTCCTCTAGATTTTCGATCACATGAAGCTCATTTTTATAGCGAACAAGTAGGCGCACAGGGAAACCCCACCTATACTGTACATTTGCTTGGCGCAGCGACATAGTAATAGGGAGCAACTCTCTTCTTAGCTGTAATGTCACCGCCGATAAGTCTGCATATAGTTGTATTTTATGATATGGTGCGGGAAGACCCTCCCTTCATGCGAGCAAATGTCATCAGTTTGTCCTTGACAGTATAAAAATGTACTCTCGCCAGGATGTCTCTAGGTATTGAGTCGTCCATATGTTTCGGGCGGGGGACTCTGTGCGCCCTATCTATTTCCAACTCACTGTCTGTGCACTCTGGCAGCGTAGCTTTTATCAGAGATTTAACATATTCAGGAATGTCTTTAGGAGGGTGTTCGACTCTGGGACTCCCCGAAGTTTGATATTATTTCTTCTCCCTCTATCTTCGAGGTCGGCCATTTTAGATTTTAGACGTGCGACCTCCTCTTCAAGATCAGTATGTGCATCAATTAAGGAGTTGTGGGACTCAGCAAAATCCCCAAACCTATTTTCCAGATGATCAATTCTGCCTCCCAGACTGTTAATTTCTACCTTGAGAGGGGCTACAATTGATTGTATGTGCATAAGCATGGAACGACGTTGTAATAGGAGCATCTCCTTCATAGTGGTGTCAGTGAGGGCTGTATTAGTCACAGGGAGGGATAGCAGGGCCTCTTCCCCCTGATTCAGCAATTGTTCTTGCGCTCCCGTTAAGTCCCTCTCCCCTGCTTGTGACAACCGTGCTATGCTGGGTCTGTCTCTGCTGGGGCTTACTGCTGAGGAGCCTGACACTGCCGCTGGGGAGGATGCGTGCTGCGAGTGGGGACGAGGACTCACCAGATCCTCTCCTGCGTACTCTGCCAATGCTGCACAGTCCCGGGGAAGGCTGCTTCTTCCGGCGCTTC
This sequence comes from Hyla sarda, assembly GCF_029499605.1. Taxonomy (NCBI): domain Eukaryota; kingdom Metazoa; phylum Chordata; class Amphibia; order Anura; family Hylidae; genus Hyla; species Hyla sarda. The sequence goes on from NC_079192.1 coordinate 157,123,719, forward strand.
TTGTCGCTTCAGCAATAGCCGGGTCCGAGTTGGATCTGTGTAGTTCCTGTCCCCTCGAGCTGCGCGAGGCGCACAAATCTGCTGAGGCTGGTGAGGAAGGGGCCTTGTGGTCTGCGCCATCTTGGAGACCCGCCGCCTCCCTGGTAAAGTAAAATTTAGTCAATTTCTCTTGCTTCAGCTGTCTTTTCCTTCTGCCCGCCATGTCGGGGAAGGGTTCCGACCTCTGTCTGTGCAAGACGGAAAGCTGGGTGCTTGTTATTGTCGCTTTGTTAGGTGTTAGAGCCGGAGCTCCGGCGCTATGCGGGCATTCACCTAAGCAGCCAGACCATGCCCCCGCCCTTAAACTTCTCAGTGACGGCCAAGACCAAGGCCAGGAGTTTTAGCTTAAACAAACTGTAGTTATTGTCATTCCTTTCTGCCCCTTGTAGATGGCTACTGGCATAAGCTATCACTCTTTCCTTACCGTTCTGCACTTGTGATAGGACAGCCCCTAGGCCTTCAAAACTGGCATTGGTGTACAGCCGGAATTGCTGACCATAGTCAGGATACGCCAAGATAGGGGGCTCAGTAAGGAGGCACTTCAAGGCCCAAAACGCTGTCTCTTAGTCTTCCGTCCACTGTATCGGGAGTCTTCCGTTGTAATTCTCCTTCGCAGTGCCCCTCAATAAAGCGGTAATGGGTCCAGCAATTTGAGCGAAGTGAGGGATGAAACGCCTGTAATGACCAGCAAACCCAAGGAAGCTTCGGATGTCCCGCACCGTTCTTGGTGTAGGCCAATCTTTCACAGCACTCACTTTGTCAGGATCTGGTTGAACACCTTCAGCACTGATGACATGCCCAAGATAGTGAACCCGGGGTTTCAATAGATGGCACTTGGATGGCTTCGCCTTTAGTCCGTGTTATATTAGGACTTGGAGGACTTCCTTAAGATGGTCCAGATGCTCCTGATACGTCCGAGAGTAGACAATGACATCGTCTAGGTACAGGAGGACACTCTGGAAGTTGAGGTGCCCAAGGCACCGCTCCATCAGGCGTTGGAAGGTGGCAAGTGCGTTGCAAAGCCCAAAGGGCATGCTTTTGAACTCAAAGAGCCCCATCAGGGTCACAAACAAAGTCTTTTCTCTATCTTCTTCAGCCAGTATCCACTGGTCAGGTCCAGTGTAGAGAAGTAGGCAGCTGATCCTAAGGCTGTCAGAGATTCCTCTATCCTGGAGAGAGGGTAGGTGTCTTTGTGAGTGACATCATTTAACTTCCTATAGTCTACACAGAAGCGGATGGTTCCATCTTTCTTCTTTACCAGAACCAAGGGAGCAGCCCAGGGGCTTTGGCATTCCCGGATGACGTCAGCCTCCTTCATTTCCAGCAGCATTTTCTTCACTGTCTGGTACCTCCCAGGCACCACTGGACGATGCCTCTCTTTGATAGGAGGGCTATCACGTTAGAATCCGATGCTGGATCATCGTGGTTCGGCCAAAATCAGTGGGGTGTTTACTGAAGTGCAAATAAGTAGGTGCCTTTAAATTGTAACTTTTAATAGATATGTACTAAAATTAATCACCAAATAAATAAAGGATATGGTGCAAAAATATAAGTGACCTAATCACCAAAATGGAAAAACAATTAAGAAAGGGAACAAGCAATGTACTTCCCCGGATATCGCACAGTAGTTATAGAAGACTGCACACCAAATGGTATATACAAGAAAAACAACCCCCTTTTTAAATAATCACAAATACCCAACACGTTTCTGTTCATAGAGAACTTCATCAGGGGAAGAGCAAAATACAGAGATAAAACCAAATCATATATAGTGGTGTCAGGGTGTAAAAACACTCAAAGTAAATGCAGCCATAAACCCAATAATTTCTTTAGATTATCAATCACAAAAATAACAACTATATGATAGTAGCCGGAATATTAGTAGATGAACAATTGCATCCCTAAGCAGGACTGATAACCTGCTTGTGGCAAATACCAATGGTAGGGAGAAGGCGCTGAGCCCCCATACACAGATTGTAGTGTATCACTGAAGTAGGGGATCCCACGTAGTGCTGGTAGGGCTAGTTAAAGGCTGCAAAGTCAACGTGTGATGCCATGAGTGGCTCTGCAAGCCACTCATGGCATCACACGTTGACTTTGCAGCCTTTAACTAGCCCTACCAGCACTATGTGGGATCCCCTACTTCAGTGATACAATACAATCTATTTTTGCACCATATCCTTTATTTATTTGGTGATTAATTTTAGTACATATCTATTAAAAGTTAAATTTGAAAGGCACCTACTTATTTATTTGTACTGTTTGGATACCCGTAGGTTACTTACCTGTCTGCGTATGACATCATTTAGATACGTTGTACTTATACTTGGTGTTTACTGAAGGCCTCCTGGTATTGCTTGGCCACTTGAATTACTCCTCCAACCTGATCCTTGGGGGTATCTTCATCCCCAATCTGCAGCTGAGTCCACCAGGGTTCTGCAGGGAACTTATCGGCTCTGTGAGCAATCTGAGCAGTCCATTGTCGGGCGACTTGCGGCTTTGACATCACATCTCTAGAGTCCAGATGGTGCAGCATATACTTAGGCAACCTGGTAGAAGCCTCGGATAGGTTAACTACTCAAACCGGGACTCTTCCACTTTTTACAGTCACGAGGCTGCACGTACCAGAGGGTAGTCTTCCACTTGAATAGGCTCCAAGAGCGCTTGATAATCTTGATTCTTCACCCCAGGTCGGGCACTACACCAAAGAATAGTCCCTGTCTGTGGTTGCAGAATAACAGCCCGCATGTCTTGGATTCTCACCCGACAGATCTCTCCTTAACGATTGACAAACTTCTGTTCAGCTTGGAGTGTCCTGAGGTAGTGTTGCACGGCTCGCCGGCCTGAGGGTGACATGTGAGGGAGAGATGCATGCAATGAACTAACATTGTCCTCAAAGCAATGTCTCATGATGTTCATACCTAAGATAAATCCAGCGGCATTCTAATCACTAACACTGGTAACAATAACACCTTGCCCCGTAAGAACATGTTCCCCCACTTGTACCGTGGGCTCCCAGTAGCCATGCCTGGGTACTGGTTTCCCGTTTCCTGCAATCACCCTAAAATCCACATCATCAGGTTCACATAACATTTCAGGCCCCCAATATCTGTAAAATACCTCTTGGGGAATAGTGGACACTTGGGACCCGGTATCTATCAAGGCTTGTAACTGAACCCCTTCTACCTCAATCTGCACATAAGGGCAAGAGGCAACATAAATAGATAGTCCCATTTTGGTGCAGGTTGATCCTGGACCTTCATTAGTTACTCCTGGGGTGCGGTCCTCGACCCCAGGGGATGCCCGTTTAAAGCCCAATATTGGTTCTTCCAGTGTTATTACAGAAGCTGCAAATGGGGCGCTGAGTCCCGGGCGGTCTTACAGGGGGGGTATTAGGTGAATTGGCAGGACGAGGGGCAGGCTTTTTAGGTGGAAGTGTCTCGGGCCTAGGTGAGTTAGATCTGCCCACCATCTCTTTAAAAGCTTTAGTCAATTGTTCAATGTCCTGCCTTACGTTTTGCAAATCAGAAGTCCATGGACTAGGGGAGGTAGAGGCAATAACAGGCTGTGAGGAAGTCATTGGTTGGACCGAGGGCCCCGGAGAATCTGCAGCAGGGGCGCTAACTTCTTCGGCCTTGTACCCTGACTCAATAACCTTGATAGCTAACCTCTTAAAGGCTGAGAAAGCCATATCGGGATTTTGCACTGCTAGCATCCTAAGCTTGACCTTGTCCCACTTATTCTGCGCCCCATCTATGAACCGGTCCATTAGTACTCTGTTATCCTGATCGGGCGCAATAACGTCTAATTTTTGTACCGCTACTAAAGCATTCTGTAATGCCACAGCATATGCCTGAAGGGTCCCACCTGGCTTCTGACGTCATTCATATAACCTTAGGCGTACCTCAGAGGTGGAGTGAGACTCGAACACTTGGTAGAGCCCCTCATTTTCTCCACTGTAGCCTTGTTGGCAGCTGGCCAGGTAAAGACCTCTTCTAATGCAGATCCCTGCAACTGTCCTGTAAGCAACTGCACCTGTTGGTTAGGGGGAAAAGCATAGAAACCGAAGAGACTGTAGATCTTTTCCTTGAAATCCCTTAGGGTAAAGGGATCACCATTGTAGTTGGGGAGAACTGGGTTCCCCAGGAAAACAGGTGTGGCAACCGGAGCTCCTAACAGGAATGGGGAAGCTTGAGATGAACCAGGTTGATCTTGCCTTGCTTGCTGTGGTGACCCTGCTGATGAAACAACAGGTACACACCCTCTTGTTGAGCAGGTAGTGCAGGTGCCGGAGGTGGAGCAGGTCCTGGAAGTAGCATTGGTGCTATAGGGTCTGACATCTTGACTTTTGGTGTGGACCCTTTAAATGAAGCTTTAGAGCATAGGTCCCTTTAAGAAACGCAGCTGTTCTTTAACCCAGAACTTGAGAGCCTATATCTCGAACTTGAGAGGGGTGATTTGGAACTGGACCGCGTTGAGCTGGAACTTGAGTGTGACGATCGGGAGTTGTAGTGAGTTCAGCCCGGACCTCAGTTTAATAGTCTGATGTCTTAGAGTTCTGTAATGTGCTGGCTCCTTAAGACTTTCAACTTGCTGCAGCACTCTGCGTTTTTTCACTATTCTCACTGTGCTTTCCTGCAGGTCTCCTATTTGAGGCTCTGCCAAAATGGCCGTCGCGGCACCGGAGACCTCGGTGGGCAGGATTTCAGGATCGCGCGTGCGGGAAGTCCCTGCGCTAGCTTTAACCCCTTCCAATGCAAATTGTAGCTCCGCTGTACTCTTCGCCTCCCCCCTTACTTTTCGTGCGCACTTTTTGCACACAGTACTATAATCACAGTTCCGTACACTTGAATGAGATACACAGTACATGAATAAAGTCTTTTACATAGGGGAAGTACTCTGTAAATGGTGGCAACAGCTGCAGGCACACACCCGTATCCTGTTTGTGATGCCAAAAAGCTATGTGGTAAGCTTGTGGGGGTGTAGGTTATATGGGGTGTAGCTGTGCAGTGACTAAAGGATATTTGGTTAACCCTTAACACTCGTGATGCCAGGGTGTGGGCACCTTTGTATATACTTGTCCTATCGCCACCTGTCCCAAGAGCAATAGGGAGGGATAATAAATGATTGTCCACAACCAGAGGTTTCAGAAAACTGTCGGAACTTTTACTGCAGGTTTTATGCAGCATTAAACAGGAACAGTCTTTGTACAAGAAGAGTCTATTAGGATCCTGACAGTTGGTTGGGACATTGTGAGTTTTAAGCTCAGGAGATTTATATGCGTTGTTCAGCTGGATTTAGGGGATTGAGTTTAGGTCCAGCAGTCACGCAGACTTTAGCAGGGAGTTGTATTGTAAGTTGCAGTATTATCAGGCTTCGGCCTGGTCTTGTCTTTGAAAGTTGCAAGGATCTCTCCTCTCTGCTAGTCCGGAACCCAAGAGAGCGAGGATTGGCTGGCAGCTCCCTTATATGGGCAGGGGCTGGCCTTGAGCTCATTGGTCCATACCATCTGTCAGTCACTTTACACAAGGGATTATGGTCTAAACATGTGACCACACACGTGACCTAGGAAGGTCCTTTAACATACCCTATGAGAATTAACATTAGTCACATGACCGAAGGTCCTGCGACGCTATATATACAATTAAATATACACACGCAAACATCACAAAATTAAAGAAGGAAGAGGTGACTAAGGGCTATCCCACCAGGAGGACTCTACCAGAACGGAATAACTCTGGCTTTGGGGACCACCATACAAGGTACGGTATACTATACGGTATCGGGACACCACACACTGAATTCCTCTCTGGTAGTACCTCCCTACAGTACAGGGAGGTATTACATGTTCTGTACTACTCTTAACCTATGCCACAGTTAGCTGCTCATTTGGACACCAGGTGAGGGCGGTTCCATTCTACTTTTTTAGGACACTGTGTGTACTGTACAGGACCCTGAGGAGCTCCTGTCCTCTACATAGACAGTGATTACAGCTCCCAGCAGCTCTTTATTACTTTTATATGTAAGGACTTGCTTTATCTATATTAGTTATCTACTTATTTTTGTTTAATCCTCACTTTTTCCTATTTTTGGGGGCTTCAGAACCAATTACCAGGTTTCCATAGAGTTATGGGGGGAGATTTATCAAGACCTGTGCCGGGGAAAGTTGACCAGTTGCCCATAGCAACCAATCAGATTGTTTCTTTCATTTTTCAGAGGCCCTTTTAAAAATGAAAGAAGCAATCTGATTGGTTGCTGTCTGCAACTGGTCAACTTTTCCTCAGAACAGGTCTTGATGAATCTCCCCAATGGTCTCAACATACAATTGTCGTCCTGGAACCAATTAATATTGTAACTTGAGGGACCACTGTATATGCAATCTGCAGAACACACAGCAAAACCTTTCCATGTGCTTTAGGCTATGTTCACATGGCAGAATTTCCGTGCAGAAGAATTCTGCTTGAAATGTAACCGTAATTTACTGCCTATTGATTTCAGTGGGATTTCACAGTCCCATTTAGACAGCAGAATTTTTGCTGCGGTCACTCCACCGCTGAAATTCCATTTTCCGAAATAATATAAGACCAGTCTTATATTTTGTGGAATTCCGCGACGGGAATCCCATTGGAGTCAAAGGGGCTTGAATTTTAGCGGAATTCTGTGTTTTGCTGAAGGGAATTTGTGCAGAATTGTGGAAATTCTGAGACATCCTCCTATAAGGAGCTTTGCTGAGCTATTTAGTAAACATTGTCCGGATTAGGGTAAACAAATCAGGGGCAGACTGATACATTGTAACAGGATCTCCAGCCCCTCCAGCAGGTGAAGCAGGTGACCCCCCAACCTTTCCATTGCAGTGTCAGGGGTGTGTGCTTCCTCCCCCCACTACAGCCCAGGAGCCCCAGGCATGGCATGCTTGTAATGATAGCAATAAATGCCTCAGCCTAATCTCCTCAGGTCGTGGCCTCCCCTCTTATCCCCTCCCTCCCTCCCTCCATCTTCCCGGTGCACACACCTCAGCATGCCCTGCTCCTCTCCTCCACATCCCTCCTGCTGACCTCCTCCTCCTCCTCTCTCCTCCCCTGCTTGTCGTCCTCTTCTCTGCAGCAGCCTGCTCTGTGTCTCCTCTGCTCCTCCCGTCATCCCGTGCTGCTGCCTCCCTGCTGGATTCTTTGGGTGGTAGCTGACACAACTGCTGGTTGCCCGTAGCCGGCAGCTCTGCCCCCTCCTCCCTTGCCCTTTGCCGCAGGGATGCCAGGATGCGCCGCTGAGGTGGATGTGCCGGGCGCTAGGTGTTCGCAGCCTGCACCTCGCTAGACCTGAAGCAGCAGCAGAGGGATTAATGGGACGCTATTCTAGGTTCTAATAGGATTGTCGGGCTCCAGTGACAGAGGAGGGAGGGGAGGCTGAGGAGAGGGAAGAAGGATGGCGCTGCCACCTCGAGCTGTCAATGTTATCTCTATCTGCCGCTCACCAATGGTGCTCTGCTGACAAGACAGGCTGAGGGGAGGGAGGACGCCGGGGTCACAGGGCAGGACGGCAGATGCCTGGGAATCCCAATTTCATGATCGCATGCAGAGGTGTGAGGGGGGGCATCGGAGGGGAGCTACAAGGGGGGAGGCAAAATGAAATACCAGAAATACCTGACTGTGCTGCAGATGGCCATTGGAGTGACTCCATCCAACAGGGGCAACATTCTACCTATTAAGAGGAGGCTGTGGTGAGTATGGAGCCCCGTCATGTCTGCTGCATGCTCCATTTCCCAGCCTGACATGTGTAGGCAGCGTGCTGCATTGGACCATGCTAATCGTACACCGGGCAGATGGCACATGGGCACTGATGGCATAGGACACTACATTGTGTGGGCACTGATGGCATAGGACACTACATGGTGTGGGCACTGATGGCTAAGGACACTACATGGTGTGGGCACTGATGGCATAGGACACTACATGGTGTGGGCACTGATGGCTAAGGACACTACATGGTGTAGGCACTGATGGCATAGGACACTACATGGTGTGGGCACTGATGCCATAGGACACTACATGGTGTGGGCACTGATGGCTAAGGACACTACATGGTGTAGGCACTGATGGCATAGGACACTACATGGTGTGGGCACTGATGGCATAGGACACTACATGGTGTGGGCACTGATGGCATAGGACACTACATGATGTGGGCACTGATGTCATAAGACACTACATGGTGTGGGTACTGATGGCATAGGACACTACATGGTGTGGGCACTGATGGCATAGGACACTACATGGTGTGGGCACTGATGGCATAGGACACTACATGGTGTGGGCACTGATGCCATAGGACACTACATGGTGTGGGCACTGATGGCATAGGACACTACATGGTGTGGGCACTGATGGCATAGGACACTACATGGTGTGGGCACTGATGGCATAGGACACTACATGATGTGGGCACTGATGTCATAAGACACTGCATGGTGTGGGTACTGATGGCATAGGACACTACATGGTGTGGGCACTGATGCCATAGGACATTACATGGTGTGGGCACTGATGGCATAGGACACTACATGGTGTGGGCACTGATGGCATAGGACACTACATGGTGTGGGCACTGATGGCATAGGACATTACATGATGTGGGTACTGATGTCATAGGACACTACATGGTGTGGGCACTGATGGCTAAGGACACTACATGGTGTGGGCACTGATGGCTAAGGACACTACATGGTGTGGGCACTGATGGCATAGGACACTACATGGTGTGGGCACTGATGGCATAGGACACTACATGATGTGGGCACTGATGTCATAAGACACTACATGGTGTGGGTACTGATGGCATAGGACACTACATGGTGTGGGCACTGATGGCATAGGACACTACATGGTGTGGGCACTGATGGCATAGGACACTACATGGTGTGGGCACTGATGCCATAGGACACTACATGGTGTGGGCACTGATGGCATAGGACACTACATGGTGTGGGCACTGATGGCATAGGACACTACATGGTGTGGGCACTGATGGCATAGGACACTACATGATGTGGGCACTGATGTCATAAGACACTACATGGTGTGGGTACTGATGGCATAGGACACTACATGGTGTGGGCACTGATGCCATAGGACACTACATGGTGTGGGCACTGATGGCATAGGACACTACATGGTGTGGGCACTGATGGCATAGGACACTACATGGTGTGGGCACTGATGGCATAGGACATTACATGATGTGGGTACTGATGTCATAGGACACTACATGGTGTGGGCACTGATGTCATAGGACACTACATGATGTGGGCACTGATGGCATAGGACACTACATGGTGTGGGCACTGATGGCATAGGACACTACATGGTGTGGGCACTGATGGCATAGGACACTACATGGTGTGGGTACTGATGGCATAGGACACTACATGGTGTGGGCACTGATGCCATAGGACACTACATGGTGTGGGCACTGATGGCATAGGACACTACATGGTGTGGGTACTGATGTCATAGGACACTACATGATGTGGGCACTGATGTCATAAGACACTACATGGTGTGGGCACTGATGGCTAAGGACACTACATGGTGTGGGCACTGATGGCATAGGACACTACATGGTGTGGGCACTGATGGCATAGGACACTACATGATGTGGGCACTGATGACATAGGACACTACATGGTGTGGGCACTGATGTTATAGGACACTACATGGTGTGGGCATTGATGGCATAGGACACTACATGGTGTGGGCACTGATGGCATAGGACACTACATGGTGTGGGTACTGATGGCATAGGACACTACATGGTGTGGGCACTGATGGCATAGGACACTACATGGTGTGGGCACTGATGGCATAGGACACTACATGATGTGGGCACTGATAACATAGGACATTACATGATGCGGGCACTGATAACATAGGACATTACATGATGTGGGCACAATGACATGGTATAGGCCCTTATGTCATAGTACATAGTGTAGGCACTCATGGCACAGGAGATAGTGTAGGCACTGATGGCACAGGACATAGTGTAGGCACTGATGGCATAGGACATAGTGTAGGCACTGATGGCACAGGACATAGTGTAGGCACTGATGGCACTGGACATAGTGTAGGTACTGATGGCATAGGACATAGTGTAGGCACTGATGGCACAGTACTGTACCTATGGCTGCTATGTCTACCGGGAAGGTGCATTGTCTCCTCCGGCATAGCTAATAGATGCTGAGGCTCATGGCTTGTAACAGCGTCTGCGCGGATGCTGCGTTGTCTATGCGTCATGCATGCTGTAGAGGAATACTGAAAACACAGGCTGTGTGGTGGCATACTGGAAATGTACATTGTGTGCTGGTATACAATAGTGATGTGTGGTGTCTGCTGGTGTAATGTATGGTGTCTAGAGGTATACTGTAGTAATGCATGGTGTCTGGAGGTATACTGTACTAATGTATGGTGTCAGGAGGTATACTGTAGTAATGTATGGTGTCTGGAGGTATACTGTAGTAATGTATGGTGTCTGGAGGTATACTGTAGTGATGTATGGTGTCTAGAGGTATACTGTAGTAATGTATGGTGTCTAGAGGTATACTGTAGAATGTATGGTGTCTGGAGGTATACTGTAGTAATGTAGGGTGTCTAGAGGTATACTGTAGTGATGTATGGTGTCTAGAGGTATACTGTAGTAATGTAGGGTGTCTGGAGGTATACTGTAGTAATGTATGGTGTCTGGAGGTATACTGTAGTAATGTATGGTGTCTAGAGGTATACTGTAGTAATGTATGGTGTCTAGAGGTATACTGTAGTAATGTATGGTGTCTGGAGGTATACTGTAGTAATGTATGGTGTCTAGAGATATACTGTAGTAATGTATGGTGTCTGGAGGTATACTGTAGTAATGTATGGTGTCTGGAGGTATACTGTAGTAATGTATGGTGTCTGGAGGTATACTGTAGTAATGTATGGTGTCTAGAGGTATACTGTAGTAATGTATGGTGTCTACAGCTGTACTGTACTAATGTATGGTGTCAGGAGGTATACTGTAGTAAAGTATGGTATCTAGAAGTATACTGTAGTAATGTATGGTATCTAGAGGTATACGATAGTAATGTATGGTGTCCGGAGGTATACTGTAGTGATGTATAGTATCTAGACATATACTGTAGTAATGTATGGTGTCTGGAGGTATACTGTAGTAATGTATGGTGTCTAGAGGTATACTGTAGTAATGTATGGTGTCTGGAGGTATACTGTAGTAATGTTTGGTATCTAGAGGTATACTGTAGTGATGTATGGTGTCTACAGCTGTACTGTAATAATGTATGGTGTCTAGAGGTATACTGTAGTGATGTATGGTGTCTAGAGGTATACTGTAGTAATGTATGGTGTCTAGAGGTATACTGTAGTAATGTATGGTGTCTAGAGATATACTGTAGTAATGTATGGTGTCTAGAGGTATACTGTAGTGATGTATGTTGTCTAGAGGTATACTGTAGTAATGTATGGTGTCTGGAGGTATACTGTAGTAATGTATGGTGTCTGGAGGTATACTGTAGTAATGTATGGTGTCTGGAGGTATACTGTAGTAATGTATGGTGTCTAGAGGTATACTGTAGTAATGTATGGTGTCTGGAGGTATACTGTAGTAATGTATGGTGTCTGGAGGTATAATGTAGTGATGTATGGTATCTGGAGGTATACTGTAGTAATGTATGGTGTCTGGAGGTATACTGTAGTGATGTATGGTGTCTGGAGGTATACTGTAGTGATGTATGGTGTCTAGAGGTATACTGTAGTAATGTAGGGTGTCTAGAGGTATACTGTAGTGATGTATGGTGTCTAGAGGTATACTGTAGTAATGTATGGTGTCTAGAGATATACTGTAGTAATGTATGGTGTCTAGAGGTATACTGTAGTGATGTATGGTGTCTAGAGATATATTGTAGTAATGTATGGTGTCTGGAGGTATAATGTAGTGATGTATGGTATCTGGAGGTATACTGTAGTAATGTATGGTGTCTGGAGGTATACTGTAGTGATGTATGGTGTCTGGAGGTATACTGTAGTGATATATGGTGTCTAGAGGTATACTGTAGTAATGTAGGGTGTCTAGAGGTATACTGTAGTGATGTATGGTATCTAGAGGTATACTGTAGTAATGTAGGGTGTCTAGAGGTATACTGTAGTAATGTATGGTGTCTGGAGGTATACTGTAGTAATGTATGGTGTCTGGAGGTATACTGTAGTAATGTATGGTGTCTGGAGGTATACTGTAGTAATGTATGGTGTCTAGAGGTATACTGTAGTAATGTATGGTGTCTGGAGGTATACTGTAGTAATGTATGGTGTCTGGAGGTATACTGTAGTGATGTATGGTGTCTAGAGGTATACTGTAGTAATGTAGGGTGTCTAGAGGTATACTGTAGTAATGTATGGTGTCTGGAGGTATACTGTAGTAATGTATGGTGTCTGGAGGTATACTGTAGTAATGTATGGTGTCTGGAGGTATACTGTAGTAATGTATGGTGTCTAGAGGTATACTGTAGTAATGTATGGTGTCTGGAGGTATACTGTAGTAATGTAGGGTGTCTAGAGGTATACTGTAGTGATGTATAGTGTCTAGAGGTATACTGTAGTAATGTAGGGTGTCTAGAGGTATACTGTAGTAATGTATGGTGTCTAGAGGTATACTGTAGTAATGTATGCTGACTGGTAATGTGCTGTAGTAGTGTATGGTGTCTAGACATACTATAGTAATGTATGGTGTCTGATAATTTATTGTAGTAATGTTTGTTGTCTGGGGTACACTGTAGTAATATATGGTGTCTGGTGGCATACAATAGTAATGTATGGTTGCATAGTGTAGTAATGTATGGTCTCTGGTCGTATACATTAGTAATATGCTGTCTGGTGGTGTACTGTAGTATTAAATGATGTCTGGGGTAATATTGTAGTAATATATGGTATCTGGTTGTATACTGTAGTGTATGGTGTCTAATAGCATACTGTAGCCACAGTGTCTGGTGGTATACTATAGTAATGTACGGTTGCATAGTGTAGTAATGTATGGTCTCTGGTCGTATACATTAGTAATATGCTGTCTGGTGGTGTACTGTAGTATTAAATGATGTCTGGGGTAATATTGTAGTAATATATGGTATCTGGTTGTATACTGTAGTGTATGGTGTCTAATAGCATACTGTAGCACAGTGTCTGGTGGTATACTATAGTGATGAATCATGTCTGAAGGTGTAATGAAATAATGCACTGTGTGGAATCTGGTGGTATACTGTAGCAATATATGCGGTGTAGGGTATTCTGTAGCAACATATAGGGGCTGATTGTAATCTGTAGTAGTGTCTGTTGGTATATTCTTGTAATGTATGGTGTCTGAAGGCATACAATAGTAATGTGTACTGTCTGGTGTTATACTTTAGTATTGTACAATGTATGGTGGCATGTTGGAGTCAGATAATGACTCTGGTTGGCTCATTTTTGACCCGTATCCAGTTTTGTACTGGATGTAAAACGGAAGTATACCATGGTTTTCAGTCCGGGGAAAAAAAACGGATACTGGGCAAAAATGAGCCGACCGGAGTCCCTATCCAACTCTGGTCGGCTCATTGAAATGAATGAGATGCGGGCTGAGTCCAGCTGGGATACGGGAGGTCCCAGTTTTAACATCACTGAATCGTGGTGTGAATGCACCCTTAAATAGTCTGGTGGGGTACTGTAGTAATGTATGGTGTCTAGAGGTGTGCTGTAGTAATGTGTGTGTGTGGTAATATACTGTAGGATACAGTGTCTGGTGGTATACTAATGTAATGTATGTTGTCTGGTTGCATTCTATAGTAATGTATGCAATTTTGTGGTAAACTGTAAAGTATGTTTTCTGGTAGTATACCATAGTGATGCATGCTGTGTATCAGTATTTATATGTTGTATACTACAGTATATAATCTGTAGAATATATATTGTGTGTTGGTAAAATGTGTATACTATAAAATACATAGTTTTTGGAGGTGCACTGGTACACTACAGAAATGTTTGTTGTGTGTGGTGTAGTGTAATAATTTATGTAGTAGGGATCGACCGATTATCGGTTTGGCCGATATTATCGGCTGATAATCACGATTTTGGGCATTATTGGTATCGGCATTTACCATGCCTATAATGCCCTGCCCCCTGCCCCTCCCCCACGCACCGCACCACCCCCCCACCGCACGGCCGCTGCCCCATTGCCTCCCCCATCCCCAGTTTTATTATTACCTATTCCCGGGGTCCGCGCTACTTCTGGCTCCTGCGGTGTCCTGCGCTGTCCTGCGTTACGCTGTGCGCAATGACAAGTGACATCCTAAACGCGACGTCACCGTCAGTGCGCACAGTGACAGCTCAGGATGCCGCTGGAGCCAGAAGTAGCGTGGACCCTGGGAACAGGTAATTATAAAACCGGGGATGGGGGAGGCAATGGGGCAGTGGCAGTGGTTAAACACAGGACAAGCACGGGGAGAGAAGCGGACGGTGGCGGTCTCTGGCCCCGAAAAAGCCACTGCAGTTCATTGATTTAAAGCGCCCGCTTTAAATCATTGATCTGCAGCGGCTTCTGTAGGGCTGGAGGAGGGGGGGGGGGGGGGAGTGGGGAAATAGCCGATAACTTATACCTGAATATCGGTATAAGTTATCGGCCATTGGCCGGAAAGTCCACAGATTATCTGTATCGGCCCTGAAAAATCTATATCGGTCGATCCCTAGTATGTAGTGGTATTATTTTATGCTGTAATAATGTATGCTGTTTGTGGAGGTATACTGTAGCAGCAGACACTTTTGACAGAAACGGTCACTAAGTATACTTTCAGGCAATGAATCTAATGTAGTAACTAGTAGATTCCCTTTGGTCCCCTTATAAACACCTGCATTCCTTTTCTCAGATATGCAACATGAACAAGGCCTGTGGCTGTGTGTGGTAGTACACTGTAGTGATGCATGCTGTGCATCTGTATTTAGAAAATAAATGTAGCATACTGAACATGTACGGTATAGTGTTTGTAGTGGTAAACTGTAGTATGTTGCATACTGTATATGCTGTGTGTTGGTAGAATGTATCATCTCTCTGGTGTTATAATGTAATAATGTGTACAGTTTTTGGAGGTGCGCTGGTACACTGGAGTAATGTGTGTTGTGTGTGTGCGTGTGGTGCGCTGTAGTGTAATAATGTATGTAGTGGTATTATGTATACTATGCCTCATTTTATGCTGTAATAATCATAAATATCAGCATTCCTTTTCTCAGTTGTTCCACATGAACAAGGCCTGTGGCTGTGTGTGGTGATATACTGTAGTGATGTATGACATGGTAATTTTGTATATTTAAGGTTAACAATATTTCACTATATTCTCTATATAATACCCACCCTGCCCCCAAGAGCTGATACATTATCTCTCCAAGAATAGTCTCCTGAGTACCAGAGTAGTTGTTGTATTGAGCCATTACCCAATAAGCTGTGTTTGCACTTCCCAGAAGAGAAGATGCTAAACATATTGGCCCAGATTTATGAAAGAATGTCTACGGTAGAGCTATTGTCCCACGTTTATTTGGGTGCTGGGATTGACTAGCGTGCATCTTATTTATCAAGAAGGTGCAGCAGGATGATGAATTTTGCGCAGCTCTGCTGTGGTTGGAAAAGCTCTACCACATACACTTTTTCTAGACGCTTGTGAGGGAGGGAAGTAGACACTTTCCCGAGTCCTGAATTTGGCAGGTTAGGTGTTTTTACTTTCACAGAGCTGCCTGGACATTTTTACTTGCATTTTAGATGCTACAATCCAATTTGATTGCGGTGTCTAAGGGGTTAAAGCCGGGCATCACCGTGATCGGTGATGTCAGGCATTAGAGATGGGTCCTGGTGGCAGATAGCCACCAGGACCACCCAGCTATGACCCGCGCTCAGACCCTGAGTGTGTGTCATAGAAGGGGAGTGGCATAGAAGAGGAGTGGGACGCTGTCGTCCACAAGAGGTTAAAGGTTGAATTGTGGAAGGTAGAAATTATTCTCCCGCCTACTGGTAGATGGTGTAGCTTTGTGCCTAAAAAAGTACCTTTGCGCACAAAATGGCAACTTTTGACAAAAGTCGCAAATGATAAATACGTGACCACTGCATGGTCAAAAAGAAAAAGTTCTACATCTAGGCAAAAAGAGTAAAACTGTCTATATCAAAAGACACATAAAAGTTGCTAAATATGCTGCTTGCGCCTGAACTGCGCCAAAACATAGATAAAAAAAATGCTCTAAAAGAAATGATAAATCTCCCCCATATTGTCTGTCCTTAGAAGGTTTTGTCTAAACTGCTTACTCTGCTGTATTGTAAATGGAAACACATCATTGTACCATCATCTCATTGGTTGACATACCGTATTTTTCGCCCTATAGGACGCACCGGCATATAAGACACACCGTATTTTAAAGGTGCAAAATCTAGAAAAAAAAGATTCTGCACCCAACAGTGATCTTCAACCTGCGGACCTCCAGATGTTGCAAAACTACAACTCCTAGCATGCCCGGACAGCCTTTGGCTGTTCGGGCATGCTGGGAGTTGTAGTTTTGCAACATCTGGAGGTCTGCAGGTTGAAGACCACTGGATAGGAGGTAGTACTCACCTGTCCCCGCTGCTCCGGACCCATCACCGCTGCCCTGGATGTCCCCGTGGTGTCCCCGACGCTCCGGACGTCTTCTTCCCCGGGATCCACGCTCTCCGTCGCCGTCATCACGTCGCTACGCACAACACTCCTATTGGGTGACGGGACAGCGTGCGCGACGACGTGATGACGTCGAAGGAGAGCGCCGGCCATGCAGGGGATCCCGGCACGGAGCAGACACCAAGGAGGCAGGTAAGGTCCCTCCCGGTGTCCTGTAAGCTGTTCGGGACGCCGCGATTTCACCGCGCGGTCCCGAACAGTCCGACTGAACAGCCGGGTTAGTGTTATTTTCACTTCAGATGCGGCGGTCAGCTTTGATCGCCGCGTCTGAAGGGTTAATACAGGGCATCACCTCGATCAGTATTAGCCGCGGGTCCCGGCCGTTGATGGCCGCAGGTATTCGCCGTATAAGACGCACCAACTTTTCCCCCCCAGTTTTGGGGAAGAAAAAGTGCGTCTTATACGGCGAAAAATACGGTACTTCTGCGGACATAAATAAGAAGGCATGGGCAGCAGTCAAGCTGGAGTTGGGCTGGAGCAGCTACAGGGGAGTAGAAGTTGTGTGTTGTGTGTCTTTCCTTGTATGAATGTGAATCTCACAGTCGGATGAAGGGCCTGATGGGGTACACGGGGTATTTATGTTGTATGTGGTTACATTCGATAGCTGTACTGTGTGTAGAGATGTTTGGCGTATGTTGTAGTATACTGTAGTGATACTGTGTGTGTATTATACCAGTCTAAACAAATATGTCATACTGGCACATGATCTATGACACCCTGTTTTTTTATGTGTCATACATGCTGTGTTGGGGTGTAGTATAATAATGTACAGCATCCTGTATTGTTTGTCTGAAAAATGTTGTGTTGTAGAGTAGTGTAATAGAGTATAGCATCCTGTATGTATCATTCATGCTATCTGGTGCTCTAGTATAATGATGCATGCGGTATTGTATTTGTGTCATGCATTATGTATTGCTTATGTGTCATACATGATGTGTTGTGATGTAGTGTAATAATGTACAATATCCTGTCTTGTATATGTGTGCAGCATGCTATCTGGTGCTGTAGTATAATAACTTATAGCATCATGCATGTGTCAAACGTAGTGTAGTGTAATAGGGGGGTATTTATCAAAGGATTTATGTGTTCTTTTATCCACTTAACTTTGGTGCAATACTTTGGCGCAGTGTCTTTTTGCGCCAAAGTTTGGCACATCTTCTCCACTGTCATTTTTACAACTTTCTCAAAATCACACGGTCCTGTGTGTGATTTTAACTTCAGTCAGTAATTCATCATTTGTGCCAATCAATCTTTGGCGCAATTTTGCGCCTTTAGGTTTTTTTTGGGCGCAAATCACCGCCAAGAAATTTTGCACATGGAAAACACACTTAGCAATGTCAGAAAATGTAAAGGCGTCAAAATACATTAAAAACATTTTTTTGTGAAAGCAGCGACGCCTCCAGGGCTGCTCAATACTATCCTGCGACATAGTTGTCTCTGAGGGACCTTCACCCTCCGTTGGGCCAGCATTGGACATGGCCACACAGGTTCAGGAAAGAGAAGCACTAAAGCAGTGGTCTCCAACCTGCGGACCTCCAGATGTTGCAAAACTACAACTCCCAGCATGCCCGGACAGCCAACGGCTGTCCGGGCATGCTGGGATTTGTAGTTTTGCAACACCTGGAGGTCTGCAGGTTGAAGACCACTGCACTAAAGTAACCAAAAAAAAAAAAAAAACTACTCAAGTTGAAAATAAAATCCATTTCACATGGTGGCTATAAACCCCACAAAAGAAAATAACGCACGTCGCTTGCTGATATACTGCAGGAGGGACTCCGAAATGGCTGCTCCACAGGGTAAAATACGCGTCCTCTGTGGCGGTAAGCTCTGTATAAAAGGTGCTGTGAACAGCTGATTTCAACATTTGAGCCAAAATTTCTAACAACGTGCACCAAATGATAAATTTGGTGCATGTCCACGAAAATCAAAGTGAAAAAAAAAAAGGGTAAAAAGAAACGATCAACAGGCAAAATTGATAAATACCCCCCATAGTGTACACTATATTGTTTATATGTGTGTTGTATGGTGATGTATAGTATACAGGGCCCTTTTTGGTTAGACTGTATATGTCACATATTTGGTGTATTATAAGGATAAGCTTGCTAATATTTAAAGGACAACTGCAGCGGAATTACACTTATCCCCTATCCATAGAATAGGGGATAAGTGTTTGATCGCGGGGGGTCCGACCGCTGGGACCCCCCTCGATCTCCCTAACGGGGCGCCGGCATTAGCGCCCATGGTGACGTAGTGTCGACCTAGAGGTCGACGGTGACGCCCCGTCTCCTCCCCGTCCCCATACAGTTCTAGAGATATATAGAGATGTATGGAGGAGGCTTGTCAGCCGCAACGTCATGCTGCGGCTGGCACGCCCCCTGCACGGGAAAGACGTGACCCCGTACAGGAGATCGCCGGGGGCCCCAGCGTTCGGACCCCCCGCGATCAAACACTTATCCCCAATCTTGAGGATAGGGGATAAGTGTTTGTACCGCTGCAGATGTCCTTTAAGTATTTCTGTTTTTCTGCTTTTGACACTTTGCTGGTAATTTGATGGAATCTGATACAGATGCAAATGTGAACATAGCCTAAGAGTGTGCAGGGGGTCGTGTACTGTTTATATGAGCCATTTATGATGTGTGGGTGTATAGAGTGGACAGCAGTATTAGTATATATATATGGGTATGGAGATTTATCAAAACCTGTATAGACTGCTTTTTCATTTTCCAAAGGCCTCTCTTAAAAAAATGAAATAAGCAATCTGATTGGTTGCCATGGGCAACTGTACCACTCTTCCTCTGCACAGGTTTTGATACATTTCACACAGGGATATACTTATAGATAGTGTGTAGATACATTGGGGAACCTGTGTAGAAGTAGAGTGGTGCAGTTGCCCATAGCAACCAATGCAATCTGATTGGTTGCTATGGTATGCCATTGTACTAGTATACATACTATATCCTGCAATGTGTAAATGATTTATTTGTCTGCATTATCCTGTTTTTGTATATTCACAGTGTATACATTCACAATACCTGCATGTGACATTAGAGGTATATGGCTACACAGTTACACTTATCTGGCATGCTCTATTTATCAAAACCTGTCCAGAGGAAAAGTTGCCCAGTTGCCCAGAGCAACCAATCAGATCGCTTCTTTCATTTTTAACAGGGCCTCTGAAAAATGAAAGAAGCAATCTCCTTGGTTGCTATGGGCAACTGGGCAACTTTTCCTCTGCACGGGTTTTGATAAATCTCCCCCTATGTTCCTGTACAATGTGTCATGTTATGCAATACAGTGAACATTGGGTATGTATGTACAGTATCTAAAAAATAAAGGTTGCAGCAGCACTGTTGGTCAAAAAATTTAGGCTCTTAGCGCACTTTTTGATCAAAACGTGTCCCCCATCTACCACGCGGAGGTGGCCTCACTTTGCATGTGACCCTAACACGCTCAATCCACTCACCTCTGCTGGACATAAATGGATAGTACCTACTACTTAGGCTGCTTTCACACTATAAAATTCATCCGCTTTAAAGATCCATTTGATGTTCTGTTATGAAAACCCTGAAAATCAGCCATTAAACGTCCGTTAGAAAATCCCATTATAGTCTATGGGTTTTTTACATTATCCGTTTTAATCCGTTATAGTCCGTTATGAATAACGGATGTTATTTTGTGATGGAAGATAGTAATGGGAGAAATAGTGCATGCACTATTTCTTCCGTTCATTCTCCTGTCACAAAATAATGTCCGTTATAAATAACGGACTATAACGGATTAAAACGGATAATGTAAAAAACCCATAGACTAGGCCGGTCGCAGGCCGGTGCGATGACATCACATCATCGCGCTGGCGCCCGGAGATCACGTCCCCGCGGCTGTCACTAACTGCAGGAATGGAGCAGCCGCAGCGTGTGAGAAAGGTGACGGGCGTGAGAAAGGGGAGGGGGGAGCAAATTATAAGTGAGAGGGGCAAATTATAAGTGAGGGGCACATTTCAGGGGGGCATTATATGTGGGGGCACATGACAGGACCCCCCACTGTCATGTGCCCCTCATATATAATACCCCATGTCCTGTGCCCCTCACATATAATGCCCCCCTGACATGTGCCCCTCACATATAATGCCCCCTGTCCTGCCCCCTCAGAGGGCATTATATGTGAGGGGCACATGTCAGGGTGGCATTATATGTGAGGGGCACAGGACAGGGGGCATTATAAGTCAGGGTCACATGTCATGTGCCAATATAATGCACAAATAATGCCCCCCTGACATTTGCCGCTTACTTATAATACCCCCTGTCTTGTGCCCCTCACATATAATGCCTCCCAGTCATGTGCCCTTCACATATAATGCCCCCCTGTCATGTGCCCCCCACATATAATGCCCCCCTGTCATGTGCCCCCCACATATAATGCCCCCCTGTCATGTGCCCCCACATATAATGCCCCCTGACATGTGCCCCTCACATATAATGCCCCTCTCATATAATGCCACATGTCCTGTGCCCCTCACATATAATGCCCCCTGTCCTGCTCCCTCAGGGGGCATTATATGTGAGGGGCACAGGACAGGGGGCATTATAAGTCAGGGACATATGTCGGGGGGGGGGGGGGGGCTGTCCTGTGCCTCCACATATAATGCCCAATGCCAGTCTCACGTATAAGTTTGACAAAATGCACTTGTGAAAGTAAGTGTCCCTGAATGTCAGTTAGGAAATGTGGTCACCCTACCTAAAGCCTGTGCAGAGTAATGGATGAAAGCAAATGTCACATGGGCCTATGGTGCTAATCGGTGGCATTCAGCCAATTACTGTATGTATACTCCTTATATATATATGTCAGGATATGCTCTCATAACCGATGAGCAGTGTAGGGAATAGCTCTGGATGCCTGGGCTGGAATACACACCACAATCCCTGACACTGAGCAAGGTGTATGCAGGGCAATGTTTTCTTTTTATGCTGATTGTTGTGTCTGCATTGCAGAGAAAGCCTACTGAGGTTTACTTGTATACATGGCCATTCTGGGCTGAGATAGGATTTGTGCACAATACAGTATATTACTGTGTTTAGGCCTGTGGTATTTTGGAGCCTCTGCTTATATATTAGCAATAAAGAGGAATTTTCTATATACTGCCAAAAGATGGATTACAGAGAACCCCTATTAATTGTATCTAATGCAGATAAAGTAGCAGATCTGTTTTGCATGGTAGAGATACAAAAAACATCCTATAGTGCTTATTGGCATAAAAGCATACCTGGAAAGTACTGGAATATGTAGCAGTGCAGTAATAATATAGTAAGTCACATTTACCATTTTAAACGGATGTTTTTTGGTGCTGTGCAACATTTTCCATTGCCATTGCATGTCTTTGACATAAAAGGGAAAATGATTGTTCTCTCTTTGTGACTCTTGCTCTCACAAACTTGAGCCATCCATGTATTTCATTCTTTTCAATGACCAGCTTGTAGTTCTTCATGGGGAATCTATAGTCAAGGACCATCATTTGAAAAGGGATTGTCTTTTTTTTTTAAAGGGGTTATCCACCAATAAGGTGATTTTAATACGTACCTGGCATACAGTAATGGACATGCTCTGGAAGGATCTGCTCTTGTCTGGGCACTAAATGGCTATGTTGTGAGATTTCCATTAAGCTGAGGCTATCTTTTTGTGAACTGGCTATTTCCTGTTGGAGTTTATTCCCTTAAATTACAAATCCCATAATTCCTTGTTTGTAAGTGTGAGGTCACTTTTCTCCCTCCCACACATCAGCCACCCCACCCATTGAAACACACCTGCGATCTCTTCAATGCAATATACCAGTGTTTTCTCACCAGGGTGCCTCCAGCTGTTGCAAAAATAGTCACTCCGCCTACTAAAGAAAAGACAGGCTCCCTTTGATCACCTGACTAGTGATGTAATGTCCCAAGCCACACTGCACCCTGGGAAAATCTGACACAACAGTCATTTTGTATGCTGTTAAAAATAAACCTTTGAGCAAAATTCACAGAAGAATTGCGAGATCACCATGAAACATAGGTACAGACACTATATTATGAACTGCACTAACTTAACAGCCCCTGTAGCACAGTCAAATAAAAAATAATAATCCCGGAATACCCCTTTAAAGTGAACAGTAACGGTTATGGGGGTATGCTCACAAGCTATCCAGAAGTCCCAAAAAGAATGAAGGGCTCTCTGGCAGCGCATGTGTACTGGCGCTTCTTTAATTAATTTATTTAATGATCATGGGATCACTGGCTCCAATGAACCGCTAGTTATGTCATGTGGATAGGGAATAACTTTTGATCATGAGAATACTCATTTCATTTTATTACTGCTCTGAACATGCCTTAGTGTGGCACTTCGGTTTCATACAGAGGTATACAGAGTTTTTTCTGTCTGATTCAGTTCTAATGAGAAAATGAAAAAGAGTCATGCTTTACTGGGTGCCAGAGTAAAGAGGAACTGCTTACAATTGCCCTGTAATTCTGATCTGTAAGGAATAATGTACCCTGTACAAGCTCAGTGCACATGGTAAGGATTCAGACTTATGCCATCCCCTAATAAAAGCACCTGGGACACATGGATAGAATGCTGATACAATGGCAAAAAAATATTGAAACAATATACAGTCATGGCTGTAAATGTTGTTACCCCTGAAATTTTTCTAGAAAATGAAGTATTTCTCACAGAAAAGGATTGCAGTAACACATTTTTTTGCTATACACGTGTTTATTCCCTTTGTGTGTACTGGAACTAAACCAAAAAAGGGAGAAAAACAAGCAAATTGGACATAATGTCACACCAAACTCCAAAAATGGGCTGGACAAAATTATTGGCACCCTTTCAAAATTGTGGAACAATAAGATTTTTTAAAGAATGTGATGCTCCTTTAAACTCACCTGGGGTAAGTAACAGGTGTGGGCAATATAAAAATCCCACCTGAAAGCAGATAAAAAGAAGAGAAGTTCACTTAGTCGTTGCATTGTGTGTCTGCGTGTGCGCCACACTAAGCATGTACAACAGAAAGAGGAGAAGAGAACTGTCAAAATATCAACAATCTCAAGGTTACAAGTCCATCTCCAGAGATCTAGATTTGCCTTTGTCCACAGTACACAACATTATCAAGAAGTTTGCAATCCATGGCACTGTAGCTAATCTCCCTTGGTGTGGACAGAAGAGAAAAATTTATGAAAGGTGTCAACGCAGGATAGTTCGGATGGTGGATAAGCAGCCCCAAACAAGTTCCTAAGAAATTCAAGCTGTCCTGCAGGCTCAGGGAGCATCAGTGTCAGCGCAAACTATCCGTCGACATTTAAATGAAATGAAATGCTATGGCAGGAGATCCAGGAGGACCCCACTGCTGACACAGAGACATAAAAAAGCAAGACTACATTTTGCCAAAATGAACTTGAGTAAGCCAAAATCCTTCTAGGAAAACGTCTTGTGGACAGATGAGACCAAGATAGAGCTTTTTGGTAAAGCACATCATTCTACTGTTTACCGAAAACATAATGAGGCCTACAAAGAAAAGAACACAGTACCAACAGGGAAATTTGGTGGAGGTTCAATTCTGTTTTGGGGTTGTTTTGCTGCCTCTGGCACAGGGTGCCTTGAATGTGTGCAAGGCATCATGAAATCTGAGGATTACCAATGGATTTTGGGTCGCACTGTACAGCCCAGTGTCAGAAAGCTGGGTTTGCGTCCGAGATCTTGGGTCTTCCAGCAGGACAATGACCCCCAACATATGTCAAAAAGCCCCCAGAAATTGTTGGCACCAAAGTGCTGGAGAGTTCTTATGTGGCCAGAAATGAGTCCAGATCTAAATCCCATTGAACACCTGTGGAGAGATCTTAAAATTGCTGTTGGGAAAAGGCGCCCCTCCAATAAGAGAGACCTGGAGCAGTTTCCAAAGGAAGAGGGGTCCAACATTCCGTCTGAGAGGTGTAAGAAGCTTATTGATGGTTATAGGAAGTGACTGATTTCAGTTATTTTTTCCAAATCGTGTGCAACCAAATATTAAGTTAAGGATGCCAATAATTTTGTCCAGCCCATTTTTGGAGTTTGGTGTGACATTATGTCCAATTTGCTTTTTTTCCTCCCTTTTTTGGTTTAGTTCCAATACACACAAAGGGAATAAACATGTGTATAGCAAAACATGTGTTACTGCAATCCTTTTCTGTGAGAAATACTCAATTTTCTAGAAAAATTTCAGGGGTGCCAACATTTATGGCCATGACTGTATTTGTAAGTTTTGTAACTTTTAATTTTCATTAATGGCTCTGGTATCAGGGTATCCTGTCTGTAACTGCTGACACTTAGCTTTTCAGAGTTGCAAAATGTAGCATCTGAAACTGGCATAGCTCACAGTGCCGCTCCACCAATTACTGGTCGAAGCTGTGTCCAGTCTCAGTCAGTGGTTGGCAGAGTGGCACTGTGAGCTTTGTCAGCTGCAGCCCATATGCCTTGCAGCCCTAAGAAGCGAAGTGTCAGCATCCCTTAAAGGTTCATTTACATGAGATGGTGAATCCTAAGTCCTGGGATGTCTAATATTTAGGTATTAATAAATTAGATAATCACATTCTGTGTTCCTATTCACAACAATGTTTTAAAGTCCAATGTTCTGAAAAGTATGCTAATCTGGGATCACACAACTTCCTTGGATGTTGAATTTACGCAGTGCTACTGTACTTTGAACACGTGTGCGATAGTATACTGTGATGGTATTGTGTAGCCCGTAGAACCTAGAGGTGTCATTTAAAGCTTACTGCCAGTGATCCACTAATAAACCTCTTAGGATATGCATCAGTGTATAAAGTCTTTAATCTAGAATAAAAACTGAGTGCTTTGTGCTGTTTGTTCGCTACATTTCATTTCAATATGGCAGAAAGTAGGAGAAGATATGAATTACTACAGACCTTAAATTATGTCAACCGCAGAAGCACATTAATAGAGAGTGAATGCGGGAGATAGATGGAGATATAGAGTGAAATAGATTGCTAAAATTGATATAGAGAGAAATCAGGAGGAGAGTGCTAAAATATCCGGAATATTATACCGAAACTAGAAATTACAAGTTGTTTGTGTGTTTGTAGGAGAAACTTGCTAGGTAATAAAGACCCGTGATTACAGCAGCCTCTGTATTGTTAGGCTATGTACAGACGGTGAAATGTCCGACAAAAAATTTCCGTGCGGACATTCCACCAACAGCAGCGCGAAGACTGCTCTGAAATGTGCCGTCTCCTAGATGGCAATGCATTTCCACGCCGACTCCACAGAAAGAATAGACATGTCTTTTTTTTTGGCAGACCCCTGAATCTGGATTTCTACTGTGTGCACAGTGCAAAAGTATCCCACTGAAATCAATGGGACTCCACTGCTGCAGAATTTCCACGTGAAATTCTTCTACTGCAGCTGTGACCCTACCCTTAAAGAGAAAGGTTTCACAGAGGTGCTGTGCATGCAGATCTAAGATCACAATGAATGTTTTTATTTTTTTTACATATATATACGTGACCATGTACAGATTTATAAAGAGATAAATACCTATTTCCTTCTAATGGTGACTCAAAGACTGACATGCCAACAATATTGTTTTGTAAATGTTATATGCCTTTTTTTTTTTTAATTGTTCTAATTCTAGTGCCTATAACAAGCTAAATCTTATATTTAATATTTATACAGCACCATAGATGGTTAAATAGCAATCGGTAGCACTAATTATTAAAACTTTTCATTTAAAGGCAATATCAGGGCAGCCATCAGGACAGTGCCCCAAACTGGCCTCTAAATTAAAAAGAGGCTTGCCCTCTGATAGTGACCAGTCACAGTTATATTCATTGAAACAAAGAAAAACACATCAGTTTACGGATCAATATGTTAATTTTATTAGTACAAATTAAGATAAAAAACACTGAATAATGTAAAAAGTTACAAACACAGTAATGATAGTCCCGATGGACCAAGAATGAGAGCGGTGGCTAAGATAAGTAATACAATATAATATAAAGTGCAAGGGAAGGCATGTTATGATCTAACCTTAATATGAGTGGCAAATCCCACAACAGTAATATATCTATGGTAAGAAACTATACACACTTAAAGGAGTACTCCGGTGCACACTTTTTTCATGTTATCCCGTCCGGGCTGCAAAATAAAAGAAAACACACTTTATCTTACCTTCCAACGAGCCCCCGGAGCTCCGGTACAGGTGTTCGGTCCCCGGGCTGTATTCTTCTTACTTCCGGTTAGCCCGGCACGTCACACGGAGCTTCAGCCTATCACTGGCCGCAGCGATGTCCCACCTCGGGCAGTGATAGGCTGAAGCTCCGTGTGACGTGCCGGGCTATCCGGAAGTAAGAAGAATACAGCCCGGGGAACGAACACCTGTACCGGAGCTCCGGGGGCTCGTTAGCAGGTAACATAAAGTGTGTTTTCTTTTATTTTGCAGCCCAGACGGGATAAGATGAAAAAAATGTGCACCGGAGTACTCCTTTAATAGAATAATAGGAAATAATAATGGACCTGTAAAGACCACAATGGGAAACAAAATGCATACTTAGCCACACACTGAACTCTAAGGCTACACTTTATTAGTCCCTGTTACGCCTAGCGCTCCGGGTCCCCGCTCCTCCCCGGAGCGCTCACGGCGTCTTTCTCCCTGCAGCTCCCCGGTCAGTCCCGCTGACCGGGAGCGCTGCACTGTCATGGCCGTTGGGGATGCGATTCGCACAGCGGGACGCGCCCGCTCGCGAATCGCGTCCCAGGTCACTTACCCGTCCCGGTCCCCTGCTGTCATGTGCTGGCGCGCGCGGCTCCGCTCTCTAGGGCGCGCGCGCGCCAGCTCTCTGAGACTTAAAGGGCCAGTGCACCAATGATTGGTGCCTGGCCCAATTAGCTTAATTGGCTCCCACCTGCTCCCAGACTATTTCTGATCTCCTCCCATGCACTCCCTTGCCGGATCTTGTTGCCTTGTGCCAGTGAAAGCGTTTAGTGTGTCCAAAGCCTGTGTACCTGAACTTCTGCTATCCATCTTGACTACGAACCTTGCCGCCTGCCCCCGACCTTCTGCTACGTCTGACCTTGCCTCTGCCTTGTCCTTCTGTCCCACGCCTTCTCAGCAGTCAGCGAGGTAGAGCCGTTGCTAGTGGATACGACCTGGTTGCTACTGCCGCAGCAAGACCATCCCGCTTTGCGGCGGGCTCTGGTGAAAACCAGTAGCCTCTTAGAACCGGTCCACTAGCACGGTCCACGCCTATCCCTCGCTGACACAGCGGATCCACAACCCGTAAGCCGAATCGTGACAGTAGATCCGGCCATGGATCCCGCTGAGGTGCCGCTGCCAAGTCTCGCTGATCTTCCCACGGTGGTCGCTCAGCAATCGCAGCAGATTGCCCAACAAGGACAGCAGCTGTCGCAGTTGACCGCCATGTTACAGCAACTTCTGCCTCTGCTACAGCAGCAACCATCTCCTCCGCCAGCTCCTGCACCTCCTCCGCAGCGAGTGGCCGCTCCTAGCCTCCGCTTGTCCCTGCCGGACAAATTTGATGGGGACTCTAAACTCTGCCGTGGATTTTTGTCTCAGTGTTCCCTGCATATGGAGATGTTGTCGGACTTGTTTCCTACAGAACGGTCTAAGGTGGCGTTCGTAGTAAGCCTTCTTTCAGGAAAGGCCTTGTCTTGGGCCACACCGCTCTGGGACCGCAATGATCCTGCCACAGCCACAGTCCAGTCCTTCTTCGCTGAAGTCCGAAGTGTCTTCGAGGAGCCAGCCCGAGCTTCTTCTGCCGAGACTGCCTTGCTGAACCTGGTCCAGGGTAATTCTTCCGTTGGCGAGTACGCCATACAATTCCGTACTTTTGCTTCTGAACTATCCTGGAATAATGAGGCTCTCTGCGCGACCTTTAAAAAAGGCCTATCCAGTCGCATCAAGGATGTGCTGGCCGCACGAGAGATTCCTGCCAACCTCCAAGAACTCATCCATTTGGCTACCCGCATTGACATGCGTTTTTCTGAGCGACACCAAGAGCTCCGCCAGGAAAAAGACTTAGATCTCTGGGCACCTCTCCCACAGCATCCTTTGCAGTCTTCGCCTGGGCCTCCCGCCGAGGAGGCCATGCAAGTGGATCGGTCCCGCCTGACCCAGGAAGAGAGGAATCGCCGTAGAGAAGAGGATCTCTGTCTGTACTGTGCCAGTACTGAGCATTTTTTGGTGGATTGCCCTATCCGTCCTCCACGCCTGGGAAACGCACGCACCCAGCTCACGTGGGTGTGGCATCTTTTGGTTCTAAGTCTTCTTCTCCACGTCTCACGGTGCCCGTGCGGATTTCTCCTACAGCCAACTCCTCCCTCTCAGCCGTGGCCTGCTTGGACTCTGGTGCCTCCGGGAATTTTATTTTGGAGTCCTTTGTTAATAAATTCAGCATCCCGGTGACCCGTCTCGTCAAGCCGCTCTACATTTCCGCGGTCAACGGAGCCAGATTGGACTGCACCGTGCGTTACCGCACAGAACCCCTCCTCATGTCTATTGGACCCCACCTCGAGAGGATTGAGCTATTCGTTCTCCCCGGCTGTACCTCTGAGGTCCTCCTCGGTCTGCCATGGCTCCGGCTTCATTCGCCCACCCTTGATTGGACCACCGGGGAGATCAAGAACTGGGACTCTGCCTGCCACAGGAAGTGCCTCTCCCCCCCTCCCAGTCCCATCAGGCAAGCCTCTGTGTCCCCTCATGGCTCCCGTCCTTGTGTCTCCCTGCCCCGTGCCAAACTTCACCCTCTGCCCTCCCTCCCCATTCCAACTCCTGCTGTACTGCCTCCCGTTGAGGAAGCCCCCCATTCTTTCCCGGTGTCCTCATTCCAGGGGAGGCAGTTACCGGACAAAAAAAAGGGGAGACCTAAGGGGGGGGGTACTGTTACGCCTAGCGCTCCGGGTCCCCGCTCCTCCCCGGAGCGCTCACGGCGTCTTTCTCCCTGCAGCTCCCCGGTCAGTCCCGCTGACCGGGAGCGCTGCACTGTCATGGCCGTTGGGGATGCGATTCGCACAGCGGGACGCGCCCGCTCGCGAATCGCGTCCCAGGTCACTTACCCGTCCCGGTCCCCTGCTGTCATGTGCTGGCGCGCGCGGCTCCGCTCTCTAGGGCGCGCGCGCGCCAGCTCTCTGAGACTTAAAGGGCCAGTGCACCAATGATTGGTGCCTGGCCCAATTAGCTTAATTGGCTCCCACCTGCTCCCAGACTATTTCTGATCTCCTCCCATGCACTCCCTTGCCGGATCTTGTTGCCTTGTGCCAGTGAAAGCGTTTAGTGTGTCCAAAGCCTGTGTACCTGAACTTCTGCTATCCATCTTGACTACGAACCTTGCCGCCTGCCCCCGACCTTCTGCTACGTCTGACCTTGCCTCTGCCTTGTCCTTCTGTCCCACGCCTTCTCAGCAGTCAGCGAGGTAGAGCCGTTGCTAGTGGATACGACCTGGTTGCTACTGCCGCAGCAAGACCATCCCGCTTTGCGGCGGGCTCTGGTGAAAACCAGTAGCCTCTTAGAACCGGTCCACTAGCACGGTCCACGCCTATCCCTCGCTGACACAGCGGATCCACAACCCGTAAGCCGAATCGTGACAGTCCCCTTAGGGGACTTTTAGGAAGAATAATTAGATTCCTCATACAGATCAATGGAATTCCATAGAACTCCATTAATCTGTTTGCTCTGCCCTCGATTGATAGAGCCTGGATGAACCAGGCTTTATCAATCTCATAGCCGCAGCAGACAGGAAAGCAGATTTGGATGCGGTAGGGGGGGGGGGGGCGGTCCACCCCACTGGACCACCAAGTACTAGTTAAAACTCTCTTTAGATGCCGCTGTCAGCTTTGACAGCGGCGATCTAAAGGGTTAATAGCTGGCCACAGCAATCGCCCAATATCGGCTATTAACTGCGGCCCCAGCTACCGGAATCAGCTGGGGGCTGGCCAGTAGGGGCATGGGCTCAAGTGGGGAGCCCGCGCCATACACCGGTTGCCATCTCAGGACGAGCCAGCTCATCCTTAGATGGTAACCAGTTAAAATTGCCCTATTCTGACCCCTATAACTCATTATATTTAAATTAACATTATATTTTAATAGTTTGGAGGGGCTTATAGTTATTAATAAGAAACTTTTTATTACTAACTTTACTTTTTATGCCCCTATAGGGGACTTTCTATAGCAATCACTTGATTTCTTTTACTGTTCAGTGATATGCGTATGCCTTCTAAATCTACTGCTAGAAGGCAGCCATCAGGAGGCAGGTAAGGCGGTCATTTTGGCTCAGCTGGGGGTGGTCCGATGAGTCCCCTCGAGCCCTAATTGTTTAAGGCATCTAAAGAGTTAATGACAGGCTTCAGCGCGATCGCTGATGTCTGCCATTACCGGTGGTTCCCTGGCTGCTGATATATATAAAAAAAAGGTTGGTGACAGTGCCCATTTAAAGCAAGCGCAGCTCCTGTGCTTGCTTTATGAACAGGATGTAAATGTACATCGTGGTGCATTAAGTACCAGGGCAACAGGACATACATTTACGTACATTGGGGTAGATTTATCAAACCTGTGTAGAGGAAGAGTGGAGCAATTGCTCATAGCAACCAATCAGATGGCTTCTTTCATTTTTCACAGGCCTCTTCAAAAATGAAAGAAGCGATCTGATTGGTTGTTGCGGGCAACTGTAAAACTTTTCCTCTACACAGGTTTTGATAAATCTCCCCCATTGTCCTTAAATGGGCACTGACACCAACTTTATTTTTTGATATGTTGTAGTACTTATGTACTACAACATATCTCTAATATACTTTTATTATTATTTTTTTTTCATTAAAAAGGTTTAATTTACATTTAAAAACTGGCCACTGAAAAAGGACTGATTTTGGAGTGGCAATCAGTCCTTTTTCAGTTAGGCTGCACTCGCTCCCTGCCTGTCAATCAGACAGGCGGGAGCGAGCGCATTGGCTCCCCGACCACTGGCTGGGAGGCCACTCCTCCCGCACATCGCCGCCGCCGCCGCTGTCCCTGCACGCCCGCTGCCGGACTCTGCAGTAACTGCAAGTGTAATGAGGGAGCGGGGTATGCGGGGCGGGGGGGGGGGGGGTGGATGAGGGAACGAGCTAGTGCCGTAGCGGGGGGGACGGGCTAGCAAAATAAAAAAAATAGGATGGAGGGAGCTACCCTTTAAGGAGTTAAAGCAGTGCTTGAAAATAATGATGGCCTCACAAAATATTGACACTTTAGGCCCAATTTGGACATTTCCACTTAGGGTTGTACTCACTTTTGTTGCCAGGGTTTAATCATTATTGTCTGTGTGTTGAGTTATTTTGAGGGGACACAACATGAAACACTATTATACAGGCTGTGCATTTTAGCAGAGTGTAATTTCTTCAGTGTTGTTATGTGAAAACATAGAATAAATTATTTACAACAAATGTGAGGGGTGTACTCACTTAAAGGACATCTGCAGCGTGATTAACACTTATCCCCTATCCACAGGATAGGGAATAAGTGTTTGATCGCGGGGGGTCCGACCGCTGGGACCCCCTGTGATCTCCTGTACGGGGCCGCGGCTGTCCCGTGCAGGGGGCGTGCCAGCCGCAGCATGACGTTGCAGCCGGCACGCCAGCAAGTGAACTGTTATGTCTTGAAGCTTATGTGTTGGAAGCTGGAAAAATGGGCGAGCATAAGTATCTTGGAACTTCGAAAAGGGCCAAATCGAGATGTCTAGATGACTTGGTCATCACCAAACTGCTCCAAAGCAGCAAGGCTTGTGGGTTTTTCCTGTATGCATTGGTTAGTACATAATAAAAGTGGTTCAAAGAAGCACAGTAGGTGAACCTGGGACCCAAGGATCATGGTGTGTATGAACTAATTGATGTGCATAGGGAGCAAGGGCTAACCCATCTTCTCTGATCCCACAGGATTGTTGCTGAATTGCAAGTTGCTAACAACAAGTTAAAGGGGTTATACAGGAAAAAAAAAATTCTTATAGATCAACTCCAGAAAGTTAAAAAGATTTGTAAATTACTTCTATTAAAAATTCTTAATCCTTTCAGTACTTATGAGCTGCTGAAGTTGAGTTGTTCTTGTCTGATTACACTTGTCTCGGGAACCGCCCAGTTTAGAAGCAAATCCCCATAGCAAACCTCTTCTACTCTGTGCAGTTCCCGAGACAAGCAGAGATGTCAGCAGAGAGCACTGTTGCCAGACAGAAAACAACAACTCAACTTCAGCAGCTGATAATTATTGAAAGGATTAAAAAAAATTTATAGAAGTAATTCACAAATCTGTTTAACTTTCTGGAGCCAGTTGATATATAAAAAAAGTTTTTTTTCCTGGAATACCCCTTTAATGCTGGCTATGGTAGAAAGATTTTGGAATGCACAGTGCATCACAGTTTGTTGCATATGTGGCTCTGTAGTTGCAGTCCACTTAAGAGTACTGACCTCTGTTTAATGCCAGAGGCCCCTGCAAATTGCATTCTAGCATCAGAACTGTACCACTGATCATCGGAAATCAGTGGCCTGTTGGATGAATTACATTCTGCTGTACATCATTTGGACAGGGGGTGCATGTATGTTACTTCCCTTGAGAAAAGGATGACACCAGGAAGATGGAAACCCTGCTGAGGCAGCGTGATCCTCTACTGGGAATCTCTTGGGAGAGGTATATCAAAACTTTTTCAGAGCCTATAGCAACCCATCCGATCACTTTTTTTTATTTTAAAGGCCTTTGAAAAATAAAATAAGCAATCTGATTAGTAGCTATGGGCAACTGCTCCACTTTTCCTCTGCACTGGTTCTAATAAACCTCTCCCTTTGTTTTTCATGTGGTTACATTAACATGTACTATCATGTACAGTACCCATACTTTGCTGTAGACCATGCACACACTTTAATGATAATGATATTCCTTAACCCCTTAACGACTGAGCCCTTTTTCACCTTAAGGACTGAGCCCTTTTTCGCAATTCTGACCACCGTCGTTTTACGCATTAATAACTCTAAAACGCTTTTACCGAATATTCTGATTCTGAGATTGTTTTTTCGTGACATATTCTACTTTATTTTGGTGGTAAATTTTCGTCGTTACTTGCATCCTTTTTTGGTGAAAAATCCCAAAATTTCATGAAAATTTAGCATTTTGCATTTTCTAACTTTGAAGCTCTCTACTTGTAAGGAAAATGGACATTCACAATAAATTTTATTTTTCTTCACAAATACAATATGTCCACTTTATGTTGGCATCATAAAATGGACATATTTTAACTTTTTGAAAAAATTTGAGGGCTTCAAAGTAGAGTAGCAATTTTCAAACATTTCATGAAAATTGCAAAATCTGAAGGGACAGATGTTACAGAACTACAACTCCCAGCATGCCTGGGCAGTCTAGGCATGCTGAGAGTTGTAGTTTGGCAACATCTGGAGGGCTACCGTTTGGGCACCAGTGTAACAGTGGTTTCCAAACTGTGACCCTCCAGATGTTGCAAAACTACAACTCCCAGCATGCCCAGACAGCCTTTGGCTGTCTGGGCATGCTGGGAGTTGCAGTTCGGCACCCACTAGGAAGGGCAGCAGTAAATATCGCTTACTGCCCCCCCCCCCCACCGTCGCTTACCCCCCCCCCCCCCCCCACCGTCGATTCCCTACCTGCGACGTGATCTCCGCTGTCTTTGCGCTGATCTTCGGTCCCCATGCATCTTCTTTGCAGGTACCGGCCTCCATCTTCTTCCCCCCCCCCCCCCGTTCTGCCCGACATCCAGTGGTGGGCAGAACGGGGGTTGCCATGGCAACCCAGTATCCTGCGCTGCCATTGGTCAGAATCAGTTCTGACCAATGGCAGGGGATAGGAGGAGATCGCAGCACTGCGACCTCGCTCCTATCCCTCAGGATGATCGGGGCTGTCACTGACAGCTCCGATCATCCCTATTTTCCGGGTGATCGGGTAGCCAGAGACCCGATCAGCCCGGAATAGCAGAAAATCGCATGCCTGAATTGACATGCGATTTTCTGCGATCGCCGACATGGGGGGGGGGGTGTGTCTCTCAGGACCCCCCACGGCGAATGATTTCAGCAGGCATCCCGGTCCGGTCCCCAACCGGCTAGCGGCGGGGACCGGAATTCCCACGGGCGTATGCATACGCCCCACGTCCTTAAGGACTCGGGATGCAGGGCGTATGCATACGCCCGGCGTCCTTAAGAGGTTAAAGAAGCAATCCAGTTTTTACTCACCACCACTAGTCCTACAGCGTCGTTTGTTTAATTCCAGCGCAGCTGACCTGTGCGTTCTATTACTCTAAGTTGGTCATGTGAACACTTTTCTGACTCTCCAAATCTTCCAGTTCCTAAGGCTATGTTCACACCCCGGAACTTCCGTGCGGAATTCTGCATTGGAATTCTGCATGGAGATTCCATTGCAGCAGAGTCTCGTTGAATTCAACAGGATTCTGCTGCACTGTGCACATGGCGAATTTCCGCGCCAGATGTTTCTGACATGGAAATTCTAAATTCCGTGTCCGCATTCTTTCATTCTGTTCATTCTTCCTGCAGATTCAAAACAAAATGCATTGCCGTCTATGAGATGGTGAACTCCCGTGCGGTCCTAGCGCCGCCATGTTATTCCAGACACCACTGGACACCTTCAGAAGTCTTGTGGATTCCATGTCTTAAAGGTGTAAAGCTTTAGTGGCAAGAGGGAGACCTACGCAATGGGATGGTGGCTGTAATATTAGAGCAGATTGGTATATATATTTCTATTAGAATATCCGTGCTCTTCATTCTTACTGATGTAGAGTTGAAGCTGTAGCTGAAGCCACTTCCATGTAACATAAATTTGTGACTAAGTCTAGAATGCTATATCAGCTTGTCCCTGGTATACTCTAGTGAATGTCTGACAGCACAGTTCTAATTACAGAACATAATATCCCAGGAAAAGCATAAAGCGTTCTCCTTTAGTCTGCATCTAACAAACTAATGTAATTAACATTTGACAGATTGCAGATATAAATATACATACTCTTTAGAGGCAATGTATACTGAACTCTTTTTTTTTTCTGCAAGATGTACTTTTTTTTAGACCGAATGGGGCAAGTTTGTTATTGATTTCATGTCCATCATCAGCTTCCAATTCCGAAGACAAACCTTCACACAGTTTTTCTGTAAATTTAACAAAAGTACCTTTTGTAGATTTTATGGGAAATATTGCCATTTGTGTAAGCTAGCTAGGCTTATAAATAAATGTGCCAGTCCTTTCACCCTTGAACCTGCACCTCTGTTGTTTCTTGCTAGAATACTCAACTCGATTTTAAGCTGTAATACCCTCTGTAAATCCAAATATTACTTTAGTCATTGTAAAAATGTAGTGGGTACAGGTCTTTCCAGTGCTTTGATATATGTGCCCCTTTCTGTACACCTCCCACTGACATTTTTTTAGCATTACATGTGCATATCCTATTCACACATTTCGGAAAATGTTTGCATGAAATAATTAGGGATGAGCGAATCAAATCTGACGAATCCGAATTTCAGGAAAAATTTGATTCACAACGAATGCGCATTGCTTCATTAAACTCCATTTAGTGTGATCCAGGCTCCAGGGCATCAAAAATGGCAAATCCACATGTAAGGACATGGGCAAGGAAGGCGGGAACAAGGGTAGGCGGGATGACCCTGAATGACATGCAGCCTATCAGCAGCCAGCCACTCCTGTGATATCACAGCCCTATATAATCGGCAGCCATCTTGCAGCCAGTCACTTCAGCCTTTTATTACAGAGAGATAGAGAGGGACAGACAGCACTGTGTGTTGCACAGAAAAGCATTTTCCAGCAGAGATTCACCTCCCAGTCACATCAGCGTTCTGTTGCACAGAGAGGGGGACAGAGAGCAGTGTGTTGCACAGAAAAGCATTTTTACAACAGCAATTCACCTCAAGCCCAAATCCTGCCTAGAAGTACTGATAGGGAAGGGAGTGAGATTGAGAGAGAGAGTGCAATTTTGGTTGTATTACACAGCGACTGTGTGCTACAGCACTGGTGTGTACTGCTGGTGTTGTATACAAATATTGTTTTAAGTGCTCTGGAGCGCATTGTCCTCCCCTCATAAGTGCATACCACATACGGGCATCTAAGTGGTGTACTATTTTGTTCCTGTTAAAGTCTTCAGGACCTAGATACTGTGAAAGGCCAGACAAAAGTACACACTGGCTGGTGTTGTAGACAAATACTGTTTTAAGTGTGATGGAGCGCATTGTACTCCCCTCTTATACGCACTATGTCAGACAGAGAAGGGCCAGGACGTGCACAGAGGAGTGGCAGAGGCCTAAATTCATCAGGCAGAGGTCGCAGCAAACGAGTGGCAGCAGGAGTCGCAGTGAGAGGCCTGAGCTCCCAGTATCAGCTTGCTGTCATGTCTCGACCAGCAACC
The DNA here is from genome assembly GCF_029499605.1 of Hyla sarda. Classification (NCBI taxonomy): domain Eukaryota; kingdom Metazoa; phylum Chordata; class Amphibia; order Anura; family Hylidae; genus Hyla; species Hyla sarda. The sequence continues at coordinate 157,160,952 of NC_079192.1, forward strand.
CATCTGCGGTCATCGATTTCTTAACACGGTCATCCATTTCATCACAAGTAACATCTGACACCCCCAGTCAACAGTCGGTGGGTTCCTCAGACACAACCCTCAGTTGGCATGGCCCGGGAGCAGCCCCTGTCCTCCAATTGCCTCTGTCCTGTGCTGCTCCCTCCCTCACAGAAGTATTTTATACTGTGGGTTCAGCTCCACTATTTAGTGAAGACGATCTAGAGGACGGTCAGCAGCTACTGCCCAGCCAAGAAGTGGAGGAGACATCCGTCACTTCCTCCGCTAGGCGGGCAAGTAGTGATGAGGAGAGTGGCATGGGAGGTGGTTTTGCGAGCGTTCAGGCTCCTGAAGCAGAAACTGTTGAGGAACCTGAGGAGGACATAAGTGACGTGCAGACTAAACTCGATAATGATGAAGCGGATCGCACTTGGGAGCCGGGTGAAGAAGGGGCTTCATCATCATCTGGAGAAGAGGATTGCAGGTTGCCCGTGAGGTAGCAGCTGAGCCAGCAAGGTGGTAGCATGGTTGGCAGTCAACATGGTGGCAGAAGTGGAAAGTCTGGAGCCAAGCTTGCCCGGGGTAGACCACCTGCTTCGCGGCAGCCTACGTTCCCGGGAGGTAGTGAAACGGGTTCCTGGAGTCGGCGGCAGTAGCAGTCAATCAGTGCGGACTGTTGGTGGGAAAATCAGCTTCTCAGCGTTGTGGCAGTTTTTCATCAAGCATCCGAAGGAGGTTAACATGGCCACATGCAAGATGTGTCGGCAGAAGGTGAAGCGTGGCCAGGGTCCCAATGTTGGCACCACAGCCCTGCGTCAACATATGCAGCATCACCATAAAGTGGCCTGGGAGAACCGTGGCTCCGATGTGGTGGTCCAGCCAGCTGCATCACCCAGTTGGTCATACCCATCTTCCGTCGCTCCAGATGCTCTTGCTCCTCCTACTTCGAGTCAGTCATACCGCCAGCAATACCTCTGCGAAGTCATATCCAAGAGACAACAGTATGTGCCCACTCATCTAATGGTGCAGAAGTTGAATGTGCTCCTGTCCAAGTTGCTGGTGCAGCAGTTGCTCCCTTTTCAAGTGGTGGACTCTGCACCTTTTAGAGAACTGATGGCTTGCGCTGAGCTGAGGTGGAAAGTCCCAAGCCATCATTTTTTTGTGAAGAAGGCAGTACCAGTCCTGCACAATTTTGTGGAACAGAAAGTGGGCCAGTCCTTGAGCCTGTCAGTGTGTACCAAAGTGCACGACAGCACCGACGTGTGGAGCTGTAACTACGGTCAGGGATAATACATGTCCTTTATGGCCCACTGGGTGAATGTGGTTCCTGCACAGCCACAACAGCAACTTGGACAGGTCATGCCGCTTCCGCCTCCACACTCTCAGGCCGTTGGTCCTGTGACAGTGTGCGACTCTGCCTCCTCATCCTCCACCGTGTTCTCAGCCTCCACTGCGCGGACAAGTCTCAGTGCCCCTCGAGCATACCATGTGTGCAGGGCACGGTGGTGTCACGCTGTTCTTCACATGGTTTTCCTTGGCAAACGGAGTCACACAGGGGAGGAACTCCTAAAGTCATTCATGAGGAAATCGAATCATGGCTTACTCCACAAAAACTGGAAATGGGAACCATGGTGACCGACAACATCTTGTCTGCACTGCGACAAGGAAGCCTGAGACATGCACCCTGCATGGCACACATGTTCAATCTGGTTGTCAAGCAGTTCATGAGGTGTTCCCCCCATTTGCAAGACAAACTAACAATGGGAAGTAAACTTTGCATGCACTTCAGTCACTCGTACACAGCAAAGCACACCCTCCTTGAGCTGCAACGTCAGACGGCATCCCCCAACAAAGTCTGATTTGTGACATTTCTGCACGTTGGAATTCCACTCTCCATATGTTGGACCAAACAGAGAAAAGCCATCACCGATTTCTTGATGATCCAAGGGGGGGACCCCCTGCCTAACTTCAACGTTAACCAGTGGCAGCTCATACGTGACACCTGCCGATTGCTCAGGCCCTTTGAGGAAGCCACATTATTAGTCAGTCGCCAGGATTACAGGATGAACAACGTCATTCCCCTGCTTCATCTACTACAAGACATGTTGGAAACATTGTCTTATCAGGGCACTGGAGACATGGCGCCTGCATCTCATGGCCACATGAGCCCTGTGGGGGCTGAACTGGAGGGGGAGGGGCACAGTGGAGCCCAGTTTAGGTTTTGCAAGATGGGCATTTTTTTTAGTCATCTGACAGGAGAGGAGGAGCAGCTAGAGGGTTATGAGGAAGACGAGACAGAGGACCCAGACACACCATGGCAGTATGCAGTGGAGATGGCGGCAGGGAGTCCCTCCGAGTCACGCACACAAGTGACATGATGCATGCTCACTTGCTTGCGCAATGACCGCTGAATTGTCACCATTCAGCAGCGGGATGACTTCTGGCTCTCCACCTTATTGGATCCTCGCTACCGGCACAAAATTGGGGCCTTTTTTACACCCACTGAGAGGGAGGACAAACTGACCTACTACAGACACATCCTACGTAGTCAGTTGGCCAATGCCTATCTGAGCCATCGTCCATCCTCTCGCAGGTCTGACCTGGGGCGGCCCTCTGCGCTCACCTCCCACTGCCATGGCTGCTGGGGAGGGGTGGGGTGGCAGGAGCAGTACCAGCTCCATCAGCAGCAGCCTGAGTCTACAGTCACTGATGAGTAGCTTTCTTCACCCGCATAGTGAAGCAACTCATCAGCAGCAGGTAGACCTGGAGCATGACCTGAACGTGCAGGTGGTGACTTCTGGGCAGCCAAACTTGATTTGTGGCTGCAACTAGCAGAGTTTGCCCTAGAAAAGCTGTCCTGCCCAGCCAGTAGTGTGCCTTGAGAGTGTGTTTAGTGCAGCGGGAGCCATAGTAACTCCAAGGAGAACTCGTTTGTCCATGAAAAATGTGGAGAGACTGACCTTTGTGAAGATGAATCAGGCATGGATCAGCCAGGATTTCCACCCACCAATGCCTGATGCATCAGAGTAGATTGACCATGGTGCCAAACCAACACTTCACAAATATGGATAGTGCTAAACATATTTAAGGCGCTGCTCCCAGTTACAGACATTCCTCCGCATAGAGCTGGCGGTATGACCAAAAATGTGTATTTTTTTAAATTATCGCGGTATAACGGTATTTAACAGTATTTTTTTTTTTTGGGGGGGGCTTGTTAAAGTGTCAGAACATCAGGGTTTCCCCAACCAGTGTGCCTCCAGCTGTAGCAAAACTACAACTCCCAGCATGCCTGGACAGCCTGCGGATGTCTGGGCATGCTGGTAGTTGTAGTTTTGCAACAGCTGGAGGCACACTGGTTGGGGAAACAGCATTGTACTGTATACTCCCCCGCTGCTGTCTATCACAGCTCTGTACTACAGGGGATGAGGAGTCAGGGCAGCGAAAATCTCTCCATTCACCCCATCCTGACCCTCTTTCCATTCACCCCCCTGCACCCATTAACTCCCCTACACCCATTAACCCCATCCTGCCCCTCATTCCATTAACCCCATCCTGCCCCTCATTCCATTAACCCCCTGCACCCATTAACCCCCCTGCTCCTTTCATTTATCCTATCCTGCCCCGTATTCCATTACCCCCTCTGCTTCCATTAACCCCCCCTCCTCCTCACCTGTGCGCTGATGCAGCTGCTGGGAAGTGCCCCTGTCATCAGTGCAGTAAGGTGGGCGCTTCCCGCCCGGACTCAGGATCCTCTCTGGTGGTAGCGTTCAGCGCAGGATGCTGACGCTTCCGCCAGGAGGGAATTTGAAATTTTGATCTAAAGTGCCCACTGCGCTATTATGCGCCATGGCCACTTTAGAACAGTGAGCAGCAGAGGCGCAGCTCACGTGCGTTGTGTGAGGGGGCCCGCCACTCTTTCAAAGATAAGTGGGCCCCCTCACAGGCGGTCTGTCCGCCCCTGAAGCGCTCGCTCCCCTCGTCCTGCAGCGGGCACTAGGGGCCTCAGGAGCGGGCGCCGGAACTAGAAGAAATGCGGCGCAATGCTCTGCCTTATGCCGCAGGACCAAGGGGAGCAGACGCTTGTTATGAACACTGGCGAAGAGAGGGGAGAGGTGGACTGGAGCAGGGAGCCGGCTCGGGGCTCTGGGAAACATCAGAGCCAGGGGATGCAGTTTCTGCGCTTTCCCCTGGTTCTGATTGCAGAGAGGAGCCGGCCTGAAACTGCAGGGGGAGCGGGGATGAGGAGTCTCATCCTGCTCTCCCCTGACAGAGCGGAGCCGTGGGCTCTGTAATTCATTCATGGGCGGGGGGAGGGGCCCCACCGATATAGCGGTTTGGGGCAAAATTCATACCGTCGGAGAAAAAAAAACCTGTATCCAGTATGAACCGGTATACCGCCCAGCCCTACATCCGCATCAGACAACAAGTATTGAGGATATGCATTACGTAAAACAACTTTTAATAATATTCTTAGGATAAAATATATGTACCCCAATTTTTTTTTTTTTAAATCAAACAAAAGGAAACGTGTGCAAAAAACATGTGCCACCTACACCACTAAGTATTGATGGGATGCAAAGACCTCTAAAAGGTGGAAGGGAACAACATATGGTCCACACAGGGGTGTAAAAATTTCCCCTGTAAGTCCCTACTCTTGCAGTATTAATTCCCTTCTTGGCAAGTGTTACTCTCCCTACACAGAAACCTCTCCCTGTTTCTCCCTACAAACACTGCCATTTCCCAGGGTTTTTAGGTGGAAATAGAGAGTTTCCTGTGTGGGGCCTCCCTTTTTAGGGTGAGTAACAATTGCCAAAAAGGGAATTAATAATGCAAGAGTACAGGGGAAGTTTTTACCCTCAACGGTTACAATGGACCATATGTTGTTCCCTTCCATCTTTTAGAGGTATTTGCATCACTTCAATACTTGGTGGTGTAGGTGGCACATGGGTCCATATATTTTATCCTAAGCATAATATTAAAAGTTAACTTTTACATAATGCATGTCCTCAATACTTACTTGTGCACACTAACACTTTTACAAAATAGATCGTTTTCTTCTGCCTACCTGCCTCAGCTACTATGCTGATCCTGCCACCCGACTGATTCCACACATATGATGCCAAGTTCTACTTTTTTTAACCCACCTTCGTCACCGGGTACTGGTATTGCCACCCATTGCGTCACTTTCAGGACCCCTGATGCTGCTGCCACCTCCAGGCTGTCTCATTCTGCCACCATATGTTCTCATGCTGATGCCAGCTCCAGGCAGTCTCATTCTGCCACCATATGTTCTCGTCATGCTGCTGCCACCCCCAGGCTGCGTCATTCAGCCACTATATGGTCTCCTCATGCTTCCGCCACTTCCAGGCTATGTCATTCAGCCACTTTATGGTCTCCCCATGCTGCTGCCAACTCCATGCTGTCATTCAGCCACTAAATGTTCTCCTCAAGCTGCCGCCACCTCCACGCTGTGTCATTCAGCCACTATATGGTCTCCCCATGCTTCCGCCACCTCCAGGCCGTGTCATTAAGCCACTATATGGTCTCCTCATTGTGCCACTCTGTGACAGGGATTCTAATAGCGATGCCTCTGATCTGCATGTCATACTGAATAACAGTATTATTTCACTAACCCAGCACACACCCTATGCGTGTTACAGCAAGGCAAAGTGTTCTACATCCCTATTGAGGCTCTCAGTAGGCCAGAAATAGCAGCTTTTAAGAGGGATTTGCCGCAAATAAATTTGGACCGAAACTAATTTTGGGGGAAAATTCTGAGAATTGTCTGAATCAAATTTTAAAAAAATTTGCTCATCTCTAGAAATTATGTATAGGACTCACATTATAAAGTAGTTGTAGATTCCATGTTGAATAGACACAAACTGGCTCCATTAAAATGCATTGGAGTTAATCGGCATGTGGATCTGTTGGCCAAGATTCAGCTGTGGATTTCTGCAGCAAATTTTCCATGTCATGTGAATTTGGCCTATATCTCCTTTCCACTGCTTTTTCTCCAATCTTATAGGGGGAGATTTATCAAAACCTGTCCAGAGGAAAAGCAACCAGATTGCTTCTTTCATTTTTGATAAAGCCTGTGCAAAATGAAAGAAGCAATTGGATTGGTTGCTATAGGCAACTCAGCAACTTTTCCTCTAGACAGGTTTTGATAAATCTCACCCTATAACCCAGTTTCAAATTTAGAACTAGAAATATTATGTTCTTTATCCTTATTCTCCCTTAATGGGATACTCTGCCCCTAGACATCTTATACCCTATCTAAAGGAAAGGGGAAAAGATGTCTGATTGCGGGGGGGTCTGGCCGTTCAGAACGCCAGCTGTTCTAGGCTTCAGGCGGCCTTGGTCCTCACGCCCCCTCCATTAATGTCTATAGTAGATATATGGAGGGGGTGTGACGGCTGTTGTCGCTCGTAAGCAGAGTTCGCTCCTTTCATGCGGATTACTGGGGTGCCGGAGATCGCAGGGGTCCGTACGGCCTATCTTTTGGTGTCTAGGAGCAGAGATGATAAGATGTCTAGGGGCAGAGAAACCCTTTAACACTGTTTCCTCCAAGCACCAGACACCAGGGGAGAGATTTATAAAACCTATGCAAAGGAAAAGAGCAGTGTGAGCAGTTTCCCATAGCAATCAATCAGGTTTCTAAAAATAAAAGAAGCTATCTGATTGGTTGCTATGGGAAACTGCTCCACATTTCCACTGCACAGGTTTTGATATCTCCCTCCAAGTTTGTGTAACAGCCCAGGGTCTATGGTTTACTTCAAGGCAATCTGAGGTCATCATAAACCTGGTGACGGAGATCCTTATTCATGCTAGTGTTGCTCACGAATATTCGCAATTCGAATATTATTCGCGAATATCGCATATTCGCGAATTCGCGAATTTTGCGAATATAGCGCTATATATTCGTAATTACGAATATTCGTTTTTTTTTTTTTATTTTTTTTTTTTATTTATTTTTTTTTTTTCACAGTACACATCACAGTGATCACCCCTCTCTGCTTCCAGCTCGTGTGGTGTAAAGAAGGCTCTAATACTACTGTGTGAGACTGGCGTGTGAAAATTCGCATATGCGAAAATTAGCATATGCTAATTTTCGTATATGCGCATTTTCGCATATGTTAATTTTGTATATGCTAATATGCACATATGATAGTTTTCGCATAGCCGAATATTCGCATATGCGAAAATAAAACGGGAATATAACGAATATGCCAATATTCGCGAATATATGACGAATATTCGTCCATATATTCGCGAATATTCGCGAATTCGAATATGGCCTATGCCGCTCAACACTAATTCATGCACTGTCTTAAAGGGTTTTTGCCATACAGCTACCAAATATCACCAGTGTACAAGGAGCAAATATTATCACCATACATATTACCATCATACAGTTACTGACCAAACCCTGTATACCAAGGTTAATATTACAAGTAATACAAGTGTACAAGCACCAAATAATTTTGCCATACCATTACAACATAACACAACTACATAATGACTGGATAATCCCACCATGCTGTTACCGAATAAGATCCAGCTCTACACAGGTTTTGTGATTACTGTGCAGTGATTGTGATTACTGTGCAGTCCACTTCTGTGCCCTAATATAGTGGATAGGCTACTTTTTGCCTCATATAGTGAACGGACCCCTCTGTGCCCCATATAGTGGATAGCCCTCGCACTAGTGCATTGGTGCCCTCTATTCTCCCAATATAGTTGACTGAACACTACTACCAGTTTCAATGCATGAGTATGAGGCAAATTGACTTTCTGGTATTTATAAAGTAAAATGTCAATCTCCTATATGCTGTATCTTCTTACACTGATTTTACGGTGGTCACTGTTGTTCTTAAATTATTAGTTTAATAAAATGTATTCATAAAAGATCCTTTATTTTTCTCATTAAAAGCATGGTTCATTTAGGATGCAAGTAACCATTAGAATCATTTTGGATTGTATAAGTCCTTGTTTAATGTGAACAAAGACTTATACCATCCAAAATGTGTCTGATGGCCTTTTGCACCTACCCAGTACTGATTTTACAAACCCTGGCTATCTTTTACATTCATTTTCTGATATTCATGCTGGATTGGGCTGCCAGCAGTCTGAACAATTTGGGTCTTTTCTACACTATTAAATAATTACTTTTTTTCTTTAGCTATAAAATACATAAACATTTCAGTTTAGAAAAAAGTGATAGTTAATGAAGAGCTGCAGCCTGCACCCACCCAGAGAAAAAGGGTCACCGAAGCCCCATACTTTGTAATCATTATGAGGATTCAGGGGCATACCGTATTTTTCGCAGTATAAGACGCACTTTTTCTTCCCCAAAACTGGGGGGAAAAGTTGGTGCGCCTTATGCGGTGAATACCTGCAGCCATCAACGGCCGGGACCCGCCGCTAATACAGGACATCACCGATCGCGGTGATGCCCTGTATTAACCCTTCAGATCCGGCGATCAAAGCTGACCGCCGAGTCTGAAGCGAAAATAACACTAACCCGGCTGCTCAGTCGGGCTGTTCGGGACTGGGCGGTGAAATTGCGACGTCCCGAACAGCTTACAGGACATCGGGAGGGACCTTACCTGCCTCCTTGATGTCTGCTCCGTGCCGGGATCCCCTGCATGGCCGGCGCTCTCCTTCGACGCCATCACGTCGTCGCGCACGACGTCCCGTCATCCAATAGGAGCGGCGTGCGTAGCGACGTGATGACGGCGACGGAGAGCGTGGATCCCGGGGAAGGAGACGTCCGTAGCATCGGGGACACAACGGGGACGCGGTGACAGCGATGGTGCCACATCCAGGCCATCGGTCCGGAGCGACGGGGACACATGAGTATTACCTCCTATACCAGTGGTCTTCAACCTGCGGACCTCCAGCTGTTGCAAAACTACAACTCCCAGCATGCCCGGACAGCCGTTGGCTGTCCGGGCATGCTGGGAGTTGTAGTTTTGCAACAGCTGGAGGTCCGCAGGTTGAAGATCACTGTTGGGTTCAGAATCTTTTTTTTCTAGATTTTGGACCTTTAAAATAGGGTGCGTCTTATATGCCAGTGCGTCCTATAGGGCGAAAAATACGGTAAGTACAGATGCCATGTCCTCCAGCACTTCTAGGGGCTTCGGAGTGTCATCACAGCAATTTCCTAGGTTGTCCAACGTCCCCTGTTTTACTGTAATGGTTTCAATGCTTGGTGGATTGCACAAATTAATTTTATATCTTAACTGCTTCCTTTTGGCAGTGTGGTACCATTAATATATTTACATTTTATGTTCACTAAAAAATCTTATAATAGTTAAAAAATCTGATTAAAGTTGCATTGCACCACTAAAACTGGAATTGGCTGCATGTGGGCATAGAAGTATTACGCTTCACTGACAAAACTTAAAATTTAGAAAGCGATAATTACAGGATAGAAATATCACACCGCGGGCATTAGAATTTATAGTAGACACACATTTAGCCCATGACTAAGCCTGGCAAAGAGATTCTGCTGGGTTTTATGCCTTTCATTCCTTTTCGTTCTGTATATGTCTTTTTACTAACTCAGGCAATTAGGTGATTAAAGTTTGTCTCATCTTGATGGCTTCTTTTTAAAACAAAACTGGCTCAGAGATTGGCTTTTGGCCATACGTCTTGGTTCAGAAACAGCTAGATTGCTAGTCCTGCAGGTGCCTGGCCCCCTGTTGCAATGCAGGTGCCAGCTTTCTGTCCTGGCTCATGTTGGGAGGGGGGTCATATCTTGCCATGGTGATCTAGTGTGATCGCGCAGTGGGATAATCGCAGTGTATATTATTGTCGAAAACCTTGGCCTTGTACTGCTGGAAACCAGATAGGATGATATCATTCACTATTCATGCCAAAGTAATTTTTAAACTATTACATTATTTCAAATGAAACAGACATTAAAAGTTACTTTTCTTGATTTGCTTCATCTTCTCTAAGGGTTTGTTCACATCATGAATTGGCTGTGGTTTATGGGTATATTTCAGGATGCCAACAAAATAGGTATTTCATTGTATACCACAGCATACCCATAGGGTTCACTAGACCAAAATGAGTCTGTATTTGGTATTGTTTACACCTGTATACATTTAAGTTGAGGGACAGAAGAGCATATTCTAACAAACTTTTGTATCCTGCAAATAAAATGTATGTTGGTAGAAAACTGACCACATGTACTAAAAAATTGATGTAGACTCTAATAGTTCTAATAAGCCATATGGCTACACTGCAGGCATACTACTGAACTCTGTGGCTACACTGCAGGCATACTACTGAACTCTATGGCTACACTGCAGGCATACTACTGAAGTCTATGGCTACACTGCAGGCATACTACTGTACTCTATGGCTACACTGCAGGCATACTACTGAACTCTATGGCTACACTGCAGGCATACTACTGAACTCTATGGCTACACTGCAGGCATACTACTGAAGTCTATGGCTACACTGCAGGCATACTACTGAACTCTATGGCTACACTGCAGGCATACTACTGAACTCTATGGCTACACTGCAAGCATACTACTGAACTCTATGGCTACACTGCAGGCATACTACTGAAGTCTATGGCTACACTGCAGGCATACTACTGAACTCTATGGCTACACTGCAGGCATACTACTGAACTCTATGGCTACACTGCAGGCATACTACTGAAGTCTATGGCTACACTGCAGGCATACTACTGAACTCTATGGCTACACTGCAGGCATACTACTGAAGTCTATGGTTACACTGCAGGCATACTACTGAAGTCTATGGCTACACTGCAGGCATACTACTGAACTCTATGGCTACACTGCAGGCATACTACTGAAGTCTATGGTTACACTGCAGGCATACTACTGAACTCTATGACTACACTGCAGGCATACTACTGAACTCTATGGCTACACTGCAGGCATACTACTGAACTCTATGGCTACACTGCAGGCATACTACTGAACTCTATGGCTACACTGCAGGCATACTACTGAACTCTATGGCTACACTGCAGGCATACTACTGAACTCTATGGCTACACTGCAGGCATACTACTGAACTCTATGACTACACTGCAGGCATACTACTGAACTCTATGGCTACACTGCAGGCATACTACTGAACTCTATGGCTACACTGCAGGCATACTACTGAACTCTATGGCTACACTGTAGGCATACTACTGAACTCTATGGCTACACTGCAGGCATACTACTGAACTCTATGGCTACACTGCAGGCATACTACTGAACTCTATGGCTACACTGCAGGCATACTACTGAAGTCTATGACTACACTGCAGGCATACTAAACTCTATGACTACACTGCAGGCATACTACTGAACTCTATGGCTACACTGCAGGCATACTACTGAAGTCTATGGCTACACTGCAGGCATACTACTGAAATCTATGGCTACACTGCAGGCATACTACTGAAGTCTATGGCTACACTGCAGGCATACTACTGAACTCTATGGCTACACTGCAGGCATACTACTGAACTCTATGGCTACACTGCAGGCATACTACTGAACTCTATGGCTACACTGCAGGCATACTACTGAAGTCTATGACTACACTGCAGGCATACTAAACTCTATGACTACACTGCAGGCATACTACTGAACTCTATGACTACACTGCAGGCATACTACTGAACTCTATGACTGCACTGCAGGCATACTACTGAACTCTATGGCTACACTGCAGGCATACTACTGAAGTCTATGGCTACACTGCAGGCATACTACTGAAATCTATGGCTACACTGCAGGCATACTACTGAAGTCTATGGCTACACTGCAGGCATACTACTGAACTCTATGGCTACACTGCAGGCATACTACTGAACTCTATGGCTACACTGCAGGCATACTACTGAACTCTATGGCTACACTGCAGGCATACTACTGAAGTCTATGGCTACACTGCAGGCATACTACTGAAGTCTATGGCTACACTGCAGGCATACTACTGAAGTCTATGGCTACACTGCAGGCATACTACTGAAGTCTATAACTACACTGCAGGCATACTACTGAAGTCTATGGCTACACTGCAGGCATACTACTGAAGTCTATGGCTACACTGCAGGCATACTACTGAACTCTATGGCTACACTGCTACATACTACTCAAATCTATGACTACACTGCAGGCATACTACTGAACTCTATGGCTACACTGCAGGCATACTACTGAACTCTGACTGCACTGCAGGCATACTACTGAACTCTATGACTACACTGCAGGCATACTACTGAACTCTATGGCTACACTGCAGGCATACTACTGAACTCTATGGCTACACTGCAGGCATACTACTGAACTCTATGGCTACACTGCAGGCATACTACTGAACTCTATGGCTACACTGCAGGCATACTACTGAACTCTATGGCTACACTGCAGGCATACTACTGAACTCTATGGCTACACTGCAGGCATACTACTGAACTCTATGGCTACACTGCAGGCATACTACTGAACTCTATGGCTACACTGCAGGCATACTACTGAACTCTATGACTACACTGCAGGCATACAACTCAAATCTATGGCTACACTGCAGGCATACTACTGAACTCTATGGCTACACTGCAGGCATACTACTGAACTCTATGACTACACTGCAGGCATACTAAACTCTATGACTACACTGCATGCATACTACTGAACTCTATGACTACACTGCAGGCATACTACTGAACTCTATGACTACACTGCAGGCATACTACTCAAATCTATGGCTACACTGCAGGCATTTTACTTAACTCTATGACTACACTGCATGCATACTGCATTATATGCCATTTACAGGACGTGTTGAGGTATACTGTGGCTAACGCTGACCAAAAATACATATCACAGTATTTATGTAAGTTATGGTGGTTCCACGGTATTTAACGGTATTGCCACCGTCTGGCTCCTTACATGACAGTGCGCTCAGACTATCACCGGCCAAGACGGGACATAGCTGCGGCCAGTGATACGCTGACGGCTCTGTGACGTTCCTGTCCCCAGGAAGCAGCAAGAGGATCACAGCGGAGGACCTTGAGGCCAATACCGCAGCAACGGGGGAACCATAGGAAGGCGAGTCAAAGTTTATTTTGTTTATTTTTGCAGCCCGAGCACAGGAATATGTAAAACTCATCAGTACAGATGTCCTTTAATCGTTTCCAGCGCCGCAGCCCGCAACTCATTTATTTAAAGTGCCAGCAGCTCACAGAAGGGCAGCGAGAGCAGCGCCGGCGGGTAAAATATGATTAGTTCCCCGATGTGGGGGGACAGCGCTGCGGCTGATAATTCATTCATTCGAAGGGGGAAGAGGCCCGACCGGTATTGCGGTATAGGAAAAATTCATATTGTACAGAAAAAACAACGGTATTTGGTATGAACCGTTATACCGCCCAGCACTAACTGCGGCATGCAGCAAAACTTTAAAGAATCCCTAAACAATTAAAAGAAGAAACTAGAAGGAAAAAGAGTTTTGGAGGAGACATTTTATCAAAAATTGCTTAGAAAAGGGGTGTCTTTATTAAAGATTGCAACAAATGATCACATACTTAAAAAGAAAAACGTTTGTTATTAGTGTTGATGCAAGAGTCTTGTTTGGTAGGAAATTTATCATTGTCTGTGTACATCAAGTTTTTTATACCCCCATCATGAGTACTTTTCCCCCACATTTATCAAAGAGATGCTTATCCTAGATTAATAGTAAAGTACCCTAGATGTAGACAGGTTTCTAAGCTGTTAAATCACTGACCACTGAAAAAGCTTACCATGCTAATGTTGCAGAAAAAAAAAAGATAAACAGAGAATGGTGCTATAAAGTGCCGTTATCCTTCTGGATAATGATTCCCAAGGTGATAAGTATAGAAGGTGCTCAGCTTATTGTGTTGCGCTAGCCTGCACAACACTGCTTATAGTTTTATTTTACCTGGGTTCTTGTGTCTGTGATCTGGGAACTGCTGGTCGTTGGTACCAGGTCCGTCATGGAGTGGTGGAAGAAATTGAATAAAAAGATTAGCAGGGTGTTCCTGGAAGAGATCCGACTTTTGGCTCAGATCGCTCACTCAGTATCAATGACAAGGTGCATCAGAGATGGTAAAGAAATAAAGGTGTTTTTTTAAGGAGATACAAGTAGGGAGGAGTAGTGCTCCAGAAATGCATGTTCTCTACTTGTATCTCCTAATAAACACTTTTATTTCTTCACCATCCCTGATGCACCTTGTCATCGATACTCAGTGAGCGATCTGAGCCAAAAGCCAATACAAGCACTTCATTCGTTTAGTACTGCACTCACTCATATATTCGGTCAGCGAAGTTACTCACAAACTTAATAGCTTTTTCATCAACTTCTATTTATTTCAGTTTCCAAACTTCACATATGGTAGCGATAACTTCAACATCAGATTTCTGATCTTATGCAGGTCAGATGGAAAAAGACCTGTGCTCCATCCTGCCGCATGCTACGTTTCAGAGCAAACCCCCTTAGTCATGCGCATAGGTAGGACAGGCCAGGTGATAGATATAGGGCCTGTTCCTGTTAATTCTTTCAGCATTGTTCAGCACAATATACACTGCCATTAACCTATCACTGATGTAAACATAGAGAAATACCTTAAAATGACATGCTTCATTCAAACCTTTTGGTTTGAGAGATTCCAACTCTGTGATCCAATAAGTCTCACGGCGCAGTAAGTTCCTTCTATTATCTTCCTTATTCATTCTCAATTACACATTTTCATTAACTTGCCACCTAAGATCTGATACTACATGCCCGTTACTTCTGAAATGTCATGCTACATTAGATTCTCCATATTGAGTTTCCACATCGGTTATGGCGTCACTTTGTAAATATCTCAGAATTACTGACTTATGTTCACCTATTTTTGTTTTAATGTTCCGTGTAGTTTGCCCCACATACATTTTGCCATTAGGGCATTTAAGGAGGTATATAACATTAGTGCTCAAACAGGAGTGGAAACCTCTAATCTGTATTTTATGGCCCTTTGTAGGATGATAGATACAATCCCCTTTCACTATATCACTATACTGTATACAAGAGAGGCATGGATACATGCCTCTCTTCTTGGCTGCCAAAATAGTCTGTTTACTCTTCTTCTTTGCCACGTCACTCCTAATTAGTCTCTCTCCTAATGATTTTCCTTTTTTGAAAACAAACATGGGGGGTTCTTTAAACAACTTCCCAAATTTTGGGTCAGATGATAACAGTTTAACTTCAGTCCTTTACACACATAGGGATGACCTGGATATGATGTATAGTTTGGTAATGTGCTGATATGCTCTATTCTGTGTAAGCATACTATACTTCCAGGATACAGTATCCATATTTCAGGATGATTTGACTAATCTGTGTCACCGTTGACATGTTAGGGCTTGTATTCATACATGCTGACAGTTGTAACAATGCGAAAGTCATTGTTTTGCTATGTTTTGCAATTCATTACAACATTAATTTGCTGAAAAAATCATCTGTCTTCGCTTTCATTAACATTAAGTACTGTCTAGCCCTTCTGTTTCCAATAGACATTATGGTGTCAAATAAATCTGCTTACACTAAGTGATATTGTACTCTGCCTATCGCTAGGGACGTGTGCTAAGCAATTGATGGGTTTCACTTAACCCCTTTTCTCCTCCTAATGGATTCTGGACATATTTTACACTAGATAAACAGGAAGTCTTGTCATCAGGACCCTACTCCCAGACTTTTGAAAGACTAGCTCTGAGAAGGCAAGGTTGGAGCGTGTTAACCAAGGATATATATGGGGTGGGGGGAATCTACTGTAGATTTCAAAAAATTCTAGAGATAAACTAACCGGCTGGTTCACAGGCTGTAAATGGCAGGACATTCATCAATATCAGGCTCAATTGATATACAATAAACAGGGCCAGGCAAACTAAGTCAGTAGAATGTAGCAATAAGAGAAAAGATGTGGAATGATGAATTGGCACTGAACACAATACTGCTATATTCTATGGATTGTTGGTAATGGGACATACTGGAACTGGACAGGAGTACGGGAGGTGCTGCATGAGTATCAAGAGAACTCCAAATACTATCACTACCAAAGAAAAAAAAGAACGGAGCACTCACCCGGTTTTTGTCCTGAATATGCAGCTGATCACCAACGGGGTATACGTCTTCAGCAGGGAGGCGGTGGATGGAACGGGGGGAGCTCAGATGCCAGCCATGGACTGTATCACGCCGAACAGCGCTTCATCACCACCTCCCTGCTGAAGACGTATACCCCGTCGGTGATCAGTTGCATATTCAGGACAAAAACCGGGTAGTGGTTGTAAAAAAAAAAGCAAAGGCATGACAGGTTACACCAGTTTTTCCCAACCAGGTTGCCTGCATCCGATGCAAAAGGCTGTCCGGGCATGCTAGGAGTTGTAGTTTTGCGACAGATAAAGCCACCTGGTTGGGAAACATTGAGTTACACCATAAAATTGATAACAATTAAGTAATGGCACACACAGATTCTTACCGATAGTTCTATAGTTAATTTTTTAAGAAGCTGCCTTGGTGCTGTATAAATTGGCTACAATTTGTTTATTGCATAATACAAATATTTGTTAAACAGTCCACTATAAACACATAAAATAGATTTTACAGTACTTTTCTGGGGGTCTTTATGAAGTGCCATTACTACTCGATGTCACATTATCCTATATGGAACAGAGATCTACAAAGATGAAAGTTTTTACCTGAGTGAGACTTATTGTGACATACTAGAAAGTGATGTCACACTATAAAGTACATTTTTATTATTATGGAATATTATTTATATGAACATGTACTTTATATGCATTTATACTTTAAAGGATTAGTCTCATGGAAAAAAAAACATATCCCCTATCCTCAGGATAGGGGATAAGTTTTAGATCACTGGGACTCAGAGCACTGGGGCCCCCCGCAATCTCCTGTACAGAGCCCCAGCTCTCCCCTGCAGTGGCGTGTCACAACCCTCACCCTAAGCAGGGGCCACCATGCCCCTCCATATATCTCTATGGGAGAGATGTACGGCATGTTCTGGCTCTCCCATAGAAATATGTGGAGAGGGGGGCTCCATACAGAAGATCGCAGGGGGTCCCAGCAATTGGACCCCTCCACGATCTAAAAGTGATCCCATAATTTTTTTCCAGGAGACTGCTCCTTTAAGGCTTGGTTCCTACACAGTATTTTGGTCTTTATTATAGATAGTCTTTTTAGGCAAAATCTGGTGTGGGTCCACAGCACAGAAAAAGTCTTTCCATTATAGTTTTTTTCTGTATCCGTTCCCTTCCCGATTTTGGCTAAAAATACTGGTTGGAATACTAACCAAAATACTGTATGTAAACTTAGCCTAAATGTTATGCTGTTATTTGTAGCCTTAAAAATCTAGTCTTTGGTATCTAGTGAATGCCTGCACAGTACTATAAATTAATATGTAAACTAACTAATAGGAAAAATAAATGTTACATTGTAGGGTCACCCCATCGTCGGAGAACCCAAATGCAGCCACTTCCAGTACTAGCCAAGGAAAGCCATCTCTACGGAGAATAAAGGGACGAATCCACAGAAGCAAAAGCCTCGACAGTGTGGACCTCTGTGAGTTCAATGTAAGTGCTTAGAATATTCCCTTTGTAAGTTTTTAATAACTCTGTGTTTTGAAGATAAGGCATCTCTTGTGTGTTGCTTTCTCACTGACACTATTTCTCAATGAAAATACCAAAGTAACACAACTGTACAATTCTATGCCAACTAATAATCCTATAGGAAAAATACTCTATCTATCTATCTATCTTCTATATCTTCAATTTATGCAGCTATCAATATATGTATGTATCTGTCTATCCTTCTTTCTAAGTATGTATCTATCAAGGTATTATATGGAAATTAGATACATTTTCAGTTTTGGAATGCTTTATTCAGGAGACAGCAAGTTTCTGCTTTTCCAGATGGCAGAAAGGAAAGCTGGCATATCAGTCATGGAAATGATTTGCAGTTAAACCCATTTTCATCCTGATCCAAAGGTTATTGTTAGAAACCATTTTAGAACATTCTGCTAATGCTGGTAATTTACTGACAACTGGCCACCAAACTACTTATACCAACTCATTGCTTAGGCTGGAATTCCACTTGTTTTTTTTGGGGGGGAAACGCCAATTCTGCCGCATGGCGTTTTTCCAGCCAAAAAATGCTGTGGCCAGATGATACCTGTAAATCAATGAGAAATTGCTATATTCTTTTTCCACTTGGCGTTTTTCAGTTTGGCATTTTTCCACTCTTTTTTGGCATGTTTCAGCTCCTTGGCAGTTTTGCTAAATCGGCGCATGTTGAGCCTATGGCGTTTTTTCCCCTGAAATTGTTGCGTTTTTCTCCCATAGAAGTCTGAGTAAAAAAAATGCCAAGAAAAACGCCATGTGGGTTTTAACTGTGGCGTTTTTTCAGGCGATTTTTATAGTTTTTTGGACTTTAGTGACCTTTTTTTTAATAAAAGTTTGTAGGGTACCATAAAAATAATTATAAAAAAGATACAGTGGTGATGGAAAAAATTGTATTTAACGAAAACTATCTTTTTTATAACAACATTTTTATAATTTTTTTTAACAGGGATCATTTATGTGTGCAGGCAGGGCACAAAAAATGTGTCCGACAATAATAAAAATGTAGTGTGTATGTTTTTCACTTTATTTTCTTTATTTTGTTTAGGTGATACTACTACTTCCAGCATGAAACACACTGTTCCATGATGGGAGTAGTAGTATCTGTACTAATTGACAGATCACCATGGGTCCATTGCGATTGTTCTGTATAATTTATAGATGCAGCTAGCCGCTCTTCTATGGTCCCCTGCACTGCCGTATATATACACATATTCCTATTTCCCGCAGAGCTGTGATTGGCCAGATGGTTCCAGCCAATCACAACTCTCTGTGGGAAATATGAATAGGTGTATATATGCGTCAGTACAGGGGACCAGAGAAGAGCGGCCGTCCGCATCTATACATTATACAGGAGGATCACAGCTGGTGTCACGAGTGACATCCGCTGTGATCTTTCCTTAACTGTAGGTACTACAGCTCCCAACATGGAGCAGAGTGTGCTCCGTATTGGAAGTAGTAGCACCTGCAGTTAAAGGGGTATTCCAGTAATTTTTTTTATTTGACTATGCTACAGGGGCCGTAAAGTTAGTGTAGTTCATAATATAGTGTCTGTACCTGTGTGTGACGGTTTTCTCACAAATCTTCTGTGTTTTTCACCCCAATATTTATTTTTAACAGCATACAAAATGACTGTTGTCTTAGATTTTTCCCAGGTTGCAATGCGGCTGAGACCTTACTCACTAGTCAGCTGATGACAGGGAGCCTGTCTGCTTCAATGGGTGGAGTGATTGCTTGGTGGGAGAGAGATCAATCTGCAGCTAATGCAACATCTGTAGGCACCCTGATTGAAAACCACAGGTCTTTTGAATGGATAGGGTGGCTGATACATGGGAGGGAGGAAAATGGAATTATGGGATTTGCAGTCGAAAAAAGAAAACTGAAACAGGAAATACCAGTTCACAAAAAGCTAGCCACAGTGTAATTTCACTACATAGCCATATAGCCCAAAGACAAGCGCAGATCCTTCCTAAACATGTCCATTACTGTCTGCCAGGTACGTACTAAAATCACCTTATGGTGGATAACCCCTTTAAGGACAGATCACAGCAACTGTCACTCGTGACACCCGCTGCGATCATCCTATCTATTGCAGAGATGCTGAGCGGCTTTCTTCTGGGCTTTCATCTCTGCACTATACTCCGGCCGACCAGTGATATGAATAGAACATCTCTCAATTCATATTTCCCTCTGAGAGCAGGGATTGGCTGCAACCATCTGGCCAATCCCCACTCTGGGCTGAAAATATGAATGAATGATGTTCTATTCACATCAATGGCCGGCCGGAGTACAGAGCAGAGATGCGAGCGCTGTATAGAGTCTCTCCACATCTCTGCTATATTATGGACGATCGCACCGGGTGTCAGGATCGACACCTGGGGCGATATGTCTATTAGTACAGGCACTACTACTTCCATCATGGAACAGTCTGCTCCATGCTGGGAGTAGTAGTACTACCTAAAAAATTTAAGAAAAATTGAGAAAAAAAGTGAAACACACATACACACTTTATTAAAAATAAAAATTAATTATAAAAAAAATTCCTTAAATAAATTTTTTCTCATCCCTACTGCATCCTTTTTTTATTTATTATTATTGTTTTTTATGGCACCCAACACATTTTGAAAGAAAAACGCCAAAGGGACCAAAAATGCAATTTCGACTCAAATGCAAAAACACCAGAAAAATCGTCAGACGCAGAAAATTGCACTGGCCTTTTTTCTGGTGTTTTCTAGCCATAAAGGGAGCCTAAGGTCAACTTTACAGATACTGCACTTTATTCAAAAATAAAAAATACCTACACCTTGAAAGCATAGGTGGTGTATTACATTAAGTTCTTTATGAAGCGTCTGGTGGATTATGTCTTGAGTTGATGTGGGCGCCATTTGATGCCATTCATTGATTTTAGAAACTATGTACCAGTTATAACTCTGTACTTTTAGATGTGTCAGCAAGACAATGTAACCTAGTCTCCTTCTTTCAAGGTGGTTTTCCAGGGCTTTCATTTAAAGAAAGCCATTCAAGAACCTATATGCATCCGACAAATAGGGCTGGCTGTAAAGCATTACTAATGAGTTTTTTTATTTTATTTATTTTTATCAGAGTATTTGACATTTATAGTAGATACCTATTTTATTCATAGGATGACTAATGGAAAAGACTAAATATACAGATAAACCGTTTTAAGATAACCAACCAAAATGGCAGAAAATAGTGGTCTTCTATGCGGGTGGTCTTCTAAATAATGCACTATAAATGGAACTTAAAATTTGGCCTTGTAAACATGTGGTCTTCTCAAAGAAGTGTTTTTTTTTGAGAGGTTTCACTGTTATTTATACAGAGATCTGTTACATGTTACATTGTGCTTATGTCTACTGTAATCATAGTACCATGACTTATTGTGCTTAACTTTTTAGACTAGATAAAATGAATTATATGTATAATCATATACAATAGAACTAAACAAAAATTTTGCATGGACATAAGTATGTATATCCTTTGCTTTGAAACTTGAAATTTCACCCTGGGGGCCTCCCAGAGTGAAAACTTAATGTGATGCACAAGGCCACAACGTAAGAAAATGTGAAAAAAGTGAAAGGGTCTGAAAACTTTCCGAATGCATTGTATAAGCTCTCACACCTAACAATGCATATCAGAGCAATCTTTAATCCCTTAAGGACCCGGCAATTTTTTGCACATCTGACCACTGTCACTTTAAGCATTAATAACTCTGGGATTAACTTTTCATTCTGATTCCAAGATTTTTGTGACACATTCTACTTTATGATAGTGGTAAAATTTCTTCGATGCTTGCATCATTTCTTGGTGAAGAAAATTCCCAAATTTGATGAAAAATTTTAACTTTGAAATTCTCTGCTTATAAGGAAAATGGACATCCCAAATAAATTATGTATTGATTCACATATACAATATGTCTACTTTATGATTGCATCATAAAGTTGACATGTTTTTACTTTTAGAAGACATCAGAGGGCTTCAAAGTTCAGCAGCAATTTTCCAATTTTTCACATCATTTTCAAAATCAGAATTTTTCAGGGACCAGTTCAGTTTTGAAGTGGATTTGAGGGGCCTTCATATTAGAAAAAATGACCCCATTATAAAAACTGCACCCCTCAAAGTATTCAAAATGACATTCCATAAGTGTGTTAACCCTTTAGGTGTTTCACAGGAATAGCAGCAAAGTGAATGAGAAAATTCAAAATCTTCATTTTTTACATTCCCATGTTCTTGTAGACCCAGTTTTTGAACTTTTACAAGTTCAAAAACTAAAATTTGTAACCCATATTTTTCTCGAGTAAGAAAATATCTCATATGTGTATGTCAAGAGCTCTATGGATGCACTACAGGGCTCAGAAGGGAAGGAGCGACAATGGGATTTTGGAGAGTGAGTTTTTCTCAAATGGTTTCTGAGGGGCATGTAGCATTTGGGAAGCCCCTATGGTGCCAGAACAGCAAAAAAAAAAAAAAAACACATGGCATACTATGGAAACTAAACCCCTCAGGGAACGTAACAAGGGATACAGTAAGCCTTAACACCCCACAGGTGTTTGACAACTTTTGGTTAAAGTTGGATGTGTAAATGATGTTTTTTTTCTCTCACTAAAATGCTTGTTTTTTCCCCAAAATTTGTAATTTTTACAAGGGGTAATAGGAGGAAATGTCCCCCAGAATTTGTAACCCATCTCTTCTGAGTATGGAAATACCCCATGTGTGGACGTCAAGTGCACTGTGGGCGAACTACAATGCTCAGAAGAGAAAGAGTCACATTTGGCTTTTGAAAAGCAAATTTTGCTGAAATAGTTTTTGGGGGGCATGTCACATTTAGGAAGCCCGTATGGTGCCAGAACAGCAGAAAAAAAAACCACATGGCATACTATTTTGGAAACTACACCCCTCAAGGAACGTAACAAGGAGTACAGTGAGTCTTAACACCCCACAGGTGTTTCACGACTTTTCGTTAGTCAGATGTGTAAATGAAAAAAAAATATTTTCACTAAAATGCTGAGTTTTCCCCCCCAAATTTTACATTTTTACAAGGGGTAATAGGAAAAAATGCCCCCCAAAATTTGTAACCCCATTTCTTCTGAGTATGGAAATACCCCATGTTTGGATGTCAAGTGTTCTGCTGGCGCACTACAATGCTCAGAAGAGAAGGAGCGCCATTGAGCTTTTCGAGATAGTTTGGTTGGAATAGAAGTCGGGTGGCCTTGTGCGTTTACAAAGCCCCCCGTGGTGCCAGAACAGTGGACCCCCCCACATGTGACCCCATTTTGGAAACTACACCCCTCACAGAATTTAATAAGGGGTGCAGTGAACATTTACACCCCACTGGCGTTTTACAGATCTTTGGAATTGGGGGCTGAGCAAATGAAAAATTAACATTTTTCATTTTCACGGACCACTGTTCCGAAAATCTGTTCCGACACCTGTGGGGAGGAAATGCTCACTGTACCCCTTAGTACATTACGTGAGGAGTGTAGTTCCCAAAATGGGGTCACATGTGGGGGGGGTCCATTGTTCTGGCACTATGGGGGCTTTGTAAACACACGTGGCCTTGAATTCCGGACAAATTTTCTCGCCAAAAGCCCAATGGTGCTCACTCTCTTCTGAGCATTGTAGTTCACCCGCAGGGCACTTTACATCCACAAATGCGGTATGTTCTTACTCAGAAGAAATGGGGTTATAATTTTGCGAGGCTTTTTTTCCTATTTTCTCTTGTGAAATGTAAAAATTTAGGGTAACACCGGCATTGTATTTAAAAAAAATGTGTATTTTGTTTTCCCATCCAACTTTAACAAAAATTCGTCAAACCCCTGTGGGGTGTTAAGGCTCACTATACCCCTTGTTACGTTCCGTGAGGGGTGTAGTTTCCAAAATGGTGTCACATGTGGGTATTAATTTTTTTGCGTTTATGTCAGAACCGCTGTAAAATAAGCCACCCCTGTTCAAATCACCAATTTTGGCCTCAAATGTACATAGCGCGCTTTCACTCCTGAGCCTTGTTGTGCGCCCGCAGAGCATTTTTCGCCCACATATGGGGTATTTCCATACTCAAGAGAAATTGTGTTAAAATTTTTGGGGGTCTTTTTTTCCTTTTACCTCTTGTGAAAATAAAAAGTATGGGGCAACACCAGCATGTTAGTGTAAAAAATTTTTACATTACATTTTTTTTACATTAACAGGCTGGTGTAGACCCCAACTTTTCCTTTTCATAAGGGGTACAAAGAGAAAAAGCCCCCCAAAATTTGTGACACAATTTCTCCCGAGTACGGAAATACCCCCCTAAACTGTTTCCTTGAAATATGACAGGGCTCCAAAGTGAGAGAGCACCATGCGCATTAGAGGACTAATTAGGGATTGCATAGGGGTGGACATAGGGGTATTAGGGTACATTCGCACTGGCGGAGGTTTACGAGGAGTTTGCGCTGCGGCGGTAAATTTGCCGCAGCTCTAACTTGAAGCAGGAAACTCACTGTAAACCCGCCCGTGTGAATCTACCCTGTACATTCACATGGGAAGGGGGGTGGGGGGGGGATGCAGACTGTGCATGCTGGGAGTTGTACTTTTGCAACAGTTGGAGGCACACTGGTTGGAAAACCTTCAGTTAAGTTCTGTTATCTAACTCCCAGCATGTACTGATCGCTGAAGGGCATGCTGGGAGATGTAGCTATACAACAGCTGGAGGTATGCAACTACAACTCTCAGAATTTCGAGACAGCCGTTTGCTATTTGTGCATGCCGGGCGTTGTAGTTTTGCAAGATTTAGAGGGCCATGGTTTAGAAACCACTGCACAGTGATCTCTAAACTGTGGCCCTCCTGATGTTTCAAAACTACAAATCCCAGCATGCCCAGACAGCAAACTGCTGTGTGGGCATGCTGGGAGTTGTAGTTTGCAAGATCTAGAAGGCCACAATTTAGAGATCACTGCACAGTGATCTCCAAACTGTAGCCCTCCAGCTGTTGCAAAACTACAAATCCAAGCATGCCCTAACAGCAAACAGCTGTCTGGGCATACGGAGAGTTGTAGTTTTGCAGCTTCTAGAGGGCTATAATTTAGAGACCACTGTATAGTGGTCTCCAAATTGTAGCCCTTCAGATGTTGCTTAGCAGCTCACCGGCTTCTGTAGTCTTCACCAGGGAGCCAGCCGCACGTCACCGCCACCCGCTGCCGCCGCTGATTGTCGCCGCCGCCGATAGTAATTGACCTCAGGCATCGGTCACAGGACAGTTCCCCCGTTCTGCTCGGACTACTGTGGGTGTAACGGGGGAACCGAACTTTAACCCGCCCCCGATCTGCTATTGGTTGTTCGCTTCTGACCGACCAATAGCAGGGATAGGAGGGGTGGCACCCCTGCCACCTTACTCCTATCTCTTCAGGAGGATCGTGGGTGTCTTGGACACTCCCGATCCCCTTTATTTTCCCGGTCACCGGAGACCCACATGACCCGGAATTGCCGCAGATTTGCGTCGATCGCTGATATGGGGGGTGGTCTCATGACCCCCCTGTGCACTTGCACGGGATGCCTGCTGATAGATATCAGCAGCCATCCCAGTCCGGTCCCCGCGCAGCGTTCAACTTTGAAGTGAAAGTAAACTAATGTCGGTTTGCTCAGGGAGCTGTTCGAGATTGCCGCGATGAAATCGCGGCATCCCGAGCAGTTTACAGGACAGGGGGAGGGCCCCTACCTGCCTCCATGCTGTCTAATCACCGAATGACTGCTCAGTGCCTAAGATCCAGGCATGAGCACTCAATTGGCAGAATCATTTTCCTATGAGAAACCATTGAACAATGTAAAAGATCAGTGTGTGCAGTGTTATAGGTCCCTATGGGAGTTATAACACTGCAAAGAAAAGTGAAAAAAATAAGTGAATAAAGATCATTTAATCCCTTCCCTAATAAAAGTTTGAATTTTCCCATTTAAAAAAAAAAAAAAACAGTGTAAAATAAAAATAAACATATATGTGGTATCACCGCATGCGGAAATGTCTGAATTATAAACATATATCGTTAATTAAAGGGCATGGTCAATGGCATAAAACAAAAACAGAGAGTAAACAATCCAGACTCGGTGGAGACACTACACGATATTAAAGCATCAAAGAATATCAGGACATACCCTTCTGGGGTCAAGGTCTCAGTTGGTGGACATTAACATACGATGCATACAAAAGTAAGGCATAGGGTGAAGCAAACATCTCCACCAGTGTCACTTTAAGGCTAACTTACAAAAAAAAAAGGGGGGGGGGAGGGAAAAGAGCCAAGGGAAAAGCAGGAGGGGATGTAGGAAAGGGAAAAGAGTCAGAATGGGTAAGAAGAAGTAAGCAACCTGGAGGGGGAAGCTCAGAAAGCAAAACGGCAGAAGAGAGAAAAAAAAGAGAGAGGAGGTTAAAAGGAACAAGGGAAGGAACATAGAAACAACCACTAATGGCACGGAACCCGCTCACCTGTTGTCCTCCACAAACCGTACCCCTTCCACCGATCTCGACCCATGCCCACGTCCACCGGTGGTCGGGTCAGAAGATGACAATTTTGAACGTATTCATTTTCCTGCATGTAGTTATGATTTCCCTTACAGAAGGGTATCATTTTAATCGCATGGACCTACAGAATAAAGAGCAGGTGTTACTTTTACCGAAAAATTTACTGCGTAGAAATGGAAGCTAACAACTTGACAGGATCTGCAGAGAGGAATGATAGAAAAAACCCTAATCCATTTGTGTCCAGGTGTGAATACCTACAGTGTGGGAAAAAAAAGTATTTAGACCAGCCACCAATTGTGCAAGTTCTCCCACTTAAAAAGATGAGAGAGGCCTGTAATTTTCATTGAGGTATACCTCAACTATGAGAGACAAAATGAGAAAAAAAATCCATAAAATCACATTGTCTGATTTTTAAAGAATTTATTTGCAAATTATGGTGGAAAATAAGTATTTGGTCACCTACAAACAAGCAAGATTTCTGGCTCTCACAGACCTGTAACTTCTTCTTTAAGAGTCTCCTCTGTTCTCCACTCATTATCTGTATTAATGGCACCTGTTTGAACTTGTTATCAGTATAAAAGACACCTGTCCACAACCTCAAACAGTCACACTCCAAACAGAAACAAAATTGTAGACATGCACCAGGCTGGGAAGACTGAATCTGTGAAGAAATCAACTGTGAGAGCAATTATTAGAAATTGGAAGACATACAAGACCACTGATAATCTCCCTCGATCTGGGGCTCCATGCAAGATCTCACCCTGTGGTGTCAAAATTATCACAATAACGGTGAGCAAAAATCCCAGAACCACACGGGGGGGACCTAGTGAATGACCTGCAAAGAGCTGGGACCAAAGTAACAAAGGCTACCATCAGTAGCACGCTACGCCGCCAGTGACTCAAATCATTCAGTGCCAGACGGGTCCCCCTGCTTAAGCCAGTACATGTCAGAGCCCATCTGAAGTTTGCATGAGAGCATTTGGATAATCCAGAAGAACCAAGTAGAACTTTTTTGATAAAAACTCAACTCATCGTGTTTGGAGAAGAAAGAATGCTAAGTTGCATCCAAAGAACACCATACCTACTGTGAAGCCTGGGGGTGGAAACATCATGCTTTGGGGCTGTTTTTCTGCAAAGGGACCAGGACGACTGATCCGTGTAAAGTAAAGAATGAATGTGGCCATGTATCGTGAGATTTTGAGTGAAAACCTCCTTCCATCAGCAAATGCATTGAAGATGAAACGTGGCTGGGTCTTTCAGCATGACAATGATCCCAAACACACCGCCCGGGCAACGAGGTAGTGGCTTCGTAAGAAGCATTTCAAGGTCCTGTAGGAATGTGCCAAAATACCAGCAACAGTGTGTGAAAACCTTGTGAAGACTTACAGAAAACGTTTGACCTCTGTCATTGCCAACACAGAGTATATTGACCTTTTTATTGTTATTGACCAAATACTTATTTTCCACCAAAATTTGCTAATAAATTCTTTAAAAATCAGACAATGTGATTTTATGGATTTTTTTCTCTCATTATGTCATCTCATCTTTTTAAGTGGGAGATCGTGCACAATTGGTGGTTGACTAAATACTTTTTTTCCCCACTGTATGTCCATGATTGGTTTTCCTTAATACATTTGCAAAATTAGCATAACATAAGAAAATGTGAAAAATATGAAGGGGTCTGAAAACCTTCAGAATGCACTGTGTACACTGCATGTATGTTAGGGTGGGGCAAACCAGGTAATTTCCTAGGGCCCCCATCCTCCAGGGGGCCCCCTGCCGTCTGCTCAGTAAGGCTGCTTAACTGTTTTAAAGTGGCCACAGCGTTGGCTGCTTGTTAAAGATTAGCAGCCCGGCCGCAGCCACTTTAAAACAGTGACCAGCTCCGGGCCCCATGCCTGCAGGGGCCCCCCGTCACATTCGGGACATCCCTGTGTCCCGAAAAATCTTTTCAGGACACAAGGATACCCCGTTTACCTCATAGTGGCCCCGCATTAACTTTAAAAACGCAGGGGCCGCTGGGAGGAAGCGCACGCAGTGACGTCACTGACGTCCTGTGCGTGCGCCCATAGCAACAGTACAGCGGAGCAGTGAGGAGGACACGCGTGTATGGTAAGTGACCAGCGGTCATCTTCAGTGTTCCAACCACTGCTCTAGCAGTAGATCGTGACCCCAG
Organism: Hyla sarda; assembly: GCF_029499605.1. Lineage (NCBI taxonomy): Eukaryota > Metazoa > Chordata > Amphibia > Anura > Hylidae > Hyla > Hyla sarda. The sequence continues at coordinate 157,189,315 of NC_079192.1, forward strand.
AGCGGTGGTCGTAACACTGAAGTGGGGCAGTAAACAGGCATACAGCCTCCAGCCATACACTGTATATGGCTGAAGGCTGTATGTCTGTGGGGGAACATACTGCACCTAATGTGGGGGACTACTGTATACTGCACCTAATGTGGGGAACTACTTTATACTGCACCTAATGTGGGGAACTACTTTATACTGCACCTAATGTTGGGGACTATTGTATACTGCACCTAATGTGGGGGACTATACTGCACCTAATGTGAGGGACTATACTGCACCTAATGTGGGGGAGCTATACTGAACCTAATGTGGGGTAACTATACTGCCAACCTAATGTGGGGGAGCTATACTGCACCTAATGTGGGGAACTACTTTATACTGCACCTAATGTGGGGGACTACTGTATGTATACTGCACCTAATGTGGGGGACTACTGTATACTGCACCTAATGTGGGGGACTACTTTGTACTGCACCTAATGTGGGGGACTACTGTATGTATACTGCACCTAACCTAATGTGGGGGGACTACTGTATACTGCACCTAATGTGGGGGACTACTGTATATTGCACCTAATGTGGGGGGGGGGGACTACTGTATACTGCACCTAATGGGGGGACTACTGTATACTGCACCTAATGGGGGGAACTACTGTATACTGCACCTAATGGGGGGGAACTACTGTATACTGCACCTAATGGGGGGGGGAACTACTGTATACTGCACCTCATTGGGGGGGGGGGGAGACTACTGTATACTGCCCCTAATGGGGGGGGGGGAACTATACTGCCCCTAATGTGGGGAACTATACTGCACCTAATGTGGGGGACTATTGTATACTGCACCTAATGTGGGGGACTATACTGCACCTAATGTGAGGGACTATACTGCACCTAATGTGGGGGAGCTATACTGAACCTAATGTGGGGTAGCTATACTGCCAACCTAATGTGGGGGAGCTATACTGCACCTAATGTGGGGGGGTACTATACTGTCTACCTAATGTGGGGGATCATACTGCCTACCTAATGTGAGGGGACTATACAAAAATATAAAATTGTGCTATTCTGATCCCTATAACTCTTTTATCTTTCTGTATATGGGGATGTATGAGGGTCATTTTTTGCGCTGTGATTTGTAGTTTTTATCGGTACCATTTTTGTTTTGATGGGACTTTTCAATAGCTTTTTAGATATTTTTTATAGTATTTGAAGTGACCAAAAATGTTCAAATCTGGTTATTGCACTATTACGACTTTTGGGGCCCCACTTTTGATTTTGCCTAGGGCCATGCTAAGCCTAAAACCGGCCCTGTATGTATGATAAGTGTAATGTTATTTGACCATATATAATTATGCCTTACAGGAAATTAAATTACCCTGCTTTTTATAAAAAGCAAATATGTACCGTACAAATACTATGCATTCAGAAAGTATTCAGACCCTTTTTATACTTTTTTCACATATTTGTTGCAGACTGGTACTAAAATGAAAAAAAAAATCATTTTTTCCCCCCATCATTCTGCACTCAGTACCCCATAATGACAATGTGAGAACAGAATGTTTTGGTTCAATAATAGGCATTCAATGTAAATGGAAATGTTGTTTTATCGTGGAATATTAATAGGGTCTGGGCTGTAATTGGTAATTTTTTTTCTTCATACATTCTTAGTACACTACACAGTTATTTGTCCTGAAAAAGTGACAAAGGAATACTTAGAACAGATTATCACTCATTACAGTTGTATTTTCATGAATGGAGCACTCTGTTTAAATACAATGGCAGACTATAAAAGAAAAAAACAAGGTCTCTGACCACGGAAACCAAAGCTTATTTGGGAATGTTAATTTATGTTCTTGTTTTTTTAGACTGGATGGGATGAAAGTTGGGCCTTGTGCTGGGTGACATGATAACCATAAATCATAATGATTACACTTGACAATTCCATAGATTTCTGAATGCTTTTTCTTTAGTAATTTGTTTTTCATAGTACAAAAAATAGATCAATAGATCTCCAGCATGACAGTCATTAACGAATACAAAATAGAACATCAGCCAAAGTTCTCACTAGACATGCTCGACAGTCCTCAGCAACCGGGATACCTTCCCCCTTTCCCGGACATCCTGTTGCTGACGCTCCTTCCTCTCACGAAGGGGTGGACAGGTGAGTAGTTGCCGGACACTTTCGACGTTTTGGAGGACACACATCCTTTCTTGAGAAAGGGTGGCGTGTCCTCCAAAATGTCAGAAGTGTCTGGAAACTACTCACCTGTCCACCCCTTCGTGAGAGGAAGGAGCGTCAGCAACAGGATGTCCGGGAAAGGGGGAAGGTATCCCGGTTGCTGAGGACTGTCGAGCATGTCTAGTGAGAACTATGGCTGATGTTCTATTTTGTATTCGTTAATGACTGTCATGCTGGAGATCTATTGATCTATTTTTTGTACTATCAAAAACGAATTACTAAATAAAAAGCATTAAGAAATCGATATGGATTTGAGCCTCCATTTTTACACACTCACACCCTAGTGCGATTTAAGGTTCATCTATTTTTATCTGGGTGACATGATGAATATAGAGAAACTGAACTCTTTGGCTAGGCTGCCATTGTCTTTTCCATTTATTTGCTCTATGATTGGAGCACAAGGATGAAAAAATGAGGCCAGCTGATCTACTACATGCCTGATGAACGGATTGACTTTAATGGGGTCCATCTAGTTTTTGGCATGCTGTCCATCATTGGTACTTCAACAAAACCTTTGATGCAGATGTGAGCCTAACCTTATAGGTAATTATGGTGAAAGGTTTTTAAATTACCATTGGTTTGGGGAGTTATCCCACTGTGTGTCCTTTGGTTAAAATGTACATTTTAAAATTTAAAATGCATTTAAAATCAATTTCAGTGTTTAGTATTTGTGTTTGATAAGAGCCAAATACTAAAACATCCTTTTTTTCTAATCTGTTTCAATGAAATGATTGTAATATAGCTTTTATGAATTTTGTACAATATTGTGAGGACAGCCATCTTGTCTGTCCTTCTGATCCATTAACAGCATCTAGATGTGTTTTACAGCAGCTACATTGGGCACAATTGACTGGAAGGGAAACATTGACTTCTTTATGAGAGTTTTCTAGGCATACTCTGTGACCTGTGCAGAGGTCATTCTACAGGGAAGAGTAGGGGAGCTGTGGCCATCACCTTGCTGGGAATGGTCTGGTACCATCTTATCTATACAATAGTGTCACTTTTCACTCTCGTCCTGTCTGTGATGATAAGGAGTACATTGCTGAAAAGTATTCTCTGCAGAACAAGAAGTGTAATTTTATAATTCAGTTTAATGGCCAAAATTTAAAAATGCAGATAGTAAAATGTAAGATTATAAAACAATTATCACATGTTTAACATAAATACTTAATTTCAACAATAGGACATTTTCTAATAACACATTCTTTTTAAAGAGGACCTCTGTTCAAGCATTTAGATTATAACATCTTATTACATCTATATCATTATATTTTATATTAGTGTACAGGAATATAACATAATCTTCTTGTTTCCTCCTGGCTAAAATAAAAGCCATCACATTTGACAGTTCAGTATGTCATTTTTCACCGGTAGCTTTCATTACAAAATAAATAATATCTTAGACATATGGCTAAAGGCTGGGGAAATCCAAACATATGCTGAACATAATCTGGATTATTTTGTATATCATCCAAAGATTAATTACAGTTTACTCATTTGGTTGGAAATCTGGTTTAATGCCGCAGTGAGGTCTCCACAAGTTCTTTACCTCAGGCCACAGTGTTTAAGTAACTGATTCATCCTAAAAGCTGATTTCTTGTGTTTTCTGTGCCAGGAAGGCTTTTGAGAATGATTGGTGAGACGCCCGCAGTCTTGTTGTGTTTTCTGCCCAGGTGCTTATGCATGTGTCAGCTAATTAGTAAACGGATGCCCAAAATGTGTCAAAACGGCATTGAGGGTTCCTGCCAATCTTGAGAATTATTTGGTACACAGATAACAGATCTATATATCAAAAGAGAGTATTTCATTTAAGGCGTTATGCAGGTGTTCAGAATTGATAGCCTATCCTTACTATTGGTGGGGTACATCTTTTTGATCAACTGTTTGGAGAAGCCCACAACATTTATCTAAGTTCTCCTCTAAACTGCTAATCAGAGAAGGCGCCAGGAGTCGGACCTCTGCTTGATCTTACATTCATGGCCTGTCATAAGGTTACTGGATACTTCCAGTTTTGGAAAGGGCTGGCAGAAAATAACCTGTGGTTTTTTTATCGGGCTATGACCAGGTGCTGCCTCTGAGCCTATGTTAAATGTCTGATGGTAACTCACATTGGTGGTGTATGTTAGCGCAATATTTTTGAAGCTTCAAAAACCCTCCATGTCAGCTAGGTATATATTTTACAGATTGTTATTAAAGAAATTGTTAATATTGTTAAGTAACTGTTAATATTCTTCTATTCAGCTGGAGTTTCTCATTGAGATTTCTTGAAGATTTGGGAGAATGTTAGGTTTCCAATGCATTCGTTAAAGGGGTATTCCAGGCAAAAACTTTTTTTATATATATCAACTGGCTCCGTAAAATTAAACAGATTAGTAAATTACTTCTATTAAAAAATCTTAATCCTTCCAATAGTTATTAGCTTCTGAAGTTTTCTGTCTAACTGCTCAATGATGATGTCACGTCCCGGGAGCTGTGCATGATGGGAAAATATCCCCATAGGAACTGCACAGCTCCCAGGACGTGAGTCATCAGAGAGCAGTTAGACAGAAAACAGCAACTCAACTTCAGAAGCTAATAACTATTGGAAGGATTAAGATTTTTTAATAGAAGTAATTTACAAATCTGTTTAACTTTCCGGAGCCAGTTGATATATAAAAAAAAGTTTTGGCCTGGAATACCCCTTTAAGTTTTTGGAACCTTCCACTTTTTGCACATTTTATAATATTGCTGCCTTGTACTAAAATAAAATAAATAAAAAGTTTCCCCCATTGTTCTGCACTTAGTACCCTATAATGACAAAGTGATTGTTTTTTTTGCTAATTATTTAAAAAGGAAAAACTAAAATTTTACTTAAATGGGCACTGTCATTAACATTTTTTTTTGCTATTACACTCCATGTTAAAAAAAGGTTTTCTATGTTTTATTTGTGTTTAAAAAAGCTGCCACTAGGTGTCCCCTTAATTGTCTAGAGCACATTTCCCCCTCTCTTGCACAGACTTTGAACTCCTGTTGGCCTGGCAGAAGTCCAAAATCAGCCTTAGCCAATCATAGCTCATCTCACACTTAACTGCTCTGGGCTGTGTGTAGCAGAGTGAGGGAGAAAGTTCTCCCCTGTATGGCTTCAGATAATGTCACACCTGCTGGGTAACGCCCCTTCCCTGTCTGTGAATCTGACTCTCATTTCCCTTCATCATCTTTGAAATGTTTCAGTATTACACCTTGACTGGAGTCCACAATACACTGGGAAGGCTACTTCCATTTGTATTTTAAAGGGGTTCTCCGGTGCTTAGACATCTTATCCCCTATCCAATAATAGGGGATAAGATGCCTGATTGCGGGAGTCCCGGGAGGGATAAGATATCTAAGCACCGGAGTACCCCTTTAAAGGAAAACTGTAAGCCTGTTCATTAAACTTTATACATTTGCTTATAATGTGGGTGAACAGGAGTCCAACGAGGGGTCACTTACTTAAATATGTCCAGTAGGTCCTGAGATGTCCCCAGAAGATCCACTGCTGAATTCAGTGAATCACGCAGTGGGGGAGGGACTTCACAGGGAGCGGGGCTTCATCGGCTCAATTTACATATTCATTGTCTGTGACTCCACATACTAGTGAAGGGGAGTCACTAAGCCCAATCTCCTGCTAAGCCCTGCCCCCACTGCACGATTCACTGACTTCAGCAGTGGATCTTCTGGGGGACATATCTCAGGACCTACTGGACATATTTTAGTCAGTGACCCCTCGTTGGACTCCTGTTCACCCACACTATAAACAAGTGTATAAGGTTTAGTGTGGGTGAACAGGCTGACAGTTTTCCTTTAACCCTTATCATAGGTACAGTAGCTGGGAACTAAGGGCTCTATAAAAATATAATAATACTAAAAAACAGCATTGAAACTCAGTCCTACGGATCATGTCCCCAGCTGAGACAATGCATGCAAGGGGCATGCACTCTGTAGAATCATTTTATTTGTATACCTAGTAGATGAAAGTTCAGTAAATCGTGTATACGTACCATATCTATAAATGGCTGGCATCAAAAGCCACTATATGGCTTACTTATTAATAAACCATATGTGGTTAGAAGACATAACCTTGTGCACAGTCTATGTTTTTTCAGTGTAGCAGAGGCCAGCTGATTGATTTTCCTTGTCAGCAATATGGCTGTATTGGGATATGTGGTAGGAAAAGAGAGCTAGTGTTTCAAGGTGGAAAAAGAATTATATGCTGGGATTTGCTTTGGACTTGATAAAGGGAGGAATCCCGAAAGCTTGTCTCTACAAAATGCTGTTAGTCCAATAAAAAAGGTATTACAAGATACTGCAACATTTTATGATTTGCATATATATATATATATATATATATATATATATATATATATATATATATGTTTGTATACAATCCTGGCTTTGCTTTAATAAAATAAAAATAAAATAAAAAATGCATTAAAACTGTATATGCAAACCTAGCCTAAGGCTGGTTTTATGAACATTGTTTTCTCGCGTCGTTGAGATTTCTTTTTGCACACAAATGCGGTGGTCAGATTTTACATCTGAAGTCTTCAGGGAAATAATAAACTAAAAAGACAGTAAAAACGTGTGTGTGTGTTTGAAGACCTATGCGCCGAGTTCTAGAATACCTAATGCAGTGGTTGGTGGTGCAGTATTTGCCATTCAATACATCTGCTCTTACTAGAGCTCATGCAGATCGTGCGGTGTAAAAATCAATTCTGGGTGGAATATGTGATGAATGCTGCTCCTCGGCTTAGGTGGGGGTGTACTGAGCAGGAGGGATATTTTTCTACTCGATCTTTGTTTCCTCCTTTAGTAATCCATGGCACCAGTATATATGCACCCCTGCTTGAGAACATGTATATACTGCAATAAATGATACGGCATTACAAAGCCAAAAAAATTAAAATAAATAAATGATCATTTATTATTACATTTTATGAATAAAGTTGGCTACCTTAATTTTACATGCATAAAAGAGTTTTATATTACCATAGATCAGTGTTCTTCAAACAGTGTGCCTGCCGCTGTTGCAAAACTACAACTCCCAGCATGCCCGGACAGCCTTTGGCTGCCCGGGCGTTGTAGTTTTGCAACAGCTGGAGAAACACCGTTTGGACAACATAATCCAATTGCACATTGCAACGTTTGTTAATGTAAAATTGATAATGTAAAATTGATTTTCATTTATGGACCATATGGGATATTTATCAATACCTGTGCAGAGTAAAGGTTGCCCAGTTGCCCATAGCAACCAATCAGATTGCTTTTTTCCTTTTTCAAAGGGCTTGTTATAAATGAAAGAAGCAATCTGATTGGTTGCTATGGGCAACTGCACCACTCTTCCTCTACACAGGTTTTGATGAATCTCCCCCAATGTGAATACAAGCATGACGACAATGTCTGCAAAGAGAAATCAAGCAACATAGAACATAATATGTTTGAAGCTGGTCATTTATATTAGTTTTGTATATGTATTATTAACCCCTTAATTATATGATGTTACAAAGCCAGAAGATTTTGTGGATTTTGCCTCAACACATTCTAACCATACCTGTCGATGTAGTTGTATGAGGTAGTTGTTTTCTTTTTAGTTTTTTATTGTTTGGCTCAACCACCATGAAATAGAAATAATATTTTAACATTATTCAAACGGTCATTTTGATTATGGGGATACCAAATGTACCACAATGCGAAGTCAAATGCCACCTTTCACTTACCCCAACGTACGTTTCGCTATGGCGCTTCCTCAGGGGTCGTGGTTAACTCTGGTTCCAGAGCCAATATAAAAGGAAATTATAGCCAATCACTCAGGAGTACTCAAAGATAGACAGCATATTTAACAAATGAGAATCTGCACTCATAATGCATCAGGCAGCTGACACACCTGATAAAGATCATAGGTGATCTCTATCAGGTGGTCAGCTGCCTCATGCATTATGGGTGCAGATTCTCTGTATTCGTCCAAATTCCGCACAAATTCGTCAGAAACCAAGCCCCATTGACTTCAATGCCATTCCGCAGCCGAAGTCTGGAAGAATATAAGACCAGACCTATATTTTTCCAGACCGTGGAAATCGTAATTTCCATATCAATCATTCCGTGGCAGAAATTCTGACATTGCAGAATCTCATTAAAGGGGTACTCCGGTGGAAAACTTTTTTTTAAAATCAACTGGTGCCAGAAAGTTAAACAGATTTGTAAATTACTTCTCTTAAAAAATCTTAATCTTTTCTTTTTGGAACACAGTGCTTTCTGCTGACATCATGACCACAGTGCTCTCTGCTGACATATCTGTCCATTTTCTATGGACAGAGGTGTCAGCAGAGAGCTCTGTGTTCCAAAAAAAAAAAATTTCCTCTGTAGTATTCAGTAGCTAATAAGTACTGGAAGGATTAAGATTTTTTTTATAGAAGTAATTTACAAATCTATTTAACTTTCTGGCACCAGTTGATAAAAAAAAAAAAAAAAAAAATTAAAAAAAAGGTTTCCACCGGAGTATCCCTTTAAAGTTAATGGGCAATACATTTAGGCAAAATTCTGCTCTGAAAATTAATGCAGAATCCACACAACAGAATTTCTGCACAAAATTGTGCATGGAATTCTGCTTGAAAATTCTGCATAAATTTATAGCCAATACACTTCAATGGGATTCCGCTGTCCCATTCAAACAACAGAATTTCTGCTGCAGGAATTCCCTTGAAGGATTTAATGCTTCCCGTGGATTAGGCAACATATATCTGCTGAAAGATTCTTTTTAAGTGTTATCATATACCCATTATAGAATCACTCGCAGCCAGCCTAATGATTTCATTGCAAATCAGATCTCATATTGAAGGTCATCTTTTTTTTTTTTTTACTCACTTATATACCATGTATGAACAACACACATCAATTTTGAGGCTATGTTCACACGATGGAATTTCCATGTGGCGGAATTTTTTATTCTGGCACGGAAATATTAATTCCGGTGTCCACTGAAAGAATAGACATGTCTATTCTTTCTGCAGACTCTGCTTGGAAATTCATTGTTGTCTATGAGATGGCACTTTTCCAAGCTGTCCTAGCGTCAGCATTTTTCCGTGCGGACATTAGTCTGTGTGAACATAGCCTAAGGATTCCATAAGGCCATATCCAGCAATGTTGGCTGGACCAGCCAATCATTATATGATTTTGGGTCATATATAGACTCCTCTCCAATAGCAGATGTCATAGGATGATGGGAAAGAAGGATTGGGCTTGTTGAATTTATGCATACCCAAACCATAAAGGTGAACTGTAGTGAAAAATTTTCCTTTAGCTCTGTGACCGGGCTGCAAAAACTAAAAAAACAAACTTTAACTCACCTTGCTATGTTCCCCCCGTTGTGCTGATATCGGTCTCCCGGTCCTCCGGTGCTGGTCTTCTTCCTGCTTCCTGGGGACGGTGAGTCATACTGCGCTCAGTGTATTGCCGGCCGCAGCGATGTCCCACCTTGGCCAGTGATAGGCTGAGCGCACTATCATGTAGGGAGCCTGGGCCTCGCCTTCTCCCTGCTGCCTGGGCTCCTTACATGACAGTGTGCTCAGCATATCACCGGCCGAGGCAGGACATAGTTGCGGCCGGCGATACACTGAACACAGTATGACTCACCGTCCGCAGAAAGCAGGAAGAAGACTGGCACCAGAGGACCAGGATGCGGATATCTGCGCAACAGGGGAATGTAGGAAGGTGAGTTAAAGTTAGATTTTTTTAGTTTTTGCAGTCTAGGCACAGAGCTAAAGGGAGATTTTTCACTACATTTCTCCTTTCATTCACACAGGGGTAAGCCATCACCAGGGGAGTTTAGCAGCTTCTTAAGGCCCTTTTAGACAGCTGATGGGCATAGGATAATGAGCGCCAATCTCTTATTTACATATGTCGATCTATCGTGTCTCTTGGATTCACAAAAGATTGCTGGATCATTTCTGTGGCCCTTTCAATGATTGTTGGCCACACATGCCCTTTCTACACATGAAAAGAATAATTATACCTGGTTTTTATTGTCTGTTATATGATTTTATTTTATTGTTTATCAGCCGATTGCTGGTCTTTTAAATGTGTGTTCCTACCAATGCTCATTTGCCCGGTAATCACAATAACCTCTGTAAAATGGCCTTTATTAGAACATATGAACCTTTAACGTTTAGGTGACAGCTTTTTGCTTGCAGATGTGGCTGAAAATAATGCATTTAAGAGCTACACACATTAAGGTAGTACCGTTTTTACTGACACAATAGAAAACTATAGAGCTTCAAAAAAAATTAGCATTCTGGCTTTCTAAGATGTGATATTTTGTTTGCAACATTAAGGCTAGGTTCACACTGCAGAATTTCTGGGCAGAATTTATGCTGGTCATTGAGCCGGCGGCGCTAGGACCGAACAGACTGCATCGCTGCCCCCATAGACTGCAATGTATTTCTGGGTGGATCTTTTGGGAGATCTGCTCAGAAATGCATTGCCATCTATGGGGACGGCAATGTAGTTGTCACGATTCGGCTTACGGGTAGTGGATCCGCTGTGTTAGCGAGGGATTGGCGTGGACCGTGCTAGTGGACCGGTTCTAAGAGGCTACTGGTTTTCACCAGAGCCCGCCGCAAAGCGGGATGGTCTAGCTGCGGCAGTAGCAACCAGGTCGTATCCACTAGCAACGGCTCAACCTCGCTGACTGCTGAGAAGGCGTGGGACAGAAGGACTAGGCAGAGGCAAGGTCAGACGTAGCAGAAGGTCGGGGGCAGACGGCAAGGTTCGTAGTCAGGATGGATAGCAGAAGTTCAGGAACACAGGCTTTGGACACACTAAACGCTTTCACTGGCACAAGGCAACAAGATCCGGCCAGGGAGTGCAAGGGAGGAGATCAGTTATAGCCAGGGAGCAGATGGAAGCCAATTAAGCTAATTGGGCCAGGCACCAATCATTGGTGCACTGGCCCTTTAAGTCTCAGAGAGCTGGCGCGCGCGCGCCCTAGAGAGCGGAGCCGCGCGCGCCAGCACAAGACAGCAGGGGACCGGGACGGGTAAGTGACCTGGGATGCGATTCGCGAGCGGGCGCGTCCCGCTGTGCGAATCGCATCCCCGACGGCCATGACAGTGCAGCGCTCCCGGTCAGCGGGACTGACCGGGGCGCTGCAGGGAGAAAGACGCCGTGAGCGCTCCGGGGAGGAGCGGGGACCCGGAGCGCTAGGCGTAACAGTACCCCCCCCCTTAGGTCTCCCCTTTTTTTTGTCCGGTAACTGCCTCCCCTGGGATGAGGACACCGGGAAAGAATGGAGGGTTTCCTCAACGGCAGGCAGTGCAGCAGGAGTAGGAATGGGGAGGGAGGGCAGAGGGTGAAGCTTGGCACGGGGCAGGGTGACACAAGGACGGGAGCCATGAGGAGGCACAGAGGCTTGCCTGACGGGACTGGGAGGGGGGTAGAGGCACTTCCTAAGGCAGGCAGAGTCCCAGTTCTTGATCTCCCCGGTGGTCCAATCAAGGGTGGGAGAATGAAGCCGGAGCCACGGCAGACCGAGGAGGACCTCAGAGGTACAGTTGGGGAGAACGAAGAGCTCAATCCTTTCGTGGTGGGGTCCAATACACATCAGGAGGGGTTCTGTGCGGTAACGCACGGTGCAATCCAGTCTGACTCCATTGACCGCGGAAATGTAGAGCGGCTTGACGAGACGGGTCACCGGGATGCGGAATTTATTAACAAACGACTCCAAAATAAAATTTCCAGAGGCACCGGAGTCCAAGCAGGCCACGGCTGAGAGGGAGGAGTTGGCTGAAGGAGAAATCCGCACGGGCACCGTGAGACGTGGAGGAGCAGACTTGGAACCAAGAGACGCCACACCGACGTGAGCTGGGTGCGTGCGTGCGTTTCCCAGACGTGGAGGGCGGATAGGGCAATCCACCAAGAAATGCTCGGTACTGGCACAGTAAAGACAGAGATTTTCTTCCCTACGGCGATTCCTCTCTTCCTGGGTCAGGCGAGACCTATCCACTTGCATGGCCTCCTCGGCGGGAGGCCCAGGCGTAGATTGCAACGGATACTGTGGGAGAGGTGCCCAGAGATCTAAGTCTTTTTCCTGGCGGAGCTCTTGGTGTCGCTCAGAAAAACGCATGTCAATGCGGGTAGCCAAATGGATGAGTTCTTGCAGGTTGGCAGGAATCTCTCGTGCGGTCAGCACATCCTTGATGCGACTGGATAGGCCTTTTTTAAAGGTCGCGCAGAGAGACTCGTTATTCCATGATAACTCGGAAGCAAGAGTACGAAATTGGATGGCGTACTCGCCCACTGAAGAATTACCCTGGACCAGGTTCAACAGGGCAGTCTCGGCAGAAGAAGCTCGGGCTGGCTCCTCGAAGACACTCCGGACTTCAGCGAAAAAGGACTGGACTGAGGCTGTGGCAGGATCATTGCGGTCCCAGAGCGGTGTGGCCCAAGACAAGGCCTTTCCTGAAAGAAGGCTTACTACAAACGCCACCTTAGACCGTTCTGTAGGAAACAAGTCCGACAACATCTCCATATGCAGGGAACACTGAGACAAAAATCCACGGCAGAGTTTAGAGTCCCCATCAAATTTGTCCGGCAGGAACAAGCAGAGGCTAGGAGCGGCCACTCGCTGCGGAGGAGGTGCAGGAGCTGGCGGAGGAGATGGTTGCTGCTGTAGCAGAGGCAGAAGTTGCTGTAACGTGGCGGTCAACTGCGACAGCTGCTGTCCTTGTTGGGCAATTTGCTGCGATTGCTGAGCGACCACCGTGGTAAGGTCAGCGAGACTTGGCAGCGGCACCTCAGCGGGATCCATGGCCGGATCTACTGTCACGATTCGGCTTACGGGTAGTGGATCCGCTGTGTCAGCGAGGGATTGGCGTGGACCGTGCTAGTGGACCGGTTCTAAGAGGCTACTGGTTTTCACCAGAGCCCGCCGCAAAGCGGGATGGTCTAGCTGCGGCAGTAGCAACCAGGTCGTATCCACTAGCAACGGCTCAACCTCGCTGACTGCTGAGAAGGCGTGGGACAGAAGGACTAGGCAGAGGCAAGGTCAGACGTAGCAGAAGGTCGGGGGCAGGCGGCAAGGTTCGTAGTCAGGATGGATAGCAGAAGTTCAGGAACACAGGCTTTGGACACACTAAACGCTTTCACTGGCACAAGGCAACAAGATCCGGCCAGGGAGTGCAAGGGAGGAGATCAGTTATAGCCAGGGAGCAGATGGAAGCCAATTAAGCTAATTGGGCCAGGCACCAATCATTGGTGCACTGGCCCTTTAAGTCTCAGAGAGCTGGCGCGCGCGCGCCCTAGAGAGCGGAGCCGCACGCGCCAGCACAAGACAGCAGGGGACCGGGACGGGTAAGTGACCTGGGATGCGATTCGCGAGCGGGCGCGTCCCTCTGTGCGAATCGCATCCCCGACGGCCATGACAGTGCAGCGCTCCCGGTCAGCGGGACTGACCGGGGCGCTGCAGGGAGAAAGACGCCGTGAGCGCTCCGGGGAGGAGCGGGGACCCGGAGCGCTAGGCGTAACAGTAGTCTGCGCGGTCTTAGTGCCGTCGGATCGATCTCCAGCAGAAATTCTGCCCAGAAATTCTGCAGTGTGAACCCAGCCTTAGGGTATGGTGCACCAAATAAGCATACTGGGGAGATTTATCAACTCCTGTGCAGAGGAAAAGTTGACCAGTTACCCATAGCAACCAATCAGATTGCTTCTTTCATTTTTCAGAGATCTTTTCAAAAATGAAAGAACCAATCTGATTGGTTGCTTTGGGCAACTGGTCAACTTTTCCTCTGCACAAGTTTTGATAAATTTTCTCCACTAGGTATATTTTGCCCATTTTTGACCATGTGTGAATGTCCATATACACTTGCTTTGTGTTTAACTTTATTGAAATGCCCTATGTCCTTTATAATCCACACTTATTTCCACTCTTCTGATAAATACAGATTTAAACATATAGATATAAAATATAAATATTCAGTAAACTCTGCTCCATTTTGCCAATAAATGTGCACGGTTGTTCTTTGGTCATATCTTTGCACACGTTACGTATATTATGTTGCATTCTTGTATCATTTTGATGCGGTGACAACCACCTGAGTAATATAAGGAACATGTCAAGGGTAGATGTGCAATAAACAAGGAGATCTGTTTTACTGGAAATGAAGCTTACACATGGGGAATATTACACAATATAAGTATCAAAAAGAGTCACATACAATAAAGCCCCAAGTTATACACATATAATATATATAATATTATACACATATAATATATATACACAGTGCAGAGTGTATACAAAATCATTCCATGATAAAACACACACAGATGAACACATGAAATGCTTTATTATGTATGTAGTACTGTGATTCATATATGTTATACTTTGTTGTATTATACTGTTGTCTACTATTCCTGGAATCTGGAGAATACATCCAACTCTTAGTCTTAATTTCCGTCCTGTTGGCAGTGCCACTGCAGCTGTCATATGCCACGGCCTAATAAATAATTGTTAGAGAATTACAGAATTGTCATTTATATACAGAAAATCCTGTGCTGGTTCGTGGTCGTTTATCATGTACTGGGGGCATGGAAAAAATATGTTTTTGTTTGTGGTGTTTGGTGGTTTGTGACACAAATTAGTTATTTTGGGTTGGGAAAATGCAACCACACCTGGGATTTTAGTATAGCATTAAGGCTTACATTTTGATTATTATTGTTGTTGTTATTATGTTATTATTATTATTGTTGTTGTTAGTATGTTATTATTATTGTTGTTGTTAGTATATTATTATTATTGTTGTTGTTGTTAGTATGTTATTATTATTGTTGTTGTTGTTAGTATGTTATTATTATTATTATTATTATTGTTGTTAGTATGTTATTATTATTGTTGTTGTTGTTAGTATGTTATTATTATTGTTGTTGTTGTTAGTATGTTATTATTATTATTATTATTGTTGTTAGTATGTTATTATTATTGTTGTTGTTGTTAGTATGTTATTATTATTGTTGTTGTTAGTATGTTATTATTATTGTTGTTGTTAGTATGTTATTATTATTATTGTTGTTGTTGTTAGTATGTTACTATTATTATTGTTGTTGTTGTTAGTATGTTACTATTATTATTATTATTATTGTTGTTGTTAGTATGTTATTATTATTGTTGTTATTACGATTAGGGTTATTTTTTCATTTGGCGAAAGTAGTGTTTCGTTGACATGTGTGGGGTTGTTCATATAGTGGGGAGTGTTTGACATTTATTGACTCATTTTTGTATACAGTGATCCCTCAACTTACAATGGCATACAATAGTTTCAACATACAATAGTTTCAACATACAATGTTTTTTTCTGGACCATTGTAACTTGAAACCGGACTCAACATACAATGTACGGACAGTCCAGATCTGGGAAATGTGTCACAACTGGAGGAACTGACCAATCAGAATGGGCATTTTACTGGTAAATCGCCTGTGTTATTGAAGTGCATTGTCACGATGCCGGCTGGCAGGTAGTGGATCCTCTGTGCCAGAGAGGGATTGGCGTGGACCGTGCTAGTGGATCGGTTCTAAGTCACTACTGGTTTTCACCAGAGCCCGCCGCAAAGCGGGATGGTCTTGCTGCGGCGGTAGTGACCAGGTCGTATCCACTAGCAACGGCTCAACCTCTCTGGCTGCTGAAGATAGGCGCGGTACAAGGGAGTAGACAGAAGCAAGGTCGGACGTAGCAGAAGGTCGGGGCAGGCAGCAAGGATCGTAGTCAGGGGCAACGGCAGGAGGTCTGGAACACAGGCTAGGAACACACAAGGAAACGCTTTCACTGGCACAATGGCAACAAGATCCGGCAAGGAAGTGCAGGGGAAGTGAGGTGATATAGGGAAGTGCACAGGTGATAACACTAATTGGAACCACTGCGCCAATCAGCGGCGCAGTGGCCCTTTAAATCGCAAAGACCCGGCGCGCGCGCGCCCTAGGGAGCGGGGCCGCGCGCGCCGGGACAGGACTGACGGAGAGCGAGTCAGGTACGGGAGCCGGGGTGCGCATCGCGAGCGGGCGCTACCCGCATCGCGAATCGCATCCCGGCTGGAGGCGGTATCGCAGCGCCCCGGGTCAGTGGATCTGACCGGAGCGCTGCAGTGAGGAGAGTGTAGCGAGCGCTCCGGGGAGGAGCGGGGACCCGGAGCGCTCGGCGTAACATGCATGCACTGACTGATGTCTGGTAGCGCCCCCTACAGTACAGGGAGGAACTACAAGTTCTGTACTACTCCTTACCTGTGCCAGGGTTAGCTGCTCCTTTGGACACCAAGTAAGGGTGGCTCCATTTAGGACACTGTGTGTACTGTATAGGACCCTGAAGAAGCTCCTGCCCTCTACATAAACCATTGTTTCCCAACCAGGGTGCCTCCAGCTGTTGCAAAACTACAACTCCCAGCATGCCCGGACAGCCAACGGCTGTCCGGGCATGCTGGGAGTTGTAGTTTTGCAACAGCTGGAGGCACCCTGGTTGGGAAACACAGACATAGACAGTGATTTACAGCTCCCAGCAGATATTTCTTACTTTTATACGCTTTATCTATATTAGTTATCTACTTATTTTTCTTTAATTCTCACTTTTTCCTATTTTTGGATGACATTTTGTGGCTTCAGAACCAATTACCAGGTTTCCATAGAGTTATGGTCTCAACATACAATGGTTTAAACATACAATGGTCGTCCTGGAACCAATTAATATTGTAACTTGAGGGACCACTGTATATTGTACGGGTCTATGTTATTTGTATTATTATGTTATTTTTTTTTTTATAAAAAAATCCATACCAATCAGAGACCAAGGCTGTTCGGGAACAGGCAGAGGATGAAGAAAACCAGCGGGCTTCTGGCGAGGAGTCTTATCCCGGGCACAGATAGTGCAGGCTCGCACAAAGTCCACCACATCTGTCTCTAGTGTCGGCCACCAATAGAAGCGAGAGATGAGTTGCACAGATTTCTTGATGCCCGCATGACCTGCGAGATGGGAAGAGTGACCCCATTTGAGGATTCCGAGGCGTTGGCGTGGAGAAACAAAGGTCTTTCTTGGAGGAGTTTGCCTGATGGAGGCTGGAGAAGTGGAAATCAGGCAGTCAGGAGGAATGATGTGTTGAGGAGAGAGTTCAACTTCAGAAGCATCTGAGGAACGAGAGAGAGCATCGGCCCTAATGTTCTTATCGGCAGGCCGAAAGTGAATTTCAAAATTAAATCGGGCAAAGAACAGAGACCACCTGGCCTGGCGAGGATTCAGCCGTTGGGCAGACTGGAGGTAGGAGAGGTTCTTGTGATCGGTGTAAATAATAACTGGAAATCTTGATCCCTCCAGCAGATGCCTCCATTCCTCAAGTGCTAATTTAATGGCTAGAAGCTCTCGATCCCCGATGGAGTAGTTCCTCTCCGCCGGAGAGAAGGTCCTAGAAAAAAAACCACAAGTAACAGCATGCCCGGAAGAATTTTTTTGTAGAAGGACAGCTCCAGCTCCCACTGAGGAGGCATCAACCTCCAATAGGAAGGGTTTAGATGGGTCAGGTCTGGAGAGCACGGGAGCCGAAGAAAAGGCAGACTTGAGTCGTTTAAAGGCGTCTTCCGCTTGAGGAGGCCAAGACTTGGGATCGGCATTTTTTTTGGTTAAAGCCACGATAGGAGCCACAACGGTAGAAAAATGTGGAATAAATTGTCTGTAATAATTGGCGAAACCCAAAAAACGTTGGATAGCACGGAGTCCGGAGGGGCGTGGCCAATCTAAGACGGCAGAGAGTTTGTCTGGATCCATTTGTAGTCCCTGGCCAGAGACCAAGTATCCTAGGAAAGGAAGAGATTGGCATTCAAACAGACATTTCTCTATTTTGGCATAGAGTTGATTGTCACGAAGTCTCTGAAGAACCATACGGACATGCTGGCGGTGTTCTTCTAGATTGGCAGAAAAAATCAGGATATCGTCCAGATATA
Organism: Hyla sarda; assembly: GCF_029499605.1. Taxonomy (NCBI): domain Eukaryota; kingdom Metazoa; phylum Chordata; class Amphibia; order Anura; family Hylidae; genus Hyla; species Hyla sarda. The sequence continues at coordinate 157,207,526 of NC_079192.1, forward strand.
CAACAACACAGGAGTATAGGAGATCACGAAAAATTTCATTAACAAAGTCTTGGAAGACGGCAGGGGCGTTGCACAGGCCAAAGGGCATGACCAGATACTCAAAGTGTCCATCTCTGGTGTTAAATGCCGTTTTCCATTCATCCCCCTCTCTGATGCGGATGAGATTATAAGCACCTCTTAAGTCCAGTTTGGTAAAGATGTGGGCACCTTGGAGGCGATCAAAGAGTTCAGAGATGAGGGGTAGGGGGTAGCGGTTCTTAACCGTGATTTTATTAAGACCGCGGTAGTCAATGCAAGGACGTAGAGAGCCATCTTTTTTGGACACAAAGAAAAATCCGGCTCCGGCAGGAGAGGAGGATTTACGGATAAAGCCCTTTTTTAAATTTTCCTGGACGTATTCAGACATGGCAAGAGTCTCTGGGGCGGACAGAGGATAGATTCTGCCCCGGGGTGGAGTAGTGCCCGGGAGGAGGTCGATAGGACAATCATAAGGCCTGTGAGGAGGTAGAGTCTCAGCTTGTTTTTTGCAAAAAACATCCGCAAAGTCCATATAGGCCTTAGGGAGACCGGTTACAGGAGGAACCACAGTGTCACGGCAAGGGTTACTGGGAACCGGTTTTAGGCAGTCCTTGGAACAAGAGGGCCCCCAACTCTTGATCTCCCCAGTGGACCAATCCAGGGTTGGGGAATGAAGTTGAAGCCAGGGAAGTCCAAGGAGAATTTCAGAAGTGCAATTGGGGAGGACCAAAAGTTCAATCCTCTCGTGATGAGATCCGATGCACATTAGAAGGGGCTCCGTGCGGAGACGTATGGTACAGTCCAATCTTTCATTGTTTACACAATTGATGTAGAGGGGTCTGGCGAGACTGGTCACCGGGATGTTGAACCTGTTGACGAGAGAGGCCAAAATAAAATTTCCTGCAGATCCGGAGTCCAAGAAGGCCATAGTAGAGAAGGAGAAGGCAGAGGCAGATATCCGCACAGGCACAGTAAGACGTGGAGAAGCAGAGTAGACATCAAGGACTGTCTCACCTTTGTGCGGAGCCAGCGTACGTCTTTCCAGGCGGGGAGGACGGATAGGACAATCCTTCAGGAAGTGTTCGGTACTAGCACAGTACAGGCAGAGATTCTCCATGCGGCGTCGTGTCCTCTCTTGAGGTGTCAGGCGAGACCGGTCGACCTGCATAGCCTCCACGGCGGGAGGCACAGGAACAGATTGCAGGGGACCAGAGGAGAGAGGAGCCGGGGAGAAGAAACGCCTCGTGCGAACAGAGTCCATATCCTGGCGGAGCTCCTGACGCCTTTCGGAAAAACGCATGTCAATGCGAGTGGCTAGGTGAATGAGTTCATGTAGATTAGCAGGGATTTCTCGTGCGGCCAGAACATCTTTAATGTTGCTGGATAGGCCTTTTTTAAAGGTCGCGCAGAGGGCCTCATTATTCCAGGATAATTCTGAAGCAAGAGTACGGAATTGTACGGCATACTCGCCAACGGAAGAATTACCCTGGGCCAGGTTCAACAGGGCAGTCTCAGCAGAAGAGGCTCGGGCAGGTTCCTCAAAGACACTTCGAATTTCCGAGAAGAAGGAGTGTACAGAGGCAGTGACGGGGTCATTGCGGTCCCAGAGCGGTGTGGCCCAAGACAGGGCTTTTCCAGACAGAAGGCTGACTACGAAAGCCACCTTAGACCTTTCAGTGGGAAACTGGTCCGACATCATCTCCAAGTGCAGTGAACATTGGGAAAGAAAGCCACGGCAAAACTTAGAGTCCCCATCAAATTTATCCGGCAAGGATAGTCGTAGTCCAGAAGCGGCCACTCGCTGCGGAGGAGGTGCAGGAGCTGGCGGAGGAGATGACTGCTGAAGCTGTGGTAGTAACTGCTGTAGCATAACGGTCAGTTGAGACAGCTGTTGGCCTTGTTGCGCTATCTGTTGTGACTGCTGGGCGACCACCGTGGTGAGGTCAGCGACAACTGGCAGAGGAACTTCAGCGGGATCCATGGCCGGATCTACTGTCACGATGCCGGCTGGCAGGTAGTGGATCCTCTGTGCCAGAGAGGGATTGGCGTGGACCGTGCTAGTGGATCGGTTCTAAGTCACTACTGGTGTTCACCAGAGCCCGCCGCAAAGCGGGATGGTCTTGCTGCGGCGGTAGTGACCAGGTCGTATCCACTAGCAACGGCTCAACCTCTCTGGCTGCTGAAGATAGGCGCGGTACAAGGGAGTAGACAGAAGCAAGGTCGGACGTAGCAGAAGGTCGGGGCAGGCAGCAAGGATCGTAGTCAGGGGCAACGGCAGGAGGTCTGGAACACAGGCTAGGAACACACAAGGAAACGCTTTCACTGGCACGATGGCAACAAGATCCGGCAAGGAAGTGCAGGGGAAGTGAGGTGATATAGGGAAGTGCACAGGTGATAACACTAATTGGAACCACTGCGCCAATCAGCGGCGCAGTGGCCCTTTAAATCGCAAAGACCCGGCGCGCGCGCGCCCTAGGGAGCGGGGCCGCGCGCGCCGGGACAGGACTGACGGAGAGCGAGTCAGGTATGGGAGCCGGGGTGCGCATCGCGAGCGGGCGCTACCCGCATCGCGAATCGCATCCCGGCTGGAGGCGGTATCGCAGCGCCCCGGGTCAGTGGATCTGACCGGAGCGCTGCAGTGAGGAGAGTGTAGCGAGCGCTCCGGGGAGGAGCGGGGACCCGGAGCGCTCGGCGTAACATGCATGCACTGACTGATGTCTGGTAGCGCCCCCTACAGTACAGGGAGGAACTACAAGTTCTGTACTACTCCTTACCTGTGCCAGGGTTAGCTGCTCCTTTGGACACCAAGTAAGGGTGGCTCCATTTAGGACACTGTGTGTACTGTATAGGACCCTGAAGAAGCTCCTGCCCTCTACATAAACCATTGTTTCCCAACCAGGGTGCCTCCAGCTGTTGCAAAACTACAACTCCCAGCATGCCCGGACAGCCAACGGCTGTCCGGGCATGCTGGGAGTTGTAGTTTTGCAACAGCTGGAGGCACCCTGGTTGGGAAACACAGACATAGACAGTGATTTACAGCTCCCAGCAGATATTTCTTACTTTTATACGCTTTATCTATATTAGTTATCTACTTATTTTTCTTTAATTCTCACTTTTTCCTATTTTTGGATGACATTTTGTGGCTTCAGAACCAATTACCAGGTTTCCATAGAGTTATGGTCTCAACATACAATGGTTTAAACATACAATGGTCGTCCTGGAACCAATTAATATTGTAACTTGAGGGACCACTGTATATTGTACGGGTCTATGTTATTTGTATTATTATGTTATTTTTTTTTTTATAATTGTAATGTTTTATATTTATAATTGTCCGCATTGAATATGAATATATGTTTTGCTACCAGTGTCTATTAGTCTACCTATGGGGCATTATAGGGAGCCATGTTGCATCGCCGTCAGTAAACAGTTGCTAGGGAAACAACAATGCACTTTAAGCGATTACGTCATTTTCTTATTCTTCGCTCCTGTTTACCCAAACAGGGTCATCTCCAATTCATTGAGTAAAAAGAAATTGAGGCATGTTCTATCTGCAATCTTTTAAGGGTCACTCCATGTTGTAAGGGATAAAGGTGATACATGAATCATACAATAAACAACCTTTGATGTATCTCATTAGAAGTAATTCATTCATTGCACAGCAGCAAAATGAGGACACTTTGCACTCTGGCTTCAATCACTGTGATGGCAGAGACTCATTTACATGGAAGAGTGGAGGTCTTATCTGTCACCGGCAGCTTTCAACCTAATGGTGTCCGTGGCATGAGCAGTGTGTATTTTTCCAATGATTTAATAACAACCCCTTTTATTCGCCATCTGAAGTGCTTTTTGTTATAGAAAGACATGCTACGCGATATGGTGTGCAATTTAAGAGCGGGGAAATCACATATGCAATGTACCCAGGCTGTCAATCCTAAACCAAGAAGGAAAAAAAAGCCAATAGTTTTAGCTTAGATGATCCTATGAATTTACATTTTTTTCGGCGGCTGATGCTTAGCTCTGATACGAAGCATGGATTAGAAGCAAATAAATATGCTTTCATGGAAATAGTAGATTCTTTGCCGTAGCTCTTCTTATATTAAGTCCAGATTATAGCATTGAAGGGAGAAGAGAAGTGCAATGTAAAAATACACTATGGTTTTATTACAAACTGTTTTGCTGCTTACCTTGGTTTGCTTTATCTATACTATGTACGCATGGACATCTTTCTTTACAGTTTCTAATTTGATGGTCTGAGCAATGAAATTCATAGTGCTACACTGAGATTATAGCAGTGTTTTCCAAACAGTGTGCAAAACTACAACTCCCAGCATGCCCGGACAGCCTTATGCTGTCTGGGCATGCTGGGAGTTGTAGTTTTGCAACAGCTGGAGACACAATATTTGAAAAACATTTTGTGGTGTCAGCGGGGTGCAATGCAGGGTAGATGTTATAACCCTAGGGGCAGATGTTGTTAACCCCTTCTTGTCTTGATGCCAGGGCATGGTTTAGCCTTAACCACATGAAGGTAATACCGCTGGTCCTGGGCTAGTCATGGGGGGGAAATGAAGACACTGGCCCTCATTTACTTAGAAAATCGGGTTGTAAGTCTATCTTGCTTTCTTACCCGACTGCTTTTTTCCCCTGGTATTTATTATTATGTCGCATCCTGTTTGTCGCACGTGCGTTTTGTTGGTTTTGGTTTCCAACTCCTCTGAGCTGTCGGGAAAAAATCCACAACAATTCAACAAATTCGGGTTGGAAACCTTTATAAATACGTGGGAAAGCTCAAATGTCAGGTTACGCCCCTTTTTCGGGTTTGGGAGAATCCACATCGGGTCCGTCGGGAAAAAATGTCGCATCGTGTCGCAGACTGGCGCACGATGTCTGCGACATGGCGCAGACAAAGATGCGACAAAAAAAAACGACAAAAGAAGTCGGGTTTACAATAGTAAATGAGGGCCACTGACGCCAAGTTACAGATAAATGGTAGCTTTATTGAGGTTAGACAGATGACACAGTCTATACAGTACAGCCAGAATCCCAAGGAGGTGACCAGTGACACAGGGGGACCTCGCAGGCTTGCTGGGACTTGCAGTAAGAAGGGACACTTTAGTGCAGGCCACGGTGACTAGACAATTGACTTGACTGATGACTGACTTGTGTCATACAAGACTATGACTTTAGCTTATTTGAGCTGACTTGTGGCTGCAGACTTTAGGCTTGAGGCCTCCAATGCTCTGGACACACTCTGAGATGACTGCACTGGACCTCAGCAGGAATAACAATGAGCTAAGAGCGAGATTGCAGACCCAACAATCACATGGTCATAGCAATTAAAGAAACATTGCACTTTTAATGTATAACATATGTACATAGGGGATAACACTGGAGGGGGGCCCTGGGGACATAAAGGGACACTGCCTGACAGGGCAGGAGAGGTACAGGGAAACACCATCCCGTACAGGGCCACTACAATTGCATTATATATTGCATCAATGGGCACTGCCGTTTGCTAAAACTGTTTATAAAATGTATAGGCAGTGAGGACAAGCAGGGCTCTGTGCAGTTAGGACAAGCAGGGCTCTGTGCAGTGAGGACAAGCAGGGCTCTGTGCAGTGAGGACAAGCAGGGCTCTGTGCAGTGAGGACAAGCAGGGCTCTGTGCAGTGAGGACAAGCAGGGCTCTGTGCAGTGAGGACAAGCAGGGCTCTGTGCACTGAGGACATGCAGGGCTCTGTGCACTGAGGACATGCAGGGCTCTGTGCACTGAGGACAAGCAGGGCTTTGTGCACTGAGGACAAGCAGTCCTCTGTACACTGAGGATAAGCAGGGCTCTCTGCACTGAGGACAAGCAGTGCTCTGTCCACTGAGGACAAGCAGGGCTCTGTACACTGAGAACAAGCAGGGCTCTGTGCAGCGAGGACAAGCAGGGCTCTATGCAGTGAGGACAAGCAGGGCTCTGTGCACTGAGAACAAGCAGGGCTCTGTGCAGTGAGGACAAGCAGAGCTCTGTACACTGAGGACAAGCAGGGCTCTGTCCAGTGAGGACAAGCAGGGCTCTGTACATTGAGGACAAGCAGGGCTCTGTGCACTGAGAAAAGGCAGGGCTCTGTGCAGTGAGGACAAGCAGGGTTCTGTACACTGAGGACAAGCGAGGCTCTGTGCACTGAGGACAAGCAGGGTTCTGTACACTGAGGACAAGCAGGTCTCTGTGCACTGAGAACAAGCAGGGCTCTGTGCAGTGAGGACAAGCAGGGCTCTGTTTACTGAGGAGAAGCAGGGCTCTGTGCAGTGAAGACAAGCAGGGCTCTGTGCAGTGAGGACAAGCAGGGTTCTGTGCAGTGAGGGTAAGCAGGGCTCTGTGCACTGAGGAGAAGCAGGGCTCTTTGCACTGAGGACAAGCAGGGCTCTGTACACTGAGGACAAGCAGGGTTTCTGTGCACTGAGAACAAGCAGGGCTCTGTGCACTGAGGAGAAGCAGGGCTCTGTACACTGAGGACAAGTGGGTTTCTGTGCACTGAGAACAAGTAGGGTTCTGTACACTGAGGACAAGCAGGGCTCTGTGCACTGAGGACAAACTGGGCTCTGTGCACTGAGGACAAGCAGGGCTCTGTACAGTGAGGACAAGCAGGGTTATGTGCAGTGAGGACAAGCAGGGTTCTGTGCAGTGAGGGCAAGCAGGGTTCTGTGCAGTGAGGACAAGCAGGGCTCTGCACTCAGGACAAGCAGGGCTCTCTGCAGTGAGGACAAGCAGGGCTCTGTGCAGTGAGGACAAGCAGGGCTCTGTGCAGTGAGGACAAGCAGGGCTGTGTGCAGTGAGGCTTTATGACACATTCCCGGATCACACAGCAGGATGATTGACAAGCCAGGAGCCTGCCCAGATCCCTGCTTGTCCAGCCCTCACTTCTTGTATTGTGTCTCTGCAAAGAGACACGCAAGAAATAGCTGCAGGGACAAGGGTTTTGCTTTTTTTTTTGTGTGTGAATTTTGTCGATTTTGTCGTGTGTTCTTTTTTGCTTTGGTAGATGTATCTTGAGTTGTGTTTTTCCAGTGGTCAGGGATTTATGATGTGCAACTTTTTAGTTTGTCGCAAAGTTAGGCGCAACTGTGCTAACTTAAAGGGGTACTCCGGTGGTCAACGTGTTTTTCTATTTTTGACTTACCCTATTTGTTTTGTTTCATTTCTATTCTTGTTGTTTAGCCTACTCTATTTCCATTCTTTGTTGTCTTTTTATCCCCCACTTTATTTTCCTATCTTTGCTTCTATTTCCTGTTTCTTGCTGTGCTGAAAACTACAAATCCCAGCATGCCACATGCCTTGCTGGTTTGGGGTGGCTCCTTTTTTTTTGTTTGTTTGTTCCGCCCTTTACCCATCCTACTATTTTCCCAGGTCAACCCCCTTATACACAGCACACTAATATAATCAGCCTTGGTTGGGATACACTGTCATACACACACAAAAGGGACTACAAAAGGGACTACAAAAGGGACTACAACTACCATGTGTCATTCAGGAGTCTTCAGTAGAACACCAGCATGCTGCCTCTGTAGTCTCCTGGGGGTTGTAGTTCACCACACCTCTGTAGAGCATACACCAGTGTTTCCCAACCAGGGTGCCTCCAGGTGTTGCAAAACTACAACTCCCAGCATGCCCTGACAGCCTTTGGGCATGCTAGGAGTTGTAGTTTTGCAACAGCTGGAGGCACTCTGGTTGGGAAACACTGGTGTAACATGATGTGTATGCTGAATAGGCTAGAACAGCGTTCCCCAACCAGTGTGCCTCCAGCTGTTGCAAATCTACAACTCCCAGCATGCCCAAAGTCTGTCAGGGCATGGTGGGAGTTGTAGTTTTGTATCAGCTGGAGGCACATTGGTTTGTAAACACTAGCAAACACACACACACACAACAGGGACCACAACTCCCAGCATGTGTCAGTCAGGAGTCCCCCCCCCCCTCCCCCTTCACATACAGAGATCATTCCCAGTATGAGATTTATTCCCCTGCAGTCCATACATCCCCAGCCCATGCACCTTCTCATCCTCCCCTTCAGATAACACTTATCTTCTCTGTGAGGTCCTTCTCCTGTGCAGACCTGCGTCCTTAGAATACAGAGCAGGGGGAGGGGAGGTGAGGAGCTGTGTACTCAGCTGGATGAGATGAGGGGGCGTGGATTATTCCTCTCATGCAGACAGAGAAAAAAAAAGCTGTGACATCTTGTTCACAACAGACTCAGAACTGTGGACAACAGTAAAAGAAAACACTCGGAACTACAGAACTTCCTGCCCAACAAACAGGTAAGAAAAACACATACATGCTGCCAAAACATATAACACATGTATATTGCAAAAAAACTAAACTTACAAAGAAGATGCCATATAGTCAAAAATATAAAAATAAAAATATAGTTAACCACTGGAGTACCCCTTTTAGGAACAAATCTACCTAGCATTAGGTCGCACATTTGTCACACAGGTTAGAAAGTCCCACAAGGGGGCAACATACAAAATGGAGTACTAAAGTAAGAAATGCGATCAGAAACATATTTATAACATGCCCTGCACCATGTAATAAATCTTTAACAGGTACACAGTTTCCACCACATGAATTAAAGGGGTTGTCCAGGAATAGAAAAACAGAGCTAATTCCTTTCAAAAACAGCTCCACATCTGTCCCCAGGTTGTGTATGATATTACAACTTGGCTCCATTCATTTCAATGAAAGTGAGCTGCAGAACCACACCCAATCTGGAGACAGAAGGGGAGCGTTTTTTCACAGAAATGAGCTCTGAATTTCTATTCCTGGATAACCATTTTAATGAAATAAAAAGACGTTAACCGACTCCACTTTTAATAAATACCACCAATGTTTTTTTGCCCAAAAATATACATATTTTTAACCAATCTATATTACAAATATCCATATACTGTAATTATCCACATTATATAAAAAGTATTTGATATGATAGGTATGCTTTCAGTAGGTTCTGCAGTGGAGCGCTAGGGTTTGTGGTCTATATAAATAAAGACACAAACAAACCTTAAATATGTACCGTATTTTTCGCCGTATAAGACGCACTTTTTCTTCCCCAAAACTGGGGGGGAAAAGTCGGTGCGTCTTATACGGCGAATACACACCTATCGGGTCGGTCCCTGCGGCCATCAACGGCCGGGACCCGCGGCTAATACAGGATATCACCGATCGCGGTGATGGCCTGTATTAACCCTTCAGACGCGGCGATCAAAGCGGACCACCGCGTCTGAAGAGAAAGTGACACTAATCCGGCTGTTCAGTCGGGCTGTTCGGGACCGCCGCGATTTCACCGCGGCGGTCCCGAACAGCCCGACTGAATAGCCGGGTTAGTGCTTACAGGACACCGGGAGGGACCTTACCTGCCTCCTCGGTGTCTTCTCCGTTCAGGGATCCCATGTATGGCCGGCGCTCTCCTTCCTCGTCATCACATCGTCGCGTACGTGCGTTGGCGTGCGTAACGACATGATGGCGGCGACGGAGAGCGAGGATACCCGGCCGGCAGCAGAGACGTTCCGGAGCGACATCCAGGGCAGCGGTGACGGGTCCGCAGCGGCGGGGACATGTGAGCATTACCTCCTATGCAGTGGTCTTCAATCTGCGGACCTCCAGATGTTGCAAAACTACAACTCCCAGCATGCCCGGACAGCCAACGGCTGTCCGGACATGCTGGGAGTTGTAGTTTTGCAACATCTGGAGGTCCGCAGGTTGAAGACCACTATTGGGTTCAAAATCTTAATTTTTTTAGATTTTGCACCTATAAACTGGGTGCGTCTTATACGCCGGTGCGTCCTATAGGGCGAAAAATACGGTAGGTTCTACAAGTGCCCAGGATGCATGAAATGATCAGAACTTGCTTTACACAATTCCTGCTTGGTTACGTTTTCTCTTGAACCAGTGAAAGGGGTTGATTCACACAACTACTTATGGAAATGATGGCAGCTCAATGATCAGCTGTTCACCAGGCATCTGGTTTTTAAAACCCCCAGCAATCAATTGTTATTGTCTGGGGAAATTGTGGCCAGTCATGCATATGAATGGCCATCCATATGGACACACACATACATATATATACCGTATTTATCGGGGTATACCACGCACCGGCCTATAACACGCACCCTCATTTTACCAAGGATATTTGGGTAAAAAAAGTTTTTTACCCAAATATCCATGGTAAAATGAGGGTGCGTGTGTGCGGGTGTATACCCCGATACATCCCCAGGAAAGGCAGGGGGAGAGAGGCCGTCGCTGCCCGCTTCTCTCCCCCTGCCTTCCCTGGGGTCTAGAGCCGTGATCCCGGCCCTTTTCTCCCCCTGGCTATCGGCGCCGCTGCCCGTTCTGTCTCCCTGACTATCGGTACCGGCGCCCCACTGCCGGCGCCGATAGCCAGGGGGAGAGAAGCGGCGCCGACAGCCAGGGGGAGAGAAGGGGCAGCGGCACCCATTGCCGGCGCCGCTGCCCCGTTGCCTCCCCCCATCCCCGGTGGCATAATTACCTGGGTCGGGTCCGCGCTGCTGCAGGCCTCCGGCGTGCGTCCCCTGCGTCGTTGCTATGCGCGGCGCACTGACATCATGCGCCGTGCAGCGCATAGCAACGACGAAGGGGACGCACGCCGGAGGCCTGCAGCAGTGCGGACCCGACTCAGGTAATTATGCCACCGGGGATGGGGGGAGGCAACGGGGCAGCGGCGCCGGCAATGGGTGCCGCTGCCCCTTCTCTCCCCCTGGCTATCGGCGCCGGTACCGATAGTCAGGGGGACAGAACGGGCAGCGGCGCCGATAGCCAGGTGGTGATAAGGCCCGGCAGCAGGGCTCTAGACCCCAGGGAAGGCAGGGGGAGAGAAGCGAGCAGCGATGGCCTCTCTCCCCCTGCCTTTCCTGGGGCGGTATCGGCGTATAACACGCACATAGACTTAAGCCTAAAAATTTTAGCCTAAAAAGTGCGTGTTATACGCCGATAAATACGGTATATATACAGTGGGGCAAAAAAGTATTTAGTCAGCCACCAATTGTGAAAGTTCTCCCACTTAAAAAGATGAGAGAGGCCGGTAATTTTCATTATAGGTATACCTCAACTATGAGAGACCTAAAGAGAAAAAAAATCCAGAAATACACATTGTCTGATTTTTTAAAGAATTTATTTGCAAATTATGGTGGAAAATAAGTATTTGGTCCATAACAAAAGTTCATCTCAATACTTTGTTATATACCCTTTATTGGCAATGACAAACGTTTTCTGTAAGTCTTCACAAGATTTTCACACACACAGTTGATTTCTTAACACCGAGCTCCTTGCCTATTGCAGATTCAGTCTTCCCAGCCTGGTGCAGGTCTATAATTTTGTTTCTGGTGTCCTTCGACAACTCTTTGGTCTTGGCCATAGTGGAGTTTGGAGTGTGACCGTTTTGAGGTTGTGGACAGGTGTCTTTTATACTGATAACAAGTTCAAACAGGGGCCATTAATACAGGTAATGAGTGAAGGACAGAGGAGACTCTTAAAGGGGTTATCCAGGAAAAAACTTTTTTTTTTATATCAACTGGCTCCAGAAAGCATAACAGATTTGTAAATTATATTCCACAAAAGAAAATAATGACACGGCACCCGAAGCTCTACAGAGCGCATAGACGTGGTGCAGACAGCGGTATCTCAGGATTTCGAGATTGGTAAATTACTTCTATTAAAAAATCGTAATCCTTCCAGTAGTTATTGTAACGGGTCATGACAGGTGATGGATCCTCTGGGCCTGTGTGGATGATGACGTGAGCCGTGCCAGGGAGCGAAGTCTAACATGCCGCTTGCTTTCACCAGAGCCTGCCGCAAAGCAGGTCTTGCTTCAGCAGGCGGCACCCAGGTCGCTACCCCTGGTACAACTGGTCCACACAGTTAGCTGGGAGGTGGCGTGGCACAGAAGGAGACTGGCAGCACGTGGAGAGATGGCAGTAGGTCAGGGCAGGTAACACAGGTGGAGGGTAGGTAACGCAGGTGTTACAGTTATCAGCTGCTGAAGTTGAGTTGTTCTTTTCTGTCTGACAACAGTGCTCTCTGCTGACACTTCTGCTTGTCTCAGGAACTGTTCGAAGCATTGGAGGTTTGCTATGGGGATTTGCTCCTACTCTGGACAGTTCCTGAGACAACCAGAGGTGTCAGCAGAGAGCACTGTTTTCAGACAGAAAAGAACAACTCAACTTCAGCAGCTGATAACTACTGGAAGGATTAAGATTGTTTAATAGAAGTAATTTACAAATCTGTTTAACTTTCTGGAGCCGGTTGATTTTTTACTGGAATACCCCTTTAAAGAAGAAATTACAGGTCTGGAGCCAGAAATCTTGCTTGTTTGTAGGTGACCAAATACTTATTTTTCACCATCATTTGCAAATAAATTCTTTAAAAATGAGACAATGTGATTCTCTGGATTTTTTTTTCTCATTAGGTCTCTCATAGTTGAGGTATACCTATGATGAAAATTACAGGCCTCTCATCTTTTTAGGTGGGAGAACTTGCTGGCTGACTACAATTGATGGCTGACTAAACCCTTTTTTGCCCCACTGTATATATATGGATGGCTGGGGCTGCACCCAAAAGAAGACATTGACAGAAAGGAGCTCACCCCAAGTGTGGTATTACATGGGCAGACCCATGCTCTATACAAGCCCTTATTTGGTGCATTGCTGGTCATTTGAGGAGCCTATTTCTTGGCTATTATATGGGCCGGGATCATTCATGCAGCCCTTTACCCCATCATTGTCAGTTGTTCATCTCCTTGTACATGGGGAGATGTGCGAATAATAAACAAAGGTTTTTTAAACCAGTGAAAATATGTGATCAACCGACAAATGAGAATTTGCTTGTTCAGCTATTAGACAGGGCAATATTGGCATTTTCTGTCTATAATCACCTTCTGCAATAGAGCCCTAACTGATACAGGGTATTCTCAGTTGAGGAACCTATTTCCAAGACACCTTCAACAGGCAAAAGGCCTACGAAAAAGGGTTTTCCTTTGAAGGATTCGTTCACACGGAGTAATTCAAGAGGAATTTACTCCAGTAATTCCTCTTGAATTCTCCGCTACAAACGAATGCACATCTCCTCTGCCCATTGACTTTAATGTTATTTCTGCTGTCCTGTTCACACTGCGGAAATTCTGCTAGCAGAATTCTGACGCTGAATTCCGTTCTGCTTGAAGAATGAGCATGTTCATTCTTCAAGCGGAATCCACTAGCAGAAATCAATTGAAGTCAATGGTAAAAAATTGCGCAATTTTGCTGAATACTACAGAGGAAATTATTTTCTTTTTGGTACACAGAGCTCTGTGCTGACATCATGACCACAGTGCTCTCTGCTGACATCTCTGTCCATTTTAAGAACTGTCCAGAGTAGGAGAAAATCTGCATAGAAAACATATACTGCTCTGGACAGTTCCTAAAATGGACAGAGGTGTCAGCAGAGAGCACTGTGGTCATGATGTCAGCAGAGAGCTCTGTGTTCCAAAAAGAAAAGAATTTTCTCTGTAGTATTCAGCAGCTAATAAGTACTGGAAGGATTAAGATTTTTCAATAGAAGTAATTTACAAATCTGTTTAACAGTTGATTTAAAAAAAAAAAAAAAAAAGGTTTTCCACCGGAGTACCCCTTTAAAGCATCAGCATATCAAGTGCTAATGCCTTGTAATATACATTGTGTTGAAATTCTGCCTCTGCAAGCAGCAGCAACTTGTACAGGGAGCAGGGCGCTGTCAGATAGGCTGTAGGCCGGCCCTTGTGACGCTGACAAGCCAAGCTAGTTCCAATGAAATCTGTTGGGACAGGCTTGTACTGACACTTTGTAACACATATTTACATTAGTACTGAAATGCACTTCATTGAGTTGTAAAAAAAAAAAAAACCTTACCACCCCAGAACACATGCAGTCAGGAAGAAAAAATGGAAGAGATTCTAGGCTCAGCGTTTTACCATCAATTTGACCACCATATAGATATATGACATCACAATACATTTTATGTATATACCGTATATTGCTTACTGCCTACACGTTCACTGAATTGAGTCTTTTGATGACTACATTGCTATAAATGACTATGCAGTGTTCACGGCTATTCTGCATTATGTGCACTATTTGAGTGATATTTTGTGCTGTACTATTTCCTTTAGTCATTGATTCTGATGTTCTCTTCTACTTCTCTGTTTTCTCATTGACTGTTTGTTTTCAAATGCATTTTCCGACAAGGATATACTACATTGTGAATCCACACACATGATGGGAGACTTTGAAGCTCAGCAGGTGCGTGAGTACCTATATTTGTCATTAGTTGTAGGCATCTAAGGGCCTCTTCTTTTCCTTGGCATACAGCAGTGGTCTTCAACCTGCGGACCTCCAGATGTTGCAAAACTACAACTTCCAGCATGCCCGGACAGCCGTTGGCTGTCCGGGCATGCTGGGAGTTGCAGTTTTGCAACATCTGGAGGTCCGCAGGTTGAAGACCACTGGCATACAGCATGTTCTGATATAAGAATATTTGTCTTGTACCACAGAAGATAGCTATAGTAGTTTTATATAAGAGTGTATGCAGGGCGTTTGTATTAACCATCCTGTTGCTGATGATCTTCTAGCTCTACATTGGATACTGTATGTAAAAATATTCCTCTGGATCAACACAGTAGGGTGGACTATCTTCATTTCTATCCATTCTTGAGGCTTTCGTGTTGAATTTAGGTAAAGTTTTCTAATGCTTGCCCACTGAGAGCTTTTGTCACTGTTGAATAGTACGCATTTGCTATAATCCCCAGCAGTTAAAAATACATAAATATATATAAATATATATATATATATATATATATATGTGTGTGTGTATGCCGTATTTTTCGCCCTATAGGACGCACCGGCATATAAGACGCACCCAATTTTAAAGGTGCAAAATCTAGAAAAAAAAGATTCTGCGCCCAACAGTGATCTTCAACCTGCGGACCTCCAGATGTTGCAAAACTACAACTCCCAGCATGCCCGGACAGCCGTTTTGCAACATCTGGAGGTCTACAGGTTGAAGACCACAGGATAGGAGGTAGTACTCACGTGTCCCCGCCTCTCTGGACCCGTCACCGCTGCCCTGGATGTCGCTCCATCGCTGTCGCCGCATCCTCGGGGTGTCCCCGACGCTCCGGACATCTTCTTCTCCGGGATCCACGCTCTCCGTCGCCGTCATCATGTCGACATCATCACGTCGCTATGCACGCCGCTCCTATTGGATGACGAGACGTGATGACGTCAAAGGTGAGCGCCGCCATGCAGGGGATCCTGGCACAGAGCAGACAACGAGGAGGCAGGTAAGGGCCCTCCCAGTGTCCTGTAAGCTGTTCGGGACGCCGCGATTTCACCGCAGCGGTCCCGAACAGCCTGACTGAGCAGCCGGGTTACTGTCACTTTCGCTTCAGACGCGGCGGTCAGCTTTGATCGCCGCGTCTGAAGGGTTAATACAGGGCATCACCGCGATTGGTGATGTCCTGTATTAGCCGCGGGTCCCGGCCGTTGATGGCTGCAGGGACTGACCCGATAGGTGTGTATTCGCCGTATAAGACGCACCAACTTTCTTATACGGCGAAAAATACGGTGTATATATATATATATATATATATATATATATATATATACATATCAAAGCAAAAGGATACATTTGGAGGCTCCACTCATACTGAGAAAAACATGTAAAACTTTTTTTTACATTTTTAAAATAGCTTCTTTCATTTTTCAGAGACCTTTTTTAAAATGAAATAAACAATATGATTAGTTGTTATTGTCAACTGCACCACTCGTCCTCTACACAGGTTTTGATAAATCTCCCCCTTAGGCCGCATTCACATGGCGAAATGTCTGCACAGAAAATATGCCGGCGCTAGGAGCGCACAGAATGCCCCGTCTCATAGACGGCTATGCATTCCGTGCAGACTTCTCACAAAGAATGAACATGTTCATTCTTTGTGCAGACACAGAAAATGGAATTCTGCCATGTGCACAACGCAGCAGAATCATGTTGAATTCAACAGGACTCTGCTGCAGCGGACATTCGATGCAGACATTCCAAGCGGGAGTCCACATTGAATTTCCACCGTGTGAACGCTGCCTTAGTGTTTACCTACAGTTTTTGGTGCAAATTGTCTCATAATGACAAAACAGAACTGCATGGTGTTAAAGGGGTACTCCGCCCCTAGACATCTTATCCCCTATCCAAAGGATATGGGATAAGATGTCAGATCGCGGGGGTCCCGCTGCTGGGGACCCCCGGGATCTCGGCTGCAGCACCCACCTCAACGGCTTCCGGCAACGCTGGAGGCTTCAGATCCCGACCACGTGAGCGAAAGAGCGTGATGTCATGGCTCCACCCCCATGTGATGTCACGCCCCGCCCCTCAATGCAAGTCTATGGGAGGGGGCGTGACGGCCTCCCATAGGCTTGCATTGAGGGGGTGGAGTGTAATGTTGCACGGGGGCGGAGCCGTGACGTCACAATGCTCCGGCCCCGTGATCAACAGTAATCAGACCCGGAGCAAACACGCTCTGGGGACTGATTTTAACAGGGTGTGGCGTGCAAGATCACAGGGGTCCCCAGCGGCGGGACCCCCGCGATCAGGCATCTTATCCCCTATCCTTTGGATAGGGGATAAGATGCCTAAGCGCCGAAGTACCCCTTTAATTTTTCAGACTACAGGATGGCACACATTGGCCCAAGAATGCGCACAGAGTTACATGTGAAATACTAGCCAAATACACTAAGGGAAGTCAGAAGATACTGAATCTAGCAGGATGAGAAATTAAACCCTTAATTATTTTAAAAACCAAACAATCTTAGTAAATCTGGGCCAATGTTTAAGCATATTGTTCATTCATGATATGACACACCGGATCACAGAGGTTAGGATCCCATTCTATTAGTCTTGTGTAGAGTTGTTTTCATGCACAGGCAGCGCTATACAAAATACTAGAGAACATTGTGAATTTGTTCTTGCCCATAGTAGTTTTACTATTTACTATCTTGTGAATTCATGAATTTATTGGCACTTTCTTAAACAGATTCCTAATATGTCAATGAACAATTATAGATGCTGTTTGGAAATCCAAATGCCAAAGTTCATAGAGAATAGACAGCACCGCCTTTTCGTAGGGACGGCAGAAGTGGCGATCGGTCCTCTTAAACTCTGGTTTGTGGCTGTACAGCAGGCAAAAGATAGCCTGACTGGTTGTAATTATTTACAAATATACGGTATATATATAATTTACAGAAGGAAAAGAACTTGCTCCGCAGTGCCACCTACTGCAGGTAGCTTTCCGTGCTACACGTCAGCTTCGCGTTCTCCCAGGTTTCTACCATGTGCCCCAAAATCTGCATCGTATTAAATGTGAGCATGCCCTTAAGAAGGATGGCGCAGGTTTGAATCTACTGTATTTTCAGTGTTCTTAGGATCTATGAAAATACAGTAAATATTCAATAACCTTTTTTTTTTATTTAATTTGGGAATTGGTAGTTTTACACACTCTGTTTACATGGTTTGTGTCAAGACATTTAAATGACATAATGTTCATCTCTATTTAATAATGTTATAAATTGTCTTTTTAAGGCCACATTACCAGTGAGATCTTCATTTTCTTTTTGATTGTATTGACATGATGTTGATGTTGTCATCTTTATTATTAAAGGATTTCATTACATTTTATGCTGTTATATCCTATGTTTGATTACAAATATGATATATGTTATCAGTTTGTAATAGGCTACAAGAAAAAGCAATTGTTTGGTTGCTATAGTAACCTCATATTACTAGGAGACCAAGTGGAGAATGTTATTGTTTGTATCAGTATAACATTTATTTATCACAATGTACAGTATATTGTTTCATAATTTGATTTTTTTTTAATAGTTTTTATTGTTTTCATTTCTTGTTTTGGGAACGCTAAAGGAGTTATCCAGGATAAGAAAGACATAACTGGTTTTTTTTTGTTTTTTTTCAGAAACAGCACCACTCTTGTCCTCAGGTTGTGTGTGGTATTGCAGCCCAGTTGCAGTTATGTCAAGTTGTTATACCAAACAAGCTTGGGGCATTTGCTGTTTTTGGAAGAAAGCAGCTATGCTTTTCTAATCCTGGATAACCCACAGTAGATGCATCAAACCCTGCACCAAAATGTTCCTTTGATCAAGTGAACCGGTGTCATTTGCCCCACCTTTATTTCACAAATGGTGGGTGGGTCAAAATTTCATGGGGGCTAAAGCAAAGTACTGGAATTTTAGTAGACCGTAAAATCTTTTTGGTTGGTATGAAAACTGAAGAGCAGTCATAAAGCAGAATATATTAACGTAAATGGGCATTCTCAGATCCAAAAACTTTTTATATGTTATTACTAATGAAAAGTAAAGACCTTTTGTAGTATGGTTGTTTAAAAACTTTCAATGTTTAATAA
Organism: Hyla sarda; assembly: GCF_029499605.1. Taxonomy (NCBI): domain Eukaryota; kingdom Metazoa; phylum Chordata; class Amphibia; order Anura; family Hylidae; genus Hyla; species Hyla sarda. The sequence continues at coordinate 157,226,013 of NC_079192.1, forward strand.
AGAAATCGGCCCCTGAAAATCCCACCTCATAGGGGTCCCCATACCTACTGGAACACTAACCAGGCCTGCAGCAGCATCAGGCTTGTCCATGAGTCATGGACAAGAGATGACTCATGGACAAAGCTGTATGAGCAAACACACCAATCACCTGGGAGGATTTTTAACACTGTGGGCTAAGGAAAAGAGGCATTTTTTTTAATAATAAATATAGCTGATAGAGGCAGAAATTAGATGTGCATGGTCAGGATTAGGTACTGAGTAACATAAAAAAAATTTGTGGGATCTGACAGGTACGCTTTAAGCATCTTTATTGTCATGAAGCACCTACAATCACAGAAAAAGTAGAATACAGAAAAAAAATTGGTCATTAGAATTTCCAAATGCAAGAATATGATATGGGCCCCCTTCTTTTTTATAGTCAGCAATAGAACGTGTGTCTTTTTATCCTCATATTTACCTTCTATCATGCAGGCACTTGATCATAATAAGCGCATATGCAGGATCAAAATTGACACAGTAAATTTTGTACCTAAAATATAGCTCCTATGCTGTGTCAAATTTCACTATTGCGCACATGGCCATACCTGAGTTTTTGACATATTTAGCCAGTAGCTAATACGTTAAGCATATTGAAAAATGTATCTGTAGCTATGTAGACTTGGGATAAGGGGGTAAGAACAAAGGACAAATGTAGCTCACATATGGTAAGTGTGAATCCTGTCTTGTACATAAATCCATATAGTTTAGTCTGGCAGCTGTTGATATGGAGCAATAGGAGTGAATTGGGTATTGACACAGATGCATGCCTTGTGGTGGTTTTTTACTAGTCTGAAAATGACCCCAAAAAGATTTTCTGCCATATAATTACTCTGATTTATGGAACACGAGACACTGGTCAGTTACTTCAATGTTTATTAGCTTTTTCCTTGTAAGCCCATCTCTTAGTAATTTCCCTTATTCTATAAGAAAAACCTATTTTACTGTAAGTAATCTTAGTTGGAAGAGGTGTCTGAGAAAGACAGATCAGAAAGACTATTTGTTCTAATGCATCTCAGAGCAAGTGAGAAAGGCCTTAAAATATAGCATCGACAGGTGGAAGGCAGATGTTAATGTGTTTGGAGATGTACTGGAAGAATCTTTACCACTTTAAAAATAAAAGAAAGATGTGAGAAATTCAAGACCTGTAGAAATCTGCTTACCTATTAGTGGGAAATCTTAAAGAAGTGCGGGGACATCTAACTGTCTCAAAGTATTTCTCTTTGTGGGTAGATTTTAATAATGTAAGTACTTAAAGAAGGAGATTAAGAGGAGCATTAATGGGGTTAGCCAGTAAAAAAAAAACTTTTTTTTATATATATATATATATATATATATATATATATATATAACTGGCTCCAGAAAGTTAAACAGATTTGTAAATTACTTCTATTAAAAAATCTTAATCCTTTCAGTACTTATGAGCTGCTGAAGTTGAGTTGTTCATTTCTGTCTACTTGCTCTCTGATTACACCTGTCTCGGGAACCGCCCAGTTTAGAAGCAAATCCCCATAGCAAATCCCTTCTACTCTGTGCAGTTCCCAAGACAAGCAGAGATGTCAGCATAGAGCACTGTTGCCAGACAGAAAACAACAACTCAACTTCAGCAGCTGATAATTATTGAAGGGATTAAGATTTTTTAATAGAAGTAATTTACAAATCTGGAAAAAATAGGAAAAAAGGCCAGCAAGTAGAAGCATAAAAGGAACTTGACTTTATTCAGGATTCTTCCATTAAAAAACCTTCAGGTGGCAGACAAACATGGACATGTAAAAATACAAAAACAGCACATGTAGAAAAAGGTCCCAAGCAGTAGCTGACGCGTTTCCGATCTATCGATCCTTACTCATAGCTTACTTTTAATTTACAAATCTGTTGAAATTTCTGGAGCCAGTTTATATTAAAAAAAAAAAGTTTTTTCCTGGAATACCCCTTTAACCCCTTAGGGACTCTCTGCGTGTTTGGGTCTCTACGTGTTTGGGTCTCTACGTGTTTGGGTCTCTACGTGTTTGGGTCTCTACGTGTTTGGGTCTCTACGTGTTAGGGTCTCTACGTGTTTGGGTCTCTACGTGTTTGGGTCTCTACGTGTTTGGGTCTCTGCTCTGCGCGTTCAGGTCTCTGCAGATCTTTCGTCCTCGGTTCTACCTCTCCGGCCCCCTGGTGTCCAGATCTTTATTTTCACCTTAAAGACTCAGTGAGATCAGTCATTTTACCCAAAAATTCACGGCGAAACGGAAAAAAATTCATTGTGCGACAAAATTGAAGAAAAAATTTAATTTTGTAATTTTTGGGGGCTTCCGTTTCTACGCAGTACATATTTCAGTAAAAATAACACCTTATCTTTATTCTGTAGGTCCATACGGTTAAAATGATACCCTACTTATATAGGTTTGACTTTTGTCGTACTTCGGAAAAAAATCATAACTACATGCAGGAAAATTTATATGTAAAAAATTCTCATCTTCTAACCCCTATAACTTTTTTATTTTTCCGCATACGGGCCGGAATGAGGGCTCATTTTTTGCGCCGTACCATTTTTGTATTTCTCGGTACCATTTTTGTATTTCTCGGTACCATTTTTGTATTGATCGGACTTTTTGATCGCTTTTTATAAATTTTTTCATGACATAAAAAGTGACCAAAAATACTCTATTTTGGACTTTGGAATTGACCGTGCGATTTAATTAACAATATATTTTTATAGTTCGGACATTTCTGCACGCGGCGATACCACATATGTTATTTTTATTTTTTTTTATGGGAAGAGGGGGGTGATTCAAACTTTTATTAGGGAAGGGGTTAAATCATCTTTGTTAACTTTTTTTTTTCACTTTTTTTTTTGCAGTGTTATAGCTCCCATAGGGACCTATAACACTGCACACACTAATCTCTTATGCTGATCCCTGCAAAGCCATAGCTTTGCACGGATCAGTGAGATAGGGGCTCGATTGCTCAAGCCTGTAGCTCAGGCTTGGAGCAATCAAACCCCGATCGGATGCCGCGGAGAGAGGTAAGGAGACCTCCGCCTGCGTATTGATCTAGATCTGGCACTGTGAGGCTACAAAAATGCTATAGTAGTACAGTAACCCCCCGGCCTGCGATGGCCCCGACATATGATAAAATCGACATACAATGCTTTTATATCGCATTAACTGCTATCTGACAATGCAAAATGCTTAAGCTGCTGTCGGATAGCAGTTTAAGCATCCCGGGCAGGTTCGCTTACCTATTCCCGCTGCTCCGGGTCCACTTCGCGATCCTCCGGCGTCTTCTGCATCTTCTCCAGGGTCTGGGCCTCGCTTTCTGGCGTCGTTATTACGTCGCTACGCACGCCGCGCCGGCGCAGCAGCATAATAACGTCACCAGAAAGCGAGGCCCGGACCCTGCAGAAGATGCGGAAGAAGCCGGAGGATCGTGAAGAAGACACCGGAGCAGCGGGACAGCATCGGGAGCCCCTGGGACAGCATCGGGAGCGGTGACGACCTGGTCCGGAGTGGCAGGGACAGGTGAGTACAGCTTCCTATACTTTACATTGCACGGATCCCTCAACATACGATGGATTCGACAAACGATGGGTCATTTGGAACGAATTAACATCGTATGTTGAGGGACCACTGTACAGTGATTACTCAAGATACAATAATAACCGGTTCCAGGATGACCATTGTATGTTGAAAATATTCTACATGTGGCGTTTGTGTTAAACAGAATTGGCTGTAAACAGCTTAACATAGTGTGAAGACAATCATAGACCCTGCCGAAATCTAGAACGCTAACTGCTGAGCAATAATTTATATACTGAAAATATGAACCAAAAATATCATTATTCTTTATTAAAAGTGTTTTGAGATACTAAGACGCTAAGAGCTCTGAGATAGAAGAAGAAATTGAAGAAGCAGTCTGATGAAAAAAAAAAATGTCATGCATAAACAACTCTTATGCCTATTAATATAGATGTGTACCTGTTCTCAGTGCTCCTTTCTGCCCAGAATGCCTCTTTTTAATGCATTTGGGTCATGTGATGGCCCCCTGAGCTTCATCACCTGGCGTGACCCACTTCATCTAGCCTGTTAACCTGTGTGCTCAACGCCTTACAGCCTGAACGCTGCCCCCCAGCTGTGCTGCTGACAAGGGGATGTCATTTTGGTGGAAGGGGGTATAGTTGAGTGGCACCTTGTAGGAAGGAGGCATTCCTGATGTCACAGTAGGACAGAGGCACAGAGTAATTGTGGAGACAGTGCCATGGTTTTATTACACTACTAATGTGTGGTTTGTTCTATCTTGGTACAGTCATATTGCAGATTCTGATATTTACCTGCTTATTATTATTATATTCCTGCTTCCATTTTTCTGTCTAAAATCCATTTGTGGACCAAAGTTTCCTGGAAGAACTAAACCACTTTATTAATATACAGTTTGTATAAGAACCCTAGCGTTGGAGAAAAATCGGATAATACTTGTGAAGGATTCTTTGAAGTGTGTTGCAGTGATTTGTAATTGATAGCAATTAGAGATGAGCGAACTTACAGTAAATTCGATTCGTCACAAACTTCTCGGCTCAGCAGTTGATGACATTTAGCTTTCAGGTGCTCTGATGGGCTGGAAAAGGTGGATAAAGTACTAGGAGACTCTTTCCTAGGACTGTATCCACCTTTTCCAGCCCACTGGAGCACCTGAAGGCTGAACTAATTTACGCAGGAAAAGTCATCAACTGCCGAGCCGAGAAGTTTGTGACGAATCGAATTTACTGTAAGTTCGCTCATCTCCAATAGCAATGTTTAGTTTGGCTTAGATTAAAAATCACTTTTAATTGAATCCAATGGAGAGATTGCCTTCTTATTACTATAAAGATAATTGATTTTTATGAGAGGTAATGTTTGTGGAAAGCTGATCCTCTTGAGAATGTTATAAAAACATCAATATGTTGCCATGAAAGCTATCCAAGTCTTCTAGGGAGATGTTTTAGTATATTACTGCAAACTCCATCGGCTTCTGAAGCCAATAATGAATAGAATGTTATTTTAGGTGGCACATTAAGATTGGTGAATCTGTTTGCTTTCCGGTGTGAAGGGATACATGTGAGGTATATTCCTAGTTAGCACAATACATAAAACCAAAAGCCGCTGGATTTCATATTTTACCCTATACATTATAAAGGATTATCAATGCAATATACAGTGGTCCCTCAAGTTACAATATTAATTGGTTCCAGGGCGACCATTGTATGTCGAAACTAGTGATGAGCGAACTTACAGTAAATTCGATTCGTCACGAACTTCTCGGCTCGGCAGTTGATGACTTTTCCTGCATACATTTTTTTCAGCTTTCAGGTGCTCCCGTGGGCTGGAAAAGGTGGATACAGTCCTAGGAGACTCTTTCCTAGGACTGTATCCACCTTTTCCAGCCCACCGGAGCACCTGAAAGCTGAACTAAATTATGCTGGAAAAGCCATCAACTGCCGAGCCGAGAAGTTTGTGACGAATCGAATTTACTGTAAGTTCGCTCATTTCTAGTTGAAACCGTTGTATGTTGAGATCATAACTCTATGGAAACCTGGTAGTTGGTTCTGAAGCCACCGAAATGTCATCCAAAAATAGGAAAAAGTGAGAATTAAACAAAAATAAGTAGATAACTAATATAGGTAAAGCAAGTCCTCAAATATAAAAGTAAGAAAGATCTGCTCGGAGCTGTAAATCACTGTCTATGTCAGTGTTTCCCAACCAGGGTGCCTCCAGCTGTTGCAAAACTACAACTCCCAGCATGCCCGGACAGCCTTCGGCTGTCCGGGCATGCTGGGAGTTGTACTTTTGCAACAGCTGGAGGCACCCTCTTTGGGAAACACTGGTCTATGTAGAGGACAGAAGCTTCTTCAGAGTCCTGTACAGTACACGCAATGTCCTAAAAAAAGTAAAATGGAGCTGCCCTCACTTGATGCCCAAAGGAGAAGCTAACCCTGGCACAGGTAAACAGTACAGAACATGTAATACCTCCCTGTACTGTAGGTGGCGCTACCAGACATCAGTTAGTGTATACACTTCAGTAATACAGGTAAACAGTACAGAACATGTAATACCTCCCTGTACTGTAGGGGGCGCTACCAGACACCAGTCAGTGTATACACTTCAGTAATACAGGTAAAGAGTACAGAACATGTAATACCTCCCTGTACTGTAGGGGGCGCTTCCAGACATCAGTCAGTGTTTACACTTCAGTAATACAGGTAAAGAATACAGAACATGTAATAACTCCCTGTACTGTAGGTGGCACTACCAGACACCAGTCAGTGCATGCACTTCAGTAATACAGGTAAAGAGTACAGAACATGTAATACCTCCCTGTACTGTAGGGGGCGCTACCAGACACCAGTCAGTGCATGCACTTTAGGACTACTGGGGTTTTACCAGTGAAATGTCCATTCTGATTGGTCGGTTCTTCCGGCCATTAACATGTTTCGCAGATTCCATAGCATTGTGTGTTGAGTCTGGTTTCAAGTTACAATGGTCCAGAAAAGACCATTGTATGTTGAAACTATTGTATGTTGAGGCCATTGTAAGTTGAGGGATCACTGTACAAACATTGCTGTATGTGGGTTTGTGGTAACTCATGAGCAGTTTGTGGCTACACAAGATTAGCCACACAACTCTGTGTACTAAGGAGGGGAAGAATGGCACCTTCGACACTGCAGGACCACATCACTGCGAACAATGGGGAGGCAGCGAGTTGGCACCACTGACTAGGTGAGAGGCTGCCCCACTGTGCATAGGAATATTATCATCTATATTGGATGGCACAGTGATAGCATCTCAGGAATAGCAGCAAAGCAGTCAGCATATTAATGAGGAGATGGAGGGAGGGCGTTATCTCCAGCAGCTTTGTCCTCCAGTGTTGAAATGACTGCACTTTTTTTATACAATGTGTACACTGACAGATGCTTTTCAATGGACTTTCATAGTGCACATTATTAGATTAACAAAAAAATCCACATTTTATACATATTACTGTAGTATTTATGTTTTCTAATGGCTAAGGTGGGTTTCACAAACAGCTTTTTGTGGCAGTTTCTTTTAAGTTGTTTCTTTTTTACCCAAAGACAGAGGTACATTTAAAGGGAATGAGAAATATAAAGGAAGGACTAAGGCTGGATTCACATTACGGAATTTCCAGTCGTTGGGCGCTGACTGAATCAGTCGGGACCAGGACCGCACAGACATTGCCAACCTCATAGATGGCAACGTCTACGGAGCGGATTCCACCTGAAGAATGGATAAGACAATTCTTTTGGCGGTGAGATATCAGCGGCGGAAATTTCTTGGTGTTCATGTGGTGCTGGCAATGGGATTTAGCTGCACCAGAATTTCCGACTGGAATTCCTAAGTGAAATTCCGGTTATAAACTCTGTAGTGTGAACCTCGCCTTATACTTCACCTTTTTTGCTGGATCCACTGGTTTTTGCTCAAAAAGCTACAGCAAAAATTTCAGTGTCATTCTTCAACTGCAAAAAACGCTATGTGTGACACCAGAATAACAACAACTTACATGGGCGCACCCTCAGGCTGTGTTGACACATACAGTAGGGGGTAATTTATGATACCTGCGACTGGCGTTAACTGCCAACAAGTCAGATAACTTTTGCACAAGCATTCGCTTGGAATAAAATAGGCAGCACTTATTGTCGAGAGGGCGTGATTTCTTATGAAGGGGGCATGGTCCTCGAAAACCATTAAGAAAGCCAAAGTCATCATCCAGCTATTTCTCCATATAACACAAATAATCGCACTTCACTACCCATTCCGCTATCATGAGGTCACAGAGAACTCCTGTCCTAGACTCAGTTTTCTTTGAAGACTAGACCACTAAATATATTGAAATCCATGTAAAATGAAAAACTATCACTTTTAGGGTGCGTTCACACGCTATTACTAGCAGCGGGTTTCACGCTGCTGGAAACCTGCTGCAAGTTACACTACCATTGATTTGAATGGGTCCACAGACAGTACACACTAGGGTCAGATTTGCAGACTGTCCGCGGACCCATTTAACTCAATGGTAGCGTAACGCGCAGCGGGTTTCCCGCGCGGGAAACTCGCTGCTAGCTACTAGCGTGTGAATGCACCCTTACTGTTGAATTATGCTTGAAGAATCTCTTGTAACCTTACAAGTCGCAAATTAGTGTAAATGCTCTAGTGTGGCAGACCTATCCCTGACTGGTAAGTAAACATTCGTTCACTTATGCCAGATCATATCTCATGAACCACAGACATATATTCAGTCAGGTGTATAGTTGTACAGTTGGAGGGATGGAATAGGGAAAAGGGGGAAATGCCTTGTGCCTAGAGCAGTGCATTGATGGGAGCAATGTCAGGTCAGCCAATGTAATCATAAAAAAAATATATATATATATATATATATATATATATATATATAAAATGTTTTTACATTACAGGTCCTTTAAACCTCCCAGACTTTGTGCACATAGTCCGCAGCAGTCTATGGGGAATGAATGCACAATTTTATTATGTTACAAATGTGAAGATAGGTCATCTCAAGCAATTTGTGTAATATACACAAGTAATGGTTATATTCCTTCATCAGACCTTTCAAAGTAGCTGCATATTCAGTATATAGAAAATATGCAACCTTTCAGTCCGCCTAGGACCGTTTATCAAGTCATATCTGCTAGTTGCATGTTGAACAGTCGACTTATTCCCACAAGTGACTGCCGATTCTCTCAACCTACCACTAGCAGAAATGGCATATTTATGGATGAATGAATATTTTCTTCTATATATCGTCAACTGCTATGAAAGGTTGAAAGAAGGAATATAACCATTACAGAAGTTGCTTGAGATGACCTATCTTTACATTTGTGTGTTAATAATATTACGGGTGAATTCACCTGGGAGTGCCATGGACTACCTTCCATGCTATACAGATATATCATCCTTCTATATATATATATATATATATATATATGTGTATATATAGCAATAGCATGGCCAAACAAACATAATAATTCCAGAGAATCACTGAAGATGGCCAATTGACTCCGAACAGGGCAACAGGAGTAATGGCTGGAAGGAATGTCATGACAGCCCGGGCCAGATGGAGAAGATGTAGAAACTTAATGGCTGAAATAAGTGAATATGTCACAGGATTAAAATGGACCCTAAGAACCATCTATTTGACCAGGAGACAGAAAAATCAGTTATATAAAAGCTAGAATGGCTGACAATTGTAAGTGCTAAACTGCAACTTCTTTTCCCAGAAACTAAAGGCTCCAAAAGTCTGAAGCATGGCTGACCTCATGCACATTTACTTTTGGACTCCAGAGCAAAATCAACTTTTCTTTTTGGATTTGAAGAATGCTTTATGAGACATAGACAAAGTGCTGAATGGTGTTACTGAGTCTCCTGGTAGTTATGCTTGGGTTTATGTGACTACATCCCACTTACATTATACTTTCCACTGGTTAAAGTTTAAAGCAGTTTACTTGCAGCACTTTGTTCCAGAATTTTACAACAGTAATGTTCCCATGACCTTGAAATAAAGGCATTTCTAAGTTGGAAGCATCATCAGATTATTTATACCGTGCCAGACACATTTTTCAGTAACAACATTAGAGATGCTTTAAATAACAATGTAAAATTCCTTTAAAGAGACAATTCAGTAAAGTGTCCTTGGTAAATAGAACAGTGGCATACTATAACTAAGAATGTTAGTGATTTTACTATAATTTGTTTAAAAATAATGCTCGGTGTATGTAATCTGACTCATTTCTCACATTTCAATTTCCTTTACTAATATCTAAATACTTTATCAGGTTTATTTGCTTAATATTAAAATAGCACGTACATTTAAGATGTCACTGTCACTGAAGATTGTTTTTTTTTTTTTTTTTCCTTTTTTGGGATTGGTGGGGCCTGAGTGATGAGATCCCCACCCATTGCTAAAATGAGGTGGGAGAAGCACTTGGCTAAGCATGTCTTGTCCCATCTTGCTTATCGCTAAACAAGACAAGCTCCATTGTAAATCTTGTGCAGTCTTGTGAAAAGTTTTGGCATGTCTGTTTGACTTGTCTAATTTTTTTTTTTTAAGTGACAGTGACCTTTACACAGAAGGAAAAAACTTATTAGGAGGAGGGCTAGAGGAGGAGAATGCAGCAAATGTATTAAAGGGGTACTCCGCCCCTAGACATCTTATCCCCTATCCAAAGGATAGGGGATAAGATGTCAGATCGCCAGGGTCCCGCTTCTGGGGACCCCGGGGATCGCTGCTGCAGCACCCCGCTATCATTACTGCGCAGAGCGAGATCGCTCTGCACGTAATGACGGCCAATACAGGGGCCGGAGCATCGTTACGTCATGGCCGTGATGTCATGAGGGGCGGAGCCATGACGTCACGCTGCTCCGGCCCCTGTATCGCCCGTCATTACGCACAGAGCGAACTCGCTCTGTGCAGTAATGATGGCGGGGTGCCGCAGTGGCGATCCCCGGGGTCCCCAGCAGCGGATAGGGGATAAGATGCCAGGGGCGGAGTACCCCTTTAAGAGACACACACAATACTTTAAATCTACACCATCTATGTAAAGGGAATATGGCATCGAAAAATGACTTATTGTTTAAAACAAGTTGCTATGTTAAAACTGTTTTAAAAAAATTACTGGCTATGGTTCGTCTAAATTTCTATTTTAGTATATGTTATGCTATAAAAATGTAATATTATTATTAATAATGGTATAGAAACAATGCAGAGCACTCACTAGATTCTTCAATCAGGGGCTTCTTTATTGCATATCAATGCAGTTCGGGTTCACATGCAGGGGAGCGAGATGAAACATGTGGGGGTATTCAAGCTGGCAACAGACCGTTTGCGTTCCGAGGCCCTTCGTGAGGCCGGTGCTTGATGACGTGAAGGAAGGGGTGTGCTTTATAATAGGTAAGAATTATCGTGGATACATATAAACATTCCGTAACACCTAAAGTAACGTGTGATTTAAAGGGGTACTCCGGTGCTTAGACATCTTATTCACTATCCAAAGGATAGGGGATAAGATGCCTGATCGCGGGAGTCCCACCGCTGGGGACCCCCGTGATCTTGCATGCGGCACCCCAGTTAAAATCAGTCCCCGGAGCCTGTTCGCTCCGTGTATGATTACCGGCGACCACAGGGCCGACGGCGTGTGACGTCACGCCTCCACCCCCCGTGTGACGTCACGCTCCGCCCCTCAATGCAAGCCTATGGGAGGGGGCGTGATAGCTGTTGAGCCTCAGGATGCGGGTGTGCAGGCTGTCAGCGTGTTCTTGAAGAGCACACACAAGTCTCCTGAATTCATACAGTTCGTTACTGATTCCATTGCATTTATTTAACGGAATAATTATTTCAAATATGACACCCAATGGTATAGGCAGTGCCATGGCACAGCCATGGGCACTCCAATATCATGTGCATTTGCAAATATTATTTTTTTGGCAATTTTTGAGTGTAAATATGTTTTTTCAACTCTTAATCCATACGTCAAACACATCAAGGTTTTTCTTCGCTTTTTAGATGATCTCTTCGTGGTGTGGGATGGGACAGAAACCAATTTCACCAATTTTGTTACATATTTGAATGAAGTTAATACAATGAACATGATTTTCACACATGTATATGGTGGTCAGTCTCTTGATTTTTGGAAAGAAAAATTGACATTGTGCATAACAATATAATTATATCTGGTTATAGGAAACCTTCGTCAAAAAATGATTTGCTTCATTACACTTCATCCCATTCCACATACATGAAGAATGCTATTCCAACCAGCCAATTTATCCGTTTAAAACGGATTAATAATGATCCCGAAATGGATAATAAGCAAGCTCCAGACTTAGAGAACAGGTTCCTCCAATGAGGATATCTACCTAAAGTGACTGAGACAGCCCGGCTAAAGGTAGATGCAATACCAAGAAGTGAATTGATATATAAAAAGAGAAAATGCGACAAAAATGCAAATAGGTTTACTTATGCTTTCAAAAATACTCCGATGAACGATTGCATAAAAAGAGCATTGGTACGTGTTGCAACGAGACACAGATTTAATTGATATTGCTAAAGACAACCCTGTAATCACATATAGAAGGAATACCACTATATGGGATTATATTCACAGACAAACAAGAAATAAAACTCATTCACATAACTGGTTAAGTGATAGCAGACCTACAGGACATTATTCCTGTGGGTCATGCTCTTTTTGTAAATTTAACGGAAAACAGAAATCAGCTATATTAGGAGGTTATGATATAAACATAAAACATTTTTTACATGCAGAATCCTATTTGTTGTGTATTGCTTGCTTTGTACTTGTGGATACTTCTGCATAGGGAAAACAATACGGCCCCGTTTCCATAGGGTAAGAGAGCACTTTAGATCCCTGAAAACGGGGGTAGGAGCTCCATGTCTGTTCTCCCATATGTCAGAAGTTCACAATAATAATCCAGAAGCATTAAGATTTTTTTCGCTATTGAAAGAGTGATAACTCCTGAACAGGGTTACACTAAAGAACAGGATCTGTTAAAAAAAAAAAAAAAAGAAGCATTATGGATCCTGAGAACAAATGCTATTGGTTCGCTTGGTTTAAACGATAAATATGAGCTAAATGCACTTATGTAATAACAAGATAGATATTTATAGAGAAGTGATGAAATATTAGTACATTTCTGTATATACTATCTTTAAGAAGGGATTCGCAAATAAGAAGGTTGTTTTTAAATGTGTTTTTCACTATGATATTCCACGTTAATTTAGGTGTTACGGAATGTTTATATGTATCCATGGTAACTCTTACCTATTATAAAGCACACCCCTTCCTTCACGTCATCAAGCACCGGCCTGACGAAGCGACTCGGTGTGCAAACAGTCCGTCGCCAGCTTGAATACCCCCACATGTGTTCCATCTCGCTCCCCTGCATGTGACCCCGAACTGCATTGATATGCAATAAAGAAGCCCCTGATTGAAGAACCTGGTGAGTGCTCTACATTCTTTCTATACCATAGCTACAACACTGTATACTGCATTGCGTGTTTAGCACCGTACAAGTTACAGGTGTGGCTTCTAGGGACTGTGCTCACCTGTCGGAACAGTGTCCAGTCTATATAGCAGCATTTGGAAGGGGCCGGGATCACTCCTCCTTTCTCTTATTAATAATAATAATATTATGGTAACTTAACCTAAAACTAGGCTGAGACTTCCTGTTCTGTCTATGATAATAAGAAGGAAGCTGCTGAAAAGTGATATCTACAGCATTACAATGATATATGACACCAGTAGATAGAGAAGACAGAAGGTGATGCTCAGAGATCAGCCTTTCCCTCCCTGTGGAATGGCCTCTTTAAAGATAACAGAGTATGCCCAGTTACTTTTCCCATTCAGCCCATGTCATGGGGCTTGCTGTAAAGCATATCTCTAAATGCTGTTAAAAAATACCTCATGCAAGATGGCTGCTCACATAATAATGTACAAAAAATTTAATAAAAACTAGAGTCGGAAAATAGAAGTAGATTGTACTAAAAGAATGTGTCAGTATCTGGATCTAATCAGGAAAAAAATGTAGGTGATACAATGGGGGGGGGGGGGGGGGGATTTATCAAAACCTGTGTAGAGGAAGAATAATGCAGTTGCCCATAGCACTGAATCAGGTTGCTTCTTTCATTTTTGAAGAGGTCTCTGAAAAATGAAAGAAGCGATCTGATTGGTTGCTATGGGCAACTGCACCACTCTTCCTTTACATGGGTTTTGATAAATCTCCCCATTCTCTTAGAAGAGGACCTGTGGACCCCTACTGCTCTAAAAATGATATTGCATTAGATATCATTAAATAGCTTAGGGGGGCCTGGTCACACGTCTTTTTTTACAGTTCAAATCGGCGTGAACTTAATTTTAATAATGGATGTGAATATCAGGTTTAGGGGGCGGTATTATACAGTAAGGCATACATACTTTCAATGTAAAAATTCACTCCCCTGACTATATAACCCTGCCCATCACCTGATAGGCACTCCTAATATTAAAGGGGTATTCCAGAAAAAAACTATCCCCATAGCAAACCTCTAATGCTTCAGACAGTTCGTGAAACAAGCAGAGATGTGTCAGCAGAGAGCACAGTTGTCAGAAAGAAAAGAACAACTCAAGTTCAGCAGCTGATAACTACTGGAAGGATTAAGATTTTTTTTAAATAGAAGTAATTTACAAATCTGTTTAACTTTCTGGAGCCAGTTGATATATAAAAATGTTTTTTCTCCTGGAATACCCCTTTAAAATTAAATTATGCCCATCTAACTAATTCCCTGAATTGTCAGAGAAATTGTAAACCCTTATATCTCAGAAAACGCAAGGGCATATCAAGAAACTGTAAAAAGGTGTGTGATCAGGGCACCCAAAGCTATTTAATAAAAGTAAAATCAAAATGTTTGAGGGTTGGTCCCCCTTTAAATGGGAATGTGTCATCAGAAAATGACCTGTTGTTTAAAGATGTCCAACGATAAAAAATGTATCCCCACAATCTCCCGTACGGGGCCCGGTTCTGCTCTGCTAGACCAAGTTTCGTACTCAGCAAGTCAGCTGGTGGAAACACGCCCCTCTCCATTCATCTCTATGGAAGAGGCGGAGACACACGAACGCTGTGTCTCCACCTCTCCCATAGAGATGGATGGAGGGGACATGTTTCTACCAACCGATGTGGGTGTGAAACGTCACTTCCTTATGCAGAGCTGGGGCCATATACGGAAGATCATGGGGGTCCCAGCAGTTGGACCCTCAGCAATCAGATATTTATCCCCTATATCTTACTGCTGGACATCTTTAACCATATTTTTTAAGAATTTTGGTGATTTTTATTATTATTATAATTGTCAATTTTTCAATCTACATTTTATAATAATCAGTGTGGTTCTAATTTTGGCCACTAGGCCTAACAATAAGCTGATACTTACTGTTCTGTACAGATTTCCCAGTAATGCCTTTCTTCTCAGGAGTAGAGTGAAAGGTGACACCAGTAGAGAGATATTCACCATTCACAACACAGATAAGCATTCCCCCTTCCTGTAAAATGACCTCTGCAAAGGTATGCAATTCATCTAAATGGGACAGGTCCTGTCTATTGCAATCAATTGCAGTAAAGCATATCATGACAGCCCCCATAATAATGTACAAAAAATAAATAAATAAATATATAAATCAGAAAATAGACAACTATTCTCCCCTATGACCACTCTCATTCTATGGTGAAAATATTGCCTTTTCTTTTTTTTTCTGTGATTTTCGTAAATAAAAACATTAATAAAATATCAAATAAAAAAAATATATGAGACCAGGAGAATCCACACCCCTTTTGCTGAACCCCCTACTACTTTTCTTTATATTTTTCAAAAGTTACAAAGGACTAAAAAGTTAAAACCTTTAGGATAACCGTTACCATAAGTTAACCTGGCAGAACATGCTAGCGCTAGGACCGCTCGGAAATGCTCCATCTTATGAACAGCAATACATATTCATGCGGAGTCCGCAGAAAGAATAGTCATAGTTATTCTATGTGCGTACACCGGAATCGAAATTTCTACGCCAGATGTTTCAGGCTCGGAAATTCTGCTATGTGAATAGTGCAGCAGAATCTTATTGAAATCAATGGCACTCTGCTGCTGCGGAATCTCCATCATGTGAACATAGTGGAAATTTAACATAGCCTTAAAGGGGTACTCTGGTGAAAACCTGTTTTCTTTTAAATCAACTGTTGCCAGAAAGTTAAACAGATTTGTAAATTACTTCTATTAAAAAATCTTAATCCTTCCAGTACTTATTAGCTGCTGAATGCTACAGAGGAAATTCCTTTCTTTTTGGAACACTGATGACATCACAAGCACAGTGCTCTCTGCTGACATCTCTGTCCATTTTAGCAACCATGCATAGCAGATATATGCTAAGGGCAACATGTTGGCTCAGTGGTTAGCACTCCTGTCTTTAAGTGCTGGGGACTTGAGTTCAAATCCCACTAAGGACAACAATAAATAAAGCGTTATTATTATTATAATGACGTCAGCAGAGAGAACTGTGCTCGTGATGTCATCAGAGAGCATTCCAAAAAGAAAATAATTTCCTCTGTAGTATTCAGCAGCTAATAAGTACAGGAAGGATTAAGATTTTTTAATAGAAGTAATTTACAAATATGTTTAACTTTCTGCCACCAGTTGATTTAAAAGAAAAAAGGTTTTCACTGGAGTACCCCTTTAATGCAAATATGGCGTACACCAAAAATTACCAAACCTGGGTTAATGTTTTCATCGTAATGTTTTTTTTTTTTTTTTTTTAATCTCTAAAACTTTTCTTTTAGGTTTCTCATTTAAAATGCTGCATATCATGAACCTAAATCTTTTTATTCAGATCAAGCTGGCATGTTTGGCATCACCTCTTTCAGTATCCAGTCACATGACAAATAGAACACTTTCTACTACAATAAAATTAAAGTAAACATAACTTAAAGGTTTTTTTTTTTTTTTCAAATCAGGAGAAATTCTTATAGCAAACATATGCTGCTCTGGACAGTTCCTGACATGGACAGAGGTGTCAGCAGAGAGCACTGTGGACAGACAAAAAAGAAATCCAAAAAGAAAAGAATATCCTCTGTAGTATGCAGCAGCTAATAAGTACTGGAAGGATTAAGATTTTTTTTAATATAAGTAATTTACAAATCTGTTTAACTTTTTGGCACTAGTTTTCCACCAGAGTACCCCTTTAAGGCATTTTTATCTATAAACTGTTGACTCCCCTGTTAATTTTCATAGCGGTGAAAAAAGTCACATAGTTTTAAAAAAATAAAAAAAAAGATTTGTATAGAAATCATCCAAATATAAAAGCAAACACAACTGCACTGTGAAGTGTTTTTGTGTGTCGTAACGTAATCATATAACCTGGCACCATTGAATAGGTACAGAGTCTATAGAATAGTGAGTGGGGGCAGACTTACAAATATAGATTGATGAGCCAGTATCCTGAAGACATCTATAAAAATAGCTTCCCCATATATATATGTCAATAATAATATTATAGTTTTTCATAATGCATTTTGTTTCTATATGTAAACTAAATATGTCCCCTAGAGGGCAGCAGTACAATTTAAGTAGAACAAAAATATTTTTTTGTTTTTAATGTTCTTCGTTATGTGAAACAAAAGGTTTCAGATGAATAAAGCTTTTAATGTATTTGTAATAATAGATAGTGTTAGCATTTGTGCATGTGCACTGGAAACAGACTTCAATAATACTAAAAAAATATGTTGTGTGTTTAAAACAGTGCTGCCTGAAAAAAAAATGGCCAGTTTACCCATAGAAACCAATATCAGCTCAGATTCTGCTTTACCAAAACTCATAAGCTGTAATTGGTTGTTTGGGGCAAAACCATACAGTTTTATTCTTTATTTGTATTTTAATGTTCATTTACTATCAAGTATTTACACCTTTTTTGGCTTTCTTTATAAAAGCTTTTAGTAAGCTTAACCCACCTGTATATTAAAGGGAATCTGTCATCCGGTTTAAACTTATACACTGCTCAAAAAAATAAAGGGAACACTAAGAGAACACATCCTAGAATGAACTAATCGTATGAAATATTTTCGTCTTTACATAGTTGAATGTCACACAAACTCACACAAACATTATCAATGGAAATCAAATGTATCAACCCATGGAGGTCTGGAGGTCTCAAAATCAAAGTGGAAAACCACACTACAGGCTGATCCAACTTTGATGTAATGTTCGTAAAACAAGTAAAAATGGGGCTGAGTAGTGTGTGTGGCCTACGCGTGCCCGTATGACCTCCCTACAATGCCTGGGCATGCTCCTGATGAGGTGGCGGATGGTCTCCTGAGGGATGTCCTCCTAGACCTGGACTAAAGCATCCACCAACTCCTGGACAGTCTGTGGTGCAACAAGGCGTTGGTGGATGGAGCGAGACATGATGTCCCAGATGTGCTCAATCGGATTCAGGTCTGGGGAACGGGCGGCCAGTCCATAACATCAATGCCTTCCTCTTGCAGGAACTGCTGACACACTCCAGCCACATGAGGTCTAGAATTGTCTTGCATTAGGAGAAACCCAGGGCCAACCGTACCAGCATATGGTCTCACAAGGGATTTGAGGATCTCATCTCGGTATGTAATGGCAGTCAGGCTACCTCTGGCAAGCACATGGAGGGTTGTGCGGCCCCCCAAAGAAATGCCACCCCACACCATTACAGATCCACCGCCAAACCGGTCATGCTGGAAGATGTTGCAGGATGCAGAGCATTCTCGATGGCATCTCCAGACTCTGTCCCGTCTGTCACATGTGCTCAGTGTGAAACTGATTTTATCTGTGAAGAGCACAGGGCGCCAGTGCCGAATTTGCCAATCTTTGTGTTCTCTGGCAAATGCTAAACGTCCTGCACGGGGTTGGGCGTTAAGCCCAACCCCCACCTGTGGACGTCGGGCCCTCATACCACCTTCATGGAGTCTGTTTCTGACCGTTTGAGTGGACACATGCACATTTGTCAAGGTGAGGAGAAGGAGTGAGGCCGGGAAGTGGTATCCGCACTGCTATACGTACGGTGGAATCTGTAAAAATTCTGAAGTCATTGATATTGTAGATTCACCCCACTAGACCACCAGGGATGGTTAAAAAGGTCCCTTTGGACACCGCTGTCAGCTTTGACAGCAGCAATCTAAAGGGTTAATAGCGGGCCGCAGCGACCGCCACATGCCGGCTATTAACGGCAGCCCCAAGCTGCTGAAATCAGCTGAGGGCTGGTGGGTATGGAGCGGGCTCGAGTTAGGAGCCGCTCCATACACCCTGAGCGCCGCAGGACTTGTCTGGGGCTTTCAGGTCTGGCTCTGGTCGCTCGAAGCAGTGCTATAGAGGTAGCCCTGTAGAGGTAGCCAAAGGTAGCACTGTAGAGGTAGCCAAAGGGCTTACCTCTTCTTCCCTAGGGCCCATGGCTCTGTCATTGATAGAGCCTGGCTGGACCAGGCTTTATTAATGGAGCGCAGAGCACACAGATCAATGGAGTTAAATAGAACTGGATTAATCTGTATGAGGACTCTAATGATTCCTCCTAAAAGTCCCTTAGGGGACTAATAGTGTAAAAAAAAAAAAAAAAAAGTTGAATATAAGTTTAAAAGCCACACATTAAACCCTTCCATATTAAAAGTTCAAATAATCCCCTTTTCCTATATAAAAATCATGTAACCATAAAAAAAATACATATCTGGTATTGCCGTGTGCGTAATTGTCCGAACTATTAAGATATAACAGTATATATATCGTACGGTAAACGACGTAAATGAAAAAACAAACCCCAGAATTGCATTTTTTATAATATCATATCTCAGTTAAAAAATAAAGTAAAAAGCTATAAAAAAAAGTCTGATCAATACCAAAATGGTAAAGATACAAACAACAGTTCGTGGCATATAAAATGAGCCATCATACAGCCTGGTATATGAAAAAAAATTACAGGGGTCAGAAAATGGCAATAAAAAAAATGGAAACCAAACACATTTGGTATTGCTGTAAACAGGCTGATTTGTTAGTTTGAACACAAGGTAAGTGGTGTAAAAAAGAATGAAAGGGGAATTCCAGGAAAAAATTTATATATATATATCAACTGGCTCCAGAAAGTTAAAAAGATTTGTAAATTACTTCTATTAAAAAATCTTAATCCTTTCAATAGTTATCAACTGCTGAAGTTGAGTTGTTGTTTTCTGTCTGGCAACAGTGTTCTCTGCTGACATCTCTGCTTGTCTCGGGAACTGCACAGATTAGAAGAGGTTTGCAATAGGGATTTGCTTCTAAACTGGGCGGTTCCTGAGACAGGTGTCATCAGAGAGCACTTAGACAGAAAAGAACAACTCAACTTCAGCAGCTCATAAGTACTGAACGGATAAAAAAAAAAAGAAGTCATTTACAAATCTGTTTAACTTTCTGGAGCCAGTTGAGATATATATATATATATATATATATATATATATATATATATATATATATATATATATATATATAAAGTTTTTTCCTGGATAACCCCTTTAAAGAAAAATAAAAGGTGTCATTACAAAGTACAATTGGTCCCGCAAAAAACAAACCCTCATGGATCTGTAGATGGAAAAATAAAATAGTTATAGCTATTATAAGGCGAGGAGGAAAAAATGAGAGTGCAAAAACGAAAATTGGCCCGTCATTTAGGGGTTAAAGTATTTTTAAGTCTGCCTATTAGTTTTTTTTATTAATACAAAACCTGTTTTGCATACTATTTTGGTTGAAATTATTTTGTGTACCTGGACAAGTAGATTGTCATGAGGGACAAATAAATTGTGCTCCCGTTTTAGTCCCTCGGGCAAGTAGTTTTTTGTTTTTTAATTTCCTTAACCTTGCTTTAATTTGAAGACCACCAGACATTTTAGACATCTTGTGACCACATAAATTGTATTTTGACTGAGGCTTGTAAAGCTGACACTTAGATTACAAAGTATTATGCATTTATTTGCCTTTGTCGGATGATTCTGTTTTATTATATTGTAGCCTTTTTCTTATAAATCTCTGAAAGATGTTTTCAATGGCAACATTTGGGACTTCAGGATCACTTGTCAGTTTCAGAAACAGAAATGTTCAGAATCCCATCATTTTTTAAATAGTTTTTGACCAGCAGGAAGTGAATGGCCTATTGCTGTGTGTATAGGATGAAAAATAATATATACAGCCTGGAATGTGCAGTATCTATTCAATATACAGTGACCCCCCAACCTACGATGGCCCCGACATATCATGAAATCAACATACGATGGCCTCTCAGAGGCCATAGCATGTTGATGTCAGCATCGACATACAATGCTTTTTTATGTCGGGGCCATCGCATTAAGTGCTATCCGACAGCACCAAATGCTTAAGCTGCTGCCGGATAGCAGCTTAATGTTCCCCGTGTGGTGCGGTAAGTATTACTTACCCCTCCATGATGCTCCGGGGTGCCCTCCGGGTCCAGCGCTGGTCTTCCGGTGTCTTCTCGGCCCTCTCCGATGACGTCAATACACTGCTGCGCACGTCATCCAATAGGAATGGCGTACGCAGCGCCGTAATGACATCGCTACGCGGGCCCAGTAAGGCCTTGCAGAAGACAGAAGAGGACCAGAGAAGACAGAAGAGGACCGGAGAAGACAGCAGAGGACCAGAGAAGACAGCGGAGGACCGGAGAAGACAGCGGAGGACCGGAGAAGACAGCGGAGGACCGGAGAAGACAGCGGAGGACCGGAGAAGACAGCAGAGGACCGGAGAAGACAGCAGAGGACCGGAGAAGACAGTGGAGAGCCCAGCGGAGGCCGGGGTCACCATCGGGAGCGTCGGGGACACCATATCGAGCGGCGGGGACAGGTAAGTACATCTTCCTATACTTTACATTGCACGAATCCCTCAACATACGATGGATTCCACAAACGATGGCTTGTTTGGAACAAATTACCATCGTATGTTGAGGGACCACTGTACAATCACAATCACTATACATCACAATGGTGGTTCTGTTGCTTAGTTATTACTTATCACCTCAAAGAACAGATTATACGTTAAGGTTTCATTTTACCTGAATGCGATAAGTAAGAAGTGATAAGATACAGTGGTCCCTCAACATACGATGGTAATCCGTTCCAAATGGACCATCGTTTGTTGAAACCATCGTATGTTGAGGGATCCGTGCAATGTAAAGTATAGGACAGTGGTCTACAACCTGCGGACGTCCAGATGTTGCAAAACTACAACTCCCAGCATGCCCGGACAGCCAACGGCTGTCCAGGCATGCTGGGAGTTGTAGTTTTGCAACATCTAGAGGTCCGCAGGTTGAAGACCACTGGTAGAGGAAGTTGTACTCACCTGTCCCCACCGCTCGTCACCGCTGCCCTGGATGTCGCCTTCCATCGCTGTCGCCATGTTCCCGGGGGTTTCCCCGACGCTCCGGCAAGGCCTCTGCTTCCCCAGCATCTTCGCTCTCCGTCACGGCCATCACGTCGCTACGCACGCCGCTCCTATTGGATGATGGGACGGCGTGCGCAACGATGTGATGACGACGATGGAGAGCGCCGACGATGCAGGGGATCCTGAAGAGGACGCGCCGGAGCCCCGAGGACAGGTAAGTGATCGTCAGCGGACCACACGGGGCACCGTAAACGGCTATCCGGTGGCAGCTGAAGCAGTCTGCGCTGCCGGATAGCCGTTTATGCGATGGCCCGACATACAAAAGCATCGTATGTTGATGCTGCCTTCAACATGCGATGGCCTCTGAGAGGCCATCGTATCTTGAAATGATCGTATGTCGGGGCCATCATAGGTCGGGGGGGTCACTGTATGTTACAAACATGTAACTAAAGCCCCCTGAGACACCAGGTACAGCTGCACTGTAGATGTTGCCAGTTTTTCTTTTTAAATCACTTTTTCACATAAAACCCCTTTCATATTTGGATCATTTACATCCTTGTCCTTCCTGTTTTCTTCTCAGCATTCGTTACACTTGTGTGCATGGTCACTAAAAGGGAAGTCAACACGTGTTGTTTATTTTAGAGCCCCGTTCATATGAGATGGTCTTTATTTCCAGAGTTCAGAGTTTCTTTTTATCTCATGAAACATTGAAATCCCTTTGATTTCAATGGGATTCTGCTGCGCTGTTCACATAGCAGAATTTGCGTTCCAGAAACATCTGGCGCAGAAATTCCAGTGTCCGCAGAAAGAATAAACATGTCTATTTTTTCTGTGGACTCCACATGGAAATGCATTGCCGTCCGATCTGTCCTAATGCCAGGATGTTCTGCTGGTGCTCCGCTGTCAAGGGAATGTCCGCACTGACACATCCCCCATGTGAATATAGCCTAACTGGTTCAGTGGTGGGGCTTTGTATCTTGTAACGTTTAAAGATGAACTGTGGCCTCTCCTGACATGTTTGTTTTAGTAAATACTTTTGTTACCCATGAAACAACAATTCTGGAGCATCTTCTCCTATAATTTTGTGCTGTGCCGTTCCTCTAATACTCCTGTAATGTGCGTTTATTTGTTTTTTTGTTATTTTCTTCTTCTGGGCCTGTTTAGACATGCAGTTTATGTCTGAACAGTTTCTGTGTTAACTTCTCTCTGTTATTGTGAGAGTTAAAGGGGTACTCCGGTGGAAAACAATTTTTTTTTAAATCAACTGGTGCCAGAAAGTTAAACAGATTTGTAAATTACTTCTATTTAAAAATCTTCATCCTTCCAGCACTTATCAGCTGCTGTATTCTCCACATGTAGTTCTTTTCTTTTTGAATTTCTTTTTTGTCTGACCACAGTGCTCTCTGTTGACACCTTTGTCCATGTCAGGAACTGTCCAGAGCAGGAGAGGTTTGCTATGGGGATTTGCTCCTACTCTGGACAGTTCCTGATATGGACAGAGATGTCAGCAGACAGCACTGTGGTCAGACAGAAAAGAAATTCAGAAAGAAAATAACTTCCTCTTTAGTATACAGCTTCTGATAAGTACTGGAAGGATTACAATTTTTAAATAGAAGTAATTAAAAAATCTGACGAAGTGCGGAAGCACGATACGGCTGTGACCAGTCAGCCGGATTCCCTGACGTCCCTGTCTCCCTGCACCTGCATGTTTTAACTGCACGTCTAAGAAATAAAGAAGTTGTCGCTAGCTGTCTGTGGTGAGTGCCGCTTATTTTCCATGCTTTCTCAAATGTTTAATTTAAAAATCTGTTTAACTTTCTGGCGTCAATTTTTTTTTCTTTTTTCCAGTGGAGCACCCCTTTAATGCTTCCAGACCTTCAGCACTGGAAGGATATATAAGGCCTCTCCAGGTGCTGGTAATTTCACCTGTTACTCTGACCATGTTTCTTTTTGCACCTTTGTTTGTCTGAGCATATTTCCTGGGTTTGACCATGGTTATCTGTCCTATCTATGTTATTAATATCTGGATTTTAGCCTGATTTGTTTTGTACCTTGTCAGGTTTTAGTATTCTTGCATTGCATATTTTTTGTGTTCCTTGTTTAGACCCGTGTTCAGATTGTATTCTGTTTTGCTGGTGTTTTGTGGATGTTAGTCCATGTTTACATTATGCCTTTGTATCAGTCCTGTTTGACCTTGTTGGATCCTGGATCTCCTAGGATAGAATCCTGTTCTGAGATTTGTGCTTATCCATCTATCTAGGAGAATATTGGGGTCTGTGCCCATGTTTCATGTATTTTTATTTATGTTTCCTCCTTGGCTCGTATCCATTCCACACTGTTGAGTGTGCCGCTAGCAAGTCCATTTGGGGTCAATATTGCTGTCAACTCCTTTTTTGGAGTGGGGTGTCCAGTGTGTTTCTTGTTCTAAGTCCAGTGTGAGCAGTGCTCTTGATCTCCTGGTTTTGTCTGCTATATACTTATCCTCATATCTAGTCTTGTTCATATTAACATATCTGCCATTAATCTTGATCCCGGTTTCTGAACTGTATGTTAGTATGCTATATCCTGTCTTGATATATCTGTTTGTTGCTTTGTAGTATTCCCATTATATTCCTGACTTGTTCCCTGACATGCACTGTTTCATCTGTTTGGTTGTATGGACGCCTGTGCACTTAAGCACAGTATAGGGACTGTCTTCGAAGTTGTCGATCTATCTCTTAGGGCAGATGGGCAATAGGAAGGGACAGCGGTTTTAGAGACAGTTAGGGCTCCCTACTCCCTGCCGCCCCCCTTCATTACAACTTCTACTAGAAATAAGTAAATAACCACTATAAAATGAAAGCTGACAGACAGTCCCTGCACTTTCTGTGAGCTTTCATTTTATAGTGTCAGTAAGACAGTGTGGTAACACCCAGTTGGCTATTTAGTTATACATTTCTACTAGGAGTAACAAAGAAACTGCACAACACAGAGCTATAAGAAAGGATGTTCCAGAATTGATTTTCACAGGGAATGCAAGTATTTTCTGAAACAGACAGGTCAGGAGAGGCCATGGGTCCTCTTTAAAGAGGTTGTCAGAATGATTTACTTATTAAATGACTAATCCTCCCTCCTTGTAAGCAATTTACTTATTCTGCCAGCATGTCCTATGACCGGGGATGTTGTGACATCATAACACTTCCTTCCATTGACATCCCATATACTAGGATAGGAATCACAATGCACAAGCCCATAAGCTAGGGATATTGAACGTCTCTGGAAGGAAGAAGTGTTGATGTCACTGGTCATGTCATTCACTGGCATAGCTGAGAACGGGTGCTTTCTCATGAGTGTACGTAAATAACTTATTTGATTTGAGCAGCGATACCAATTATTAAAAGTAAATTAATTTAAACAACCCTTTTAAGGTATTTGTGAGCATAACCACGTCTCCATCTAGACTGAGACTTCCTTGTTCTTGTGGTTGGCAGAGGTCCAAGTGTTTGAAACTCTCCCACCATTCATGTTTTTACGGCATATTTATCTGACAAGGCATCAAAATGTGTTAGCTTAATACTCATTTAGGGATGTGAAAGTGCACTGTACCACAAGTGTAGGCATGTAATCTATGCATTGTCATTGGGCACCATGTTTTATTAACCTCATTAATCAGTGCTTTTTAGACCATAGGTATCTACACATAGCATCAGGGCAATTCTATATTTTCTGCTGCCTGAGGTGAGATACTCATCTCACCTCATGGCAGATATGGTCCAGCATAGCATGCATACAGTGCTTTTGCTTTTCACAAAACAATGGCTCACATGTATTAATGTATTTGTGCCTTTTGGTTCATTTTACTCCAAAAGTAATGTCACACCTGCTGTGCTACACACTTAACCATTAACCATTTGTACTGTTTTTGGCCCAAACACTTGGAGTGGAATGCATTGTGGGCTCAACTCATGGCCAAGATTTAGACATATTTATTATATGGTGTTATTTAAAAAGTTACATTCTATCACTCTCTGAAATAAATATATACCCGAGAGTTAACTGCAGCTTGTTTAAATATTTACATCGTGAAGTAAGTGTAATCTTAAACTAAGTATCAAAAAAGTTTGTAAGGTTCCAGGCAGTGTTTGTTTGTTGTTGTCTTTTCTTTTTTTTTTTTTTTTTTTTTTTTTTTTTTTGCTTAATTGAGCTGTGCTGATGAATAAAACACAACAAGATCTCAAAAATAAAATAGACATCCAAAATGTTTTAGACAGGGGAGCACTTCCTAGTACACAGCTATGTCATTGCAGTGCTGACAAGGGACAGCTGTAAGTTCCAAGCTCAGCAGAACTGATGCACTTAGAGTGCTGACTGGGCATTAACAATACAAATCCCAGGTGAGGCCTCCACTGCCTGCCACATTAGCTATCAGCTAAACAGCTGTATGAGATGAATGTTTTGTATCATCACTCATGCATACACATGGACACCTAATGACAACCAGTCACACGAAGCTAGTGGCAGATAAACATTGTTAGAACAATGGCGACTGAAAGAGAAATCCATCTCTGTAATGCATGATAGAATCCATTGTAGACCAACTGTAGACCAGTCAGGTACAAATGGGTTAGTGTGCCTTTAAAGGGGAGAAGTAAATTGATGCCATTTAGCATTCAGCTAGGCTTCTGATTTCTGAGATCAACACATCCGAGTGTTCTTTGTTGCTAAGGACCAGAAGAATCAGTGTATTTGTTGTTATAGGGTACAATGAATCTTTGTAAAAAATAGTGAAATTGATTACACATGGAGACAATGGGCTTTTGAGAAAACGGTGATGTAATGTGTGTTAAGGTCCTACTTAATGATTTAGCACCATGTAATATTTATAAAGGCATAGTAGGCTTCCATGGATCTTAATGTGGAATATTAATCTGCCTTAAAAATGTACAGTTTCCTGGGTGCTTAAATCAGATGGAGCTATAGAGGTAGCTCATATGTGCCTTCAACCCACCTGCATATTATAGGAGAATATAGTGGGCAAGTGTTATGATCCCAGCTGCTTTGACAGGCCAAAAATGATTGCTTAATCATATGGCTGAGTGGTGTACAAACCACACACAATAAATATAAATATATATATATATATATATATATATATATAATCTTTGCACTGGGGAGCAGGCAGTAGAGATAATGGGGCAGACCTATAATGTATTTATGCACACTGAACTGGGAAGAAGACACTAGGAAAATCTCAAGCTATTCCCATACAAATCATAGGCCAAAGGGTTGTCTCTTTGCATACATTTCACTGCACTTCTCAGTATAACTATCCAAAGAAGTACCATAATATATACTTTTCAACAGCAATCAATAACAGATGGATGGAAATTCACAGTGGCAAATACAGTACCAAATCAGCAGATAAAGAATAAACGAGAACAAGTCAGAGAGTCTATGGTTTACCGGTATTAATAAATCCCCCCTATTGTCTCCCTGCTAAGGCATTTTATGTTACATTAGACCTTGAAAAACTTGGCAAAAAGAACCCCCAGTTAACACAATTTCACTTTATCTGTGTATTAAGAAGTTGTCAACATTATATATTCATGAAATCACACATTGTGATTTGTTATAATTTTTTTCAAAATCATTTCAGTACATTAATTGATCTGGCTATCATACTATGCTCTGGCTATTAATATAATCCAAACCTAATCTTAAATACATCTGAACCCTTTATTGAGCTATTAATACTTTTATTCCAGCATGAGGCGATTGTAGAACATAAATTAATTCATCACAACACCTCTTTGTGCTGCTAAACTGGGACGACTACTTCAATTTTTTTCTAGGACATGGTTGTATTGGAGGAGGCTGAATAACTAATAAACATTCACAGGACGTCCTAAACAGTATCACTGCCTCTCAGCTGTACATCCTGTGTTTCCCATAATAGAGTATAACAGCGTGATGGGAATGTTAATGATATTGCTCCATTAAAATAACAGGAGATGCTGTGATGTTATACTTGACTAGACACAGAACCTACAAAAAGACTGTTTATAAACAAATTATTCCATTTTTTGTTCTTTCCCCTTCTAATAATCTCTCATCAGGACAAACCACTTCTATGTTAAAATACAAGTAGGATGATCTAGCAAAGCTGAACAAGTATGAAAAATTATACCTATTAAGTGGATATTCAGAGGGCCAGTCAGGACATAAATGGAGTGTCCACTAACCAAAAAAACATGCACGCAATTGGGAAAGAGTTCAGTTCGAACTCAAAAGGCGTTGGTTGTGCTTTTATATGTAACTGGATCTTAACAATAAATACATTTTACTTGGAAAAGCGCCATTGCTAGAAATCTCTTTTTTAAGTAAACCAGTCTATCATTTGTAATCTTCGGCCGAGGCTCCTGTGGGTATTGGGTCCCAGGGCTGCTGACAGACTCTACCAACCTCTAATACATGCTAATAAAGATGTTGTGCTCTTAGCACACCATCCTTTGGTAAGCGCAATTCACTGCTTTATCCACTGTTTTTCTTCATTTCTCCCATCATTGGGTAATGCAGTACAATAGAAGTTCCCCTGAGAACCATATTTACTTTCTATAAAGGCAATAAGAGGAACTCCTTGGCTTTATTGTAAAAAAAAATAATACTATAGGTTTTCTGTAATAGATTTCTTGATATGGATTGTTGATCAAACAATTTATTGAGCAATATTGGAGCTGTGAGGCTGTGAGGAATTTCTTTTTGAGGGGGTGGGCACCTGGAAATTGCTTCATATGATTTTTTGCTTGCCTTTTTTAATCAATGTTGTTGGATAATATATTGAACTTGATGGACTCCTTTTCACTCTTACAAAGACAATGAATTAAATATTTGTAGACAAATAATATTTTATCTTTCTGCTATCCTATAGTGTTACAATTAAATCTCTATATGGTTTAATGCTGAGAATTCCCAGTGGGATCATATTCTGACACATACAGTAGATTGTCTATTCATTATTATTGCTGAGTAGGTGAGAATTACTTTACACATCACATATGCTGGTCTCCAGAGTCTGATACTCATCGAGTTTCCAGAGGCTTGATGCCTGAAAGTGTAGTGATGACCTGCATCCACGGCAAGGTCCTTTCCAAGTCATCACATTGGGCATATTATGCTCCTCTAACTCAGTCGGTCATTCTGAGGGCAGAAACAATGATTTGCATTAAATGCCAACAAAGTAAATATAAAAAGAAACAACTGGCACTGTCAATCATTTATTTTGTAGACTTGAAATCTCATAAGGGCATCTAATCTGATTGTTTATATGATTTATTCATAACGCACTGGCACTACTTGTATAGCCATCTCCAGCTATAAGTGCCTTCCCGGTTGGTAGTCTCTTCATAATTACCACTTCATATCTATTTACAATTAATAGTAATTTAGTATTTTACACATGTTCATGTTTTACAATAATTCAGGGGGAGAGCATGACCACACTGGAGATCATTGCATCTCCTGTTGTAATGACCTACCCAATCCCTTATAGGTAGTAAATGTGGCATCTAAAATTGGGAAGTATGCTAATGCCAAAGAAACACTCGTAAAAGCTTACAACCCAGCCATAATATACAATGGTTAAGGGTTATTATTTTCCTTATCAGACTAGACCGCCCTATGTAATTTGGTTACACTGGTAGTAACTGGTTTAGGACTTTTTTTTTAAATTCACATCTGCGTCGATGGCTCCATTAAGTTCTCCATGCATGCAGTATTTTTTATTTTAGTTTTTTTCTGTTATAATCAAGTAAAATGATAAACACTAGACAGAAACCCATTAAATTCTTTTGGGATCCATTGGTGTCCTTCATGCAGTGTGGTGTCCTTTGGTCTCTGTTTACTCCTCTTGAACAGAATCTGTGGCAGAGGCTCTGACTTGTGCTTCTGATGCAAATGTTAACCTAGCCTGTGTAGTAGTCCACGAAAGCAATACTGGGAATGAGTAGAACTATTTCCTTCACAGTCATTGCAGATATCATGCAAGCTAGACCATTGTTGTCCCAGTAGTTCCAAATTCTCAGCGCACTGGTTGGTTTGGAGGCAGATTATTATGTGTGTGGACAGCTCACATGTGGAGGACCTTGGCCATGTGGGAACATTAGTTAGTTACCAACATAGCTGAAGGTTCTTCCAGTATCTCTGTAATAGCGGAGGTATTCAGATCTCTAGGAGCTTATCCTGAGTATATCTTATAAAGACATAATTGTCACGTGCATTGTAATGAATAGTACTGTGACTTTCTACGACAAGACAGACACAACTCACTCTGTAGACATTTAATCCAATAAATGTTACATCCTGCCTTTTCTCATCCACATGATATTGTGCACTTGACTCTGCCGCAGTTTATGGTATACATCATAGTATTTTCACATTCCCAACCTTGACTACAGATGTATCATTTGTTACACTGTTATGCTATGCAGTTTGGTAAACTATGTGTGGAATCTCCCATCAGTTAGGACAGATTATGTATGACTGTACTGCAGGCATATTAAGCAGAAATGTATTGCCGGACCACGTGGCCTAGACTGCGTATGAATCAAGTATGAATCAAGATGTATTTATTTGTCCACCTTTGTCTAAAGCAAAGTTACCAAAACAGTTAGCATGTACAAGAGATATTCCTTATTTCTAGATGCTGTACTATCATGTGCTTATTTTTTTTTTATAATACAAACTTGGCAGTCGAGCAGGATATAGCAAGGATATAACAACACAGGATATTTCTGACAAACAGGAACTGAAGGAAGAAAGACTGGCTTAACTTGGGACTGGCTGACCATCTAATGCAGTGTTTTCCAACCAGTGTGCTACCAGCTGTTGCAAGACTACAACTCACAGCATGCCTGGACAGCCTTTGGCTGTCTAGGGATGCTGGGAGTTGTAGTTTTGCAACAACTGTAGACAGACTGGTTGGGAAACTCTAATCTTATGTGTATGGTGGCCTTCCAACCCTCCCTCAACAGCAGATGTCATAGGAGAGAGGGGTAGGGCATGTTGTATTTCAACCATGAGTGTGTAGATGTATAGGAATATCAGGAGAGATAGCTGTTGACCAAAATTTGGATGAAAGATATCTAATTTGTTTGGCCAGTTTTAGGAGAATAAGGATATGTGGACACAACATTTCATTGTGGAATCCACTGCAAAAGTTTGAGGCATACCCTTGGATTAGTGGTACGTATTTGCAGCATGTTTGCATGCATTCCACATCATTGTAATGACATGCCAGATCCACGTCATAGGAAAATCAGTGCCCTAGTTCACATTGTGACTTACAGTACAGATTTCCATTGAGAACAATGGGAAGTGGAATCGTTGTATTTTTCAAAGTATAATCCATGGATTCCAAAGTGTAACCTGCATTGGGCCAAAGAGGGCAGTCTAAAACCCTCAACACTGGATTTGTACGCACAACCTGCACTGGATAAATTGTCTTCATACATCTTATGGTATATGGTTGTAATATGGTAGAAACTTGTGAGCAAAAAGGAGGAAGCTGCATTTTGGCCATTAAACTCAATACCCACTCAATTTATGAGAAGAGTAAATCAGACTCTTGTGCGCTGACATCCCACAATGTACAATATCAGTACTGCAATATATACTGATTTTATTTTGTCTTCAAATCTCTTTGGCTATTTGTTTTGTAACACTGAGAAGAAAAATAAATGACTGCAGTACTTGTTACCGGTCCAACCTAACTTTATTCCAAGCCAGAAAGAGATGATGTCCAACTTCAGCTTTATTGTAAACCAATGGACATAATAGAATGCACAGGTACGGATGACGCGTTTTGGTTGAAGTACTTAATGGGGTACTCCGGTGAAAACCTTTTTTCTTTTAAATCAACTGGTGGCAGAAAGTTAAACATATTTGTAAATTACTTCTATTAAAAAATCTTAATCCTTCCAGTACATCATCTGAAGCCATACAGGGGAGAAATTCCTCCCTTACTCTGCTACACACAGCCCAGAGCAGTTCAGTGTGAGATGAGCTCTGATTGGATAAGGCTGCACACCCACTGTTGACTTGTCTGCGCAACATTTCAAAAGTAACAGGTATACTACAAATGTCTTGGTGTTATATAACAAAGAATACCTTCAAAGATCATGTGGAGTCCATGCATGAATAAGCCGTTATAGTGACACAAGGGAGCTACACCATATTAGTAGGTTGTTGTAACGCCATTGTTTATCGGTCTATATTTATAAACATTTTGTCACAGTACATTATTAATGTGGTTAAGATGTTATTTAAACTTCTGCAGTTATAGCTTTCTATTAAATATTATAAATAAAATACGTGTGTGACAATTCAAATACAATTTGTAAGAGTAGGAATTATTGTATTAATTATCTTGCAGATCCTGATCATTATGTATAAGAAAGATGTATTATACAGTATATATATTAGTATAAGACCTTAGTATTTCAGCTGTAGGTTAGTATTGACCGAGCTTTTCCTGGGAGCGTGGAAAGGATGTTTCCATGCTTCAGTAGTCTTGCCTCAATTAAGCCTCTAATGTACAAAATCCCACTTTCAGCTCAGAAGAATACAGGCGATCATGTGCAAATATTTGTCAGGTTCCAGGGAGTGGTTAATAACTATGGTGTGAGTGTAGCGCACCGCTCTACTGTTCCCATGCCAGCTGGCTAAAAGCACTGGTAAACATGAGTGATATTTAGTGGAAAGACTGCCTTGTACTGATTGGAAGGTGAAGCGGATGTGTTTCTGCTCATGTGGCTTCATTGTAAGCGTAACATGTGTAAGAGAAAGGTGAGAATTGTCTAAGCTAGAAGTCGTCATAACATAACATGTACTTATCCCAATATTCATGTTTTCTCTGCTATGACTCTTACACCCAGTGGTCATTCCACTGCTACCAGGATGGCGTTGGTCATCTATATTCTTACTTTTTTTTTTTCTAGAACAAAAAAAAAAGTTATTTAAAAGAATATAAATATTGACCTGATTTAATAGAGTAAAAAAATAAGATATCAGTTTGTTTCAACATTCACCTCTGTATTCCAGTATATGTTGGGCATAACATAGCATGCTGTGTGCACAATATTCAGAATCTACAGCTATGTGCTTACAGTCTTTTACTTTAGGGTCTTATATAATGAACAAAAGGCCAATGTATGCTTGTATATTAGTAGGAGTAACATGTACATTAGGAAATTGCTTATGCTGTGGGATCCATAATAATCTAATAATAAAACCACAGGAATCTGAGTCTACTTTCTGTTGACAGATACATTGGGTGATAGTGGGGGGATTTAATCCTCTCAGTAGTGTTTTGATCTTTTATTGGATTTGTTGTGTTAATAAAGGAAACAATTCTACAGGTGAACATATACTCCAAGAGGGTCATTTATGAAGGGTTGAATATATAGCCTTTATATTTCAACAACGCATATAGCTTTTTGTGGCCACAAATACAGTGGGAGTTTTATGGGGGTGATTTACTAGGCGCACAATTTTTGCCCAGCCGGGACCAGGTACAGGCAGCAGTGCCAGGCTGACTGACAAGTGCACTAAGACCTGTACAGCTCTATGCTTTTTTTTTTTTTGTCTTCAATTTTACACTAATCCCTTAAAGGGGTACTCCAGTGCTAAGACATCTTATCCCCTATCCAAAGGATAGGGGATAAGATGCCTGATCGCGGGGGTCCCGCCACTGGGGACTCCCGTCATCTTTCACGGAGCACCCCGTTACCATGTTCGCTCCATGTCTGATGACTGCCGATCAAGGGACCGGAGTATTGTGATGTTTAGACTCCTCCCCATGTAACATCACACTCCGCCCCCTCAATGCAAGCCTATGGGAGGGGGCGTGACAGCTGTCACGCCCCCTCCCATAGGCTTGCATTGAGGGGGCGGAGCGTGACATCACATGGGGCGGAGCTGTGACGTCACAATACTCCGGCCTGTGATCAGCAGTCATCAGATCTGGAGCGAACATGCTTCGGGGGCTGATGGTAATGGGGTGCTGCATGAAAGATCACGGGGGTCCCCAGCGGTGGAACCCCCACGATCCGGCTTCTTATCCCCTATCCTTTGGATAGGGGATAACATGTCTTTGCGCCGGAGTACCCCTTTAAGGACTCAACCCATTTGGGCCTTAAGGACTCAGACAATTTTATTTTTACATTTTTGTTTTTTCTTCCTCGCCCTCTAAAAGTCATAACTCTTTTATATTTTCATCCACAGACTAGTATGAGGGCTTGTTTTTTGCACGACCAGTTGTCCTTTGTATTGACATCACTCGTTTTTCCATAAGATGCATGGCGCAACCAAAAAAATACTATTTGTGTGGGGAAATTGATAAGAAAACCACAATTTTGCAAATTTTGGAAGGTTTTGTTTTCATGCTGTACACTTTACAGTAAAATAGACATGTTTTCTTTTTTTTTGTGGGTCAATATGATCAAAATGATACCCATGATTACATACTTTTCTATTATTATAACACTTAAAAAAAAATCGCAAACTTTTTAACCAACTTAGTTCGTTTAAAATCCCTCTATTTTGCTGACCAACATAAGCGGTGGTATGAGGGCTAATTTTTTGTGCTGTGATCTGTAATTTTTTTTTTTTATACCACTTTTGCATATATAAAACTTTTAATACATTTTTTATCAGTTTTTTTGGGAATAAAATGTTATAAAAAAAAAGCAGCAATTTTGGATTATTATTTTTTTTTTTTACATTCACACCGTTCACCGTATGGGATAATTAACATTATATTTTAATAGTTCGGATACTTATGCACGCGATGATACCAAATATGTTTATTAAAAACATTTTTTTACACTTTTTGGGGGTAAAATTGGGAAAAACTGACAATTTACATTGTGATTTTTCACATTTTTGTAACTTTTATTTTTTACTTTTATTTTTACACTTTAATAGACCCCATAGGGGACTATTTGTAGCAATTATTTGATTGTTAATACTGTTCAGTGCTATGCATAGGGCTATCTTCTGCTCTGGTCAATCTCAGACCAGAGCAGAAGATGGACGTAGGCAGGTAAGGGGACCTCTGTCCACCATTACAGATGATCGGATCCCCGTGGCAGTGCTGCTGGCGATCCGATCGTGCACATTAAAGGGGTATTCCGGTGGAAAACATTTTTTTTAAGGTCTTTATAAGTCCACTGGTGCCAGATTTGTAAATTACTTCTATTAAAAAATCTTTACCCTTCCTGTAATTTTTAGCAGCTGTATGCTACAGAGGAAATTCTATTCTTTTTCAATTTCTCTTTTGTCTTGTCCACAGTGCTCTCTGCTGACACCTCTGTCCGTGTCCGGAACTGTCCAGAGTAGCATAGGTTTGCTATGGGGATTTTCTCCTGCTCTGGACAGTTTGATGATACGGGCATCAGGTGTCAGCAGAGACAAGACAAAAAAAGAAATTAAAAAAGAACAGAATTTCCTCGGTAGCATACAGCTGCTAAAAAGTACAGAAAGGGTAAATCATTTTTTAATAGAAGTAATTTACAAATCTGTTTAACTTTCTGGCACCAGTTCATAAAAAATAAAAAAGTTTTCCACTGGAGTACCCCTTTAAGTGCCGCACTTCTGCAGATGCCGTGATCTGTATTGATCACGGCATCTGAGGGGTTAATGGCGGACATCCTCACGATCCCGATAGTCGGCCATTATCGGCGGGTCCCTGGCTATCAGCAGCCGGGACCTGCCACGCATGACCCCAGCATCGCTCCGATGCTCACGGTTATGTGTAGGACGTAAATGTACGTCCTGGTGCGTTAAGTACCACCTCACCAGGACGTACATTTACGTCCGGCGTCATTAAGGAGCTACAACATACAGAAGCATGCCTGTGCTAAAAATCTGGTTCAATTTGTGTTAAAAAAAAAAAAAAACTGTCTTACGTGATTTCTGCTACTTTTTCAACTTCTTCAATAAAGGCACAGGGATCATATGAAAGTAGACATGGCTTAGGAAGTGTGGCTGAGATGTGCGAAAAATGCACCAACTTTTGGCACACACATAAAACTAAGCCATCTAATAGATGATACAAACTTAGTCTAGATAGTCTAAAGAGGCACAATATTCTTAAAAAAGCTGGTGTATTTGCAGATTGTATACTTAAAAATTACACTGTGTAAGAATTACACACCGTCTTTTTCCCCCATCCCGTAATGGTGGTGCAGGTAGAGCCTTGGTCAAGGCAAGTCAGACATCTAGGAAGGATGCCGCAGCACACGGATAGTTCAGGTGCAAAAACAGTGGTTTATTCCATGATAATACAAGCTAGCTTGTATCATGATAGAATAAACCACAGTTTTTGCACCTGAACTCTCCGTGTGCTGCGGCATCCTTCCTATATATATATATATATATATATATATATATATATATATATATATTTACAAAAAAAAGCAGAGCAGAGAATATAGGCCAGCATTTATCATTGTAGGTATAACTGAAGCATTTTTCTACACCTTTTTTGTGTGTAGGAGCACCAAATGTATTAAATGGCCACAGAGCATTTGATAAATTTTGTGCAGGTCACATTTTCTGAAATTTCTCTCTTCACATACACCAAAAAGCTAAGCTAAGTTTGGGCTGGTGTAGTTTTAGAGACTTTTCAGTGTCTTTGCGCCTTTTTTGCGCCATTTTCCGCAAAAAGGCGCAGTTCATAAAACCCTTCCATATCATGTGTATTGCCAAAATCAGTGGATTGCAAGAAAAGTGTAAACCAAAAGGCACAAAAAAAGGTGGAAATAAACCCTGCTTGTGCCTTTTTTGCGCCTTTTGTAGATACAAATAACAGTCTAAATAAAATGATAAATGTCGGCCATGGTTCTTCTTGAAAAAAAAATGCCTTCACAGAATGGTATAACAGAGGCCTTGCTACATATGTTTTCAAGTATAAGACTGTAAATCCACAGAAAAATGAGCTGCAACGTAGCAACAACATTAATTATAGCTCGGAAGAGCAGTTCACATTCTTAAGGTTAATTAGAAAGTCAGATTACCATTGAGACCAAGAAACTAGTACTTAATGTGCAGTGAATTTGAAGAAAGGCAGAAGTGGGGATTTGGGTGAGAAAGCAAATTCTTCCTCTAAAGCCCAAAACCAGATCTCCCTGAAAGCACTGTGTTGATTTACTGTGTTGTCCAAATTGATGAGACTCTAAAAGGCTCCGAGCATTCGAAAGAAGACAGTGAACCGTGGAATCAGGCCTCCGATATCTGTCCTTGTGTATCTCAAGGCTATTTCTATTTCAGCTGTGGGTTGTCATTGGATTATGGTGTATTGTGAAAAGATTTAGTTTTTAGATAGTAAAGTATAAAAAAAGGAATTACCGTAATAATTTTAATGCTGTTAAAAACAACCATAGCAGTAATGTTTATAGCTACATGTGGACCGGCCCTGCTATGAAGTAGTGTTTAGATAATAGGATGGCTCTCATAACCAGTAGAGGTTAGTTAGTTAGTAGTCACCTTCCAGCTACATCTTCTAATATGCTAACTATTTAGATCTCATTGTCTTTAGAGCTGTTTTAATGTATATATTTGCCGCACAGTGGACGATGCGCAGAGCTTCAGGCTTTTTTTTTTTTGCAACTTTTTTGCTTATACTTTTTTAAAAACTGTAAATAGACCAGCTGTTAAAGGGGTACTCTGCCCCTAGACATCTTATGCCCTATCCGAAGGATAGTGGATAAGATGTCCGATCGCGGGGTCCCTGCTGCATCGGGCGTTTGTTTAGAGTAGGGATGAGCGAATCAAAATCCGAATTTGTTACGAATTTCAGGAAAAATTAGCTTTGCAACAAATCCGAATATCGACGCGATTTGATCGCACAAATCGCTTCATTAAACTCCATTTAGTGCGGTCCAGGCTCCAGGGCATCTAAGATGGTGGCAAGCCAGGTAGGCAAGATGATCCTGAATCACATGCAGCATTCAGCCTATCAGCAGCCGGCCACCCCTGTGATGTCACAGCCCTATATAATCAGCAGCCATCTTGCGGCCAGTCACATCAGCATTTTATTGCAGAGAGAGAAAGGGACAGAGAGCAGTGTGTTGCACAGAGAAGCATTTTTAAAGCAGCGATTCACCTCAAGCCCAAATCCAGCCTAGAAGTACTGATAGGGAAGGGAGAGAGTGTGAGAGAAGGCAATTAATAGGGTGAGAGTAGGACCTTACAGGGGAATTGTTTATCCCCACCTGCTACAATGGACAAAAGTTGTTCCCTTCCACCTTTTAGAGGTCTTTGCATCACATCAATACTTGGTGGTGTAGGTAGCACATGGTGTTTTTAGCACACCTTTCCTTTTGTTAAATAAAAATACAAATTGTGGGTACATCTATTTTATCCTAAGAATATTATTAAAAGTTAAAGGGGTATTCCAGGAATTGTTCTTTATTTGACTATGCTTCAGGGGTTGTAAAGTTAGTGTAGTTCATAATATAGTGTCTGTACCTGTGTGTGATGGTTTTCTCACAATTCTTCTGTGATTTTCATCCCAATATACATTTTTAACAGCATACAAAATGACTGTTGTCTCAGATTTTTTCCACGTTGCAATGCGGCCGAGACTTGACTCACTAGTCATCTGATGACAGGGAGCCTGTCTGCTTCAATGGGTGGAAGGATCAATGTGCAACTAATGCAACAGCTGTAGGCACCCTGATTGAAAATCACAGGTCTTTTGAATGGATGCAGCTCATTTTTAGTGTTGCTCGCGAGTATTCGCAATACGAATTTTATTCACGAATATCGCATATTCGCGAATTCGCGAATATTCACGAATATAGCACTATATATTCGTAATTACGAATAATGTTTTTTTTTTTTTTTTTTTTACAGTACACATCACAGTGATCACCCTTCTCTGCTTCCAGCTTGTGTGGTGTAAAGAAAGCTCTAATACTACTGCGTGAGACTGGCGTGCGAATTTTCGCATATGCGAATTTTCACCTATGTTAATTTTGTATATGCAAATTTTCGCAAATGCGAAAATAAAACGCGAATATTACGAATATGTGAATTTAGCGAATATATGACGAATATTCGTCCATATATTCGCGAAATATCGCGAATTCGAATATGGCCTATGCCGCTCAACACTACTCATTTATGTTTCAATGGGTGGGGTGGTTGATGTGTGTGAGGGAGGAAAATGGAATTATGGGATTTGTAGTAAAAAAAAAAACTGAAACAGGAAATTCCAGTTCACAAAAAGCTAGCCACTGTGTTATGGTAATCTCACAACATAGCCATTTAGCCCCAAGACAAGTGCAGATCCTTCCTAAGCATGTCCATTACTGTCTGGCTGGTACGTACTAAAATCATCATATGGTTGATAACCCCTTTAAGTTTTATGTAATGCATATCCTCAATACTTACTTGTGCACACTAACACTTTTACAAAAGAGATCGTTTTCTTCTG
This sequence comes from Hyla sarda, assembly GCF_029499605.1. Classification (NCBI taxonomy): domain Eukaryota; kingdom Metazoa; phylum Chordata; class Amphibia; order Anura; family Hylidae; genus Hyla; species Hyla sarda. Next base: position 157,265,485 of record NC_079192.1, read on the forward strand.
CCTACCTGCCCTAGCTACTATTCTGATCCTGCCACCCGCCTGATGCCACACATCTGATGCCAAGTTCTACTTTTTTCACCCTCCTTCGTCACCGGGTACTGATATTGCCACCCACTGCCCCACTCTGTCACTGGGTCACTTTCAGGACTCCTGATACTTCTGATGCCACCTCCAGGCGGTCTCATTCTGCCACCATATGTTCTCCTCATGCTGATGCCAACTCCAAGCTTTCTCATTCTGCCACCATATGTTCTCCTCATGCTGATGCCAGCTCCAGGCTGTCTCATACTGCCACCATATGTTCTCTTCATGCTGATGCCACCTCCAGGCTGTCTCATTCTGCCACCATATGTTCTATTCATGCTGATGCCAGCTCCAGGCTGTCTCATACTGCCACCATATGTTCTCCTCATGCTGATGCCACCTTCAGGCTGTCTCATTCTGCCACCATATGGTCTACTCAAGCTTCCACCACCTCCAGGCTGTGTCATTCAGCCACTATATGGTCTCCTCATGCTGCCGCCAATTCCAGGCTGTGTCATTCAGCCACTAAATGGTCTCCTCATGCTGCTGCCAACTCCAGGCTGTGTCATTCAGCCACTATATGGTCTCCTCATGCTGATGCCAGCTCCAGGCTGTCTCATACTGCCACCATATGTTCTCTTCATGCTGATGCCAGCTCTAGGCTGTCTCATACTGCCACCATATGTTCTCCTCATGCTGATGCCAGCTCAAGGCTGTCTCATACTGCCACCATATGTTCTCCTCATGCTGATGCCATCTCCAGGCTGTCTCATTCTGCCACCATATGGTCTACTAATGCTTCCACCACCTCCAGGCTGTGTCATTCAGACACTATATGGTCTCCTCTTGCTGCCGTCAATTCCAGGCTGTGTCATTCAGCCACTATATGGTCTCCTCATGCTTCTGCCACCTGCAGGCTGTGTCATTCAGCCACTAAATGGTCTCCTCATGCTGCTGCCAACTCCAGGTTGTGTCATTCAGCCACTATATGGTCTACTCATGCTGATGCCACCTCCAGGCTGTCTCATACTGCCACCATATGTTCTCTTCATGCTGATGCCATCTCCAGGCCGTCTCATACTGCCACCATATGTTCTCCTCATGCTGATGCCAGCTCCAGGCTGTCTCATACTGCCACCATATGTTCTCTTCATGCTGATGCCAGCTCAAGGCTGTCTCATACTGCCACCATATGTTCTTCTCATGCTGATGCCATCTCCAGGCTGTCTCATTCTGACATCATATGGTCTACTCATGCTTCCGCCACCTCTAGGCTGTGTCATTCAGCCACTATATGGTCTCCTCTTGCTGCCGTCAATTCCAGGCTGTGTCATTCAGCCACTATATGGTCTCCTCATGCTTCTGCCACCCCCAGGCTGTGTCATTCAGCCACTAAATGGTCTCCTCATGCTGCTGTTAACTCCAGGCTGTGTCATTCAGCCACTATATGGTCTCCTCTTTCTGCCGCCAACTCCAGGCTGTGTCATTCAGCCACTATATGGTCTCCTCTTGCTGCTGCTGGCGCCAACTACATGCTGTGTCATTCTGCCATTTTATGGTTTCCTCATGCTGCTTCCACCTTCAGGTTTTTTCACTGTGCCGCCATGTGTGTTCCTCATGCTTCTGGCACATTAAATAAAATGTTTTAGGTTCATCTATTTGAAATCTTCAATTTAAATGTTAAAAAGTATCTTTAATCTTTTCAAATGTGAGGCCCTATGGTCTTGTCAGGCTGTTGCCACCTCCAGGTTGGGTCTTTTAGCCACTATATGGTCTCCTCATGCTGCTGCCACCTCCGTGCTGTGTCATTCAGGCACTATATGGTCTCCTCATGCTTTTGCCACCTCCATGCTGTGTCTTTCAGCCACTATATGGTCTCCTCATACTGATGCCACCTCCAGGCTCTGTCATTGTGCTGCTCTTCGACGCTTCACACTCCCTATGCTTGTTACAGCAAGGCAAAGTGTTCTACACCCCTATTGATGCTCTCTGTAGGCCAGAAATAGCCGTTTTTAATAGCAATTCGCCGCAAAAAAATTTGGTCGGAGCCAAAATTTTTTCGGAAAATTTGGCGTATCGGCCGAATTGAATTTTTCAAACATTCGCTCATCTCTAGTTTAGAGCATCGGATGCAGCGCCGGAGGCTCGTTCCCCCTCCCATAGACTTGTATTGAGGGGGCAAGGCTGTGATGTCACGAGCAGAGCAGGACCGTGACGTCATGAGCCTCCGCCCGAATCGCCAGTCATCTGAAGCAGTAATGAATTTATCAACTGCAATTTTCAAAAAATTTCGCAAATTTTCAGTAAAAATGCACCTGCACCAAATTTATGAAATGCCCTGAGATCATGAGATCATTTAATTAATTTGGTGCACCTACACATTACCAGCACACAAGAAAAGATGTTCACAAATGCTTCACCTACACCTACAATGATAAATCCCCCCCCCCCCTGTATTATTAACTTCCATACACTTAGATTTGAAGCCAAATTGATTTGCAGATGAAACTCCTAGCAGCAAAAAATGAAAACCCCAATCTTTTTTCAGGGCAGGCAAAAAAGCACAGAATATCACATCTATATGGCACATACAGGAACATCAAAGCTGTTCTAACAGGGACTATTATATGGAAACCAGCATTGTAACACTCATTTTACAGGATAGGTATCAAATGAAAGACATTTCTGGGACCATGATTAGTCAGTTGGCTGTGAGTGTATGAGATGAAAGCATGTGTTATTGTGAAGAACGATGTTACCATGAGGCTCTGTTTTGTGCAGATAAGTAGGCCAAACATCCTGTGAGGTTACACTGACGGCCTATCCTTAGCACTTGTCATCAATGAGTGGTTAGTGGGGTCCCTTCAATCATCACTGGAGCATCACAGTACCTTCACTGCGTTATCTGATGACCATACACATGTGACTCTGTCTGGGAATCTTTCGGCTGCAATTCGCAGTCCAAAATGCTGACATTGTTAGATGCTGAGCACTTAGGGTAAAGAAATACGTGATACATTTTAAAATCAGTCTGTGCTTCCATTACGTAGAAAATTGCTTTTATTTTCTGGAATCACAAAAGGACGAAAGCGGAGCAACTCACCCGATCAACAGGAGACAGTGAGACTTGTCAGGTCACGATCAGGCAACAAAGAAGCGGGAGGCTGAAGATGGAATGAGGGGAATCAGGCGTCGGGCCACAGCCGTATCGCACCTTGTGGTGCTTCGTCAGGCCCCATGGGCCTGACGAAGCACCACAAGGTGCGATATGGCTGTGGCCCGACACCTGATTCCCCCCGTTCCATCTTCCGCCTCCCCGCTTTTTTGTTGTCTGATCGTGACCTGACCAGCCTCACCGTCTCCCGTTGATCGGGTGAGTTGCTCCGCTTTTGTCCTTTTGTGATTCCATTTTGCTCTGTTTCGTCTGGCGTGTAGCACCACTCATAGGAGAATCTTAATTGCAAGCACTGGTTTTTCCACTGAAGGTATCAACTACTAGGTTAAAGGGACAGTGCCGGATTCTTTCTTTTTCTTTGTGTTTGCTTTTATTTTCAGCTGTCAACTCCTGCTCACTCCCCCTTCCATTCATGTCCTTTCTTGATTGACAGCTGGGAGGTGAGCCCTGTTTCCAAATCTCATTTATATGCTATGTATACAAAAATTGTACACTGTTGTGAGATGGGAAATAGGCACAGGATGTAGTAAGGAGGCATTCCAGCCTTCAGCTGCTTGGGAACACCAAATTGACACTTTGCACCAGATAATGAAAGCATTTATCTATGATATGAAAACGCAGACAGATTTATGAAGGGTACCACGTGTCTCCTTGTCCTAACAGCTAGTCCTGACTTCAGCAAGTAGCAGAGAAGTATTTTGCATCCCCAACCACTGTAATTACCAAAGTGGTAAATGAAATATGGCATTGTAGTTGTAAAGCAAAATAAGTATTTGTCCCCAAATGGAAATTAATGTAAATGAAATTTGAACAAATATGTGTCAGACATGTTTTCTACATAAATATATGGCACAAAAATACAACTACATTAGTGAAAAATTCAAAAAGGTTGTCTTAACAGAGGGAAGCACAATTCTTGCATCCTGAAGACCAAACTTTTCTGCCAATGTTTTCTTCTGTGTAAATACACATGGGTATATCTTCAAAAGCTATGAGGCTTTGTTGGCCTATGAACATGTATCACCTGCACAGCTTGAAGTTCAGCTCTGCTGTCCAAACTCTAGTGTAGAACAATAGTGTAGAACAAAACTTCCTACTGTAGAACAATGCAAACGAAGCGTAAACATTCTCACAAGACCTGTGTGTGCCTTAAAGGGAATGTATCACCTAGGTTTTTCATTTATTGATCAGAGCCAGATACGAAAACATGTTCTTTTTTATAATCTTTTTCTATTTATTTATTGCAATTTTTATTTAGTTTTTAGTACATTATTATGGGGGCATTATTATCTAGCTATTTTAACAAAATTTTGATAGGTGTTACATAAATATAGGCACAATAGTCAAAGCAGATCCTATTCATGTGCAGGAGATAAGTTTACAGACATGCTATGTGACCTGTGCAGGCATAATTTAAAGGGCTGGGCTCTGACCATCACACATTGTGAATGATTTTATCCTGTCATATCTTCATATCTATATGCTGGTGTCACCTTTCATTGGTGTCAATGATGATAAGGAAGACACTGTTGAAAAGACATCTGTACAGAATAGGATGTGTCATCTTAGTTTTAGGCTTATTAGTGGCCAAAATGAAAACTGTAAGTCATGTTCTGATGCCACAATTCCTTTACAGAGGACTTCTGGACAGTATAAAAATAAACCCTTTTTCTTTTGCACTTCTCCTTACTTTTCAAGTGGGACTACTGGGCTCAGGGGGTGTAAGCCTGATTCATGCCCCATCAATCTCATATTTATACCTTCCTGAGCCTAGAATTCACAGTTTACTATTCAGGGAAAAGTAGGGTTATTTACCTCAATAGTAAGATCCCCTATTTTTTGTGAATGGGGGTGTGTGTAGCACAAAAAATTCATAATTAGAACCAATGTGCCCAAGGGTACAAAATGTTTAGGGAAAGTGGGGACAGTGGTCTTCAAATTGTGGTCCTCCAGATTTTGCAAAACTACAGCTCCCAGCATGCCTGGACAGCCACTGGTTAAGAGGAAGTTTGCTGGAGAATCGATCCAAAACTGAGTTAGTAGCTTCTAGGCCAAGGAGTACTTTGGTGGAAAACACATTTTTTTATATCAACTGGTGCCAGAAAGTTAAACAGATTTGTAAATTACGTCTATTAAAAAATCTTAATCCTTCCAGTACTTATCAGCTGCTGAATGCTCCAAAGGAAGATGAGTTGTTCTTTTCAGTCTGGCCACAGTGCTCTTTGCTGACACCTCTGTCCATGTCAGGAACTGTCCAGAGCAGGAGAGGTTTGCTATGGGGATTTTTTCCTACTCTGGACAGTTCCTAACTTGGACAGAGGTGTCAGCAGAGAGCAATGTGGTCAGACTGAAAATAACTATACAACTTCCTTTGTAGTATACAGCAGCTGATAAGTACTGGAAGGAGTAAGATTTTTTAAATAAGAGGAATTTACAAATCTGTATAACTTTCTGGCAGCAGTTGATATCAAAAAAAATTTTTTCCACCGGAGTACCCCTTTAATCCAAATCTGTTAAAAGGCATACAATGGCGTTCCTTGACATGAATGGTATAAAGGAAAAGCTAAGATCAATACCAAGATGTTTGTATTCCACATGATCCATGAGCTTTCATCCAAGTCAGACAGCCCTACAAGTTGTAAAAGGCATTCCTTAATATTTTATCAGTATATATATACTGTGTCATAAACTATAGGTTATCTTAAAATGATAACAATAATAATAGTAATAGAATCTCTCCAAAACAAGGTATTCAGGCAGATTTTGCAGCTATGTAATTGTAGATTATTATTGAAAAACTCGCTCAAACACAGGTCACCTACATTATCACAAGAGCAGCTAAATCATATGACAACTGCCTGCACTACAAAGAGGGTCTCAATTTGTTTCAGATGAGTGGCATTGTGGTATTCGTGTTTAGCTCAGATACAGTTCGCATTTCCTTTGCCAGTGGAAGTATGAAAAATATAGAGAATAAAGCAGATACTCATTTTGTAGAGGCAAAAAAGGGAGAGATTTAGTGACTGGGGTTTGCTATGCCAGTCTTAAACTGAAATGCGTTAGAGTAAGATGTGACAAATTAATGAAGGGACGCACGCCTTCATAATAAGTTTGGCTTATCCAATCTAAATCTTATTTTAAAACAAAAACAACATTTCTGCATCAGCAGCTGTTAGATAGTTGTCAATTAGATAATATAAAACAGCAAACCCACTCAGTGTTTTTTTCTTCGGTGTCTTTTTTTCACTCTTCGTTGCCATTTTTTGGGTTCAGTGGCAGACTTCTTAAATCACAGCATGCTGAGACTATGGCATTTTTTTTTCTGTGAATCTCATCGTTTTTTTCTTCCTTAGACTCAAAAATGGACCAATCATAATCACTATAGTGAGACTTTGAGAAATCTCACCATGCGCAGCATAAAAAAACAGGGCAGGATTCACATGGAAATTGGCTTGTCAATTTAAAATGTGCAGTGTGTCACTTCATGTTGGGGAAACGCTAAAGATTTATTGCGATTTTTCCGTATCAATGTGTCAGGATCCAGACTGGAATGCAGAGAGGACACTGGAGGTGGATCCTCTGTGTCAGTGAGGTGATGGCGTGGGCCGGACCAGGGGAACGGAATCTAAGGGGTTACTGGTTTTCACCAGAGCCCGCCGCAAAGTGGGATGGACTTGCAGCGGCAGGTAACCCCCAGGTCGTTCCACCCGATAGCGACTCAACCTCACTGACAGCTGGGACAGGTGCGGTACACAGGGACAAGGCAAGAGCAAGGTCGGACGTAGCAGAAGGTCTGGGCAGGCAGCAATGGTTCGTAGTCAGGGGCAACGGCAAGGGTCTGGATACACAGGCTTGGGATACACAAAATGCTTTCTCAGGGCACTAGGGCAACAAGATCCGGCGAGGACAGGAAGGGGAAGTGGGTTTATATAGGAAATGGAGGTGATTGCACTTGATTGAGCCAGGCACCAATTAGTGGTGCACTGGCCCTTTAAATTTCAGAGAGCCGACGCGCGCGCCCTAGAGAGCGGGGCCACGCGCGCCAGGATGGGACGGAAGGAGGACGGGGCAGGTGAGCAGAACGGGGTGCGACCCGCGGGCAGGCACGTCCTGCTGTGCGGATCGCATCCCCGCCGGGGGACTCAGAGCAGCGCTCCTGGTCAGCGAGTCTGACCGGGGCGCTGCTAACAGAAGAAGAACGCCGCGAGCGCTCCGGGGAGGAGCAGGGACCCGGAGCGCTCGACGTAACACAATGTCAATAAGAAAATTAGAATCTGCCACATTACTGCTTTGTGGACTTTGTTTGGAAACAAAGGTTTTGCAGATTTAAGTGATTTTTTTGTGGTGCAGTTTTTTTAAGATACAGCAAAAATATTGGAACTACTGATTAAAATCGGTACAAAAAAAGTTTTATTAAGATTAAAACAAGTGCAACACAATAAAAAAATATAAAAAGGAGAAATTGGCAGAAATAGGCAGCATCAATGGGACTGGAAACAAGTAAATCCATGCATAGAGATCAAGCAATTACTACAAATGGTAGATCACAGGGAGGTATAGTGGTCAAATACAGATCACAAAAGACATAAGGTGATAGTTACCGGGGAAAATCCCCAACTAAAAGGCAGCCTGTAGGAAATTGTAAGAGTTGTATATTTTATATAAATGCAGGCTGATACTGAGGTAAGTTTAGCATGAGCAATAAGCATATACCAACCAAAATATGGACGTGGTACTACAAGTCCCAGGGGGATACTGCCACGCCTGTTTTTTTTTAATTAAGGCTTGAATAAAAGAACAGAATACTTTTTTGCAATTAATGCTTTGGATTATCTACTGTCTCAAATTCTTACTAGGTCTGAAATATTGAGGTAAAACAACTGTGCATCATCATATTGCATTGTGTTATTGCCCTATTCTTGGCAAATAAAGGCAAATTTTGTCAAATTTGTATATGTTTTAATTCTAATTTCAAGCTTTACATCATCTATGAAGCAGTCTAGTTACTCTTCACTAACTGGCTTTGTACTTGGTACGTTCCTATCTTTTCCGAAGACTAAATGTTATTGGAGAGATTTTTATCATGTATAATTTGATTTGCCAATACCTAAATAAAACAAATAAAAAAACACTTGTAAAAGTATTATTTTTTGCAGGGTTCAAACTTTCTTTTTGAATCAATTTTTAAGAAAACTTCTGTTACGTGAAGCATAATTATATGCTGCTAATGGTCCTTATTAATTCAGGAATTATATATTTTTTGGTATTACAGACTTTTGGAGTATTTTTAGAATTTGGGTATTGTGTATTAGGCAGAATTATAAAGTGGAGATGATTCACTTGGATTATCTCACATTTTCCGGTAAGAACCGGTTTAGTCAGTGATTGATGGCGCTATCCTTCTCTTCCGAGGCCTGATTTAGTCAAGGGAATGTACATGCACACGCAGAAGAAGGTTAGGTCAAGTGTTTTACAATAATTGCAGTCCACACAAAAAACACATTTATATGGGAAAGAAGAATCACAAATAATTCAACTTGGAAAGCTAGAAAAAATTTCAATAGGAAAGGTAAAAACAAAGACATAGTACATTTTTCTACATTTCTGTTATTAAAACATTGAATGTTTGGATGTATGTACAGTGGAAAGCTTGTGCATACCTTCTATGGTGCAGATTTAGCCAATTCAATGTTTTTTCATCATGATGTATAAAGGTAACTGATGTAGCAACTCACATTTCCTGGCACTATAAAGGTGCTTGCACAAAAGTGGACAAATTTCATGAACCAGAGACTAACACAATTTTTTTTATGTCGTGTTGATGTCTATGATAGTTGCATGTCAACTAAAATAGTCCATTTAAATTCTGAGTTGGTCTCTTAAAGAGGACCTGTGGCCACTCAAGAAAAAAAGAAAAATAAATAGATGTAAAACGTTTTATGATAGGGTGCCCTGATCACACAATGTTTTAGAGTTTTTCGATATGCCCGTTTATAGCTTGACAATTCAGGGAATCAGTCAGATGGGTATGAACTTAATTTTTAAAATGTTAGTGAATATCAGGTGATGGGCGGGATTATACAGTCACAGAGGGAGAATATTTTACATTCAGTGGTGCCTAATACATACTCCATGACTGTGTTATCCCCCCTGTACCTGAAATTGACTTAAATTTAAAAAATTCAGTTCACCCCAATTGACAGTTAGGCTAAGTTCAAACTACGGAAGTTCACACTACAGAATCTTGTTGGAAATTCTGGTGCAGCAGAATCCCATTGCATGTACACTACGGAATTTTTAATGGTGGACGTTCTGCCGCTGAAATTCCGCCTGAATTTCCAATCAGAATTCCACTTAGAAATTTTGGTCAGACATTCCGGTGTGGCAGAATCCCATTGCTGGCAAAGGGATTCCGCTGCCCAGTGCCCACTACGGAATTTCAGTAGTGGATGTTCCGCTACTGAAATTCTGATGCCAACACATTCCATGGCATTATACCTAGTTGGGATTTGTAGTTTTTGAACGGTCATGTGCTGAGAAAGGGTTATCAGTATCTTCTTTTATGGTGCAGATATATCCTACTTTTATCACTTTTTCTATGGGATACAAAACACATACTTGAACAGTGGCAGATGGCAGTAAAGAATGCAGAAGTACATTGTTTGCTTTTGGTTCAGCATTGGATAGATATTATTAAAGGGGTACTCCGGTGGAAAACATTTTTTATTTTTTTTTTATCAACTGGTGCCAGAAAGTTATGCAGATTTGTAAATTACTTCTATTAAAAAAAATCTTCATCCTTCCAGTACTTTTAAGCTGCTGTATAATACAGAGGAAGTTCTTTTCTTTTTTAATTTCTTTTCTGTCTGTCCACAGTGCTCTCTGCTGACACCTCTGTCCATGTCAGGAACTGTCCAAAGCAGGATAGGTTTGCTATGGAGAATTGTTCCTGCTCTGGACAGTTCCTGACATGGACAGAGGTGTCAGCAGAGAGCACTGTGGTCAGACAGAAAATAAATCTAAAAAGAAATGAACTTCCTGTGAATCATACAGCAGCTAATAAGTACTGGAAGGATTAAGATTTTTAAATAGAAGTAATTTACAAATCTGTCTAACTTTCTGGCACCAGTTGAGTAAAAAAAAAAAAAACTTCCACCGGGTACCCCTTAATATACTATATAAAGATTCAAAAAGTGAATAGCTAGATCTCTGAAATATTTCTTCCAAGGGTCCAGGTGATATTAAGGATTAAATGTCAAAACAGGATTATGCCTTGCCTATTTTTGAATATAAAGTTGATCAATTTATAATATTAGCCCAATAAAACTGTACTGTAGGAGGACTTATCTTGACTCTTACACAGTGACGTACAGCTCTACTAAAAGTCAGATAGAGTGACAATTTAAAACCGCCATCAGACAGAAGAGTTGAGAGGGATTACTGTGACAGCACAGGGTTATAGGGGCCATAATAATCATTACTTAATCTACAATACACCAATTCTAACCTCATGATAAGTGAAGCATCGCAGAGTATCGAGGCAGTTTATTGTACAACACAGATCAAGATGATGGATTTATTAACTCAATAATAAAAAATATGATGCTAATGAGATATTAAGCTAAATATGAGATTTTTTTTTATGTCATTAACTGTAATTAGTCACTTTTAATGCCATCACTTTATGATCCATTAAGAAATCCAAATGTTAGGCCATGTTCCCACAGCATAACTTTTCTACTCTTGGTTTTCTGTTGCATATTTCAATCTCTAGATGTGGCAGAAATTTTTTTTTACACAGGGAATGGGCCAAAATACATATGAAATACATGGCCTTAAAAGCTATACAATGGTTGACATTAAAGAGGCCTCGGAAAACCGATGGGAATTCTAATATATTTAGATCTCATACAAAGGTATAGAATTTATATTTAATGATCTTAGTACATCCCTAGTGTACATGTAACTCCAGTAACCTTGTATTACTACTACTAAAGTGGCCCTGTAGGGTGAGGGTCAGACAGACCTGTGGCAACTGCAGTCTTAACTACAGAAAAACAATTCTCAGCTTCTTTAGGACTACTTATGGCAGATCAGTTAGCTTTGACAAAAAAGCTAAAACCATGGCTTAATGTAAAAGGGACCTGATGGTCTTAGGAATTAAATAGGTAGTGATAACCCTTGATGGTTTTTATAACTTAAGGGTGCGTTCACACGCTCTTTGTTTTTGCGGGTTTTTCGCAGCGTATTTGAAAGGGGCGGGCTCTTCTCAGCTGTCCATAGCAGATTGTCCGCGGCGGAAAATCCGCCGCAAGCCCCATTGAAGTCAGTAGGGACTGCGCCGGATTTTCCGCAGCGTAAATTCCGCCACGGACAATCTGCTATGGACAGCCGAGAAGAGCCCGCCCCTTTCAAATACGCTGCGAAAAACCCGCAAAAACAAAGAGCGTGTGAACCAAACGCATGTGAACCCTGAACCAAACGCATGTGAACAGGATTCCATAGAGGGGTCACTTACTTTACTTTTTTCAGTAGATCCTGAGATATCAGCTTCCAAAGTTCCCATGCTGTATTCAGGGAACTGCGCAGTAGAGGCGGGGCCCCTCCGGCTGGCCACTTCTGTCTCCCTCTGTCCCTCCTAATCCCGCCCTCCGCTATTTGAATATTCATAGTTTTCATCTCCACGTCCTAGTGACGTGATGTCACCAGTCACGTGAGCGCAGTGCTCTCTCGGCAGAGCACATGCGCCGAAAGATTTTCCCCTGCCCTCACTTCATGATTAAATCTTCCATTGAATGCGCTCTGCCGAGACAGTGCTGCGCTCACGTGACTGGTGACTCCACGTCACTTGGACATGGAGTTGAAGAATATGAATACTCAAATAGCGGAGGGCGGGATTAGGAGGGACAGAGGGAGACAGAAGCTGCCAGCCGGAGGGGCCCCGCCTCCACTGCGCAGTTCCCTGAATACAGCATGGGAACTTCGGAAGCTGATATCTTAGGACCTACTGAAGCAATTTAAGTAAGTGACTCCTCTTTGGGGGTCCTAATCCTATTCACCCACACTATAACCCAGTGTATTAGATTTAGTGTGGGTGAACAGGCTGACAGTTTTCCTTTAAATGTGCATGCACAGTCATCTCTACACTACAGATGGGAAGCAACACTTCATTGTTGTGATTCGAAAGTTCCCAGCTGCTTGACTCCTAAATGACTGACTGATGTAAAAGATGCAAAGGACCATGGAATCAAAAGCTTATCTTAGCCAAGTGATAGCTTTTTTTATGTCCTCTACCACAGACATTACTTTTAAAGGGGTACTCCGGTTGAAAACTCTTTTTTTATTTTATTTTTTTTATTAACTGGTGCCAGAAAGTTAAACAGATTTGTAAATTACTTCTATTAAAAATTCTTAATCCTTCCAGTACTTATTAGCTGCTGAACACTACATAGGAAATTATTTTCTTTTTGGAACACAGAGCTCTCTGCTGACATCATGACCACAGTGCTCTCTGCTGACATCTCTGTCCATTTTAGGAACTGTCCAGAGCAGCATATGTTTGCTATGGGGATTTTCTCCTACTCTGGACAGTTCTTAAAATGGACAGAGATGTCAGCAGAGAGGACTGTGGTCATGATGTCAGCAGAGAGCCCTGTGTTCCAAAAAGAAAATAATTTCCTCTGTAGTATTCAGCAGCTAAAAAGTACTGGAAGGATTAAGATTTTTTAATAGAAGTAATTTACAAATCTGTTTAACTTTCTGGCACCAGTTGATTTAAAAATAAAAAAATAAAACGTTTCCACCGGAGTACCCCTTTAACGACGCAGGACGTAAATGTACGTCCTGGTGATGTGGTACTTAATGCACCAGGATGTACATTTACGTCCTGAGCATAACCGGGGGCATCGGAGCGATGCCGGCATCATGCGTGGCAGGTCCCGGCTGTGGATCGCAGCCAGGGACCCACCGGTAATGGCGGACACCCGCGATCCCGCGGATGTCCGCCATTATACCCTCAGATGCCGTGATCAATACAGATCACGGCATCTGCAGCATCGCGGTCACTTAACAGGATGATCGGATCGCCCGCAGTCATCTATTTGCATTCTGTGGTCTTTTACTTCCTGTTTGTGTAGAGTTCCCTTCTCAGTATCTGCTTTGTGACCTTGCTTCTCCATAGTCTGTGGTTACCTGATCTCTTGGTTCAGACCCTTGTCTAGTCAGCACATTGTACATCCGCTGAGCCATCTGATCTTTGTGTCCTATACTAATGAACACAACACACATGATATGGTCACTTACTGCTTCTAGAACGCTCTTTGCCTTTTCCAGAGTTACCCTTTAATCAATTCTAACAATAATTGTGTTTGTTTTCTCAGTTTTTCCACAGTTTTATTGCACTTTACATTAAAGATAAAATGAACCAAGCTTATGATTTGTCATTAAAGAATTCTACCATTGTATGCCAGAAATTGTCAGTTTGTAACATTTGGTTGAGGGAATTCTTCCCTGGTGTATATAGAAGAAACGTCTGAACTGCGTGATGAAGAATTGGTACTGTGATTTGTGTACTCAGTGTAGTTTATTAGAATAATAGATGCCTTTTACTACAACTTGCTTTGAAAGGTTTTTTTCAGCACTCCGCAGGGCTTAAAGAAGCATCACTGATCACTGCCTCCTTCATCAGGTGGTCAGCAGGAGTGCGAGAAGTCTGAACCACCCTCGTCTGATATTGATGGTCCAGAGGTCCTGGAAAACCAGTTTAAAAGTGTTCCCAGGGCAAGCACTTTTTGTGACCAATAAACATTACCGGTACTTACAAAGTTTTGAAACTGCTCAAATACATCCCACTTTATGTTTGTCAATGTTTTTAATAAATCCAACTTACTTTTACCCTCTGGAAGCTGTATAGTTCCGAAGAATATAATTGTATTTCATGCCAGCTATTCCAGTGTGGGCTCTAGGGGGCTTGGCCAAGTTAGAGCTTCCCTTTTATGCCCGTCCTCCAGCATACAACACAGTAAAGCCAATTCAGAGATTTGAGAAGGGAATGGATGGGAGAAGGCAACTTAGTGGAGTGTTGATAGGCATCATGTAAACTGTAGTATTCAGCTGCAGTAGTATGGGCCACTAGTATGCAGTAGTATGGGCCACTAAGCAGGATTTTTGGGCTGAATGGCATCCTATTAAATAAGTGAGTCAGATCCTTATCTACTAATAATGGCAATTTACTATAATAAATATGGCCACCTTGCTTTGATTCTTGACCATACAAAGTTTTTCTAGGTTTGATGCCTTGAGATCACTTACGTGCTTAGTGATTCATCCTGTATACAAATTGTCTTAGTCAGGTCTTAATTAGAACAGGATTGTGTTACTATTGCATTTAATTAGGGCTAAACCATGGGGTTGAGTCTTAAAGGATTTAGCAATCTTAACTTTCAAATGCCCTTTTTGGTGGTATGGACTTCGCACAGGGAAAACCATTTTGGTATAATTGCAATTGTGATGGCCCCAGGAATTAAACTGCATTGTGCAGTGTGAAAAAATTTTTTAATCGAAAGAACAATGAAAGAGTTACCCAATACCCCCAAAAAATAATAGTACAGTAAAATATACCATACATTCTTCGTTGTGGCCATTTTCTTTGCTAAAATTACTCTCTTTTTTAATAATTATTTTTGTGATCTCCCCAAAGAGGTTTTACTGTAATAGTATAATATATTAGATGTACCGCTAAATGGTTCTAATAAAACTACAAAGTGTCCAATGAACAGCAAGCTCTCATACAGCTTTATTGATGCAAAAGAAAAAAAAAAAACCTGAATGCGCAAAATGGGTTAGCACTTTCAAACAAAAATCAAGATGGGATCTGTCATTCACATCGGGTGTGATTACATGTCAACTGGAGGCTCCAACCAACTCTAGTCACAGTCCAATATATACAACAGACACATACAATAAAGTCTTTATGCAAATTCTTCTTTATCTAAAGGTATTTCATATTTCCAAGCAATACATGAAATATAATCACTCAAGTGCAGGTCAGCAGCAACTCTTTAATGGCACATATGGGATTTGTTCTTTCACTCTGCACAGAGCTCCTTGTTCCCAGCCATCCAGTTAGCATTCACCGCAGGTTGAGCTAGTGGCTCTAAACGCCCGCGAGATAGAGCAACGTTTCAGGAACAAGGAGCTCTGTGCGGAAGGAAAGAAAGAATCTTACCTGTGATGTTAAAGAGTTGATCCTGATCTGCACTTGGGTGATTATATTTCATGTATTGCTTGGAAATATCCAGAACAATTTGCATAAACACTTTATTGTACGTTTCTGTTTGTATATATTGCAAAATGGGTTAGTCTTGAGGGTAAATACATTGACCCAGATTAAATTGTGTATGATTTTTGTTACTGTCATATAACAACCAATACCAAACATCAGAGACCAAAGTATACATTTTAGAAAAACGGATATAACTTTATTGAAAATAACATATAAAAACACATAAAAAACTTATAGAGGATGGCAAGATGGTGGCACAGGAGAAAGATGGGAGGACGAGAGGAGCTGTTGTATCCAGGAGGAGTGTGCATACCAAAATTATATATAACCTGTGGATGGTAAACACATGATGGATGATGGCCAGGTATGAAAAATGATTAACCACATGGGGAAGTACATGAATACATGGCAGACATACTAAAAATGCACAGGTACAAGTAAAAACATGTAACACAGAAAGCAATTTACAATGAACATGCACCTAGTCTGGATACCTCTCGCCTCCACCCCAGGAGTGGAGGGGAGAGGTATCCAGACTAGGTGCAGGGACAGTCCGGTGGGGAGGGTTAGTCATTCCAGGCTGTCCATCTTCACCGGGAGGCCCTCTTCTCCGCTCCAGGCCGGCCACTGACTAGTGACGGTGCGATGACGACGACGCACAGGGACGTCCGTGCGCATCAGACGTCCGTGACGTCCCTGCGCAGTGGCGTCAATGCAGCGTCATTAGTTCGGGGCCGGCCTGGAGCGGAGAAGAGGGCCTCCCAGTGAAGATGGACAGCCCGGAACGACTAACCCTCCCCACCGGACGGTCCCTGCAGCATAGATGGCCGAAGATGGACGGCCCGGACCACCCCTCCACCGGTATTTTTTTTTTCCAGCTCACTCGTGTATAAGCCGAGGGCGGCGTTTTCAGTATTAAAAATCATGCCGCAAAGCTCAGCTTATACTCAAGTATATACGGTACCTAGTGCCAGAAAAAGTAGAATTTATCCTAGTTTTAGAAGCAAACTTTTCTTAAAAAACTATGGAATTTGGTATTTGCAACTGATAAAAATACCACTGGGTGCACATGTAATGACTCTATGAATATATAATCTAGGTTTTACTAACTCCATGCAGATGGTGGCTGGTTCAGAAACAACCACTGTGTTGACATGGATTCTTGTGAAGTTTCCACTATGTATTCTTTCAGCCCTATAGTAAACTTGCATAATGAAAGGTGATGCATGTCTCAACTAGTGAGAGCTTGAAATATCGCTCCTGTCATGTTGTCACATAGTGTGAATGTGGTGATGAGTGACCAGTGATTGTTGTGTCACTCTATGACAAAGGCAGGGGGACACATATCCAAAAAAAACACTGATATGTCACAGCAGTTATGATGGTGATAGTGATTATTAGCATTATCACTGCATCGTGCTGAAAAGGTGGAGGAGTTTCTTACTGTCACATGAGGTTATTGGATAGAAAGAAAGAAAAAAAAAATAATATATATATACACACACACATAACTACCGATGATTTTGCTTTTTGCATCACTGGACTAATATGGCTACTCCTAACTATATATATATATATATATATATATATATATATATATATATATATATATATATAAATCTGCTGGTCCACCTCATGAAAGTTTTAGTAAAATGAAGAGAGAAAGCATTTGTGCAAATTATTTGTGTGCAGAAAAGTGTCCATGTAGTTGTAGAAAATATGTTGTGCTATGTTTTACATTTTCACATGGAATTGGTACTTTTCTGTTTTCATCAATGCCATATAATACTCTTGATAATGCCATATATATTTTTTTTTCATTCACACTATGTTCTCTGTTTACACTCAAAATTTACAGTATGCACTGACACTCACACAAAACATTTCAACAGAACTCTATAGGCCAACAAATCACAAGCATCGGAAGGGGTTCATTTTGTGTAAACTAAGAATTGATCATTGGAGTAAGATTAATTATTAAAACCAGATGACTGTTCCCTGCTGATAGAGCTTACATCATTCATCCATTTGGCACAGTTTGGGCTAGTAAAGATAAAGAAATATTCTAAGCAAACTTACATTGGAGTTATCAAAGGGCCAGACCCAGGAATTTAAATGGTTAATGTTGTCTCAAACAACTTCCCTCCACTTCCATATGTCTCAAAGAGTTTGCAAGTGAGACACATGGTGTCAGGATTCTCACCCACTCCCCCTGTCTACCTGCGTACCTGTCCTAAATAACAGGTCCACAACCACGAAGACAGTCCCTTCCTATATACGTGAGGGGCGTATTTGTCAAAATAATAAACTACAATGACACAGACATAGGTCTGGGGACAGTAGGATAACAGACAGACTAACAAAGAAAGACTAAACACTCACACAAGAAGTCCAATGTCAACTATCCACGTCTGAAGCCAAGAGATGTTACAGTACAACATCGCTAATACCAGAGAGAATAGTCAGAGAGAGGAGCCAAAGGTTCAAAAAGCCAGATATAACAAATACAGACAACAGCTAGCTAGAGTACAAACTGAGCTCTATAGCAAGCACTGACTGGGAGTAGACTGCCAGCTTATAAGGAGCCAGAACTGGTGCTCCAATGAAGGTCAGCTGACCAGTCAGACAGCCGGGCATAACCCTGCAACAAAAAAACAATAAAGAACCTGTCAGAACCTTTTAACCCTATAGGTTCTGACACATGGGAGTGGAGGTTCAATCTGTCTTTAGTCATGCAGAGACTGGGATAGAACACCGGAAGTAGGAGCCTAGCTTGTGCTATGCACATAAGAGAGGGAAATAGCCTGGGATGTGTACTTCCAATAAGTGAGCTTGTCCGCCTTCTCCAGAGAATCCTAACTGTGAATGAAAGATACATCAAGGCTTTCCTCTCATCTCCACCCATAAAGTTCAAAACAGCTGTTCATTGTGTGAATACCAGAACTGTATGTATCAAATACAGAAAACCAGACAAGGCCGCATATCCAAATCTTTTTCAATAATGCTTTGATTCTCAGCATATTTTTTAAACTAACAAATTATTAGTGTACATTTTGATTAAAATGTGCAAGGTAGCTCACCACTTCACGGACGACGGAGTAGAGCGGGTCCATAACTTAAAATAGAGTGGCACTGGGCAGGAAAAGGAACTGCTTGTGTGAGTCCAGCTCAGGTCCCACCTCCTGTAATGGAGAGAAAATAAGAAATAACTGTGCACCATATAAGGGGCTCTTGGGGCCCAGCAGGGAAAGCACTAAAATCACCTTTTCACTATTCTGAAGGGTTATTGTAACAAAACCATGCAAGTTTTAAAATCTTTAAAAGTACAGGAATGAATCCCTGTGTCATGCAGCATCAGTGCAGCTTCTCTATCTGGCAAAACTAATGAATGGCCATGTCCATAATCCATGATTTTTATGCACACATGTAGATTAGTATGAGGTCTCTATACATATGCATGTAGCGGGCACAGAAGAGGTCGTAAAGTAGCAGTCGAACTCAACTGCTCACCAAATGGATGAGCTGCAAAGGCAACACTGTTTACAGGCTGCTGCAGCTAATGCAGGGACTATGGGGGAGATTTATCAAAACCTGTGTAGAGGAAGAGTGGTGCAGTTGCCCATTGCAACCAATCGGAGAGCTTCTTTCAATTCTCAGAAGCCTCTTTAAAAATGAAAGAAGAGATCTGATTGGTTGCTATGGGTAACTGCACCACTCTTCCTCTACACAGGTTTTGATAAATCTCCCGGTATATGTTAGGGCAGCATATTAAAGCCACAGATTCGTACTCCAAGTAGCCAAAAAGGTAGAGGCAAATGGTGCCATTTGGTTAATTAAAGTATGCTGTGGACTTTTGGTTATGAGTGTGGTGTATCCCTGAGGAGAGCGCTCCCCCCACCTTCAGTCACCCCGCAGGGTGTTGACTGACAGGCTGCTGTGCATGCACATATATAACTATATACGGTACCTGCTTTTTGATGCCGATATCCACTTTGTTTCATCATAACATCTTTTTGTCCTGCTGGCCTTTTTGTCCTGTATGTTGCCTGCTGTAAGAAACCTGGTCAGCACAAATTGTAATGCTGAGCAAACAAACTGTTAAATAAGCAGAGCAAATAAAAAAAAGACCAACACTGGCCTAGTGAGTGTGCGAGGTTGAATGAGGACAGTGTTATGGCTACAGAGGAGATCTCTATACTATTTGAATAGAGAAGAGTTGAAGCTTTGGTTACACACTAGGAGTCATGTGGAGAAAGTACCGTCTCAATGTTATTATGTTACAATTTGTAACTTTTCATGTTACAAAACATGCACAAGCTCTGCTCTAGTTCTGACTTGTCCAACATATTATCCACTTTATAGCATGAAATTCTGTCATTTGTCATTGAGAAATATGCTACATCTCTGATATTAACAAGCTACACCTTTCCACACCCTGACACTCCCCTTTAAAAAACAGTATTGAATTGTGTCTCAGGCATCTTAGGCTTCTTTCACACTACTGTTGTCACACGGTAGTGTGATGACTGTCGGGGCTACCGGGGAAAATAGCGGGAGAAAAAATACAGCTTGCGCCGTCTTTTTTTCCTGCTTCTCCCGGTGAAAAGCAGTGGCGCCCGACGGATGCCATTGACTATAATTAGGTCCATCGGCTCCTGCTGTTGCTCGTTGAGCCTTATCAAAATGACGTCCGTCAAACTCCGAGAAAAAAAAGAGGGTATGACAGCCTTTCTTGACGGGCGCAACGGCAGCGTGAAAGAAGCCTTAGACTGGATTCACACATGTTGTCTCAATAGTTGTTTTTATTCTACAATTTCTTTTAGTTGGAAAGTGTAAAAATAATTAAAATCTCTCTATACTATCTATTCACATATTTGGCTTGTATGACATGTTTTTACATCTATAAATTGGTAACTGGTAATTGGTAATTTTTCCCCCTATTAAAGGGGTATTTCCATCTATAAAATGTATCCTCTATCCACAGAATGGGGAATATAAAGCTGATCAGTACGGGCCTGACCACTGAGACTCCCACCAATCCCTAGAACAAGGATAAAATTGTCCTTGGAATGAGTAGAGTGCACTGCATATGCATGGCCAGCACTTTATTTATTCTACATGTACGGTGTCCATTTTAAGACATTGTCAGTTGTCAGCCGTAACTCCTTCTGGCGAAACAGCGTCCCCCTCCTTCTCGGATCAATCTCCGTCAGGCGTCAGTCGCAACTCCCTTCTCCGTCATCCTAAACTCCCTCATCCCAAACTCCATCATCTCTCAGACGAAAAACCTTCCTGCCTTGTAGCAGAGCCAAGTCAGCAGGGGCGGACTGACTGACCGGTCTGATCGGACGTCATCCGAGGGCCCGGTTGGGTTAAGGGCCCCCCCGCTGCCGCTACTGAGGATCCGGGACAGCGCTGCCTTCTCCGGTATGTGCGATACACGCACATACAGGAGAAGGCATCCCCTCTGTCTGAGCCGCATCTGCAGCTTACACAGAGGAAAGGTGACACCCGCCCCCACGCAGCACGCAGTACAGGTGCTGATGACATCACTCATCGGCGCCTATACTGTGGAGGGGAGAAGACACGGCCCCTGCTGCTGAGGAGATCGCTGCATGGGACATCAGGTGAGCATCATTTTTTTTTTTTTTTTTACTTGGCCTATACCTATGGGGAAGAGGGGGGGGTGGGAAACTCTGCCTATGGGGAAAGGGGGGGTTACTCTGCCTATACCTATGGGGAAGAGGGGGGGTGGGTAACTCTGCCTATACCTATGGGGAAGAGGGGTGGTAACTCTGCCTATACCTATGGGGAAGAGGGGGGTGGGTAACTCTGCCTATACTTATGGGGAAGAAGGGAGGGGGTAACTCTGCCTATACCTTATGGTCCTATATATAATCACTTATATTATATACAGATACTTTATAGTATACTGGTCTGTGAATAGTGGTTTTATTCAGTATGGCAGTATTATCCAGTTATTGTGTGGTAGTATATATTTACTCTTTGTATACCAGTATAATTGGTCATGGAAAATTTACCTACGTTAAAGTGTTTCTTAAATATATAAATGTTAGTTTATTGTGTGTGGGATTTGGGTGGAATAGGGGCGTAGCAGAAGATTGGCGAGCTGCAGAGCCTAGCAGGGGCCCTTGCCTTTTTTTGGTCCAGGGGCCCCGAGTGTCCGCCCCTGCGAGTGTCAGTCCGCCCCTGCGAGTCAGTGTCGGCTCTGCTCTACAGGTTCTGCTGTACATGCTATTAAATGTTGGCTCTGCTACACAGACACTGTAGCACATGTAGTTTCTGTAGTACTCGTGCAAGTTTTACAGTTTCGACTCTGCTATACATGCTGTGCAGCGTTGGCTCTGCTATGCAGCAGGAAGTTGTGTCTGAGGGAGAATCATCTGAGGCATGACGGCGTTTTGGAATAGGGAGTTTCAGATGAGGGAGACGGGAGTTGTGGCTGAAGGATACGGCCTTTGGTGTGAGGGAGGAGGCATGACGCTGTTTCGCCTGACGGGGGAGGAAGTTGCGGCCGACGACTGACGGTGAATGGTCCGAGGGAGGAGGCAGGACGCTGTTTTGACTGACGCGGGATGGAGTCACGGCTGACAACTAACGATGTCCTAAAATGGATGCTGTATACATGGGACTTCTGAGCATTGCCGAGCTTCGGACTCCACTTAAACCATTGTTTAAAAGCTTGTTTAAAAGGTGGCCAATGCTTGTGCAGTACGCTCAATTCATTTTGGGTGACATCTCCCCTCCATTCATATGATCAGTGGGGGTCCCAGCAGTAATACCCCCACAGTTCAGCTTGTCTAAATTCTTAAGTTGGGAATAATACTTTACTTTATATACTATACCACAGCATGGTTGATATTTGGCGCTGTCCAACAAAAGACTTAACGAAAGTTCTGTACACACCACATTTAGACTGTATACTTAGCATATACACCTGACACACCTCTTAATATTTGTAAACTTCTGTAAACTGGACCGATGTCAAAATATTGTAACAGAGTTATAATTGCAAAAGAGCAATTGTTCACCAAAAAACTGGCGTATATTCCTTGCACTATATTTACTATTTGTTTTACACATTATTAATCACTTGTGTGGCCCCTGATCAACAAGAGGGTGTGGCCTATCAGAAATGAGGTTTGAACTTATCGTTGGTCCTACTACTAAACTTACTACACAAGGGAATTATTGGAGGAACAGGCCAGCAAATAAGTAAATGCTCATTCGTTGGGTGATTGAGTCGTTTTGACCTGCTGAAAAATGATTGTCTATCGTTTCCACATCTCTCCATGTAATAGGCTGATAGCAGGAAAGGGCCGAATGAACACCACACACTGATCTTCACACTTTTACTGAGCAAACAACTTGAACCACAATGAAAAATCTGGTGCATTTGTGTACTATCTGTTTTAAAATTAGATACTTTTAAGAAAATCTGTCTGTTTGTCATATATCTGGCCAGTATGTATCTATGTATGACTATGCATGTCATATGTATTATTTGTAGTGTACTACTAGCATTTAGGCTAAGTTTCTACTTGTCTTTTTTTTTTTATGCCAAGAAAAACACCAATTTTGCCGCATGGCGTTTTTTCGGCCAATGTTAGCTGTAAATCAATGAGAAATCACAAAATTCTTATTCCACTTGGCGTTTTTGTAGTCAAAATTGTGACGTTTTTCTCCCATAGAAGTCTATGGGAGTGAAAAAATGCCAAGAAAAACGATATGTGGGTTTTAACTTTGATGTTTTTTCAGGCGTTTTTCATTCTTTTTTGAGTGATGGAGATACCTTTTTAAATAAAATTTCGTAGGGTACCATAAAAAAAAATAAAAAAAATCAGTAGTGAAGAAAAATTGTATCTAACGAAATTTATCTTTTTTATAACAACATTTTAATAAATTTTTAATACAGGTATCAATTTATGTGGGCGGGTGGGGACCTAAAAATGTAGCCGACAATAATAAAAATGAAGTGTGTGTGTGTGTGTGTGTGTGTTTTTCACTTTTTTTCTTTATTTTTAATTTTTTTTTAGGTAGTACTACTACTCCCAGCATGGAACACACTGTTCCATGATGGGAGTAGTAGTACCTGCACTAATTGAAAGATCGTCCGTTGCGATCCTCCTATATAATGTATAGATGCAGCCAGCAGCTCTTCTATGGTCCCCTGCACTGACGTATATATACACCTATTCATATTTCCCGCAGAGAGCTGTGATTGGCCAGATGGTTCCAGCCAATCACAGCTCTCTGTGGGAAATAGGAATATGTGTATATATACGTCAGTGCAGGGAACCATAGAAGAGCGGCCAGCCGCATCTATACATTATACAGGAGGATAACAGTGGGTTTCATGAGTGACATCCACTGTGATCTTTCCTTAACTGCAGGTACTACTACTCCCAACATGGAGCACACTCTGCTCAATGCTGGGAGCTGTAGTACTTGCATTAATAGACAGATCGCAGCAGGTGTCAGAAGTTACATAGATCTGTCTATTAATGCAGATACTAAAGCTCCCAGCATGGAGCAGAGTGTGCTCCATGTTGGGAGTAGTACCTGCAGGTAAGAACAGATCACAGCGGGATCGTCCTGTCTATAGCAGAGATGCAGAGCGGCTTTCTCCTGCGCTCACATTTCTGCTCTGTATTCCGGCCAGTGATGTGAATAGAACATCACTCATTGATATTTCCCTCAGAGCAGTGATTGGCTGCTACCATCCGGCCAATCACCACTCTGGGCGGGAAATATGAATGAGTGATGTTCTATTCACATCACTGGCCAGAGTACAGAGCAGAGATGTGAGTGCTGTATAGAGCCGCTTCACATCTCTGCTATATTTTGGACGATCGCATCGGATGTCACGACTGACACCCAGGGCGATATCTCTATTAGTACAGGTACTACTACTACTACTACTACCTAAAAAATTTAAAAAAAAATTTTTAAAAAGTGAAACACACACTATTAAAAATGAATTAAAATGTAGTTATAAAAAATATAAATTTTGTTAAATACATATTTTTTCCATCACTACTGCATCCTTTTTTTTTTTTTTTTTATTTTGGTACCCAACAAATTTTGGGTACCAAAAAAAAAACTGCTAAGGTGCAATTTCCACACAAATGAAAAAACGCCAGACGCAGGAAATTGCACTGGTGTTTTTTCAGGCATTTTTTTCAAACCAAAAAACGCAGAACAAAAAAACAAGTAGAAACTTAGCCTTAGTGGGATACATACCGGCTATTCAGTGTTTATGCTGGAATAAAATATGTCATAGTATAGCAGACTGTGCTATTTACTGCCTATAAACAAACCCTATCCAAATGTAAGTCAGCCACTATTGTTATGCGTCTGTCCAAAAAATCCTGAAAATGTAACAGGGTATTATTTGGTATACGAACATCTACATCAGGTGTATGGTCCAAATCTGATGTGAGCTGAGCTTCAACAGTTGTTACATTTGTGCTACAGTTACATTCATAGTTCATCCAATTGGCAAAAGCTTTCAGGAAATAAGGGTGATGAAAAAAATAATAAATATTCGGCTTTGTGTATAGCTCCTGTTGGTGATCTGTGGAGCTGTAATTCGGAACAGGAGCCTGCACAGCTGCTGCTTTTACAGTAACTTGTCAATGAGATTTTTCCCAGTAAGTGCACCTGTTCCATGCATGGATGTGCAGCAGCCATTTGTTTTGTCTATTACGGTATTCAAAAGACTGAAGGCTAAATATAACTGACCAGAGACTATGAATTAAAGGACCTTTATTGATGCTTTATCTTTCCAGCACCTTCGTGATCAGCTGATTATTTGTTTATCAGGTACAGTGCTGCACATGTTGTAGTGGATGTGCCTGAAAATGCAGCACTGTACTCACTGCTCTGTAGATTTTATAGCAGCTTAATTATTTGGTCATCTGTCAACAGTATCACCTGCACAAACCTGTCAGTGCAGGAGACACTGATGACAACAATACTTACCTAATCCCATCCTGTGCTCACTTTTTCCCGCTATCTTCCATTCTGGGGCCGACCTGGACCATGGGCGGAGCTTCCTGACATCACCGCTGCTGTTTGCTAGCAGCAGAACCCAGAGGAGAAGCAGCAGTGGTGATGTCAGGAAGCTCCACCCATGCTCCAAGTCAGCTCTGGAACAGACAATGCGGAGTAAGATAGCGGCAGAATGGGAGCACGGAACAGGATCAGGTAAGTATGGTTGTAAACACTGTCACCTGCACTAGCAGTCTGTGCCAACAGGTTAGTGCAGGTGACACTGATGAGAGATTTCCTTTAATGACTGTCCAGCATTATGTCTCACCTTTGCTCCGCAACTGTAGCAATTGCATATTCCTCCATAGGAATTATTTCTACTATGCTGATGTGTGTAGTTGGTGCTACATATCGCTCAGTTTTACTCACTTTTAAAGAACTGGGCTGCAGTACATGCCTAATAAAAAGTTTAAACCACAGTGCTCACCTGAACCTGAACGCCATGGCCCCTTTAATCAGCTCTGCATTTAGGATTCCAGGAGTACCACAAACTGATATTGATGGCCATCAGTAATAAGGTTCTATAAAAGTGTAAAAAATAGAAAAGTGTAAAAAACGTTCTAGTCGGGTGTAAAAAATAGTAAACATGCTGTACTCACCTCCATAGAAACTAGTCTGCTCATCCAATTACTGACTGAGGTGGAACACCACTCTGGCCACTAAAGCTGCAGAGAAGTAGACAGTGAGTATAACATGTTTATTATTTTTCGAGCACCCCCAGTCGTGGAGCAAAGTTTGTTTTTCCTCTTTAAGAGATTCACTTCCACTAAGAGCATCCACTGGTTTACTTTTGCCATTACAGTACTGTTTCTTGATTCCAGGAGCTTTGCTTGTTGTGTTTTTATATATTTTTAGCTACACCTTCTTTAGTAATGTAGCACAATCATATCATTGAGCGCAGCTATTCATTATCCCTGTTGTTGTCATACTTTTCAGAAGGGTTAATGATGATGTTCCTGGATGAGATTAACAGGAGAAGGTGGAGTTACAAAGCAAATATGAGGAGGAAGGAGAGGCTGTTTATTCTCATTGAAACCAGGATGACTAATGGTGTGCAAGCATTCCTGTTCTCCACCCCATCCAGTGCCGGTCACCTGAGCCTGTGCTCTTCTACAATGCACATCATGCTCTCTATATACAAAATGTGTTTGCTCTTAAGGAAATATTTTCTCAGCTGTCAGAAGTGACTGGAAGGACAGCGAATCCGAACTCAGTGATCACATTTTACCATCTGATGCTTTATAGTTATCTATGTGATGATACAATGATAGTTCTTGATGCATGCGGTTGTTGAGTTACCTGTTACACTAAAAACTAAAATACTGTATAACTTCACTAAGTATAAGTCCAGGATGACCCCCAAAACATATTTGTAGGGTGGTATTTACAGAAAGAGAACCTGTCAGGACCCAAGTGCCTCACAGACAGGCTCCAGAACATGACAGGTGGGGAGAACAGCATTGCAACACTATTCTCCTCATTCATAGTGCCCAAGAATGGCATGCACCATGACTGGTATCCAGTCACGGGGGAGGGGATACATCTTCCACTAGTTATGCTTGGTTGCCAGCCTACGCAGCCGAATGCTAGGCTTCTCTCTGCACCATGCCGGTAATAAATATTGACTGGTTAGAAGATCATTATTTGTAGTCTCTTGTCGGAGAAAATGTTCTAAGGAACACTAAAACATGGAAACATCAAAAAGCTTATATAAATATATCCAATAAATTATTATTAAACACAAATAAAAAATATATGGTGATTAGAACAGGTGAAATGTATTTACTAGTATACTATGTTTGTTCTGTGAAAGTCTATGGCCATGCCATGGTATAAATCAGAAAGGTTTTATTACTCTATCATGATATAAATCGTATCATGATATGAATGGAGCCAAAGAGTTTCACACAACATGTGTAACCTATTTTTCTTGAAATAGCATTACGGTGTTAGCCTGTGATGCATTGCGCTCCGGCCGCACGCGCTGGCCATGAGCGCATTCCCCCCTCTCCCCTGCTGCCGGCAGGGCTAGGATTCGCATTGCGGGACGCGCCTGCATGCGAATACAGCTCGACAATCACCTCCTTCCTCAGCTGCCTCCTCTCCTGCTTCTCAGCTCTGGCGCACTTGACCCCATCTCCGAGGTTGTGCATGCGCCAGAGCCCTGAGATTTAAAGGGCCAGTACGCCCATAATTATGTGAAACACCTGTGCCTCTTCCCTGTGCCTCACACTGTTACTTCACCTCCCACACTTCCCTGCCGGATCTTTGTTGCCTTGTGCCTGAGAGAAAGTGTTCCAGAGAGCTGCCTTACCGTGTTTCCAACCCATCTGTCTGTGACCTGACCTTGTTCCTTTGCTGCCTGTCTACTGACCTCCTGCTATGTCCCTGAATACGCTTCTGTGCCGTCTGCCCTGACCTCCTGCTATCCTGACCACAAGTTGCTGTATCCTACCTGTGCCTCGAATCTCCTCAGCCACCTGTGTGGTCGGGCCATGCCAGAGGTAGCGACCTAGGTGGTGCCTGCTGCTGCAAGTCCATCCCGCTTTGTGGCAGGCTCTGGTGAAAACCACTTTAGACTCTGCTCCCTGGTACGTTCCGAGTCATCTGCCACATAGGTCCAGCAGATCCACTACCACAAGTGTTCCTGTCTACTGAACTGTGTTACATAGCCCAGGACTATGTATGTGATAATGTGATCCATCTGTTATCAGCAGCTGTAGTTTCTATGCACCAGAGTATTATTAGTCATGCTGAGGATAGAGATATGACAAAAGACGCAATATCTGGTGAAAAGAACAGACTAGCAAATGTTCTGCCATTATCAACTGTGCATTCATTAAGGCAAAATCACTAAAACTGTGTAATATTTAGACCAGTGTCTTCCAACCACATAAATGCCTCAGCTATATTGTTTAGATTTGAGCTGCAGTACAACTGACTCTATATTGATAACTATTTAAGATACTTCATACATAGTACATTTTAATGAACAGAAAAGCCTTTAAAGGGGTACTCCACTGGAAAACTTTTTTTTTAACTCAACTGGTGCCAGCTTCTGTATGCTCCAGATGAAGTTCTTTTCTTTTTGAATTTCCTTTCTTTCTGACCACAAGTACTCTCTGCTGACACCTCTGTCCATTTTAGGAGCTGTTCAGAGTAGGAGCAAATCTCCTGCTCTGGACAGTTCCTGACATGGACAAAGGTGTCAGCAGAGAGCACTTGTGGTCAGACAGAAAGGAAATTCAAAAATAAATGAACTTCCTGTGAAGCACACATAAGCTTATAAGTACTGGAAGGATTAAGATTTTTTAATAGAAGTAAATTACAAATCTGTTTAACTTTCTTTCATCAGTTACTTGGAATTTTTTTTTGCCAGTGGAGTACCCCTTTAACCCCTTAAGGACTCAGCCCATTTTGGCCTTAAGGACTCAGACAATTTAATTTTTACGTTTTCATTTTTTCCTCCTCGCCTTCTAAAAATCATAACTCTTTTATATTTTCATCCACAGACTAGTATGAGGGCTTGTTTTTTGCGCGACCAGTTGTCCTTTGTAATGACATCACTCATTATATCATAAAATGTATGGCGCAACCAAAAAACACTATTTTTGTGGGGAAATTAAAACGAAAAACGCAATTTTGCTAATTTTGGAAGGTTTTGTTTTCACGCCGTACAATTTATGGTAAAAGTGACGTGTGTTCTTTATTCTGAGGGTCAATACGATTAAAATGATACCCATTATTATATACTTTTATATTATTGTTGCACTTAAAAAAAATCACAAACTTTTTAACCAAATTAGTACGTTTATAATCCCTTTATTTTGATGACCTCTAACTTTTTTATTTCTCCGTATAAGTGGCGGTATGGGGGCTCATTTTTTGCGCCATGATCTGTACTTTTTTTTGATACCACATTTGCATATAAAAAACTTTTAATAAATTTTTTATAATTTTTTTTTTAATAAAATGTATTAAAAAAGTAGGAATTTTGGACTTTTTTTTTTTTTTTTCGTTCACGCCGTTCACCGTACGGGATCATTAACATTTTATTTTAATAGTTCTGACATTTACGCACGCGGCGATACCAAATATGTCTATAAAAAATGTTTTTTACGCTTTTTGGGGGTAAAATAGGAAAAAACTGACGTTTTACTTTTTTATTGGGGGAGGGGATTTTTCACTTTTTTTTTACTTTTACTTTTACATTTTTTTACATTTTTTTTTTACACTTGAATAGTCCCCATAGAGGACTATTCATAGCAATACCATGATTGCTAATACTGATCTGTTCTATGTATAGGACATAGAACAGATCAGTATTATCGGTCATCTCCTGCTCTGGTCTGCTCGATCACAGACCAGAGCAGGAGACGCCGGGAGCCGCACGGAGGAAGGAGAGGGGACCTCCGTGCGGCGTTATGAATGATCGGATCCCCGCAGCAGCGCTGCGGGCGATCCGATCGTTCATTTAAATCGCGAACCGCCGCAGATGCCGGGATCTGTATTGATCCCGGCACCTGAGGGGTTAATGGCGGACGCCCGCGAGATCGCGGGCATCGGCCATTGCCGGCGGGTCCCTGGCTGCGATCAGCAGCCGGGATCAGCCGCGCATGACACGGGCATCGCTCCGATGCCCGCGGTTATGCTTAGGACGTAAATGTACGTCCTGGTGCGTTAAGTACCACCTCACCAGGACGTACATTTACGTCCTGCGTCCTTAAGGGGTTAAGCACCCTTTCAACATCTGGGTATGAATCAAGAATAAAAAATAAATGGCATACATGCCATCATAAAATAGTATAGAAAAGCAACTGCTGCTAACTTTCTTATACCGTGAACATCTATTAGCACATCTTTATATTAATAGATGTTTCCCCTTTTATTTATATGGCTTTCTATCCTAGAACCCTGTCCAGGGAAAGACATAACCGATCATCTGTTGAAAGCTTCACTTTGGCACAACCGCAGCTTAACTCCCATCCTATGGCCTCAGTCTGTAGACTTCTGTGTCAGCAGAATGATGTAATCCTTCATGCCGACTCTGTACATTTGTCTTCCTTATGATCTCAAACCTGCAGTTCCAGCAGACTACCAGTACAATCGATTGCTCACCGCCTGCTACAGGATTTCACTGTTCAGTGCACAGGAGATATATGGTTAGGGGACATGCCTTTAGACATGTACGAGTATTGATCAAAACACAATGCAGGCATCTTTGTGAATCCTTCTTCCTCCATAATGAATTGGATATATGACAGAACACATTTACCAAATGCTATTGTCATTAGTATTATGTTTAACAGATCTGTCAACCAGGAAACTTGTGATCAAATGCATGCTTTTTGTTTTTTTGGCCAGTTAGCTACCCTACTTCTCCCATTATGCATGTGGTACCGCCCAGACTGTCCAAGTCATGTTCCTCCAAACAATACATGTAAGAAGGACGCCTAATGACATACCTAAAAGATTGTTGATCATGTTGAAATCTCATACAACCTTTGTAATTTTTCTACTTTTCCAAGGGCCAAATTGTAAAAGGTAAAAGTTATTTATAGCATCTGCAGGCTTGTGTGGTGTTACCAGTATTTAGGGGTTAGTACTCACCAAAAGTGGCCAAAGAAGGACAACCAGTGGTGTGGACAGATGGTTGATGTGTATAGGTATTGAAAGCAAGCCTGTCTGGTCCACTGTTGCAGAAGAGCTACTGTATCACAAATTTCTAGAAAACTAAAATGGGTTACCCCAATATTAAATGTTATTTCCTATCCACAGGATAGGGGACAACTAGCTGATTGGTCAGAGTTCAATCGCTGGTACCAATTACAAAAACACAGGTCAGTCCTCCACCAATCAGTTACTTGTCCCCTATCCTGTCGAGCAAGGATAACTTTAAAACTTTAGATAATCCCATTAATACTGGACACATTTAGGCTATGTTCACACTTCCGGAATGTCCACATGGAAAAATCTCTGTGCGGACATTCAGAAGACTGTTGGCCCCGGCATAACATGCTGTCGCTAAGACCGCACGGGAATGCGCCGTCTCATAGACCGCTATGCATTCTGTGCGGAGTCCGCAGAAAGAACGGACAGGTTCATTCTTTCTGCGGACACAGAAATCGGAATTCCCATGCCAGAAACATCTGGCGTGGAAATTCCCCCATGTGCAAAGCGCAGCAGAATCCAAATGAATACAATCGGATTCTGCCGCTCCAGAATCTCTGCGGAATTCCACATGGAAATTTTGAATGTGTGAACATGGCCTTGGAGGTCTTGAGAAGTCCATGTCTTGACAGACCAGAGCTTGTTTTGGCAGCACAAGGGACCCTGCAAAAATGTACAGCAGGTGGTTTTGATGGTATGGCTGATCCCTTTATGTTTAAAGGGGTACTCCGGCGCTTAGACATCTTATCCCCTCTCATAGGCTTGCATTGAGGGGGGCGGAGCGTGACGTCACACGGGGCGGAGCTTTGAAGTCACAACGCTCCGGCCCCGTGATCGGCAGTAATCAGACCCGGAGCGAACATGCTCTGGGGACTGATTTTAAACGGGGTGCGGCGTGCAAGATAATGGGGGTCCCCAGCGGCGGGACCCCCGCGATCAGGCATCTTATCCCCTATGCTTTGGATAGGGGATAAGATGTCTAAGCACCGGAGTACCCCTTTAAATGTTAATCTGACTGACTGTCTTAAGCTGGCTATATTTAAAAAAAAAAAAAAAACTACTAAAAATTGCAGTGAGATTTTTCTAATTCATTTTGTGTGTGAAGACGTTATAATAGACTCCGTTAGACAGACTTGCGTTATACTAGTACTGCTGCGACAACGTTAAGGCCCTTGGCTGAGCTCTTCTCCTTAGACTGCTGCAGTGTTCTTTTATCAGCCCTTGTTAAGCGATTGTGTGGTGTCATTGAGGTGAAATCCTAAATATAGAAAGATTTTCTAGTAAAACATGATATGCATTAATTATTCAAAGGGAAAGTCCTAGCAAATGATGTAGGCTGGAAAAGGTTACTCGGAGCTCATTGCTGCCAAAAATGCTAATTTGTTTGTGTGTGAGCCTGAGCAGAAATGACAGCTATTGCTCATGAGTAAATAGGTTCCCACACACATTCCATTCTTTGGATTGTGTGTGTGTGTGTGTGTGTGTGGGGGGGGGGGGGGGGTCACTTTTAAAAGCAATGTAATAATGTCTTCCTTTCCGGACTAAGGCATCTACTTTGCATTCTGATTTTGCCTGGCATCTTCATAAGGTCTCCTTTCATTACGAACAGTATGATGGTTGCTGACTTTTAATTTTACATTTAGCGTTCAGCTCTCCATATGTACACGCAGCCGGATAATGCAACAAAGTGCAGAAGGAGAAAAAGGGATTGGATGGCACTAGCTGAAGGATAAAGATATAAACCAATTACTAGATGGCATGCTATGGAATGTCAGTATTGGATTTTATTGCTGAGAACTGGTGAGTCTGAGGAGATTAAGCTACTTAGTTGGGAGGAAATAATCTGCCAGTGCCATGTATATATATAAATATAGATGCAAAATCAAAAAATGTTGCTGTATCTTGTGATACCTTTTTATTGGACTAACGTAATTTTGTAGAGATAATATATATTTATGTATTTTTCGGCATATAAGACGCGCCGGCATATAAGACGCACCCAATTTCAAAGGATAAAAATCCAGAAAATAAAGATTCTGAATTCTGAACCAAATACAATGTAAAGTATAGGACAGTGATCTTCAACCTGCGGACCTTCAGATGTTGCAAAACTACAACTCCCAGCATGCCCGGACAGCCGTTGGCTGTCCGGGCATGCTGGGAGTTGTAGTTTTGCAACATCTGGAGGTCCGCAGGTTGAAGACCACTGGTATAGGAGGTAGTACTCACGTGTCCCCGCCGTTCCGTACCCATCACCGCTTGTCACCGCTGCCCTGGATGTCGCCCTCCATCACTGTCGCCGCGTCCCCGGGGTGTCCCGTCGCTCCGGAACGTCTCTGCTGCCCGGTATCCTCACTCTCCGTCACTGCCATCACTTCGCTACGCATGCGGCTCCTATTGGATGACGGGACGGCGTGCGCGACGACGTGATGATGACGAAGGAGAGCGCCGGCCATGCAGGGGATCCCGGCACAGAGAAGACACCGAGGAGGCAGGTAAGGTCCCTCCCGGTGTCCTGTAAGCTGTTCGGGACGCCGCGATTTCACCGCGGCGGTCCCAAACAGCCCGACTGAGCAGCTGGGTTAGTGTCACTTTCGCTTCAGGCGCTGCGGTCAGCTTTGATCGCCGCGTCTGAAGGGTTAATACAGGGCATCACCGCGATCGGTGATGTCCTGTATTAACCGCGGGTCCCGGCCGTTGATGGCCGCAGGGATCGCCACGATAGGACAGGGTTTTAATGTGTATTCGCCGTATAAGACGCACCAACTTTCCCCCCCCCCCCCCCCCCCCCCCAGTTTTGGGGAAGAAAAAGTGCGTCTTATACGGCGAAAAATACGGTACATGTATGATAATATTAGAAAACTTAAACTCGCTTGAACTGCTTTGTTGTGCATCCAGTCAAGCTGAACCAAAGCCTGTCTGTCTATCTATCTATCTATCATCTATATCTCTATCATCTATCTATTCATCCACGCAATAAATCATTTTTAAATCAACCAATAACACTACAGTAAGTAAGGAGAGACGCACACACTTCTCCCCACAACACTGACATCTCTTTATTTACTATTTGCACTTTTGTTGAACTTTCCTTTTTCTTATCCTGCGCTACAATGTAACAGCTGCCAAGTGAAATTCCCAGGGCTAAACCTCTAAAATAAGACATATGCAAAGTGATTTTGAGCTCAGACAATAGCAAGTGGAACAAATCATATGATAATCTTAGCATGAAACAGGACCAGATACAAACACAAGCTTTTCTTACCCAATACAATCTGTTAATAATCTTTGGTAATATGTTTCAAAAAGATGTCATTCAAGGGGCTGAGATTTGCAGTTGACTGTAACATAAAAACATTAGAAATCAAACAGGCCCACAATGCAGATATTTTGGAGGGGGTTGTCTTAACCTAGGTCTGCCTTTCTCCTAATCTTGACAACCATAGATGCCTGACAAACAGTGGATGTTCTTAATGCTTCAGGCATCACTACAAGGGTTCACTGGATGGGATATCCTCAAATTATGACCTGTTGGGGTACTTCGAACAAAGCACAAACATCCTAAACAGGGTAGGTAAGGGTATTGTATACATATCAACAACAACAAAAAAAAATGGGCTGAAGCCCAGAGTCACTAACCTCTATTAATTAGAAATTAGATTTTATTAGATATCAATCTATATATATATATATATATATATATATATATATATATATATATATACAACTCAATGGCCCTCATTTACTAAGAGTGGAGTGTCGGTTTGTGTTTCTTTTTTGTGTTTTTAACCTTTTTTTCACTTGGTATTTACTAATCTGTCGCACTTTTCCCGATATTTTTAGTCGCAGGGAAAAATTCTGTCGCACGGTAATTTCTTTCGCAGACAGGTTTATTTCTGTCGCAGGGTTTCTTCTACAAAAGTACAGATGTGGGAGGTGGGAATCCCAGTAGGGGTTTCCTTGACCTTCCAGTGAATAGTCGACTTCGGCACTGGAGCGCTACACAGTGACACAGGAGCCGGGTACAGATTCGTAATTGCTTTTTATTGAAAATCATATAAAGTGGCAATACATGGTAGGACTACATATTTCTGAGGGGCTCCCTCCTTCCTCAGGTCCGTGTTACAGTGTGTGTATACAGTACTTTATATATACATATTTCCATGAATACATTAACCCATTAAACATTTGAAGTTTGCCGGGTCTGAATGCCATTGGAGGCTGAGCATGATGTCAGTCTCCAGGGTCTATTGGTGGTGTATAGGAATGAATGGGCTAGATCTATAACATTGTGATTTTTTTTTCCCATTGTGGTCTATGGAAATCTTGCGGCGAACGGGGTAGAAAGCTAAACAGCAGTTTCCTGGTAGTAACATGAATGGGAGACCCTGGTGTAGGTTCAATTCCCGGGTTGATATACAGTGTTGGGATTATACTTTAATTAGGATAGACATGATTTTTTGATCCATGGGAACTAGGTCAATTGGATACCACACATTGGCCCTCATTTACTATTGCAAACCCGACATGTTTTGTCGGGTTGTGCGCCAGATTCTGTCACATTGCGCCAGAAATTCTGTCTGCGTCAGAATCTGCGCCACAAATTCTGTCTGCGCCAGAATTTTTGCCAGAATTGAAGAAACCCCGACTAACTCTCCATTTTTAAGAAAACCCCCAAAAAAGGGCGTGGCTGCTGGGGGAAATGGGGCGTGGTCTCCAAAAAGGGGCGTGTCCCCGACATTTTCACAAAAACCCAACATATTTACTAAGGTTTCCACATAAAATGTGGTGGATTTGAGCTGAGGAAAACCCTACAGATCAGAGCATGTGTAGAAAAAAAGCTAAATGTAGGGAAAGTGGAAAATGAAGGGAAACTTTAGTAAATGGAAAATAAATTGTAGGGGATTAAAACCCACAAAGAAACCTACACAACACTCTTAGTAAATGAGGGCCATTACCTCCTGTTTCAATTAACCTAGTTGCCCATTTATGGTATCCAATTGACCTAGTTCCCACGGTTCAAACACTTTCTTAACTATCAATTGACCGATATATGTCTATCCTAAGTAAAGTATAATCCCAACACTGTATATCAAC
Organism: Hyla sarda; assembly: GCF_029499605.1. Lineage (NCBI taxonomy): Eukaryota > Metazoa > Chordata > Amphibia > Anura > Hylidae > Hyla > Hyla sarda. Next base: position 157,301,808 of record NC_079192.1, read on the forward strand.
CCAGGAAATGAACCTACACCAGGGTCTCCCATCCACATTACTACCAGGACCTTGCTGTTTAGCTTTCTACCCAATCTGCAGCAAGATCTCCATAGACCACAATGGGCAAAAAATCACAATGTTATAGATCTAGCCCATTCATTCCACCAATAGACCCTGGAGGCTGACGTCATACTCAGCCTCCAATGGCATTCACACCCGGCAAACTTCAAATGTTTAATGGATTAATGTATTCATGGAAATATGTATCTATAAAGTACTGTATCCACACACTGTATTGGACCTGAGGACGGAGGGAGACACATATAGATATATGTATTAAATGAGTATATATATATATATATATATATATATATATATATATTATTATTATTATTATTATTATTTTTTTTTTTTTGAATCACCATCATTACTGAAACGATGGGGGGAAAAAAGTGTTGAAAAGGTGTTAATAAAGCTAAAACCTTGCTTAAAAATTAAATTGTGCAAATAAAATAAAAAATTACAAGTAAGAATTGCTTGAAAAAGACGAGGCAAGCAAAGGAGCAAACAGCCAGAGAATTTACTCTGCTTTCTGAAACGTTATACATGCTTTAAAGTGTCGGGTTTTCTTCCCAGATAATTCACATGAATTTCAGAGTGGTTTTAGGAAAAGACTAGTGGTTTTGGCTGAAATGTAGGGAACACGCCCCTTTTCCCGAAAACAACACCCATTTTGTAGGTTTTTTTTTTCACCCTGAGTGATTCAGATTCTGTTGGGTTTTTTCTGTCACACATTCTGTCGCACGTTCCGTGCGACAGAATTTAGGCGCAAAACCTGACAAAAAGTGTCGGAATCATGTTAGTAAATGAGGGCCAATGTGTGTGTGTGTATGTATGTGTTTATGTTCCTGCATCACGTCCAAACGGCTAAAGATATTAACATGAAACTTGGCACACATGTTACTTATATGTCAAAAACAAACATAGGATAGGTAATTTAACCCTTACTCACCCCCCATTTGCCAGGGTCGGGGTTTTTGTTTAAAGTCCCATACACGTCTATGGGAAATATGTTACTGCATAACTTCCAAATGGTTGGGTTTTTTGTTTAAAGTCCCATGCAAATCAATGGGAAATGTATGTTCCCACATAACTTCCGTACGGCTGGAGATATTTCAATTATACCTGGTACACATATTACTTATATGTCAAATAAAAAAATATGATAGTTAAATTAACCCTTACCAACACCCTTATATAAAAGATGGGCTTTTGTTTCAAGTCCCATGCAAGTATATGGGACTTCCAGTACCTTACTCCACAAGCTCCGCTCTGCATCTCCTTGTGAATGTGTCAATCCGGCTTGCAAGCCATCACCCCATCTCACAAAGACACACCCACATTTTAAGCCCCATCCCTTTTATTATCTACCCTTTTTGTGCATTTGTCTGGCTTTCAAATCATGCCCTGTCCCACAAAGCCACGTCCCCTTCTATTTTCAGCTTACAATATCTGACAGGATATGAGGATGGGACATAAGTATGGGACATGAGGTCGGGATATGAGGACCGTATATGAGGTCGACATATAAAGACGGGATGTGAGGACAAGATATGAGATCGGGATATGAGGTTGAGATTTGAGGACGGGACAGGAGGTTGGGATAGGAGGTCGGGATAGAAGGTCGGGATAGAAGGTCTGGATAGGAGGTCAAGATATGAGGTTGGGATATGAGGATGGGATATGAGAACAGGATATGAGGTCAAGATAGGAGGATGGGATAGGAGGTCGGGATATGAGGACGGGATATGAGGTTGAGATAGGAGGACGGGATATGAGGTTGAGATATGAAGACGGGATAGGAGGTCAGGATATGTCAGAGTTACACAATGTAACTCCAAGTCAATCACACTTCTGTGAAATCACACTGTCCACCCAGGAAGCAACACTGATTGACAATCAATTTCACATGCTGTTGTGCAAATGGCACAGACAACAGGACGAAATTATAGTCAATTAGCAAGACACCCCCAATAAAGGAGTGGTTCTGCAGGTGGTGACCACAGACTACTTCTCAGTTCCTATGCTTCCTGGCTGATGTTTTGGTCACTTTTGAATGCCGGCGGTGCTTTCACTCTAGTGGTAGCATGAAAAGGAGTCTACAACCCACACAAGTGGCTCAGGTAGTGCAGCTCATCCAGGATGGCACATCAATGCGAGCTGTGGCAAGAAGGTTTGCTGTGTCTGTCAGCGTAGTGTCCAGAGCATAGAGGCACTACCAGGAGACAGGCCAGTCTACATCAGAAGACATGGAGGAGGCCATAGGAGGGCAACAACCCAGCAGCAGGACCGCTACCTCCGCCTCTGTGCAAGGAGGAGCAGGAGGAGCACTGCCAGAGCCCGGCAAAATGACCTCCAGCAGGCCACAAATGTGCATGTGTCCACTCAAACGGTCAGAAACAGTCTCCATGAGGGTGGTATCAGGGCCGGACGTCCACAGGTAGGGGTTGTGCTTACAGCCCAAGACCATGCAGGATGTTTGGCATTTGATAGAGAACACCAAGATTGGCAAATTCACCACTGTATATATACAGAAAAAGATGCAGCGCTACTTATCCAAGTCCACAATGGGTGCAAGCGCTCCAGACCCGATCAAATATAAAATGTAATATAAAAGTAGAAAAGCACAGCACTCCTCCAATAGGTGCATAAAAATGTGAATTTATTAGCTCACACAGCAGCAGCAGCAACGTTTGTGTCCTACCATAGGACCATTTTCAAGCTTGAAGCATATATAATGTTTACCAGCTACTTGCTAATCTGAAAATGCAGATGTCTGAGCACATGGTAGATAAATCCATTTTACTTCTGACCTCATCATACAGGATGATCAGATTAATTTAGTGTGACAAGCCCTTTGCAGTCATAGTGCATAGATGGCTGTGAGTTGGTATGAATCTGTGTAGGTGGTTGATCGCCCTGTAACAACTAGTTCTACTCACAAATGGATACCTGCCACAGTAGTTCCTGTCTCCTCCTGAGTCCTATGATTTATTATACTTATGTACATATTTGTATACCCGTGATGTATGATGATCAATGTAACATGCTATTACCCGGTCTGTTCACTTTTCAAGTTCTTTGAGATTGATGTTTCTACCTTATATCTGTTGTGTTCTTGACGTCCCGGTATTCTGGTCTATTGTACACTGTTTGTAACATAAAATTTTCAATAAAAAGATTGAAACGAATCTGTGTAGGTGACTGATAAACATATTAAGCTACCACTTTCTTTCACTGGCTAAATGTCTAAGTGTTGTTTACATACTCTATAGCAGGGGTACTCAACTACTTTTAGTAGGGGTCCGCTTATCCAGGTCTGCCATCCGGTAAAGGTCTGAGCAAATCACTAAGACCTGGTTCACACCTAGCGGCTGGAGTGCCATGCAAGAAATAGGTGCTGCCTGTTGTAGAACATAATTATTACTCTAATAATAAGTCATAATGATTCCCAAACTGCCACACACTGTGCCCCTGAATATATAACTGCCACACACTGTGCCTCTGGTATAATTCTGCCACACACTGCCCATGAATATAATACAGCCACATGCTGTGTACCTAAATAAAATGCTGCTACACACCGTGCCCATGAGTTTAATGCTGCCACACCGTGCCCATGAGTATCATACTTTCACACACCGTGCCTCTGAGTATAATGCTGCCACACTGTGCCCATGAGTATAATGCTGCCACACACCGTGCCCATGAGTATAATGCTGCCACACACCGTGCCCATGAGTATAATGCTGCCACAAACCATGCCCCTGAGTATAAAGCTGCCACACACCATGCCCATGAGTAAAATTCTGCCACACACCATGCCCATGAGTATAATGCTGCCACACACCGTGCCCATGAGTAGAATGCTGCCACACACTGTGCCCATGAGTATAATGCTGCCATACAGCGTGCCCATGAGTATAATGGTGCCACACACCGTGCCCATGAGTATAATGCTGCCACACACCGTGACCATGAGTATAATGCTGCCTCACACCGAGCCCCTGAGAATAATGCTGACACATGCTGGGCCCTCAAATATTTTATGGCCACTGTGCCTTGAACCCAATTATAACTCTGTGTCCCTTAAAACAATAAACGAGATGTCTGCGCCCCCTCAGTGAATCATGCAGACTGTCTGCCTCCCATATGAACTGTGCCTCTGTCTGCCCCCATATGAACTGTGCCTCTGTCTGCCCCCATATGAACTGTGCCTCTGTCTGCCCCCATATGAACTGTGCCTCTGTGTGCCCCCTATATGTACTGTGCCTCTGTCTGCCCCCATATGAACTGTGCCTCTGTCTGCCCCCTATATGAACTGTGCCTCTGTCTGCCCTTATATGAACTGTGCCTCTGTCTGCCCCTATATGAACTGTGCCTCTGTCTGCCCCCTATATGAACTGTGCCTCTGTCTGCCCTTATATGAAATGTGCCTCTGTCTGCCCTTATATGAACTGTGCCTCTGTCTGCCCCTATATGAACTGTGCCTCTGTCTGCCCCTATATGAACTGTGCCTCTGTCTGCCCCCCTATATGAACTGTGCCTATGTCTGCCCCCCTATATGAACTGTGCCTCTGTCTGCCCCATATGAACTGTGCCTCTGTCTGCCCCCCTATATGAACTGTGCCTCTGTCTGCCCTTATATGAACTGTGCCTCTGTCTGCCCCATATGAACTGTGTCTCTGTCTGCCCCCCTATATGAACTGTGCCTCTGTCTGCCCCCTATATGAACTGTGCCTCTGTCTGCCCCCTATATGAACTGTGCCTCTGTCTGCCCTTATATGAACTGTGCCTCTGTCTGCCCCCCTATATGAACTGTGCCTCTGTCTGCCCTTATATGAACTGTGCCTCTGTCTGCCCCCCTATATGAACTGTGCCTCTGTCTGCCCCCCTATATGAACTGTGTCTCTGTCTGCCCCCCCTATATGAACTGTGCCTCTGTCTGCCCCCTATATGAACTGTGCCTCTGTCTGCCCCCCTATATGAACTGTGCCTCTGTCTGCCCCCCTATATGAACTGTACCTCTGTCTGCCCCCATATGAACTGTGCCTCTGTCTGTCCCATGCTGCTCCACTTCTTTGGCCTCTTCTTGTCAGGCCTATTTAGAGCAGATGATGCAGGCCAGGGCCAGACTGGGACCAAAAATAGGCCCGAGCATATTAGACTAGGCAGCCCATTATTTTCGGTGGGGGTCCCAGCAGTCAGATACCCACCAAAATAAAATGGGCTGCATAGTCTAAAATCCCCGTGGTTGCTTCAGTCTCTCCAGTTCTTGCAAAGCTACAACTCCCATCATGTCTGCAAATCTCCAGGCATTATGGGAGTTGTAGTTTTAGAGAGCCACAGATTGGGGGACAGTTTCACTCATCATCACTGCAGAAATTACAAGTGGCTTCAGCTCTGATAGGATAGTCGGGAAGAATACACAATGGTATAATGACTCACAGGAGACATCTTCTCTGTTGTCCCTTTTCTTTTCTTCTTAATTTGGTCCAGACGCCAGGTTTTCTTCCAGATGCATCTTCTCTCTGTAGAGTTTGATGCCCAAACATCACTGGTTCCTCATCTTCTGTATAAAGACAACAATCTTTATAACCCTTCTATATACTGTGCGCACAGAATATAACCCTGCCACACACTTTCTTCTGTTTGGCAGAATCTCACCCCTGTACTGTCCTCCTTCAGACCCCTAAGGGCTTGTCCACACTGCAGACATTCAGCCAGCTGAATGTCTGATAAAGTGCACCATCTCATAGATGGCAATGAAGTCTGATAAAAATCAGCCCAAAGAATGAACAATGAATGTTCGTTCTTTGGGCAGACGTCCATTCCACTGCGGCAATCCTGTACTATGGGATTCTGCTGCATTCGGATTTCTGCCAACAGAATGTCACCAGTGGGAATGAGACCTAAGTGCCCCCTGCCCCCTTAGTACCCTTTCAGACCCATCTTTCCCCTCCTCCTTCAGACCCCAAGTCCCCCCAGACTCCTCTTCACCCCAGTCATCCTCCTTCACATTTTCTTGCCCCCCTCAGCCCTGTTCTCCTTTGCACCCCCTTTAGTCATGCTCCTTCAAACTTTTCTGCCCCCCAGCCGCCTTCTCCTCTGCACCCCCCTTTAGTCATGCTCCTTCATGCTCCTCGCAACCCTTGACAAAGCGGATTTCTCCGCGAAACGTCGGGGAGGTTCTGAATGAGTTTTAACCAGCGGCAGGTTGAATTATAAGAGGACTGATAGCTTATGGTTAGGTGTTGCAGATACTAAGCACACCAATTATACACAATAATTTAGTACCATAGCTCCAGTGATACCGGATACAGTAGGGGGTCATAATAATACCCCCTCTGAAGCACAGCACTGCATCGCTGATAATTTTAAAACGTGTGTAGGGTTTATTATATTTTATACGAATTGAATAAAAGTTGTTTTTTAGGGGAGGGTATCTAGTAAGGGTCTATCCCCGAGAGGGGGTTACCCCTTAAAGGTTGATCAATATACAATTACCCTGAGACCCTCAGGGACATTTTCTTGTTTGTTTTTCACCAGTGGGAATGAGACCTAAGTGCCCCATGCCCCCTTAGTACCCTTTCAGACCCATCTTTCCCCTCCTCCTTCAGACCCCAAGTCCCCCCAGACTCCTCTTCACCCCAGTCATCCTCCTTCACATTTTCTTGCCCCCCTCAGCCCTGTTCTCCTTTGCACCCCCTTTAGTCATGCTCCTTCAAACTTTTCTGCCCCCCAGCCGCCTTCTCCTCTGCACCCCCCTTTAGTCATGCTCCTTCATACTTTCTGCCCCCCAACCCCCTTCTCCTCTGCACACCCCTTCAGTCATACTCCTTCACACTTTCCTGCTCCCAGCAGCCTTCTCTTCCGCACCCCCCCCCCCTTTAGTCAAGCTCCTTCAAACTTTTCTGCCCCCCCCAGCCCCCTTCTCCTCCACACCCCTTCACAATTTTTGCCTCCCTTCCCTTTCTCTCTCACCTTGTGGAGGAAGGTTGGCAGACTGTAGAAGAGAGAGACGTTCCTCTCCTCAGAAGGGAGCTGCCGGGGCAGGGACCTCCGTGACGTCAGGGGCGTGCCAGTGCATGGACGTCTGCTGCTCTTAAAGTAGCAGTGTCCCTGCCCCGACTCACTACACTTTGGGCCGGGGGAACGGCCAGAGGGAAGCCCCCCCTGCAGGGTTGGAAGGGGCCGGGGAGGTTAGTAAATCGCTGGCTGGGCAGGGAGCACAGTGTTCCCTCGCTCCGGCGGTGCTCAGCTGTTCAATCTTATTGATTTTTTTGACTGGGTGACTAAAATAATAGATGGCGGAGGGGCAGTAGACATTGCATATCTAGATTTTAGTAAGGCTTTTGACACTGTCCCACATAGAAGACTTATCAATAAACAGCAGTCATTGAGCTTGGACTCCCATATTGTTGAGTGGATTAGACAGTGGCTGAATGACAAACAACAGAGGGTTGTATTCAATGGAGTATATTCAGAGCAAGGTCTTGTTACCAGTGGGGACCTCAGGGATCTGTACTGGGACCAATATTGTTTAATATCTTCATTAGTAATATTACAGATGGTCTTGATGGTAAGGTATGTCTTTTTGCTGATGACACATAGATATGTAACAGGGTTGATGTTCCTGGAGGAATACGCCAAATGGAAAAGGATTTAGGCAAACTAGAAGAATGGTTAGAACTCTGGTAACTGAAATTTAATGTGAATAAGTGCAAGATAATGCACCTGGGGCGTAAAAACTCTCGGGCAGAATATAGAATATTTGACACAGTCCTGACCTCAGTATCTGAGGAGAGGGATTTAGGAGTAATTATTTCTGAAGACTTAAAAATAGGAAGACAATGTAATAGAGCAGCAGGAAACGCTAGCAGAATGCTTGGATGTATAGGGAGAGGTATAAGCAGTAGAAAGAGAGAAGTGCTCATGCCGCTGTACAGAACACTGGTGAGACCTCACTTGGAGTATTGTGCACAGTACTAGAGGCCGTATCTCCAAAAGGATATAGATACTCTAGAGAGAGTTCAGAAAAGAACTACTAAACTAGTACATGGATTGCAGGATAAAACTTACCAGGAAAGGTTAAAGGACCTTAACATGTATAGCTTGGAAGAAAGAAGAGATGGGGAGAGGGGATATGATAGAAACTTATATATACATAAAGGGAATCAACACGGTAAAGGATGAGAGCATATTTAAAAGAAGAAAAACTACCAAAAGAGGACATAGTTTTAAATTAGAGGGGAAAAGGTTTAAAAGTAATATCAGGAAGTATTACTTTACTGAGAGAGTAGTGGATGCATGGAATAGCCTTCCTGCAGAAGTGGTCGCTGCAAATACAGTGAAGGAGTTTAAGCATGCATGGGATAAGCATAAGGCTATCCTTCAAATAAGATAGGGCCAGGGACTATTGATAGGATTCAGATCTATTGGGCAGACTAGATGGGCCAAATGGTTCTTATCTGCCAAAACATTCTATGTTTCTATGGTGTCTTAAAAACACCGATACATATGAATGCAGGGAGAGCGGTTTAGGGAACAGATCGGAGGTCCAAATGACTGGCGGCTGCAGTCCGGATCTGGACCGCGGTTCACCAGTTGGGTACCCCTGGTCTATAGTATTTAAATGAACTTTTACATTAGCCTGGAAACATAATATATGGCTGGGTTCACACCACATTTGGTCTGTATGCCTCAGGTATATGCCGACATGACAGGAACAGGTATGCCAACGAATACAGCAGTGTACCCACTTCAGTTTCATGGACCAAACCATCTGCTAGTGACCACCTTCTGTTCATTTCACAAACTTACAATAGGGTCCAGACGGTATGTGAATTATTGTAAATATTGCTAGTTTGTAACTTAAAGGTGTAATCTTGGGTGCCTTTTGGTCTGTATTCATCAGAAGGCGTTACTGTTTACCTATGGATCTTTGGAAACAGTTCTCTGCATTGAAAACACTCGGGAGAAATAAAAAAGTGTGTGAATATAAGCTTAGACTAGACATTCTCCAAATGTACCAAATTTAAAAAAAAGTTGTTTAAATATTTGGTACAGCTCTGTTTGGGGCACATGTTGTGACCTGTTCATATCTGTCTAATCCCTGTCTGGTATCCTGCACTGGTTTGCATGTTTGACTTTTACATTCATTGCTATACGCTTTGTAGGGTAGCCAGTCCAGCCTGTGTATAACGTATAGGGCAACATCACTTTGCTTTCATGTTATACTATGTCATTTGATTCTGTACACTAGGTTATTGTTTTTCCTGGCACATCTATGGTTTACACATGAGGTTGGGGCTCTAGACGGACTGAGCAGTATTATCTGCCTACCTTTTCTATGTACATGTGCCCTCTTGAGGGTGGTTATATCTCCCCTCATGTTATTGTAGGAGGTTGCTCTGGTTAGAGCAATTTTAATTGTTTTTAATTGTATTGTGTCTTTTTGTATCCATGTATTTTTGTATATCATTTTCTAATAAAGATTAATATTTAATACAGAATATTGCGGTTATTGATAGGTGTGCACTGCACTTTAGTATATCCGCTTTTTTCTCCTTTGTTTTGTATTTGTCATTATAAAGCATCTACAAAACAGCCATCTTACATATACCTAGTAAGTTAATTTTTTTAAAATAAAAACAATATATATATATATATATATATATATATATATCATAATAAGTTACCACTTAAGTAAATCAGTATTATGTGAACATGGACTATCTCTGGAAACATAACCTTAGCCACAAATGGAATTTATCACTAACCCTCCAACTCCATTGCCATCTACCATATATCATTTTCCAAGTAAGTAATTCTGGTCCCATATAAGATCACCTTCTCACCTTTTGTTCCTTTACAAGCTTTATCCATATACCGACCTGACGGCTAGGTATTGATTCCTGGTGTAAAGTGGAAGGTTTTATGCCTCAAGGTCAGGCTAATAAATCTATAGGATTGGGATACATCCATCTATTGAACCTTTGTGGATATGATTCATGGCATATTGTTTCCCATGGATTTTTAAACTACCCCCACACAGGTTTCTTAAGAAACTTGAAAAATGGTAGTATCAAAATTGCACAATTTTGAAGTGGACGTGTGTAAAGTCTGATGTTCAATTTATAGCAATTTTTATAACATGAATTGTGTGTATTAAATCCCTACAGGATCTCTATGTTTTACAAAAGTGAGACAGTGACAGAAATGGTGTTCAGGGATCACTATATCTCCCCAAGGAACCTGAAATATGTAGTGTCCAGGTTTCAGAAAATGCACAAATCATAAAGGGAAAGCTGGGTGAGATATGGAAAATCCAGGCTAGTATGGACTCCCTAGCAGACCATAGCGGCTAAGGAACATTGGGTTAAGTCCATTTTCAGTCGCAAATTTTTATGGAATGACAGGCATGTTGTTTTTGGGTCCCGTATGCCATTTCTGTACAAAAAACGTATGTCTCCAAACCGGACCGAAACGTATGCAACCATATATGTCTCCTCACGTTATTAAACCGTATACGGTTTGAAAACGGATGTCCGTTTGCATACGTTTTAATACATTTTCCTTGAAAAAAGAAAGGATACAGTTTTATGTTTGTCAACATTTTAAATAAAGTTCTTTTTTTTATTGAATTTCCAAAATAAATTAAAATGAAAAACAGTATTGTGCTAGCCGGATGTAACCGTACGCACATACGGTTCAATACAGTTACCATAGAACTCCATTTTAAAATAACCGTATACAGGTTGGATACGGTTTTTGACCGGGACACAAAACCGTAGTAGACTACGGTTTGATGTACCGTTAAAAACCGTATAAACCCGTAAATGATGCAAAATGTACACAACCTGATGCTATGGTTGCTATGGCATACGGTTTACAAAGAAATGTCTATATATACGGTTTGCAATACGGTTCAATACGTTTTTTTCAATGAAACCAGATGCGGCAATCGTATTGCAAAAACGAGATGTGAATGCAGCCTAAAGGCGAGGGGCTGGGATGATTCTGACCCTCTGGTGGGAGTTGGAATCCTGAGATCTGCAGCCTCAAAGAGGACATTTGGCATTGTATGTGTAACCGCATTTGATGACTATTTTGTAGGGTGTAAGTTAGTATTTGGACAAGCAGGATTTCATTAGAATGTTGTGTCTATTTTGGCTTTATTTTTGTTATGCTGAAAAATTTAACCAGAAAATCCCTGTTTAAACCTTACTTCCGCGCCACTCTGCGGAGCTAATCTCCCACACAAGGTAGAAATAACCTCAAATTTTAGGTGCATATTAAGTAAGTGCATATTGTGAAAATATCTGAGTTTTTTTCTTTTGGGACTTCACTTTTTCAGCTGACGGAGAACACACAGCTCAGCAAAGTGCAGGATGCCAGTATTACTGTGAGTTAGTTAACTGGAAAAGGTGGAGGCGATATTAATCAAAAATGGATTTTCTGGAACTGAGTTAAGCCTAGAATGTGCTTGCGGTAGAACAGATTTATGTTTTGCCTGGTTCACGACTGTTCTCTGCAGTTATTATTTATAATGGATCTGTAAAATTATTTATGGAATTAATTATTATTTATGGCATAAATAACCACGGATGGTATTAGAAATCTAGACATAATTTAAATGACCGTTTGTTAGTTTACAACCTCGATATAAGGAGAAGCTGAGTCATAAATGAAAGAGCAGATTTCTATGAGCAGTCAACATATAAATGAATTTTAGAATAAATATGTGTGTGTATGTAGATATATAATTCTTATTATTTCTATAGCTGCACAGAGAATGCTTTCACATCATTATGGTTTGCTGGTTTCCATTAGGGCTTTCATTCAGTTTTCCCTACCTTGTAAACACAAGCACACACACGTATTCTGAGGCAAGTTTCATAGAAAGCTAATTCGAAATCCGTCACTAGTAGAGAACATTTAAAGGAGTAGTGCAGTGAAACATAACTTATCCCCTATCCAAAGGAAAGGTGATAAGTTATAGATTGCGGGGGGTCCGACCGATGGGATCCCCACGATCTCCTGAACAGGGCCCCGGCAGTCTGCAGGAAGTGCCTGTTCCGAACCATGCAGGAAGCCATGGCATACCTGGCAGTCTGCTAGAAGGGGGCTTGTCGACACCCCCCTGCATGGAGTGGAAGGCGACATGCCCCCTCCATGTATCCCATAGAGATACATATAGGGGGCGTGTCGGCAGCCGCTCCATGATGGAGACGACAGGCCCCCTTCTAGCAGACTGCCGGGGCCCCGTTAAATAGATCAGGGGGGATCCCAGCGGTCAGACCCCCCCTTGCCTGCCCCCATATCTATAACTTATCCCTAGGGGATAAGTTATGTTTCACTACAGAACTCATTTAAAAGGAACACTAAACATAGAAGAAATACAAATCTAAAAAAAAGAATCCCAGCAATTCCTCCGTTAGTTTTCTGCTTTGCTTTTATTCTATTTGTCTCATGCTACAACTTGAAATCTATAAGACTGGGTTCATTTCATACTTACTTTTATCAATAATTTTTACTAATTTACTTAGTGTCCTTTTGAGTTGATGCATCTATTGGATGCAGTAAGGTAAAAATAGCAGCTAAAAAAGTGGGCCTTTTCAATCTGATTGTAATAAAGGTGTTGGTCACATGGTACCTCTGGGTCTATCAGCATTACAATATACAATCATTTGGAAAGTCTTCACACTCTTTTCACTTTTTTCACATTTTGTTATGTTGCGGCCTTGTGCTAAAATAAAAAATATGTTTTTCCCCATCATGTTGCACTCAATAGCCCATAATGAAAATGTGAATATTGAATCATAGAAATTTTTGCAAATTTATTAAAAAGGAAACACAAAAGTTTTGCATGGACATGAGTATTCAGACCCTTTGCTATGACATTTAAAATGTATCTGTGATCTAAGTCATCTGTGGTTAATTCAGTTGATAGGACATATATAATGTCTTACAGCAAACAATGCATATCAGAGCAAAAATCAAACCATGAGCAGGAAAGAACTGTCTGTGAAACTCAGGGACAGGTTTGTGTGGAGACACAGATCTGAAAAGGGTACAAAAAATTCTGCTGCACTTGAAATTCCCAAGAACACAGTAGTATGTATATTTTTTCAAGAATCCTTATTTGGAACAACCAGGATTCTTATTAGAGCTGGTTGCCTCACCAACTTGTAATGTAATTGGGGGAGAGTAGTGACCAATGGACACTCAGGCTGAGCTTCCAAGATATTGTGTGCAAATGGGAGAAACCAAAAGGTAAGCCATAACTACAGCAGTCCACCAATCTGGGCTTTATGGCAGAGTGAATGAAACATGAAAGCCTGTATGGAGTTTGCAAAAAAAGAAAAACACCTAAATGACTCTTAGACTGTGAGAAACAACATTCTCTGGTTTGCAATTTTTGGCCTCAATCCTAAGTATCATATCTGAAGAAAACCAGGCACTTCTCATAACCTGCCCAATATTATGACAATCAGCAGGTGGGTCAGGGGGACTGGTCAGGGTTGAGGGAAAGCAAAAAAGGGGCAAAGTACAGAGATACTATTAATGAAAATCTGATCCAGAGTGCTCTTTATGCCAAAGATTCACCTACCAACAAGGCAATGGCCTTTAAGCATACAGCCAATACAACACAGGAGGAGTCTGTGAATATCGTTGAGGGTCCCAGTCAGAGCCCAGACTGAAACTGAACATCTCCAGTGAGACATGAAAATGGCTTTCAACAATGGTCTCCACCCAACCTGATAGAGCTTGAGAGGGGAGAAAAATGGCATCAAAATTCCCAAATCCATGTGTGCAAAGCTGACAGTGGCGCCTAAAGGGAGCTTTAACCAGTCCCTGGTGGTCCAGTGTGGTGGATCTCCACTCCACCCCCCGCAGCGTGATCACGCGTGGGGGGGGGGGGGGGGGTTGATCCACTGGCTGAACCAGGCTTTATCAATCAAGTGCAGAGCACACGGATCAAAGGAGTTCTATGGAATTCCATTGATCTGTATGAGGAATCCAATGATTGCTCCTAAAAGTCCCCTAAGGGGACTAATAAAGTGTAAAAAAAAAAGCTGAATAAAAGTTTTAAAAAAAAAACACCCATTAACCCTTCCCCCCCTTCCCAAATTCAATATAAAAAATATGTAAACATAATAAAAATAAAAGTATGTGGTATCGCCGCGTGCACAAATGTCTGAAATATAAAAAAATATGATGTTAATTAAACCGCAGGGTCAATGGAGTTTACGTAAAAAAAAATACTAAATTGCATAACTTTGTATACCCTAAAAATGTTTATAAAAAGCAATCAAAAAGTCCCATCAAAACAAACATGGTACCAATTAAAACTTCAGGTCAAGGTGCAGAAAATTACCCCTCACACATCCCTGTACACAGAAAAATAAAACAGTTACAGGGGTCAGAAGATGACAATTTTAAACATATTAATTTTGGTGCATGTACTTAGAATTTGTTTTAGGTAGTAAAATAAAATAAAACCTATATAAATTAGGTATCCTTGTAAATGTATGGAGCTACAAAATAAAGATAAGGTGTCATTTTTACTGAAAAGTGCATTGCGTAGAATCGGAAGTTAAAAAAGGTTTTTTTTTTGTTTTTTTTGCCCCACAATTAAATTTTTTTCTGGTTTTGCCGTAGATTTTGTGGTGAAATAATTAATGTCATTACAAAGTAAAATTGATGGCGCAAAAAACAAGCCCTTATATGGGTCTGTAGGTGGAAAATTCTGAGCATTATGATTTTTAGAAGGTGAGGAGGAAAAAACTAAAGTGCAAAAATGAATGGCCCGGTCATTAAGGGGTTAAAATAAATCTTTTTTTTTTTTTTTTACTTTGTCATTATGGGATATTCAATGCAGAATTATGGGGGAAAACATTTTTGTTTTTTTTTATTTAACCAAAAGACTGCAACAACAAAAAAGTGGAAAAAAGAAAATGAAAGGGTCTAAAGACTTTCCAAAGTTGTACATACCACGTGCATCAAGAATAGCAAAAGCTAGATGTTTACTTTAGAGCCTGTAAGAGATACTCTAATAGTGTCAAGCCCTCTTTAATGTAAGAATGTTTATCAAATGTATGATGACACTAGAGTGCCTAGAAAACCCCTTATAAATGTGTATAATATAATTTAGTTTACATTGATAGTAGCACTTTACATTTCTTATCCTTAACAAAACACTATACAGTTGTGAGTAATAAAATACCACAGTAGTATTTAGCTTTTAATTTGTTGGCCTCTGTACCAGAAGAAACCATTTTTCTCTTTGTATATATATTTGCATGCTGCTTGTGACCCCCAAATGCCTCTTAGGCATTTGGCATCAAGCCATCAGTGAGAATCCATAGAGCTCTATTGTTTGTCTATTGACAGATTGTTACACTTCACTTTCGCTGCAGTAATGAGTATAAACATTTGGCATGTCAACTGCAAACAGCTGATGGTAGAGCTCCCTGCGGATTGACCCACACTATACAGAGGAGTGGCATTTTTTTTGTAAAAGATAGATTGCCCTATAAACAATGGCAGGAACTGGTAAAACAATTCGTTAAAACCATTTATTTGAATGTTTTCTTACCTTTCATGATACTTGTAGAGGATTACAAAAAAATCATTGCATTTGCAGGCATTTTAATCCCTGTGATTTTAAGGGGTACTCCGCCCCTAAATATGTTATCCCCTATCTGATGTCTGGCGCGGCACCCCAGTCATCCGGTCAACAGAGCAACCTCCACTCTATGCCGGATGATGGGCGACCACAGCTGTCACACCCCCTCCATTCATGTCTATGGGAAGAGAAGTGACGGCTATGTACTCCCATAGTCACGCCCCCTCCCATAGACATGAATGTAGGGGGTGTGGCAGGATGTAATGAACACGGAAGCTCCAAGCTTCCGTGTTCACAATGCGCAGAGCTGTCCCAGAGATCGCAGGGGGTTCCCTCCCCCTGCAATCAAATAAGATGTCTAGGGGTGGAGTACCCCTTTAAGCTGGCTATACATATTCAGTAGCTGTCAGCCAAACAGTTATTCAGCTAACATCTATCTCCTGATCTACCTACATATGTAAACGCTCAGCTTGGCCGGGTGTTGATGTGTTCTGAATGAAGAGAGGGGGAGTAAAGTGCTTCCAGACTTCTTTGGTGGCAGCTTATCGTCTTGAGTACAAAAGGATCAGAGAGTTGAAATCTACCATACCCCATTTTTTATTTTGGTTACGCCATTCACTGTGCCAGATCAATAACTCCTTAATGACTTAGGACATTTATTTACATAATGAGGAGGTTAAGGGTGTATGAACCATGGCTCGTGATTTTAGTCGGCACCATACCTGGCTGCCGCTAATTGCAGACATGGAGCAATCTCTAGCTATTAATTGTTTAGATGCTGCTGATAATGCTGCCAGCAGCATTTTAATAGCTTTTAAGTGCATAATTGGTGGTGCCGTGGTGCGGATGAGGCTGATTGCCATAGTAACTAATTTGATAGTAGGAAAATAAAGTGACCTTTTACCAGGCGCTCGGGGGTCCAAAGAGATCTCGCAACCAATTAATGGAAGTGAATATAAGAATCAGAATAGTAACTGATTGGCACCCTGCAATCACATTGACAGGAGCGGCACCTATCTTTAGCCTTTTAAATGCCACGATGGCTATTGATCACAGCATTTAAGGGGTTAAATAATTGACATCCTCATGATCACTCATTGACAGTGAGTGTCAGCTGCTGATAGCAGCCAGCACTTACCATCTATAATGCAAGCTGAGCTCCGCAGGTTTTCTTTATTCTCTGTTAGAATGCAGCTGTTGAAATTGTCCAAAACATTAAATTAGTATTTATCCTTGTCCGAATGTAGCGGGGAAACAAATCTTTAAATGTGCAGTTTAACCAGAAAACACCACAAGTCAGAAGTCTAATAACAGTCTCTTCTAGACTGTGGGGAATTTCCCTTGCGCTGTCCACATCAGTGAGCTCTTGAGATGGGTTCACATGAAGGGTCAGTGACCTGTGGTCTCTGAGAATTGTGTGTAATAATTATACTTACACATAAAGGAGAGGATGTCCCCCTGGTACGCAGTATAACAACAAGTTCATGTTCACTTTTGGCTCCACTTTTCAGCATTCCTTGCTTGCTGGCTTTTAAGATTTGTTTTAACATTAAACACACTCCTCTTTTTTTAACCTCTGTGGTATGCAATCTCTGTACGCTCCAGTCTCACAAGGATGTGAGGGATGAGGCGGACATATTGCTCTCACTTAGCACAGAAACACCAAGCAAGATGAAAGGAAAAAGAGACTCCGTTCCCCGTCCTGTTGCGTCCCAATCAGAGGTAAAGCCCGTTCGTGTAAGTACTTGGTTTTGCTTTATATTTCTTATTTTTATCTCTTCTGTAGATTTTCGCTAACTGCATTAGATTCCACTTTTTTTTCCAATGGCACTTGCCAGCCCACACCTTTTACTCTCTTTACTAAAGATAACTCTTTACTAAAGTCACTTGGGAATTTCACTGAAATATATATATATATATATATATATATACATATACAGTGGTCCCTCAACATACGATGGTAATCCGTTCCAAACGGACCATCGTTTGTTGAAACCATCGCATGTTGAGGGATCCGTGCAATGTAAAGTATAGGACAGTGGTCTACAACCTGCGGACCTCCAGATGTTGCAAAACTACAACATCCAGCATGCCCGGACAGCCGTTGGCTGTCCGGGCATGCTGGGTGTTGTAGTTTTGCAACATCTGGAGGTCCGCAGGTTGAAGACCACTGGTATAGGAAGTTGTACTCACTGTCCCCGCCGCTCCGGACCGTCACCGCTCGTTACCACTGGATGTCGGGATGTCCACGGGACATGTCAGGATTACCACGGGATGTCGCCGTCCATCACTGTCGCCGCGTCCCCAGGGTGTCCCCGACGCTCCGGTAAGGCCTCTGCTTCCCCGGCATCCGCGCTCTCCGTCGCCGCCATCACGTCGCTACGCACGCCGCTCCTATTGGATGACGGGACGACGTGCGCAGCGACGTGATGACGACGATGGAGAGCGCCGACGATGCAGGGGATCCCGAAGAGGATGCGCCGGAGCCCCGAGGACAGGTAAGTGATCGTCAGCGGACCACTATCCGGTGGCAGCTGAAGCAGTCTGTGCTGCCGGACAGCCGTTTATGCGATGGCCCCGAAATACAAAAGCATCGTATGTCGATGCTGCCTTCAACACGTGATTGCCTCTGAGAGGTCATCGCATGTTGAAATCATCGTATGTCAGGGCCGTCATAGGTCGAGGGGTCACTGTGTATATATATATATATATATATATATATATATATATATGTATACATATTTCATTTGTATATTATATATAGTAACCACAGGTGTAACTAAACCCCAAGAATCTATTGCATGCATAGATTTCCAGTATATACTTGTGAATGGTAAGTTGGCAAAGGTACATTAGGAAATAATGGGAGGATATATGTCTAACATGCCCTAGCTGTTTCCGCATTTTGATATATTTAGCACAATATGCATGATTTTCATGACTCCCAAAAGCATAGATCCTATGACGTTGATGATAAATGTCCCATGTTTAGGTAGTAGGCACAGTAGTGACACAGCACATTCTGGATAGAAGTAGGATAGACAGTAGGAACATGTCAGCACATACTCATTTGTATATTTAGTTTGTTTTCAAACCCACAGGTAAAATTCATTTTATATGGTTAAAGGGGTACTCCGGTGAAAACCTTTTTTCTTTTAAATCAACTGGTGGCATAAAGTTAAACATATTTGTAAATTACTTCTATTAAAAAATCTTAATCCTTCCAGTACTTATTAGCTGCTGAATGCTACAGAGGAAATTCCTTTCTTTTTGGAACACTGATGACATCACGAGCACAGTGCTCTCTGCTGAGATCTCTGTCCATTTTAGCAACCATGCATAGCAGATGTATGCTAAGGGCAGCATGGTGGCTCAGTAGTTAGCACTGCTGCCTTGCAGTGCTGGGGACTTGGGATCAAATCCCACTAAGGACAACAATAAATAAAGCGTTATTATTATTATAATAACGTCAGCAGAGAGAACTGTGCTCGTGATGTCATAAGAGAGCATTCCAAAAAGAAAAGAATTTCCTCTGTAGTATTCAGCAGCTAATAAGTACAGGAAGGATTAAGATTTTTTAATAGAAGTAATTTACAAATATCTTAAACTTTCTGCCACCAGTTGATTTAAAAGAAAAAAGGTTTTCACCGGAGTACCCCTTTAACCTGAAAACAGAGAGAGACACTTTTGTTTTTGTAATAAGATTCATGGAACTGGTCTACCATGTATAAATCTATATATATATATATATATATATATATATATATGCCTGTGGGTTTATTTCATGTCTTTAGGACAGTGATATGAGTGCAATGGCTGTAAACTTAATAATAGCCAGTTATATTAGGCTTAAGATTCTGGGATGCAGTATTGTTCTGGGATTAGTTACTTTCTGCATAATTCCCCTTTAGTTTCCACATAACTGGTGCAATAGCATAGCTTGAAATGTGTTTTGTTCAGGCAGGGTTCACACTGGGTGAATAAAGGAGAACTACTAATTACTTTGTATAAACTTTGCTGTATTAAAGGGGTATTCCAGGATTTTTTGTTTATTTGACTGTGCTACAGGAGCTGTAAAGTTGCAATGCTTGCAATGCGGCTGAGACCTCACTCACTAGTCAGCTGATGACAGGGAGCCTGTCTGCTACAATGGGTGGAGCGATCGATTGGTGGGAGAGAGATCAATCTGCAACAGCTGTAGGCACCCTGATTGAAAACCACAGGTCTTTTGAATGGATGCAGCTCATTTATGTTTCAATGGGTGGGGTGGCTGATGTGTGGGGGGAGGAAGATTGAATTGTGGGATTTGTAGTCAAAAAAAGAAAATTCAAACAGGAAATACAAGTTCACAAAAAGCTAGCCACAGTGTTATGGTAATCTCACAACATAGTCATTTAGCCCCAAGACAAGCGCAGATCCTTCCTAAGCATGTCCATTACTGTCTGCCAGGTACATACTAAAATCACCTTATGGTGGAGAACCCCTTTAAGTATAAGACACTAAAGAAAACTGAGTCCGGTGAGAAAGCACCTTGCCATGCTGCAGGGATCCCTTGAAGCAACTGCTTGGGGTTTTTATACAGCAAAATTGCTCTATCCCAGGAAATAAAATGTGTCTGTCGAATTCCTGTTTTTGTTTGGTGCTTGTTTGCAATGAAAATAAAAGAAAAAACAAATTGACAATTTCCCTTTAGAGATCAGTGGAATTCAAAACACTTGATAATATTTTATTACTGGTTCCATATAGTGGTCAGATAACAAAACAGCAAGATCTTACAGACAGGAAAGAGATTCAAACTCTTTCCTGATGCACTGGAACTACCACAGTAGAGGTGCCCCATGTTGGGGTTAAATGGAATCCGTGTATACATTGCCATTGTGTTTAACCCCTTTCTGATTCAAGCTGCTGTCTTTATTGGTACTTTCTTAAGTGCATACAAGTTTATCCATCACATTTGTGTCAGGCTGGGTTCACATCACGTTTTTGCCCTTCTGTTTTCAATCCGTTTTTCTAAAGAAAACCATATGGGAAAAAAACGGATGGGAAAAAGTAAACCGTATGCGTTTCTGTTTTATTTTAAAAAATCCATACGTTTTAGAATTTTTTTTCCATTTTTAATGGGAGGGGTCTTGGGTGGGGACTTTAGGATGCAAATGCGCATGTGCAAAGTAAAAACCGTATACGGTTTCCCGTATGGAACCGTATACATGTGCGTTTCCCATTGACGTCCATGTCATCCGGGTGCATAAGTTTTTCAATTATTTGTCTATGTATACGGTTTTCAATACGGTTCCATACGTTTTCAATAATGAAAACGTATACGGGAAACATACTTGAAAAACGTGGTGTGAACCCACCCTCACTTTGGGAAGGGAAGATTGCAGCACACAGCTACTTTCCCTGCCAACCCACTAAGTGACTTCCCTACACTGAGAAAGTGCTTGGTGTAAGAATGGTCAACAAGTTACAATGGCAACAGTCAGACATGTCAGGGACAAAGTCAAAGGGCTTTTAGGGAACAGGCCAGGGTACAAAACCAGGAGTGTAACAAGGTTTGCAAATATTCAGTGATGAAAAAGAAGCGATCCTGTTGCGGCGCTCGCCCGTGTGGCAGGAATGGAGTGAACTCCATTCCTGCCACACGGGCGAGCGCCGCAACAGGATCGCTTCTTTTTCATCACTGAATACTCCATACAGACCGTCCAGCTGGACGGGAGGATCCAGGCAGCACACCGTGACTCGTTACCCACATCAGCTGGGCCCCCGAAGCTACTGTAGATGTTATGCTCTTAGCATAACATCACCAGGTGAGCACACTCTATTTGTGTTACTACACCCTAAACCATAGACGGGCGCATTGTCTCTTTTTGTTTTTCATATTCCAAGGTTTGCAAATAGATCCATAAGCGAGGTCAGGCAGGCAAGGTCAGAACCATAAGGACAACTAGGTACAAGACAGCAGGCAAAAGAATAGTCAGGTAAGGCTGAGGATTCAGAGTCACACAAGCTAAACAGGAAAGTAAATGCTGCAATCACAAGGACAGAGTGAAGGTAATAGCAGATTTAAATATCCCGCCTCTGGGGGGTGTGAATGCCGAGGCTGATGCCGATTTAGCATCATCATCACCTGATGAATGGCCCTGCAATTTTCAGGGGCTGGTACCAGAGATACTCAATGGCAGCGGAGGAGGAAGTGGAGCGCCAGATGAGGAGGAGAATACAGTGCTGGAGCCTGGACAGAAGAGTTCATTACAATTTGACTTTATTTTATTGGGAGGAAAGGTGACCAATAGCAGCAATTCTAACATTATATAGTTTTTAGGAATGCACCGTGCAAGTTATATACCATGATTTTTATTCGTTTTTTATGGACACAGCAGTGACCTTTTTTTTAATTGTTTATATTTTTTTTGCATAATAAGTGGGATATTTTTTTCTTTTACATATTTTTTCATGCATAACTTTTATCCCACAAGTAAACTTTACAATTCATTTGCTTTATTTTTTACATTTACCTCTGTATTGCAATGTAAAGTGACTGTCAGTGTTAACAACCCCCCCCCCCCCCCCCCCCCCAAAAAAAAAAAACTAAAAAAAACCTGAGGCTGACAAAGTTTAATAGTTTTTTGTATATGACAGGTGCGGTTGTACCTTAGGTTGCCAATCCCTTCACATTCTGTGATTGCTTCATGGAAGGAAAGAGGAAGGGGGTAGGGCTCTGTGCAGCAAATGGAGCATCCTCCCTCTTACTAACCACTTTGATTGCAAAGTCACCATTGATCTAAGTAGTTAAAGGTTCACAGGCAGGATTTAAATATATTGTATAAGGTTGTTGCTTAGACTTGCAGGGTCATATATGGAAATGATCATTTGAAACTTGCCACAAGACAGGCGTGAGGTACATTTAGGTTTACAGGCTCAGTTTTATAGTTTGTATGGTTGAGGTCAATTTTCAAGGCTATCATTCTCTATATTTTTTTAATTTGTATTTATAAATTTACAGTGCCTGTGGAATTTTATTCCGAAAGTGTGGCAGAATATGTTTTGTGTATATATAATTAAAGGGTACGAGTAAAATCCTTAAAAAAATCATGACATATTCCATATTTTACACTTGCTACATGAGCAATAACATTAAGCTAATATTTTGTGCTCTTGAACTTTCTTAATTGTTTTGCTATGGTCAGAATAAGCAGAATCATCTCATTTTCATTAGAGGATAGGTTTTAATGAAAACTGTATTGTACCGGGTAATATAAGGCAGTATAACCGCACTATACACAGAAAAGGCTCTGTATCTTTGGTATTATGTTTTGGGGGAGGGTGCTATACTATATGATTTTTTGGACACTATTTATATCTATGTTCATTGCAGCTACCATAAAGTGTACACACCCTGCTGTGCTGTATAGATAGACAAACATGAAGGAAGTGTGTGTCTCCAGTGTGAACATTTTTACAGATGAAAAATAAATAACTACATTAAAAAATGTAAAAAAAAAACATAGACCAAATGCATTATTTCTCTTCTACAGACTTATATTTAAATAATGAAACTAAGATTTAATATTAGACTTAGAAATCCCCTTTAAGGTTAAGGCAATGAGTACATCATAATGGCCTTTGTGGAGAATAGTTTTTTCAGGAAACCTGTATCTTTCTAGAACATAAACAATAATGCGTCTATGCTGACGTAGAATCATTTGATTACTAGACAAATTAGAACTTCAAACAAGAGAACCACAAACATCGCTGCTTCCCAAGCCGAAATATGATTTACAGTG
This sequence comes from Hyla sarda, assembly GCF_029499605.1. NCBI lineage: Eukaryota > Metazoa > Chordata > Amphibia > Anura > Hylidae > Hyla > Hyla sarda. Next base: position 157,325,268 of record NC_079192.1, read on the forward strand.
GATGTGCAGAATCTCTTTATCAACATGTATTTATAGTTTTTATGTTGTGTTTTAGTTGATGCATTACTCAATTCTTAATAGGGTCTCTATGAAAGCCCAGAATGTAGCAGCCTTGTGCTTATATAAAGTGGGAGAGGGTGGCATATATCCATTCTAATCAAATCAACAGGAGTTATCAAAAAATCTAAACTTTCCTTTGAGGTAGCAAGATAGAGTCAGGCATATAGGAAATGTCCGACTATTGATTGCTTTTGAAAAATGTCAGTATAAAAAATGCTTCTTTAGCTCAAACAAGCCTAAAGTGTTTTATTTACACTGGTGGGATTTGGTATTGAAACCAGATGGTTCAAGCATCAGTTTATCTTAAAGGGGTTTTACAATCTATAAAAATTGATGGCGTATCCTTGGGATAGGCCATCAATATTAGACTGGTGGGGGGAGGTCTGACTCCAGACACCCCCACTGATTAGTTATTTGAAGGAACCGCAGTGCCCCTGTAAGCGCTCAAATCTCTTAAATGCTTACATCACTGCTGCTTTTATAAAGCAATATTTTAGAGTGAAAGATAGCTATGGTGTTTGGTGTGTGAAGCATCCCTGGGTGTTATGGTTGTCTAATCTTCATGTGTATCTTAGACCTTTTAAATAATTATATTTTTATGGAAGATTTGATATCACTTATATTTACTTAGTACTTTCGCAATGTGATTCCATGAGTCAAGCTGTTTTCCAAAGACAAGTTACCAGCAATCAATATCTTCAATCATTGACATAAAGATACACATATCCAGCTTAATTGTTGGCCTGTAGGCTACACGCTGCCCCATAAAGAAATTAATCATTGCCAATTAGTGAAGGGAAGATAGATAGGGAATCAATGAGTACAATACAATCATGAGGTAGGAGCTGAAGGTACTGAAAACTCCTGTTCTAGAGACCATCACAGAAGTGTGAGATAACATTGCAGCTGTCTTAGGGTTTGGTCTTAGTTTTTACATGTTTTCTTTTAGCGTTTTTTACTTTTTTTTCTTGAAGACAGGTAAATATGTTCCTTACATTTTTTTGTACATCTTCAAAAAAAAAAAAAAAAAAGAGGGTGCACATAACATACCTTAAAAAGAATCTGTTTTTAAATTGCTGTTTTTATCAAAAAATGTTCTCTAATGTACATTTTTTGTATGTGAGCAAGAAAATCCCCATTGATATATCTTTTTCATTCATTCATACTGTGTCCAAGTCTCACCTATATATTTGTATTTTTAAAGCATTTGCATACAATTAAAGTTGATACTATTTAAGGGGTGGGATTTGTGTTTAAAGGGATACTCTGCCCCTAGACATCTTATCCCCTATCCAAAGGATAGAGGATAAGATGACTGATTGCAGGGGTCCAGCCGCTGGGGACCCCCGCGATCTTGGCTGCAACACCCCAGACATCTGGTGCACGGAGTGAACTTCGCTCCGTGCCAGATGACTGGCAATGCTGGGCGGAGGCTCGAAACATCATGGTCACGCCCCGCTCGTGATGTTACGGACATATCCCCTCAAGTCTAGAAGAGGGGGCGTGACGGCCCCCTCCGGAACTGCACTTGACGCTCTAAACGAATGCCGGGTGCAGCAGGGAGATCGCGGGGGTTCCCAGTTGCAGGAGCCCTGCGATCAGACATCTTATCCCCTAACCTTTGGAAAGGGGATACGATGTCTAGGGATGGAGTACCCCTTTAATGTTGGTGCCAGAGAAAGTGTGCTGTGCTGCACAAATCGGCTGTCTTCCTGTCAGCTGAGTTCCTTATTGTGTGATCTAATAAGCATCTGACTTTTTTCCTTTTGTGGTGAGTGCCACAGAGTGTTTTCTCTTATGGAAATTCTATTGTACTGCACCTCAATATCTACATGATTCTGCAGAGCACTGCTTTTGAGAAGTGGATAGTCCCTTACAGTGCACAAAGGTTTTGTTCCTAGTAGTACAGAGAGTGCTGGTGGTTTCCTGTCTCTTTGTAAGTGGATATAAATATTTTACTGGAGTTTCCCTTCAAATTACTTTCATCCTCCTGAATTTTAACTACATTTGGAATCAAAATTGTGCAAAGGTATTTAATGTCCTCCCCTGCCCAGCCCCTTACATGTGGGTCCAAGCATTGCAAAATTTTCCACCGCAGACTTAAGTGCAAATTTGAAATCTCCCACTGTTTTCTCCTGCTGGGCTTTCAAAAACTCCATCAACGTGTTTTGTACTGCATATTATAGACTTTCAGTGCGGAATTAACAGAGAATAGTCTTTCTGTATATACCTCCCCTAAACGTGGCCTAAGACTGACTTCACATATATATGGCAATTCCGATCAGTGAATCCAGCCACAACTGATGTCATAACTGATGTCACAACTGATGGTGAAATTCATCAGTTGGCATCAGTTGTCTGGGATCCGGGGATCATTATTTGTGAAGGCCAGAGGAAAATGCAACAGGATGCATTTCCCCGTCTGGTGCCGTGCAGTGTGTTCGATGATCCAGAGTCCAAATTGATGCGGTGGATAAATGTGAACTGTCCCATTCAAATAATTGAGGTCACTTTTATTATTAGTTTTCCTCCTTAGCTTTTTTTTACAGTGCTGAAGGAAAACACAGCCAGATATATGTGAAGGGGGCTTTGAAATACATAATTTCTAGCTTATCTTGAGACCTCACATAAGTTAAAGAATAATAGTGAATGTGATTGGTCAATTACATCGCTGAACAAGTCTTAAGGAAGTCCCAAAGACCAGAATTGAGATAGGCAAACCCACAGCTTATTGAAATTTCTTGAAATTGTTAGAAACCTTTTTTTTTTTAAACACTAGAAACATTATTTATTTGAATGCTCTAAAGAATTTATGCTATCTATTATGATTGTGTTCAATGATTCTGAAGAATATGCAGCAGCAGATGATCTTTATTGGACTGTTTTTGGGGTCGTTTCTGATGATGTCCCCTATTGTATTTACTGCCTAGTAATAGATCTACAATCTGCATAATTCTGTATAGTGATTTTAAAAGGTTGGTATCATCAAAGAGGTTGCATCTGACAGCACACGTTTCTATGCTCTAGTAAGGTATATGAATGACTGAATGTCATAGAAAGAGGCACTAAGAGAGTCTGTATGAGTATCTTGACCTCGGACAGACCTGGTATGCTCATGCATTACATGGCCATTTATGTAGATATTATTTGTTATTTATTTGTTTGATATGCACCCTATTTATACAAGTAACTATGTTAAATAAGAAAAGGTGTGTGTATACCTGTTACTATGCAGTTTTATGTAGTTTGTTTTCTTACAGAATAGGTTTCTGCCATCAGCTATAGAAGACATCTCATTTGCACTTATCTGGATTCCAAAATATGTCTAACATCTCATTTGCTTGGTTGTTAAAGCACAGTACACTATTCGGAAATGAAAAGTTTGCCCTGTAGCATAGAACCAGAATCGGACATGGCTACGCTGGAACGGTTGCCGTGGCCTATCACATTCAGTGTGTACTGAGGCATGCCTCGATCCCTAACATCCCTCTCATTCTCATTCCCAACCAGCTTTTCTTAGGCTTCCTCGATCCCGGTATCATGCTGGGTTTAATCTTGGTGTCAAAAATAGGAAATCTTAGAAAAAACAGGGGTCATTTAAAACTTGTTAGTGATTCTCACTCTGCGCATCCATCTGATATGAGATCTCAGCTATGATTTTATGAATGATTGTAACATAGAAGCATAAAGGAATGAGTTTTATGGTGATACAATCAAGAAGACCGATGGCTGCATTTCATCATTCACATAACAAGTGTTACACATGCATGTTTATTTACTGTACTTTTAGGGTACGTTCACACTACGGAATTCCCGCGGAATTCCACGGGCAGAATTCCGCAAGCGCAATTCCGTGGTATGAACTTAACATTAGTGTGAAAGGGTCTCCGCGACCCAATTCCGCCGCTGAAATTGTTCCGCGCAAGGAAAGAACATGTTCATTCTTTGCGCGGATTCCGCGAGCACTGCATAGCCCTCAATGGTGACGGCTCAGTGCCCCGCGGCCCTAGCGCCGAAGTATTTTCGGCAGCGGCCACCAGACGAAATCTCCGCTCTCTGAATTCAGCGAGCGGAGATTCCGCAGTGTGAATGCACCCTTATAAGCATGTATGTCTAAGGAGTTAGGAAACATAGATCTATGTCATGATGTGATCCTTACACGAAGTTGGCTTTGCTGACTTTCTAATTTGCAAAACAGTGGCTATATCTAACATACTGCATTAGTGGTGTATTTCAAATTCTACCATGGCCATCTTTCCAACAAGCCTGTTAAGAGCTGTTACTGTAATGCAGAGATGTCTAGGAGAGACAACAGCACAGCTGCAGTCCTCACATACACTGAATAGACAAAAGGACAGCTGAATCCTAAAATATATACCATGTGAAAATCACTGTTGCAAAACTCACTTCTAGATTCCAAACAAATCCCTTAACTACCCTAAACCACTAGGGTTAGTACCATTAAGTGTTACCACCACAGACCAATGAGAACAAAAATGTTTTAATCCCTTAACCACCCTAAACCACCAGGATTATCCTTAACTCATAAACTGCTCTAAGGCTCCTTTCATACTGCCGTTTGTGCCCGGCAGTGTGACGGCCATTAGAAGATAGCCGGAGAAAAATTTGTGCTTGCAATGGCCTTATCTCCCGCTATCTTCTGGCGGAATAACGGCGGCAATAACAGACATCAGAGAATCCCATTCAAGTGAATGGGATCCTCTTTGCCCAATATGCCTCCCGTTAGGCTCCGTTACAAAAACAGACATTAATGGCGGTCAAAGGGGGGGAAAAAGAGCCCTTAACGTCCGTTTGTAACTGAGCCTTTCACATAGTGTAAAAGTAGCCTAAATCTGCGTTCCCACATGTCCATAACATGTGGCCAAAACCACACGCCTAATTCATTCACCAATGGCCGCATGATGTTTCCGATAATCCTGGAATCTTGGGGGTGTGGTTTCAGCAGCATGCATTCAGCATGTGGGAAGAATTTCCATCATTATTCCTTAAGTAGCCATAGGCCACCAACATTAGCAAGCATAAATAGTAACATTTGACCTACCTATCATCTGACAGGCAGTGGAAACCATTAAAAGAGTATTCCAGGGATTCTTTAAAAAAAAAAAAAAAATCTATACTTTTCCTTCCCCTCTCCCCCGCCACCGACATGGAGCTATCACCTATTTATCCAGAATACCCCTTTAGCTTAGTAGTTTTAGAGGTTGTTGTTAAAGGGAACCTGTCTTCACTCTCATTCTACCTGAAACTTGAGTCATCATAGCAGTCCCAGGTGGCTTCTCTCTGTCCCACTAGCCATATCCAAACTGGGTATACTATCATAAGAATGCATCTCTGTGTGTTCCCCAATTAAATATTTAAATCTTAAATTATACTTGTATATCCAAATCCATGCCTAGATGAATAATCAGGGATATTAGAAAACTAACATCTCACCCGTGAATCCACTTCTGCTTCATTGGTCCCTGTGGGTACTACAGTGATGATGTTACGGTATATACCTCCTGCACATGATGCTGCAGCCTATCACTGCCTTAGGGGTGATGCTTGCCTTTGTGGCAAAAGACTGCTTAGACCAGTGACTGTAGCATCATGTGTAGGTTCTATGTGACATCATTACGGCAAGACGAGGGGGGAACATCAAACAGGTGAGTATTTTTATTTTTTTTTATACTTCCAGGTGTGGGCATATGTTTTTATATGTTTTGAGAGTAGCCCCAGTCTTTGACTGCACTTTTTAAAGCAGATTTCAGTGAGACTAATCTGCCTTTTGCATGTCTGACTCCCAAGTAACCACAATGTTATGTGTTGGGCACCAAAAGCTTAAAGAAGACTGAGGCTGGAGGACATTGGGGGAGATTTATCAAAACCTGTGCAGAGGAAGAGTGGTGCAGTTGCCCATAGCAACCAATCAGATTGCTTCTTTCATTTTCCACAGGCCTCTAAAGAGGCCTGTGGAAAATGAAAGAAGCAATCTGATTGGTTGCTATGGGCAACTGCACCACTCTTCCTCTGCACAGGTTTTGATAAATCTCCCCCATTGTTTTTTTCTGCTCAACTCCCGTCCTTCCAACGGACTGACCAATGGAGCTCCTGTAAGCGGAGCACAGTGGCAGTATATAGCCCTAATTTTCAACTTGTACTCCTGCTGCTCATTTTTTTAAACATATCTATTCTGTGTAAATGCAGTTTTAGACTGTTCTCTATTAAGATTTGCTATTACCTGCTTCCTTTTTGGACTGGCACGCAGACATGTAAAAAAAATGCTGTGGTGCATTATATGTCAGAATCTGCATACAAAAGGGTTTAGCAACTCATATACCGTTAATGAAAATTCGAAATGTGCATTTTCCTTGGAGTCACAGTTTTTCCCTGTTTGATAAATTGTCTATCAGGTTCTTAAAGACAGCTATGAATAATAAGCAAACAGCCTATGCAAGGGACATTGTGAGGTCACCTTGAAAATAGTCAAGTATACTACCTGGTTTCGGGCGCTGATCTGTATATCTATAAGTATGGAAAGTTGTGTGCATAAAAAACGGCAAATAGCACCTATGAAACCGATTGGTTGCAGTCAGTGAATACATACATGTCTGTTTTATACATTCCGACTTCATAGGTTACGGCCATTTATATGCATGTTGGTGCAGTGCTGGACTGCTGAGCGTGCGCCAGATATGAACTATACTCTGCAGCTTCTTTTAGTGCGTACAGATATTTCAGGGGTTCAGGGGTACAAATATTTTGGACTGGATCTCTCTTTGATATTTTATGATATATGTAAAAGTAATCCCCAGTTCTGACACATTTGCAAGATATTGTTTCACATTATAATGCTTAAACAAAATCTGTGATAGATAGATAGATGATAACTATTAATCATGTCTTTCCTATTATTGTTTGGCATTTCTCCAAAATAACTGCACTAGAAGATGTCTTACCTTGGCGGAAAACCCATCAGGATCATTGCAGTGCAAGGTGTCATCTCATTGTTAACACTTTTTACTATTCGGCAGCTTCAGTTCACCTTTAATATATTTCATAAAATAATTTCGCAGGGCAGCCAGTCACTTTCAGTTATTATAAATAAAAGCTTTTTTGTCACTGTAGTCCTCAGATTTCTTGAGTTACTTGCCACTAGCTATGTGCTTGTCACGATGCCGGCTGGCAGGAGGTGGATCCTCTGTGCCAGAGAGGGATTGGCGAGGACCGCGCTAGTGGACCGGTGCTAGGCCACTACAGGTTTTCACCAGAGCCCGCCGCAAAGCGGGATGGTCTTGCTGCGGCGGTAGTGACCAGGTCGTAACCACTAGCAACGGCTCACCTCTCTGACTGCTGAAGATACTGAAGATAGGCGAGGTACAAGGGAGTAGGCAGAAGCAAGGTCGGACGTAGCAGAAGGTCGAGGCAGGCAGCAAGGATCGTAGTCAGGGACAACGGCAGGAGGTCAGGAACACGGGCTAGGAACAGACAAGGGAACGCTTTCACTAGGCACTAATGCAAAAAGATCCGGCAAGGGAGTGCAGGGGAAGTGAGGTAATATAGGGAAGTGCACAGGTGATCACACTAATTGGTAATTGGGAAGATTGGGCCAGGCACCAACATTGGTGCACTGGCCCTTTAAATCGCAGAGACCCGGTGCGCGCGCGCCCTAGGGAGCGGAGCCGCGCGCGCCGGGACAGGACCGACGGAGAGCGAGTCAGGTACGGGGACCGGGGTGCGCATCGCGAGCGGGCGCCACCCGCATCGCGAATCGCATCCCGGCTGGAGGCGGTACCGCAGCGCACCCGGTCAGTGGATCTGACCGGGGCGCTGCAGCAACGAGAATGAGGCGAGCGCTCCGGGGAAGAACGGGGACCCGGAGCGCTCGGCGTAACAGTACCCCCCCCCTTGGGTCTCCCCCTCTTCTTGGGGCCAAAGAACCTGAGGAAAAAAAACTAAATTTTTCCGAGATGAGGTCCGATGCACATTAGGAGGGGTTCTGTGCGGAAACGCACGAGACAGTCCAATCTTTTATTGTTAAAACAATAGATGTAGAGGGGTCTGGCGAGACTGGTCACAGGGACGTAGAACCTGTTGATAAGAGAGGCCAAAAAAAATTTTCCTGCAGATCCGGAATCCAAGAAGACCATGGTAGAGAAGGAGAAGGTAGAGGCAGATATCCGCACAGGCACAGTAAGGCGTGGAGAAGCAGAGTTGACATCAAGAACTGTGTCACCTTTGTGCGGAGTCAGCGTACGTCTTTCCAGGCGGGGAGGACGGGTAGGACAATCCTTCAGGAAGTGTTCGGTACCGGCATAGTACAGGCAAAGATTCTCCATGCGGCGTCGTGTCCTCTCTTGAGGTGTCAAGCGAGACCGGTCAACTTGCATAGCCTCCGCGGCGGGAAGCACAGGAACGGATTGCAGAGGACCAGAGGAGAGAGGAGCCGGGGAGAAAAAACGCTTCGTGCGAACAAAGTCCATATCCAGGCGGAGCTCCAGACGCCATCCGGAAGAACGCATGTCAATGCGAGTGGCAAGATGAATGAGTTCATGTAGGTCAGCAGGAGTCTCTCGTGCGGCCAGAACATCTTTAATGTTGCTGGATAGGCCTTTTTTAAAGGTCGCGCAGAGAACCTCACTATTCCAGGACAACTCGTAAGCAAGAGCACGGAACTGAATGGCGTACTCGCCAACGGAAGAAACACCCTGGGCCAGGTTCAGCAGGGCAATCTCGGCAGAAGAAGCTCGGGCAGGCTCCTCGAAGACACCACGGACCTCAGCGAAGAAGGACTGGACTGTGGCTGTGGCAGAATCATTGCGGTCCCCATCAAATTTGTCTGGCAGGGACAAGCAGGGGTTAAGAACGGCCGGTTGCTGCGGAGGAGTTGCAGGAGCCGGCGGAGGAGATAGTTGTTGCAGCTGTAGCTGTGACTGAAGTTGCTGTATCTGCGGCAGCAGCTGCTGTATCTGTGACTGATGACGCTGTGTCTCGGAGATCAAGTATGCCAGCTGTTGATCTCGTTGGGCGATCTTTACGCCAAATTTGTCCGGCAGGGACAAGCAGGGGTTAGGAACGGCCGGTTGCTGCGGAGGAGTTGCAGGAGCCGGCGGAGGAGATGGTAGTTGCAGCTGTAGCTGTGATTGAAGTTGCTGTATCTGCGGCTGCAGCTGCTGTATCTGTGACTGAAGACGCAGTGCCTCGGAGGTCAAGTATGCCAGCTGTTGATCTCGTTGGGCGATCTTTAGGGCTAGCTGGGCGACCAGTGTAGGATCTTCAGCGGGATCCATGGCCGGATCTACTGTCACGATGCCGGCTGGCAGGAGGTGGATCCTCTGTGCCAGAGAGGGATTGGCGAGGACCGCGCTAGTGGACCGGTGCTAGGCCACTACAGGTTTTCACCAGAGCCCGCCGCAAAGCGGGATGGTCTTGCTGCGGCGGTAGTGACCAGGTCGTAACCACTAGCAACGGCTCACCTCTCTGACTGCTGAAGATACTGAAGATAGGCGAGGTACAAGGGAGTAGGCAGAAGCAAGGTCGGACGTAGCAGAAGGTCGAGGCAGGCAGCAAGGATCGTAGTCAGGGACAACGGCAGGAGGTCAGGAACACGGGCTAGGAACAGACAAGGGAACGCTTTCACTAGGCACTAATGCAACAAGATCCGGCAAGGGAGTGCAGGGGAAGTGAGGTAATATAGGGAAGTGCACAGGTGATCACACTAATTGGTAATTGGGAAGATTGGGCCAGGCACCAACATTGGTGCACTGGCCCTTTAAATCGCAGAGACCCGGCGCGCGCGCGCCCTAGGGAGCGGAGCCGCGCGCGCCGGGACAGGACCGACGGAGAGCGAGTCAGGTACGGGGACCGGGGTGCGCATCGCGGCTGGAGGCGGTACCGCAGCGCACCCGGTCAGTGGATCTGACCGGGGCGCTGCAGCAACGAGAATGAGGCGAGCGCTCCGGGGAAGAACGGGGACCCGGAGCGCTCGGCGTAACAGTGCTGTCCCCAAACTGCCAGGATCAGGCACACTAAGCTTCATGATACGGTGATCAATATTTATGCACCCCGTGACATGTCGTAGAATAAATTGTACAGAGCCAAATTTTAAGATTGATGGAATAACTGATATGTATGACAAGATGTTTCTTGACAGTGAGGACTATGCGATCTTGTTTAGCTTTAATTATAGCGAAGGTTTCATCTCAGAAAAGCTTTGTTACTAAGATAGACAAAGTGACATTTCGGTCAATTAAGACCTTCCTCAGACCTATGTAGAACAACATAGTATGAGCATAAATGCATAGATAACATAGTCCATCTAGATTATACATAGTGATATATCATACAGAACATCTGTGAATATTTACTATTGGTCCCAAATGTGAAAATATGACAAATTTACCATACCAGCAACTCATGGGCAACCGTAAGGGAGCTATGGATAGAACAATTAGTAACTCAATTTTGAGTTCTGTATGATATATCACTATGTATAATCTAGATGGACTATGCTATTTATGCATTTATACTCATACTATCTTGTTCTACATAGGTCTGAGGAAGGTCTTAATTGACCGAAACGTCACTTTGTTTATTGGATTGCTGAAATAAAACTACCTCTTCTTTCACCGCAAGTGGTGTGCTTAGTTGTTTTCTACATTAGAATTAATATGGTTTGAGACCCTAACCTAGCACCCACGCTATCAGAGTGTGCTGTATCAACTACAATATTTGTTACTAAGATAGTTACCGTTCTGAAAATGTTTAGACCATAAATACACATACAGTATGTACAGAGACTCAGGCCCTTTTTTGCTGAATTATGAACAGACTTAGCTTCTTGCAGGAATTTTAAAAACAATATACTCTTTGCATTAGTACCAGTAGGAAAGGCTGAAATAATAAATAATATACATGTTTATGAGAGACAAAGCAGGTTCCCGATCTTATAAAAGAGAAGGTGGGCCTTAGACTTCCTCTTTTTAGACAATACAGCAAAACAGCAGTTGATCATAGCTGTGTCCTAATAAAACAGAGCTAGAAAGAAACCCACCAGCCACCATTAAAGATAATGTAGAAGGTTTGTACTATCCAAAGATCCAACAAAAGCTTTAAAATCAGAAATATGACATGTTCAGGAATCAGGATTTACATTGGATAATGCTATCTACATACATAAAGAATAGATAGGCTCTTAACGACATCGGACGTAAATGTACGTCATGGTGCGGTGGCACCATGATGTACATTTACATCATGTACATGAACGCGAGCACCGGACCGGTGCTCACATCATCCATGGCACGCTGATGTCCGCCATTAACCCCTCAGATGCCATGATCAATACAGATCACGGCATCTGCGGCAGTGCGGCACTTAAAATGGATGGTCAGATCGCCCGCAGCAGTGCCATGGGGATCAAATCATCCAGCATGGCAGCCGGATGTCCTCTCACCTGCCTCCGGTCATCTCCAGGAGTCTTCTGCTCTGGTCTGAGATCGAGCAGACCAGAGCAGAAGATTGCCAATAATACTGATCAGTGCTATGCCCTATGCATAGCACTGAACAGTATTAGCAATCTAATGATTGCTATAGATAGTCCCCTATGGAGACATAAAAAGTGTAAAAAAAAAATTTTTTAATGTAAAATAAATGTGAAAAATCCACTCCCCCAATAAAAATGTAAGTTGGCCCTTTTTCCCATTTTACACCCAAAAAGCGTACTAAAAAAATAATTAATAAACCTTATTTGGTATTGCTGCGTGTGTAAATGTCTGAACTATCTAAATATAATGTTAATTGTCTCGTATGGTGAACAGCATAAACGTAATATAAAAAAAAGTCCACAATTGCTTTTTTGTCGCATTTTATAAAAAATAAATAAAAATAAATAAATAAAAAGTGATTGAAAAAAAATATATAAGCAAAAGTGGTACTGATAAAAGCTATAGATCACGGCGCAAAAAATGAGCCCTCATACTTCCCCGTATATGGAAAAATGAGAAAGTTATAGGTAAAAATAGGACAAAATAGTTAGAATTTTTTTTTAAAGCGGCACAATTATAAAAAACTTGTAACATGGGTATCATTTTAGTCGCATTGACCCACAGAATATAGAAAATATGTAATTTTTACCATATAGTGTACAGCGTGAAAACAAAACCTTCCAAAATTTGCTAAATTGCGTTTTTCTCCTCACATAAATAATATTTTTTTGGGTTGTGCTGCACATTTTATGCTAAAATGAGTGATGTCATTACAAAGTAAAATTGGTGAAGGCAAAAATCAGCTTGTCCTTAAAGGGGTACTCCCGTGGAAAACTTTTTTTTTTAAATCAACTGGTGCCAAAAAGTTAAACAGATTTGTTAATCACTTCTATTAAAAAAATCTTAATCCTTCCTGTACTTTTTAGGGGCTGTATACTAATGAGAAATCCAAAAAGAAATGCATTTCCTGTGATGTGCTGACCACAGTGCTCTCTGTTGACCTCTGCTGTCCATTTTAGGAACTGTCCAGAAATGGAGAAAATCCCCATAGAAAACCTATGCTTCTCACAGATCCTAAAATGGACAGCAGAGGTCAGCAGAGAGCACTGTGGTCAGCACATCACAGGAAATGCACTTCTTTTTGGATTTCTCTTTAGTATACAGCCCCTAAAAAGTACTGGAAGGATTAAGATTTTTTAATAGAAGTGATTTACAAATCTGTTTAACTTTCTGGCACCAGTTGCTTTAAAAAAAAAAAAAAAAAAGTTTTCACGGGAGTACCCCTTTAAGGTGTTAAAGGGGTTGTCCGGGCTGCACTGCAGTCTGTGTGGGTAAAAAAAAAAAGGAAAAGGAAAAAAAATAAAAAAGTTAGCTTCCCTGCTCTTTTGCCATACTTGCAGCTCCAGTATTTGCAGAGCTTCTGGTTTTTTAGACTTAACATCCCAGATCCACTTGGTCAACCCACACTTTTCTCAGTATGGTATGAGAAATAAGTGCAGTCTAGACAACCTCTAAGGTAGGGTCACACATAGCATACATGCAGAGGATTTTGTGCAGAGTGAACTACGCTGCCTATTCCCCTATGTGCAGACACACTAGGCTACCCAAGGCAGCCCTGTAAGTGCAGTGAGGATTGGAGGTAGACGGAGATGTGCTGACGTGACCGAGATGTGCCAGCCTGCCTCCAAACCTCACCGCTTAAACTGTGCTGCCGCTGGGTAGCCCTGTGTGTCTGCTCACAGGAGAATACACAGAGTATTTCCCACTGCACAGTGAATTTCACACAGCATGAAATACTCTGTGTATACTCTGTGTGTGACCCTACCCTAAAGGAGTTTTCCAGGTGGAAATCATTGATGGCCTATGCTCCAGATAGGCCTTTAAAACCTAGACACACGGCACCCCAGAAGCCTTCAATGGCAGCTGAGCAGCAGTAACCTGGCACCAACACTACGCAATGAATGATGCACAACTTGCCAATTCACTATGTAGTGTGGGTGCCTCAATTCTTTGAAATTGCTGATCGGTTGGGATGCTGGGTGTTGCCACTTTGCCAATCAGCGATTGATGGTCTATCCTAAGGATAGCCCGGAAAACCACTCTAAGGGTACATTCACACGTACATATTTTTGCTGCAAATCTGCTGCAGATTTGCTGCTGCAGATTTTGCTGCCTATTAAAGTCAATGGACAGCAAAATCTGCTGAAGCAGATCTTCAGCAAAAAATATGCATGTGTGAACCCTAAGTCTATGAAGCAGAAGGTGAACTTTGGCATCCAGTGTAGCAACTGAAGCCCCAGTGTATCAGTTTTGCTCACAGTGCTTCTTCAAAGTATTCTATTTTTTCATTTGTTTTACTTTTCTGGGTTAAAACATTGTCTAATTATATGGGGTCTATATGACTAACAGCTGTTGTTAAAGAGACTGTTTTAAGAATAGGTTTCCTTCAAGGACGAAATTAGAGATGCCCTAAAATAGTTGTATTCACACCCATTAAATGTCCCCCCCCAAAGTGCTGATTGATGGGCTGAAAAAAAGCACATTTACCTATGGGCTTCTCAACAAGCTACAGTGGGGATCAAAAGTTTGGGCACTCGGGTACAAATTTGTATTAATGTGCATAAAGAAGCCAAGGAAAGATGGAAAAATCTCCAAAAGGCATCAAATTACAGATTAGACATTCTTCTAAATATGTCAACAAAAGTTAGATTTTATTTCCATCATTTACACTTTCAAAATAACAGAAAACAAAAAAAATGGTGTCTGCAAAAGTTTGGGCACCCTGCAGAATTTATAGCATGCGCTGCCCCCTTTGCAAAGCTGAGACCTGCCAGTGTCATGGATTGTTCTCAATCATCATCTGGGAAGACCAGGTGATGTCAATCTCAAAGGTTTTAAATGCCCAGACTCATCTGACCTTGCCCCAACAATAAGCACCATGGGTTCTTCTAAGCAGTTGTCTAGAAATCTGAAACTGAAAATAGTTGACGCTCACAAAGCTGGAGAAGGCTATAAGAAGATAGCAAAGTGGAAGTTAAAGCAATATCTGGAAGACCAAGAAAAATATCAGACAGAACAGCTCACAGGTTTGTGAGAAAAACAATTCAAAACCCAAGTTTGACTGCACAATCCCTCCATAAAGATCTGGCAGACACTGGAGTTGTGGTACACTATTCCACTATAAAGAGATACTTGTACAAATATGGTCTTCATGAAAGAGTCATCAGAAGAAAACCTCTTCTACGTTCTCACCACAAAAATCAGCGTTTGAACTTTGCAAATGAACATATAGACAAGCCTGATACATTCTGGAAATAAGTTCTGTGGACCGATGAGGTTAAAATTGAACCTTTTGGCCGGAATGAGCAAAGGAACGTTTGGAGAAGAAGGGGAACAGATCTTAATGAAAAGAACCTCTGTCCAACTGTTAAGCATGGGGGAGGATCAGTCATGCTTTGGGGTTGTATTGTAGCCAGTGGCACAGAGAACATCTCACGAGTAGAAGGAAAAATGGATTCAATAAAATTTCAGCAAATTTTGGATGCTAACTTGATGCCATCTGTGAAAAAGCTGAAGTTAAAGAGAGGATCGCTTCTACAAATGGATAATGATCCTAAACACACCTCGAAATCCACGGGGGATTACATCAAGAGGGGTAAACTGAAGGTTTTGCCATGACCTTCACAATCTCCTGACCTCAACATAATTGAAAGTCTATGCATAGACCTTAAAGGAGCAGTGCATGACAGACAGCCCAGAAATCTCAAAGAACTGGAAGACTTTTGTAAGGAAGAATGGGCAAAGATACCTCAAACAAGAATTGAAAGACTCTTGGCTGGCTACAAAAAGCGTTTACAAGCTGTGATACTTGCCAAAGGGGGCAGTACAAGATATTAACTCTGCCGGGTGCCCAAACTTTTGCAGACACCATTTTTTTGTTTTCTGTTATTTTGAAAGTGTAAATGATGGAAATAAAATCTAACTTTTGGTGACATATTATAAGAATGTCTAATCTGTAATTTGATGCCTTTTGGAGATTTTTCATATTTAAATGTGGCTAGACACCTGCAACTTTTTATCTGTAAGGCCCCTTTTACGCTACCATTGTGACCTGGAAGTGTGACGGCCATCAAGACCGCCGGGGAGAAAAGCAGGAGAAAAAATAGTGCTTGCATCGTCTTTTTCTCCCGCTATTCTCTCTGAAAATGGCGGCGTCCATCGCGACCCGTTATTGTCCGTTGCGCCCCGTCAAAATGACGACCGTCAAACTCCCCCCCCCTAAAAAAAAAAGAGTTTGACGGGGAGCAACGGTAGCGTGAATGTAGCCTAAATCGGACACATTTCTACTGGTGTAAAGACAGTCAGAAAAGTGTGCAGTGTTTTCCAAACAGGGTACCTATAGCTGTTTCGAAACTACAACTCCCAGCATGCCCCACTTTGATAAATTTGTCACATTCTTAGAATGTCCAATCTAAGATTACACTGTCTAAATCAGTGTTTCCCAACCAGGCGGGCCACCAGCTGTTGCAAAACTACAATTCCCAGCATGCCCGGACAGCCGAAGGCTGTCCGGGCATGCTGGGATTTGTAGTTTTGCAACAGCTGGAGGCCCCCTGGTTGGGGAACACTGCTCTAGTGTATAAGCAGAGAAGATCTTAGTGTGCATGTGTAGGAGGACAGTCTGAGATACTGTCATACCTACTTTTTATATCTGAACATCCCTGCTGTATAGAAATCTGTTCATGCACTGATGTTTCTTTAAACCTATACCTGGCGTTACAGTATATCTGGAGGCGTTTGAGTTATTTGCCTTAACAGAGGTGACTTTCTTTAGAACTGGGTAAGTTTAGTGCTGGGCAGATTCCTTTTTTTCACCGGTACAATAGACGCCTGTGGTCTTTGAGGCCATTTTTTTCTGGCTCGCTCCATAACAATATTTAGTGAACAGTAGTTGGCCTAGAATCAAAGGGAGGGGATAGGGATGCAGCGAGTGCATTGAAATGATAGTACATCACTGTCCTAGATCTATAGCCTCACTGTCTATCATTTGTGGTTCATGACGTACGTGTTGCTTGAATATAGGGAAGAAAATGAGTCCTTAAAACAATAAATATTCAACATTTCTAAGCCGAAATCGATAACCAGCAGGGGCTTACATTCTTTTCTGACAAGTAGTTGGTGCTGTTCTTGCATATGGGACAGAAAATCCCTGCAGCTGCATTTTTTTTCACTTCCCTTGCTTTGTTTTATGTTCAGGAAATTATGCACCGTTAAAACAATCCTTTATCCTGCCACAGCGTCATTTCAGTGCTCGGGTTCCTCGGAGAAGAACGCCCTTTGGGACAAGAGAAACAAAAATGTTTATAGAACAGGAAAAGATCTGTTAGGATTTGTAATAATGAAAAGATCGGAATAAGGCTACTTAACCATTCAGTGCCCTACTGGTGAGCAAGTCTTAAAAAGCATTGAAGAAATCCAGATTTTTTAACCTCTATCTCCAATGTACATTCCGTTCTGATATAAAGGGGTTTCCTCACCAAGACAACTGCTTTAAATAGAAGCCTGTGCAGCTAAATGGTCCGGTTTCTTGACCCACTGGCAATAAGCTGTTATCACCAGGGGAAGCCTAATAGGGTACATGGCCAGAGGTTGTCTGTACAAGACAGCATTTTACAGTATCAGGGCGCAGAGATGGTCTACATCAGAGCTTTCCAAACTTTTCATGTTGATGACACCCTTTTTAGACATACATAGTTTGGTGACCCACTCCCCACCTTACCACCAATTGCACATATGATGTTGCACTTCCTATGATGTATGATGTGATACCAGGATCCAGTATTAGCATTACAATTGTGGCTGCAAAGGATAGGGGATAAGATGCCTGACCATGGGGGTCCCACCACTGGGGACCCCCATGATCTTGCACGCAGCACCCCGTTAGAATCAGTCCCCGGAGCTGATTACTGGCGATCACGGGGGCCGGAGCATTGTGACGTCACGGCCTCGCCCCCATGTGCCATCACGCTTCGCCCCCTGAATGCAAGCCTATGGGAGGTGGCGTGACAGCTGTCACACCCCCTCACATAGGCTTGCATTGAGGGGGCGGAGCGTGTCGTCACACAGGGGGACCCCCGCAATCAGGCATCTTATCCCCTATCCTTTGGATAGGGGATAAGATGTCTTAGTGCCGGAGTACCCCTTTAACCCCCTTCATCACTTCATGATCACACACCTGGCCTGTGTCTCTATGTCTGGCTACAGCTGGCCCAGGTGCAGGCTTGGTGGGTCCCACACGTTTCCTGATTAGTGACATTTTCCTTCTCCACTCCTTAGACGTGACGTCAAGATCGTCACTTGTCAGTCCCGACAGCCACCATTTCTCACTGATTTAAAGTGCCTGTGACATTGGCTGCCAGTTCAAGATGAGACAGCACGGGCTGTGGCCACATAAGAACAGTGACCAGCGGAGGCTGCTGCGGGGTGGTCCTGTGACACCCCCAGAGACTGCCGACCAACACTCTAATGTGTCGCAGCACACAGTTTGGAAAGCACTTGTCTACATGTATTCCCCGTAGAATTACTTATCAGATGGTTTGTCTACATGAAATATGCATATATTTCTATTTGTATAGATATGACATTGTAAGTAGGTGAACACTTCTTTTTACATGGGAATGCGATCTCTATAAACCAACATTGGTGGTAGTATCTGTCAGTGATAAATGTGGCACATAGGATGCCCGAGGTCAGTTGGTTTAATATTTAGTATGCTAGATCCTCCTCATCTAGGAGCAAGAAGCTCAGTCATGAGGTGGTAGACGGAGTGGCCTTCACAGAGCCCTGACCTCGACAGCAGTGGACATGATGAATTAGAATGTAGACTGAGAGCTGGACCTTCTTGTGCAAAATCAGTGTCTGACCTCTCTGATACTCTTGTGCTTTTTGGGCTAAAGTTCCACTAACACACTGCAAAATCTTGAGGAAAGCGTTCCTAGATGAATATGAATAAAGGGCAAAAGCTCATATTCATACAAGGTTGATGGTCAGAAATAAAATGACTTTTGGACATGTAGTTACATATACAATAGATTGTACAGAGACTGCCTGTTACAATACTGTGCTAGTCATGGTCCCTGAGCATTCATTGGCTACTTACTAAACAAGCCTATGATGAAGATGAAGTCCTTTCACCCAAATATATTTCTGGGGAGACCATTTAATGTATACCTGGTGGTGGAGAATAGAGATGAGCGAAGTTACAGTGATCCGATTCGTCATGAACTTCTCAGCCCGGTGGTCAGCTTTCAGGTGCTCCGGTGGGCTGGAAAAGGTGGATACAGTCCTAGGAGAGAGTCTCCAGCCCACCGGAGCACCTGAAAGCTGAACTCATTTATGCAGGCTAAAGTCAGCAACTGCTGAGCCGAGAAGTTCGTGATGAATCGAATCCCTGTAACTTCGCTCATCTCTAGTGGGGAATGTTATATTGTGAATATGCATGTTATTCCTGTATATGCACATTTAAATATTACGCTTTTATTAGACTTAAATTAAGATCAAATTGAACTGAGAGCTTTATGTGTTATAAATAGAGCTGTTTAGTCATGAATTAAATAAGAAGATACTTTACATCTTTTAATGTATAAAATAAAAGCCTTTTGATATGGTTGGTTATTTATAATAGAAATGAGTTTTTATAGTCCTAAATCAAGTTAGCCAGACTTAGACTAGTGAAAGCTGGCCCTGGTCTCTAGTGTTGAACATATGGATAAGCTTTCATTTTGGACACACATGTAGGTGGCTGTGATGTGTGCATGGCATGGTCCCGTCAGCTGACTGTCTCCTACTTATTCTGACCTCCTCCATTGACAACACCCAGGCTGAATGCAGCTGCTTCCCAACTGTTTTACCAACATGTCTATAAATGATCCACTACACAGATGACCAGCTGCACCAATATATGGAAATAATAATGGTAACTCTTACAGGCGACAGCAAGTGTTTATTATATGCTTATAACACTTGGGTTTTGTTTTATAGTAACTGCTTGTGTAACTGATGTGATCCCGATCAATTCCTTAACCCCTTAAGGACCAGGGGTTTTTCCGTTTTTGCACTTTCGTTTTTTCCTCTTTACCTTTAAAAAATCATAACGCTTTCAATTTTGCACCTAAAAATCCATATTATGGCTTATATTTTGCGCCACCAATTCTACTTTGTAATGACGTCAGTCATTTACCCAAAAATCTACAGCGAAATGGAAAAAAAATCATTGTGAGACAAAATTGAAAAAAAAAACACACCATTTTGTAACTTTTGGGGGCTTCTGTTTCTACGCAGTAAATTTTTTGGTAAAAATGACACCTTCTCTTTATTCTGTAGGTCCATATGATTAAAATGATACCCTACTTATATCGGTTTGATGCAGGAAAATGTATATGTTTAAAATGGTCATCTTCTGACCCCTATAACTTTTTTATTTTTCCGCGTATGGGGTGGTATGAGGGCTCATTTTTTGCACCATGATCTGAAGTTTTTGTATTGATAGGAATTGTTGATCACTTTTTATTCATTTTTTCATGATATAAAAAGTGACCAAAGATGCACTATTTTGGACTTTGGAATTTTTTTTGCGCGTACGCCATTGACCGTGTGGTTTAATTTTCTCATAGGAAACCAGTGATCGATGATTCTGCCGCTTGACTGCTCATGCCTGGATCTCAGGCACTGAGCAGTCATTCAGCGATTGGACAGTGAGGAGGCAGCGGCTATCCCGAACAGTTCCCTGAGCTAACTTGCATGGTTTCACTTTCATTTTAGACGCGGCGTTCAACTTTGAACGCCGCGTCTAAAGGGTTAATAGCGCGCGGCATCGTGATCACTGCCGCGCGCTATTAGCCACGGGTCCCGGCCGTTGTTAGAGGCCGGGCCCGACCCGCTATGATGTGGGGCCACGTCGTGGCCCTGCGTTATAGAAAGGGAAAGGACTCAGGACGTCCTTGGTCCTTAAGGGGTTAAAGGTGATAATGTCAATATCTTTTTGACCTTTCCTTCTACATTATCCTCTTGGTACATAACGGGAATACTTCTTCACTTTTATGTTATATTCAGTGAAAGAAGTTGCTTGCTTCAGTGTGAAGAATTTCCAAAGCAAATGCTATTTGTTCTTATAAACTGACTATACAAAAGAGAACAGGGTGCGCGCGCCCCCGGATGGAACCTGATGGATGAGATAGCGGAGAGCCCAATCAAAACGCACTCACCTATGCGAGTTGTGCGAATGGAGCCACAACACTCAATGTGCTTGATCAGGAATCCTGTAATGGCGGCTGCTGCGGCTCCCAGCGTCCAGGCACAAATATAGATGGAAGGAGATCCAAGAAAGGGAGATGAATCGCGCTGCCACAAGAAGTATATATGGGTAAATTTATTGCACACAAAGGATCCACACAACGCGTTTCAAAGCCGTTCCGGCTTTTTCGTCAATCGGTACATATTTGCTATGTGTGAATCCACATTAACAGAAAATTAATGGTGCTCCCTGCTGTCACTTCTGTCTGTCAGGAGCTGGCAAACCTCTCCTGCTCTAGACATTTCCTGACACAATAAAGGTGTCAGCAGCGAGTACCATTTTATCTGAAAAGACTACACAACTTCTTCCAGGACATACAGCAGCCGATAAGTAATGGATTTTTTTTTATCTGGACTATCCCTTTAAATAGGACATCTTGCCAACCCCCTCTCACCTTTTTACGGTTTCATAAAACTCCCTACCATTCCTGAGATCAGGGCTGATGCCACCTAAATGGAAAAGAGGCAGCCGCCTAGAGCGCACTCTTGATGGGGGCGCAGCTCAGCCATCTGCAAGACAGTTACTGCACTGCACACTGCCTCTGTCAACTGTGTCACCCCAGTAGTAAGGTAATTGCATGAGGAGGAGGATTGTTACAGTGTGGCAACCAAGTAGTAAGGTGATTATATAAGGAGGGGGTTTGTTACAGTTTGTCACCACAGTAGTAAGGAGATTACATGAAGAGGAGGTTTGTTACAGTGTATCACTCCAGTGGTAATGTGATTACATGAGGAAGGGGCTTATTACAGTGTGTCACCCCAGTAGTAAGGAGATTACATGAGGAGGGGGTTTGTTACAGTGTGTCACCCCAGTAGTAAGAAGATTACATGAGGAGGGGGTTTGTTACAGTGTATCACCCCAGTGGTAAGGGGACTACATGAGGAGGAGGTTTGTTACAGTGTATCACCCCAGTGGTAAGGGAACTACATGAGGAAGGGGGTTTGCTACAGTGTGGCACCCCAGTAGTAAGGCAATTACATGAGGAGGAGGCTTGTTACAGTAGTAAGGTGATGAGGTGTATCAAAGGGCGGAGCCAATGTGCTAAGTCAAGGGAGCGGCAAAATTAACTTTTGCCAAGGGTGGCAAAATCCTTGCACCAGCCCTGCCTGAGATATGAGATTTCATAGTTTCCCTGACAAGTCAGGATATCAGTCAGATGGGTGTAAACTTAATTTAAGAAATGGGCGTAAATATCATGTGATGGGCGGGATTATACAGTCAGGGGGTGTGTATTAGGCATATACGCCCCTCAATGTAAAACATTCACACCTCCTGACTGTATCACCCCACCCATCACCTCTCATTATTAAAAGTAAGACCACGCCCTTCTGACCACTTCATGGAATTGTCAAACAAATTATAAACCCTCATATTTCAGGAAGGGAAGGACATATTAAAAAACTGTAAAGAAGAGTTTTATCAAGGCACCCTAAGCTATTTGATGATAATAAAATCAATTTGGGTTGGCCAGAGGTCCTCTTTAAGTACATCTCTCTCCTGACCTCTTTTCTCTGAATACTATGTTAAAATATTACATGACTATACATGTTTATATACATGAATTGCCAATAAAGTATAATACAGGTTTATCATAATATAAATATTACTGAAACTGTTATTATTTTCCCAAGCCTTCAAGTTATTTAACATTTTGTTGCAGCAGATACATTCATCAGGGGTAGCAATATTTACAAAGTACGGTAGTCATGTTAACGCTTAGGTAACATTAAACTTATTTTCAACCTCCATAAACCAGTGTTTCCCAATCAATGTGCTTCCAGCTGTTGCAAAACTAAAACTCCTAGCATGCCCGGACAGCCACAGCCACAAAGTTGATTGCGGCTTTTAAAACGGAAGAAATCACTGCCGGTTAGCTCAGTGGAGCTGTTTGGGACTGCCATGGTGAAATTGCAGTGTCCCGAACAGCTGAGAAGACAGCGGGGGGGGGTGCTTACCTTCCTTCCCATCATTCGATCGTCGTTCCATTGCTCCAAGCTTGAGATCCAGGCTTGAGCAATCGAAAGCAGATAACACTGATCAATGCAATGCTGTGGCATAGCATTGTTTAGTGTATGCAATCAAAGGATTGGATGTAATAGTCCCATGTGGGGACAAAAAAATGGTGTAAAAAAAAAAAGTTAATAAATGTGATTTAACCCCAACAGTAACCCTTTTAAAAAAAGAAATATATGTAAACAAAAAAATAAAAATAAACATGTGTGGTATTGCTGCATGCATAAATGTCCGAACTATAAAAAATATAAGGTTAATTAAACCGCACGGTCAATGGCGTTCACGTAAAAAATTCAAAAGCCCCAAATTGCGTATTTTTGGTCACTTTGTATACCCTAATTTTTTTTTTTTATAAAAAACGATCAAAAAGTCCCCTCAAAACAAAAATGGTACTGATAAAAAACAATAAAAACATTTTGCGCAGATCACTGTACAAAAAAATTAGCCCTCATACCGCCCTGTATATGGAAAAATAAAAAAGTTATAAGGGTTACAAGATGACAATTTTAAACATACCAATTTTGGCGCATGTAGTCATCATTTTTTTTTTTGTAGTACAAAAAAATTAAACCTATGTAACCGTATGGAGAGAATAAAGATATGGTGTAATTTTTACCAAAAAGTGCACTGCAAAGAATCAAAAGCCCCCAAAAGTTACAAAATAGTGTTTTAATTTTTTTTTTATCTTGCCCCACAAATATTTTTTTTTCTGGTTTCGCTGTAAATTTGGTGGTGAAATGATTGATGTCATTACAAAGTACAATTGGTGGCGCAAAACACAAGCCCTCATATGGGTCTTTAGGTGCAAAAGTGTAAGCGTTCTGATTTTTACAAGGCGAGGGGCAAAAATGAAAAAACCTGTGGTCCTTAAAGGGTTAAATAACGTTGTGATATAGCATTATTATAATTTAACAACAGCATAACATAGTATATTAGTAATAATGTCACCTGTGGGATTTGTAAATATCAGCAGCCAGAGAAGTGATATGTTGGCTGCAGAAAAGAGGATTGATCATGGCTAAATAAGGAGAAGCTGGCTCTTTGGGGTAGATCCTAGAGCACACAGCACGAACAATGGGCCATTGTGCACACAACTAATAGTTTATTTGTAGAGCTACTTTGTATGACAGGGAGACAGCCCAAGATTAACTCTTGAGAGAGCAAGGTTTGATCGTCACAAGGAACACGTTTTGACACAGCTTCCATAAATAAGTAGTATATGTATTTATAGAATTTAGAGACGTTGTACTGTAAGTATCCTTTATGGCTCATGTGTTCTTTTCTATACAGCTAATGTTAGGTTTCATGGTTACATTTGCATTCAGTGTCGCACCGTGGGCAGCCGTCACCAGTCATCTACATCTGCTGTACAATAGTATATAGTATACATTCTATGGAATCAATTCACTGTGGATAATTTACTTGGCCTTCCTTGAATACTCAGCCTGAAGGGAATATTGTCATCTGTTACTCTGGTTGGGTTAATTCAATGGAAAATGAGAAAATCTTCTTTTATAGAGCAAGAAATGGAATCATATGATTCCACTTTTAAGTTTTTCATGTGATGTTGCTGAAGGTTGCTGGTCTTCATAGCAGCTTTACAGGCAATTCAGCGTTTTGTGAGTAGCTTATAAGTGTCATTCTAAGTATTAAAAGCAATACAGTATATTCTGTATGCATTAAAGGAGTACTGTGGTGTAGGAGTATTTATTACCTATCCCAAGGATAGGGCATAAGTGTCTGATCGCAGGGCATCCGACTGATCTCCTGCACAAAATCCCCTCATGGCAGATCTCCTGTACAGTGCCCTGGCCTAGTGGCCAGCACAC
The DNA here is from genome assembly GCF_029499605.1 of Hyla sarda. Taxonomy (NCBI): domain Eukaryota; kingdom Metazoa; phylum Chordata; class Amphibia; order Anura; family Hylidae; genus Hyla; species Hyla sarda. Next base: position 157,350,008 of record NC_079192.1, read on the forward strand.
CCCTTCCTTTCATCTATATGGGAGAGCCAGAGATACAGCGTTTTTGTATCTCCAGCCCTCCCATAGGGATACATGGGGGGGGGGGGGGGGCATGTTGACTGCCCTGCGCAGGCACACTGAGGAGGAAGACGGCGGCGGCAGCGAGCGCTCGCTGGGGGAGCGCATGTTAGATGAGCTGAAGGAAGGGCGCATGCGCTGGGACCTATGTGTCAATCACACAGCGGTCCCAGTGCTGACATACAGGGGGTGGGCATGGCGGCGGCAGCAGGGCATCGCGTACCTCGCGTCACGCCTATCCGACCGTCAGTGGCTTTGATCAAAAGCATTTTTTGGGGTCATGAAAGCCTGAAAATATTAGGTAAAAACATTGCTATACACACCACTTGCACACAGTACAAAGACTGTGTGCAGGTTATTGCACTCAGATTTCATGACAGTTGCGCTTTAAGAAGGAAACATAGATTAAATAAAGTCCCCACCCTTGTACCCCACCTATACTGTAACTCACTCGTTTACAGTAAAGTAAAAAAAAAAAATTTTCTTAAAACAAAACATGCTCAAATAGATTCAAAGGGATGCATAACATTAATGTATATGTTAAAAAATTAAATGAGGGGTGAGAATGGGGTTTTACTGTGAGATTTCACATGGGACCATGTCAGTGGCTATCTAGACATTTAGGTCTTTTTCATGTCAGAACCAATATAGGTTTCAAGTTCTTGTTAGAAATCTTCAATTGCTATTTACCCACATACCAAGTATTATCTATTTTAGTCTAAAAATGATTATTAAGTGTGCGTTCCATGATTATGTAATATTGCTTTGCTTGCCTAGTATGTGTTTCAGTGTATGTGGCTAAAGCTCTAAAGTCCTACTATTCGTTCCTGTTCTTTCCAACTGCATATAGGCAACGACATATACGATGTAGTGAGCATATGAAGAACATGGTACGGGGCACTCACCCGATTGCTTCTTTACCGGCAATCTCCGAATGCTGTCACCTTTGGATGGAAGCGGGGAGGCGGTAGATGGTAACGGGGGAGTTCAGACGCTTGCCAGCGTCTGAACTCCCCCGTTACCATCTACCGCCTCCCCGCTTCCATCCGAAGATGACAGCATTCGGAGATTGCCGGTAAAGAAGCAATCGGGTGAGTGCTCCGTACCATGTTCTTCATATGCTCTCTATTATCATTGGACTCTGATTTCTACGTATAGCACCACCGTTTGTCCTTATTGCTGGTGTTCAAGTGCATCCTATTTGTTTTGGTATTCATTAGGATTTTTTGCAGTGCCGGTATTCTTTTGTTCTTGGATTGTTTAGAACATATAAGGTGTATTTTCTCGACATAAACTGTGCTCAGTCATCATTGACTTCTACTGCAGTGCACAATGGGAGAATGAGTCGGAGCAGAAAGCACTAGCATCCCCACGCATAGTAACTACATGTGTAATACAATGTTCCAGCCTGCCAGAGACTGCTGTAAATATCAATATTTAATGATGATTCCACAAAAAGATGTGTTATTCCACATAGAATGTAACCTACCCGTTTCTACTACATGTTACTTCCCATAGACATGTTGTAATTACAAATTGGCTTCATTGAATTAGTAAAGTGCCCCATGTTATAAGCTGGTTTCAATACAAAGCTTTTAAAGGGGTGCTCCACTGGCAAAACATATCAACTGGTGCCAGAAAGTCAAACAGAGTTGTAAATTACTTCAATAAAAAAATCGTATTACTTCCAGTACATATTAGCTGCTGTATGATGCACAGGAAGTTCTTTTCTTTTTGAATTTCCTTTCTGTCTGACCACAGTGCTGACACATTTGTCCATGTCAGGAACTGTCCAGAGTAGGATAGGTTTGCTATGGGGATTTGCTCCTACTCTGGACAGTTCCTGACATAGGTGTCAGCAGAGAGCACTGTAGTCAGGCAGAAAGGAAATTCAAAAAGAAAAGAACTTCCTGTGGATCATACAGCAGCTTCTAAGTACTGGAAGGATTACGTTTTTTTAATAGAAGTAATTTACAAATCTGTTTAGCTTTCTGGCACCAGTTTATTTAAAGACATTTGTTTTCCAGTGGAGCACCCCTTTAAAGGGAACCAATCATCAGATTTGACCCTATATAATGCTTGGCAAAGCGTTATATAGGGTAAAATTGTTGGCCTCGCCATCCCCGGGGGACGCTCCTGCCCCCAGGGATGGTGAAGATATGAAGTTATAAACTAGTCACCACCACCGCCATAAGTAGTCACCTGGGCGGGGAGCTCTTCTCACCTACTCCCTTTCTTCGGTCGGCAGCGACGCCCCCTCCGCTTGATTGATGGGCCGCGTCATTGTTCCGCTCACTGAACAGACGGAGCAGAGCGATGACGCTGCCCATCAATCAAGCGGAGGGGGCGTCGCTCCCGGCCGAAGAACGGGAGTAGGTGAGAAGAGCTCCCCGCCCAGGTGACTACTTACTTACAAAAAGGCGCAGTTGATAAAACCCGTCCATATCATGTCTATTGCCAAAATCAGTGGATTACAACTCAAAGTCAGCAGAAATGTGTAAACTAAAAGGCGCAAATAAACCCTGCTTGTGCCTTTTTTGCGCCTTTTCTAGACACAAAAAAACAGTCTAAAAGCAATGATAAATGTCAGCCAATATGTCAGAAATATGAAACGTCAGCTCTGTATACTCTTGCCTGTTATTGCAGTTTTCACCTCCACAGTCACAGTTTGATGTATATATTTTTAGTCCCCGGTAAGGGGCACAATTTCTGGGCTATATCATGTAAAATTGCATAAAATAACAGTTACTCCTAAGCATCACACAGCGAGGACATTTGTTAAAACAAGCTGAATATGTTCCATGGAGCGCAGCGCTTGTTATTAGAAACTGTGTTTAGGCCGAAAACTATTTGTTTAAATAATGACTTTTATCTGCTTCCAATGGCGTTCGTAGAAAGAGAAGTCTCTCCTTATCTATTTTGCAGAGTAGAAGGAAAATGCAGGGAGGTAAAGTTACAACATTTATATGAATTGCAGAAGGCATAGATATAAAGTTGTGGAAATAGCAGGGATTTCTGCTGAATGGCTACGTGATTTGGCTACGGCAAACCATTTGCTTTCGCTTCCAGTAGAGCAGAGTCTATGTTCTGATGACTGGACCCACCCTTTCCTGAATAGCACTGTAATGTGGAACAGAAATGCGACTAGGGGAAATGGCTGTTCTGGATGGAACCCACCCTGCAGACATTAGGACACTATAAACCTCCATGTAACGTGCAGATAAGTAGAGAGAGCACAGTGCTGGACGTGGTCATCTGAGGTGGGGGTCTCTGCCAGGAACAAGAAAGAAAGTGAGCTTGTTCTATTTCCAGGCTGTAGTGTAAATAATACGTTATATGACTATTACAATAGTTACTGAAGCTGAGTATTCACACTAGAGCGCTGTTTCCCAACCAATGTGCCTCCAGCTGTTGCAAAACTACAATTCCCAGCACGCCCGGACAGCCGAAGGCTGTCCGGGCGTGCTGGGAGTTGTAGTTTTGCAACAGCTGGAGGCACCCTGGTTGGGAAACACTGCACTAGAGACACATCTGTAACAACTAACATCTCCGCAGTAGGAAACCACTGTTATTCTGTCCTGTGCTGATCTCTGACAATAGACAATGTTACAGGAAAAGAAAGCTTCATATGGTCATCCTGTGATAATATGCAAAAACCTTCCTGTTCGGTGCATTGAGGGAGTAGAACTGTTATGAACAAAATGGCTCACATATGCATAGTCATGTAACCAGGTAAGTGTCTGATACTGAATAAAGTAGGTATTGGGCATTAACCCCTTAAGGACCAGGGGGTTTTCCGTTTTTGCGCTTTCGTTTTTTTCCTCCTTAGCTTTAAAAAACCATAACCCTTTCAATTTTGCACCTAAAAATCCATATGGTGGCTTATTTTTTGCGCCACCAATTCTACTTTGTAATGACATCAGTCATTCTACCCAAAAATCGACGGCGAAACGGAAAAAATAATCATTGTGAGACAAAATTGGAAAAAAATAAGCAGTTTTGAAAATTTTGGGGGCTTACGTTTCTACGTAGTACATTTTTCGGTAAAAATGACACCTTCTCTTTATTCTGTAGGTCCATATGGTTAAAATGATACCCTACTTATTTAGGTTTGATTTTGTCGTACTTCTGGAAAAAATCATAACTACATGCAGGACAATTAATATGTTTAAAATTGTCATCTTCTGACCCCTATAACTTTTTTATTTTTCCGTGTATGGGGCAGTATGATAGCTCATTTTTTGCGCCGTGATCTGAAGTTTTTAGCAGTACAATTTTTGCATTGATGGGACTTATTAATCGCTTTTTATTCATTTTTTCATTATATAAAAAGTGACCAAAAATGCACTATTTTGGACTTTGGAATTTTTTTGCGCGTACGCCATTGACCGAGCGGTTTAATTAACGATATATTTTTATAATTTGGACATTTCCGCACGCGGTGATACCACATATGTTTATTTTTATTTACACTGTTTGTTTTTTTTAGGGAAAAGGGGGGTGATTCAAACTTTTAATAGGGGAGGGGTTAAATGATCTTTATTCACTTTTTTTTAAAACATTTTTTTGCAGTGTTATAGCTCCCATAGGGACCTATAACACTGCACACACTGATCTATTACATTGATCAGTGGTTTGTAATAAGAAACCACTTATCGATGATTCTGCCGCTTGACTGCTCATGCCTGGATCTCATGCCTGGATGCCGCGCGCTATTAGACACGGGTCCCGGCCGTTGTTAGAGGCCGAGCCCGACCTGCTATGACGCGGGGCCACGCCGTGGCCCCCGCGTTATAGATCGGGAGCGGACTCATGAGGTACGCGTACGTCATGGGTCCTTAAGAGGTTAAAGGGGTACTCCGGTGGCAAAAAATTTTTTTTAGGTCTTTATAAGTCAACTGGTACCAGAAAGTTAAACAGATTTGTAAATGACTTCTATTAAAAAATCTTTACCCTTCCTGTACTTAGAGGAAATTCTGTTCTTTTTTAATTTCTTTTTTTTGTCTTGTCGACAGTGCTCTCTGCTGACACCTCTGTCCGTGTCAGGAACTATCCAGAGTAGCATAGGTTTGCTATGGGGATTTTCTCCTGCTCTGTACAGTTCCTGATACGGGCATCAGGTGTCAGCAGAGAGCACTGTGGACAAGACAAAAAAAAAAAGAAATTCAAAAAGAACAGAATTTCAAGTGAGGAAAATATGCTTTAAGAAGCCTTGATCTCCGCAACCCCTCCAGCATTGTGGCGATAGGTGAGGAAAAATCAAAGACAATTTTTTAGTTGTGTAGTTCCATCTGTTGCTTTTTTTTTTATCAATGCAGATGCATTCAACCACTTAGATTCAGAAAATGAGATGATAGTACACATATGTTTGTCATATAAAATGTTATTAGCCTCCAAATGGAAATCGGTTGAGGTTCCTCACATAAACCAATTAATAAACACACTATTAACACATTACAACTATGAGCTAATACTCTTTTGGACAAAGGGAAAAAAGAGACATGTGTATAGCCTTATGGGAATCCTGGATCAAACTTTATAAACCCCCATAGATTTTCGGTGTCCGAACCACTTCATGTTACAACTTGTCTTTACCATGTACAAGAAAGTGGTTTCTTGATAAGACGCTTGGCCCTCGAGACCTTAGTTCCTCAGTTATACCAACTACAAGCCATCTACCTGATTAGGTAATTAGATTGACTCTTATAGAAGATATGGAGATACATTAATTTCTTGTTTTACTGTTTTAACTTCTTTCCTTTTGTTACTGTAATTTTACAAATTTTCATATAAGGTCCTCCTTGGACCCAATAGATCCAATCGTGAATATGTGTAACATTTTTCAGATAGAAGATTATGCTCCTCCGATTCAAGAGCAATATACATGTTCATTTGCAAATCTTGATATGCCAATGGCATAATATGTTATATGTTATGTTTAAAAATTAAATAAAAGCATTGTGAAACAAAAAGAACAGAATTTCCTCGGTAGCATACAGCTGCTAAAAAGTACAGAAAGGGTAAAGATTTTTTAATAGAAGTAATTTACAAATCTGATTAACTTTCTGGCACCAGTTCATTAAAAAACAAAAAAGTTTTCCACTGGAGTGCCCCTATAAACCCACTGTGGTCACCCAAGAACAGATGCTAACCTTATATGTAAACAAGATTCGATACTATTACTTTGAATCACCATGGAGCAACAAGGGGGAGAAGGCTATCTAATGGTTTTACCAGGTAGTGAGCTTTATGACTGGAAGACTTGTTGACAGCTTTATAGCTCATTTGTAACTAAAGAAATAGACCTTAGAATGATAGGCTTTGACTAATCCTATAATAGCCACGATAGATATGCCAGATCCATTGCCTTATGGTGGGTCTGTCAAAATTTTCTTGACAATGTTGTATATGATGACATTGAAAACCTGATATTTACTGCCCGTTTTTTATTGAGTAGTATACCTAAAGGATATTTGTTTAGTGTTTTTAGGCTGGGTCTTTTTATGGTATTTACTTTGTTTTATTATGCATACAGTCATGGCCATAAATGTTGGCACCCCTGAAATTTTTCAAGAAAATGAAGTATTTCTCACAGAAAATTATTGCAGTAACACATGTTTTGCTATACACATGTTTATGAACTTGAGTAAGCCAAAATCCTTCTGGACAGATGAGACCAAGATAGAGCTTTTTGGTAAAGCACATCATTCTACTGTTTACCGAAAATGGAATGAGGCCTACAAAGAAAAGAACACGGTACCTACAGTGAAATATGGTGGAGGTTCAATGATGTTTTGGGGTTGTTTTGCGGCCTCTGGCACTGGGTGCCTTGAATGTGTGCAAGACATCATGAAATCTGAGGATTACCAACAGATTTTGGGTCGCACTGTACAGCCCAGTGTCAGAAAGCTGGGTTTACGTCCGAGATCTTGGGTCTTCGAGCAGGACAATGACCCAAAACATACGTCAAAAAGCCCCCAGAAATGGATGGCAACAAAGCGCTGGAGAGTTCTGAAGTGGCCAGCAATGTGTCCAGATCTAAATCCCATTGAACACCTGTGGAGAGATCTTAAAATTGCTGCTGGGAAAAGGCACCCTTCCAATAATAGACCTAGAGCAGTTTGCAAAGGAAGAGTGGTCTAACATTCCGGCTGAGAGGTGTAAGAAGCTTATTGATGGTTATAGGAAGCAACTGATTTCAGTTATTTTTTTTCCAAAGGGTGTACAACCAAATATTAAGTTAAGGATGCCAATAATTTTGTCCAGCCCATTTTTGGAGTTTGGTGTGACATTCTGTCCAATTTGCTTTTTAACCTCCCTTTTTTTTTTTTGGTTTAGTTCCAATACACACAAAGGGAATAAACATGTGTATAACAAAACATGTGTTACTGCAATCCTTCTCTGTGAGAAATACTTCATTTTCTTGAAAACATTTTGGGGTGCCAACATTTACAGCCATGACTGTATGAGCCAGAGAGCGGTTACAAAATTAGTGATATACTTTAGCGCTGGCCACTAAACTTATTAGCAGTTAGAGTAGGGCTGAAGCTCATACACAATAAGAAGGCAGAACATGTATGTTATATTATGGAGAGCTAAGTGGTTATCTTCTCATTCAGAAGAATTGTTTAAAAATAAATCCTGCTAAAAAAAGGAAATTAATACTATTCCTACATCCGCTATCCATAGCTAAGACTCAAACATCCTATCTATTTGTACATGTGATTTCAAATTGTCTCAGTAAATGTGGATTTGCAGTGTCAGGGGTTTGTGATTTTCTTTTCCTTCCTTTCTACTTAACACGCCATAGTGTTAGTCATAGCCAGAAAAGCCACAGGAAGTTGTCTGCTAGCGATGGTTATTATGGTTTTTCCGCTTCCCTTCTTCATGGGCACTACATACAGTAATGCGAAACTGGTTTACCACAAGCTGCGGAACTGCCTTTGTGTTTAAGGCTGCAGATTAAAGGCAGATGAAGAGGAAAGATTTGGATTGATGAGATTCACATATCTCTGGGCATTTCTTGTGTTTCTGTGTGGCCTTGTAGTTGTTTTATTTATTTATACAAGAAGAAAGTCTGTGCCCTTAGTCATTCATCTTTCCTTGTAAGCCATACTAATCCATTAAAAATCACTGAGCGTGTTCTTAAGTTTGCTTTATACTGTTATTATCTGTCTTCTATAGTAATCTTGTAACATTTGTGTCTGTAAGGCTATGAAAATTACAGTTTACTAGTTTAGTTCGGCATTCCTTTAAACCATATTACACTAATATATCTTCCTTGACAGTCTGTTCCGTTCACATCAGAGAAGATAAGGTTTATATACAGATGCCTCTTATGTGGACACATTCCATATTAACAGACAGCAGTGCCTGTAGTCAGGGTTGCTGGGATTAGAGGTCCCAGACTGAATTGCAGAGCAACTGTGAAAATGTCCTGGGTTCTGTTAAATTAAAATGATTTGATAAGTTGTGAAAAACCATTTTTAATGGGGACACTGGTACAAGGTAGTAAACAATACCATTTATCAAAAACTGGTTGACTAGGTTATAACCGAGCAATGTCTTTGTATATACAATGGACGAATTGCGCATTCTCCAGAGGGAGTTTTTTTAGAATAGTGGACATGGCCATCTTTTAACGTAACCTGCTAAAATCTTGTGAAAATCCAACATGTCCAATCTTTCTTATCTGCCATTGGTGAGTATCATAAAACCACCACACACTTAAAGGAGTTTCAAGGGCAGAATTTTTTGATGGTCTATCCTAAAGATAGGTCATCCACATCAGATCATTGGGGGGGGGGGGGGGGGGGGGCAAACCTGTGTTACTGACGATTAGCTGTTTGCCAGGGCCACTGAGAACAGCATTGAAAGCAGACCGTTATGCAGCTTAGCTCCAGTGTGGCCACTATACAGAGCACGGATCTGTCTGCTTCTCCGTGTATCAGGTGTTGGGGCTCTGGTAAACAGCTGATCGACAGGAGTTTCATCCCCCACCGAACTGATAACCTAACCTGCCTGTAAAACCTCTTTGGACTCCATGGTTACACTCCGAACTCCTGACATCATGGCTCCCATCACTAAGTAGTGATGCCAGGAGTACGAAGCATTACCTCCAAGAGCACTGATTGGCTGTGGCAGTCATGTGACATCTGCTCCTCAAGTAAGACCTGTAAGATCAGACAGGTAAGTAACAGTTTGCTGTTTTAGCACATTTGAGGACTTACTTTTTTTTTTTTTGTAAAACATGGATAACCTAATATTTTGGGTGAATGCCACAGCATTTTATGTGTATGGCCAGTTTTACAGAACAGGAGTCATACACATTAGATAAATGTTAATCAAATACTTATGCTGGCAGGACAGAAGACTATGTAATGTAGTGCGAAAGGTTTATGACTCTTCCCCAATAGCAGATGTTCTGGAAAAAAAAAGTTTGAACATGTTATATCAGATTCCTGTACACACGGTCAGCCATGTATGTATAGCGTAATTGTATGTATTCTTTTGTGGTTGGCAGAAACTGGTATGTGTGCTACCAGTTTATCCAATATGCAGAAAGGAAAACCTTTACTGATGATTGGTCAGTGGAAGACATCTCTAGTATTTCTAATATCTGACCGTGGTTCCAGCTTCCTGTCTTTAGTTACATTCGGAACGGCCTCTCCAGAACATTGTTGTTACATGAAAGTACTGAGCAGACTAAACATCAGGAACATTCATAATCTTACGTAAAATGTTACTCATTGGCTCACACTCAGAATATGTGGAATTTAAGGTAAAGATTCATGAAAGGTACCGTACACGTCTTCTTCTTTTGTAATGATTTATTGATCATTTTCCCCAAAAATGTGTTTCTCGCTTCCCTCATCTGTCACCAGTTATGTTTTTCTTGGTCTCTTCTTGACCATATTCCGTAATAGATGTTTCACAGAACATTTCTTAACGTGTGTATGTCAGCCTCCTGACATAAGGTTTGGGGATGGATTGCAACTGCTTAATCATATTGAAGGAGATTTATCATTCTTTTCAAACATATGGCTTTTATATGACAATTTTTTTTAACCTACTTTTGTTTAAATGTGACCTATTAATCAAATAGTCGCATGACCTTGATAAATAAATCATATGTAAGCAAAACCCTGGAAACCCACTTGCAAAAGCATTTTTTGAAAGCAGAAATGTTTTCCCTTATGTTAATAGCGGAAGTTCTTTATCTACCCTTTATTACCAGTAGGGTTGCTAGAGAGTGACGGGGGGGGGGGGGGGGGTATGCGAACAGCATCGGGTGACACCCTGACTGGCCTGCCTGGTACTAAATAGCTGCACTCCGACTATATCGCAACAACCCATCCACCCTCCTCAGAAATGAAAAAATATTAAAAACATACTATGCCGCACCATGAATATCTGTACTCGTTTAATTTTGAGCCCGCGTTTTGTGACGCAGAGTCTTGCGTCGCTGCGCTGAGGCAGGAGTTTATGTCAGGAAGGAAGACCGCGCAGCACCATCAGGCACATAAACAATAGTGTAGGGGGAAAAAAACACCCCCCCCCCCCCCCCAAATGTGCAGGAAGCTGTATTACTATGGATGTTTCTTTTTATTAAAGGGGTACTCCGCCCCTAGACATCTTATCCCCTATCCAAAGGATAGGGGATAATATGTCAGATCGCCGCGGTCCCGCTGCTGGGGAGCCCTGGGATCCCCGTTTCGGCACCGCGCTATCATTACAGCACAGACCGAGTTTGCTCTGTGCGTAATGACGGGCGATGCGGGGGACGGAGCAGCGTGATGTCATGACTCCACCCCTCGTGACATCACGGCCCGTCCCCTTAATGCATGTCTATGGGAGGGGGCGTGATGACCGACACGCCCCCTCCCATAGACTTGTATTGAAAGGGACGGGCCATGATGTCACGAGAGGCGGAGCCGTGACGTAACAATGCTCCGGCCCCTGTACTGACCATCATTACGTGCAGAGCGAACTCGCTCTGTGCTGTAATGAGAGCACTGTGCCGCAGCGGGGATCCCAGGGCTCCCCAGCCGCGGGACCGCGGCGATCTGACATCTTATCCCCTATCCTTTGGATAGGGGATAAGATGTCTAGGGACGGAGTACCCCTTTAAGGAAACATTTTAGTGGCACATATGGGTTATTTACATAGTCTGTAAAAATTCTTACACAATTATTTTGTGCCTTATTCTATTTTAACACAACATACATTTTTTAATTTTGTGGGTACGCCAGCATGTACATGTCCTAAAATTAATAAGGTGTGCAGTGTGTGTTATCAACCTTAAAATTAATAGAGTTATTAGGTATATAATTATTTTTTTTCTATAATTAACTTTTACATTAGTGTAGTAGCTTTGTTTCATGATGCAGAACAAGAACAGTTGTTAAAGTGGGTGTTAATTTCCTTTTCTGCAGACGTATGCACTTTTTGTAAGCCAGGTTGGACCTGGAATACATATGCGACTTTTTCTTCATAAATAACGACTATTGCATTTGATAAATAAATGACCACTGCAAAGTAAAAAAAAAATTTAAACATTACTACGTGAGTAGATTTCAGAAATGTGCGTTGGAATAAGCAAAAATCTAAAAGTGTATGTATACGCAAAAAAAAAAATCTACTACAGAGCTTGATAAATCTCCTTCATTGTTCTTAGGAAGATAAACTGCAGTCAAAGTCTGGCAAAGGCCTACCCCCCCCTCCCTTTGCATGGAAAAACATGCAAGCTCAAGTGAGCCAAATGTACATTTTAATGAGAGGAACAGGTGAGGCGGCTGTCCCCCGACAACTTAAGTGTATGGCCAGCTTAAGACTATGGATCGAGTGATTAAAGATCAGAATAGGGTTTAACTGTGTTAGAGGTAACTGTGCATAGAAAACAATGATAGAAGGCAATGTAACTTTAATTGATGCAGCAGCTTTAATCGATAAGTGATGTCACATAACTGTGCGCTGCAGCGGCCTTTACTAAACCTAATGAGACATTAAATAGACTTAACTGTCCAGCTCCAAATAAAGGCTTAAACTGCTTGGTAAACCAGCTGTACTGTAGAATATTCTTTTCAGTCTGCCACTGTTAGGAATCCCATGCTCTTTAAATGTCATCTGTAATACATAATGAATTAATGGTATCTTTAGGCTACAGGTACACAACTGTATAATGCAGTCATGTGGATGAAGGGCTCGGGGGCATTAACTGGTGGCCATCTTTTTATGCCGTAGGACCTTTGCGTGCAGTGTTTATATGTACTGCATCTCTGTGCCATAATAAGTCATTGTGCCTCCTTACCAGTCCTACACTACAGCATTGTTTGTCTGATGTACTGTCTGAGATCAGTGGGCTTTCAGGAATAATGGGCTGTTACACACACACATATATATATATATATACATACAGTGGTCCCTCAAGTTACAATATTAATTGGTTCCAGGATGACCATTGTATGTTGAAACCATTGTGTGTTGAGACCATGACTCTATGGAAACCTGGCAATTGGTTCTGAAGCCACCAAAATGTCATCCAAAAAATAGGAAAAAGTGAGGATTAAAGATAAATAAGTAGATAACTAATATAGATAAAGCAAGTCCTTACATAGAAAAGTAATAAAGATCTGCTGGGAGCTGTAAATTACTGTCTATTTCAGTGTTTCCCAAAGAGGGTGCCTCCAGCTGTTGCAAAACTAAAACTCCCAGCATGCCCGGACAGCTTTCGGCTGTCCGGGCATGCTGGGAGTTGTAGTTTTCCAATAGCTGGAGGCACCCTCTTTGGGAAATACTGGTCACTGTAGAGGAAAGAAGCTTCATCAGGGTCCTGTACAGAACACACAATGTCCTAAAAAAATAGTAAAATGGAGCTGCCCTCACCTAATGCCCAAAGGAGAAGCTAACCCTGGCACAGGTAAAGAGTACAGAACATGTAATACCTTCCTGTACTGTAGGGGACGCTACCAGACACCAGTCAGTGCATGCACTTCAGTAATATAGGTAAAGAGTACAGAACATGTAATACCTCCCTGGACTGTAGGGGACGCTACCAGACACCCGTCAGTGCATGCACTTCAGTAATACAGGTAAAGAGTACAGAACATGTAATACCTCCCTGGACTGTAGGGGACGCTACCAGACACCCGTCAGTGCATGCACTTCAGTAATACAGGTAAAGAGTACAGAACATGTAATACCTCCCTGTACTGTAGGGGGCGCTAACAGAGACCAGTCAGTACATACACTTCAGTAATACAGGGGTTTTACCAGTGAATGTCCATTCTGATTGGTCAGTTCTTCCAGCCATTGACATGTTTTGCAGATTCCATAGCATTGTATGTTGAGTCTGGTTTCAAGTTACAATGGTCCAGAAAAGACCATTGTATGTTGAAACTATTGTATGTTGAGGCCATTGTAAGTTGAGGGATCACTGTATGTATATGTATATATATATATATATATATATATATATATATATATATATATATATATTATTTATTTATTTATTTATTTATTTTTTTCCCATCAGTGCCGTGTGACTAGAAATCTCTCCAATAGTTTTGGATGAAGAAACATTTTGATGAGATTTAACCTCATTTCAGGACAAATTGCTAACATTTCCATACCGACAAAACTATAATTCCAGGCTTCTCTAGTAATTTTTTCTCTTTTAAATTCAGGACAAGCCTTTGCTAGCTCATGCGCTACAAATCTTCTCAAGTTGATGTGTACATTAACTAATGGAGAAAGTTCATTTGTTAAACTTTGAGGATTTACATAGCAATGCCTGCTGTAGGAGAACCATGAGCCAAGAAATGGTATTTCATGGGCTAGCAGCCAAAGCCTTCTATGGTTGTAGAAAAATGTTCCTTACCTTGATACCAATATTAGCGTCTACTTATACAGTATATGTACATAAAATAGGGAAAGTGACCATTGTGTGAAAACAAATAACATTCTGATGCCCATTAACAGCTGATCTCTTGCCATGTGAAATTACATTTAGAATTGGATTGTTTTTTGCTGGCTCCATATTACTTGTGCTCCTTTTTTTTTATATCCAACCACCATTAGGTTTCCACTCAGTTTTTTTCTGGTGTTTTTTTAAATACTGCCACTGCGGTTTTTGAACCAAAGGTAGAAATGTATTCATAAGGTATTTATAAATATTAAATAAGGTTTTAGGACTTATACTCCTTCCCGCTGGATCTACTACTGACTTTGGCTCAAAAACTGCAGTGGCAGTTCTCCAAAAAAATGCCAGAAGAAAAAACCTGTCAGGGAACTTAGCCTTAGGCTGGTTTTACAAACAGCATTTTTTTGTTAAAATACTATTTTTTTGTGTGGTATTTTTTATTTAATTTTTTTTATCTTTTGTTGCACTTAGTTTTCTGTCCAGATGTTAACTTAAAGCCTATAGTGAAATATAAAAAGCACGACATGCAGTATTGTGTAGTTTATGGTGTTTTTATACTTCTTTTGGGGTAGGTGGCACTTTTTTTCCACATTGCTGCATGCTCTGCATATAAAAAAAAATGTTCTGGTGTTTTTCCATAGACTTTTCTGTACGACTGTACGAAATTTTCATTTAGTTTTGTTTCATATTTTTTAGTTTGGGTAAAATTTTCGGTTCGGTAATTTTTTCAGGTATGATTTCTCGGATACATTCTGTATTCGGAGTATCGTATTCATTTTTCCATTAACTTAATTTAGTTTTGTTTCTTTTTTTTGTTCTTTTTCTTTTTTGTCCTTTTGCCGGAGTACCACGAAAAAGAAAGAGGCTGTAGGGAATTGTGAGAAACGAATTACATTTTTTAAATTCGAAGGGAACCCCAGAGATCGGAAAATTGGAAGACAGGTTCCCTTCGAATTTAAAAAATGTAATTCGTTTCTCACAATTGTTAGTTCGCTCATCTCTAAAGATAATGTTTAATTTTATGTGATTTATGAATACATAATGTAATGTTGAATGAATGTATGAATCAAGAAGGATTGCTGCTTGAATGATTGATGTGTTTGATTGACGAGTGATTTATGTATAACGTGTCATATTGGTTATTTTTATTATATTTTTTATGTTGATATTTATAGTAAAATATGTGATTTTTATATATACTTATTGTTAATACATTAATTTTTATGTAATGTGTATTTTTTGGAATATGTAAATATGTTAGATACGTGATTTACACTTGCGCTAACCCAGCGTCTCTGCTTCCCAATGAACTAGGGTCCCTCTAGCTGTTGCAAAACTACAACACCCAGCATGCCCTGACATCCAAAGGATGTCCGGGCATGCTGGGAGTTGTAGTTTTGCAAAAGCTGGAGGCATCCTGGTTCGTTGGAAAATACTGCACTAACCTATTTCTGTTTTTCTGTTTTTAAATTTCCCTCTCCGTTTAGTAAACTGGTTAGTAGGTTAATGAAATGCATAATTAATTGCCGTGGGGATTTTTTTTATTGATAAAACCACAAACGTTCTAAAGGGCAATTATCAAATTATGTCTGTGGTTTTGTCAATAAAAATATTTCCCGTGGCAATTATCTATGCATTTCATTAACCTACTAAACCAGTTCAATAAAGGGAGAGGGAAATTTAAAAAAGAAAAAACAGAAATAGGTTAGTGCAGTTTTTCCCAACAAACCAGGGTGCCTCCAGCTGTTGGCTGTCAGGGCATCAGTGTGTTGTAGTTTTGCAACAGCTGGAGGCACCCTGGTTTGTTGGGAAACAGAAACACTGGGTTAGCGCAAGTGTAAAACACGTATCTAACATATTTTACATGTTCAAAAATACACATTACATAAAAATTTATGTATTAACAATAAGTATATATTAAAATCACATATTTTACTATAAATATCTACATAAAAAATATAATAAAAATAACAAACATGACACGTTATACATAAATCAATCATCAATCAAACACTTCAAACACATCAATCATTCATGCAGCATTCATTCATTTATTCAATACCTCATCCCATAAAATTATACATTATCAATGTTACGATCTCCACGTCTCTTATTTTCCATGCACCCGCTCCCCATAATGGTCCTCTGCTTCTAAACAAATTTTGTTTTTCACAATTTTGTAGGCATGTACAATTCGTTTTGTTACGAATTCAGATTCATTCGGATGTAAATATTTTGTATATTCGAATCAATCTGAATGTACGAAATATGAACAATTCAGACAAAAATAAATTTCTTACTAAACAAATTGCACTTGTCTATTGTGAAGCAACAGGAAAAATGGGGGAGATTTATCAAAACCTGTGCAGAGGAAAAGTTGCCCAGTTGCCCATAGCAACCAATCAGATTGCTTCTTTCATTTTTAACAAGGCCTCTGCAGAATGAAAGAAGCGATCTGATTGGTTGCTATGGACAACTTAGTCACTTTTCCTCTGCACATGTGTTGATAAATCTCCCCCAATGTGTGTACAAAATGGACTAAATAGAACACAAGACTAAACCAAAAAAGCATGTTACGTTTAAGAAACATTGCCTTTAAAAAGGGCATTTTCCTTGCATTTTGTAATATAATGTAGCACTTGTGAACATTAGAGATCCACAACTAATTGTACAAAGTAGCATATTTGGCTATGGGCCTTATTGGTTTGAAATGCATTAGCTGTGACATTCTGTTTTGTACCCTGTGCTGTGTCCTATAGATTTTAATCTATAAAACCACAGGCTTTTTTATTGCATAGTGGACCTTTTTTCCATTGTAAGATGGTGCTATTATTGCTACAGATTATGCTAGGCTTCCATTTGTACAGGCATTTAAATATTAATTTTATTACATTTGGCAAAAAACATATACTGTATAGCATTTCTGCAAATTGACCCAGCTTTCAGTAAAATGTAAGGCATCAAAAGAGAAATTGGACTTAAAAGTGCATATGGTGATGAGATTGTTGGAATTCCATGAGCGCTGAGAAGAAATGAACCATTTGAATTTTAATACAACATAGTGAGTAATGGCCATAAAGAATGAAATGGATTTCCTTGAGAGTTCATTTATTTCAGGAATATACACACCACAAAACTGGTAGGCCTGAATTCCCATGATATATGAGAATGTACTGTAAATTTGATGTGGAATTTTCGAGGTAATCCATAACCTCTAGACTGATGTTAATATGAAGGGGATTAAAACTGTGATTTCTATCATGTGCTGGAATTGATGACAACGTTAAGAAGGAAGTAATATAAATTCCTGATACGTACAGAAGTATCTGCATGAAGAGAAGAAGCCCTGGGGGTAGTATGGCTATAGGCTTTTTATTTATTTATTTATTTATTTTTTACATTTTCATTATTTGTAAAATAGGAAATAGGGGATTTATTTATTATTGGGGGTAGTGGATTATTCATGTTTATTAAAACCATGTATTGTCCTAATAATGATAACTTTTATTATAATGATAATATTGATATAGCGCCAACAAATTCTGCAGCACTTTAAAATAAGATAGGATTGAGCAGAAACAAACACAGTACAATGAGCAATAACTTCACTTTATACATATTGATGGACATCTACGTAGACCATGAGAGATTTATGAACCACTAAAGACCACCTGGAGATGAATTGGCTTTGCTGCTATACAGAATCGAGCTAGATCTAGTCAACAGCAGTATACATTGGAACATTTTAAAATGGAAAACATATATAATAGTTAATGTTACCCAAATTGCCTGCCACTAATGCTTCATGAAGTGTCTGCTATATATATACTCAGGTACCCTGCTCGTACTATTTATATTTATAGCAGTATGGAGATAAAATGCTGTGAAATGTGACTGTCTATAAAGCAAACATGGAGATCACTGTATCAGGATTCTGGCATTATAAGGTTATCCGACATCAGAAAATTGCAGAACATCACAGGTATGTTGGAATAGCAACAAAAATACATGCAGACCATGGCGGATCCGCAGAGAGCCTGTTGACTTATAGAGTACCTGTCACCAAATAAAACTTTTAATATAGTGTTCCTTGTGTAATTAGCAGACACTTTCTCTTTCTTTTAAAATTATCAACATAAATTGCCATGACCGACTTGGGGGTGGGGGTGGGGGGGACAGGGAGAGTGAGCCCTAAGCTGTGCCTAGTAACACTCTCCCTGCCTACTTGCTCCTACACCCTAAGCGGTGAATCGACAACTTGGAGCTGGTCCCTCCCTGAGCTACAGTGCAGTGGCATAAAAACAAATAATATACATAGTCGGTCACAGACCTGAAATGGAAAACTACCAGATATACCAGACAGGATACAAATACTAACAGGGCAGAATATAGTGTATTCACAAACAGTTCATAAACCCAAATCAGGTAAACGGCAGACATAGATAAAATGAACAACACTAGGCATGGTACAAGTATACAGCAGAATCCAAGATACGCAGGGGATGAACAGAAGAACTGAAAGCTAAAACACTAAACTGATCTGGTAACCTAGGACACTGTTCACACTGGACACAGATAACAAATATGAACTTCATAAAAACAGATACAAGAAAACCAAACTCTACAATGTAGAGGAACACTGATCAGGATACTAGAAAGGATATTTCTCAATTTTCAAAACAGGATATATGACAAGATACAAGACTAGAACTGGATGAGTCTAACTAGACTCCAGGATACCAAACATGGATTATAAAATATGAGCCTCACAGTTTGAACACAGACTAAGCAGAACAGAAATAAATCCTAAAAACCGACAGATGTAACAGACTAAAATATACAATAAACAAGACTATTTAACCATGGCTAAAACTCAGATAAAATATCACAAGATAAATACAAAGTGCATGCTCACGCAGACTTGGAAGTATATTGCACAAACAAACACCATAGTAGCATTATTGCACAAAATAACCAGCAGCTACAATGCAGGAGAACTCACCTTTCTCATTCGTTTAGGGCATTAGCTATTCCCTATCCATGGAGAAAATCAAACTGCTCAGAATAAACTGGTGTGTGAATACACACCTAAACAGAAATATACAAAAACAAATAAACGGACATTACATAAATATGTTTAAAATGTAATATAAAAAAGGCCACTAGGTGGCTCTGTTCTGCTCCCTGCCACAATTAATACAGTGAATTCGGTCTACTCCCGGCCTCGCAGGAGTCCGTACCCAAGAATGGCTTCTCTGCACGGAGCTTGATTGTCAGCTGTACAGAAAGTGAAAGCTCCACAGATTCTCACAGAAATCTGCACAGTCTGACAGCTGAAGGAGAGTCTCACGGATAGCAACACAGACTGAAACATGCACAGAGCTTGAGGACTTCTATTCATCACAATGCTGCAACCTTGTGAGGGCGGAAGTTGTCCCCCAGCAGGCTTCAGTGATGTCATGCCTGCTGGAAAACACCCACTTTCTCCTGCTGGGAAATTGCACTATGCGAGCAATAAGGAAGGTATGATATGCTTTTTAAAGTTCTGAAATAGTTTTTAAGGGCAGGAGGGGTGTTAGGAGTAGTGTCAGTCATGCTGCCTATGACTGAAGCAGCAAATCACTGATCTTGAGGAAGAATATAAACTCGCTATATATTTTTTTTTAACTAGCTACTGTTGTTACTCCTCTGCCATTCTATAGTATAATACTGGCTGCTATATAAAATTGGGAAGATTGTAATGAAATGTTAACAGTTTTATGAAAAATATAATTTGAAAACTATGGTGTATGAATGTGTTGGAAAAACAAAATGGGAATAAAAGAGCCCACTCTTGGCAAATCTAGTGCATGCAGCATTGGAAGGAAGCATTGGCTCAGTATAATATAATCTTCAACAATGTGTCATAAGTGTGAAAGAGAAAAAAACATAAATCAAGTGCTGTGTCAGTGGCATATATATATAGCAACAGGAGAATACAGCAGCACACTATATATGTATATATATATCTCAGCAGCAGGCTGTAAGGACAGAAAATCTTGAAATGGAAACTGAAAACATATCACAACCAGTAAAACAGCCTGGTGTTTATAGCTTGTGATAAGAGATAAAAAAGTATTGTGTGTTGTTCCAGTAAAAAAAATATAGTGTGTTGAACAGTATTCCATTACAGACTTTCACATTGAGTTCCTACAAGTTCACACTTTAATCACTATGATTTGTGACTAACAATAAGAATATATATATATATATATATATATATATATATACACCGTATACTGTACATGTTTATACAGAATCGTGCAATGTTTACAGGCGTCTTCATTTTCCTTTAATTATTTAACAAGAAAACCTCCCTTGACTTCCAAGGTCCTTAGTTGTTCTTTTGTGTGCAGTCTATTATATATTATCTCTTTGTCCAGGTGACCATAATCATAACAATTTTCATTAACAATCAAATGACAATCATAATTCTACAAATACTGTATTGTGATTGTATTGTTATTTGTAACATATAAAAAAAGTTGTTCAAACTTTAGCTATTGGAAGAGGAAAAGTATACAAGCATCAGTGCAGGAGAATAATGCAATGATGATGATGCATTAGCCTCTTACACATGATAAATCATTCTTATTAAAGCTATATTCACACATTCAGGTTTTAATTGCAGAACACGGTATTTCCCAGAAAAAGAAAAAAAGATACATGGTTTAAGAAACATTTTCAAATGAGAAAACCTAATTAAAAGAGGTTTTTCCATCTCATCCACAAAATTGGGGATAACAAGCATATAGGGACCCCCACTGAGAGCGGGGACAGGATTGTCTCCAGGATGAATTGTGTGGACTACACCTGCACGGTCATCATTCCATTCATTATCTATAAGGCCACCAAACTTTTTCGAGCACTGAACTCGGGAATGTTCAGCGGCACTAGACAATGAATGGATTTGTGAATGAAGGAAAATGATTTCCAGCTTTCGTACCTCTCCCCCCAGCTTGCTAACTTCATGAGATGGGAAAACCCCTTTAATAGAGAGGGGTCCCTTATTCTGGGCCCTCATCTATTAGCCGAGTAGGGAGTCACTAGAAAGAGCAAGTTCAGCTTTAGCGGATCTGGTAAGTTCATGCATTACAAAGATGTCCCATTTATTTCAGTGGTACTTTATTTCACTTGAGGTGGTGTCTTTAACAAAAATTGACAACAACAATCATAGTAATAACAATAATAATAATAGTGTTTTATATATATATATAAAACACCAACATGATCCACAGCCCTTTAAAATACGGAGATTGTATATATAAACTAAATCAGACGTTAGCAAACCAAACTTGAGGTGTAAGGGTCCTGCTCACAACAATGTGGAATATTGTTATTAAATGCCGTTAAAGGGGTTATCCAGGAATTGAAAATCAGTGGTTATTTCTTTCAAAAACTGCTCTGTCTGTCTGTCTCCCGGTTGGGTGTAGTTCTGCAGCTCAGTTCATTGAAATGAATGGAGCCAAATTGTAATACAACACCCAACCTGGAGACAGACAGGGAGCATTTAAAAAAAAAAAAAAAAAAAAAGCTATGTTTTTCTTTTCCTTGATAACCCCTTAAAATGAAAAGATCTGAATCTCAAGGAATAACTTGGAGGCTCAGAGGTTTAATGGAAAGGAATCAGATTAGGGAATGGGATAGGCCAGACTAAGAAGATATGTTTTTAGAGCACTGGTAAAACTATGAATATCAGGAATGAAACTGATTGTTCATTCGGTGCAGTGTATTACAGAGAATGGGTGCAGAGAAAAGCCTTGGAGATGGGAGGTTTGGAGTATGGAGGATACTTTAGGCCTCTCTCATAGAGGAATATAGTTATAGTTTTGTTTCCTTACTGAACTTTTTTTTAAAGATAAGATGTTATCCTTTTTTGCTGTGATCTTTGTAAGGATGTAAATTTATAGCACAATATGGGGAATTTATCAATATATTATTTGTGCCATTTTTTGGAAAGAAAAAATGAATCTGCCCCAAAGCAGTTCCTGCTTTCTGTTCTGTCCCACTACACAGGAATTGCCCACTTGGCCAATAGCTTGCCACAGAGGTGACCCATCTCAGTTAGTGATTGGCTGAAAAAGCACTTCTTATGTTTTGAGATAGAGAACAGGAATTGCTGACAGTGGCGACTATTGGAATTCCACCAGCAGTGGAATTGGCATCAATAAGTACATATTTATAGTTTTTTCCTGATACACTAAGCAGTTTTACAAGATTAAATGGGTACTCCGGTGAAAAACATTTTTTTTTTTTTCAATCAACTGGTGCCAGAAAGTTAAACAGATTTGTAAATTACATCTGTTTAAAAATCTTAATCATTCCAGTACTTATCAGCTGCTGTATACTACAGAGGAAGTTATTTTCTTTTTGAATTTCCTTTCTGTCTGACCACAGTGTTGACACCTCTTTTCATGTCAGGAACTGTCCAGAGCAGGATAGGTTTTCTACGGGGATTTGCTCATGCTCTGGACAGAGGTGTCAGCAGAGAGCACTGGGGTCAGACAGTAAAGAAATTCAAAAGAACTTCCTGTGGCGCATACAGTAGCTGATAAGTACAGGAAGGATTAAGATTTTTAAATAG
The DNA here is from genome assembly GCF_029499605.1 of Hyla sarda. Classification (NCBI taxonomy): domain Eukaryota; kingdom Metazoa; phylum Chordata; class Amphibia; order Anura; family Hylidae; genus Hyla; species Hyla sarda. The sequence goes on from NC_079192.1 coordinate 157,372,609, forward strand.
AAGTAATTTAGAAATCTGTTTAACTTCCTGACACCGGTTGATTTTAAAAAATATATGTTTTCCACCGAAGTACCTCTTTTTTTTAAACTTAAAGATAATCCAAAATGTGTTGCATTTAATGGTATATGCCTTGTAATAATTTGGCACAATTCTCACCAACAAACTATGAAGTGCAAGTCTCAATAAATCTGCTACAACATTCTTCCTTTGATCACTCCCATTTATGAAATCTTTCATATCATTTGTGCTGTAGACCCTGGAAGTGAGATGAGAAATGTGATGAGTTTGCACTCCCATACTGAGAGCATAATGAAATGATGTACCTTTCAGTGAACATTGTTTTCCTGGCCACATGCTTAAAACACTAATATTTCATTGTTTTTTCTTGTATTTCCCATGGGTGAACACTCCTTTCTGTATGTCACATTTTTGAAGGCCTCTCCCAGAAGAAGCATTTAGTGTTATCAATGTGGTGTTTTTACTAAAAGACATTTAGTTCCAGAAATATTTCCCAATGGCCGACACCTTCCTACTTGAAAATAGCGTAATAATAATCCTATAAATATAATTAAGATATTTTATGCATTACACATAGAACTTTTACGAAGGAAATATATTTGCCATTTTATTTGGTAGATGGAGGGAGGCTTTGTAGAAGTGCAGAAAGAGAATAGACAAAATGCATCAAATTGACATCTCCCACATAATGTTCCGATAACCTTGTGAGGCACAGCAAGTTCTTGTTTTCTCTGCACATATGTTATACGTTTGGTTCCGTATTTCTTATAAAAATAATATTGGCAAAGTATATTAATACTCTGTTGTGTTCCACATCAAGAACTACGGGCAGTACAGCACTTACATAATAGACACTACAAATTTAATTTACTGTTCTTCACCTGCCTACCCTGCTGGGGTTCCAATTGAATTACAAAATTGATCTTTGTTGTTAATTCTGCACTGAGATTACTTAAAATGGAAACTAATGGCAAAATTAGAGTAGAACATTATGTGAAAGGTCAAATGGGTCATGAATGAAGCTATGCATAATAGAGCAAGGATACATTCTTTGAACATGCCAATAAGATCATCAGCTGCTCATTGCTACAAATTGGTGGCAGTAGTGACACTGACATTATTAGTCTTGGCTGTCACTGAAGAACATACATATGATGGACAAGAACAAGCCTTTCTGTTTTTAAAGTCTAGTGCTATTGTCTTGTACCTAGTGTAGGTTCTTAATCTATATTCCCAATGTACATGCCAAGTCTATAGGAGCTTATCTCAAAGTGTTTCGGACATGCTTTTTAAAATTGGCAGCACAGTGTATGATTATAGAATTGTGAATACAGTGCCGCTGGCGACGTTATGTGCGGCCTCCTGGCAGGCACTGGAGTAAGTGGCAGGGCTGGGAGCTTTTAGATCTTAGTTCCGCCACTCTGTGGCCGCTGCACACAAGGTTCTGACACTAAAGTGTTCTCCTGTTCGCAGCGCCTCGGTCAGACCTGCTGACCGGGCGCGCTGCGATAATGTCCCCAGCCGGGATGCGATGCGGGACGCGCCCGCTCACGATGCGCATCCCGACCCACTTACCAGACTCGTTCCCCGTCTGCGCTGTCCCAGCGCGCGCGGCCCCGCTCCCTAGGGCGCGCGCGCACCGGGTCTTTGCGATTTAAAGGGCCGATGCGCCACTGATTGGCGCATGGGTTTTAATCAGTACCTTCACCTGTGCACTTCCCTATTTATACCTCACTTCCCCTGCACTCCCTCGCCGGATCTTGTTGCCATTGTGCCAGTGAAAGCGTTTCCTTGTGTGTTCCTAGCCTGTGTTCCAGACCTCCTGCCGTTGCCCCTGACTATGATCCTTGCTGCCTGCCCTGACCTTCTGCTACGTCCGACCTTGCTCTTGTCTACTCCCTTGTACCGCGCTTATCTCAGCAGTCAGAGAGGTTGAGCCGTTGCCGGTGGATACGACCTGGTTGCTACCACCGCTGCAAGACCATCCCGCTTTGCGGCGGGCTCTGGTGAAAACCAGTAGCAACTTAGAACCGGTCCACCGACACGGTCCACGCCAATCCCTCTCTGGCACAGAGGATCCACCTCCAGCCTGCCGAATCATGACAAGGACCTTGTGTGCTAGCGTGAGTAAGTGGCTGTCTGGTGGCTGGGCAGGGGCCAGCCCCTGTGGGCCCACTGGGCAGTCTGCCTACTGGAAACTTTCCCGGTGTCTTGGTAGGCCAGTCCGGCCCTGGCTGTTAGAACTAAAGAAAACAAATTAATTTAGAAAATAATACTTAGACTAGACAGTCTAATGTTTTGTTCCCTTATTTTGGTCCTCGTTTTGGTCAGTATTTTTCCTAATATCAGGAGTGGGTCCAAAAGATGCAAATGTTTCCATTATCGTTTTTTTTCTGTGTTGGTTCTCTTTCGGATAAAAATACCATACCAAAAGAGTGGGAAGAAAGCCTTAAAAAGCACATTTATCACAGTGGCTAAAGCCTAGAGATGTATCCTGTTATTATAAATGGCCAAGCCCTGTTCCCTGCACTAGATATGGAAATTGAAAAGCTGGGTTAAGTGGGTAGAGTTATAAATAGTCATCGTATGTAGTCCTGATGACAGATAGGGGCATGCTGCTTGGGACTGGTGTGGTAGATAGTTTTCTCCCTGTCAATTTGCCCACTGGTTGATATTCATTGTACACTTATATTCATTTCCCTTGAAATTGTTACATTTAGAAACCTAAAAGGCAGTTTGTAGTGGCTGAACATCTCCTTTAAGCCAGACATGCCAACCTGCAGTTTTAGAGTAACTTGTTTCATATTAATTTCCATTATACTGCTGGCTCATGTAAAGCCATCACTTCTGAGTCTCCTATAAATTTGTTAGCTGTATGCATTTGGTCTTTTTTATTGCAATGTGTAAGGAAAGTGAGGGAGCAGCAGAATTGCTAATTGGAAAAGATTTAGCTCCTGAGCTCATTCCATCACTGTGTTAATCCGAGCCAAGAAGATGACACCTTTGCCTCACGCTACTGTATTGCAAATGTAAACTTCATCTTTTTAATGAACGGCAGGGTGTCAATAAAAGAGGAGCAGAGTTTCCCAATCTGTATATTTAATGTGCAGCTGTGAATTAAATCAACCATCCAAAAAAACAGCTTACTTGTGGAATGAAAGCCATATAATACTTTATGTTCCCTCATGGAAACAGTGTTTTCTTTCTGGAGATCTGTCTACCCAGATCATGTCTGCTTGTACCGTAAACTGTTGACCTGCAACATTTACTGTATGTATCCTACTGCTATTGAACTCTGCTCAAATATCACAAATACTTTTACGCCTCCATATGTTTCAGTTTTTATACTTTGGCTGTAGGAATGTTTGCATATTACCGTATTTTTCGCCCTATAGGACACACCGGCGTATAAGACGCACCCTATTTTTAGGTGCAAAATCTAAAAAAATTTAAGATTTTGAACCCAATAGTGGTCTTCAACCTGCGGACCTCCAGATGTTGCAAAACTACAACTCCCAGCATGCCTGGACAGCCGTTGGCTGTCCGGGCATGCTGGGAGTTGTAGTTTTGCAATATCTGGAGGTCCGCAGATTGAAGACCACTGCATAGGAGGTGATGCTCACGTGTCCCCGCCGCTCCGGACCCGTCACCGCTGCCCTGGATGTCGCTCCATCGCTGTCGCCGTGTCCCTGTCGCTCCGTAACGTCTCTGCTGCCGGCCGGGTATCCTTGCTCTCCGTCGCCTTCATCACGTCGTTACGCACGCCGACGCACATACGCGACGACGAGGAAGGAGAGCGCCGGCCATACAGGGGATCCCTGAACGGAGAAGACACCGAGGAGGCAGGTAGGGTCCCTCCCGGTGTCCTGTAAGCAGTAACCCGGCTATTCAGTCGGGCTGTTCGGGACCGCGGCGGTGAAATGGCGGCGGTCCCGAACAGCCCGACTGAACAGCCAGGTTAGTGTCCCTTTCCCTTTAGACGTGGCGGTCAGCTTTGATCACTGCGTCTGAAGGGTTAATACAGGGCATCACCGCGATCGGTGATGTCCTGTATTAGCCGCGGGTCCCGGCCGTTGATGGCCGCAGGGACCACCGCGATAGGGGTGTATTGGCCGTTTAAGACGCACCGACTTTTTCCCCCCAGTTTTGGGGAAGAAAAAGTGCGTCTTATACGGCGAAAAATACGGTAAACTTTCAGCTTTAGAAGAGAAATATTGTTTTGTGTCTGAGAATAAGTATCCATTAAATCCAATTATTACCTCTAGTATTACCCTAGATAACCTAATCAATTGTATTAGCTTCATGTGAGTGTTTTTCTATTTTTTAAATAAACTCTTCAAAAGGTATTTTGTTGTGAAACAAAAGCCGCACTACTTATGTTTTTTCTATGTAACTTTTGTCCTGTGCTATTATTTAGTTTGCCTACCTTGTGCTATTACAGAGGCCATAGTTTGCTCCATACCAAGCTTCTTAATTATTATTTATTTATTTTGCCGTTTAAAAACTTGTTTGGTTTCATGCACATCTGCGTCAGAGGTTGCGTAAGGAGCGTCCGTGGAAAATTCGAGTAAAAAGTCTTGTAAAAAAAAAAATAGCACAGCATGTAATGCAGGTTCGTACATTATGGACACAATGATGGAAACCTGACTGAACCAACTGTAGTCAATATGGTCTGTTGGGTACCAATGGTGTCTACCGTGTGTGATCTGGCACTGCCATTATTATTGTTGTTCTCTGACAGGACAGAGTGATAAATAAAATTACCGCAGTGCAAACCAATGAATTTGCCCAATAAAAAATCCTTGGTATCAGGTGAAATATTGTGCATTTGCATTGCATATATCTTGTATATCTATCTTGTATATTGTATATCTTTCTGACACGATAGTAGAATAATACTCTACAGTTTTATCACACACTACCACCAAACGCTTCAATGATGAGGAAAATGTATTTGTCTATATGGATTCAGTTTACAATACATGTATAAATGCTCGCTTAAATAGGATGAGTTGCAGTACCAGGCATGTCTGCTCATGAGCCACTCTGTATATGTCACAATATGTATGGACTCTTTGCTCACCAGCAGGGACCCTCACCAAAAAAGGGATACATTTCCCAGAGAAATAGTATATCAGTGAGCAAACGCTACCATTCCTTTTATTCACACATAATATAATGCCACAGTCTTCTTGATGAATGAGCTATTATGTTGTGCTGGTCCTAAATGGGTACTCTGGCAGTTAACTTTTTTTCCCAAAACCATGGCCAGCCTGCCGGCATTCGGACGCCCCCGTGGATAGGGGATAAGTGTTATATCACTGCAGATGTCCTTAATAATATAAAAAGAAGAAATAATAAGTATTTAGTGGTTGCTAAAGCAATCCTATATTGTGAAAATCCAGACACATTGGACTGACATGAAATATGGGCTGATTACATTTTGTACATGTTTTCAAAGCACCACGGTTTGTAATAGAAGATTTATGAAGTACATATGCTGCTTATGAATCCAACACTTCAAGGAATAAGGCCGCTGACCCACAGACCTTCATATCTAGTTGACTGAGTGGTTTACAAGTATGATTAATAAATGGCTTATATGGGAAGTCAGCAGATATACTGTAATATGTTTCCTTGCACTTAGATCTTTCTCTTCTGGATATCCTATAAATGTCATTAGGTCGGCTCTAAATGAATAACAACATCACTAAAACCGCCGCTTGTCAGCAGATGCACAAGCCCTATACATCTGAGGTGTGGAGGTTGTTACAGCCATTTCATCCATTGTTTTAATTGTTCATTACATTTTTTCTTCTATGCTTTCATTGATGATCATCATCATTTTTTTCACTAATGTGTTTTAAAAATTCTACTTTGATTCTGAATACAGTCTTGACTTGTTTGGGTGGACTAAGGTGTTTTTTTAGGATGTTTTATTAATTTGTCCAGGTAAAATTCTTAGAAATGAGATGTTGGATTAAACATGTAGTTGGTACTATTGGGTTTCTTTTTTATATTTCTTAATACAGTAATACCAGCCCTGTTATTACAGTCATCCCTCAACTTACAATGGCCTCAACATACAAAAGTTTCAACATACAATGGTCTTTTCTGGACCATCGTAAGTTGAAACCAGACTCAACATACAATGCTACAGACAGTCCAGATCTGCGAAACATATCAATAGCTGGAAGAACTGACCAATCAGAATGGACATTCACTGGTAAAACCCCTGTATTACTGAAGTGTATGCACTGACTGGTGTCTGATAGAGCCCCCTACAGTACAGAGTGGTATTACATGTTCTGTACTCTTTACCTGTACCAGGGTTACCTGCTCCTTTGGACACCAGGTGAGGGTGACTCCATTACTTTTTTAGGACATTGTGTGTACCCCGAAGAAGCTCCTGTCCTCTACATAGACCAGTGTTTCCCAAGCAGGGTGGCCCCAGCTGTTGCAAAACTACAACTCCCAGCATGCCCGGACAGCCTTTGGCTGTCCGGGCATGCTGGGAGTTGTAATTTTGCAACAGCTTGAGGCTCCCTTCTTTGGAAACACTGACATAGACAGTGATTACAGCTCCCACCAGATCATTCCTACGTTTATATGTAAGGACTTGCTTTATCTATATTAGTTATCTACTTATTTTTCTTTAATTCTCACTTTTTCCTATTTTTGGATGACATTTTGGGGCTTTAGAACCAATTACCAGGTTTGCATAGAGTTCTGGTCTCAACATACAATAGTTTCAACATACAATGGTCATCCCAGAACCAATTAATATTGTAACTTGAGGGACCACTGTACTTATCTTACATACTACCTGTATAGCAGCTTATAATATTACAGCTGCATTGTATTAAATTATAAGAAATGATTTGTTTATTACATAATATTAGAAGATAATGCCCAGGTAACAGAGGATGGAAGGTTTTAGGTTATGCTTAGAAGGAATGGTCTTTCTGAAAAACTACTATTACCTTATGTTCTTCTGGCTCCTGGTCCTGCTACGTGTCCTTTATCTTGTACAACTTTTAAGTATGTTCTTTCATAATACGACATGCAGATTACACAAAAATTGTTTCTTAAACTGTGTGAAATGTGTGAGTACTGCATATAGGTTTGATCCTTTCGGAAGAAAGTCTGTGGAGTCTTTCCACCTTTCCTTATCAGACATAAGTTTCCTGGAGGAATGTTAAGTGTTTTTCTTTGCACACCACCACTTTACATTCCTTGAGTAGCTAAGGAGGAGGGCACCTGTCAGTGGGTGCACGGGGGAGTTTCCCACAGCTACAGCTAACACTAAAAGTACATTGGGTGACGTCAAAAACTTCATTCTTGAGGCTGCAACAAGGGAGGATCATTCTTTAGCTAATGAAAATCCAACGCTTAATAAATGGTGTACTGACGATCAACATTTCCCAGTATGCGCTCCTTTAGGTGAACTGAAATTATTTCTTGTTAACTTGTTTTATAATACCGTATTTTTTGCCGTATAAGACGCACTTTTTCTTCCCCAAAACTGGGGGGGAAAAGTTGGTGCGCCTTATACAGAATACCTGCGGCCATCAACGGCCGGGACCCGCTGCTAATACAGGACATCACTGATCGCGGTGATGCCCTGTATTAACCCTTCAGATGCGGCGATCAAAGCTGACTGCTGCGTCTGAAGCGAAAATAACACTAACCCGGCTGCTCAGTCGGGCTGTTCGGGACCGCCGCGGTGAAATCACAGCGTCCCGAACAGCTTACAGGACATCGGGAGGGACCATACCTGCCTCCTCGGTGTCTGCTCCGTGCCGGGATCCCCTGCATGGCCGGCGCTCTCTCCTTCGACGTCATCACGTCGTCGCGCACGCCGTCCCGTCATCCAATAGGAGCGGCGTGCGTAGCGACGTGATGACGGCGACGGAGAGCGTGGATCCTGGGGAAGAAGACGTCCGGAGCGTCGGGGACGCCCCGTGGACGCGGTGACAGCGATGGAACGACATCCAGGGCAGCGGTGACGGGTACGGAGCGGCAGGGACAGGTGAGTATTACCTCCTATATCAGTGGTCTTCAACCTGCGGACCTCCAGCTGTTGCAAAACTACAGCCGTTGGCTGTCCGGGCATGCTGGGAGTTGTAGTTTTGCAACATCTGGAGGTCAGCAGGTTGAAGATCACTTTTGGGTTCAGAATCTTTTTCTAGATTTTGGACCCTTAAAATAGGGTGCGTCTTATATGGCGAAAAATACGGTAAGTATTTTAGGAGATATCACATAAAAAAAAAAATAATTATGTATTATCAACATTCGAGATGAGCGAACTTACAGTAAATTCGATTTGTCACGAACTTCTCGGCTCGGCAGTTGATGACTTTTCCTGCGTAAATTAGTTCAGCTTTCAGGTGCTCCGGTGGGCTGGAAAAGGTGGATACATTCCTAGGAAAGAGTCTCCTAGGACTGTATCCATCTTTTCCAGCCCACCGGAGCACAGGAAAGCTGAACTAATTTATGCAGGAAAAGTAATCAACTGCCGAGCCGAGAAGTTCGTGACGAATCGAATTTACTGTAAGTTCGCTCATCTCTAATCAACATAATACAAAAGATATTTATTCAAGTCTGGTGTTTAGATGTTTCTGGCTCCTCCCTTGTACACACATATATCAAGCAATGACATCCTGGGCAACGGAACGTGTTGGGTTTGGGGGGGAGGGGGGTATTGGCACCTGCTTGGTTATCCTTCATCTGTTGTCCTTGGCCTTGCTTTCCCAGCACCTTATTTATTGTTCTGACACAGGTTGTATGGTTATAATTTGCTTTGAGGAGAGCTGTATACTATACTATTTATCCAATTTTTTTTGCATTATAGGCTAATAGGAACAGTGCAATACTTACCATATATAAGTCTTTGCCCCCCCCCCCCCCCCTGTAGTGTGGTGGCCTTTGTGCCTTTTAAATGTTTTTAAGTGTCTTGTTTGATGTGTATTGTTTATAAACTTATGTAATAAACTGATTTGGGTTAATACAACAATTGGGTGTGCACTACATGGTATATCCTCTTTTTCTTGTTGTAGTATCCTGGCTTCATTATCTATAATTAAGGTCAATAATGTGTCTTGAAGCTGGCTACACAAAGGTGATCCTGCAATGCCTGTTTTTTATTATAGAATTTCTCAAGATTAATAGTTTAGAGGGAAACCTCTCCAAGGCCACCTCTTGAAGGTCAACCCTGAACTAGACAAAATATTTCTGTGATAGATCTTTAATTCATAGCTCCCTGTATATTAAATCCTTTCTTCAACAAGATCATCAACTATTAGGCAGGTTATAAAATGTAATGTACATGTAGCTGCTTTCGGCACAGCATTGTTCACTGTTTGCAATTGAAAGATTGCAGGTATATGTCCCCAATGGGGACTAAAACATTGTGAAAAGATGTAAATGTTAATAAATGTGAGTAAGCCCCTTCCCTTTTAAAAGTTCAAGTCATCCCCCATTTCCCATTCTTCAAATAAAATAATGTAAACAAAAATATACATAAAGATATGTGGCATTACCACAAGCAGAAATGTCCAAACTATTCAAATGGACCTATTATATATGGAAGTGTCTGACTCAATAAACAAGTTCAAGGGGGATCTGGATGTTTTAGATCATATTAAAAGTCATGGATACAAGAATTATTTGGATAGATCGTTGATCCAGGGACTTATTTTGCCATACTGGTGTTGGCAAAGGAATTTTTCCTCTGTCCAAGGGCAAGTGGTATCAGCCTCACTGGGTTTTTGCTTTCTTCTAGAACAGTGTTTCTCAAGCGCGGTCCTCAAGTCCCCCCCAAGAGGTCATGTTTTCAGAATTTCCTTGGTCTTTCACACGTGATATAACTATGGTGATGCCTGATGCACTGACCATAATTAAATCACCCGTGAAAGACTAAGGAAATCCGTAATGAAATAGTCTTTTTATATGTATATACACACATATGGATGAATGTATTAAGAGGAGTATATATATATATATATATATATATATATATATATATATATAAAGCAAAATCATCTGTAGTTGCAGTATCTTGTAATACCTTTTTTTATTGGACTAACAAGATTATGTAGAGACAAGCTTTCGGGATTCCTCCCTTTATCAAGACGATAGACTACAGATAAGGATGAGGAGGCTCATCCTTATCTGTAGTCTATCATCCTATTGCTATACAATTTATGGCCCAACTCAATGTCCATTCTCCACATATGTTGTTTTAACCCCTGCATATTTTGTGAGATAGAACCTGTGTTTTCTCCTTGTGAGCTCAGATTTGCTTATGACTTGATAAAGGGAGGAATCCCGAAAGCTTGTCTCCACATAATCTTGTTAGTCCAATAAAAAAGGTATTACAAGATACTGCAACTACCGATGATTTTTCTATTTGCATCACTGGACTAATACGGCTACTCCTAACTAATCTACTATGTGTATATATATATATATAGATTAGATAGATAGATAGATAGAGAGAGAGAGAGAGAGAGAGAGAGAGAGAGACAACAGTGCTTCAGCTCACCCCAGGTGCGCACGGACAGGGCGCGGACCTCGCCCAAATGTGTATGACTAAGGCTTTGTTGTAAAGCCGAAACGCGTCACTGTACCCTGTGTTCCTGTTATGACCATCTGGTGAATAAATATTATCCTCCGAGTTTTCTGGACGCTGGACTCCTCTTTCTTCTGTTTTATATATATATAACTTTTTTTTGGGATTCACCATAGAAAAATAAAAAAAAACATGTTGGAAAGACTCATAGAATGTGAGAACAAAGCTAAAATTTTGTTTAAAAATAAATTTTCCAAAAAATTTAACAGAATTGCCTGAAAAAGACAAGGCAGGCAAAGGAACAAACAGCCAGAGAATGTACTCCACTTTCAGAAACTTTATACATGCTTTAAAGTATAGGTTTTTTTTCCCCAGAAAATTCACATGATTTTGGGAGTGGGTTTCAGAAAAAGACAAGTTATTGTGGATGAAATGTAGGGAACACGCCCCTTTTCCCAAAAACAACGCCCATTTCGTAGGGTTTTGTGTGACAGAATGTAGGCGCAAAACCCGACAAAAAGAGTCGGAATCCTGTTAGTACATGAGGGCCTATGTTCATAAAGCAGCAGCACAACAAGGAAGGTAATGCACTAAGCACTGAACTGCTGTTGAGATTAGATAAAATAGATGAATTGATTTACCTTCTTTTGCACATAGCAGAAACCCTGCCCCCACTTCCTGTGTTTTGTCTTGCTGTGCCTGTTACTTGAGATAGAATTCCCCTAACATCAGGCAGTGGACAGCAGACTGCAGGGGAGTGAGACACCCAGTAGTTAAGAGTTGTTGTTTTTTTGTGCTAAGGAGACATTATTAGTAATAATTGATTTACAGAAATGTTAGGTATCACAGGCTATTGCATGAAGAAAAGTTGTTTGAAATAAAAATAACCATTTAAAATCCATTACTTACTGGAAAAGTTGGGGTACTAAAGGTTTCACTCCCACCTAACTAGGCAGTGAGTGGGGGCAACCCCTTAGATTCTAGTATTAAGGTGCATTTTCAGTATGATCTTTAGTCCTTTAGATTATATCCTCTGATGTGTATAGCTTGAAGTCCGGAAGGCATATGTTAGTAAAGGTACAGCAAAAAAGCAGTGCTTGTTTATACATTTTTTTCATTTAAATAATGTTTGTGTTCTTTCCACATAGCATGTTTTCATCCTGGCAGCTAAATTCTTTTGACACAATGATGCTTGTTTTGTGATAAACAAATTTGCCCGGAAAGATATGTTAGCCAGTGGTATAGGCCGCATATCAATAATGAATGAACAGATGCTATTTGAAGGGTGGACATTGTTGTTGTTCATAGTTTCAGGCTCAATTGTATATTCTAATCCTGAGCTGTACAAGCTGCAAGACCATATGTCTGGGTTGCTGAGTGCTAATGTTATGGATGGGGTACAAAAATGGGATACGCTGTAGTCTGTGGAGGCTGTTTGACATATTGAATGTCTATAGAAACCTAGAAGGCTGGTTGGATGGCTTGGCCTATGCAGTGACAGTGCAAACAGCTTTTTAAAAGGATGTTTTCCCATTGCTAGGATATGCTTTCACTTACTGATCATGGGAGCCCAACAGCTCGGACCCGCATGATCACTAGATTTTCAATATTTTCACTGTGCAGCAAAACTTGCAGCAATCCACTGTGCAGGGAACCAAAATGCAGCCCCATTGTAATATGCTAAAATGGGAATAACCTTTTAAACACATGGCAGCATTAGGCTAAGTTTCCATTTGGTTTTTCGTCTGGTAGTTTTTGGAATACTGCCACTGCAGTTTTTGAGCCAAAGCCAGAAGTGTATTGAAAAGGAATAGGACATATAAAGGAAGGACTTATACTTCTCCTCCCTTATGGATCCACTGACTTTGGCTCAAAAACTGCAGTGGCAGTATTCCAAAAACTGCAAGAAAAAAAACCAAGTGGAAACTTAGCCTTAAAGGGGTACTCTGCCCCTAGACATCTTATCCCCTATCCAAAGGATAGGGGATAAGATGTCAGATCGCCGCGGTCCCGCTGCGGCACCACGCTCTCATTACAGCACAGAGCGAGTTCGCTCTGCGCGTAATGACGGGCAGTACAGGGGCCAGAGCATCGTTACGTCATGGCTCCGCCCCTCGTGACATCATGGCCCGCCCCTTCCAATACAAGTCTATGGGAGGGGGCGTGGCGGTCGTCACGCCCCCTCCCATAGCCTTGCATTAAGGGGACGGGCCGTGATGTTACGAGGGGCAGAACCATGACGTCACGCTGCTCTGTCCCCCGTATCGCCCGTCATTACGCGCAGAGCAAACTCGCTCTGTGCTGTAATGAGAGCGGGGTGCCGCAGCGGAGATCCCAGGGCTCCCCAGCAGCGGGACCGCGGCGATCTGACATCTTATCCCCTATCCTTTGGATAGGGGATGAGATGTCTAGGGGCGGAGTACCCCTTTAAAGGGTCCTTCTCTAAATACTAAAAAAAAGTGTTTTTATTTTATGGCATAATGCCCTTTTTGAGAAGATTACCCCTATAGAATACCACTTTTCATTGCAATTTTGAATGCTGTCCTTTAAAAGGTTTCACTGTATATATATATATATATATATATATATATATATATATATCATGCAAGAAATTTAGAGTATTGGTCAGTTTATGTGTGCAAAAAGAAAGCAGTGGGATTTGAACTTGACCCAGCAGTGCTCACAATAGAACATGAGTTTTCTGACCCATAACATGGAAAACAAATACTTGCAGTAGTTCTGTATCGGATTCTTCATTGCTACCAGCATAAGCAACTCCTTAGAATGAGCATGTAAGTGTGCAGCCCGAAGACAGATCCTGAATTTCATTTCATGCTTTGTCAAACAAAAGATTCAATCTTCACTTATGCACAAAAATAGAAAAGGGATCCAGGCAGATGTGAAACAAAGATAACAGCAAAAAGCGGTAACACATGCACTTTATCACATCAGTTATATAGAGGAGGACATTCCCGTGCTTAAAAAATTATGAAATTAAATACATCACATCTTTGGCTGAATATCGGAACCTTTAACAGTTTACCTTTAATTATAATATAATATGATACGATCTAAAAACCCTATTAAATCATTTCTTTTTAGGCAGTACAAAAGAATCAGTGTTGATTTCCTAGTACCTGACTGGTATTTTGTTGGGATCCACCATTTAAAGACTATGTGGGTTTCCAGACATTTCACTTGCTGTGAATGAGACAGGGTTGACTTTTTATCCATCTGTAATCCCATTAGATTTCCTACAGGATTTACAAGCCAACCTAACCCATTAACCCCTTAAGGGCAATTAGGGCCTTTTTGGGACAATTTTATCTTTTACGTTTTCGTCTTTTCCTCCTCGCATTCAAAAAATCATAACTCTTTTATATTTTCATCCACAGAGTAGTATGAAGGCTTGTTTTTTTCATGACCATTTGTCCGTTCTAATGCCATCACTCACTTTACCATAAAATAAATGTTGCAACAAAAAAAATACTATTTGTGTTGGGAAATGAAAAAGAAAACCGCAATTTTGCCAATTTTGGAAGGTTTCGTTTTCACGCCGTACAATTTACGGTAAAAATGACATGTGTTCTTTATTCTTTGGGTCAATACAATTAAAATGATACCCATGATAACATACTTTTTTATTACTGTTGCGCTTAAATAAAATCGCAAACTGTTTAACCAAATGAGTACGTTTTAAATCCCCCTATTTTGAACACCTATAACTTTTTCATTTTTCCATGAGGGCACATTTTTTGCGCCGTGATCTGTTCATTTTTATTGATACCATATTTGTTTATATAAAACTTTTAATACTTTTTTTTATAAATATTTTTGGGAATAAAATGTTATAAAAAAGCAACTACTTTGGACTTTTTTAAATTTTTTTACGTTCACGACGTTCACCGTACGGTATCATTAACATTTTATTTTAATAGTTCAGATTTTTACACATGCAGCAATACCAAATATGTAGATAAAATATTTTTTTTTTACACATTTTGGGGGTGAAATAGGAAAAATTGGACAATTTACATTTTTATTGGGGGAGGGGGTGTTTCAAATTTTTTTTACTTTTTAAAAAAACTTTTTTTACTTTTATTTTTACACTTTAATAGTCCCCATAGGGGACTATTTATAGCAATCATTCGATTGCTAATACTGTTCAGTGCTATGCATAGGACATAGCACTGATCAGCATTATCGGTCATCTTCTGCTCTGGTCTGCTCGATCGCAGACCAGAGCAGAAGACCCGTGTAAGGCAGTGGAGGCAGGCGAGGGGACCTCCGGCTGCCATGCTGGATGATCGGATCGCCGCGGCAGCGCTGCGGGCAATCCGATCATCCATTTTAGTGTCCGCATTGCTGCAGATGCCATGATCTGTATTGATCACGGCATCTGAGGGGTTAATGGCGGACATCCGTGCGATCGCAGCTGGGACCTGCAGCGCATGACGCGAGCATTGCTCTGATGCTCGCGGTTATGCATAGGAATTAAATGTACGTTCTGGTGCGTTAAGTACCAGCTCACCAGGACGTACATTTACGTCCCGCGTCGTTAAGGGGTTAATATATGAAGACGGCACACCAGAAGTGACTTTTCCCATTTATTTGAGTATTCACACTACATATTTTCAGAGCAGAAGAATTCCAGTGGTGCAGTCTCTCATTATTTTCAATGGAATTTTATGGCACCATTCAAACAACAGAATTTCCAGATTAAAGACTCCCACAAAAGAATGAACATTTTCACTCTTTCGGCGGAATCTGCTCGGGAATGCATTGCTGTCTATTTAGATGGCGCTTTTCTGAGCGATCCAAGCTATCAGTTGGTGCCTACTAAAAATAGTGAAATTCTGGGTGGAGATTCTGTTGAGTGAAGGGACCCTCATACTACCTGCATTTATGTGCCCGTCACATATTGTGAACCAATTTCTGTAACATTACATTTCTGCATGTTTATATTTTTTGTGTATTGTATTCTGTGGTGTACCATATGTTTGTTTATACACTCACACGATTCTCGTATCTTGTTTATTCCTAGCCTAAAGAAGGGTATACTTACCCAAAACATTGCACTTATTACATCTTATGCATAGCTACAATGCTATGGCATATGATCAATATAATCATCACATGCTTTGGAAATCTTTCTTCTGGTGTGCAGCCTTCATGTATTGCTGGGATCTATGTCCACTTATCTGGTTTTGAGTCTAGCCATGAAGGTTTTGTACCCTATTTACTATATACCAAAGGGAGTCATGCTACCCACCATATGTGGGCAGGTTACAAATCAACTGGTGCCAGAGTAAAGGTGGAGTTTGTTCCAGTAATCTAATCTCGGCAACAATCCAATTGATCTGGATGGAAGGTGCAGAAATTTTGCTACTGAAAAAAAGGAGTAGAACTGATTTTCCATGACAGAAACTTCTGCTACAAAATCTGTTGTGCATAAATTCACCAAAATGAAGTCTTGTTTTTTTACTTACAAAAAACCTTATTACTATACAGTCCTGGCCGTAAATGTTGGCACCTCTGAAATTTTTCAAGAAAATTAAGTATTTCTCACGGAAAAGGATTGCAGTAACACATGTTTTGCTATACACATGTTTATTCCCTTTGTTTGTATTGGAACTAAACCAAAAAAGGGAGGGAAAAAAGCAAATTGGACATCATGTCACACCAAACTCCAAAAATGGTCTGGACAAAATTATTGGCACCCTTAAAGGGGTATTCCAGGAATTTTTTTTATTTGACTATGCTACAGGGGCTCTAAAGTTAGTGTATTTCATAATACATTGTCTGTACCTGTGTGTGTGTTTTCTCACAATTCTTCTGTGATTTTCACCCCAATATTTATTTTTAACAGCATACAAAATGACTGCTGTCTCGGATTTTTCCCAGCTTGCAATGCGGTCGAGACCTGACTCACTAGTCAGCTGATGACAGGGAGTCTGTCTGCTTCAGTGGGTGGAGGGATCAGGTCAGCAGCTCATTTATTTTTCAATGGGTGGGGTTGCTGATGTGTGGGAACGAGGAAAATGGTATCATGGGATTTATAGGCAAACAAGAAAACTTAAAACAGGAAATACAAGTTCACAGAAAGCTAGCCACAGTGCTATGGTAATCTCACAGCATAGCCATTTAGCCCAAGACAAGCGCAGATCCTTCCTAAGCATGTCCATTACTGTCTGCCAGCTACGTACTAAAATCACCTTATGCTGGATAACCCCTTTAACTTAATATTTGGTTGAACACCCTTTGAAAAAAGTAACTGAAATAATTTTCTTCCTATAACCATCAATAAGCTTCTTACACCTCTCAGCCGGAATGTTGGACCACTTTTTCTTTGCAAACTGCTATAGGTCTCTCTTATTGGAAGGGCAACTTTTCCCAACAGCAGTTTTAAGATCTCTTCACAGATGTGCAAATGGATTCAGATCTGGACTAATTTCTGGCCACTTCAGAACTCTCCAGCGCTTTGTTGCCATTCATTTCTGGGGGCTTTTTGACATATGTTTGGGGTCATTGTCCTGCTGGAAGATCCAAGATCTTGGACGCAAATCCAGCTTTCTGACACTGGGCTGTACAGTGCGACTCAAAATCAGTTGGTAATTCTCAGATTTCATGATGCCTTGCACACATTCAAGGCAACCAGTGCCATTTTCGGTAAATAGTAGAATGATGTGCTTTACCAAAAAGCTCTATCTTGGTCTCATCTGTCCATAAGACGTTTTCAAAGAAGAATTTTGGCTTACTCAAGTTCATTTTGGCAAAATCTAGTGTTGCTTTTTTATGTCTCTGTGTCAGCAGTGGGGTCCTCCTGGGTCACCTGCCATAGCATTTCATTTCATTTAAATGTCGACAGATAGTTTGCACTGACACTGATGCTTCCTGAGCCTGCAGGACAGCATGAATATCTTTGGAACTTGTTTGGGGCTGCTTATCCACCATCCAGACTATCCTGTGTTGACACCTTTCATCAATTTTTCTTCTGTCCACGCCCAGGGAGATAAGCTACAGTGCCATGGGTTGCAAACTGCTTCATAATGTTGCGCACTGCGGACAAAGGCAAATCTAGATCTCTGGAGATGGACTTGTAACCTTGAGATTGTTGATATTTTTCCACAATTTTGATTCTCAAGTCCTCAGACAGTTCTCTTCTCCTCTTTCTGTTGTCCATGCTTAGTGTGGCACACACAGACACACCATGCAAAGACTAAGTGAACTTCTCTCCTTTTTATCTGCTTTTATGTGGTATTTTTATATTGCCCACACCTGATACTTGCCCCAGGTGAGTTTAAAGGAGCATCACATGCTTGAAACAATCTTATTTTTCTACAATTTTGAAAAAGGCACCAATAATTTTGTCCAGCCCATTTTTGGAGTTTGGTGTGACATTATGACCAATTAGCTATTTTTCCTCCC
The DNA here is from genome assembly GCF_029499605.1 of Hyla sarda. Lineage (NCBI taxonomy): Eukaryota > Metazoa > Chordata > Amphibia > Anura > Hylidae > Hyla > Hyla sarda. The sequence continues at coordinate 157,390,628 of NC_079192.1, forward strand.
TTTTTTGGTTTAGTTCCAATAAACACAAAGGAAATAAACATGTGTATAGCAAAACATGTGTTACTGCAATCCTCTTCTGTGAGAAATACTTCATTTTCTTGGAAAATTTCAGGGGTGCCAACACTTACGGCCATGACTGTATACACTTACAAGAACATCCATTTATAGCTGAAATATATTGCTGAGTGTTGAAGTGACATTTGTCCCAAAGGTATATAAAATTTAATATAGGACAATTGCACACATCTTTTGCCTGAAGGAAACAACCAAGCAGCTTTAAAATAGCCAGTTTCCCTCAGCTGGAGATAAATAGTAAAGTAAATAAATGTGCGCCGTGATCCCAGCGGTAATTCGTTTTCATGTTGCTATGAATACAATTCTGCTGAGAGTGTTCATGGAATTGTACACGTAGAGATGACTGAGGAAGCTGCTACAAGAAACACATTGCAGTCATCAGACTATAGCTGAGCAAGTGTCCTGGCACTTCATACATCTATAAGGGACATGGGATTGGATTCTTGGCATAGAGCAAAGTTGGTCCTGATAAATGATTAAATCTACTTCCCTACCTTCATGCATTTTATTAGAACACAACAAGTGCCTAAGAGTGTTACTGTCATTTACAAAAGCCTTGACATACATGAAAAAGGTTTGATCGCAAAGTCTGACTCATCTTTAGATATCAACGGGAGATGCACAGGACGGGCTCCATAGATGGGGGCCATCTGCGGAATGAAGCGAGCTACTACATGCTTCTCTTGGCAATATCTAATGACAATTGGGGTCTGAACACTCAGACCCTGCAATGTCTGTCTAACATGTCAAAAGTTGTTCTAAGTGAAAGGGGCACTTTAAGGCACCATACTTAAAGGCCACCATGAATACAGGCTGTTAAATTATTATAATTGGTGTATGTTATTAGAGTAGGTATCCATGTAGAGGATATGCTGAGGATTTTCAGCTGAGAAATCTGTCATTGGACAACCCCTTTAATTTTATGTGCCAAAACATGGCCATATTTACAGCAGTATTTGGAACCCTAATTTTCCGGCTGTATCACTAATAGCAGTAAACTTTTGAACCATAAAATTGACTTTTTATGGGCCATTTTACAGCCCTAAGACTGGGCAAAAACCACAGGAACAAGTGTAGTAAATTGCTTATTGTATTTGTTTTTTCCCTCTTTTCAATGTGGATCCCACTACATTGGAATTTCTAGCTGTGCCCTGTGCTATTGCTGCCATCATTAGATGACACAGACTTGTGTAATGACAATACAGATAAACCATCTTGATGTTCTGCTACAATACACAAAATGCATTGCTCCAGGAAATGTGTGTCAGTTCCTCAGAGGAATTTTTCATGTGTGTTTAGTAGAAAGCTTTCTATAATTAAGGATGGAAATCCAGTTTAATTTAGGTGAGCGCTTAATTCCTTCCCGTCACTGCCGTGGTTATGTATTAACCTTTTATTTTTTATCAGTTTATTCCCAAGAGGGCTCCTATCTTAGCTACTCCAGCCGTCATTAGATATAATGATAATACATTTATTGCAGAGGTTGTTCTGGGTTGATTTGCTGTAAGTGATCTCTGAACCATCTCATAACCACAATAATTCACTTTTCTATAGCTCATGTTGTGAATGGATTAATTAGGGAAGATGTTTTATGTTTCTTGAGCTAGCATTATTTAGCATAGCCATATGCCATTGCCTGTGTATAGGATCGTGCATTTAGCTGTCAGTCTGCTCTTAATTCCCAAGAACCCTGGTGTAGACACTAGATGTAGCACTACCTAGCAGGTATTTCGGCAGCTCGGCTGATTGAATGTGGATAATGCTGATTGTGTGTGTCAAGGGGGTCATCATCCACCATTGGCAGCTAAATTGCAAGGCTTTACATTAAGCAGCTCCAGCAGAATCAAACTTTTAGTTAGTGGCCAGTGTTACAGCAATATAAAGAAGCGGTTTGGTAGGGGGAAGCCACCACTGGACAATTGATGTAGGCCTGTCATTTACACAATGGAACTATTTATTTTTTGAGCTGAAGGATCGATGCTAAGAAGTGGACATTGATAACACACGCTGTCATGTAAGAGTTTAGTTACTGATATGAGTCACATAAGTCATACTGCCACTTCTGTGGGAAGATAGCACTGAAGCCTATTAGAGACAGTGTCTGTTAGGCTTCTATTACACTGACATATTGGTCCAACAATTATGTATATAGATAGAAAAAGCATGGGGAACATCTAGTAAAGCCCATAATGATTAAAATAATCTTAAAAAGGTAAGCGTAAAGATGGCCGCTTACCGAATCCTGTTAACACAACACCTGCTTAGGCATGTAGTAAAATAGAAAGTCAACAGCCTCATGGTTACTTGGTGTCTGCAGTCCCCAGACCGGTCTTCTGATACGTGGAAATGAGGTGATATGATCGCAGCACAAAAAATAACCTCGGATGGGTGCTTCTTTAAATAAGGCAGTAAAGGTCAATGTGACGTACAAACATGGACTTATTTATTACCGTTAATTTTTAAAAAATCAAAAGGGTTTCATGCAACAGTATGTGGAGCTACAGTTTTACAGAATGGGGCTGCTCACAGAATGTATATTCCTCACAGGAGGGGCCTATCTACAGTGGGGGAGGTGGGCAAACTACCTGCTGGGGGTCCTACCTACAGAGGGGCAGGAGGGCAATTTACCTACAGGCGATCCTACTTACAGGGTGGGGGGAAACTACATATAAATGGTCCTATCTACATGGGGCAAACTACCTGCAGGAAGGTTCTACCTAGAGGCCGGCAAACTATCTGCAGGGAGGTCCCACCTATAGGGCAGGTGAACTCCCTGCAGGGGTCTTTTCTATGGGGGAAGGGGGGGCGCTACTTACAAGGGATAATACTACCTTCAAGTGGTTCTTCCTATGGGGGCAAGCTTCCTACAGGAGGCAAACTGCATACGGGGGGAAATAGATTTGTCTTGCATCTTAAATTCTGAAGTGTACCATGAGCAAAGGAAAAAAAAAAAGGTTGGGAAACACAGCTGTAGATGAATATTTTCTCACGTATAGATCTTTCTGGTCCTCTGTAACATGTGTAAGCCTACAACACAGATTTAGTGCATTATAAAAATGGGAGGAATTCATGAAAGGAGAATGAACACCTGTAGAACTCAAGACAGCTTATATTAATTTCCGTAGTTCCGTAGGCCTAAAATAGACATGAATAAAATTGCATTATTCCAATGCGGATGATAACAGTTCTAAGTGTCAGCGATAAAATATGATGATGTATTTCTTCTATAAACCATTAATGCTTTAGACTTGAATGAAATGAGACAGCAGTGCATGTATATGCTGAAATAGAGCTTGCTGCGGGGAGAGTGCAGTTCTCTTCCAGGATTCACTCTGCTTTGATTGTGTTCACTGTAATAAGATCAAGAAGAAGAGACAACCTGTGTTCCCAACTGGTGCGAGTTACTGAACCTGCACATTGTATGGGCTCTGGCATACATGACCTTGGTGATCACTACATGTTTGATCTCTCCAGCACTGTACATCTGCTTTGTGTAACTCTGTTATGTGAGTAAGCACTAAAGAGTAAGGTTTAGGCAACTGGGATTAAGAAAGAAAAGGGAGTTCTTGAAGTGAAGTCTTTTATATGATCTAATACCCATGATATGTTTGTATGATATCCAAATATAAAATAGATGCTTCTTGTGGTTTGCACAGTTGCTCTCTGGCCAGGTTATATTTAAACAATGTACAATTTTTAAAAATCAAGTCATTGGCGACAAAAAACAACTTACCGTAAGTAGTGTACATTACCACTTGTAGTTTAAGACATGTTATTGATTTTGTTTCCTTAAAGATGTTGCTACATGCTTAGCTAGATTTTATTGGCCATTTCTGATGATTCCTCCATAATTTGACTCTATATGGGGGATCCTGATGACCATAAGTGGTCCCTATTGTTTAAAACAGATTTAAATGTTGTACATTTCTAAGCAATTTAAATGTCCCTTAGTCTTGATTATAAAATAGAAACCATGACCCCTGTACTCAATACACCAATGCCCTAAAATGCCCTTGGCAGATTGTCATTGATCTACATTAGCATGCCTTTGTCAATATTTCCTTTTCTACTGTATTGGTAATACATTTGTATAAAATAAATACAGTAGCATATGCATTTCTGTATTTATTGTATTCTTTCCAAAATGTGGCTGCTGCAGTCAGGACATTTATGGGTTTAGAAACTGACCTGTTATATTACAATAATGAAATACTAAGGCAAAAATTTGTGTTAAGGTGACTTGTTGAAATGTAATATTGTAGCAGATCAGAAAATCTTACATAACTATATCTGCCTAAATCACTTTCGATATTCAAAACAAGTAAATAGGGTAAATTTAATCAATAAACATCATCTTAGTGACAGTGAGATTAAAGATAGGACAGAGCAGGAGTCAGGAAATAAGAAGTTATGGGTCCCTGATTCTAAACTATGGGTCACTGACTTTGAGAAGCTGGAGTGCTGCTGTTCTGTACATACAATGCATTTGAAAAGTCTTCAAACGCTTTTATGTTTTCACGTTCTGTTACGTTGTTGCCTTGTGATAAAACAATTATGTTTTCCCCCCATTATTCTGCACTTTAAAAACAAATCTTTGTTAATTTATTGAAAAGGGAAAACTAAAGTATTCACACCCTTTACTCGGTACTTAGTTGAAGCACCTTTGGCAGCGATTACAGTCTTCTGTCTTCTTTGGTATGATGCTACAAGGTTTGCATTCCTGGATTTGGGGATTTTCTGCCATCCTTCTCTGCATATCCTTTTAAACTCTGTCAGGTATGATGGGGATGGTTGGTGGTCAGCCCTTTTCAGGCCTACCCAGAGATGTTCAATTGGGTTAATGTCAGGTCTGTTCAATTGGGTTTATGTCAAGGACATTTACTCAAATCCCTGAGGCTGGGTCCACACTACGTTTTGTCCCATACGGGAGCGCATACGGCAGGGGGGAGCTAAAAGCTCGCGCTCCCGTATGTTACCGTATGCGCTCCCGTATGCCATTCATTTCAATGAGCCGACCGGAGTGAAACGTTCGGTCCGGTCGGCTCATTTTTGCGCCGTATGCGCTTTTACAACCGGACCTAAAACTGTGGTCAACCACGGTTTTAGGTCCGGTTGTAAAAGCGCATACGGCGCAAAAATGAGCCGACCGGACCGAACGTTTCACTCCGGTCGGCTCATTGAAATGAATGACATACGGGAGCGCATACGGTCACATACGGGAGCGCGAGCTTTTAGCTCCCCCCTGCCGTATGCGCTACCGTATGGGACAAAACGTAGTGTGGACCCAGCCTAAACCACTCATGTGCTGTCTTGGCTGTGTGCTTAGGGGGAGATTTATTAATACCTGTCAAGAGGAAAAGTTGCTGAGTTGCCCATAGCAACTAATCGGATAGCTTTTTTCATTTTTAACAAGGCCTCTGAAAAATGAAAGATACAATCTTATTAGTTTATATGGGCAACTGGGCAACTTTTCATCTGGACGGGTTTTGATAAATCTCCCCCATTGTCTTGTTGAAAGGTAAACATTTGGCCCAATCTGAGGTCCAGAGTACACTGGAACAGGTCTTTAAAAATATCTTTATACTTTGCCAAATTCAGCTTTCCCTGAACCCTGACCAGTCCTCCTGCCCCAGAAGCTAAAAAACATACCAACAGCGTGATGCTGCCATTGCCATGATTCACTGTAGAGATAGTATTGGGCAGGTGATGAGCAGTGCCTGGTTTCCTCCCGAAATTATTATTAGAAGTAAGGCTAGAATGTTTACATCCTGGATTAATAAGACCAAAGAACCTTGTTTCTCACAATCTGTGTAATGAGTAGGATCTGGTTGTGACTTAAGGGTTAATTTTCCTGTGTTTGGCTGAAGGATCAAGTGTGACGATGTTTGGGCCTATCATAAATGCACATAAATACCCAGTCAGTTTGTATCTCAAGTTGCTTCTGTTCATTTCCTTTGTACTAGCTCTTGTATACTCCTTGCTTGTTTTATCCTGTGTATTCTGATCTTTGCTTGTGACATTACTATTTTCTGCTTATTGATTTGGTACCTTATCTGATATCTCAGCTTGGATCTGGCTTGTTTGACCCCTCTCATCTGTTGGTGTGTTTATCCCCTGTGTTTTGTTTCTTATTATGGGTTATTGAGTGCAGAATGATGGGAGGAAAAATATTTCTTTACTTCAGCCCAAGGCCACAACATAACAAAATGTGAAAAAAGTAAAAGGGTCTGCAAAGTTTCCAAATGTAATGTTAAACACTCCCAAATCCCTCTGTGTAGCTTTAGAACCTTGCCCTATTGTGCTAAAATATATCCTTGCTGTTCCACTGCAACACTCCCAGTTTTTAGCTCCCCAAGGATCACTTATTTCAAGTAATTTGTAACAAAATGTAAAAAATCTTTCCATTGCCAGTGTAAGGTTACCTACTGTCGCCTAAGTAATACAACAAACTATTTTTCATAAAAAAAACAATGAAGTTAATGGAAACCTGCTGGTATCTGGTAATAGCTCTGGTGACACTGATCATTATGTTACTTGTCTTACTTTGATCCATTATGCTGTTTTTAAGAAACAGAAATATGCATATTAAGTTGTTAAGCCTCCCCTTCAGTGCCTAGCTCTATGTCATTGTAACATCTGGTACAGAGGCTCGGCACTGATACTGCACAAGTGAAACTTCAGCACTTGCAATGAGGAAGAAAGCCATGCTACAAAGCCTCTTAAGTTCTGAGTGTACTTGCCAAAGTTGTGCTGGTGCAGTAACAATGCAGGGCCACCATGCCGAGCACTACTGTAATGTCTGTTTATTTGTTTTTGTATTCTTCTGTTTAGGTGTGTATTCACACACTAGCTTGTTCAGAGCAGTTTGCTATTCCACCTGGATAGGGAATAGTTACTGCTCTGAACGAATGAGAACTGTGCGGGTGGAATTATTTAGCCAGAGTTCTCCTGCATTCTGGTGCTGGCTAGTGATTGCAATACTACTATGTCTGCTTGTGCTATATTCTGACTATGTCTGCTTGAGCATTTTCCTTGTATTTATCTTGTCATTTTATCTGGGTTTTTAGCCATGGTTATATAGCATATTTTAGTCTGTGTTACATTAGTCGGTTTTAGGCTACTTCTATAGTGGAGTGGGAAGTCCAGTTTTTATGTTCTGTGTCCCAGTGTGAAAAGTGTCCTTTATTTATATCCTGTTTAGTTGATCTGATCTTTGTCCTTTGTACTTGTACTTGTTTGTGAACAGTGTTCTATGTTACCTGTTCAGTTTAGTGTTTTGGCTCTCAGTTCTTTTGTTTATCCCCTTCATCTCCTGGATTCAGCTGTATACTCATATAATGCCTAGTCTTGTTCATTTTATCATGTCTGCCGTTTATCTGATATCTGGTTTATGAACTGTTTGTTAATTCACTATATTCTGCTCTGTTTGTGAGTTTATATTCTGCCCTGTTAGTATTTATATTCTGTCTGGTATATCTTGTTTAGTAGTTTTCCGTTTCTGTTCTGGCCTGTGACCGACTATGTATAATATGTGTTTTTACGCCACTGCACTTTAGCGCAGGAAGGGACCGACACCCAGTTTTCGATCCATCGTTTAGGATGGATGGGCAAGTAGACAGAGAGTCTTTTTAGGGTTAGTTAGGGCTCACTCTCCCTGTTCCCCTTGTCGGTCATGACAATTACTGTGTAAAAGCAAGACTACACAGAAAGAGAGCTAGGTCACTGAAGGGAAGGCCTATGAATATTGTTAAGCAGACATATTTACAGTAGCTGGTGTGCGGTTGTAGCAGTGCATTTAGGGACAAAGTAACAGTTCACCAAACAGTGTAATTGGCATATTCATTTTTATTAATCTTTCTCAAAAACTGGCATAGTAATCAGCGTAATTTACATATTCCTTTTTATTCATCTTTACTGAAAACTGCCATAGTGATCAGTGTCACCAGGGCTATTACCTGATACCAGCAGTTTAATGCGTGCTACCCTACTGACCGATTCCCTTTTAACCCCTTAAGGACCAAGGACGTACCGGTACGTCCTTGGTCCTGCTCTCTTGATATAACGCGGGGTTACACAGTAAGTCATAGTGAAGCCGGGACCTGCCTCTAATAGCGCGCAGCGCTGATCACGGCGCCACGCGCTATTAACCCTTTAGCCGCGCGCTCAGAGCTAAAAGTGAAAGTGAAAGTTGCCGGCTAGCTCAGTCGGGCTGTTCGGGATAGCCGCGGCTAATCGCGGCATCCCGAACAGCTTACAGGACAGCGGGAGGGCCCCTACCTGCCTCCCTGCTGTCCGATCGCCGAATGACTGCTCAGTGCCTGAGATCCAGGCATGAGCAGTCATGCGGCAGAATCGTTGATCACTGGTTTCCTATGAGAAACCAGTGATCAATGATAAAGATCAGTGTGTGCAGTGTTATAGGTCCCTATGGGACCTATAACACGGCAAAAAAAAAGTGGAAAAAAAAAAGTGAATAAAGATCATTTAACTCCTCCCCTATTAAAAGTTTGAATCCCCCCCCTTTTCCCATAAAAAAAACACAGTGTAAATAAAAATAAACATATATGGTATCACCGCGTGCGGAAATGTCCGAATTATAAAAATATATCATTCATTAAACCGCTCGGTCAATGGCGTGCGCGCAAAAAAATTCCAAAGTCCAAAATAGTGCATTTTTGGTCACTTTTTATATCATTTAAAAATGAATAAAAATCAATAAGTCCTATCAATGCAAAAATGGTACCGTTAAAAACTTCAGAACACGGCGCAAAAAAATGAGCCCTCATACCGCCCCATACACGGAAAAATAAAAAAGTTATAGGGGTCAGAAATGACAATTTTAAACGTATTAATTTTCCTGCATGTAGTTATGATTTTTTACAGAAGTCCGACAAAATCAAACCTATATAAGTAGAGTGTCATTTTAATCGTATGGACCTACAGAATAATGATAAGGTGTAATTTTTACCGAAAAATGTACTACGTAGAAACGGAAGCCCCCAAAAGTTACAAAACTGCATTTTTTTTTCAATTTTGTCGCACAATGATTTTTTTTCCCGTTTCACCGTAGATTGTTGGGCAAAATGACTGGCGTCATTACAAAGTAAAATTGGTGGCGCAAAAAATAAGCCACCATATGGATTTTTAGTTGCAAAATTGAAAGAGTTCTGATTTTTTAAAGGCAAGGAGCAAAAAACGAAAATGCAAAAACGGAAAACCCCCCGCTCCTTAAGGGGTTAAAGTTAATCTATTATTTTGAAAATGTAGTCCAATCTGCATAATGCTATAGAGCAGGAGTGGATTTATGTATAGAATTGTTGGACAAAATTAATAAAAAATTGTATATTATTTACAGAATTATTTTACTAATCTGGGCTTTGGAGTCCATTGGGTGGTCCTACTCAGTGACTGACAGCCTTCAACATATGAGTGTACATAGAAATATAGTGAAACACTGAGGGACACCCAGTGGAATAAGCATGGATTTTACCCCCTTTACACTTTGTGGTTAGCACAAATAGGGATACATGTAGATAGTAGTGATGGTGGCGACACAGACCCGAACAATCAGCAGTGGGTATCAATTGTAAATTACAGCTGACACTCTGCTGCAATGGCTGGGAGTGAAAATAAATCCAAATACTGGTCAGATAAAAAAAAAAAACTCTTAAATGAACAAAAGTAATGAATCTTATCCTATAAAACTACTAAGCGATCTGCTTACTTCCTCCTTATCCTTAGACTGCATTTCTAGTAAGACAGCAGGCTCCCTTTAACCTTTATTTTGGGATAGTAGGTGAAGACATTCAAATTGCTCTTTTTGGTTAAACCCCACTGGCTATTTGCATCAAGAGGCACAGACAGAACCATGCATACATACTTCAGAACAAATGTACTAAATGTTCATGATGAAATAATTCATTGAGAATTCATTGTTGATGACAATACGTTTGCATCCGTTATTGTCCGCTTTTTTTTTTTAAGTCAGTTTTTATTTTTGACGGGAGAAGAACAGAACAGGTCTAGACAGCCATGTAAACGTAGCCTAAAAGAGCCATGAAAGTAATCAAGTTTTTTGTGGATTAAAATTCCTATTTTGTTTTATTTATTTATTTTTATTTGAAATGATGTTATTGTTTGCAGGGTGACAAGGTCTACAATATGACCCTGGAATCCCCATCTTGATTGTTATTGCTGTCAGGGGGAGGGGTGAGAACAGTCTGGGATCGCTGCTCTTTACCTCTCTTTGACATGAGTTTCAGAGGGACGGGAAGGGAGGGGACCATCCTGCTGAGAAGAATCAGCTGAGGAATTTGGGTTAAGGAAGCTATTTTTAAAATCCTCCACACTACTACCACTATTACAAATGGGGTTTGTCTACACATTTGCACCAGCAACTGCTTCTAAAACTGGACATCGCTTCTGCCAGGGTCTCAGTTTATTTTTGTATTGTTTACTTTATTTGTAGCCTTTTTGACAAAATGTTATTCTATTCAACAGTTGCCATGCTCACACGTCATTACACACAGTTCGACATAATGCAAGAGAGGGGGACTGGCTGGAATTATTCACATTTAAGAGGAAGAACATAAATGTTACTTTATGAGCTATTTATTTAATAAGAACTATAAGCATAGAATTTTTAAAAGCCAAATTATATTGACTATAAAATGTATTATTCAGTGATCCCAGTATATAATAAATGCTGAGCTAAAGAAAACTACTGCTCTCTTTAATGCTTAATTTGCAAAGTTTAACTTCTGTTGCAGCAGGATAGCAATTTATCCCATTGCCAAGACTTGGCACAGTATTTTGAACTTTAGATTCAAATCAAGTCATGTATTTATAGTAATAGAAATATGCCATGGTTGTCTAAGTAGCCAGATGCTACGGTCACCATCATATGCTCCCCTGTGTCAAGAGAAGACAGTCATCAGATTTACAAAGAAAGGAATTCCATTCTATAATCTCCACAATATGTGGGATATGTCTCCAAAGGTGGATAGGATTTTTAGGACTAGAGTAGATAATATTTTCAGTACATACTTGATTTTATTATAACAGTTGTCATAGCTTTTCTCTCTAACTGCCTTGGGGGCAGGGGTGCCACCCCTCCTATCCCTGCTATTGGTGGTCTAGACGCGACCACCAATAGCATATCGGGGCGGGGGGGTTAACTTTCGTTTTCCCCGTCCTGCCCACTCACAATGCGGGGCAGGATGGGGAAACGACGGGGACTGGCGTCGAAGATCCACTTACCCGTCCGGGCGACGGAGGCTGCGCGCGATGGAGTTCGGCGGGCGACGATGTCGTGCGGCTGGATAAGACGGAAGCCGGTGAGTTGCCTAGCAACATCTGTAGGGTACAGTTTGAGACCACTATATAGTGGTCTCTAACTGTAGCCCTCCAGATGTTGCAAAACTACAACTCCCAGCATGCCAAGACAGCTGTTTGGGCATGCTGGAATATGTAGTTTTGCAACAGCTGGAGGGCTACAGTTAGAGACCACTATAATAGTGGTCTCTGAACTGTAGCCCTCCAGATCTTGCAAAACTACAACTCCTAGCATGCCCAAACAGCTGTTTGTTGTCTGGGCATGCTGGAATTTGTAGTTTTGCAACATCTGGAGGACCACAGTTTGGAGATCACTGTACAGTGTTCTCTAAAACTGTAGCCCTCCAGAAAACTGCAAATCCCAGCATGCCCAAACAGCTGTCTCGGCATGCTGGGAGTTGTAGTTGTGTACCTCCAGCTATTGCATAACTACATCTCCCAGCATGCCCTTCGGCAATCAGTACATGCTGGGAGCTGTAGTTTTGCAGCAGCTGGAGGCACACTGGTTGGAAAATACTGAGTTAGGTAACTGAAGGTTTTCCAACCAGTGTGCCTCCAGCTGTTGCAAAGTACAACTCCCAGCATGCACGGTCTGTCAGTACATGCTGGGAGTTATAGTTTTGAAACATCTGGAGGTTTGCCCCCCCCCCCCCCATGTGAACGTACAGGGTACATTCACACGGGCAGGTTTACAGTAAGTTTTATGCTTCAAGTATGAGCTGCGGCAAATTTTTCACCGCAGCGCAAACTCCTAGCGGGAAACAAATCGTAACATGCCAGTGCGAATGTACCCTAAAAACACTACACTACACTACACTACCACAAAATAAAGGGTAAAAAAACAACACATACACCCCCTTACACTGTCCCCCCAATAAAAACGAAAAACGTATTGTATGGCAGTGTTTCCAAAATGGAGCCTCCAGCTGTTGCAAAATAGCAACTCCCAGCATTTCCGGACAGCCACTGACTGTCCAGGCATGCTGGGAATTTAGCAACAGCTGGAGGCACCCTGTTTGGGAATCACTGGCGTAGAATACCCCTATGTCCACCCCTATGCGATCCCTAATTTAGTCCTCAATGCGCATGGCACTCTCTCACTTCGGAGCCCCTATTTCAAGGAAGCAGTTTAGGGCCACATATGGGGTAAGTCCGTACTCGAGAGAAATTGCACTACAAATTTTGGGGGGGCTTTTTCTCCTTTTACCCCTTATGAAAAGGAAAAGTTGGGGGCTACACCACCTTGTTAGTGTAAAAAAAAAAAAAAAAAATTACACTAACATGCTGGTGTTGCCCCATACTTTTTATTTTCACAAGCGTTAAAAGGAAAAAATGACCCCCTAAAATTTTTAACGCAATTTCTCCTGAGTACAGAAATACCTCATATGTGGGCATAAAATGCTCAGCGGGTGCACAACAAGGCTCAGGAGTGAGAGTGCACCATGTACATTTGAGGCCTAAATTGGTGATTAGAACAGGGGTGGCTGATTTTACAGCGGTTCTGACAAACGCAAAAAAAGAAATACCCACATGTGACCCCATTTTGGAAACTACACCCCTCATGGAACGTAGCAAGGGGTATAGTGCGCCTTAACACCCCACAGGTGTTTAATGAAAATTCTTCAAAGTTGGATGGAAAAAAAAAAAAAAAAAAAAAACATTTTTCACTAAAATGCTGGTGTTACCCTAAACTTTTCATTTTCACAAGGGAAAATAGGAAAGAAGCCCCCAAAACTTGTAACCCCATTTCTTCTGAGTAAGAACATACCCCATATGTGGATGTAAAGTGCTCGGCGGGAAAACTACAATGCTCAGAAGAGAAGGAGCGCCATTGGGCTTTTGAAGAGAAAATTTGTCCGGAATTGAAGGCCACATGTGTTTACAAAGCCCCCATAGTGACAGAACAATGGACCCCCCGCCCCCCACATGTGACCCCATTTTGGAAACTACACCCCTCACGTAATGTAATAAGGGGTACAGTGAGCATTTACGCCCCACAGGTGTCTGACAGATTTTTGGAACAGTGGTCTGTGAAAATGAAAAATTTAATTTTTCATTTGCACAGCCCACTGTTCCAAAGATCTGTCAAACGCCAGTGGGGTGTAAATACTCACTGCACCCCTTATTAAATTCTGTGAGGGGTGTAGTTTCCAAAATAGGGTCACATGTGGTGGTGGTGGGGGGGGGGGTTCCACTGTTCTGGCACCACAGGGGGCTTTGTAAACGCACATGGCCCCTGACTTCCATTCCAAACAATTTTTTTTCCCAAAAGGTCAATGGCGCTCCTTCTCTTCTGAGCAGTGTAGTGCGCCAGCAGAGCACTTGACGTCCACACATGGGGTATTTCCATACTCAGAAGAGATGGGGTTTGAAATTTTGAGGGGCATTTTGTCCTATTACCCCATGTAAAAAAATTTACATTTGAGGGAAAACTAGCATTTTAGTGAAAAAAAAATAATCATTTACACATCACACTTTCACGAAAAGTCGTCAAACACCTGTGGGGTGTTAAGGCTCACTGTACCCCTTGTTACGTGCCTTAAGGGGTGTAGTTTCCAAAATACTATGCCATGTGTTTTTTTTTTTTTTTTTTTGCTGTCCTGGCACCATAGTGGCTTCCTAAATGGGACATGCCCCCCAAAAACCATTTCAGCAAAATTTGCTTTTCAAAAGCCAAATATGACTCGTTCTCTTCTGAGCATTGTAGTTCGCCCGCAAAGCATTTTACGTCCTAACATGGGGTATTTCCATACTCAGAAGAGATAGGGTTACAAATTTTGTGGGGCATTTTGTCCTATTATTCCTTGTAAAAATTTTACCTTTGAGGGAAAACCAGCATTTTAGTGAAAAAAAAAATCATTTACACATCCAACTTTTACGAAAAGTCGTCAAACACCTGTGGGGTGTTAAGGCTCAATAGACCCCTTGTTACGTGCCTTGAGGGGTGTAGTTTCCAAAATAGTATGCCATGTGTTTTTTTTTTTTTTTTTGCTGTTCTGGCACCATAGGGGCTTCCTAAATGTGACATGCCCCCCAAAAACCATTTCAGAAAAACTCACTCTCCGAAATCCCACTGTCGCTCCTTCCCTTCTGAGCCCTCTACTGCGCCCGCCGAACACTTGACATACACATATGAGGTATTTTCTTACTCGAGAGAAATTGGGTTACACATTTTAGGAAGATTTCTTGCCTTTTACCCCTTGTAAAAATTCAATAACTGGGTCTACAAGAACATGCAAATGTAAAAAAATGAAGATTTTTAATTTTCTCCTTCAATTTGCTGCTATTCCTGTGAAACACCTAAAGGGTTAACAAACCTTTTGAATGTCATTTTGAATACTTTGAGGGGTGCAGTTTTATAATGGGGTCATTTGTGGGGTATTTCTAATATGAAGACCCTTCAAATCCACTTCAAAACAGAACTGGTCCCTGAAAAATTTTGTGAAAATATGTGAAAAATTGGAAAATTGCTGCTATACTTTGAAGCCCTCTGATGTCTTCCAAAAATAAAAACATGTCAACTTTATGATGGAAACATAAAGTAGACATATTGTATATGTGAATCAATATATAATTTATTTGGAATATTCATTTTCCTTATAAGCAGAGAGCTTCAAAATAAAAAAAAATGCAACATTTTTAATTTTTTCATCAAATTTTGGAATTTTTCACCAAGAAATGATGCAAGTATCGACAAAATGTTACCACTGTCATAAAGTAGAATATGTCATGAAAAAACAATCTCTGAATCAGAATGAAAGGTAAAAGCATCCCAGAGTTATTAATGCTTAAAGCGAAAGTGGTCAGATGTGCAAAAAATGGCCGGGTCCTACAGTGAAAATTGTCTGAGTCCTTAAGGGGTTAAAAAACTTCTTTGGAAATCCTATAGAGAAGACTATGGAGAAAAATGCTGGGAAATAATAGCATACTACTTTTTGATAAAACTGACTCCAAACATGCTATGGGAAAAGCAACATGCTATAAATCTAGATTTTAATGCGAACATATTGATATCAGCACAGGGATGAATGTATGTGAAGATTGTGGAGTGTATGTGTTTGGGCTTGAGGCTTATTTTCCCTGTATTACTTTACCCTGTGTACTCTGCACTGTGCTGTGCGTTAAATTCTGATATGATGACTTATTATTTATCTGTGAAAACCTTGTACCTTATTGTTTCTCAGCCTCTGTTTTTGTTTTCTGAATGGTATTTTTCTTTTTCTTTTTGTTGTATTTGGTAAAAGTACAAAAATAAATCACTTAAAAAAATCTAGATTTTAATACTTGGATTTTGATCAGTCTTGGGTATTATCACCTAAACTCCAGCCAAATATGCAGATTTTACCATCATTTGAATTCCAATAAGATGCTCCTGCAGGCTCTTTATAAAATAGAAAGGAGCAACAATTATTGTCTTTTATCTCATCCGTTCAGTAATCCATACAATCTCTACATCTTATATTTGCTATCTTCCATTTCCACTTTGTTTTTGAAACATTTTCTCTGTATAAAAGTAGTAATAAATAATAAATATATAACGTAAAGGTATTGAGAGAGCTTTATTCATCATTCAGTCGTCATTACAAGTCATACAATAAATTACAATCACACAAAGCATGACAGTACATTATACAGTACAGTACATTATACAGCACAGGTTCCCTAAGCTATACACCGTACCACATGCTACGCAAACACTCCGCTCCATCACTTGATATTGAAAAAAAACTGTCGAAAAACAACAACACATTACAGTTATTGATCGGGGAGGGGCCTGGGATCAGTGGGGGTAGGGCGGATCACAGGGTCAAACTACTGGGCAAACGTTTGGGGAGGTAGGGGAAGCAGAGGGTCGTTAATCCTCTTCTTTATCGACGACCGGACAGTCCAAGATGGAATAGTCTCTAAGCTGGCTGTGGACAAATATATAGCGTAAAATATCACTTATATCCGGATTCAAACCACAGGCAAGGGTTAATAAGGAGAAAAAGAGAATGTTTCCTTTTTCAGCTGCAGCCTAGAGAACCAAAGGAGAGATCTTAATGAGCATGCTGCTTAAACCCATTTATATAATGTAGTTCCAGAGAGGGTATCCAATGCCACATATGTAGCTTAATAGTTACTTCAGCCTTCTCATCTTACTCACTGTTCAGCTGAGGTTTCATCCCCTGTCAGAACCCAACATGACTGGGGAGAGTGCCTTCTCTGTGGCCTGTGAAGCGGCATTTGCCTCAGTCTGGTCACATGATGGTCATGTGATCTCTCTGCTTAAGGGTTTCTGGGTGCTACCAAACACTGCCCCTGGAGAGGGGGGGGGGGGGTGGGGAAGCAGGGAGTGCTGCTGCGACCATCCACTGCACCCGTCTCTTGCGTGGAGTAGTCCGTGAGCCCGCCAGGTCTGTTCTTCCCTGCCGCTTCCATTCATCAGCCTCCCGCGTCGTAAAGTCTCATCTCCTCGGCAAAGATCACCAGCAGCAGGTGGGAGAAAGGAGGGGAGATCCCAGTAGTTCACTGAGGGGAGGGAGGAGGAACCACACCAGCGTGCGATTCATGCCATGATGACCTCCGATTAGATTTTAATACTTTATTACAGACTTTAACACTTTCCCACATCTTGCAATGAGCAAGAAGTTTATGCATCATGCCATACTAATATGTTGTGGGCATGGCACAGCCTCAAGAACTTTGCTGGCGCCATCTAAATAGACAGTAGTTATCACTGTTAACCATTCGGCAAGCAGGGTGTGCTGATGGGTTGTCATGGCAGTTAGAAGTCTAATAATGCTCCCCAATTCTGCCTTATACATAAGCCTTTTAGACCTTACAGACTGCTTGTCTGTGTAATACTGATAGGCATAATACATTGCAATACCAAAGTATTGCAGTGTGCTATAGAAACAGTCTATGTTTTATTAACATTTAGAGGATATGCTAATAAGTATAACAATTGACCAAAATACTACAAAAGATGTTGCTCATCAAAAAGTTATGTCTTATATCATGTGTAAGTTTCTTTGAAGGGTAAAGGTAAGGGTCTGCCACTATATATGGACAATGAAGAATTTTTGATCCTCTTTATCTCTGAGGATAGGCCCTCACACATTATTTTGAGCCATAGTTTGGGAATCATTTGGGTCAGTATTCTAACCCAAACCAGTAGGTTTAAAATGCAGAAAAAAAAGTGGTTACAGTTTTTCCCTATGACAGTTCCACTCCAGGTTTTGACTAAGCACACTGACCAAGTCACTGTGTAAGAAGGTTGTCTGAGATTGTGGGATCGCTAATATTCAAACACATTTGATTCTTGGCTCAACCAGCAACACCTTGTGTTAGCTCATAACTTTTGTGTGTGAGCAAGATTCCAGCACTGCAAGGCAGGATTACCAACTACTGCACTGAACATACTAATAGGCTAAATCAACTGTGCATTGGAAATATGTTTATCCATGTACCTTATATTTAGTTTCTGAAGTGTTCTTGGTTTACATCTCAGAAGAATAATAAATACACACATTTATATTGCTATATTGATGCCTGGGTGGAAGCACTCACTACTTGAGTTACCTGAAATACAGGTGTTGGTGGGTGGACTATAACCAGCTTCTTCTGGGCTGTGAGTAACACTTTGAGTTCCTGACAGTAGGGGTGGAGCATGAGAGTGTAGCAGGCTTGTATGTGTTCATTTGCTGACATTACACCTTGCCTGCCAGAATTTCCTCCTTAAAGGATTCTTTCATTGTAATGTAAGCTTATGCGTGGAATCTACACAACTCTTACTGGATAGTTTGGAGTTACTGTACAGAGTGAAACTATGCAGTTTCGATGTGAGGCCTCGTAATGGTATGTACACCTAGTAAACGTTGAGCGATAAGAGTGAACACTCCTTGCTTTCTGTCCTATGTTTACACAACTTGGATAGATCACACAGTCTGCTTAAACTGTCAGTGTGTATTAATACACAACCTATGAAGTGGATAAAACATCTAAGGAGCTGTAGCCACGTGCATATTTTGGCTATAACTGTATACGAGATACATTGTTGTTGTTTCCTTGTTTATGTTTAATAAATAGCTATGCCCATAGTGTTTGTTTGATGGTTCCCTGGGCTCTTTTGCGGAATAGTCACTTCTTTCACAAATTCAAGATATCCTTAGGCAATAGATCCTGGGCAAGAATGTGAAAAATGTGTGCCTAGGCAATGGTTAATGTCATTGGCATCCAGAGATTCAAATATAGACTGGTGATAAGGGCTTTGGCGCCTGACAAATTCCCCTGAAAAACCACATTTCGTCTTTTGCTTGGATATTGTAGGCTTTTGCTTTGTTTAAATTCCTGAGGTTGGTTAAAATTCTGCTTCAAAGCTATATAAATAGCTTTTTTTTAAACACAGAAATAAGATAATTTACAGGATAAAATGCCTGTGCTAAAATGATGAATTTGAAATATTAAGTGAAATTATTTATAGAAATTGGTAAGATTTTATTCCTTCTATTCCACCATGTTTATATAGCAGAAATCCAACATTAAAAGCTAAACTACAGTGTTTGTTTTGTAAATAATGCTTAATGTCACTCATTATTTTATTATATGTATGATACCTGTAGTGATTACAGGCAAGTATGATAAATAAGTCATATTGACAGTCATATTGACTAAATAATCTAGTTTATTTTACTATAAAGCATTGATGTTTGTTGTAGTACTGGTCCATTATATAATATTTAACCCTAGAGATGCATTGAGGGGGCGTGTCGGACGCTGCTTCGTGCAGTGGTCTAAACGCCCCATTTAGGAGGTGAGCCCTCCTCTGCGGTCTGACACTTATCCTCTATTCCTTAGGATAGGGGATACGTTTTTTTTTCTCTCCCGGATTTTTTCTTTAACTGTGTACTATTTGTAGTCTGTGGTGTAAGAATATTAATACCTCAACTGGTAGGACAGCATTTTGGCCAGCCATTCATACATGTGTGAATTTATCCTGATTTTACAAGTGCGCTTTACACTATCCATTATTTGTATCTATCCAGGAATAAAATTAGAAATGTGACCCTTGTTCATATCTCCTAGAGAATATATGTGCCTAAATTTTTAAATATGTGGATGTCCATGAGATTTTCAGGAATACTATGGGTGCTCTAGGAGCAGGTGTCTGAGTAATTTCTCAGAACATAAGCGGTAGTACAGTCACTGTTGTGCACTTATGACTACACTGAGTATTATGAAAAATTATAGTACATGATAAATGCTTTGTAGTTGACTAGGATTGATTAGTATCACAAATTTATGGCTTAGGCTGAAATTATTGCTGTATAATAGACTTATATGCCATTATATGAGTACTCTGCATTTTTTGATTTAAGACTTTAGCATTATGTGTTACTTAAGCCTATTTAGTCATTTCCTGTCAAGTGTCACTCAGCATAGGTGTAGCATAACATAAAATAACTCCAGATCTGCAGTAATTAAGTAGCGAGTTACTCCTAAGACTTGTCTTCACTAGTGTACATTTACGCAATATTCTTGGTATTCTAACTCAGGGTTTTTTCGCTATGACTCTTGTTACTATAGGCTTTGTGTTTATTTATATCAATTGATGACTCCTCTTTCTGGAGTTATCATTATTTATTGTATTAGCCTGCCAAAACAAAACAGTATCCTGTACTTCTACCTCTACAGATGCCGTGAAACTATGATTCAGAGTGTTCTGAAAGCATGAGAGCAATACTTTCATGTATGTATACCATACATGTATACCATATACTAAAGACCATGGCTGCTGGCCCTTATGTGTTGTCTCTGAGCACTTGTGTGTCTGTGCATGTAAAATCTCAGGCTGGTCCATGTAATGCTGCTGTATCCATTTAGAATCAGAGGCACATGTGCAAACATTTGAAAAGTTGCCTGCAATTTGTTGTGAGTTATAATAACAGTAAAGAATAACCCGATATTACATCCACATTATTCCAAAATAAGTATCACATCATCATAACTGTGTATTATTACTTATTAATAACTATATGATATTCCCGATCTTGTGTTAATTCAGTTAGTTACAATGATCTATGACTGTGAGATTTCTCTTACCCTGAGAAGGGATATTGAGTCTTAAGAATGTTTGTTTTGCTGCACAATGTTTGCCTAGTGAATACTGTCATACTTTGAACAGCTTCCAAGGCTCACTGTCCTTACCTGATATGTTTGTTTTTGCTTCAAGTTGTGCTGCCTGATGCAAACTATCCCTTCATTTAAAAATGTATTTAATTGAAAAATTGAAAAAAAATGAATGCCATTATTCCGAATGTTTTAAGGTTAAATATAATGTTTATGTTGGTCTGTGTTTTCTGTAAACATTCTCTTCCCTGCCTACTGGGGCCATATTAAATAGAGCCAATCTAAGGTCATCACTGTCTGTGCTGTAACAAAGCCTTGGCCTGAGTTATGACCTTTACAATTATTTGTGCATAGACTGTACATAATATTGTACATAAATTATATTTGTTACTGTAACCATTTTTTTCTTGTATTAAGCTTAGGCTAAAAAAAAAAAAAAAAAACAGGCTCATTTACCTTCCCTGCTCCACCGCCATCAACAGAATCCAAGAGCTACGGACTTTGCACCGTAGCGCTTTCAGTATTGTACATGTGACGTCATTGGCCATCTCAGCCAATCAGTGGCCACTGATTGGCTGAGGGGCTTTACATCTGCAAACCTGGAAGCACTGTGTTGCAGAGACCAGAGCTTAGGGATTCTGTGGATGGTGGAGGAGCAGGGAATGTAAGCGTGTTGTTTTTCTTCACCCACAATTCCCTGAGAAAATTTGTGAAAAAATTTAAATGCAGTAATTTTCTGTAGTCATGTGACAGCTACACTCCTGAGACAAAAACCGTACAAAGTACACGGCACAACTCTATAGCGGGCGCATGCATATGATGGCATGTGTTGGTTATGTTCACACAGTTTTTTGTAGCCATAAAAAAAAAAAAACAACAAAAAAAGTTCTGTTTATGTAAAAAGCTATTTAAATGGGCACTCATTAAAACAAATTTTTGCTATTGCACTCTTTATGGTAAATAAAAAATATTTCTCATATACTTTGTTTAAAAATATGAAGTTTTCTATGTTTTATTTGTGCTTAAAAAAGCTCAAGAGCACATTTTCCCCCATCTCATACACAGACTTTGGACCAAAGCCCAAACACAGGAAGTGCAGCCTGGAGTGCTGAGGGGGGTGTGTCCAACCAACAGCATATGGCAGTTACGTGTGAGAGAAGCTATGATTGGATGAGGCTGGCCTCACCCCCCTCAGCACTCCAGGCTGCACTTTTTGTGTTTGGACTTCGGTCCAAAGCCTGTTTATAAGATGGGGGAAAATGAGCTCTTGAGCTTTTTTAAACACAAATAAAACATAGAAAACTTTTTTTTTTATTAAAACAAAGTACATTAGAAATATTTTTTTATTTACCATAAGGAGTGCAATAGCTAAAATTAGTTTTATGAGAGTTACCCTTTAAGGTTAAAAAAACCTGCCAATTTTACCTACAAATCTCACAAAGTTCAGGCCTTAAGGCTGTACAGCGCTGTTATCTGCCGAATGGCCAATACCATAAATGCAGTACTGCAACGCAGTAACTCACTGTGTGAATACAGTCTAAATTGCTTTTTTTTTTTTATACAAGTGCCATTCAACTTGTATATCAGGGATTGGTGCTCCAATTAGGCAGCTATTCTGTATCCATGTATTACAGTCATAGGGTCAACAGGTCCCACATGAGGTTTTATCTAGGGACCTGTAACTGCAGCAGCAAATTGCTGGCCATAGTGCTAACATCACTATGAACAGTACTCCGCTTGGCAGTAGACAATGTGTCATCATGTTGCAATGATAACAGAAATGATGTGGAAACTAAAAGGAGATTTGATGTTTTTATTCTAACCTCTTACATTTACAGCCAGTTTCTCTTGATTTTAAGGGGTCAGAAAAACTCTAACTTTTTTGTTGTGTCCTGTGCATGAGAATCCTAGCACTGCAAATACAGGAGCTGGAAACGGTTTCTGTAAAATAAAGAAAGTTCTTGAGTAAAAAGCTTCACCATGAGACTTCCACGTCTTTAAAGCTACTACCCCTGAGTGCTTCACAGCTGAAATATAGGAAACTCTCAGATCATAAAAGTCAGAGCGCTTTATACGCCACTTTTAATCAGCACAGATTAAAACGCTACCGGTCTGTTACAGGCTGAACATTTTCTGCCACCATCTTTTTATCCTGTAGCTATCTCAGGCGGAGCGGTTTGCTTTTCTATTTCTAAGGATTATAAGAAAGCCTGGAAAGCATCTGTTAAGGTGGGATTACTGTTGTCTCAAGAACTCTAATGGCATTCTCTATCATCTTACATCAGTAATTGCAGGTAACATCACCATGAAACAATACTTGAGGCTCTGTTCATATGACAAGGTCACAATTGTAGTGTGACTGTTGCCTTACACCTTTCCTCCCTGCACTTGCTTCCACAATAATAGGGCTTGCACATCCCTCATACATGAAGCTCCTGTCATTGAGACGGCATATACATTATAGTGGCAATTTACAGCCTTGCTAAGAAGGATCTGACAGAATATAAAGTTTATTAAAATATAAATTAAAATACCATGATTCGTATGTGTGTTTTACAAGTGGGATAAAAAAACAAAAAAAAAACAAAGCAAAAAGCATGTAGTTTTTACTTAAAATGCCATGTGTGATACCACTCTATGGGTTCATTTATACACAGCAGATTTGTTGCATAAAGAAGGTTAACAGAACATCAGCTTCATCTGAATGGGCTGTTTCTATGGCAAGCGCAGGAATTTCTGCAAGTCTGATACAAATGGGTCGGTAGCCTGAAATTCTTACAACAAATTTGCGGTGTGTGACCTTAACCCTAGCACTTTTTCCACTACACTGAATTGATCCTTTCCATCTTCACACTCCCACTATTCATGATGGCTAACCAAACTGCTTCAAGGTTGCCAGTAACGTTACATTTTTCATGCAAAGATCAAGCAACATTTCCACTCATATCTTTCATATCACAAAAATGCTATCTGTGTTTAGAATAAAAGTCACATTGCAGTCACATGCACATCACAGTGGTGCACTTGGTGGAGCGTGAAAGATGCCTTTAAAGGCATCAGATGACAGCTCAAGTGTCTGGGTAATGAAGTTATGTAGTCTTCATTATTTCTGTATTTTTCTATTCAACTATGAGACACATCCGAGTTTAGACCACAAGGAATATATAAAAAAAAAATAAAAAAAAAATAAAGGATTTCAGACATCCCTGGTGGTCAAGGGCAGTGAAGGAGTTAACATTAGATCTAGGCCTAAGGTAATGCCTCCTTTCTTGGTGGTCTAGCATAGTAAAGAAGATTAATAGTTTATTCCATAAAAAGGAAGCATAACTGATGTCAACAGGTGCCTTGTCCTGATTCTCCATAGACTTCAGTGAAATGTTCAGGATCTGCTGTTTACCAGGTGCACTAGGGGGTCTGCGCTGTTCTGCCCACCAGGAAAACAATCCTCCCTGAACAGAGGCTAATTCACCATAAGAATAACAACAATAAAACCTATAGGGTTCTTGAAAGTTTCTGTTACATTTTTATGTGAAATAGAAAAGAATATTGTAGAGAAAAATGCTAATGCAATAGAGCGAGCCTTATATTCCAATATTGCTATAAGATGGTGACATGGTGGGAATGGTACAGTTCTAGAAGAGTGTCAGCTAGGGAAGGTCACATGAGTCTTTGTCCTGTGGAATGTACAAGTGAATGTTATGTTATGCAACATGGAAGCAGTTCTCATTGTCTACAAATTGTCTAGAAAAATTGTCTACAGCCACAGCGTGCACCTATAGACAGAGACTGTTCTGCTCTAATGAGTGTGGAGTGGTAATCTGTTACTGTACATGGCATGGGGGTGATCTAGGGAAACCTGTATAATCACATTACAGTGACCCCCCCGACATACGATCATTTCAACATACGATGGCCTCTGAAGGCAGCATCAACATACGATGCTTTTGTATGTCGGGGCCATCGCATAAACGGCTATCCGACAGCACAGACTTCTTCAGCTGCCACCGGATAGCCGATTGTGGTGCCCCGTGTGGTCCGCTGACGATCACTTACCTGTCCTCGGGGCTCCGGCGCGTCCTCTTCGGGATCCCCTGCATCGTCGGTTCTCTCCATCCCGTCGCTGCGCACGCCGTCCCGTCATCCAATAGGAGCGGCGTGCGTAACAATGTGATGGTGGTGACGGAGAGCGAGGATGCCGGGGAAGCAGAGGCCTTGCCGGAGCGTCGGGGACACCCCGGGGACGCGGCGACAGCGATGGATGGTGACATCCAGGGCAGCGGTGACGGTCCGGAGCGGCGGGAACACGTGAGTATAACCTCCAATACCAGTGGTCTTCAACCTGCAGACCACCAGATGTAGCAAAACTACAACTCCCAGCATGCCCGGGCAGCCGTTGGCTGTCCGGGCATGCTGGGTGTTGTAGTTTTGCAACATCTGGAGGTCCGCAGGTTGTAGACCACTGTCCTATACTTTACATTGCACAGATCCCTCAACATACGATGGTTTCATCAAACGATGGTCCATTTGGAACGGATTACCATCGTATGTTGAGGGACCACTGTATTTCTAAATAAGCTACAAAACTATGCATAGACAGATTTCCTTTACAAATTTGCCAAAATTATGGCATAAATAGCTTAAAAAAGGTGGTATGCGTCAAATTTATTATCAGTTTTTGGACACGTGGCATGCTAGACACTTTTAAAAAGTGGTGTAGATTAGAAGTTGTACTATGCACCAGATTTATTAGTACGGTGTACCATTATTTTGGTACCATTTATTTACTGTGTACCATTATTTTGATGCACAATATTATTGTAAAATAATTCTAACCTGCCAAATGTGCAAACATTATCATACATAGTGCTTTGCTGTAGAGAATTTTCCCCCTTCCTGTGTCTCTGATCTAATTTTACTCTGTCAGGCATACACATAATATAGGTGTCGGTTGAATGCTGGTTTAGCCGACAGCTCTTTTGCCCTATCACCCCATATTCAGCTGGTTGTTTGTGTGTTCTCAATGGACAGAGGAGAGTAAGCTGCTGCCAGACTTTATGGTGTCCCTTTGTCCTCTTCCCAACACACCTGATTACTCCCTCCCATTACATCATTTGTTGGGGAAAATCTGGAAGTCCTATACATATTAGAGGGTTTTCCAATCCCTTCAAAATCAGTGGGTTCGGCAGACACGTCTAATGTGCATCGCCAGTTTAGGTGGATATTCTGAATGTTAACATTTTAATGAAAAACAAAAAAAAACACTAACCTACCTCTTTCCCTCCAGGATCCCCTGTAAAGTCTTCTTGTCCCCCACTGAACACTCTAACTGCTTCTTCCAACCTGGAATTGGTGGCCTGCTCAGCCAATCACCGGCTGTTCTGCCTCTGTGATTGGCTGAGGCCATAGCATCTTGAAAGTAGCAGCTAGAATGTTAGACTTTATAGGGCGATCCCCGAGAAAGAGCGAGGTGGGTGAGTATGTGTTGTTTTTTTTTTTTCATTTTCATT
Source organism: Hyla sarda (assembly GCF_029499605.1). NCBI lineage: Eukaryota > Metazoa > Chordata > Amphibia > Anura > Hylidae > Hyla > Hyla sarda. The sequence goes on from NC_079192.1 coordinate 157,416,655, forward strand.
GCAGCCCATACAACATATAAACAATTCTAAAATGCAGAATAACCTTTAAGCATAGTAATAAATCAGCGTCACCTTGCCAAAATAAAAATTGTGCACAAATTGTCACAATGTACGGAAATTGGTCCAAGTAGGATATGTGTTTGAACATGCTCACTGAAACATGATATGTGGCCCAGATGTCATTAAACAAATGAAAGTTCACATCAGTCAATGTTTTTAGAAAAAAAAAAACACACAAATTTGCAACATCTGGAGGTCCGCAGGTTGGAGATCACTGGAGTACAGCATAGAGTTCCAGCGCCAGCGGCCCCCAACAAAGAGGAGGAGGGCAGTGCTTGTGGGTGACACATGTGAGTAGTACCCCGCTGGGCTGATAATTTTGGGGGGGGGGGGGGGAAGCAGAACAGCGCTGGCGAGTCACATATGATTAGTTCCCCGATGTGGGGCTAATAATTCATTCCCAAGGGGGAAGGGCCAAACCGGTATTGCGGTATGGGAAAAAAATTATATCGTGCAGCCTAAAAATTTCGGTATGAACCGGTATACCGCCCAGCCCTACCCCCTATTATTTATTTTCAGACAAACATTACTCTTATTTTGGGGGGAAACTACCACAGCAGGTTTTAAGCCAAAGTCAGAAGTGAATCCAGTAGGAAGAAGTATAAATCCTTCCTTTTATATTACCCTTTTTTTTATCCATTCTTAGGATGCGTTCACACGAGCAGATCCACAGCATGCCGCTACGAGCAGACACACTGCGCTGTGCGAGTTGCCGAGCGCACGCATAGTATACTCTCTTAGTATACAGCTCTCAGCCGAGATTGTGGAGCAGAGGGAGTGGCCGCGATGTGTGCGAGTACCCTGCGCATGCTTGGCGACTTGCACATCGCTTCGGTGTGTCTGCTCGTAGTGGTGTATTGCCGCTCCGAACAGGCACATGTAAAGGCACCATGCAGCGCCCCCTTCAGCGGCGGATCTGCAGCGTAAACTACATTCACATGTAAAAACTTTACAGCGGAAAATCAGCAGTTTTGCTGTAGACCCACTGAAGTCAATGGCTAGCAAGGTAACTTACCTGTGGGTTTAATGCAACAGACCCTTTTGGCGCCAAAACTGCAAAAAAAAAAAAAAAATAATTAATAAAAAAAAAAAAACACCCACAAACCTGTAAAGGGTTTACACTGTCTGACTTATTTTAATTTACATCTATAAATAGGTTTAAAAAAAAAAAAAAGAAGGCGGAAAAGAAAACGCGAACATTAAATAAAATACGCCACAATATTTTACTTACTGTAAACCCCCCCAAAAGGGAATGTGTGTGAAGGCCCAACTATGATATCCGTCACAACTCGGACCCCACCTCATGTGAGGAGAAAGTCGTGCCCCAATGTGTGTAGACAGCTGTGTATAGCGCCCCAATGTGTGTAGGCGGCTGTGTATAGTGCCCAATGTGTGTAGGCGGCTGTGTATAGTGCCCAATGTGTGTAGGCAGCTGTGTATAGTGCCCCAATGTGTGTAGGCAGCTGTGTATAGCGCCCAATGTGTGTAGGCGGCTGTGTATAGCGCCCAATGTGTGTAGGCGGCTGTGTATAGCGCCCAATGTGTGTAGGCGGCTGTGTATAGTGCCCAATGTGTGTAGGCAGCTGTGTATAGTGCCCCAATGTGTGTAGGCAGCTGTGTATAGCGCCCAATGTGTGTAGGCAGCTGTGTATAGTGCCCAATGTGTGTAGGCAGCTGTGTATAGCGCCCAATGTGTGTAGGCGGCTGTGTATAGCGCCCAATGTGTGTAGGCGGCTGTGTATAGTGCCCAATGTGTGTAGGCGGCTGTGTATAGCGCCCAATGTGTGTAGGCAGCTGTGTATAGTGCCCCAATGTGTGTAGGCAGCTGTGTATAGCGCCCAATGTGTGTAGGCAGCTGTGTATAGTGCCCAATGTGTGTAGGCGGCTGTGTATAGCGCCCAATGTGTGTAGGCGGCTGTGTATAGCGCCCAATGTGTGTAGGCGGCTGTGTATAGTGCCCAATGTGTGTAGGCGGCTGTGTATAGCGCCCAATGTGTGTAGGCGGCTGTGTATAGCGCCCCAATGTGTGTAGGCGGCTGTGTATAGCGCCCCAATGTGTGTAGGCGGCTGTGTATAGCGCCCCAATGTGTGTAGGCGGCTGTGTATAGCGCCCCAATGTGTGTAGGCGGCTGTGTATAGTGCCCAATGTGTGTAGGCGGCTGTGTATAGCGGCCCAATGTGTGTAGGCGGCTGTGTATAGCGGCCCAATGTGTGTAGGCGGCTGTGTATAGTGCCCAATGTGTGTAGGCGGCTGTGTATAGTGCCCAATGTGTGTAGGCGGCTGTGTATAGCGGCCCAATGTGTGTAGGCGGCTGTGTATAGTGCCCAATGTGTGTAGGCAGCTGTGTATAGTGCCCAATGTGTGTAGGCAGCTGTGTATAGTGCCCAATGTGTGTAGGCAGCTGTGTATAGTGCCCAATGTGTGTAGGCAGCTGTGTATAGCGGCCCAATGTGTGTAGGCGGCTGTGTATAGCGGCCCAATGTGTGTAGGCGGCTGTGTATAGCGGCCCAATGTGTGTAGGCGGCTGTGTATAGCGCCCAATGTGTGTAGGCGGCTGTGTATAGCGCCCAATGTGTGTAGGCGGCTGTGTATAGCGCCCCAATGTGTGTAGGCGGCTGTGTATAGCGCCCCAATGTGTGTAGGCGGCTGTGTATAGCGCCCCAATGTGTGTAGGCGGCTGTGTATAGCGCCCCAATGTGTGTAGGCGGCTGTGTATAGCGCCCCAATGTGTGTAGGCGGCTGTGTATAGCGCCCCAATGTGTGTAGGCGGCTGTGTATAGCGCCCAATGTGTGTAGGCGGCTGTGTATAGCGCCCAATGTGTGTAGGCGGCTGTGTATAGCGCCCAATGTGTGTAGGCGGCTGTGTATAGCGCCCAATGTGTGTAGGCGGCTGTGTATAGCGCCCAATGTGTGTAGGCGGCTGTGTATAGCGCCCAATGTGTGTAGGCGGCTGTGTATAGCGCCCCAATGTGTGTAGGCGGCTGTGTATAGTGCCCAATGTGTGTAGGCAGCTGTGTATAGCGCCCAATGTGTGTAGGCGGCTGTGTATAGCGCCCAATGTGTGTAGGCGGCTGTGTATAGCGCCCAATGTGTGTAGGCGGCTGTGTATAGCGCCCAATGTGTGTAGGCGGCTGTGTATAGTGCCCAATGTGTGTAGGCGGCTGTGTATAGTGCCCCAATGTGTGTAGGCAGTTGTGTATAGCGCCCAATGTGTGTAGGCGGCTGTGTATAGCGCCCAATGTGTGTAGGCGGCTGTGTATAGCGCCCCAATGTCTGTAGGCGGCTGTGTATAGCGCCCAATGTGTGTAGGCAGCTGTGTATAGCGCCCAATGTGTGTAGGCGGCTGTGTATAGCGCCCAATGTGTGTAGGCAGCTGTGTATAGCGCCCAATGTGTGTAGGCAGTTGTGTATAGCGCCCAATGTGTGTAGGCGGCTGTGTATAGCGCCCAATGTGTGTAGGCGGCTGTGTATAGCGCCCCAATGTCTGTAGGCGGCTGTGTATAGCGGCCCAATGTGTGTAGGCAGCTGTGTATAGCGCCCAATGTGTGTAGGCGGCTGTGTATAGCGCCCAATGTGTGTAGGCGGCTGTGTATAGTGCCCAATGTGTGTAGGCGGCTGTGTATAGTGCCCAATGTGTGTAGGCGGCTGTGTATAGCGCCCAATGTGTGTAGGCGGCTGTGTATAGTGCCCAATGTGTGTAGGCGGCTGTGTATAGCGGCCCAATGTGTGTAGGCAGCTGTGTATAGCGCCCAATGTGTGTAGGCGGCTGTGTATAGCGCCCAATGTGTGTAGGCAGCTGTGTATAGCGCCCAATGTGTGTAGGCAGCTGTGTATAGCGCCCAATGTGTGTAGGCAGCTGTGTATAGCGCCCAATGTGTGTAGGCGGCTGTGTATAGCGCCCCAATGTGTGTAGGCGGCTGTGTATAGCGCCCAATGTGTGTAGGCAGCTGTGTATAGCGCCCCAATGTGTGTAGGCAGCTGTGTATAGCGCCCCAATGTGTGTAGGCAGCTGTGTATAGCGCCCCTCCCCTGTGTGTGGTCGTCCAGGTGGTGCACCCCTCCTCACACACGGCTCCATGGTGGGCGGGATGTGCCAGGCTCCGCCGCTCTTTCCCGCCCTGATCCGTCCCACGTGTAGCAGAGGGAGGAAGGGACGGACAGCGGGAGAGGGCGGCTTAGAGGAGGGAGCTCTGCGGTTCACGGGGAAGGGAAGAGACGCAGTTCTAGTCCATCTCCCGGACTGGGTTCTGTATATACTCGGACAGCCCGGGACAGGACACGGAGCCCCGAGGAGCCGGCTGCGGGCGTTATGCAGCACATAGCCCGGTCCCAGTGTCAGGACACAGCGCTGTGCTAACACCACACGGAGGACGGACTGCTCCCCGGCCGAGGTAAGCGTCCTCCGGGCTCTACAGCTGGGAACTTCCCGTGGACTTTGTACAGGACGGGCTTCATCTTGTGGAGGAGAGACAGGGGTTAATAACGGGAGCAGTCCCGGTGACAGCCGTGTATACTGATGTGCTGCAGCGGTGACAGCCTCCATACAGCCGGGATCACTTCTTCTGTCACCATTGGAGCTGAGAGCACTGTGGTGTCATCCATATGTAATGTACCTAGATCTATGGATCCGCTATGATCACCTCTCTATGAGCCTTCACTACTCTCCTTCTGATTCTATAGGGCAGTGGTCTCAAACTGTGGCCCTCCAGATGTTGCAAAACTTCAACTCCCAGCATGCCCGGACAGCCAACGGCTGTCCCGGCATGCTGAGAGTTGAAGTTTTGCAACATCTGGAGGGCCACAGTTTGAGACCACTGCTGTAGTGTCCTCGGTAGGATGGGGGGCTCTGCATCAACCTTCAGGAATTAGGGCCCATCCTATGTGTGTTACCCTTCAAACACTAATTCCGTTACTTGTTGTCACTTGGCGGACACTTCATCGTCTCTGGATCCGGTTGGGATTGATGCAGGAAGGCTTCTTTCTCATTACCGTCATGTCATGATAAAATAACTTAAAATAACGGTTGACCAATGTCCGTTATTTTAACGGGCATTCTTTTAAAATACCGGACATATTCATCCGTTATTTCATCTGTCCTGCACCGTTAGTCTGTGATTTTATGTTCCTTCTAACCCCTTCTGGTTTGCGATGCTGTACTGAGCATGCTCAGTAGCAATAACTGCTCATAACGGGAGGTGAAAATTAAGGGGCGCTAACGGATGTTCTTTGTAAACATCCGTCAACCAGAGACTGGTTAAATGTTAAAATTTTAACGTCCGTTATTTTTTGACAGGGCGAAAATGAGTGCATGCACCGTTATTTGCGCTGTCAAAAATAACGGACGTAAGTTATAACGGGACATAAGTGATGCTAAAGGATGGTCAAAAAATCCCATTGACGTGAATGGGAGTATTTGATGGCCGTTTTATGGACTTTTTGGAAATTTTGCGTGGCGACAACGGTAGTGTGAAAGGGGCCTAATATTGTAGTGTATCTATATTGTTTGGATACGGTTACATGGAATTGTGTATAATGGGGGAGATTTATCAAAACCTGTCCAGAGGAAAAGTTACTGAGTTGCCCATAGCAACCAATCAGATAACGTCTTTCATTTTTGAAAAGGCCTCTGAAAAATGAAAGAAGCGATCTGATTGGTTGCTATGGGCAACTCGACAACTTTTCCTCTGGACAGGTTTTGATAAATCTCCCCCAGTTTCTAAGTGTGCGTTCACACTGCGGAACTCCACGGGCGGAATTCCACGGTGTGAACTTAACATTAGTGTGAATGGGTTTCCGCGAGACCTGTTCACACTGTGGAATTTCAGCAGCGGACAATTCCGCCGCTGAAACTGTTCCGGGCAAAGAAAGAACATGTTCATTCTTTGCGCGGATTCCGCGAGCACGGCATAGCAGTCAATGGTGACGGCTCAGTGCCCCGCGGCCCTAGTGCTCCGCTCGTTGAATTCAGCGAGCGGAGATTCCGTCTGGCGGCCGCTGATGAAAATACTTCAGCGCTAGGGCTGCGCGGGGCACTGAGCCGTCACCATTGACAGCTATGCAGAGCTTGCGAAATCCGCGCAAAAGAATTAACATTTTCTTTCTTTGCCCGGAACAGTTTCAGCAGCGGAATTGTCCGCTGCTGAAATTCCGCAGTGGGAACGGGTCTCGCGGAGACCCATTCAGGCTAATGTTAAGTTCACACCGCGGAATTCCATAGTGTGAACATACCCTTAGAAGTTTCAACAACATTGTTTGTTTACTGGTTTTCTGTTATGATTACCTTGCACTAATGCAGTGTTTTCCAAACAGTGCGTCTCCAGCTGTTGTAAAACTACAACCCCCAGCATGCCCGGACAGCCGAAGGCTGTCCGGGCATGCTGGGAGTTGTAGTTTTACAACAGGCAGTCTGGGCATGCTGGGAGTTGTGGTTTTACAACAGGCAGTCTGGGCATGCTGGGAGTTGTAGTTTCACAACAGCTGGAGCCGCACTGAGCTAATATGAATTGTGTTCTGTAAGGTATGGGCAGGATCCGCCATGGTGTATGTAGTGTCTGCTGCTCCTGCCAGAGCTGTAATCATCCTAATGGAATGTGGATGACACTGTGCAGATGCAGCAGAGCTATAGCGTGAATAACGGCCCTGCAAGCTGGCTGCACATGGTACAGCTAACTTACCATTCAGTCTGGAAATTGTCGGTCATAGATCTTATCACGTGTCACTGAGGCATATGTACAAAAAATGATGACACTTTACTGATGTCATGAATGTCTGGTATCATGATGTCATAACTGGCAACCAGTTGTTTACCACCAGCGGCATGGAAACTGGTGGCGTTCAGTCCACACCTATACAACAGAATAATGGAAAAAAAATAAAAATAAAAAAATAAAAAAAAATATATATATATATATAATTATTTTTTTTTTTTTATATTATTATTATTTTTTTTCTTTTCCCCTGCATTACTTGTGGGAGCACACAGGGGACTAATAAAACAGTACTAAATGTAGGTGCTGCCCGGGCTGACCATGCTAGAAAGAGAACATACGGTAAGTATTTAGTTGCTATGGCAAACACAGAGGTGCTAAGACAAATGTAAATGTATAATGTTGTAATATTCAGTAGCGGTACTCTGTTTAGTGTAGGGATCCATCTGCAGAAGGTTGTCATGTTGTGGCGGATTGGCTGACAGAATTTGTTCGCTCGGGTATATAAATATAGTGGTAACACCATTTGACAAGTAGGAATATTAATGTTGGCTGGATATTGAAGCCCGCAGAGTGGTGTTGCATCTTTGTGTTGGTTTACTTTTGTGTTGTGTTAGCAGCATATTTACACCTGTCCATTTTATTTTATTTTTTCCCACCATGCTGGCGGTTGCTGACTAACTTTGTCTTTTGCATCGATTGCTATGGCAACACTTTCACAGTTCCTTTGCACCGATTTTTTTACAAAGCCCTCTGCGCGCCAAAGTCACATGTCGAAAACGTGAATTCACAAATCAGATGTTGTGATTGGAAGGAAATGACATATAGGATACATATGGCTTCATTTAGGGATTCCTTGTTTCTACATGGACATATAGAAACCTCAGGTTCCTGTGATGTGCTGTCCCCTGCCAGTCACTGACTGAGATGGATCACCGCTGCGCCTTGTGATTGGCTGAATGGCAGTTCCTGCGGGGACACCACATTGCAGGAACCAGAAAGCATTAGTGAGCAGCATGGATTGGGAGCTGTAGGGATGGCAGTGACAAGGTTTGGGACAGTTGTCTAGTTTACTTTTTAAGGCCCCTTTCACACTACAGGTATCATCCTGCTTTTTTACTGCTGTTATTTTACAATAACAGCTGAAAAAAACTGGATGCAGTAACTGGTAATAATGGATGATAACTGATGACCATCATCCATAATTTTTTTTTTTTTTTTTCCCTAAAAAAAAAAAAATCTGAAGTTATCAGTTACATCCATTTTTTTTTAATCAGGTGTTTAACGCTTTTTTTGTAAAGCTGTACTGAGCATGCTCGGTACAAAAAATGGATGTTTAAAAAATAAAAAATCTGTTTCCCATAGACTTCAATGTTAAATTTTAACAGCCGTTTTTTTTCACCATTATTTTTGCCGGACCAAAGATTAGTGCTTGCACAGTCTTTTGTGCCAGAAAAAAAAGGACATTAGTTAAAACGGACATGCCTGACGCAAAAGGATGGTCGAAAAATCCCACTGACATGAATGGGATTCTTTGACGGCCGTTTTCAGGACTTTTTGCCGGGAGTAATAAGGGAGGTTTTACAGGATGATACCTGTAGTGTGAAAGGGGCCTTGTTTGTTGTTGTTCTAGCATCTGTACTTGGGCTGGAATACCTTATTAACCCCTTAAGGAGCCCACCTTTGTTTACCTTAATGACTGGGACTTTTTTCCTGTTCTATTATCCAGCAGTACATGAGCACAGAATAACTGTCAGTATGCCTATACCTATGGCTACACCTCACAAGTTGCTATACTTGGCAGACAGGAGGCCATCAGCTGGCCTCCTGCTGCCATGGCAACCACCGGGACCCCTCACAGGGTTACCAATGGGGGACAGGGGGAGCCCCTCCTCCTGTCAGTCCTTTAGGACCTGTGGACAGTATTGACCATGGTATCTATGGGGTTAATTTCTCTTTCACTAACTCTATGATGGTGGGAGACCGTGATCATGTGACCTTTCTGACAGCGCAGGTAGTCATCAAACCCTCCCCAGTGCAGTTAAGACTTTATTTGCATATTTGAAGATTGTGTTATGTCTCTGGAATAGCTAAACGCATTGGGGTAAGGAATATTCCCCTGTACATTCAGGTTAGTCGGGATTGTACTAATGCACCATTTTCCAAACAGCGTGTCTCCAGCTGTTGTAAGACTACACCTCCAAGCGTGTATAGCTGTCAGTTTGCCTTTAAATTCACAATTCATTTGTATCTATTGGTGAAAATCAGCCTAATCGCCACCGCTCTCCTCATTGACAGTGTCTGATACAGTATTAATGTCAAAAAGCTCTGTCAGAATTGTTTTCTTTTTTTGTCTGTGGTTGCTATGGCAATGGTCTATTACCCAGTGCAGAGATCAAGCTTAAAATAGAATCATTGTGTTATATTTGTTAATTGCTGTCAAAATCCCCAATATGTAAGAAGGCTCGTGTACTGATACAACTTCAGGAAAGGTTTGTGGCTGTGGATTTTATTGCTTTCAGATCTGTGGGAATTTGTATTAAATATTCTTGGAGATTATTTGAATGTGAGTAAAAATGATACTGTACATTCCAGATGACAAACCATTTGCTTACAACTAGAGAGCAGGAGATCTGGAATCAGCTCCTGAATTACCTTGGGTATTATATAAAGTGTAGTGTTGTATTATACCTGTCCATTATGTGCAGAGATGCTTTCCATCTGTCTGTCAGCATGTAACTGATGCTCCATTGAGTTCTGCGCTATGAATGATGGATGCTTGTGCTTTCCTTATTATGTTCACAATTGGTGTTGGCCTGGGCACTATGGGGATACCACAGAAAAACTAGTGCAAAAGAACCTGCAGCCAAAATGGAAGACTTTATCTCAGAAAAGTTTATTCTGTAATATGATTTAGCTTTGGATAAGTTATCTTTCACTACAGAACTCCTTTAAGCTGTTGTTACTCCACTGTTCACGTCTGTGTACACAACGTTGTTCTTTATATGAATACACAGCTATGCTGCATTATTTATGCAAACTGTGCAGAAACGTCAATGTATAGTAATGCGCAATATCACAATCGTAATAAAGATATATATACCTGTTAAAATAAACGTTCTATACAATGTAGATAATACCATTATTCTGTACATTTGTAATATACATTTGGTTAAAAAAAAGTGTATATTTTTGTCCCTACATTGTCCAAATACAGGAAGGGTAGGTGGACAAGCAGGGCTCTGTGACATTCTCCCGGCTCACACAGCAGGATGATTGACAAGCCAGGAGCCTGCACAGAGCCCTGCTTGTCCTGTCATCACTTCCTGTATTTGGACTCCTCATATAGACACACATGCAATAGCTGCAGGGACAGCATTTTTTCACCCAAAAATATATTTAAAAATTTTTTTTCAAGGTATAATACAAATATACATATAATAGTATTATCTAGGGATCGACCGATTATCGGTTTGGCCGATATTATCGACCGCTATTCATGATTTTTGATGTTATCGGTATCGGCAATTACCTTGCCGATAATCCGATAATGCCCGGGGTTATGTGCTGCAAGTAATTTTTAATTAGGGATCGACCAATATCGTTTTTTAGGGCCGATACCGATACTCTGTGGAGGTTAGGGCCCATAGCCGATAACTTATACCGGAATATCGGTATAAGTTAAAGTGTAGCTCCCACCAAGTAATATATAATATAATCTGTCCCTACCTATTAGTAATCTAGCCCTAACCCCCTACCTGGCTTTAAAAAAAATTAAATCGCTTTAATAGAGCAGATTTAGTGCTTCTAAATCTGCTCTATAAAGCAGGGCAGGAAGCAGCGCGTCCCAGCAAGCGCAACGTCACTGACGCCTTGCTGGGCGCTTGCTTCCGCCCTCAGATCGTCTATGCAGCGCTTCTGTCGGGAGCGCGCATAGATGATCTGCCAATAGCGCGGCAGGCAGCTCCGGGGTCTCCTCCTCCCTGTTTACCTGTGCATGTGCTATCCAGGGAGGAGGAGTAGAGGAGCATCGCCGGCCTGCCGTGCACGATAATACTGCCGAGACCCGGGACCGATTACAATAATGGTAGCTATTCTAAATAACTTACCCATCCGGAGGATCAGCGCAGCAATGAGTGCGAGCGCTGCCTCCGGACAGGGTAACGGGGGCGGGCTGGGCCGCGCGCGAGGCCAGTGGAGCTGGCCAATGCGCGTAGCCCCAGTTATCAGTGTGCTTGCTCTCGCCTGTTTGATTGACAGGCGGGAGCGAGCACAGCAGTGCCTGGATTTCGACTCATTGCCAGGCTGAAATGAGTCGAAATCCAGTAGTGACGTCACTGCTGAATGCATTCGGCCACTAGGAGGGCGACCCCTAGTGGCCGAATTTAAAAGTGATTTTAAACTTGTTTAAAATCACTTTTTTTAATTAAAGTATATTAGAGATATGTTGTAGTACTTAAGTACTACAACATATCAATTTTTGTACTTCATGACAGTGCCCATTTAACTGCTATTTAGCCCCCCCCCCCCCCCCCCCGGCGACACCGCTGCTGGTCATTGATATAAAGCGGGTGCTTTAAGTCAAGAACTGCAGCGGCTTTTGCGGGGCCAGAGACTGCCACCGCCACCCGCTTTTCTCCCCCTGCCTGTCCTGAGTCCTATCATGATCGGTCGATCCCTAATTTTAATACATGTGATGTGCTGCTCCTGACACAAGACAATTTCGATTTCCCATAGCTATGTTCTGATGTTTTTCATCTTTATTTGCCTTTTTCTTTTATCAATTCATGTACATGTTTAAACAGGATAGGGGCTCGGAGCCAATTCACCTACGTCCATTTCCGCGAAGATCCCCTTAATCATGATTAAGGATATCCTCCCCAAAACGTAGCATTGGACACAAACTGCATGTCCACTCTGTGAATTCATTGCAAGGGCTCATTCACATGGATGGATTTGCTAGCAAACTTGCTGCATGTTTCCTACTGCAAGTTTGAATGTGGGCGAGCTCTCCGCAGGCTGTCCGCAGCAGATTATTGGGAGAGGGATTTCTGCTAGCAAAAATCTGCCTCCGTTCCCAATGTCTTTAATGGGGGCTACACAGATATTTATTTTTTGCTGCAAACATTCCGCTGGCGATAAAAAATGCCATGGACATAGAGCTCGCCCACATTCTTACTAGTAGAAACACGTTCTGAGTTTTCTAGCAAATTTGCCTGTGTGAATGAGCCCTAAAAGCTAGTACTATTACACATGCTAGACATATTGTCAGGAATGTCTGGTAGGTTGTTTGACAGACAGCCCATCAGAATAGCCTATAATGTGGAACGAATGGCTCCAAATGAGGTCGTCTAGTACATGAACTTTGGGTGCTCATTAGTGCGTCATTGACTGGGCCTTCCAGAGGATACTGTGGGGTCAGTCTGATTCCATGTATATCTTTCTGTAGACAGTGAAAGCAAAACTCAGGTTGCTGTGAACGAATGACTATTTTCCATTGCACCATTTTTATTTTATTTTTTGAAACCTGTAAAGAAGAATAGTTTGTTGTAGGGATCGACCGATTATTGGTTTGGCCGATATTATCGGCCTATATTCATGACTTCGGACATTATCGGCAATTACCTTGCCGATAATCCGATAATGCCCCGGCCACAGACCGCCGCTGCCCCATTGCCTCCCCCATCTCCGGTTTTATAATTACCTGTTCCCGGGGTCCGCGCTACTTCTGGCTCCTGCGGCATCCTGAGTTACGCTGTGCGCTGCCCAATAATGAGTAACGTCCTCAATGCGACGTCATCGTCAGTGCGCACAGTGACAGCTCAGGACGCCGCTGGAGCCAGAAGTAGCGCGGACCCCGGGAACAGGTTATTATAAAACCGAGGATGAGGGAGACAATTGGGCAGCGACGGTGGTTGGACTAAGGACTGGCAGGGGGAGAGATGCGGGCGGCGGCGGTCTCTGGCCAGAGGACAGGCAGGGGGAGAGAAACAGGTGGCGGCGGTCTTTGGCCCAGCAAAATCCGATGCAGTTCATTGATTTACAGCGTCCGTTTTAAGTCATTGATCTGCAGGGGGGGGTGGTCGCTGTTTTATTTATTTATTTTTTTTTGTCTGGTGCTGAAACAGCAGATAACTTATACCGGGATATCGGTATAAGTTATCGGCTATTGGCCTTAAAGTCCTCAGATAATCGGTATCGGCCCTAAAAAATCGATACCGGTCGATCCCTAGTTTATTGTACTTCATCTGTAGGTTTCACTTTAATGTGAAAATCAAGGGTCCAATGTTAAAATTCCCAGTTACTTCTGTGCTTTGTGTCCTATGTCATGCATCTCACTTGGTCATCTTCTGTAAAGAAATATAAATGCTGGTAGTCAGAATAGATGAAAGGCTTTTACACGGGTTAATGGGTTGATAATGGGCAAACGGGTTCCTCATTGCATAGCTCAATAGTGAGGGGCACTTGTACCAATCTAGTTTCTGTGCTGTTGGTTGGCACTCATGCCAGCAGTTCATCTGCCTGTGTAGGACCTTTTACTAAATATTTCAGTGAAATCCAGTTTAATTTACCATAACATGATTGTTTATTTGTTTTTCCTCTTTTCCATTCTGAGCCTGTGTTTGTTAGCCCCATAGACCTGCTCTTCTGTAGTAAGTTATCAGTTTCCACAGTGTCTATAGTTTTTGGATGGAAGTGTGCTGTTTTTAGCATGGTGTCACTGCAGGCATGTAGATTTAATCTGCTGCAGGAATGTGGGAGGTGACCTTCATTGCTAGAACAAGTGGAAAGATGAGGGACTAAGGCAGCTTGTCAGTTCTGACATATACTTGCGTTGCATTTCCAAAATTGCTTGAAGAAAGATTGTATTATTTATATAGACATAACACTGCTCTGCCGGTCTCCGGCTATAACATAGTGGGTCAGCTTTTAGTAAGGCTGCGTTCACACCACGTTTTTGCAATACAGTTCCCGTGTTAGGTTTCTGATGAAAAATGGATTCCTCAAAACCGGACTAAACTGTATCAAAACGTGTGTACAAATTTCAACCCGTATACAGTTAAAAACCGTAAACGGTTTGAAAAATGATGTCCGGTTGCATCCGTTTTTAAGGAAAGAAAAACGTATACATTTTTTACTTTTCACTCCATTTTGAATAAAGTTTCACTTGTTTGATTGAAATTCCAAGAAAAAACTGATACAAATACTGTGCAAAGTCAAAAAACGTATGGTGAAAACCGGATGGAACCGTACGCACTTACAGTTTTGTACATTGACTCCCATGCTTAAAAAAGCGTATACGGTTTAATACAGTTTTTCACCCAGACCAAAAACCGTGGTAGACTACGGGAAAAAAAACTGACAAAACCATACAGGATGCAAAACGGACACAACCTGATGCATCTTTTGGCATATGGTTTTCAATACGGTTCCGTGCGGTTTTCACATAGAAAACGTATACGGGAACTGTATTGCAAAAACGTGGTGTGAATGCAGCCTAACTCTGTTGTAGGGAATAGCGCAGCGATCATCATTTAAGCCAGTGGTCTTCAACCTGCAGACCTCCAGATGTTTCAAAACTACAACTCCCAGCATGCCCGGACAGCCAACGGCTGTCCGGGCATGCTGGGAGTTGTAGTTTTGCAACATCTGGAGGTCCACAGGTTGGAGACCACTGATTTAAGCCATGTATGTGGCTTTTTTTTAAAGGAGTTTTATATAAATACAGTTTATCGGCTGTATTATGAGAAGTTACACAACAGTTTCTCTTCTGCATTGTTACAAATTCTCCCCATTTCCAAGGTCTCTTCTTGCTCTCAGTAGATGGAAGCCTTGTTGTTTTATATCCAGATCCTGGAGCTGCCACAAACCTAGTGCAGCTGTCAACCATTCTATCTAGTCTAGACTATCCGCTGTGAAGTAAGGACATCGGCAGTAAAAATCTTTCTGGTTACTTACTACTATGTACTGTGCTGTTCAGACTAAGCTCAGAGAGCACTGCCTTGGCTGAATACTATTCTCCATTACGGAGTTCAACTTTCGTTATAGGTGTAATGGAGCTTGGACTTGCTTAAAGATCCAGTTACGTGTATTTCAGTACATATGTCAGGCAGCATCAACATGCAATGCTGCTGTGTGTGTCAGGGCCATCGTTAAAATGGCTATCCGGCTGCGCTGACTGCTTCAGTTGCCATCGGATAGCCGTTTAACCAGTTGCCTTCTAAGGAGATGGCAACCAGTGTATGGCGCTGGCTCCTGACTCAAGCCCGCACCATACTGGCCGGCCCCCAGCTGATTCCTGTAGCTGGGGGCCGGGGTTAATAGCTGACATGTGGTGACCGCCTCAGCCAGCTATTAATCCTTTAGATCACCGCTGACAGCAGCATCTAAAGCTGGGGTTCTCAACCGGTAGTAGCATAGGGGTATGCCACAGGTTGAGTGGGGGTACGCCAATGCGCTGACAAATACCGACCATGCATTGGCCAGTATTTGTCAGCGCAAAGCAGAGAATGGCCGCGGAAGCTCTCTCTACAGTAGCGCGGCTGGAGCTGCGGCCGCGGCTACTGTAAGGGTGCTGCGTGACTGCTGGGGAGATGTGTGACCTCCCCTGACGTTGTGCGGAGGTGCCGCACAGTGCAGGAGGCTATCGCACGCCAGTGCAGTTCCACCGAATGGACTGCTGCATACACGGACAGGCCACACGGGATTAACAGGCCATTATTCCTCCCTCCCTCTGATCCCCTTGCGCAATTTCTCCCCTCCATCTTAATTCCCTTGTGCCATTCGCCCCCCTTCCTCTGATCCCCTTTTGCCAAATGGGATAATAATGACACAAGGGGATTAAGATGGAGGGGGGCGAGATGGCACAATGGGATCAGAGGGAGGGGGGAATAATGACACAAGGGGATTAATATGGAAGGGGGGGGGGGGGGGGGGGTTGATTCTTCCCCCCCCCCCCCCAATCATCTTAATCCCCTTGTGCGATAATTCGATCCGGGGGGGTGTACATTTGCTTCCTTCCAGGTCCGTGACTCTTCCTTCGATTGAGCCTGACTGAAGCAGGTTCAACCAAAAGAGCACAGAGCACACAGATCAATGGCGTTCTATGGAATAACATTGATCTGTATGAGGAATCTGATTCCTCCTTAAAGTCCCCTAAGGGGACTAATAGTGTAAAAAAATAAATAAAATGGTTTAATAAAAGTTTTTAAAAAAAACACACATTAACCCCTTCCTTATTAAAAGTTTTATTGACCCCCCCTTTTCCCAAATTCCATATAAAAATATGTTAAAATAATAACAATGAACATATGTGGTAACGCCGCATGCCGCAAATGTCCGAACTATAAAAATAAAATGTTAATTAAACGCACGGTCAATGGTGTATGCATAAAAAAAATACCATAGTCCAAAATTGCGTTTTTTTGGTCACTTTGTATACCTCAGAAAATTCATAAAAAGTGATCAAAAAGTCCCATCAAAACAAAAATGGTAACGATAAAAACTACAGACCTACACACTCAACATACAGTGGTCCTCCTGGAACCAATTAATATCGTATGTTGAGGGACCGCTCTATTCCTGAGGTCCATTAGACTTGTATCGGACCTCCAGTGTCAGATTGAGTCTTGGAGCCATTCTCAGGCTAGGAGATTGTGTCCTGCTTTATTGTATCTGTTACTATTCCTGACTAGAGATAGAAAGACCAGGAAAATTAGGAAAAGGTATTTATTTTGAACACTTTTTCCTATTGTGTTATTTTATAATATATGGTATTCAACCTACCGTATTTTTCGCCGTATAAGACGCACTTTTTCTTCCCCAAAACTGGGGGGGGGGGGGGGAAATAGTCGGTGCGTCTTATACGGTGAATACACCCTTATCGCGGCGATCCCTGCGGCCATCAACGGCCGGGACCCGCGGCTAATACAGGACATCACCGATCGCGGTGATGCCCTGTATTAACCCTTCAGACGCAGCGATCAAAGCTGACCGCCACGTCTGAAGGGAAAGTGACACTAACCCGGCTGTTCAGTCGGGCGGTTCGGGACCGCCGCGATTTCACCGCGGCGGTCCCGAACAGCCCGACTGAATAGCCGGGTTAGTGCTTACAGGACACCGGGAGGGACCTTACCTGCCTCCTCGGTGTCTTCTCCGTTCAGAGATCCCCTGTGTGGCCGGCCTTCCTCGTCATCACGTCGTCGCGTACGTGCGTAACGACGTGATGGCGGCGACGGAGAGCGAGGATACCCGGCCGGCAGCAGAGACGTTCCGGAGCGACGGGGGCACGGCGACAGCAATGGAGCGACCTCCAGGGCAGCGGTGACGGGTCGGGAGCGGCGGGGACACGTGAGTATTACCTCCTATGCAGTGGTCTTCAACCTGCGGACCTCCAGATGTTGCAAAACTACAACTCCCAGCATGCCCGGACAGCCAACGGCTGTCCGGGCATGCTGGGAGTTGTAGTTTTGCAACATCTGGAGGTCCGCAGGTTGAAGACCATTATTGGGTTCAAAATCTTTATTTTTTTAGATTTTGCACCTATAAATTGGGTGCGTCTTATACGCCGGTGCGTCCTATAGGGCGAAAAATACGGTATATAACATTTAGACCTTCATGAACGACATCTGGGAATCTTTTGTAGGTTCTCCAGTCAAATACTGGAATACACTTCAGATATTGAGAATGCAACTTTTTACAGCGCAATCTGCATTTCTGTCTCTAGGGGCGCTGCAGGGAAAATATTTCAGTTTAGTTTGGTTGTGGGCTCCATCTTGGTATTACATTAGTTGATGTTTCTTTCCTCTTGATCTATATGATTCCTATTAATGTTCTCCATATTACAGATAATGTCTGCCTATTTTCTGGCTGACAAGCTCATTGGTTTTTCTTTTCCTCATATCAGTAAAATGGTGAAACCAACATCCAGCATTAAAATTGCTACTCTTTATATTTTCTGAAAATTTTCATTTGTTTCCCATAATATAAAAACAAATCTGGATCATCTTTTGTTAGCTCTGTCATTCCCCCTAGAAATGACTAAATTGATATCTGGGGTGCTCCCAGTTGGGGCATAAGTTTACAGATTTAGCCATTATTCAGTCATGCTTGACAAAGACCCACTGTGGTCAAAACAAAGCACATGCACTGTATATGGAAGCTAATACAGATGTGAGACTTTATGCTGTTGTCTTCCTATTTGGACATGGTTTGGTCAGTGCTGACAGCGATAGGCTCTGTTGGGACAAGCCACTTTGACAAGGAAAACAGTAATTCGGAAGGAATAAGAGGAATATCAGTGCAGAGTTATAAGAAAAGTTCCAGACTTGTTCCAGAATGTAAGGTTTTACTAAAATAGCCAGGTCAGGAGAGTTGACGCTTTCTTTGTGTTTGGAGCTCTGTTACGTTTTTTTTATTGTTTATACATAGTAGGCTTGGTTGAAAGATATACAGTACATTCATAATATGTGAAAGCTTTTACAAGACTTGTCACTTGGAGTTAGTTTTTAACCTGTATGTGTTAACAACCTATATCTTAAAAAGGGCAACTTTCTTTTGTGCACTGGTCAAAATGAATGAATAAATACATATTTGCAAACACATTTGACTTCTTTACTTCTATCTAAAGGATAGGGAATAAGCGTCTGATTGATGGAGGGTTTGACCGCTGCAACCCCTCGGTGATCTCCTGCACAGTGCCCTGACTCCTTGTACACCCCCTCCATGCATCTCTATTGGAGAGCAGGAGGTAGAAAAGTACAGCGCTCGTGTATCTCTGGCTCTCCCATAGCGATACATGGAGAAGGCGTGTCAACCACCTTCAATGCTTTGGATAGGGGATAAGAGGTATAATTGGGGGGGGGGGGGGGGGTATCCAGGTTTTAGAATATTGGTTACTTTTGAGAGCCCTTAAAAATAAAATAAATAAAACATCAGCAGCTAATTACTACTTCACCCTGGTTCTTCCTTTTGAAGCAAATGTCACATTAACTCCTCAGCGGTCACAAGCTGTACCCTGGGCAACATTGCTCCTGTCACTGCCTGGAGCCTGAATGGAGGATCAGTGTGGGATTGGAGGGGATAGTTATCTGTTGTTTTGTTATTTTATACATTTGGAACCCTTTAAAATATAACATATATATATATACCCTTTAAGAATCTGCATGATCAAAGAAAAGGATTAAATAAAACATTTGACATGCAATCTGCGTCTATTTTTAGATTTAATAATAGTAATATGAGCATACAGCAACACAGGCAGCTAAAGAATGGATTACTGACGGGAAATAATTTATTTGGGATCTGTTAAATGTGTTACATAACATACTTACTGCTCCTGAATCCCCGCACACTGCTACATTCATCAGGAAAGACCTATTTACATTCTGCTGTCCTGTCTAGCCGAGGGATCGGAGGATTAGATCTCCAGCTATATATATATTTATATGGATTTCATGGAACTCTGATATACTCTCTATTATTTCTTACCATTTTAATATCTGAAAAGCATTGTGTAAATGGCAGTAAGATCTCTCTCTGAGCTACAACACTGGGCTTTGACCGTCCATTGAAAACAAGGATAAGCTTTAGATTTATCACACAACATAGACACTTTAAGGCCATAGTCCCTCCTAGAGGAAAATATTCTGCTGAAAAGATCTGCAAAATCTTTATGCTGTGAGGATTTTGAAGCAGATTTAGTTGTTTGCATTGTGGTAGGTGAAATCTAAAGCATCCTGGGAAACTGAGCAATGGCTTTTTAAAATCCACAGCACATAGCCTTTGGTTCTCTGGGCATGCTGGGAGTTGTAGTTTAGTGGAGGAGTGTAGTGGAGGCACCCTGTTTGGAAAAGCTGATCTGTGTACTAGGGATCGACCGATATCGTTTTTTAATTTTTATTTTATTATTTTTTTTTTTTTATTTGTGACCTTTCAGGCCAATAGCCGATAACTTATACCGGGATATCAGTATAAGTTATTGGCTATTTCAACACCCCCCCCCCCCCCCCCCCGGCGGGGCAGAAGCCATTGCAGATCAATGATTTAAAGCAGGCGCTTTAAATCAATGAACTGCAGCGGCTTTTGCCTGGCCAGAGACCGCTGCCCGCTTCTCTCCCCCTGCCTGTCCTGGGGAAACCTGAGTCTAACCACCACAGCTGCCCCATCGGCCAAACCGATAATCAGTCGATCCCTACTGTGTACCTTCAGACCCAGCTGCTGTATTTTAATAAATGTGGACAGTTGTTACACTGTGATAGGTGCACCACCACAGCATACTGGGGAGATTGTGTATGTAGTAATAATGCTGACATTGGTGTTTTAAAGGAAGAACATTTCAAGGCTTGCGTTTGGAACAATACGCCTATTTGGTTATGTGCTGGAGATCCGCATTTGAGAAACGTCTGGATCGGTGTCTCCCAACCAGGGTGCCTCCAGCTGTTGCAAAACTGCAACTCCCAGCATTCCCGGACAGCCAAAGGCTGTCCGGGCATGCTGGGAATTGTAGTTTTGCAACAGCTGGAGGAACCCTGGTTGGGAAACACCGGTCTAGATGCACTTAAGACGCAGTTAACGTAATATTGTATAAGATTCTCCAGGGACCTTGTCCTGTAGCCTTGCAATAGGAAGGTTTTCTTTCACATGGCATGTGAATACATCTTTCCTTGTCATTCTGTTTTTGTTCAGTGGTGTGTAGATGAAATATTAGGCATGCCGCCAAACAGAGTTTCAGGTGGGAAAACAAGCAGCTGAATCTAACACAGACACTGCAAATGGAATAGATTGCAGGAGTGGAGTGAGGTGGCTATTATCCCTCAGAGCAACACACAAAAAATACAAGTGTGGACAATAAAGAGAGATCTAGATCCCTAAATTATACATGGTTTACTACTCCAGTGTCTATACCTATTTAAGGGCAATGCTTCCAGCATCATATTTCATTTTACATGTAGACACAGGGGCACTTATTGGTCCTGGAGTGTGATGTTACTCCACGCTGTATGCAGCTTATGTCATAGGGGAGTAAAGGGACAGCAAGGCAGCCAGCAGGGACATTGCTACAAATCCTATGACGCTTCATATTAACATAGAATGAAGATACCAAAGTGGCCTCTGATGGCCATACCAGTAGGGGAACTAACAAGGCAAAAACGCAATTGCACTTCAAAATCCACTTATCTAGAGGAAGCGCAGTCCCTAGAGGACAGGCTGCACAAGAGGATACAGCCACGTTCAGATTAACAGAGGTAGACGGATTGTGAATAGCAAAAACCGCAACGATTTATTGCTACCTAAGGAGGGTAGAATGGCAAACTTTGTTGCCAGGAAATGTCCCAATAAACCAGTTTTGGCAATCGCCTATAATCCTCATTTTAAAGCCATCTGCATCATTATATATAAACATCTACATTTATAAAAGGGGTACACCGCTGCTCAGCATTTGGAACAAACTGTTCCGAACGCTGGAGCCGGGAACTCGTGACGTCATAGCCCCGCTCCTTTAATGCAAGTCTACGGGAGGGGGCGTGGCAGCTGTCACGCACCCTCCCATAACTTGCATTGAGGGGGTGGGGCTATGACGTCACACGCTTCCGCCTCCAGCGTTAGGAACAGTTTGTTCCAAATGCTGAGCAGCGGAGTACCCCTTTAAAGGAAGATGGTAAACTAGCTGATATATTAGCACAAGGAGTTGTAATAGTACCCAAAAGAGCCAACACGTTGAGAGACAGCTTATCCCTGAGTTTGGTGGTCTCAAACGCAGGTGTGAATACATGGCTAGCAAATGCCGGTTTCTACAGGTGTGGTGGCAAAAGTACAGTATGTAAAGAATTTGCAGACGCCACAGACAATCATGTACACAAAATAAAACAATACATGAATTGTAATTCTGTAAACTTAGTGTACGTGATTGAATGTACGGCTTGCAATTTTAATATATGTAGGTTGCACATCACGGAAATTTAAAAGTAGGAATAAGGGAACATATAAATGATGCAATAAAAAACAGATGGTAATATAAAAAATGTGCAGAATCCCCCAATTTCTTTCTAAGTACATGGTGGTCGCATGGAGAACTTTAAAATGTATGGAATTGAGAAATTGAAGATGGCAATAAGAGGGGGAGATTTTCATTGCAAACTATTCAGCGTGAAGCATATTGGCAGTTCACACTACAGACAAGAGCCCCTAATGGGTTAAATAAGAGAAAAGAGCTCATGTTTCACTACTAAGCAAGCTACACGTCATAGTATCCTGATATGTGCAATAGCAATGTTTAAATAATGATTGATATAATCGCGTTGTTGAAACATGATGGATATAATTGAGATCTGTAGATGTGTCTTCTATTCGTTGAATCATGCATCAGTATTTATAACTTGTTTGTTTTACATTTTATATATATTTTATACTTTGACTCCTCCCTCTGAGATGTGTATTTAGAGGATGAGGGTTGCATAGGTGGTGATCAAGAGTGCGCATGCGCTCGAAACGCGTCCATTTGGACTATATTACCGGCTAGGTGGTGTGATGCGTGTACCTTTTTGCAGTTTTAAATGATTTGTAATTAAACACTGAAATGGGCACTGTCATGAAATCTAAAAATTGATATGTTGTAGTACTTAAGTACTACAACATATCTCTAATATACTTTAATTAAAAAAAGTGATTTTAAACAAGTTTAAAATCACTTTTAAATTCGGCCACTAGGGGTCGCCCTCCTAGTGGTCGAATGCATTCTGCAGTGACGTCACTACTGGATTTCGACTCATTTCAGCCTGGCAAATGAGTCGAAATCCAGTCACTGCGGTGCTCGCTCGCGCCTGTCAATCAGACAGGCGAGAGCGAGCACGCTGATAGCTGGGGCTGCGCGCATTGGCCAGCTCCACTGGCCTCGCGCGCGGCCCCGCCCCCCCCTCCCCCCCCCCCCCCCCCCTTACCCTGTCCGGAGGCCGTTACCCTGTCCGGAGGCAGTTCATTGATCCTCTGGTAAGTCTTCCTCACTGGAGGAATGGGGTGGGGAGCGGGGTTCGGGAGAGCGCCGCCGCCGCCGCTGCTCCCGAAGTAGCACTGCTTATTGTTTTCACCACAGGGTGCCTCCAGCTTTTTCACCACTACAACTCCCAGAATGCCCTGACAGCCAGTAGATGTTAGGGAAAGCTGGGAGTTGTAGTGGTGAAACAGCTGGGGGCACCCTGTATAGTGAGCTAAGGGCGGAAGTGCCGGCTCCAGCAGGCATCAGTGACGTGGTGCCTGCTGGGGAAGTCTGCCTGGTAGTGAGCACACTACCAGGCAGACAAAAAGGGATTTTAATATAGTTAAAAAAAAATGTAAAGGGAGGGAGGGGGTTAGGGAGAGATGGGCAATAGGCAGGGACAGAAAGAAAGAAAAAATGGATGGTGGGAGCTACACTTGAAGTTTGCTGGATCTACGGTACTTATTTTTTTTTACTGCAAACGTATGCAGGTGAGCTGAAGATCTTTTGCATTTATCATCATTATACATGGCCTCTGATGTGACCCAGACAAGAAGCTGGATAGCAGGGAAGGTGACATTACAATTGGCATACTATAAAAAAAAAAAAAAAAATATATATATATATATATATATATATATATATAAATATATAAAAATTAAAATAAAAAATAAAAAACGAAAAGAAACAACAAAGATAAATAAATTGAAGCTGCCCGTGGGGCTGTTTTTTTTTTGCATATTTTTTTTTCTTTTTGAGTTTCTGTTAACATTCAGGTATATGGCTGAAAAATACTATATACGGTAAATAGAATATGGGTTTTTGCTAGGGTGTTTTCTATACTGTTAGCATTTAAACGTCTCAGTATATTTTCCCTTTTACCATCCCTATTCAGAGTGTTTTCATGTATGGGATACAAATAATTGAAAAAAAAAAATGTACCTGCCTGATGCATCTGATGTTTTTGGGCAAACCTCTTGAAGTATCATAATGGATAGAAGGTGAGTACTTACTGTCAGTGTATTGCAGAACTGCTCTTCGGGCATGTCATCCTCTTATATAGTAGGTCTAGTTTTGATGTTCCTCTCCAGCCTCTGGATAGCACTGAATGTATATGTTTTTAGACTTGACACTGCCTCGGTCACTTGCTCTCCTTGGCCAGCGGCCGTGTCAGCTTTAATTGAGTTTGCTTTGATGATGTCTGTGTTCAGCTTGAACTGCAAAAGTAACAAGTTGCTTATTGAACTTATTCTAAAAAGCGTATCGCACATGTGACCTGTCCAGTGAGCACAACATTTTGGCATATTAGCTGCAGTTCTTTATATAATCTACATGCTGGCTTTAGACTGCACTCATGATTGACCTATGTCCGTCATAGTACAGTTTCTAAAAGTCCTTTCTGTAAACGTGTTCCTACTGCTCCTTTTCTGTCATTTTATGCACTGTTGCTCACTATTGGTATAGTTCATATTATGTATATTCTGACTGGTAAAGCTCCACTGATCTTACCAGAATTTCGGGTTGCTCATCTGGCTTCTCACATGCTTTAAAGTGTACCCGTGATGCCACTAGCAAGAATTCTTTCCTGGAAGATGGATGAATCACAGAAAGAATCTGTGGGAGATGTAATGTAGGAGGATTTCTAACATTCCAGTGTGTGTCACTGGCCTAGGTGGTCACCTCTTCTATTTGAGCTTTTATAAGAAAGAAATCACCTCTCCAAGGAAAGTTTGCTTATTGTTTAACCCCTTAAGGACTCAGGGTTTTTCCGTTTTTGCACTTTCGTTTTTTCCTCCTTACCTTTAAAAAATCATAACCCTTTCAATTTTCCACCTAAAAATCCATATTATGGCTTATTTTTTGCGTCGCCAATTCTACTTTGCAGTGACATTAGTCATTTTACACAAAAATGCACGGCGAAACGGAAAAAAAAATCATTGTGCGACAAAATCGAAAAAAAAAACGCCATTTTGTAACTTTTGGGGGCTTCCGTTTCTACGCAGTGCATATTTCGGTAAAAATTACACCTTATCATTATTCTGTAGGTCCATACGGTTAAAATGATACCCTACTTATATAAGTTTGATTTTGTCGCACTTCTGGAAAAAATCATAACTACATGCAGGAAAATTTATACGTTTAAAAATGTCATCTTCTGACCCCTATAACTTTTTTATTTTTCCACGTACGGGGCGGTATGAGGACTCATTTTTTGCGCCGTGATCTGAAGTTTTTATTGGTATGATTTTTGTTTTGATCTGACTTTTTGATCACTTTTTATTCATTTTTTAATGTTATAAAAAGCTTTTTTGGACTTTGGAATTTTTTTGCGCGTACGCCATTGACCGTACGGCTTAATTAATGATATATTTTTATAGTTCGGACATTTACGCACGCGGCGATACCACATATGTTTATTTTTATTTTTTTTTACACTGTTTTATTTTTCTTATGGGAAAAGGGGGGTGATTCAAACTTTTATTAGGGAAGGGGTTAAATGACCTTTATTAACACTTTTTTTTTTACTTTTTTTTTGCAGTGTTATAGGTCCCATAGGGAACTATAACACTGCACACACTGATCTCTCATCCTGATCACAGGCGTGTATTAACACGCCTGTGATCAGCATTATCGGCGCTTAACTGCTCCTGCCTGGATCTCAGGCACGGAGCAGTCATTCGTCGATCGGACACCGAGGAGGCAGGTAAGAGCCCTCCCGGTGTCCGATCAGCTGTTCGGGACGCCGCGATTTCACCGCGGCGGTCCCGAACAGCCCGACTGAGCAGCCGGGATACTTTCAGTTTCACTTTAGAAGCGGCGGTCAGCTTTGACCGCCGCTTCTAAAGGGTTAATACCGCACATCGCCGCGATCGGTGATATGTGGTATTAGCCGCGGGTCCCGGCCGTTGATTAGCGCCGGGACCCACGCGATATGATGCGGGATCGCGGCGCGATCCCGCTTCATATCGCGGGAGCCGGCGCAGGACGTAAATATACGTCCTGCGTCGTTAAGGGGTTAAAGGGGGTATTCCAGGAAAAAACTTTTTTTTTTAATATACCGTATCAACTGGCTCTAGAAAGTTAAACAGATTTGTAAATTACTTCTATTAAAAAATCTTAATCCTTTCAGTACTTATGAGCTTCTGAAGTTAAGGTTGTTCTTTTCTGTCTAAATCCTCTCTGATGACACCTGTCTCGGGAAATGCCCAGTTTAGAAGCAAATCCCCATAGCAAACCTCTTCTAAACTGGGCGTTTCCCGAGACAGGTGTCATCAGAGAGCACTTAGACAGAAAAGAACAACCTTAACTTCAGAAGCTCATAAGTACTGAAAGGATTAAAGGAGTAGTCCAGTGGTGACTCAGTGGTTTACAACTTATCCCCTATCTTAAGGATAGGGCATAAGTTGCAGATCGTGGGGGTCCGACCCCTGGGGCCCCCCGCGATCTCCTGTACGGAGCCCCGACAGCCCGCGGGAAGGGGGCGTGTCGACCTCCGCATGAAGCGGCGGCCGACACGCCCCCTCAATACAACTCTATGGCAGAGCCGAAGCGCTGCCTTCGGCAATCTCCGGCTCTGCCATTGAGATGTATTGAGGGGGCGTGTCGGCCGCCGCCTCGTGCGGGGGTCGACACCCGCTATCTCGGCGGAGAGCCGGGGCCCCGTACAGAGAGATCGCGGGGGGCCCCAGCGGTCGGACCCCCCACGATCTCAAACTTATCCCCTATCCTTAGGATAGGGGATAAGTTTTTCACCACTGGACTACCCCTTTAAGATTTTTTAATAGAAGTAATTTACAAATCTGTTTAACTTTCTGGAGCTAGTTGATATATATAAAAAAGTTTTTTCCTGGAATACACCTTTAATGGTTATAAAAACTGATGGCGTTTGCTTATACAAAATCAAAGCCTTTACCTTTTTTTTTTTTTTATCCATTTAAAAGACAAATAGAATTTAAAAATACACCAAACTTTAGGGTGAGCCATTGAGGTATTGTGCTTTTAATGTGTTGGTAGGTTTAATGTAACAGTTGTGTGTTTTTTTGTTTTTTTTATGAAACTTGCTGAAATTCCCTCTGCTTTCTGCTTTTCTAAAGTGCATGGTATAGAGCAGTGGCCTTCAAACTGCGGACCTCCAGATGTTGCAAAACTACAACTCCCAGCATGCCCGGACAGACGTTGGCTGTCCGGGCATGCTGGGAGTTGTAGTTTTGCAACATCTGGAGGTCCGCAGGTTGAAGACCACTAGTATAGAGGACTTGCTGCAATCTTTTGGTGGTTTCTTCCCATTCTGTTCCCTGTTGTATTTCAGGGGCAGTTTTGTGCTTATGTATTCTGAATAAGTTAGGAATCTCTGGTATGCAACTTTTCTTAATATGGAAATCCTCTGTTAATCCCACAAAGCAATTTAAACATTAGTGTTGCAATTGACATGCTTACACCAGTGGTTTATGGAGGCCATAAAAACGGTTGGACCTTGCTTCATAGTAGAATTTATATGGCTGACAAAGATGAAATTATTATATATTTTTTTTTGCCAGCTACCTTCCCTAATGCGTTCCACCATATACATTTATGTCCAAATTGCTTATTGATTGGACTGAAAGGGTTGTATTGCCTTCAGATGTTCTGTGGATGTGATGTGAGCAGCCAAATGCAGTAAAAATACTCCCACACATACCCTGCACCCTGTAAAAATAATGTAGGGCATATAGTGCTACCGCTGTAAACGCCTGTAAGTGTTAATGCATCTCGAGTCCAAAGCTAAAGTAGTTCATGTTTTTATATAAATATAAATATATATATGTGTAATTATGTATGATACAGATTGTTTATTTGAGGATCTGAGGGGTGGTTTAGGAGGATCTGTTGTTATTGTAAAGAAGTACACAGAAATTGAATAAATTGTGACCATCTCTTCAGGGCTGTGGAGTCGATAGATAAATGTTCTGACTCTGGAGTTTTCTGTACTTCCGACTCCCCGACTCCTCTGTATTAATATGCGAATGTATTTTATCCGTTCCTTGAAGGAAAGAAAGGTAACATACATGTCATTACCACAGGACTACTGGCTGGGAAGCCAACAGTCTACTGTATTGAACAGTTTGTGTGCTGATCTGCTGCTGAAGATGGGAGGGCAGTGGGAGGATTTAGGAAGGGACATTTATTATAAAACATGATTTCCCTAGTAGAATCCCATAGTCATGTTTAAAGTTTAAAGGGGTACTCCGCCCCTAGACATCTTATCTTATCCCCGGGGTCCCGCTGCTGGCGACCCCCGGGATCGCCGCTGCGGCACCGCGCTTTCATTACTACACAGAGCAAGTTCGGGGGATGGATCAAGAGCGATAAAGTGGACGGAGCAGCGTAATGTCATAGCTCCGCCCCTTGTGACATCACAGCCCGCCCCCTTAATGCAAGTCTATGGCAGGGGGCGTGAAGACCGCTACGCCCCCTCCCATAGACTTGTATTGAGGGGGCTGGCTGTGACATCACGAGGGGCAGAGCCATGACGTAACTGTGCTCCAACCCCTGTATCGCCCGTCATTACGCACAGAGCGAACTTGGCAATTGCCGCAGCGGCAATCCCGGGGGTCCCCAGCAGCGGGACCCCGGTGATCTGACATCTTATCCCCTATCCTTTGGATAGGGGATAAGATGTCTAGGTGCGGAGTACCCCTTTAAGCTAACGATAGAGTTTTCAAGTTTTTATAGCCTTAGCTGAATGGCAGCAGTTTTTCCTATGGTTTACAGCTTCAGTCTTGAACTATTGACCCTCCATTCCCTTCACTTATACAAGTGTCTCTAGTCCTGCAAAAAACATATTTCCTTAATCCCTTATCAGTGAGAGGCTAGGTTACCCATGGGTTCCCTGTAACAGCAGAACCCAACACTATGGAAAGTATAAGTATTGCCGCTCCTAATTGTGCGTTGTGTGCCATATAGTAAAGCACATGAAAAGCATGCTTCTTCACGGTCACTTAACGTGTTTGTTTTGCGGTTACGTGAGGCACTGCATGCATTGGTCTTTATTCTTAAAGTAGAGAAGTCATTAATTATAACTTTTTGGGAATTGGGACATTTAAACTTGCTTTTTTTTATTTTATTTTTTTTATTTCAATCTAAATTTAGTAAGTCGTGAATTGTTTGACGACTCCAGGTACCCAAAATTTCGTCAGACTCCACGGCCCTGCATCTCGTTGATGTCCAATTCTGTTAAACGTTAGTGACCTTGGTATGTTTAGATGCAGAGATTGATACACATGTAGAGAGCAGTATTTTCTCCATTTACCTTGAACATTTAGCCTTGACAGGACCTGCATCCTGATACCAATACTTGCTGTATGACATGTGCTACATTGGAATAAAACTCTTCCAGCTTGTGTTTTGACCTTGATGTGTTGGCCTACTTTCATTAATGTGGATTACCAAACATCGTAGGAGAGATTTTTAGCCATCGATGTCTATTAGGAATTAATCCTGCTGTCTGATTTTTAGACCTTTTATGAGCTTGTTAGTTGTGTATCTTTGGTGGCCTGCACAGGACAGTGTGCTTCTTATTTTGCAGACTTCCATTAAAAAAGCTGTATACTATAAAGTATACATTTATTTATTGTTAGTATACAATTGGATACAATTAAGCTGTGAATAGCTGTGGTACTTAGCACAGTTGTGGGATTCTGATGTATCCCTGCTAACTGCCTAAAGGACACCTTATTGACAGGTCTGTGGAGCCAGTAGTGTACGAACTTCAACTGTGGCTTCAAAATAAAATGACATTTTCTATTATGAATATTAAAGGGCATCTTCAGCAAAAGACAACTTGTTCCCTATCCACAAAGGCAAATCTAGATCTCTGGAGATGGACTTGTAACCTTGAGATTGTTGATATTTTTCCACAGTTTAGGTTCTCAAGTCCTCAGACAGTTCTCTTCTCCTTTTTTTGTTGTACATGCTTGGTGTGGCACACACAGACACACAATGCAAAGACTAAGTGAACTTCTCTCCTTTTTATCTGCTTTCAGGTGTGATTTTTTTTTTTTATATTGCCCACACCTGTTACTTGCCCCAGGTGAGTTTAAAGGAGCATCACATGCTTGAAACAATCTTATTTTTCCACAAAGAGTGCCAATAATTTTCTCCAGCCCATTTTTGGAGTTTGTTGTGACATTTGAGCTGGACAGTATGACCAAATATGTGTATCACAGTAATTTCCACACCCCTGGAATTGTATGAATAGGTATAAATTGACAACTGGGCATAACCATTTTCCTTGTCAATAGGGTGTGTCTGTAATATGAAAACCTGTCCCATCAGGATAACCACTATCCATTTCATATGGACTTCAATAGCCTGGGTCTGTCCAATAGTAGATTTGCCTTGCAACAGTCCCAAGATAACAGCTGTTTGCTGGGAAATTAAGAAGCTGCCTTCAAAGTGGTTGTTGTGGTGTGACCAACCCTTTAAAGTGTATACGTTTGCCACATTTATAGAGAGAGCCCATGAGCCCTGTTCATCCAAATTCTCCCATTGGAACACTAAGGGATATTCTGGTTCTGGCTGTTTCATTAAAACCTGTCATCACATGTAAAGGTCATAAACCAGTGGTCCCCAAACTGTGGCCCTCCAGATGTTGCAAAACTACAATTCCCAGCATGCCTGGACAGCCGTTGGCTGTCCAGGCATGCTGGGAGTTGTAGTTGTGCAACATCTGGAGGGCCACAGTTTTTATGACCTCTGTAAAATGTGAGGACAGGTACCCAAAGCAGAAAACAAAGGCAGTTCCAGGGCTTTGCTGTCACCTGAATATAATTCAAACATAACAACAAGAAGGCATGTAAGCAATCATTCACATGTGAAGGCAGATGTCAGGATATGGGGGGAGATTTATCAAAACCTGTGTAAAGGAAAAGTTGTCCAGTTGCCCATATCAACCAATCAGATCGCTTCTTTCATTTTTGCAGAGGCCTTGTTAAAAGTGAAAGCAATCTGATTGGTTGCTAGGGGCAACTGGGGAACTTTTCCTCTGGAGAGGTTTTGATAAATCTCCCCCCTAGGTGACTGGCACAGGATAATGACGTCATTGCCTAGTATTACCAATTTCAGGGTATGTTCACACTACGGAGTTTGAATGGAATCTCTGCTCGCAGAATTCCGCGAGCAGAGATTCCATTCTGGCGGCCGCTGACGAAATACTTCGGCGGTAGGACCGCGCGTCACTGCGCCGTCACCATTGCCGGCTATGTAGTGCTTGCAGACTTCCACGCAAAGAATGAACATGTGCGGAATTGCCCGCCGCTGAAATTGCTCAGTGTGAACGGGTTTCGAGGAAACCAATTCACACTGTTTATGTTCACAGCGCGTAATTCCGATCGCGTAATTCCGCTCACGGAATTCTGAGGTAATTACGTAGTGTGAACATACCCTAAGAGCTCACTTTGCAGAATCTGTCAAAATAGCAGGACTTGAGTGAAGAAAAGAATACTGCACTTTTTTTTCCCCCCTCTGCTCAAATCCTGCAAAAAAAAAAAAAAAAACACACCTCAGACCGAAACCTGATGAACCCAATTGAAAGTCAAATGTTCAATGGGACTCTGCTGCAGAGTTACTGTGTGGAATTCCACACAGAATTTCTGCTGTGTGAACATGGCCTTTGACAAAAGCTTTTGAATGGAGCTCCAACACAGATATAAACTTAGCACAAGAAGACAGCAATGTTTCATTACATGGCCGTATCTTTATACGCTTAAAGGGGTACTTCAGTGGAAAACTTTTTTTTTTTTTTGTTAAATCAACTGGTGCCAGAAAGTTAAACATATTTGTTAATTACTTCTATTAAAAAATTTTAATCCTTCCTGTACTTATTAGCTGCTGAATACTACAGAGGAAATTCTTTTCTTTTTGGAATGCTCTCTGATGACATCACGACCACAGTTCTCTCTGCTGACGTTATTATAATAATATTAACGATTTATTTATTGTTATCCTTAGTGGGATTTGAACCCAAGTCCCCAGTACTGCAAGGCATCAGTGCTAACCACTGAGCCACCATGCTGCCCTTAGCATACATTTGCTATGCATGGTTGCTAAAATGGACAGAGATGTCAGCAGAGAGCACTGTGCTCGTGATGTCATCAGTGTTCCAAAAAGAAAGGAATTTCCTCTGTAGCATTCAGCAGCTAATAAGTACTGGAAGGATTAAGATATTTTTATAGAAGTAATTTACAAATATGTTTAACTTTCTGCCATCAGTTGATTTAAAAGAAAAAAGGTTTTCACCGGAGTACCCCTTTAAGGACCAGGCCAATTTTATTTTTGTTTTTTTGCATTTCCTTTTTTTCCTCCTCGCCTTCTAAAATCCATAACTCTTTTATATTTCCATCTACAGACCCATTTAAGGGCTTTTTTTTTTTTTGCGTGACCAATTGTACTTTTGTAATGAAACCTCTCATTTTACCATAAAATGTACGGCGAACCCAAAAAAAATATTTAGGGAGGAAATTTCAATGAAAACCACAATTTTGCACACACTGGAGGGTTTTGTTTTCACACTGTACACTTTACGGTAGAAATGACGTGTTCTTTATTCTGTGGGTCAATACGATTAAAATGATACCCATGGCTAGATACTTTTATATTTTTGTACCGCTTAAAAAAAAAAATTCTAACTTTTTGTACAAAATCAGTAATCTAAAATTGCTCTATTTTGACCACCTATAACTTTTTCATGGCAGTATAAGGGCTCATTTTATGCACAGTCATCTGTACTTTTTTTTTTCCGATACCACATTTGCATTTATAAAACTTTTTAGATAATTTTTAACTTTTTTTGAAGAATAAAATGTGACAAAAGCAGCATTTTGTGGACTTTTTATTTTTTATTTTTATTTTTTTTACGTTTACACCGTTCACCGTACAGGATCATTAAGATTATATTTTGATAGTTCGGACACTGATGCACTGGGCTATACCAAATATGTTTACAAAAAAAAATGTATGCTTTTTGGGGGTAAAATGGTAAAAACTGACAATTTTCATTTTTATTGGGGGAGGGGATTTTTCTACTTTTTTTTTTTTTTACATTTTTTTTACACTTTTTATGTCCTCATTGGGGACTATCTATAGCAATCATTTGTTTGCTAATACTGTTCATGTGGCCTAAACAAAGTCACTAGGTGACCCCACTCTGTTGACATCCCCGTTCTCCCTTTATTCCAGGAGGGCTTTGCTAGAGCAGGTGAAGGAGAGGCTTTTACTAGATGTCGCGAAGGCACCAAGAAACTGCTGAGGCTTTGGCCACATTATGGCTGTGATTCTGGCTACAGCCATTCGACAACTAATGACTTAAATATAGAACCAAAAAAGAAAGAAAAAGCACACACAAGGGGCACACTTTGTGCCGTTACCTTTGGTCAAACTTGATTGTAAATGTGATGGTACGCTCACCTGGCTGGGGTGTGCTGTGAGTGCAACTCCATTGGAAGCTGGTAATCAGTAGGGATCGATCGATATTGATCTTTTAGGGTCGATACCAATAATATGTGAACTTTGAGGCCGATAACTTAGCCGATAACTTATACCGGTATATTACCCCCGATAACATATACCATAACTTATAGGTAATTGCCGATACTGATAATGTCAAAAATCATGAAGATCGGCCGATAATCGGTTGATCCCTAATAATCAGGGACGCTGCGCTTCACCTGCCCAAGGACATGCATGATGGTCGGGGAAATGTCAGGAAAAGGGAGGCTGGGGTGAACATATCTCTAATGGGAGTGCAGACCCTGACCAGTGTTTCTTGTTACTATGAAGAAGAGGGCGGTATACCCCTCGAAATGCGTCTGTCTTGTGTACAGCATATGTGAGGGTTTGTGATCACCATTCATTCCTTCTTTCTGCCATATGACATGACAGAGGGAAAAGAGTGACTACTGGATGTAGACAACAACAAACACTTGATTACATTGTAAGAGCACCCCCCACCCTTACCTGTCACTACAGCAGTGTTTCTCAACCAGGGTGCCTCCAGCTGCTGCAAAACTACAACTCCCAACATGCCCGGGCAACAGCTGGCTGCACCCTTGTTGGCACTACATTGCACTGTCATACCTGACCTCACCTCCTAGGGGAGAGTTATCAAAATCTGTCCAGTTGTCCATAGCAACCAATCAGATCGCTTCTTTCAGATTTAATAAGGCTTCTGTAAAATGAAAGAGGCGATCTGATTGTTTCTGTTGCCTGCAATGTTTACAACGTCTACTGAACTGCAGCGTGTGAACACAGCCTGAGTGTAATAGAAGATACAGGGCAGCAATCCCAGCCCGACCTGCCCGGATGGAAGGAACGGTACGGGAATCTGGTGTAGTCTGCACGCACGATAGCACTATACCGGGGGGCAGAGCGAGGATGCTGAGGCTTGCTTCCGACGTCACGACGTAGCGCCGGTGTGCACGTTCTGACGTAGTGACGCCGGGCGGACCTATGGACGAGAAGGATCCTACCCCCTTTCCTAGTGTCCAGTGATCCCAGAGCCCAGTGCACGGGAGATCGGGAGCGGCGGCGCTGAGAGTTGGGGCTGAGTTTCCCCGGGCTCCGGTGAGTGTTGTGTCCGCGCCCCTGTGTGTCTCCTCCGCCCCTCACAACTTCTATGTCCCGTGTTCTCGCGGCTGTGTTATTATTATTTGTATTATGTCTGGGAGGATAACTCGGCCTGTCAGCTCCTCCCCAGGCTACGCCCAGAACAGTGAGATCGCCTATGCTTCTCCCGGTGTGGGAGCCGTTACTGGCCGGCGGTGTGTACCAGGCCGTGTACCGGACCGCAACCTGTAGCGCTCCAGCTGGGGATGGGAAACTACAAGTCCCGTGATGCCTTGCCTGCAGTGTTCAGCTAGGGACCTATAGCGTTACAGCATGTCAAGAGTTACTGTTCAGACTCCTGTTACTACTTCATGCGATGTGTATGGTGGTCTATGACTTACCTGTTACTACTTCATGCCATCTGTATGGTGGTCCATGACTTACCTGTTACTACTTCATGCGATGTGTATGGTGGTCCATGACTTACCTGTTACTACTTCATGCGATGTGTATGGTGGTCTATGACTTACCTGTTACTACTTCATGCCATCTGTATGGTGGTCCATGACTTACCTGTTACTACTTCATGCGATGTGTATGGTGGTCCATGACTTACCTGTTACTACTTCATGCTATGTGTATGGTGGTCTATGACTTACCTGTTACTTCTTCATGCCATCTGTATGGTGGTCCATGACTTACCTGTTACTTCTTCATGCTATCTGTATGGTGGTTCATGACTTACCTGTTACTACTTCATGCTATCTGTATGGTGGTCCATGACTTACCTGTTACTACTTCATGCGATGTGTATGGTGGTCCATGACTTACCTGTTACTACTTCATGCGATGTGTATGGTGGTCCATGACTTACCTGTTACTACTTCATGCGATGTGTATGGTGGTCTATGACTTACCTGTTACTACTTCATGCCATCTGTATGGTGGTCCATGACTTGTTACTACTTCATGCTATGTGTATGGTGGTCCATGACTTGTTACTTCTTCATGCTATGTGTATGGTGGTCCATGACTTGTTACTACTTCATGCTATGTGTATGGTGGTCCATGACTTGTTACTTCTTCATGCTATGTGTATGGTGGTCCATGACTTGTTACTTCTTCATGCTATGTGTATGGTGGTCCATGACTTGTTACTACTTCATGCTATGTGTATGGTGGTCCATGACTTGTTACTTCTTCATGCTATGTGTATGGTGGTCCATGACTTGTTACTTCTTCATGCTATCTGTATGGTGGTCCATGACTTACCTGTTACTGCTTCATGTAATGTGTATGATGCTCCTTGTACACAACTTGGCAGTTACTACCTTATGTTTATGGTGGTCACTGTACACGACTGCCTGTCTAATCTTGTTTACCTCTGTGACACAACTTACCTGTGAAGTATATGGTGGTCAGTTTACATGACTCCCATGTTACAACTTTATCTCCACATATGTTACTCACTTGGCACTTCATTCTATGTGTATAGTGGTCAGTGTACATGGTGCCCCTGTCTCCGGTTCTTCATGCTATCTGTATGGTGGTCCACAGGTTACCTGTTATGTTTTGCGTACTTGACCTGCCTGTTACTACTTCCTGCTATGTATGGTGGTCCTTGTAAATGACTCACCTGTCTCCTCTATTTCTCCACAGAACACTGTAATGGAAGAGACGGCGATATGGGAGCAGCAGACAGTCACACTCCACAGGGTAAGTCAGCCTGCCAAGGGTTAACTCTCCTCTGCGTAACTCAGGATACTGACGGCCGCTGGGAACAATAGACAAAAGCCAGATGTCAGGAAGCCAAAGAGAAGGAAATAGGTTTTGTCATTTTCCCTTTGTCCAGAGCACTTGTAAGCTCAGTGTCATTGTCAGCTGTGGTGTAAAAATATGTGGCTGGCATTATTAGTGCCTGGTACTGAAAGACGGGCCACTCAGCCACATGATTGTGTATAGGTGCTGGCCTCCTGCCCAGTCTGAATGGGGCGCTATACTCTGGTTTGCATTTGTGTTCTACTGTGTGTATGTGAGCTGTGTATTGAGTCTTTATTTAACTATGTAAATAAAAAATAGTTTGTGGTTAGTACATAATTCCCAGGAATAATCTCCGCTCAGTATCATTAGATCAGTGTTTCCCAACCAGGGTGCCTCCAGGTGTTCCAAAACTACAACTCCCAGCATGCCTGGACAGCCAAAGGCTGTCCAGGCATGCTGGGAGTTGTAGTCTTGCAACATCTGGAGGCACCCTGGTTGGGAAACACTGCATTAGACGGTGAAGTGCTAGTCTGTGTAATGATCCGACCTGCTCCAGGTGATCTCTAGATCTACGGTTCTGTTTGTACATGGTACACAGCTTCTTGTCCTTGTCATCATCCTAAGACGACTGGTACACAATCGCTGCTCAGTTGGTGTATGTGCGTGTTGGTTGTACTGCTTTACAAGTGAATCTTGTACGTCTTCACTTTATATTCTTATACTTTATTACTGTCCCGTTGGTGACCGATCATGTTTTATTTATGATTATTTTTTTGCATGTGATGTAAGCTTGTAGAGGTTAAAGGGGTACTCCGGTGAAAACCTTTTTTTCTTTTAAATCAACTGGTGGCAGAAAGTTAAACATATTTGTAAATTACTTCTATTAAAAAATCTTAATCCTTCCAGTACTTATTAGCTGCTGAATGCTACAGAGGAAATTCCTTTCTTTTTGGAACACTGATTACATCACTAGCACAGTGCTCTCTGCTGACATCTCTGTCCATTTTAGCAACCATGCATAGCAGATGTATGTTAAGGGCAGCATGGTAGCTCAGTGGTTAGCACTGCTGCCTTGCAGTGCTGGAGACGTGGGTTCAAATCCCACTAAGGACAACAATAAATAAAGCATTATTATTTTAATGTCAGCAGAGAGAACTGTGCTCGTGATGTCATCAGAGAGCTTTCCAAAAAGAAAAGAATTTCCTCTGAAGTATTCAGCAGCTAAAAAGTACAGGAAGGATTAAGATTTTTGAATAGAAGTAATTTACAAATATGTTTAACTTTCAGCCACCAGTTGATTTAAAAGAAAAAAGTTTTTTCACCGGAGTACCCCTTTAATGCACATACAGTGGGGATCAAAAGTTTGGGCACCCCAGGTAAAAATTTGTATTAATGTGCATAAAGAAGCCAAGGAAAGATGGAAAAATCTCCAAGGCATCAAATTACAGATTAGACATTCTTATAATATGTCAACAAAAGTTAGATTTTATTTCCATCATTTACACTTTCAAAATAACAGAAAACAAAAAATGGCGTCTGCAAAAGTTTGGGCACCCTGCAGAATTTATAGCATGCGCTGCCCCTTTTGCAAAGCTGAGACCTGCCAGTGTCATGGATTGTTCTCAATCATCATCTGGGCAGACCAGTTGATGTCAATCTCAAGGGTTTTAAATGCCCAGACTCATCTGACCTTGCCCCAACAATCAGCACCATGGGTTCTTCTAAGCAGTTGTCTAGAAATCTGAAACAGTAAATAGTTGATGCCCACAAAGCTGGAGAAGGCTATAAGAAGATAGCAAAACGTTTTCAGATGTCAGTGTCCTCTGTTCGGAATGTAATTAAGAAATGGCAGTCATCAGGAACAGTGGAAGTTAAAGCAAGATCTGGAATACCAAGAAAAGTATCAGACAGAACAGCTCGCAGGATTGTGAGAAAAACAATTCAAAACCCACGTTTGACTGCACAATCCCTCTAGAAAGATCTGGCAGACACTGGAGTTGTGGTACACTATTCCACTATAGAGAGAAACTTGTACAAATATGGTCTTTCATGGTAGAGTCATCAGAAGAAAACCTCTTCTACGTCCTCACCACAAAAATCAACGTTTGAACTTTGCAAATGAACATATAGACAAGCCTGATGCATTTTGGAAACAAGTTCTGTGGACCGATGAGGTTAAAATGGAACTTTTTGGCCAGAATGAGCAAAGGTACGTTTGGAGAAGAAGGGTAACAGATCTTAATGAAAAGAACCTCTGTCCAACTGTTAAGCATGGGGGTGGATCAATCATGCTTTGGGGTTGTATTGTAGCCAGTGGCACAGGGAACGTCTCACCAGTAGAAGGAAAAATGGATTTAATAAAATGTCAGCAAATTTTGGATGCAAACTTGATGCCATCTGTGAAAAAGCTGAAGTTAGAGAGGATGGCTTCTACAAATGGATAATGATCCTAAACACACCTCGAAATCCACGGGGGATTACATCAAGAGGCGTAAACTGCAGGTTTTGCCATGGCCTTCACAATCTCCTGACCTCAACATAATTGAAAATCTATGGATAGACCTTAACCCCTTAACGACGCAGGACGTATATTTACGTCCTGCGCCTGCTCCCGCGATATGAAGCGGGATCGCGCCGCAATCCCGCATCATATCGCGTCGGTCCCGGCGCTAATCAATGGCCGGGACCCGCGGCTAATACCACACATCGCCGATCGCGGCGATGTGCGGTATTAACCCTTTAGAAGCGGCGGTCAAAGCTGACCGCCGCTTCTAAAGTGAAACTGAAAGTATCCCGGCTGCTCATTCGGGCTGTTCGGGACCGCCGCGGTGAAATCGCGGCGTCCCGAACAGCTGATCGGACACCGGGAGGGCCTTTACCTGCCTCCTCGGTGTCCGATCGACGAATGACTGCTCCGTGCCTGAGATCCAGGCAGGAGCAGTCAAGCGCCGATAATGCTGATCACAGGCGTGTTAATACACGCCTGTGATCAGGATGAGAGATCAGTGTGTGCAGTGTTATAGGTCCCTATGGGACCTATAACACTGCAAAAAAAAAAGTGTTAATAAAGGTCATTTAACCCCTTCCCTAATAAAAGTTTGAATCACCCCCCTTTTCCCATAAAAAAAAATAAAACAGTGTAAAAAAATACATAAATAAACATGTGGTATCGCCGCATGCGTAAATGTCCGAACTATAAAAATATATCATTAATTAAGCCGTACGGTCAATGGCGTACGCGCAAAAAAATTCCAAAGTCCAAAAAATGAGTCCTCATACCGTCCCGTACGTGGAAAAATAAAAAAGTTATAAAGGTCAGAAGATGACATTTTTAAACGTATAAATTTTCCTGCATGTAGTTATGATTTTTTCCAGAAGTGCGACAAAATCAAACCTATATAAGTAGGGTATCATTTTAACCGTATGGACCTACAGAATAATGATAAGGTGTAATTTTTACCGAAATATGCACTGCGTAGAAACGGAAGCCCCCAAAAGTTACAAAATGGCGTTTTTTTTCCATTTTGTCGCACAATGATTTTTTTTTTCCGTTTCGCCGTGCATTTTTGGGTAAAATGACTAATGTCACTGCAAAGTAGAATTGGTGACGCAAAAAATAAGCCATAATATGGATTTTTAGGTGCAAAATTGAAAGGGTTATGATTTTTAAAAAGTAAGGAGGAAAAAACGAAAGTGCAAAAACGGAAAAACCCTGAGTCCTTAAGGGGTTAAAAGAGCAGTGCGTGACAGACAGCCCAGATATCTCAAAGAACTGGAAGACTTTTGTAAGGAAGAATGGGCAAAGATACCTCAAACGAGAATTGAAAGACTCTTGGCTGGCTACAAAAAGCGTTTACAAGCTGTGATACTTGCCAAAGGGGGCAGTACAAGATATTAACTCTGCAGGGTGCCCAAACTTTTGCAGACGCCATTTTTTTGTTTTCTGTTATTTTGAAAGTGTAAATGATGGAAATAAAATCTAACTTTTGTTGACATATTATAAGAATGTCTAATCTGTAATTTGATGCCTTTTGGAGATTTTTCCTTCATTCCTTGGCTTCTTTATGCACATTAATACAAATTTTTCCTGGAGTGCCCAAACTTTTGATCACCACTGTATAGCCCTCTGTAATGTCTCCCAGGGCAACCTGGCATGACAAACCAGAACTAGAAAAATGACAGCTGTGAAAAAATGTATCTGTCATGGCAACACTGATATTTATCTCTTCCATATTTGTTGTGTTTTATTTGCCGTTTACCATGCCCATACAAATAGCACCTAAAGTATTTTCCATGCAATCTAAACTTGGTTCACCATATGGTGCTATGGGGATGTACGTTTGTTTGAGGAAACTGTGCAGGTGCTGCTGTCCATGCCTAAAATGCTGGCTCAAAATTGTTTTGCTATGAGGAGAAATTTTGTAGAAATTTTTTGAAAAAATAGAGTTCATAAAAATGCATATCTGATAGTTTAGTTTTGGAAACAAAGGGGGACATTTATCCTGTGCAATGGAAGGGATGACCAGTTGCCCATAGCAACCAATCAGATTGTTTCTTTTATTTTTCATAGACCTTTAAAAATAAAAATTAAAAGAAGCAATCTGGTTGCTATGGGCAACTGGTCAACTCTTCCTCTACACAGTTTTTGATGAACCTCCACCAAAATCTTAGTGTAGGATAATGTGGTTATGTCTGGTGTCACTGGCGTTTACACATTTGGTTAATATGCTTACTATAAAAATTTGCCTTTACCAGTGTGACTGTTTCTCTATGGAGGCTGTCTGTACAAATTGCCTTAATTTAGAAGAAAAAGAAAGTTAGTTGGCTGGTTGTTAAGAATAACAGCATCACATCTTATCAGTGTTTCTCAACCATGGGGTTCCCAGCTGTTGCAAAACTGCTGTCTGGGCATGCTGGGAGTTGCAGTTTTGGAACAGCTGGAGGCACACTGGTTGATAGAACAGTTTTTATCTAGAATGATCCATACTTCTAAGGCTATGTTCACACAGCTGTTGTCCGCTATTCTTCCGTCAAGCTTACTTAAACGGACCATACTACTAACGGATGTAAACTGATGCAAAGGGATGCCATTTAGGAGTATGGTCCATTTAATAAGCTTGAGGAGAGAATGGCAAGTCTGTGGGTGGCTGGGGAGACAACAGTAGTGCTTGTACTACTACCCCCATCATGAAAGTCTGTTCCTTGTTGGGGGTAGTAGTACAGGGGCTGAGGGACAAGATCGCACAGGGTCTCACTTCTGAGACCCCATGCGATCATAAGTTATTAACCAGGGGAGCAGGCGGCATGCTCTGCTCCTCTGTGATGTATTGTCTTCTACTTTCATTTTCAAATACCCTGCCGGGAGCCCTGAGTGGCCTGTACTGAGGAGCCAATTAGGGCTCCCAGTGGGTTTTTTAAACTCAGTCAGTGCCATGGTGATTATACTTTCCACATATAGCGCAGCAGGGCCAAGCCATATAGCACAGGGGTGGGCAAGACATATAACTATATGTCTGGCTTCCTGCAGCGCTTCTATATGGCTTTTCACCCGCTGCGCACTATAGCTTGCCCCGTTTCAATATTTTATATAGCTTGTCCCCCGCTGCCAAATAGGACTTGCCACCGCTGCGCTATATGGGCAAAGAATTGTTTAATT
Organism: Hyla sarda; assembly: GCF_029499605.1. Lineage (NCBI taxonomy): Eukaryota > Metazoa > Chordata > Amphibia > Anura > Hylidae > Hyla > Hyla sarda. Next base: position 157,458,393 of record NC_079192.1, read on the forward strand.
GGTTAATGCTTCTCGCCGGCCTGCCGTGGAACACAGCGCAATGCCACCGCCGGCCGTCTCAATGTAATCACGATCGTACTGACTGTGCGGTGCTTGCTGTGTGGAAGGAGATAGTGACAGATGGGTGGCTGCCCCGATACACTGGGATGAGAAGGGTGGAAGCCATGTCGGGGTGTGTGTGTGTCAGTACAGTCTGCAATAGTAAGCTTGGTGGGGTCAGTATATAGTGTAAGGTGGCATGTGTCACCACTGCTGTGCCCCTACTATGTGGATAGCCTATGTGACATCATAGCATGGGTCTGGTGGTGCCAGTATCAGTATATAGTGCAGAGCATTTGCACCCCAGTGTCTGTCTGTATTACTACAGAGTCTATACTACAATGCTCTGCAGTCTGCACCCCCCATGTGTATAGAAGTGCTCTATATAAGCTTCTTTCTCACTGCCGTTATGACGCGGCAGTATGACGGCCATCGGGGGAGCCGGGCAGAATAGCGGTAGAAAAATTACTGCTTGCGCCGTTTTTTTATCCCGCTATTCCCGTAAAAAACAAAAACCGCGCCTGACGGCCCCATAATAGTAAATGGGAGCTGTCGGGACCCATTGTTGCCCGTTGCTCACAGTCACAAGAACGGCCGTTAAAACCACACACACACAAAGATTTTAACGACCGTTCTCGATGGGGAGCAACGGTAGTGTGAAAGGGGCCTTATTAAAATGTAAATAAACCGCTCCCCCAATAAAAATGTGTCCCCCCTTTTCCTATTGCTATACAAAAAAGTGAGATTTTTTTTTTTACATATTTGATATTGCCGCATGGGTAACTGTCTGAACTAATAAAATAAAAATGTAAGTGAAAATGTAAGTGTCAAATTTACACCGGTTGCAGTACAGGAGCATTAATAATGATCCTGTACAGCAACCAGTGTGTTTAAAAATAAGTCAAATATTGCTGTTTGGACACATCACATGCTAGAAACTTTTAATATGGCCATAGTACATAATTTTTCAAGTAGCATCAGCTAAACCCCCTTTTTTTTTTTTAAATGTTTTTTTCCGATTAATCGATGGAATAATCAACCAACTAATCGATTTTAAAAATCGTTAGCTGTCGCCCTAATCAGTTTACATCTGTTAGTTCTCCGTCCAGGAGAATAGCGGGATGGGAGACAAGGGCCTTATGAACATAGCCTAAACAGTCAGACAAAAATACCAAAAACTTGCATTGCCCATATCGGTTACAGTTGCATTTACATATAGTTTGCATATAGTTTATGAAAAGCTATGTGCATTGTTTTGTTGCACTGGACAACAAAGTCTTGTGTGTTGTTTTTTATTTTTTTTATTTACCATATTTTTCACCGTATAAGATGCACTTTTTCTTCCCCAAAACTGGGTGGAAAAAGTCGGTGCATCTTATACGGCGAATGCACCCCTATCGCGGCCGGGACCCGCGGCTAATACAGGACATCACCGATCGCGGTGATGCCCTGTATTAACCCTTCAGACGTGGCGATCAAAGCTGACCACCACGTCTGAAGGGAAAGTGACACTAACCCGGCTGTTCAGTCGGGCCATCCTGAACAGCCTGACTGAATAGCCGGGTTAGTGCTTACAGGACACCGGGAGGGACCTTACCTGCCTCCTCGGTGTCTTCTCCGTTCAGGGATCCTGTGTGGCCGGCGCTCTCCTTCCTCGTCATCATGTCGTCGCGTACGTGCGTCGGCGTGCGTAATGACATGATGGCGGCGACAGAGAGCGAGGATGCACGGCCGGCAGCAGAGACGTTGCGGAGCGACAGGGACACGGCGACAACGATGGAGCGACATCCAGGGCAGCGGGGACACGTGAGTATTACCTCCTATGCAGTGGTCTTCAATTTGCGGACCTCCAGATGTTGCAAAACTACAACTCCCATCATGCCCGGACAGCCAACGGCTGTCCGGGCATGCTGGGAGTTGTAGTTTTGCAACATCTGGAGGTCTGCAGGTTGAAGACCACTATTGGGTTCAAAATCTTTTTTTTTTTTTTTTTTTTATAGATTTTGCACCTATAAATTGGGTGCGTCTTATACGCCTGTGCGTCCTATAGGGCAAAAAATACGGTAATATATTTTTTTGGAAGACTTTATATGTTCCCCATGTGTTTCATGATTCTGTACAGATATTATACTGGCTTGTAGTTGGTTCTTGGTGCATTTACAGTTGACTTATTTGTCATGCTGATTGTGAAGGGAACACTAGTGTACTTGTGTAAACAAAAGCAGGGCAATAGCTGTCATAAACACTGCAAGCTCCTTCTAGAGGGAGAGATTGGAATACCCCTTTAAAAGGCTGAGGTCAGAGGGTCCTCCAAACTCTGGAACCTGACTCAGCCCATTAAATGGACAAGGGGTCAGAACTTTTTCTATTCATTGGGGGAGATTTATCAAAACCTGTCCAGAGGAGAAATTGCCCAGTTGCCAATAGCAACCAATCAGATAGTTTTTCATTTTTAACCCCTTAAGGACCAGGCCATTTTACACCTTAGGACCGGAGCGTTTTTTGAACATCTGACCACTGTCACTTTAAACATTAATAACTCTGGAATGCTTTTACCTATCATTCTGATTCCGAGATTGTTTTTTCGTGACATATTCTACTTTATGTTATTGGTAAAATTTTGTCGATACTTGCATCGTTTCATAGTGAAAAATTTGTAAATTTGCTGAAAAAATTGAAAATTTAGCATTTTTCGAACTTTGAAGCAATCTGCTTGTAAGGAAAATGGATATTCCAAATAAAAAAAATTTTTATTCACAAATACAATATGTCTACTTTATGTTTGCATCATAAAATTAATGAGTTTTTACTTTTGGAAGACACCAGAGGGCTTCAAAGTTCAGCAGCAATTTTCCAATTTTTCACAAAATTTTCAAACTCACTATTTTTCAGGGACCAGTTCAGGTTTGAAGTGGATTTGAAGGGTCTTCATATTAGAAATACCCCACAAATGACCCCATTATAAAAACTGCACCCCCCAAAGTATTCAAAATGACATTCAGTCAGCGTTTTAACCCTTTAGGTGTTTCACAGGAATAGCAGCAAAGTGAAGTAGAAAATTCACCATCTCCATTTTTTACACTCGCATGTTCTTGTAGACCCAATTTTTGAATTTTTACAAGGGGTAAAAAGAGAAAATGTATACTTATATTTGTAGCCCAATTTCTCTCGAGTAAGCACATACCTCATATGTCTATGTAAAGTGTTCGGCGGGCGCAGTAGAGGGCTCAGAAGCGAAGGAGCGACAAGGGAATTTTGGAGAGTACGTTTTTCTGAAATGGTTTTTGGGGGGCATGTTGCATTTAGGAAGCCCCTATGGTACCAGAACAGCAAAAAATCCCCACATGGCATACCATTTTGGAAACTAGACCCCTTGGGAAACGGAACAAGGGGTAAAGTGAACCTTAATACCCCACAGGTGTTTCACGACTTTTGCATATGTAAAAAAAAAAAAAAAAAATGTTTTCACTAAAATGTGTGTTTCCCCCCAAATTTCACATTTTTGCAAGGGTTAATAGCAGAAAATACCCCCCAAAATTTGTAACCCCATCTCTTCTGAGTATGGAGGTACCCCATAAGTGGACCTGAAGTGCACTACGGGCGAACTACAATGCTCAGAAGAGAAGGAGTCATATTTGGCTTTTGGAGAGCAAATTTTGGTCGGGGGGCATGTTGCATTTAGGAAGCCCCTATGGTGCCACAACAGCAAAAAACCCTCACATGGCATACCATTTTGGAAACTAGACCCCTTGAGGAACGTAACAAGGAATAAAGTGAGCCTTAATACCCCACAGGGGTTTCACGACTTTTGCATATGTAAAAAAAAATATATTTTTTTTTCACTAAAATGTGTTTCCCCCCAAATTTCACATTTTTGCAAGGGTTAATAGCAGAAAATACCCCCCAAAATTTGTAACCCCATCTCTTCTGAGTATGAAGGTACCCCATAAGTTGACCTGAAGTGCACTACGGGCGAACTACAATGCTCAGAAGAGAAGGAGTCATATTTGGCTTTTGGAGAGCAAATTTTGCTCGGGGGGCATGTCGCATTTAGGAAGCCCCTATGGTGCCAGGACAGCAAAATAACCCCCACATGGCATACCATTTTGGAAACTAGACCCCTTGAGGAACGTAACAAGGTGTACAGTGAGCATTTACCCCCCACTGGTGTCTGTCAGAACTTTGGAACAGTGGGCTGTACAAAATTTTTTATTTGCACAGCCCACTCTTCCAAAGATCTGTCAGACACCTGTGGGGTGTAAATTCTCACTTCACCCCTCATTATATTCCGTGAGGGGTGTAGTTTCCGAAATGGGGTCACATGTGAGGTTTTTTTTTTTTTGCGTTTGTCAAAACCGCTGTAACAATCAGCCACCCCTGTGCAAATCACCTCAAATGTACATGGTGCACTCTCCCTTCTGGGCCTTGTTGTGCGCCCCCAGAGCACTTTACGCCCACATTTGGGGTATCTCCGTACTCAAGAGAAATTGCATTACAAATTTTGGGGGGCGTTTTTCCCTTTTACCTCTTGTCAAAATGAAAAGTAAAGGGCAACACCAGCGTGTTAGTGTAAAAAATTTATTTTTTTACACTAACACGCTGTTGTAGACCCCAACTTCACCTTTTCATAAGGGGTTAAAGGAGAAAAATCCCCCCAAAATTTGTAACACAATTTCTCCCGAGTACGGCGATACCCCATATGTGGCCCTAAACTGTTGCCTTGAAATACGACAGGGCTCCAAAGTGAGAGCGCCATTCGCATTTGAGGCCTGAATTAGGGACTTGCATAGGGGTGGACATAGGGGTATTCTACACCAGTGATTCCCAAACAGGGTGCCTCCAGCTGTTGCAAAACTCCCAGCATGCTTGGACAGTCAACGGCTGTCCAGCAATACTGGGAGTTGTTGTTTTGCAACAGCTGGAGGCTCCATTTTGGAAACAGTGGCGTACCGGACGTTTTTCATTTTTATTGGGAGGGGGGCTGTGTAGGGGTATGTGTATATGTAGTGTTTTTTACTTTTTATTTTATTTTGTATTAGTGTAGTGTAGTGTTTTTAGGGTACAGTCACACGGGCGGGGGATTACAGCGAGTTCCCGCTGCGAGTTTGAGCTGCCGCGCAAAATTTGCTGCATCGCAAACTTGCAGCCTGATACTCACTGTAAGCCCCCTGCCCATGTGAATGTACCCTGTACATTCACAGGGGGGGGGGACCTCCAGCTGTTCCAAAACTACAACTCCCAGCATGCACAGTCTATCAGTGCATGCTGGTAGTTATAGTTTTGCAACAGCTGGAGGCACACGGTTGGGAAACACTGAGTTAGGAAACAGACAATGTTTCCCAACCAGTGTGCCTCCAGTTGTTGCAAAACCACAACTCCCAGCATTCTCTCACATGCTGGGAGTAGTAGTTCGGCAACATCTTTAGAGCCAGATGTTGCCGAACTACAACTCCCAGCATGCTTGGAGTTGTAGTTTTGCAACATCTGGGGGACTACAGTTTGCAGACCACTAATACAGTGGTTCCCAATCTGTGCCCTTCCAGATGTTGCAAAACTACAACTCCCAGTATGCCAAAACTGTCCAGGCATGCTGGGAGTTGTAGTTCTGCAACATCTGAAGGGCCAGATGTTACAGAACTACAACTCCCAGCATGCCTGGACAGTAAGGACATGCTGAGGATGTGTAGTTTTGCAAGATCTGGAAGGGCACAGTGGTCTCCAAACTGTGGACCTCCAGATGTTGCAAAACTGCAACTCCCAGCATGCCCAGATGCCAAGGGCTGTCTGGGCATGCTGGGAGTTGTAGTTTACAGGGTCCCAATACAGCAATGCATGTCGCTTTACGGCGACGTGCATTGTTGTAAAGGGCCCGACCGCGGCTGAAGATCCACTCACCTGTCGCCGCCGCCGCCGTCTTCATCGCCGGGATCCGGGTCTTCAGGGACGAGGTAAGTACCGGGGCCGATCCCCAGCACTCCCCCGTCCCCCGCCGCATCCTCCGGTCTTCCTCCCGTCCTCTCCGGACTTCAAGGGGCCGGGCAGGACGGGAGGAAGTAACCGCCCCCCCCTCCTGCGATTGGTCGGTTAGTTAACCGACAGATCGCAGGAGATCGGAGGAGGTGGCCGGCTTGCCACCTCGCTCCGATACTTCAGCATGGTCCTGGCTGTCTGTGACAGCCGGGATCATGCGAAATTACCGGGCGGTCGGGTCCCAGAGACCCGATCAGCCCGGTATCGCCGCAGATCGCAAGGGTGATTTCCCTTGCGATTTGCGACGATCGCCGACATGGGGGGCCTACATGGCCCCCCTCAGCGTTTGCACTGGATGCCTGCTGAAGGATTTCAGCAGGCATCCGGTTCCGATCTCTGCCCGGCGAGCGGCAGAGACCGGAAATACAACAGGACGTTCTCTAACGTTCTTGGGCATTAAAGCCCAGGTAGTGGGGACGTTAGAGAACGTCCTATGTCCTTAAGAGGTTAACAAGGCCTCTGCAAAATGAAAGAAGTGATCTGATTGGTTGCTATGGGCAACTGGGTAACTTTTCCTTTGCACAGGTTTTGATAAATTTCGGCACATCGGAGATACCAGGGTACAGTGCTTGGATATATGCTGCACTCCAATAGGCAATTAAAGGGGTACTCCAGTGGAAACCTTTTTTTTTTTTTTTTTTTTTTTTTTTAAACCAACTGTTGCCAGAAGTTTAAACAGATTTGTAAATTACTTCTATTAAAAAATCTTAATCTTTTCAGTACTTATTAGCTGCTGAAAACTACAAAGGAAATTCTTTTCTTTTTGGAACACAGTGATCTCTGCTGACATCATGAGCACAGTGCTCTCTGCTGACATTTGTCCATTTTAAGAACTGTCCAGAGTAGGAGAAAATATCCATAGCAAACATATGCTGCTCTGAACAGTTCCTAAAATGGACAGAGATGTCAGCAGAGAGCACTGTGGTCATGATGTCAGCAGAGAGCACTGTGTTGTAAAAAGAAAATAATTTCCTCTGTAGTATAATGACCCTAAAAAGTACTGGAAAGATTAAGATTTTTCAATAGAAGTAATTTACAAATCTGTTTAACTTTCTGGAACCAGTTGAAAAAAAAGTGTTCCACGAGAGTACCCCTTTAAGAGAGCAGTTGCAAACTCGGCCAATTCAGTGGGGACAGTCGGGACCCAGAAGTCAGACATGAGACATTTGTACTCTGTATAGGGGATAAGAGTTTAGGGGCTGGATTACCCTTTTTTTAAGGGGTACTCCAGTGGAAAACTTATTTATTTATTTTTTAATCAACTGGTGCCAGAAAGTTAAACAGATTTGTTAATCGCTTGTATTAAAAAATCTTAAAGGGGTACTCCGGCCCTGAGACAACTTATCCCCTATCCAAAGCAAAGGATAGGGGATAAGATGTCTCACCGCGGAGGTCTCGCCGCTGGGGATCCCCGCAATCTTGTATTCGCCACCCACCTGTTTGAGCTGCACACCACGGTGCCAGCTCGCAAACAGCCGGGTGGCGACCACGGGGCCGGAGTACCGTGACATCACTACTCCGCCCCCTGTGACGTCACCCCCGCTATTAAAGTCTATGGGAGGGGGCGTGACGGTTTCACTTATTTGATTGAAATTCCAAGAAAAAAAAAAAAAACGTATGATGAAAACTGGATGGAACCGTACGCACATACGGTTCTGTTTGGTTCCCATTGACTCCGATGTTAAAAAGAAATATAAGTTTCAATAGAGTTTTTCACTCAAACCAAAAACCGTGGTAGGCTACGGTTTTGGGTATGGGAAAAAAACGGACAAAACCGTACAGGATGCAAAACGGACACAACCTGAAGCATCTTTTGGCATATGGTTTTCAATGGAGAGTCAATGTATGCGGTTTTCAATACGGTTCCGTACGGTTTTCAAATTGAAAACGTATACGGGAATTGTATTGCAAAAATGTGGTGTGAACCCAGGATCAGCTGACTATTAAGTGTGTATGTGGGGTCACCAAACTCTACCTCAATGACGAATGTGTGGGGAAGGAGGCACGTATGAAGTCTTCTAATCCTTTTATATTGATAAGGAGATTACAGTGTTTATACTTCCTTTTCTGTGTAGAAGCATGCATTGTTACATGGATTCATAATATAGTGTGTGAAGGGGATATTATTAGTTTATATGTATTAATAGTCTTGATGTTTTGTGTGTGTTCTGAGTGCTAAACATAGACCCCCATAGTGTAGGTCAGTGTTTCCCAACCAGGGTGCCTCCAGCTGTTGCTAAACTACATATCCCAGGATGCCCTGACAGCCGTTGGCTGACATATCTAAAAACAGGAAAGAAGGCGCTCCATAGGGTAACACCACCAGAGAAGGGGGAGGGGAGGGGAGGGTAAGGTCTAACTGTAACTGCTCATCCTGAATGGTTGTGTAACAACATACACAACAATGGTTAAAGCCTGGATACAGTGGTCCGTCTGCAGCTCTCCTGGTGTGGATCCCACAACATATGCATAAAGGAGATGGCTTCAAGAAAAGGTACAGGAGTACATCGGCGCTGAACGGACCCAGGACACAGCGAGGTAAGAAGATAAAATCCAATTTATTCTATGCCACGCGTTTCCTATGACAGGAGAGTCAAGCGTTTCCTATGACAGCAGAGTCAGGACTGAAGACAGCAGCGCAAATGTCACAAGTTGGGTGGTTGGCACTCTCCTGTCATAGGAAACGCTTGACTCTCCTGTCATAGGAAACGCGTGGCATAGAATAAATTGGATTTTATCTTCTTACCTCGCTGTGTCCTGGGTCCGTTCAGCGCCGATGTACTCCTGTACCTTTTCTTGAAGCCATCTCCTTTATGCATATGTTGGCTGATATAGGCAGACATTTCACATGGTTTACGCTGTGTGAACAAGGCCTTATCCTTTACAGGCAGCTGTATCCCTGTCTACCAAATTGACCTCTTAAAGGCGTTATCCACCATAAGGTGATTTTAGTACGTACCTGGCAGACAGTAATGGACATGTTTAGGAAGGATCTGCGCTTGTCTTGGGGCTAAATGGCTATGTTGTGAGATTACCATAACACTGGGGCTAGCTTTTTGTGAACTGGTATTTCCAGCTTGAGTTTTCTTTTTTTAACTACAAATCCCACAATTAAATTTTCCTCCCTCCCACACATCAGCCACCCCACCCATTGAAACATAAATGAGCTGCATCCATTCAAAAGACCTGTGGTTTTCAATCAGGGTGCCTACAGCTGTTGCATTAGTTGCAGATTGATCTCTCTCCCACCAAGCGATCCCTCCACCCATTGAAGCAGACAGGCTCCCTGTCATCAGCTGACTAGTGAGTGAGGTCTTGGCCGCATTGCAAGCTGGGAAAAATCTGAGACAACAGTCATTTTGTATGCTGATAAAAATAAATAGTGGGGTGAAAATCACAGAAGAATTGTGAGAGAACCGTCACACACAGGTACAGACACTATATTATGAACTACACCAGGGGTTGCAATCTCAAATTATCCTGTGGCCACTGGAGGTAGAAGCTGGATGAGGCTGGGCCGCATGTGTCCCTTACATATAATGCCCCCATCATGCGCCCCTCACATATAATGCCCCCATCATGCGCCCCTCACATATAATGCCCCCATCATGCGCCCCTCACATATAATGCCCCCATCATGCGCCCCTCATCATCCACCAGCAACCCCCCGATTCCCCCTACCCCCGTGTGGTAATAGCATGAGTTGACGGATGATGGGAGTGCTACTTCTGGGGGTTCCCCACATTAGGTAGGCGGCAGGTTCCCCACATTAGGTAGGCGGCAGGTTCCCCACATTAGGTAGGCGGCAGGTTCCCCACATTAGGTAGGCGGCAGGTTTCCCACATTAGGTAGGCGGCAGGTTCCCCACATTAGGTAGGCGGCAGGTTCCCCACATTAGGTATGTCACAGAAACCATTAAAACTTAGCTTTTAATATCACCATATTAAATGTATACAAACCATTAAAAAAAACAACACATATAACAGTTCTGGTACTGTACCCAGATATCGTACATGCAACCAGAAAAGACAAAAATGACACCACGGTCAGTCAGACCACATTTGCTGCACCGCAACTACGATGAGTTGACCATTAGCAGACTTACTGAAAAACACAAAACCCCCTATCCAACAGCGGTAAAGTACCGTATATACTCGAGTATAGGCCGAGTTTTTCAGCACGATTTTTCGTGCTGAAAACACCCCCCTCGGCTTATACTCGAGTGAACTCCCCCACCCGCAGTGGTCTTCAACCTGCGGACCTCCAGAGGTTTCAAAACTACAACTCACAGCAAGCCCGGGCAGCCATCGGCTGTCCGGGCTTGCTGGGAGTTGTAGTTTTGAAACCTCCGGAGGTCCGCAGGTTGAAGACCACTGCGGCCTTCAACATCATCCAGCCCCCCTCTCACCCCCTTTAGTTCTGAGTACTCACCTCCGCTCGGCGCTGGTCCGGTCCTGCAGGACTGTCCGGTGAGGAGGTGGTCCGGTGGGATAGTGGTTCCGGGCTGCTATCTTCACCGGGGAGGCCTCTTCTAAGCGCTTCGGGCCCGGCCTCAGAATAGTCACGTTGCCGTGACAACGACGCAGAGGTGCGTTCATTGCCAACGTAATTCTGCGTCATTGCCAAGGCAACGGCTCTATTCCGGGCCGGAAGCGCGGAGAAGAGGCGCCCCCGGTGAAGATAGCAGCCCGGACCACCTCCCCACCGGACCACCTCCTCACCGGACCACCTCCTCACCGGACAGCCCTGCAGGACCGGACCAGCGCCGAGCGGAGGTGAGTACTCAGAACTAAAGGGGGTGAGAGGGGGGCTGGATGATGTTGAAGGCCGCAGTGGTCTTCAACCTGCGGACCTCCGGAGGTTTCAAAACTACAACTCCCAGCAAGCCCGGACAGCCGATGGCTGCCCGGGCTTGCTGGGAGTTGTAGTTTTGAAACCTCTGGAGGTCCGCAGGTTGAAGACCACTGAGGGCGAATGATGAGAAGAGGATGATGAAGGGGGGGTGTGGGGATGATGAAGGGGGGGGGGGGTGTGGGATGATAAGGGGATGATAAGGGGATGATGAAGGGGGGATGTGTGGGATGATAAGGGGATGATGAAGGGGGGATGTGTGGGATGATAAGGGGATGATGAAGGGGGGATGTGTGGGATGATAAGGGGATGATAAGGGGATGATGAAGGGGGGGATGTGTGGGATGATAAGGGGATGATGAAGGGGGGATGTGTGGGATGATAAGGGGATGATGAAGGGGGAATGTGTGGGATGATAAGGGGATGATGAAGGGGGGATGTGTGGGATGATGATAAGGGGATGATGAAGGGGGGATGTGCGGGATGATAAGGGGATGATGAAGGGGGGGATGTGTGGGATGATGACAAGGGGATGATGAAGGGGGAATGTGTGGGATGATAAGGGGATGATGAAGGGGGGATGTGTGGGATGATGACAAGGGGATGATGATGAGGATGTTAAGGACGGGTCTGGATGATGACAGGGGGGGATGAGGTATTTCCCACCCTAGGCTTATACTCGAGTCAATAACTTTTCCTGGGATTTTGGGTTAAAATTAGGGGTCTCGGCTTATACTCGGGTCGGCTTATACTCGAGTATATACGGTACATTGATATATACAAGATGTCCTATAATAAAGGGTGGGTGTAAGGGCAGAGTAGGTATGGGTGGAACCTGGGGATAAAACTGGCTATATGTGGAGTGCCCTTATATCTGTCCTGTCCCTAGATAGTCCCCTACCATAGGCTTAAACCTAGGCGGCCCCGCTCTGGAACCTACCCTAATATGCCCTAGGACAACCCTGCATTAGAGACAATTAGGAAAGTGGCTCTCTGTCTCACTGGGCGCCCTGTCTGTCTATCTCGGTGGACAAGGAGGGTGCCCTAGCCTATATATACGCAGTCAGTTGATAGATGGAGTGTGTATCCTACTGAAATACTTTACCAAGCAATGAGTGTATACTGTATACAGATAATGTGGACAAAGGACTATTGTGGCCTAAAAGATGATAGTAGGTAACTGTAGCAAAAATGGTATATATTTAACACAGGTCCCTGCAAATTAAACTATGTACCAGTACTGTATCTGTTACAATATATATCTGATATTCATAAAGGTATATTAAAGGCACAGTCACATGAAGCAAGATACCTGGTTGCCATAGACAACCCGTCCTGGAACCACAACCACAAAAATGCTCATTCCTCTGCTATAATCAAAGGAATGTTTCTCCGCAATATCACTATTCCATGTAAACCAATAGAGAAAGATCGCTCCTGGTTGCCAGGAGCAACTATCTTGAATCACAACTTTAAATATCTGACATCAAGGTATCTCTCTAAGTGGTCCACAATTAGGCACCACATGTAACCAGATGTAAAGTCAGAATAAGCAACTAATAGATATAAATATAAATAAATAAATACCTTTATTATAGGACATCTTGTATATATCAATGTACTTTACCGCTGTTGGATAGGGGGATTTGTGTTTTTCAGTAAGTCTGCTAATGGTCAACTCATCGTAGTTGCGGTGCAGCAAATGTGGTCTGACTGACCGTGGTGTCATTTTTGTCTTTTCTGGTTGCATGTACGATATCTGGGTACAGTACCAGAACTGTTGTGTTTTTTTTTTTTTTTGATGGTTTGTATACATTTAATATGGTGATATTAAAAGCTGAGTTTTAATGGTTTCTGTGACAATTTTGATTGGAACATTAAAAGTAGAATGTATCTATTTCTGTGATTCCCCACATTAGGTAGAAGCAGGGTCCCCCACATTAGGTAGCATTGCCGTCGTTTTGTCCCCCCCCCCCCCCGACTCTCATACACACTCGTACACACACACTCGTGTACACACACACTCGTACACACACACACTCGTACACACACACACACTCGTACACACACACACTCGTACACACACACACTCGTACACACACACACACTCGTGCACCCACACTCGTGCACCCACACTCGTGCACCCACACTCGTGCACCCACACTCGTGCACCCACACTCGTGCACCCACACTCGCGCACCCACACTCGCGCACCCACACTCGCGCACCCACAGACACGCGCACCCACAGACACGCGCACACACAGACACGCGCACACACAGACACGCGCACACACAGACACGCGCACACACAGACACGCGCACACACACAGACACGCGCACACACACAGACACGCGCACACACACAGACACGCGCACACACACAGACACGCGCACACACACAGACACGCGCACACACACAGACACGCGCACACACACAGACACGCGCACACACACAGACACGCGCACACACACAGACACGCGCACACACACAGACACGCGCACACACACAGACACGCGCACACACACAGACACGCGCACACACACAGACACGCGCACACACACAGACACGCGCACACACACAGACACGCGCACACACACAGACACGCGCACACACACAGACACGCGCACACACACAGACACGCGCACACACACAGACACGCGCACACACACAGACACGCGCACACACACAGACACGCGCACACACACAGACACGCGCACACACACAGACACGCGCACACACACAGACACGCGCACACACACAGACACGCGCACACACACAGACACGCGCACACACACAGACACGCGCACACACACAGACACGCGCACACACACAGACACGCGCACACACACAGACACGCGCACACACACAGACACGCGCACACACACAGACACGCGCACACACACAGACACGCGCACACACACAGACACGCGCACACACACAGACACGCGCACACACACAGACACGCGCACACACACAGACACGCGCACACACACAGACACGCGCACACACACAGACACGCGCACACACACAGACACGCGCACACACACAGACACGCGCACACACACAGACACAGGCGCACACACACAGACACAGGCGCACACACACAGACACAGGCGCACACACACAGACACAGGCGCACACACACAGACACAGGCGCACACACACAGACACAGGCGCACACACACAGACACAGGCGCACACACACAGACACAGGCGCACACACACACACAGACACAGGCGCACACACACACACAGACACAGGCGCACACACACACACAGACACAGGCGCACACACACACACAGACACAGGCGCACACACACACACAGACACAGGCGCACACACACACACAGACACAGGCGCACACACACACACAGACACAGGCGCACACACACACACAGACACAGGCGCACACACACACACAGACACAGGCGCACACACACACACACACAGGCGCACACACACACACACACAGGCGCACACACACACACACACAGGCGCACACACACACACACACAGGCGCACACACACACACACACAGGCGCACACACACACACAGACACAGGCGCACACACACACACAGACACAGGCGCACACACACACACAGACACAGGCGCACACACACACACAGACACAGGCGCGCACACACACACACAGACACAGGCGCACACACACACACAGACACAGGCGCACACACACACACAGACACAGGCGCACACACACACACAGACACAGGCGCACACACACACACAGACACAGGCGCACACACACACACAGACACAGGCGCACACACACACACAGACACAGGCGCACACACACACACAGACACAGGCGCACACACACACACAGACACAGGCGCACACACACACACAGACACAGGCGCACACACACACACAGACACAGGCGCACACACACACACAGACACAGGCGCACACACACACACAGACACAGGCGCACACACACACACAGACACAGGCGCACACACAGACACAGACACAGGCGCACACACAGACACAGACACACACACAGGCGCACACACAGACACAGACACACACACAGACACACACACACACACAGACACACACAGACACACACACAGACACACACACAGACACAGACACAGACACAGACACAGACACACACAGACACACACACAGACACACACACAGACACAGACACACACACAGACACACAGACACACACACAGACACACACACACACACAGACACACACAGACACAGACACACACACAGACACACACACAGACACACACACAGACACACACACAGACACACACACAGACACACACACAGACACACACACAGACACACACACAGACACACACACAGACACACACACACACACACAGACACACACACAGACACACACACAGACACACACACAGACACACACACAGACACACACACAGACACACAGACACACAGACACACAGACACACAGACACACAGACACACAGACACACAGACACAGACACCCGTCCTGTGCTGCGGCCTGACGAGTGACGTCACTGACATCCATCTGTGCGGGTCTGCGGAGGGACGTCTGCTCTCCCCTCACAGTTGGGATCTCCCTGAGTAGAATTTCACCAAATACTGATGACTTCTCTGCTAAAATATAAGTAAAGTCTATTTACCTGTAATATCTTATTTTCAAACAGTCTGTTTTGAGAAGTCTTATTTCCTTTTACGGTTATCTGGTTCTAATGAACCATGGAAGGTGCAATTTCCTCATTTAATTTGGATTTGAATGTAGTTTTATCTTATGTGAAGACATGAATTGTAATGTATTAAAGGGGTACTCCCGTGGAAAACTTTTTCAACTGGTTCCAGAAAGTTAAACCGATTTGTAAATTACTTCTATTAAAAAATCTTAATGCTTCCAGTACTTGTTAGCTGCTTAATACTACAGAGGAAATTGTTTTCTTTTTGGAACACAGAACTGTCTGCTGACATCATGACCACAGTGCTCTCTGCTGACATCTCTGTCCATTTTATGAACTGTCCAGAGTAGGAGAAAAATCCCCATAGCAAACATATGCTGCTCTGGACAGTTCCTAAAATGGACAGAGATGTCAGCAAAGAGCACTGTGGTCATGATGTCAGCAGAGAGCTCTGTGTTCCAAAAAGAAAACCATTTCCTCTGTAGTATACAGACCCTAAAAAGTACTGGAAGGATTAAGATTTTTTTTAATAGAAGTAATTTACAAATCTGTTAAACTTTCTGGAACCAGTTGATATAAAAAAAAAAAAAAAAAAAAAAGGTTTTCCACGGGAGTACCCCTTTAAGGGAAAGTGGTATCTTCCTTACCCTCTAGCCATGTTTAATTCCCATCTCAATTAGAGATGAGCGAAGTTACAGTGATTTGATTCTTCACAAACTTCTCGGCTCGGCAGTTGCTGACTTTAGCCTGCATAAATGAGTTCAGCTTTCAGGTGATCCGGTGGGCTGGAGACTCTCTCCTAGGACTGTATCCACCTTTTCCAGCCCACCGGAGCACCTGAAAGCTGAACTCATGTATGCAGGCTAAAGTCAGCAACTGCCGAGCCAAGAAGTTTGTGACGAATCGAGTCACTGTAAATTCACTCATCTCTAATCTCAATAAATCCACTTTAGGCTGCTGAGAATTACCTATCTAAGCAATCTGGTATTTTCAGCTGCCTAGGGAACGGGAACCCTCCATCATATTTATGTTCTTGCATAGATATAAATGAAATATACAGTGTGTGTGTGTGTGTGTGTGTGTGTGTATATATATGTGTGTGTGTGTGTGTGTGTGTATGTATGTATATATGTGTGTGTGTGTGTGTATGTATATATATATATATATATATATATATATATATATATATATATATATATATATATATAAATAAATATAAAATTAGTGTTAAGGGTATCATAAGTATCCAGTTTTCTCCATTGAATTACCGTACTTGCATCTGCCTTTGATGCTGAGCACCACCTTAGTTGAACAACCAGTGGAGTCTGTGAAACATTTCTCTGCTGCATTTCTGACATTGTTTGGACTTTTTTTTATATATATTTTTTTATTTTATTTATGTTGCATGTTCACGTAGTTTATGGACACTTTCTCTTTAAAAAAATTTTTGCTATTGCACTCCTTATGGTAAATAAAAATATTTCTATTGTAAAAGTGAAGGTTTATTTGTGTTTAAAAAAAGCTGCCACTAGGTGTCTCCCTACTTGTCCAGAGCACATTTCCCCCCATCTTTTGTACAGACTTGGAACTCCTGCTGGCCTGGCAAAGTACAAAACCTGGAAATGCTGAGGGGTGTGTGTGCAGCCTTATCCAATCATAGCTCATCTCACTGCACTGAACTGCTGTTGGTTGCAGAGTAAGGGAGGAAGTTCTCCCCTGTATGGCTTCAGGTTATGTCACGCCTGCTGGATAACGCCCCTTCCCAGTCTGTGAATCTGAGCAGAAAATACAGAGCAATATCAAGGTATAAAACTAAAAAATAAAGGCAGGGGGTGGTTTATCATGATGGGGGCAGTGAACTGGGTGGGTTATAAAATTTTACTCGATCAGGAGAGGTACTCTATAACATCACCTTACAATTTT
Source organism: Hyla sarda (assembly GCF_029499605.1). NCBI lineage: Eukaryota > Metazoa > Chordata > Amphibia > Anura > Hylidae > Hyla > Hyla sarda. The sequence continues at coordinate 157,475,918 of NC_079192.1, forward strand.
TTTTAGCATTTTTGGGTGGGTGGATAGCAGGGTGGAGGGGATTTACTGAAGTAGTGCTATCCATCCACCCACTGCACCATAGCCATGGGCCCCTGGAGATCATGTGACTCATGATGTTTTGCTTCTGGATGCATGGCATGCCCAGAAAGGTGAAAGACCACACAGTAAAAGGGTTAACCAGGACATTTCCAGGTCCTGTGCATGAAAATGGAACAGTGTGGCACCTGGAGGTAATAAAAGCATATTACATATTAATATAATTTGGCATCATGGGTTCAAAGGATGAAGAAAACAACCCTTGAATTCCCCCATTAATAACTCATTATATGTATCCCAAAATAGTGCTGATAAAAATACTGTCTCTGCCAGCTCCATAGACAACGAGACTGTAAGTGCCTGTTCTGAAGATCACACACTCTTATCCTATTTTATGGGTAGGGGAGATACATGTTATAAGCTGGAATACCCCTTTAAAGGGGTACTCCGGTGGAATTATATATTTTTTAAATCATTTGGTGCCAGAAAGTTAATCAGATTTGTAAATTACTTCTATTTAAAACTCTTAATCCTTTCAGTACTTATCAGCTGCTGTACGCTCCAGAAGAAGTTATTTTCTTATTGAATTTCTTTTCTGCCTGACCACAGTACTTTTTTTTAATTATATATACATATCAACTGGCTCCAGAAAGTTACAGATTTGTTCTATCAGCTGCTGAAGTTGATTTGTTCTTTTTGGGCTAAAACAGTGCTTTCTGATGACATCTCTGTATGTATCAGGAACTGTCCAGAGCAGGAGAGATTTGCTATGGGGATTTGCTCCTCCCTGGACAGTTCGTGACATTGACAGAGATGTCAGCAGAGAGCACTGTGGTCAGACTGGAAAGAAATTCAATAAGAAAAGAACTTTCTTTGGAGCATACAGCAGCTAAGTACTGGAAGGATAAAGATAGAAGTAATTTACAAATCTGTTTAACTTTCTGGTACCATTGATTTAAAAAAAAAAATGTAATACATTTCCACCGGGGTACCCCTTTAACTTTAATTGCAGCCATCTTTACATATGCTTTCCCTTGAACATAAATACATTAATACCCACATGGATGAGTCACTGTAAATTCCTGTAAAATACACAAACGGAGGCATAATTTACTGTCTAGACATTAGCATACCCTTTTATTATATCGTCCAACACTGTAGCTAGTTAAATATGTGTTTTCTACATTAAGCAGATTAAAAGCTTTAAATAGGATGTTTGGGTTTCAGATGGGCTAAAAACAAGTAGCTGCCCCCACTGCTTAACTTTTTACTTTCTATGATATCTCCCATTATGCTTATTGTGATTGATAGAAGTCGCACACCCTTTCATATGTGTCCTTGCACAATAAAGTTTTATAAGGGCAGGACACGAGTGATGCATACATAGTGGCAGTATTCTTCCTGGCAGTGAGCACATAGGAGTCATTTAAATAAATAGATCTAGAAGGTTTATTTAGTGTTTTTATTTATCTTTGCTTTTCATACTTTCGGTCTCTCTCTCTTCTGACTTGTGTTCGTCTAATTTTGAGTAGAAAATACCACCTCATAGACCGTTTTTTAGATGAGACCTTCACAAGACCCCTGTATAACTGGGACTGTTTTGACGAGGAAGAACAATAGAAAGTAGTTACCATTTATTTATTTATTATTATTATTTTTTTTTTTACCTTATCTTGATTCTTTAGGTCAGTAAGATTATATCAATACCCAATGTGTACAGTCTATCACAATTTTTATATATATATATTTTTTTTTTTTAAGAACAATTTTTACCAATTTGGCTCTCCCAAGCCTGCTGCTAGCTGGAGCTAAAGTATAAAATAAAGTACACTGTGTGTAAACATAGCCTAAAGCTGCATTACAGCAAAAACCATTTATATCAGATATCATGAAGAAAAGTCATAGATGTCTGATAAATGGTTTGTCACTGCCACCTCATACCGTACCAGTTTAATGGGTTTCCAATGTCCCAGTCCTCTGAAACAAGGCTACCTTTTCCACTTGTCGATGGGCACCCCAGTTTCTATAGGCATTAGGGCCCCAGTACATCTGCTTATTGTCCACCCCTAGCTTGGTTTAGCAATTCACACAGATCCCTTAATTATTTTTTCATCTTTCATAACAGCAGCTTCTTTTCCCCAACAACACATGTTAAGTGTTTCTAGGTTTGGTACTTCATAGCCAGACGATCTCGCCAATGTGTGTGATTGGATTTTGACGATGGCATTGAAACACATGATTGACCTATAGAGAGAATATTTTAATCCAGTTTTATAGAAATGGACATGTGGCAGCTGTATTTTGCAGCCATTGCTGACAGTCCATAGGGTAGATTCAGTGACTTTAAAGTGTACTTGTCATTAACAAAAACTTTTTATATAATGTAGAAAATACCATTATTTGATATATACATTGGTTACACAATGTGTGTATTGTTGTCCCTACAGCTATTGTGTGACTCTGTGAGGAGTCCAAATACAGGAAGTGTGGGTGAACATGCAGGGCTCTGTACAGTGAGGCTCTATGACATGTTCCTGACTTAGACATGATGATGATGATGATGAACAAGCCAGGAGCCTGCACAGATCCCTGCTTGTCCTGCACTTCCTATATTTGGATTCCTCATTGAGACACACAGGCAATAGCTGCAGGGACAGCATTTTTCACCCAAAAATATACACATTTTTTAAATCAATGTATTTACATATACATTCATTTCCGTAAATGTTGGCACACCTGACATTTTTCAAGAACATTTAAGAGTATCCTGTATGCTGCTCTCCCTCTGCAGCAGGGTTTCCCAACCAGGGTACCTCCAGCTGTTGCAAAACTACAACTCCCAGCATGCCCAGACAGCCAACAGCTGTCCGGGCATGCTGGGAGTTGTAGTTTTGCAACAGCTGGAGGCACCCTGGTTGGGAAACACTGCTCTGCAGTGTGCATACAGACTAAGTACAGGGGAGGGACGGCAGCCTCTTTCTCTCTCTCTCTCTCTCTCTCTCTCTCTCTCTCCTGTGTGTCTCTGCACTAAAAAGTCAATGCTGAGAACCAGGGGCAGTGAGAGCAGGGTGTGCAGTGAGATAATACAATGTATAAGATAACATGTGGTGAGGGGCAGGGAGAACACAGAGCAGGGGGGAGGGGTAGGTGACTGGCCTCTGTTATATGAGAGGCATGTGCAGGCTTGTAGCTCGAGTCCTGAGCTGAGAGCACTGAACTTCTTGTGGAAGGACCAGAGCCCTTTCATCATTAGTCCTAAAAGCTGTACACTTACTATGAAAAGCATAGGAAGCTACCTGCAGGCCAGGCATAGAAGAGAGACCCCTAGTGGCCAAAAGTATAAAATGAAAAAACTGGTATTAATATTTTTTAATGAAGATATATTACAATGTCTAAATTAATGATTATGAACAACATATTAAAAGTTTTTGTTGATGACAGGTGCTCTTTAAGTATTTGTCACAGAAAAGGATTGCAATAAGGGGGGGAGGGGGGGGGGTGATTTTGAAGAGGAAAAAAAAAGTATGCAACCATACAGAAAACCGTGCCCATAGACTTCCCATTAAAAACCGTATGCGCCATAATATATACTACACGTATAGAAGAGAAAGACCTGGCACTACTAATTCACATCCAGCGCACCCTCAGTTCAAATAGGACACATAAAGGCAGCTGATCCAGCCTATGCAACACTTGTAGGCGGTGCAGATTTGGTCACAGAGCAAAGTCCAAATGGCAATATAAAGTTTAAAGAAAGACCAATGCACTCACCACTTCAGTTGCTAGAGTCTTCTTTATTTACGAAAGCATTCGTTAACAAGGCTGGACCCCGGTGCAGGGATAGGAACGAGGACGCGGTGTTCAGCGGGCTACAGAATAGTCTCGCACTGAAAGTGCTTCTTAAGGCCGCTTCCTTCCCCTTGTTAATTAATGCTTTCGTAAATAAAGAAGAGTCTAGCAACTGAAGTGGTGAGTGCATTGGTCTTTCTTTAAACTTTATATTGCCATAATGTATACGGTTGTCTCTGGTTTTTCAAACCATAATTTTTTTTACTTTTTTTTTTCGGACAGAAAACAGTGGCCTGGGTGAAAAACAGTATTTACCGTATACGTATATTTTTTAACATGGGAGTCAATGGGAACCATACAGAACCATATGTGTGGACAGTTCCATCCGGTTTTCACCATACAGTTTTTGACTTTGCAGTTTTTTTTTTTCTTGGAATTTCAATCAAACAAGTGAAACTTTATTCATAATGGAGTGAAAAAAAGTATAAGTTTTTTTTCCTAATAAACGGATACAACTGGACATAATTTTTTTCAAACCTTATACAGTTTTCAAACCCTATACAGATAAAAAAAAAAAAAAAAACTGGACACGCCAGGGATGTGGCATTCCTATCGCCCGACGCCCGGGACTAGCAGTTTTGGGCGCCAGGCAGGGGAATTTGTCCGGCCCTTAGCCCGGCTTCGGGCAAGCAGGGCCGGACCTGACAAGTGCGGTGGCGATCTGCAGTCTGTATGGAGCGGGCACCCGACTCCTGCCCGCTCCATACTCTGCCTCCTCCGACAATAAAAAACGGTATCCTCGGAAGCAGAGCAGGGGAGATGAGAAGCTGTGTATTTGTCTTCTCTCCCCTGCTCTGCAGACGTGCGGGGGGAGATGAGGGGGCGTGGCTTCTTGCTCCCCGTGCAGACCTCCGTCCTCTGCCTTCACTCCCCCAGCTGTAGCTTCGGAGAGCTGAGGGGAGGAGGCACGTCTGCACGGAGAGATGCTTGCGGCGCTCTGCAGTATGTATGGAGCGGGCTCGGGATTCCTGCCCGCTCCATACTCTGCAGCCCCTGGCTGTTCTCAGTAGCCGGGGGCCGCCGCGGCTGGCTATTAACCCTTTAGATCGCCGCTGTCAAAGCTGACAGCGGCGTCTAAAGGGAGATGTGAATGCTCCATGGTGGGCTAGTGGGGTGGATCCCAGGGGGGCGATCCACTATAGAGGTAGCCGGAGGACTTGCCTCTGTTCCCTGCTGTCCCGCTCTGTCATTGTTAGAGCCTGGCTGGAATAGGCTCTATCAATGGATCACAGAGCACACAGATTAATAGAGTTCAATAGAATCTATTCATCTGTCTGAGGAATCAAATGATTCCTCATAAGTCTAATAAAGTGTAAAAAAAAAAAAAAAAAAAAGTTTTAATAAAAGTTTGAAAGACACATTAACCAAGTGGTCTTCAAACTGTGCCCCTCCAGATGTTACAAAACTACAATTCCCAGCATGCCAGGACAGCCGTACGCTGTCCAGGCATGCTGGGAGTTGTAGTTTTGCAACATCTGGAGGGCCACAGTTTGAAGACCGCTGCATTAACCCCTTCCATGTTAAAAGTTCAAATCACCCCCTTTTCCTATATAAAAACATGCAAACATAGTAAAAATAAACATATTTGGTATCGCTTCGTGCGTAATTGTACAACCTATGAAAATATAACATTATGTATCCCGTACGGTAAATGTAAAAAAATACCAAACCACAGATTTGCAATTTTTATAATATCCCATAAAAAAAGTTAAAAAGCGATTAAAAAGTCAGATCAATGCCAAAATGGTACCGATACAAAAAACAGATTATGGCGCAAAACACGAGACCTCATACAGCCTGGTATGCGGAAAAAAAATAAAGCTACAGGGGTTAAAAAATGGCAATTAAAAAAATTTGAAAATGTTCAGAATTAGTAAAACATGACGTAAACGAAACAAATCTGGCATTGCTGTAACCAGGCGCCTAAAGTATAAAACTAACATGTTACCTCAACCACAAGGTAAATGGCGCTGAAAAGAAAAACCACCAAATCTGCAAAATTATCTTTTACTATTTCAATTTCACTTCCCCAAATATATATATATTTTTTGGTTCAGAGAATGTTATTGAAAAATGAAAAGGTATCATTATAGTGGGTAGTTATGGCTATTATAGGGCGAGGAGGAAAAAATGAGTGCGTAAAAGCGAAAATTGGCCGGGACAAGGGGATCGTCATGAGGGACAAGTAGATTTTGCTCCATTTTAGTCCCGTGGACAAGTAGTTTTTTTTATAAAATTTCCACACCCCTGCACGCGTTCTGATGCATTTTAGTCAGGTTTTGAGGAATCCATATTTTTTTTTTTTTTATATCAAAAACCTCATACTGGAACTGTATTGCAAAAACGTGGTGTAAACCCAGCCTTACACTTTTTGATATACACATGTTTATTCCCTTTGTGTGTATTGGAACTAAACAAAAAAAAAAAAAAAGGGAGGGAAAAAAGAAAATTGGACATAATGTCACACCAAACTCCAAAAATGGGCTGGACAAAATTATTGGCACCTTTTTAACTTAATATTTGGTTGCACACCCTTTGGAAAAAATAACTGAAATCAGTGGCTTCCTATAACCAACAATAAGCTTCTTACACCTCTCAGCCGGAATGTTAGACCACTCTTCCTTTGCAAACTGCTCCAGGTCTTTTATTGGAAGGATGCCTTTTCCCAACAGCATTGTCCTGCTGGAAGAGCCAAGATCTCTGACGCAAACCCAGCTTTCTGACACTGGGCTGTACAAATGCGACCTAAAATCCGTTGGTAATCCTCAGATTTCATGATGCCTTGCACACATTCAAGGCACCCAGTGCCAGAGGCAGCAAAACAACCCCAAAACATAATTGAACCTCTGCCATATTTCACTGTAGGTACGGTGTTCTTTTCTTTGTCGGCCTCATTACGTTTTCGGTTAACAGTAGAATGATGTGCTGTACCAAAAAGCTCTATCTTGGTCTCATCTGTCCACAAGAGGTTTTCCCAGAAGCATTTTGGCTTACTCAAGTTCATTTTGGCAAAATGTAGTCTTGTCTCTGTGTCAGCAGTGGGGTCCTCCTGGGTCTCCTGCCATAGCGTTTCATCTGATTTAAATGTCGACGGATAGTTCGCTCTGGCACTGATGCTCTCTGAGCCTGCAGGACAGCTTGAATATCTTTGGAACTTGTTTGGGGCTGCTTATCCACCGTCCGGACTTTCCTGCGTTGACACCTTTCATCAATTCTTCTCGTCCGTCCACACCCAGGGAGATTAGCTACAGTGCCATGGGTTGCAAACTTCTTGATGATGTTGCGCACTGTCGACAAAGGCAAATCTAGATACCTGGAGATGGACTTGTAACCTTGAGATTGTTGATATTTTTCCACAATTTTGGTTCTGAAGTCCTCAGACAGTTCTCTTCTCCTCTTTCTGTTGTCCAAGACTAAGTGAACTTCTCTCCTCTTTATCTGCTTTCAGGTGTAATTTTTATATTGCCCACACCTGTTACTTGCCCCAGGTGAGTTTAAAGGAGCATCACATGCTTGAAACGATCTTATTTTTCCACAATTTTGAAAGAGTGACAATAATTTTGTCCAGCCCATTTTTGAAGTTTGTTGTGACCTTTACCAATTAGCTTTTTTTCCTCCCTTTTTTGGTTTAGTTCCAATTAGGGATCGACCGATATTGATTTTTTAGGGCCCATATCGATAATCTGTGAACTTTCAGGCCGATAGCCGATAACTTATACCGATATTCCGATAGGTTATCTGCTAATTCTCTCCCCAAAAATCTGACAAAACGGGGAAAAAAAATCATTGTGCGACAAAATTGAAGAAAAATGCAGTTTTGTAACTTTTGGGGGCTTCTGTTTCTACGCAGTACATTTTTCGGTAAAAATGACAGTCTCTTTATTCTGTAGGTCCATATGATTAAAATGATACCCTAAAATTTATACATTAAAAATTGTCGTCTTCTGACCCCTATAACTTTTTTATTTTTCTGTGTACAGGGCGGTATGAGGTTATATGGCATGAGGCTAGGCTATATGAGGGCTCATTTTTTGCACCTTGATCTGAAGTTTTTATCAGTACAATTTTTGTATTGATCGCTTTTTATTCATTTTTTCATGATATTAAGTGACCAAAGATACTCTATTTTCAACTTTGTAATTGACTTTTTGCGTGTACGCCATTAACCGTGTGGTTTAATTACCAATATATTTATATAATTCTGACATTTATGCATGCGGCGATACCACATATGTTTTTATTTACAGTTTTTTTTTTTTTTTTTTTTTTTTTAAATGGGAAAAGGGGGTGATTAAAATTTTTATTAGGGAAGGGAATAAATGATCTTTATTCTCCCTCCCTCTCTCTGTGTCCCTCTCTCATTTACATGGACAGGGCATATACTGGCTCTTAATGTTTGTATTCTATCCATAATAAAATGGGGTATTGTTTGTTTGGGTGAAGTGTATAACTGTATATTGTTCTGAAATTATAACATTCTGTATCTTATTTTTCAGGCTCCAGGATTTGGATTTGGGATCGCAATATCCGGAGGCAGAGATAACCCCCATTTTCAGAGTGGAGAAACATCAATTGTCATCTCTGATGTTCTCAAAGGAGGGCCTGCAGAAGGCCTGCTGCAGTGAGTGTGCTTTCACTTGTTACATTTGGCTGCCATTTACAGTAGTTTAACACCGCCCATAATTTAGGGAATTGGCTAATTTACTGACATTTTCTTATGCTTTAAAAACCATTTTTTTTTTTACACATTCTATAATGGTTTCCCCGAAGTCTGATTAATAGCTGGTCACAAATGACCCCCAGTTCAATGCCATTTAGTGTAAATTCCATTCTTCCAAAGCTTTGTAGAATTACCCAGGCTCCTTTCTGTGTTGCAGATCCTAGCCGGTTTGTTTATTTTCCTACTGATATTTTCCCCCTCTTCTCTGCTTGTCAATATAACAGGTTGACAACAAGAACACAGTTGATAAATGATCTGCTTTGCCAACTGTAAAGAGGTCTCTTCTGTAATGAAATGGCCCTGCATAATTGAGCTTTGTAATAAAATAGTCATTGATCTGTTAATGTTCTGTATGTATTTAAGTATGCCGTCCAGCATTATTCTAATGCACCACTCTTCTGCTCAACGTTCTAGTTGAATGTTAACCCTTTGAAAAGGCCCCTTTGGTCCATTAACACTCACTATTTTTTTTTTGTACTGTTCACATTTCGCACTAAACGTATTAATTTATGATAGTGAGGATATAGATTAGATTAATATAGTTATTAATGTAATGTATATACTAGAAATGTGTGTTTTTAATCCCATTAAGGTGGTTTTAAATGTTTGTATTTAAAATGTATATGCTAATATGTTGTGTGCCACTATGAAACGGGCTGCTATTAGGGCATCATTTATCAGTACTGCTACATGCAGTAGAAATGCATTGGATTTTATTTACCTGTAATCTTCAGCAGTTCCACACCGAAATCTGCAGGGGAAAATGTGCACTAAATTGTCAAGTCGTGGGAGCAGATTTGCTGTGCAGTTTGTGTGGATTTTGCTAATTATATAAACATTTGAAAATCTACACTTGGCAGCTTTGACTTCCTTGCTGAGGTCAGTGCCGAAAACCTATAAGTGTAGACGATCTCCAACACCAAAGATGAAATCTGCACCGCAGGTCATTTTCCACACAGATGTTTGATAAATTCTTACTGTGGCATGTGGATGAAATTTTTATTTTCAAATCTCAGCCTAATTGGCTGTTACTGTAAATTTGCAGCAAATACACCAGATATGACCTTACTATGAGTAGGCCGTAATGGCCTTCTTGTGAACAGTCTGTGCTGGTATTTTTTATTGTAGGTCCTCAAGGTTGACTGCCCAAGGGGGCTCACTTCCCAAATAAACGTGGTGATGTGACCTTGATGTCTCCTGCGGTCTTGTTGTGGCCATCAAAGGGTTAATATGGTGTGATCAGATTTAGGGTGGCATGGTAACTTTAACAGCGCTGCAAAAACATGGCTGCTTAAAAGATGCATTAGTCACTAAAGGGAATAATCTGCTAACAGGGTTTATCACTTATCTGCAGAATAGGTGATGTGTGATCGCTGGGGCTTCTTATGATCTAAAGAGGGAAAGTTTCCTTCTGCCCCTTGTCAGTGGAGCAGTAGTGCACTTGTATGGCTACTACTCAATTTTAAAGCAGTGAATGGAGTCTTGGTTGTGTAAGTGCTCTGCCGCTCCATCTACGAGGGTCACTCCACTTTTTAACACCCTATGGATAAGTGAATAATCCTGTTAGCTTGGCTCCCGTTTAAAGAGCACCTGTGGCTAACCTCCCAAAATTAATTGTACTTATTAAATTAGTTTAGGGTGCACCCTCCCATTCCTAAGATCTGTGGGTTTTTATTTTGTTGAAAAAAATGTTGTGTAGCAAAATACTGGCAATACAATACAGCCGTGAATCTAAAAAAAAAAGTCCATATCAGTTGATGGTGGTCCCACACTTAGTGGATTCTATTTTACTAGACTTGAACTGTTCTTGTGTGTCATTGGGAATTTGCAACCATTCAGCCAAAAGAGCGTTTGTATGGTCAGGCACTCATGGTGGAGGACAAGGTTCTAATTAGAGATGAGCGAACTTACAGTAAATTCGATTCGTCACGAACTTCTCGGCTCGCCAGTTGATGACTTATCCTGCATAAATTAGTTCAGCTTTCAGGTGCTCCCGTGGGCTGGAAAAGGTGGATACAGTCCTAGGAGACTCTTTCCTAGGAATGTATCCACCTTTTCCAGCCCACCGGAGCACCTGAAGGCTGAACTCATTTATGCAGGATAAGTCATCAACTGCCGAGCCGAGAAGTTCGTGAGGAATCGAATTTACTGTAAGTTCGCTCATCTCTAGTTCTAATAGCTGAGAATGTTTCTTAAAGTTGATCAGGGAAGATCTAGCACCCGATCACAGAGTTAATAAAATGACCTGTGATAGCTTATGACAAGTCACTGAGCTCCTTAGTACAACCCATACTACTTCACCAATATCTACCCATGAAGGTTGTATGGCTGTATGCCTATATTTAGGCACCTGTTTGCCGTGGGGGTGGCCAAAACCCATGAACTTAAAGGATTAGAGGGTTGATGTGAATGTGTCCATATCCGCTAGGTTCAAAATTGCTCTTATTCAGATCCCTACCAATCCCACTTGTGCCACTTTATTGAAATGTTACCTTTGTCTGTACACGTCTTATTGTAATGCAGTAAACATATTGATTTCAAGTGGAGATGTATTTACTTGTGTAGCCTTAAATTTCCGATCAACAATTTCCCTGGTGTGAAAATGTTCAGAAAATGATTTGATGTGATTGTAAATAGTCAGCCATGTGTAAGGCACTTTAACACTATAGAAATGTCCGTTTTAAAGATCCATTACAATAACCTGTTAATAAAACGATTGAAAAACGGCCGTTCCAAAATCCTATTACAGTCTATGGAATTTTTATATTATCCGTTTGAACCCGTCCTAGCCCATTTTTAATTTTTGTGACTGGAGACTATGTGCATGCACTATTTCTTCCGTTCTTTCTTCTGTCACAAAATAACGTCCGTTATTGATAACGGGCTAGGGCAGGTTAAAACGGATTATATAAAAATCCCATAGACTATAGTGGGATTTTGTAACGGACAATTTTAAGGGTTTTCATAACGGAACATTATAATGGGTCTTAAAACGGATGAATTTCTAGGGGCCTGATCCTGTAGTATGAACAGATAACATTTTGGAATAGTTGCTTGTCATAGTAGGAACGCTTTCAGAAGAGCTAAGAGCTCTGGCTTTTTGGAAATAACCTTTCTGCTAAGCCTTCTGCAGTTAAAATGTTAATTCAGGGTTCCCTTTGCAGTTAAAAGTAAAGTGTTGGGAACCTGTAAGAAAAAGCTTTAAAGGAAAAGGTGTTATTGTGGGATTCATGCATATTGGCTTCACACTTGGTTTTATTTTAACTACATTAGCACAACTCGCTGAAAATGTATGAACTCTGCATTAACACCTTTGAAGCAGAATAGACTTTTAATGTAACACAGAATCTGCTCTAGTCTTTATATTGTTGGTCTTTCACTATAGATGTAGTCACCCAAAGTCCTCTTTTCTAAACATATTTTAGAATGTTAAAACTTGAATGCTGTGATGATGTGCCGTTTTTATTTTTGCATTATGGTGCATGAAGTCCTGTTGAGGCCAATTCCTTTATCTCCCATCCACCTAATGGAGGATAAATATCTCATCACTACTGGTACTCCCTTTGGCAGTGTTTCAAAAACCGGGGTGCCTCTAGTTGTTGCAAAACTACAACTCCCAGCATGCCCGGACAGCCAAAGGCTGTCCGGGCATGCTGGGAGTTGTAGTTTTGCAACAGCTGGAGGCACACTGGTTGGGAAACCTACCCTATGGTCTCAAAATGAGTCTGTCGTCTGAATGGAGTGGAAGTTACTTGTGCACTTTCCCCTGTTTATGTGGGGAAATACTTAAAGCGTATAAATCATATTTTTTGGCCACTCGTGACCAAGCGGTTTTTGCCGCGAAACGTTGCCGCAAGCGCTCCTCGGAGCTCTCTTACCTGTCCTCCCCCCCGGACCCTACTGTACCTGGATCACCATATGGATTGTTCACGGATCTGAAATAAATCACTGGAAGGGTGAGTGCTGCACTGTGATTCTTTTTTTTTTCCAACTTTTTTATATATAGATCAACTGGCTCCAGTAAGTTAAACAGATTTGTAAATTACTTCTATTAAAAAATCTTAATCCTTTCAGTACTTATGAGCTTCTGAAGTTAAGGTTGTTCTTTTCTGTCTCAGTGCTCTCTGATGACACGTGTCTCGGGAAACGCCCAGTTTAGAAGAGGTTTGCTATGGGGATTTGCTTCTAAACTGGGCGTTTCCCGAGACAGGTGTCATCAGAGAGGATTTAGACAGAAAAGAACAACCTTAACTTCAGAAGCTAATATGTACTGAAAGGATTGATTTTTTAATAGAAGTAATTTACAAATCTGTTTAACTTTGTGGAGCCAGTTGATATATAAAAAAAAGTTTTTCCTGGAATACCCCTTTAATGGAGGACTCGACAAATCCCAGGCGTCGGTTTGCAATCGCACCTAAATGTTTGTCATCACGAACACCCGGCGTATGATCCCCTTTGGAATCTAGCTCTGATCCGCTTGTGCCTAGAGCAGTGTTTCCCAACCAGTGTGTCTCCAGCTGTTGCAAAACTACAACTCTGAGCATGCCAGCTGTCCAGGCATGCTGGGAGTTGTAATTTTTCAACAGCTGGAGGCATACTTGTTGGGAAACACTGGCCTAGAATATCTCTCCCCCCTGGCGGTAGCTCCGTCCACACTTCCCCTCAGTCAGACTCCTGTGCAGCTTCCTAAATACATAAGGCTGGCTGCTGCAAAGGAGCCGGGGCCGTAGCGGAGTGTGTGTGAACTGACCTCAGTCAACCTGCAGAAGAAGCGGTCATCAGGAGGCGAGGGAGACAATCAGGCGGAAGAGGGTTTTCCATAGCAACCAATCACAACTCGGCTTTAGTTTTTACCTCAGTGTTTTGCAAAATGGCCGCTGAGCTCTGGTTGTTACGGCCAAATAAGATACTTTTGTCTCACTTTTGTTTATTCTAGGCAAGGGCTTCTGCTTGCATGTCTTTCCATGAGACCTGATCTATCTGGCTCTAGAAGACGAACATACAGTAGACAGTACCAGCGATCACTGGTACAGAATTATAAATTGTAATTGTAAATTTTGGTGCTTTATAGACACTCATGTCTATGTTTACACCATCAATTGGCTGGCTTACTTTACACTAGTTGTTTTTGTGCCAAAATTTTACCACATGATCGATCTTGTTGCATCTCAAACCAGACCCTTTTTCTGCTTAGCCAAACTCCTAGTCAATGAGGCCAAACTGTATCTCAGCAATGTGGTATCCTCAGACATTCTAGGACAAGTACTTGTGTCAATACCTTTTCTTTGTGACACTGCTTTCAATTCTTTGCCATATTTTAGTGTGGACTATGGGGCAGATTCCTATTGAAAACGAGAAGAATTATATAGTTTTCATGCAGATTCTGCCACAAAATCAATGTTAGTCTGCATGGAAACAGCTCCGTGTACAAGGCCTTATGATGGGAGTGTTTGTGAAAAATTTTAATGTGTCTGCTGAAGTTTCCTTCTTGGGCTATGTTCAAATGGCGGAATATCCGCCCGGAATATTTCGGCCGACATTCCACTGCAGCAAAGTACAATTGATTTTAATGGGATTCTGTTGCACTGTGTACATGGCAGCATTTCCATCTCATAGAAGGCACTGCATTTCCCAGCAGAATCCACAGAAAGAATAGACAAGTATAATCTTTCTGCGGATGCCGGAATCAGGATTTCCACAGCAGAAACACCATGGTCCAAGCTGTCTTACCCTGCTTGGTTATTCAAATGTGCTCAATGTCAGTCCATGTTTTCTGGGCAGAAACTCAGCAAGTTTTTGGCCATCAGAACCCACGTGTATATATTAAACTTTTTGGGAAGCTTAAATATCAGCTTTCAGCTTATGTGGACCTAAGTAAGGGAAGTATATTACAATTACAGATCCATACTGTTAGTGGCCAAAAGTGGTCATAAAAAATGTGTGTAATTTTGACTACTAGAGGGCTGAAAAGCCTACAGAGGACTCTGTTATAACTCCAGTGTATTCATAAGGAGAGCACCGCCTCCCCTCTCCTCTCCCTGTGGTGACTGACAGGCTTCCCCGTACATACTCAGCAGTCTGTCAGTCACCAAGGGAGCTATTGGGAGCGCTCTCCACAAGAATACACAGAATTGATAACTATGGTTCAGTTGTATTCTTTCAGCTCCCTATTGAGGCTCGTTCACATTAACGTCATTCCGCGTTAATTCATCCCTGTTCTCAAATTCGTTCAAGCCTTTTTGCAAATGGCTGTAAATAGATCCCATTGATGTTCCCATTTATTTGGTTCTTGTTCTGTTATTTTTAGTGAAGAAAATACCTTGCATGTAGCATTTTTTTTCTCCGTCAAAAATAACAGATTAGAAACGGATATATGAAAGTTATTATGGAAGTCTATAGCAAATGGATGAGCCTGTAAAGTCATCCATTTGCATCCGTTTTTACCAATCTGTCTTTGATCCGTTGAAGGATACAAACAAATTAAAAACTGATGCTACAGGATGCCACTTAATGGCATCCCTTTTGCATCATTTTGCATCCGTTTGTTAGTATGGTCCCTTAAGCAGCAATGACAGTAGAATAGCGGGACGGGAGACATCGGCCATGTGAACCTAGCCTTTAGGCAATAGGCACACACTTTGGCGTTGTGTTGGTTACTATATGTATAAATCTGTAGCTGTAGTATACTGCACTTGCATAAGACAATGTACTAAGCTGGCAGATCTGGTGCTCAACTTAATGACAGATTATACATTTTACAAGGGACAATGTGATACAAAATGTTACAACAAGGTCTATCTTTTATGGAGCCAAAGTGAAGGTAAAGGCAATAAATTCTATTCATAATATCATGAACGTTATTGGTACATTGACTCTGGAGTGCATCCTGTACTATTTGCTAAAAGTTTGAAAATTTGATTATTTTTTTTTTTTTTTTTTTTTTTTTACATGCTGCATAATGTTTGCAGGTTTAGTAAAGAGCTTCAAAATTTTTTTTTTCTTTTTACAGGGAAAATGATCGGGTTGCAATGGTCAATGGGGTCTCTATGGATAATGTTGAGCACGCTTTTGCAGTTCAGCAGTTAAGAAAGAGTGGTAAAAATGCCAAAATTGTAAGTCTACTATTTGTAAAAAATCACTGTTGTATGTAATTCATGAGAGCATGGGGAAGCTCTGTATAGTAACAGAAGTGCTTGCATTTTCTTTGGAGCCACTTTAAAGGAGTACTCCACTGGAAAGCATTTTCTTTTAAATCAACTGGTGCCAGAAAGTTAAACAGATTTGTGAATTACTTCTATTAAAAAATCCCAATCCTTTCAGTACTTATCAGCTGCTTTATGCTCCACAGGAAGTTCTTTTTTTTAATTTTTTTTATTTCCTTTCTGCCTGACCACAGTGCTCTCTGCTAACACCTCTGTCCACGTCGGTAACTGTCAAGAGTAGGAGCAAATCCCCATAGCAAACCTTTGCTGCTCTGGATAAATCCTGCCATGGACAGAGGTGTCCGCAGAGAGCATGTTGTCAGACAGAAAGGAAATTCAAAAAGAAAAGAACTTCCTCTGTAGTATACATCATCTAAAAAGTACTTGAAGGATTGTTTTTTTTTTTAATAGAAGTAATTTACAAATCTGTTTTTAACTTTCTGGCATTAGTTGATTTAAAAGACATTGTTTTCCAGAGGAGTACCCCTTTAATGCAATTTAAAGCATTTCTATCTGTCTTATATTGCTGTAATTGTTTTGGACTCTGCACAGATTAAAATGCAAAGAAGATATATATTTCTAACTTGCCACTCTTTGACAATAGGGTAAATCAAATTGTGTTAAATTTTATCTGTTGTTAAATCTGACAGCATATTTACAACAATCTGCTGGCTCTTAATAGATTATGAATGTTTTTTTAAAAAAAAAAATTCTTTAAATTTGTTCACTGTTTTTCATCCATAAACTTATTTAGACTATACGGCGGAAGAAAAAAGTACAGCTTCCAGTGGCTCGTCCTGATCCAGATCCTGTATCTGAGATTGAGGACGACAGCTATGACGGTGATGTTCCTGACCAGAGAAATGCCCATGGTGGCCCTGGTGCCAGCAGGAGGAGTGAAAAGAGTTGGGTGAGGGACAGAAGTGCCAGCCGAGAAAGAAGTTTGTCGCCCAGATCAGACAGAAGATCCATAGCTTCCAGTCAACCTCCAAAACCTACCAAAGTGACCTTGGTGAAATCCAGAAAAAATGAAGGTGTGTTACACTATTAAAGTCCAGTGGTGCTTTCGCTAATTTGCATTCTCTATATGGCAAATAGATAGAATGTAAATCGTGGTTCAAAATAACTTGTGTCTATGCAGTATAATTTAACACCTACAGTACACTTCTGTTGTAAATGGAATAAAATTGTTTATCAAGGATTAGAAAAAGAAAGCTGATTTCCTCCAAAAAAACAGCACCACACATTGTGTGTGTCACTGCAGTTGATATTGATTGAAGTGAAAGGTTTTGTTTATGGTATTACAACATGGCACCAGAGGACAAGTGTGATACTGTTTTCGGAAGAAATCAGCTCTGTTGATTTATTCCATTGTAGCCCCTTTAACTATACTGCATTAGCAAGATTTCAAGATGTTTTGATTGATTGATTGTTGGATTTTATTTTGCCTGTGACCAAAAACAAAATGCTATGTCAGCTGACTTGTTCTTTATTCTATTAGTTTTGATATGTTATCTTTATATGCTAATGTGCTCAGTGTATTTGCAACCTCTGTCATTGCCTTGCAGAATATGGCTTGAGATTAGCCAGCCACATTTTTGTAAAAGAAATCTCTCAAGATAGCCTGGCAGCGAGAGATGGAAATATTCAGGAAGGCGACGTTGTGCTTAAGGTATGTTAAATTTACACATTACCATATCAGCCTGTCTGTCTACTATATCTTTGTGTGTGGCCCTTTACAGTTTTTCCTGGACACAGCTGCATCTGTCCACCCGTTGTGCAGGGAACTCCAGCCACCCCTGTTCACTTACATTTAGCTTTCCTGCACAGTGGATGGTTAAAATGGTTGATGCTCTGCATTTGTTGAGGGCCACAACATCTTTTTTATTTTTCTTGTAGGTTGTAAGTCCTCCTGGACAGGGTAGTCTCTTCTTCTATATTAGTCGGTCATCTACTGTTTCATGTTTATTGTACTTGTTTGTGTTATAATATGTATTTCATTATCTGCTCCATTGGGGGACACAGACCTTGGGTATATGCTGCTGTCACTAGGAGGCTTGACACTCTGGTAACCAGAAAAAAAAGGTTGTCCCCTCCCAGCAGGATATACAGGCACCTGAGCTAATCAGTTTTGGCTTAGTGTCTGTAGGAGGCAGACGCTGGTTTTCTCTCCCTTTATTTTTCTCTTTTCAGGTGGGGTCTCAGGAACTCGCTGTTTCCCCATTTGCGAAGAAGGGGCACAGACATAGTCATGTACTGTTAACCCCTTCTCGCCGCCGGTCAGCGCCTGGGGTTGTACCTTTGGGTCCGGGTCCCCCTACCTTCCCTGCTCATCTCGCTCTCTCAGCCCGGCATGATGCAGGTGACAAAATGCTGACTGAAGACATCATGAGGTAAGTTTTCTATGGAAAGGTGAGTATTCCCCCCCCCCCCCCCCCCCCTTTCTTTCAGGTTCTGGATTCTCAACCTCTGTAGCCCCCTGCTTTGGTGCCCACTCCTTTTTATTCCCTCTAGGGATTGCCCTGCTCGGCCATTCTGATATAAGGGATGTTATGTGGTGCAGGAATTATGTTCCTATGCAATGCGACCGGAGTGCCAGAGTCTCCTTATCCTGTCGGCAGCGCTGTTCGTGCTAGCCCGGCGCGTCCCTGTCTCTTCTTCCCATCTCAACCACGTTACTTTGCCAGTATTAGGGGGCGAGTTCTTTATGGCCGCGGCATGCTCTGCTCACGTACATTAGCCCCGCCCACTCTCCTGGCGGGGATCCAGGCCCTATCGTGCGTTAGCACGCGCATTTGGAGCCGGATTATCCTATCAGCGCAGGGGGCCCGCCTGATACTAGTCCGGCCCCCTCCTTTACATTGGTCTAGCTCTCCTGCTTTCTCTCTGACTGGGGACCGGACTGTTTTCCTCACACAGCCTGCTTTACTCTTCAGGAGGGACACATACTTGGGTGAGACTGCTTCATTTTTATCATTTTTTTCGTCTTGCTTATGCTGTGTCTGTCCCCAGAACTGAACTCCCCTCCAGGCAGGTACCTGGGACCCTGGTCACCTATTATGCCTGTAGAGACTGCAAACATAAAATGCCTTGTGGTTCTGCTGAACCCATTTGCCCTGCCTGCACTTCGCCTCATGCCTCCCCTGGTATGTCTTCCCAGGATGTCCCACTAGGACCTTTGGGCTTTGCTCTCCCTCCGGAGTGGATGTCTTCCCTCTTCCAGTCTATTTCCGATTTGGCATTCTGTGGTGACCGCTTTGGAGAAGTCTTCCTTACGCCAACCCTCCAGAGAGCCTTGCTTTCCTTCTACTTATTTCAGGTGCCCTCACAAGCGCCCTAGGGGTTTGTCCTCTTGCTTGTCTCCAGAGTCCGGTAGTAGAAATGGGTATCGCCCCTCCTCCTCGGCTCCCCGGAACCGCCCATCCTCTCCTGGTTGCCGCTCTAGGTCTCCGGATCTGCGTACCAGGTCAGTTTCACCTTCATACAAGGCGGCCTCCACCCGCCCCCACTCTCCTGGGGAACTGGAAGATGAGGCCTCAGGTTCTGCCTCTGACTCAGAGGACCAAA
Source organism: Hyla sarda (assembly GCF_029499605.1). Lineage (NCBI taxonomy): Eukaryota > Metazoa > Chordata > Amphibia > Anura > Hylidae > Hyla > Hyla sarda. The sequence continues at coordinate 157,495,292 of NC_079192.1, forward strand.
CCGACAATACTGGCATAGTAGACAACTTGGTCTCGGCCATAAGGGACACCTTTCTTCTTGAGGACCTAGGAACTTTGGCCGCAGCTCCAGAAGTCTCCTTTGACCGCTCCCGTCCCTCTCCTAAGGTTTTCAACTCCCATGCTGAATTTGATGCCTTATTAGAAACCGCCTGGAAACATCCTGTCAAACGTTTTCAGGGTACTAAAAAGGTTCAGCCACAATTTCCTTTTGCCAAGGAACTCATTGCAAAGTGGACATCCCCTCCAACAGTGGATCCACCTGTCTCCCGCCTTTCTAAATCCACTACCCTGCCCTTGGCAGACACAGCTTCCTTTAAAGACCCGGCGGATAAGAGGATTGAAAATCTGGCACAATTTGCCTTTTGAAGCAGCAGGTTCTTCATTACTTACTGCTCTTCGGCTTGGGTGTCAAAAGCCCTTTTTTATCTGGGCTTCTCAAATCTGACAAGGTATTCTATCTGGGTCCCCTACTGAGGAACTGGCAGACTTGGCACTTCAACTCTCCGCTGCTGGCGACTTTTTGTGCTCTGCTTCCATGCAGTCAGCCCGTTGTATGGCCTTTGCAATGGGAAATCTGGTGGCGCTACATCGTTCCATGTGGCTCAAAGCCTGGGACGCTGATTCGGCTTCCTTTTACAGGTTCTCGCCTGTTTACTAAATGCCTGGATGAGATCATCTCAGAGGCTACAGGAGGTAAGTGTTCTTTATTACCTCAGAATAAGCTTCGCAATACCGACTCCTGCTGGAGGTCGACCTCCTTTCGGACCTATGGCTCTGGTAGGGCGGCCAGGCAAGTGCCCTCTGACCTCTGCCTTAAAGGATGCCCCCACCCGCAGATTTTTCTCGGGTGGGAGGTAGTTTGTCATTTTTCCGGGACGTCTGGTCTGCCCACGTGCAAGACTCCTGGGTCCGAGATGTCGTTTCCATCGGCTATAGTTTGCCTCCTTTCCGGAGGACCGCTTTTTTTTGTTGACGCCCTCCGCTTTCCCCTTCTGTGGCAAGGGCCTTTCGGGGCACGCTGCGGTCGCTCATCGCTCAGGGAGGGGTTATTCCTGTTCCTCTCAGGGAGCGTTTTTCATGTTTCTATTCCAACCGGTTTGTGGTTCCCTAAAAAAGGGGGTTCCATTCACCCGATCTTGGACCTGAAGCGTCTCAACCGACATCATCTTCTTAGTCATTTCCGTATGGAGTCTGTTTGTTCTGTATTGGCGTCCATGGATCAGGGCAAGTTTCTTTCCTCGGTGGACATCAAAGATGCCTATCTCCACATCCCCATTTTTCCAGCACATCAGTGTTATCTTCGCTTCGCAGTCCCGGAGGGCCCTTTTCAGTTTGTGGCCTTTCCCTTCGGACTGGCCACTGCTCCGAGGGTTTTCACCAAGGCCCTAGCAGCAGTGGTCGTCTCTTGAGAGCACGGGGTGTATCAGTGATCCCCCTACCTGGACGACCTCTTGGTCAAGGCTCCTACCAGGGCCCAGAATCAGGAGAGTCTCCACCTCACTCTTCAAACCTTGTCTCGGTTCTGCCAACCTAACTCCTTCCCAGTCTCTAGTCTTTCTGGGACTCCAGTTCGACAGGGCGTCCACCAGAATCCGGCTCCCATTGGACAAGGATGACTCTTTTATCAGGAGTTCGGATTCTCCGGAAACCTGTACCAGTTTCCATTCGATTCTGCATGGAGGTCCTGGGCCGGATGGTGGTGGCCATGGAAGCCGTTCCTTTTGCCCAGTTTCATTATCGACCTCTTCAACTCTCTCTCCTGTCCAGGTGGGACAGATCTCCGCTATTCCTAGATTGCAGGAACTTCCTGCCCCCCAGATCCCATCATTCCTTTCTGTGGTGGCTACGCTCCCCTCTTCCTTGTCAGGGGCGATCCTTTCTGCCCCTAACCTGTCAAGTCATCACGACAGTTGCCAGTCTCAGCGGTTGGGGAGGGGTTTTAAGGAACCAGACAGTCCAGGGCCTTTGGTCCTCCCAAGAATCCCTTCTCCCCATCAACATCTTGGAAATCAGGGCAATCTTTCTTTGCCTACGCCATTGGGAGCACCTTCTCCGGGACTGTCCTGTTCGTGTCCAGTTGGACAACTCCACAGCTGTGGCGTACATCAATCCCTAGGGAGGCACCCACAGCTCAGCAGCGATAGCCGAGGTCTCAAAGATTCTTCTGTGGGCGGAACTCAGAGTTCCATCCATCTCAGCGATTCACATACTGGGAGGCGGACTTTCTCAGCCGATCATCCGCCGACCCAGGCGAGTGGTCTCTTCATCCAGAAGTGTTTGCGCACATCTGCAATCTCTGGAGCACTCCGGATGTGGACCTGTTCGCGTTGCGCCACAATCATAAGGTTCGTTGCTTTTTTTTTAAATTATATGTTTTCCAGTGGAGTACTCCTTTAAGGAAACCCTTAAAACCAACCGTTAAACGGCCATTACAAAATCTGTCAAGTCTATGGGATTTTGTGATTTAGCCGTTAAGACTCGTTTATGCCCGTTATGAATAATGGATGTTATTTTGTGACTGTAGAAAATTAGTGCATGTACCGTTTTTTTTTTTCTCCCGTCACAAGATAACGTCCGTTATTCATGATGGCATTAACGGGTCATAACGGCTAATCCCAAAATCCCATAGACTTGACTGGGTTTCCTTAACGGAACATTGTAACAGGTCTTTAAAACAAATGAATTATATAGTGTAAAAGCAGCCTAAAAGCAATTTTAATTTTGATAGAACTGTGAAATTACAGTGAGGAGCAGATCACTATGTCTTATTCTTTTAGCAGAAGAAAACATTTGCCTTGATGGTTAAGAGCTTTCATCTGAACATTATGAGCTTACATATAGCTCTGTCTCAAATAATGCAGTGATTTCATCTGCTAAATTGAAAAGCACCTTTTCTGCTTGTATTGTAGTTTTGGATTATTGGCAATCTTTGTTTCACAGATGTGCCTGTCTTCCCCTACTGGCAGTGACACTTTATCAACAGTTGATCAATAACACTCGCTGAGTTCACATTTCTCCATTGCTGGAATCTGGAGACTCTTATTCATGGATGAAGAATGTAGGGATAAAACTGCTGAGGTTGGACTTTGACGTCCTGCCGTTATCAGTGGCTAAGACTTATTCTTTTGCAGTGCAGAATGATTTTTCTTTTTCCTTTCCATGATTTCTTATTCATTTACTAGTGTACTAGTGTCCTGTAAACCGTATGCTGCTCATACCTTTCGAATATATTAGAATGCTCTACATTTCTGCTGTCAATCCGTTCAATCCGTACAATTTTTCCAGTGGTTACTTATGTAGCAATTCATCTGCTAAATTACCTCCTTTCCGTTATCTTGCTTTGTTTACTTCAGAGAAGTTAAATTTGTAAAAAAAAAAAAAAAAAAAAAAAACTAATTGTTGACACAAGTCTCTACATCAGTGTTGCCCAACCAGGGTGCCTCCAGGTGTTTCGGCTTTCCGAGCATGCTGAGAGTTGTAGTTTTGCAACACCTGGAGGCACCCTGGTTGGGAAACACTGCTCTACATACAAGTGAAAGCTGTTGGGGGTGCTTCAGTACAACTAAGGCTACTTTCATACTATGTGAAAGGCTCCGTTACAAACTGACGTCAAGGGCTCTTTTTTTTCCCCTTTTGACTGCCATTAATGTCCGTTATTTTAACGGAGCCTGATGGGAGGCGTAACGGGCACAGAGGATCCCATCCACTTGAATGGTGTTCTCTGATGTCCATTATTGCTGCCTTTATTCCACCAGAAGATAGCAGGAGAAAAAGACTGCACAATCAGAAATGTTTCTCCTGCTATCTTCTAACGGCTGTCACACTGCTGGGCACGAACGGCAGTGTAAAAGTAGCCTAAACCAATTTAGGCTAATTGAAAAGTAATGTTGGGAAAGACAGTCTGCAGCATGGGCCGTTAAGGCAGACAGAGATCCTGCTTTGCTTTCAGGATTTCTACAGACAAAATACCTCAACTCTTTGTTAACTTGGTATATGGCACTCAATGATTTAGAAATAATTTACCCTAAGCATGACTGACCAGTAATCCCTCAATTGTTGTTTTGCAGATTAATGGCACTGTCACCGAAAACATGTCTTTGTCTGATGCAAAAACGTTGATAGAAAGGTCAAAGGGTAAATTAAAAATGGTTGTTCAAAGGGATGAGCGAGCAACTCTACTGAATGTTCCAGATCTAGATGACAGCCTTCATTCTGCAAATGCTTCAGAGAGAGACGGTATGGGGGAAAAAGCTGGTATTAATGGGAAAACGGGGGTGATTCAAACTTTTATTAGAGAAAGGGGGTAAATGATAACTTTTTTTTTTCTGATTTTTTGTTTTTTGTTTTGCAGTGTTATAGCTCCCATAGGGGGCTATAACACTGCACACATTGATCTTTTACCTTGATCCCTGCAAAGCCATAGCTTTGCATGGATAAGCGTAATAGGGGGTTGATTGCTCAAGCCTGTAGTTTGGACGCGACGGAGACAGGTGAGGGGACCTCCGCTTGCGTCCTAGCTGATCGGGACATCACAAGTTTATCGCGATAATCCCAATCAGCCCGACTTAGCTGCCAGGAAGCTTTTATTTTAGTTTTGGACTCGGCAATGAACTTTGATCGCCGCGTCTGAAGGGTTAATAGTCCGCGGCACAACGATCTGTGCCGCGCGCTATTAGCCCAGGGTCCTGGCTATTAATAGCAGATGGGACCGACCCGGTGTGATGCGGGGTCATGGTGTGACCCCGTTTTAAACACCGGGCGCAGGGCGTACAGGTATGCCCTGCGTCCTTAAGAGGTTAAGGATTGTAATGTAACATTTCACTGTATACAAATAACAACATAATAGAAACAGAAATAACATTTTCTAAATTACTGATCTATAGATATTTGGTACTGAATACTTTACATTGTTACAATAAACATTATTAAGTAACCAAAAAGTATGGTACACATTTTGTCTTTTTATTTAATACAAACTTGTTTTGCTCAACAGACATTTCAGAAATTCAGTCGCTGACATCAGATCATTCCAACCGTTCTCATGAACGGCCTCGCCGTAGCCGTTCACGGTCTCCTGAGCAGAGATCGGAGCCTTCAGACCATTCCAGACATTCTCCACAACAGCACAGCAACAGCAGGTGATTTCTTCTCTACTTTATTCTCCCAAATTAGCAGAGGGGAGTGACTTAAAATTTGCACACACCTATCTGTAGAATAAATAGGCCAGTGAACTGATTGGGTTGGAGTTCTAAATCTTTTGAAAAAATGCTATGCCTTTTACAGTCTTAAAGCATAATTTGGTTGAGTTGGAAACTTGCTTATTGAAATAAGGGTTAGTGTTCTGCAATAAACCGGTTGTTTGATTAAAAAAATAAAAAAATAAAAACTTATGCCCTACCCACATGAATGTGGGAAAAGTGTCTGATCATAGGGGATCTGACCACGGGGTCCTCCCGTGTTTTTCAGATTAAGTTCCTTTCTCTTAGAGAGCGTGTGCTGCAGACGACACATGTTCCATTCATTTATTGAGAATACTGAGGATACCCAAGTGCTGTACTTAGGTTATGTTTGGCGCTTCCATAGAAATTAAAGGGGCACCTGTCATATATAGTACACGCACTCACTCTGAGAGCCGGGGCTTTATTTTGAAAATCACAGGGGGGTCCAAGTGGTCAGCCTCCCTTCCCTCTTAAGTCAAATCTGACCTTTTCTCGGTATAAGTCTCTACACAGGAAAAGTTGCATCTGGTGGCCAGGTGGGGAGTAGAGTGCGCTGCCATGCTTTTTCACCTGGCTGTAACTTGGAATCGCAGTGGGTCTCAGGAATCGGACCCAGTGGTATTTCAACTTTTGACACGTCTGGGCAAAATGTCAAAAGTTGTTTTAAATTACTGTAACGCTTTAAGGTCTTCAGGAGTATTAATTTGCAAGCCTATTGTATGATATGGTGCTACACCCATGGATAAAAAATGCCTGCTTTATCTTTCCAAACAGGCTTGTTCCCTGTTGACTGACTAGAAATTGTTATCTTTTCTGGAACATGTTTCCTGTTATTATAGTGAATAAAGGCTAGCATGGTTACAAACCTTGTATTATGTGTGGCTACTACTGCGGTTGTGATGGGTACAGTGATTGGCAGCTGTGTTACTGTAGACATGCATTGAATTTTATTAAATGAATGGTTAGTTAACTGTGTTCATAGTTCAACAGATGTTCCGTAGCCAGTGTACTATCAATTGCATAATATATAGGTAGAACTATAATAGGAATGTTATGTGTTGGGATTTTTCTGTTTTTCCATTTTTTTTTATTGTGCTGTATAGTACAGAAAACCCACAACTTTCTTTAAAGGGAAACTGACAGTCGGACAGAAGTGGATGATAATAATTTATAACTTGCCTGGATCTGCATTGCTTTCCCGGAGGTGTATTAGCCTCCGTTGCTAATATATCAATGTCATACCCAGCATTCCTGCCTCCATCCGTTCACTTACCTTCATAATATACACAAACTTCCTATACATGTTCCTCTATTTCTCCTAATGCCTGATGTTCTCGTAGTAACACATAGAGCCTATTAAAGGGAACAAGTTAAAAATGTTGCTTTTACATATTTGCAGTGTGATGCTTCATCAGCACACATTGGAGTGCCGATTCTCCTCTCTTCTTGAATGCATTGGTGGCTTTTGACTTCTGCCACAAGAGTCTGGCACTTAATACCCGAAATCTGTGTGGAGCTACTTATAATGTAGGGTGCTATTCGAAGCCCTGAAAGAACCAGTATCTGAGATATATCCCTAGATGTCTTGATCACTATTGACTGTGTCTTCTAAAGGGTTAGATGACGTGCATTAATGTAATCTGTAATGGTGGTCACTGACAATGGGTTTCAGCTGCAAATAACACCCACATGCAGGAATAAATGTGTTAACAGGTTAGAGGCAGACTAACTGAGATCAAGTTGCTTCTACATCTTTTGTTCAGTTACGTGTTTTATAATAATAGTTAAAAAAAAAAAAAACCTTTTATAGCGTTTGAAAAACATTCTATACATTTTCCGGCAGAACTTCCTTGGGTACAGCTTGCTTTTTATACATAGTTTTCAGTATCCTTCCATGGTTATAACTAAACTGATTTATGATTTATCTTGTGTAGCACGCGGAGTCGAGAGGATGAAAGAGTGTCAAAGCCTGGTGCTTTATCTACGCCTGTGAAAAATACAAATAGTGCATCTCTGTCCAGAACAGCAGAAGAACCTTTGCAAGAAATGGCTGAAAAGCAGACTCCTCCTCTTCCAGGTGGCTATTTATTTGTTTTGGTACTTATTCAATAGAAAAGTTTAACACAAAAATGATGCCTTCAGACTGGAGGAAGTGTAAACACACTGGGACCTTGGGTGTAAGAAAAGACTATAAAAGGGTCTTTACTTGAGCTGTGGTGCGTGAAATAGCTCTGCAGGATTTGGTCTTAAAGGGGTAGTCCAGTGGTGAAAAACCTATCCCCTATCCTAAGGATAGGGGATAAGTTTGAGATCGCGGGGGGTCCGACCGCTGGGGCCCCCTGCGATCTCTCTGTACGGGGCCCCGGCTCTCCGCCGAGATAGCGGGTGTCGACCCCCGCACGAGGCGGCGGCCGACACGCCCCCTCAATACATCTCTATGGCAGAGCCGGAGATTGCCGAAGGCAGCGCTTCGGCTCTGCCATAGAGTTGTATTGAGGGGGCGTGTCGGCCGCCGCCTCGTGCGGAGGTCGACACGCCCCCTTCCAGCGGGCTGACGGGGCTCCGTACAGGAGATCGCAGGGGGCCCCAGCGGTCGGACCCCCCGCGATCTGCGACTTATCCCCTATCCTTAGGATAGGGGATAAGTTGCTCACCACTGAATCACCACTGGACTACTCCTTTAAACTAGTCAGTTTCATGATGCATTCAGATGCTTTCGTAAAATGATAAAGCTACGTATTTTATAGAAACTTCTTGGTGAAGAAGTGGGGATTCTGTTTGACCATCACTAAAAGGTCAGAAATGCAGAAATGTTTTCCTGTAACACCATGTAATTGTTCAAATAACTATTTAAAAGTATATTGAATATAGTCAGAAAAGCCATTTATTCCCTGTTAGGGTGCATTCACATCACGTATTGAAAACCGTATGCCAAAAGATGCATCAGGTTGTGTCCGTTTTGCAGTAAGGTCTGTGCGAAAAACCGTATTAACCTGTATACATATTATTATTATTTTTTTTAAATGGGAGTCATTGGGAACTGTACAGAACCGTATAATCATGCATACGGTTCCCATCCGGTTTTCATCATCCGGTTTTCATCATCCGGTTTTCATCATCCCGTTTTCATCATCCCGTTTTCATCATCCCGTTTTCATCATCCCGTTTTCATCATCCCGTTTTCATCATCCCGTTTTCATCATCCCGTTTTCATCATCCCGTTTTCATCATCCCGTTTTCATCATCCCGTTTTCATCATCCCGTTTTCATCATCCCGTTTTCATCATCCGGTTTTCATCATCCGGTTTTTGACTTTGCACAGTTTTTTTTTTTTTTTTTTTTGGGAATTTCAATCAAACAAGTGAAACTTTATTCATAATAGTGAAAAGTTAAAAACGTATGTTTATTTCTTAAAAAATTTATTCAACTGGACATCATTTTTTAAACCATATACGGGTTAGAATTTGTACACACATTTTGATACAGTTTAGTCCGGTTTTGACTAATCCTTTTTTCATCAAAAACCTGATACAGGAACTGTATTGCAAAAACGTGGTGTGAATGCAGCCTTAGGCTGCATTCACACCAGGTTTTAGCAATACAGTTCCCGTATCAGGTTTATGATGAAAAACTGATTCCCCAAAACCAGACTAAACTGTATAAAAATGTGTGTACAAATTTAAACCCGTATATGGTTTGAAAAATGATATCCGGTTGCTTCCGTTATTAACTTTTCCATTCGGTGTGCACTGCGCATGTGCAATCTCAAAAACCGTATGGTGTAAACCGGATGCTTTCATTAGAAAATTTTCAGTATTTCATACTGAAAAAGCAAGTCAAAGAACTGGCTCCTGGGATGCATTCAGTGCTTCTGTGAAAACTGCTTCGTTCTGAACTCCAGGACGTTTTGGAGGTGGGAGGGTCTGTACACACTGCAGAGACTAATGTGAAGAGAAGGGGAGGGGCAGTTCCACCTCTCAAGGTTCGCACGCTCCACGGCTCCTCTCTATGACCGCCGGGTACTTAACCGTGGCCGTTCTTCTCTGCGTCTCCAGTGGTGTCTAGCTCCGCCCCTCCACCATTGCGGGTTGGCGGCGCTCCTTAGTGAGTGCGGCACCATTGCCCTCCCTCTGCTGTGGCCAGGCAGGAGCTCTTCCTATCCTGCCCGCTCTGGTCCCTGGCCCCAGACTTGTGCTGCTGCTCCAAGCCATCACCACTCCTGGGGCGGCAGAATGTGTTGGTCCTTACTGTCCCCATTCTCTCTTGGGGACATTGTGGGCTGCTCAGCGCAGGGTGCCTGGCTCCCTGCACTTTCTCCTGCCTGTTCATAATAATAATGATAAAGTGTTTAAAATAAAAAATAAAAAGTATATGTAAAAGTGTGTGTGTGTGTGTGTGTATGTATATGTATATGTATATGTGTGTGTATATATGTATATATATATATATATATATGTATGTATATATAATATCTTTATTTATTACACACACACACCACACCTGGTCTCTCAGACCATTTGGTGGCGTTTGGCGCCCTCTTGTGGCCAATAATTGTATTGTGCCCTTGATTTCCCTTGCAGCTTATGAGTTCCCCTTGTGGCAACCAGTCACTATGCAGCCTTGGTCTGTCATATTTGTTTTTAATACATTTCACTATCTGCAGGGTCCCATTCCTAGGGACTGTCTTGGGGCCACTTTTATTGCTTCAGTCACCCTGTAAGGGGACCTGCTATAGACAGAGTACATTGCGTCAGTTGCGGTATACCTTTGGTGCCCCTATTTTTTGCAGGGTTCCTGTGATCCCTTGGAAACTGCCGGGGATATATTCAATGCCTGTTCTCCCCTATCACTGAATGCCATACCTTGTGCAAGGACTCTTTTGAGGTTGCTCCTCTGTCAAGTCCGCCGGCCACCCACTGAGGGGGTATTCTTGGCGTGTCATACAATGTGGTCCCCTCCTCTACAGGCAGCCGCATCCACGGCTAGTGCTCCGATTCCTCACTGTGGCAGTGTCCCTACGTGGTCAAGAATCTGATTTAATATTGAAATGCCGGAAAGTAGTCTTGCTTGTCATTAATCTCACAGCTGCCCCATTTTGCGCCGATCATTCCGGTATCCCACTGCTAGTGCGTGGTGTCCGGTGGAGTGACCCCTTGTCTACTATGGACCCATACCAGTTAGCCAGACAGTGGTCTGCATGGTTTCCTACACCGCCTGTCACCCATCATGTGGCTGATGTATCTGCGACTGCAGTTCCGGTGCCCCATTGCGGTGCAAGGTGTACAAAGTCGTGCCCCAGCATGTCCTAGGGACCCTATACACCTATAGACCTAGGGAAAGGGGATACAATCCACGGCTCCTCAGCCTCTCCGATCTCCCAGGCGGGGTTTCTATCCATGGCCTCCCTTCCTCCCACATGCGACTGGCTTCTGCCTTCCTCTGTTTGCCAGCACCTGGAGGTGTACTTGTTCGCCAGACTGTTGTCGGTCTCCCATCTCAGGGCTGCCGCGGGCATGGCTAGGTTTCCCGTATCTCACTGCTGGTGTGAGGAATCTGGATGGGGTCCCTACAGACTCTGACAGGTCGCCCGTTAGATCTGCCGCACTCCGGTGTCCCACTTTCTGTGGGAGGGTCCGACGGAGTGATCCTGTGCGTTCAGGAATCCTATGCCAGTCACTCAGATAGTTGTGTCCGGATGGCTTACTACTACGTCGCTTCAACTACCATACACTTCCCACACCATGGATGGAAGTTCTGGTAACCTACTGCTAAGGCGTAGTCCTGTGTGAGTCTCCCCATGTTGCTCCACAGGCCCTATACAATTCACCAATTACTGGTTCACAGGGTTCCCTACTTTACCAGGTCCCTCTCTTCATATCTACCATTTTCACGGCTGAAGGCTGGTGACCCACTTTGTGTGTGGTTCTTTATGCTGGACCCGGTGCAGCCATGGGTCCCTATGCCAGATAGCCAGCCTGTGTCTGCATGGTTTTCCAATCCACCATCACCTCCCCCATTCCTGCCGCACCCATGGCTGCAGTCTGGTACCTCACTTTCCATGTGAGGTTTCAACAGGAGTGTCTCTCTGTAGATCCTTTGGACCTCTCATTGGACCCTTTATACATGTTGTCAGACTGTATCTACATGTTTCCTGCCCCACATGTTTCTTCATCTCTTGCATCTACAACAGCATTCCTGGTGTGTAGCACCCTTAGGAGATTGGGTGTTGGCGTTTCCTGCAAGTTCCATGGACTTTCACACCTACAGCAGAAGCACTCTGTTCCCCTAAGAGCTCCACCTTGGTTGGTCTACTAGGGTAATGGTTGTGACAAACCGTTGTGTGCTGAGCCTGACTTTAATACTGACGGACTTTTGGATGTCTGCGGGTTCTGCTGTCTTGGCACGTCTGTTCTGGCATGGGGCCTGGTGGGGCGTCAGTCAGTTCAGCGTTCTCCCCCCCCCCCCCCATGCCTCCAGGTAGTCTCCTGGATTCCTGTGCAGGGTGGCTCAGGCGCCTGCTCTGTTTCCTTACACATGACCGGACTGGCTCCTTTGGCCCCCATCTGCTGCTCCTACAGTACCTGCCGCACTTTGTCAATCCCCCCCTTCCACGGGGGTATGGGGATCAGGGTGCTTGTTTTCCCCTCAACTAGGGTGACTTTTTCGCTGAGCGCTTTCTACTGCAGAGTTGGAGCCATCGCTCTCTTCTTTCAATATAGGTGGGGTTTTTGGCTGAGCCCTCGTTTTTTGCTGGGAGCATTCAAACAAGCCTTTTGCTTTCTATGCCTGTGTGCTTTCTGCCCACTAATGCAGCATGGCTCTCTTCCTGTTTATTGGTTATCTACTGCGGCTCATGCAGCCTTGGCACTCTCCTCTGTTGGAGGAGTTTATGCAATCGGGTATGGCTTGGCGACGGCCGGTCTAGCCACCTTCTGTCGTTTGGGTCCTGCCATTGCTCTCCTCCCCCCTCGGCACAATCTCCCTTGTAAGGTGTGTTCCTTCTTCCCTTGAGTTTGTGAGTTGCGCTACACTGACACCGCATTCAACCTTCCTGTCCAGAGCCTGGGAGTCTCAGATGGGTTCCCTTTTGTTTCCCTCTCCGTTCCTGTCCTAACTGTTATTGTTTCGGAGCTCTACGGTTTGTCTCCTTGTCTTGGACACTATTCTGGAATGCTGTGGCATGCCTTCTTTTCTAGGTCGGCCCTCCTGGTTCCTTGGGCCTTAGAGACGGTTGAGGTCTCTGGCATGTGTAGCTGTCCTACCCAGACTTTTCCGCGATCCAGTTATGGGGCGGTCTTTCTGTACTGCACTTCTTCTGGTTTCGGCACGGATGTTTGTCACCTGGAGCGTTTCGCGGTCATTGGGTTTACTTACCCTTCGGGTGTAAGTTTTCCAGGAGACTCTGAAACCTTCAATTCCCATTTCGGCCACCCCGGTGTTCCGGGATGCTCCTTTTCAGGGTCTTCTGCTCCTTTTGACTGTTTTTTCTTCCATGCCAGTCTTCTAGGTGACTCAGGAACCTCCAGTTCCCATGTGTGTCGTTCCGGTATTCCCCCTTTTCTGGGCATTCCGCTCCATTTTTAGCCATTATTACCTTCCGTCTCCTCCTCGGGGGGTCTATCTTTTGAGATGGAAGGCGTTCTGGTCGTCCGGATTTCGTCTGTCCAGCTGTTTCGTGTCCCGGGGGCTCGTTGTGGACCCCTGGATGGGGGTTTTGGGTCTGCAAATTTTCAGATCCCAGATTTTCTGCACCAGGCCATAGATCTTCTGCACCAACCAGTTTCCGTCTTTTTCCAGTGGTTTTCTGGTCTCTGCCTTCTGTGCTCTCCTTCTGCTCAGGCGTACGCTGCTCTCCCTGGTGTTTTTCTGCCATGTTCTCTTGAATCGGTTGATCCTACCTCCATGGTTCTGGCCCACCTGGCTTCCTAGTCGACTTTTTCTTGTCTCCCTATATGGACTGGGGGTCCACAGACTGTCCCTTCCTTTGGTGTCCCAGTTCATCTGCATGGACGGTGGATCTTCCGAGAGCTCTGTTTCTGGGCCTCAGTTATCTTTTGCCTGGATTCTGGTCAGCAGGCCTTGCGGGCGAATGGGTTCGGTTTTGGGACTGATTCCCCTTTCGCTGTTGGTTATTCCTCCCACCCTAGGGGACAGCTTTGGTACATCCCATCAGTATAGGTGTCGCCCAATGAAGAGCATCCGAAAAAAGGAGATTTTTTTGTACTCAACGTAAAATCTATTTCTCGTAGGCTTTATTGGGGGACACCACACCCACCCATCTCTGCATTTGTCTGGATATTCTTTTCCGGTTATTGTTTTTTGTTATCCGGGATTCCTTTCTAGGGTCCTTCGGACATATTCCTTTGTTTGCTTCTCCTACTGCTTTGTGACAAAACTGATTACCTCACTTCCAGTGGGCAGGTATATCCTGCCAGGGAGGAGCAGACTTTTTTTTTTTTTTTCCCTAGTGTCAGTGCCTCCTAGTGGCAAGAGCATATACCCATCAGTATAGGTGTCCCCCCCAATGAAGGCTACAAGAGAGATTTTACGGTGAGTGCAAAACAAAAAATCTCCTTTTTTTGGTTTTGCGGTAGATTTTGTTATAAAATTATGTACAAAGTACAATTGGCGGCGCAAAAAAAAAAAAAAAACAAGCCCTTATATGGGTCTGTAGGTGCAAAAATTAATGCGTTATGATTTTTAGAAGGTGAGGTGGTAAAAAGGAAATTGCAAAAACAAAAAATGGCCTGGTCCTTAAGGTGAAAATGGGATTAGTCCTTAAGGGGTTAATAATATAGTAAGAAAAAACAACCCTGAAAATTCTAAATAATATCTTATACCTTAAAACTTTATTTCTAAAAGAAAGTCTGCCCCTCCCAGCAGGATATACCCAGCCTACAGACTCTGAGCTATCAGTTTTAGCGTGGTGTCCGTAGGAGGCAGACACAGGTCTGAAGTTCTCTGCTGTACCTCATCATTTTCAGGGACCAGATTTTCCCTGCTTGACCATCCTGAATTCCATGGTCTTCCTTTCAGTCTCCGGGGCCAGCACTCTTAATCGGATGCATTCTCCCGGAACCCAGCAGCTCCGCAGTCCTTCCTCAGCCGCCTATAGCCGGCGGTGCACTGATCAGTCTTGCACTTTATTCCTGTCAGCTGCACTGCGCACGCACAACCGGCTTCTACTTTAGCTTTCGACCGCCTCTGTATAAGGCGCCGGGAGTCTTTAAATTTAGGCCGCGGCCTGGAGCTCCGCCACTTCCCGCCGGCTGGCTTTTTCGGCGGGGTCCCGGCCTATCTCCCCACACCGTCCCCACAGTTCAGTGCTCACTGGGGGGTCACTGACATCCTATCAGTGCGGTGCACACGCTGCAGGGGTCATGGGTGGGTGCCTCCTTCATTTCCACCAATGAGAGTCTGGCTACTTCAGGTTCCACCTTCTGCGGAGACCTCCCTTCCCTCCCTCTCTTCTCCTGGACAGAGTGCCTTCTAGTTCCAGCCTGCTTCTACTCTCCATCTGAGGGACACAGAAACTGGGTGAGACTGCTCCTTTTTTGTTGCTGACTTCTTTGCTTGCTGTTATATCCGAACCCAGACCTTAACCCCCCCCCCCCCCCCCCCTCCTCCAAACCGGTCACTGCAGCCCTGGTGACTTATTACTCTTGTGTGAGCTGTAAAACTAAAATGCCTGGCGGTTCCACTGAATCAATCTGTCCCGCCTGCACTACTTTGCGCTCCTGCCCTCCTGGTCCTTGCTCCCAGGAGGTTGCGCCGGAGTGTGTACCTGTCATTAACAAAAACATTTTATACAATGTAGATAATACCGTTATATGTATATTTCTAATATACATTGGTTAAAAAATGTGTATATTTTTGTCCCTGCAGCTATTGACTGTGTGTCTCTGAGGAGTCCAAATACAGAATGTAAGGGTGGGCAAGCAGGGCTCTGTGCACTAAGGAAAAGCAGGATAGTGGGCATGGAGGCTCTATAACACTCTAGGCTCCCACAGCAGGATGTTTGACAAGCCAGGAGCCTGCACAGAGCCCTGCTTGTCCTACCCTCAATTCCTGTATTTGGACTCCTCACAGAGACACACAGGGTATAGCTGCAGGGAAAGCATTTTTTCAGCCAAAAATATACACAATTTTTAACCAATGTATATTACAAATCTACATATAATTGTATTCTCTACATTATATAAAAAGTTTTTGTTGACGACAGGTACACTTTAAGGGTCAGGTGTCTGCTCCCTCCATTCTCTTTTAGTGCCCACTGGCGTCCGACACTCATCCACACTTTTCTGCAGGGTGTAGCTCATACAGATCCCCTACTCCTCCGTTGGATCTGAATTTGGTTCTCAGTGCTTTGCAGGGTACTCCCTTCGAGTCTCTCCGGGGCGTTTCTCTTCATGTCCTTGACTGGAAGGTGGCCTTCCCCATTGCGGTCACTTCAATTAGGAGAGTTTCAGAGCTGGCAGCTCTCTCCTGCCGTTCCCCCTACCTGGTCTTGCACCAGGACAAAGTTATTTTTCGTCCGGTCCAATCATTTCTGCCTAAGGTAGTCTCCGCCTTTCACCTACATGACGATATCGTCTTACCGTCCTTTTGCCCAGCTCCATCCCATCCCAGGGAACTGTTGCTTTATGGTTTTGACGGGCAGTTCGGATTTAACTTTCGGTCACTTCATCCTTTCATTAGTGTTATTCTTTCTTTGTTCTTACGGAGGGTCGTCGCAAGGGTTTTCCTGCTTCAAAGGCGACAATTTTGCTGTGGGTCCGTTCTGCTATCTCGGAAGCTTACCGCTGCAAAGGGAAAACTCTACCTTTCCGGGTCTCTGCTCAATCCACTCATTCAGTCGGGGCCTCCTGGGCTCTCCGCAACAGGGCTTCGGCCTTGCAAGTCTGTAAGGCAGCCACCTGGTCATCCTTGCACTCTTTTACAAAATGTTACCAGGTGCACACTTTTGCGTCCACTGACGCTGGTTTGGGTTGCAAGGTGTTTCAGGCGGCTGTGGCCCAACCTTCCACCTTAGTTTCTTCGGTTCTCTCCCACCCCGGGGACTGCTTTGGTACGTCCCACGATCTGTGTGTTCCCCAATGGAGCCGAACGAGAAAATATTTTTTTTTGTTTATCATAAAATCTTTCTCGCAGGATCCATTGGGGAACACAGCACCCACCCATGTGTTCTGGTGTCATTGGTTGGTTGCTTGTCCGAGGGTTGGTTCGGTTATTTTTTTTTTGTCTGTGGTTTCCTCGGACAGTGGCTGTTTTTTTTTTTTTCCCCCTGTCGGTCCTCTCCTACTTCTTCTGGACTAAACTGATGGCTCAGAGTTTGAAGGCGGGGTATATCCTGCTGGGAGGGGCCGACTTTTTTTTGTTGCTTAGTGCCTCCTAGTGGCAGCAGCATATACCTAGGGTCTCTGTGTCCCCCAATGGATCCTACGAGAAAGAGATTTTACATTAAGCATAAAAATCTACTTTTATACCAAAGGTCATTTTCTCATGTCACTTGGACACTGTATGATGTGTGGAGAAAGTTTTGGAATCATAGTAACCTTGTATTCATGACCTGTTGTATCATTTTGATTGAGTATTGTTGTATTATCACTGTTAAAATATTTTGTGTTAAGTTTAACAGTCCTTCATTGAAAATCAAAACCTATTTTACCCTAACATTTTTGTGTGTTTTCAGAGCCAAAACCAGTATATGCCCAGTCAGGACAACCTGATGTAGACTTGCCTGTTAGCCCATCTGATGGGCCTTTCCCGAACTCCACACATGAAGATGGCATGCTTAGGTAATCTTTATTTTATGTAAAATTATATTGCTCTAAAACACAGTAACATCATCCAAATATAAGATGTGGGGAGCATTTATCAATGTCCTTAGAGCCCTTTTTTTATTTTTATTTTTTTTGCTTATATCTGGCACATAAAATGTTGCACGTGCACCAAAGCGTTTTTTTGTTGGTTTTTATTTTGCAGCTTTTGGCCTTAAGCAAAAAAAAGCTACAAACGTTCTTGCAGAAGTCAATTTCAGTTTTCACTTTTCAGTGGCTTTATCTAGTGATAATGCAGGAAAAAAAACCTCATGAAATTGACACCAGGCCTGGTTTACTAAACTGTCTTTTGAAGAGCACTTTTGGTGGCAGAGAAAAAAACGATACAAAATAGTATTCTGAAGTGATTCATTTGCTTATTTATTTTTTGCTTACGTGTCAAATATTATGATAAATATGTTGAATATAAGAAGAACCGAAGCAAAGATAAATTACACAATTTCCAAAGACAAAAAGGATAAATCTCCCCTAACTATTTATTTAATTTTAATTAATGGATAATATATTATTTGTATTTTTTTTTTTCTTCTTTAGGCCTAGCATGAAACTAGTAAAATTCAGGAAAGGAGACAGTGTAGGACTACGTCTTGCTGGTGGAAACGATGTTGGCATTTTCGTGGCAGGTGTTTTGGAGGATAGCCCTGCAGCAAAAGAAGGATTAGAAGAAGGTGACCAGATTCTTAGAGTAAGTTACATTAACGCTCAGGTTTCAAGAACTCTGCTGTAGACTTGTTCAAAATTAGGAAAAAAGAAACCTCTGAAGTGGAATCTGATTTATGGGCATCTGCTGTATGGTATAGTCTGCCAATGAACACAGAACATGACTAAATATCTGTACACTTATAATTGCATACCACTTAAAATTGTTTGCTCAGTTTAGGAGCAGATCTTGTGATCTTTAAGCATCTGCTCTAGATGTAAGCTGTAGAAACATGCTTTCTCTTATTTTATGCTGAACTGTACTGCTTGATTACATATAGTAGATATGTGCAACTTTTCTGTGACTTTTGCTGTAGAGGATTTTTAGAACATGATGCATTCTAGTCTATTTTAGACGGAAATGCATTTGAAAAATGCATTGGTGCTGAATTTATCAAAAGCGACTTTTCAGCGACAAGTCTCATCGTCTGAAAGTACGTCGAAATGTCAGACCATGTTGGAGAAGGTTTCAATACAGTCTAAAGCATAGATCCCGAAGTCTGTGCACAGAATTTATCAAGAGCCGTGCGCCTTTGATAAATTAGGCACACAATAGACCAGCCTAACCCTCTGTAGTTTGGTCTATATTGATGCGGGACATAGACAGGTTTGATAAATCTCCACCATTGTGTCTAGTATTATTATTAGATTGGTTTCGTTGGGCATTTTTTTTTCAAGTATCTTATAATATCACATACAGCAACTCAGAAAATAGTGGCATTGTATTAAATGCCTATTTTGACAATTAAGTACTTTCAATTCACAACTTTTTTCCCCTAGGTAAACAATGTTGACTTCACAAATATCATCAGGGAGGAGGCTGTTCTTTTTCTTCTTGATTTGCCCAAAGGAGAAGAGGTCACAATTCTGGCTCAAAAGAAGAAAGATGGTTAGTATATTAAGAATGCAAGTATTGTAATAAATATAATACTTATCGCGCCACCTAGTGTCATAGGAATTTATATACTACATAGTAAATATGTTAGATGCTGGGGAATTTTCGAAGAGAGGCGTTTCACACAACAGTCTTAAGAAAATTCCCACTGCTGTTTATTTCAGCCTCATAATAAATCTGCCACTGGGCAGCAGCTAGCTGTGCACCGCAAGGTGAAAGCTGTGCCAGCTCTGAGCTGGTGTATATTACAGCTATGATTTACACTGGTTAACTGGCGTAAGATTTAGTAAATTTTATGAGCTGCCATGGCCAGGTCCCTTTTTACGCTGTGCTCTGCTCTTTTTTGTAAAGTGGCGAGCATGGCGTAAATCTGCCAAAAAGTCTGTCTGTCTCACTGTCCCTCACTCTTATATATATTTATATGTATATGTGTGTTTATATTATTAGAATTTTTTTTTTTTTTTTAAGAAATCATGTATATATGCTTTAAAAATTTCCCCCACAGTTTTTATCCTTCACATTATGAGGTAATAGTTGATTTTATTGGCCTGATATAGGAAGGCTAAATTACTAGTGGTAAATTCGTTGATCTGCTTGAGGTTCTGTGAGGCTAGCCTGCATTAAAGTTGCCTTATGTGGGATCATAAGTTTTCCTTTCCAGATATCCCTGCAGTTAAAGCCAGTGGAAGCGATTGGCTAGGCTTAATTTACCTGGCCATCAATACAATAAATGAAGTCTAAATTTTTTAGTCCTTCCTAAAAGAGATGGTATAAAGCAGAATATTTTTATTTGTATTAATTTATATTTTGTCTCTTACAGTTTACCGTCGCATTGTTGAGTCAGACGTTGGTGATTCCTTTTATATCCGAACTCATTTTGAATATGAGAAGGAATCGCCATACGGCCTAAGTTTCAACAAAGGAGAGGTGTTTCGAGTTGTGGATACTCTTTATAATGGAAAGCTAGGATCTTGGCTCGCAATTCGAATAGGTAGAAATCATAAGGAAGTGGAAAGAGGAATTATCCCAAATAAAAACAGGTAAAACAAAGCTGATTTGTACATGTATGTATGTCCGCGCACGCGCACACACCTTTTTAGTTAATGAAAAAATATTGGTTACCATTTTTGTTTCTTTCTTTTACTTGTACCTTATCTTATAATTAGAGATGAGCGAAGTTACAGTGATGCGTTTCGTCACGAACCTCACTGCTCGGCATTTGTGGACTTTAGCCTGCATAAATGAGTTCAGCTTTCAGGTGCTCCGGTGGGCTGGAAAAGGTGGAAACAGTCCTAGGAGACTCTCTTATGACTGTATCCACCCTTTCCAGCCCACCGGAGCACCTGCAAGCTGAACTAATTTATGCAGGCTAAAGTCAGTAACTGCTGAGCCGAGAAGTTTGTGCCGAATCAAATTACTGTAACTTTGCTCATCTCTACTTTAAAATGGTGTTTTTCATTTTATAATGATATTTAGTAAGTTTAATGGCTAAAAGTTTTTTTTTTTTGTGGTTTTATTACCTTGATTTAGCCTCAAATGTCTTACATTAACTTATGTTTCTGCAATCTTGCTTTGGTGTAAGCCATGTGAGCCATGCTAGATATTGGGTAAATGAGAAAAATCTATTACACAATTGACATTACAGATTTCAGAAGAAGTTTTTGCACAAAGGTGACCCATTTAAAAAAAAAAAAAAGCTTTTCTAACAACTTGTGATGCGACGTCACGCCTCCACCCCCGTGTGACGTCACGCTCCGCCCCTCAATGCAAGCCTAGTCACGCTTCACGCCCCCTCCCGTAGGCTTGCATTGAGGGGAGGAGCGGGATGTCACACGGGGGTGGAGACGTGACGTGTCACGGGGGTGGAGATGTGACGTCACACGCCGTCGACCCTGTGGTCGCCGGTAATCAGACCCGGAGACTGATTACAAATGGGGTGCCGCGTGCATGATCACGGGGGTCCCCAGCGGCGGGACTCTCGCGATTAAAAAAATAAAAATAAATAAATGTTATCAATAAAACTGATTTATCTTCTTTTACAACTTTACTTAGAGCTGAACAGCTTGCAAGTGTGCAGTACACCCTTCCTAAAACGGCTGGAGGTGATCGTGCAGACTTTTGGCGCTTCCGGGGTCTCCGAAGTTCCAAGCGAAATCTCAGGAAAAGCAGAGAAGATCTCTCTGCCCAACCTGTTCAAACAAAGTTTCCTGCGTATGAAAGAGTTGTCTTGCGAGAAGGTAAATTTTTCAATTTTTTCCCCCCATCTTCCCAAGAGCGTGAGATTTTATATTAAAGGGTACCTCTCATCAAATAAACGTTTGATATATTTTAGATTAATGAATGTTGAATGACTTTCCAATAGCATGTTAATGAAAAATATGCTTCTTTATATTGTTTTTTTCCCGATCAGTCCTGTCAGCAAGCATTTCTGACTCATGCTGGAGTCCTAAACACTCAGAGCTGCCAGCCTGCTTTGTTCACAGCCAAACAGGCTGTGAACAAAGCAGGCTGGCAGCTCTGAGTGTTCTCCTTTGTGAACAAAGCAGACTGGCAGCTAGTAGTGTTTAGGACTCCAGCATGAGTCTGAAATGCTTGCTGCCAGGACTAGTAGGGAGACCCCTAGTGGTCATTTCTTCAAAGTGGAAAATGAATTAGAAGCATATTTTTTAATAACATGCAATTGTAAAGTTATTCTGCATACATTTATCTATAATATATCAAAAGTTTTTTTTGATGAGGTACCCTTTAATGTTACACGCTATATACATGTAATAGTGTGTGTGCGTGTGTGTGTGTGTGCGCGCGTGCGTGCGTGCGCGCGCGTGTATGCGTATATATAATCCTTGTTGGGGAGGAAAATAAACAAAGGAGTAAGCTTTTGACTTCACATCCCGTCATCATATCTCAACCTCATATGCCGTCCTCACATCCCGTCCTCCGGTCTCGTCCCGTAATATGTGTACCAGGTATTGAAATATCTCCAGCTGTACGGAAGTTATGTGGGAACATATATTTCCCATTGTTTTGCATGGGACTTTAAACAAAAACCCCGACCCTTGCAAATGGGGGTAGTTAAGGGTTACATTAACTATCCTATATTTTAAGTGGACATATAAGTAACATGTGACCAAGTATTATCGAAGTATCTCCAGCCGTTTGGAAGTTATGCAGTAACATATATTTGACTTGTATGGGACTTTAAATATAAACCCCGCCCCTGGCAAATGGGGGTGAGTAAGAGTTAAATTACCTATCCTATGTTTGTTGTTGACATATAAATATCCTGTGTGCCAAGTTTCATGTTAATATCCTTAGCCGTTTGGACGTGATGCTAGAACACACACACACGTTGAGTTTTATATATAAAAAAAAAAATATATATATATACATACACACACACACACATATATATATATATATATATATATATATATATATATATATATATATATATATATATATACACATACACACACCACACAATACGTGTGTGTAAATGTTTCCATAAATTCAACACTACTGATGTACAAAAATAAAATGCACAAAAATTGTTGTACGTTTTGCTTATTTTTTTTCAATAAATGTTTTACAGCTGGGTTTCTCAGGCCTGTTGTTATCTTTGGTCCCATTGCTGATGTTGCACGAGAAAAGTTAGCAAGAGAGGAGCCAGATATCTACGAGGTTGCAAGTAAGTTTTGGCACAGGACGTGTAAACCTTTTTTTTTATTTTTTTTTATTTTATTTATTTTTTGTTTGTGCATTGCAATTTTTGCACATACTAGAGTTGTATATATATATTTTTTTTTTAAACAATGTTGTGTGAGAGCAAATAAATTTCGGGATGAGTTAACTTTTTTAATCCCTTATAGAACTGATGCGCAACACTATTCACTTCCCCTGTGCCCGGGCTGCAAAGGAGCTCCTTCCCTCTGTCACCGCGGTCGATGCTGAGCGTTAAAGCAGTTAACTGTCCGAATCGGAGCACAGCTTTGCTCCTCGCAGTTTGCCTACTGCCGCCTATCACCTACCCAGAACGGTTTGATCGTAAATGGACATACATAAATGTCTATTTGCGGAAAGAGGTTAAAGGCTAAACACAGATGGAATTGATAAGTCCAGAGCATAAAAACTATTTAGTTCTCTCCTATGAAAATATGCTCTTTTCAACTTGGTTTAGGTTTTTTTTGCACCACCAAGGAGTTTTCCTGCCTGATCTAACTTTGGGCGTGGAGAAGACCCTTCTGTGTGCTTCAAATTGGCAACATACAATGCGTGGAGAGTGTTGTGAAATAACCCTTAATATCTGATTGGCTAAAGACCATTAGTGGAGGGATATATTTATAAAGCCTTTACAAAAAAAATGCATATCTTGTCTGTACCTTTAAGGCTTCATTTACCCATCCCAGGAGATAAGCTGCACCCTGTGAATGTAAATAGGGTTTCTGTAATCCTGTTCATATTTGCCTGCCCTATTTAATGACAATGGGTCCAGTCTTTGTGCTGATCTGCTGTAGTTGAAAATGCACATGTTGCAGGATTCAAATGATCAGCCTCTTATTTTGAGGTGAAAATGCATGTTGAAATTTAATCTATAGTATGAACAGACTGTAACAAAACTTTTTAGGATAAAATAGCTGCAAATACTATTTTTAAAAGTCACAATAGAACAATAAAAGCTCACAATCTTGCTGGAAAATTCTGATTTTTGTGAGTCTCAATACTAGTTTGTGAAATAGCCTTAACCCCTTAAGTACTCAGCCCATTTTTGCCTTAAAGGGGTACTCCCGGGGAAAACTTTTTTATTTTATTTTATTTATTTATTTTAAATCAACTGGTGCCAGAAAGTTAAACAGATTTGTAAATTACTTCTATTAAAAAATCTTAATCCTTCCAGTACTTCTTAGCGTATGCTGCAGAGGAAATTGTTTTTCTTTTTGGAATTCTCTTATGTCACATCTCTCTGCTGACCATTTTAGGAACTGTCCATCGCAGGAGAAAATCCCCATAGCAAACATATGCTGCTCTGGACAGTTCCTAAAATGGACAGCAGAGGTCAGCAGAGAGCACCGTGGTTGTGACATAAGAGAAATCCAAAAAGGAAAACATTTCCTCTGTTATATACAGCCCCTAAAAGTACTGGAAGGATTAAGATTTTTTAATAGAAGTAATTTCCAAATCCTCTTTAAGGACCCGGCCAATTTTCGTTTTTATTATTTTATCTTTTTTTTTCCTCCTCCCCTTCTAAAAATCATAACACTTTCAATTTTGCACCTACAGACCCATATAGGGGCTTGTTTTTTGCGTCACCAATTGTACTTTGTAATGGCAAGACTTATTTTATACCAAAATCTGCAGAAAAACACAAAAAACATTTATTTGTGTGGTGAAATAAAAAACAGCAACTCCATCTTGTAACTTTTGGGGGCTTCCGTTTCTGCGCAGTGCATTTTTCAGTAAAGATTACACCTTCTCTTTATTCTGTATGTCCATATGGTTACAAGGATACCCAATTTATGTAGGTTTTATTTTACTTCATGCACCAAAATTTGCAGGTTTAAAAATTGTCGTCTTCTGACCCCTATAACTTTATTTTTCCTCATATGGGATTATATGATTATATATTATTTTGTGCCGTGATCTTTAGTTTTTATGTGTACCAGTTTGATTTTGATGGGACTTTTTGATCGCTTTTTCAGAATTTTTCTATGGTGTATGAAATTCACAATTTTTTATTTATTTTTTTACTTTTATCAACTGTGCAGTTTAGCTAACCTTATATTTTAATAGTTCGGACATTTCCGCACGTTTTAGATTTAATTTATTTTTTAGCACCCATAGGGGGATATACCATGCAATCTTGCAATTGCATACACTGTTCAATGCTGAGCTTTGGCTTAGTATTGAACAGTGTTATTGGTGCTCTCCTGCTCCAGTCTGATGAGGCTCCCTGGAGCAGCAGAGGACTGATCGGATGGCGAGGCAGGTAAGAGTCCTCCAGCCATCCACTCAGCTTATCAGGACTTAGCTATTTCACCTCGATGGTCCCCATCAGCTCTGCTGAGCGGCCGGGATTGTTGACTCCGCATTTTAGACACAACAATCAACTTTGTGTCATCTAAAGGGTTAAAGGGGTACTCCTTAGGAAAGTTTTTTTTTTTTTTTTTTTTTTTAAAGATTTGTAAATTACTTCTATTTAAATATCTTAATCCTTTCAGTACTTATCAGCTGCTCCACAGGAAGTTCTTTTCTTTTTGAATTTTTCTGTCTGACCACAGTGCTCTCTACTGACACCTCTGTCCATGTCAAGAACTGTCCAGAGCAGAAGAGGTTTGCTATGAGGATTTTCTCCTGCTCTAGACAGTTCCTGACATGGACAGAGGTGTCAGCAGAGAGCACTGTGGACAGACTGGAAAGAATTTCACAAATTTCTCTTTAGTATATCTGTAGTACACAGCAGCTGATAAGCACTGGAAGGGATAGGGTTTTTAAATAGAAATAATTTACAAATCTATTTAACTTTCTGGCACCAGTTCATTTGAAAACATTTGTTTTCCACCGGAGTACCCCTTTATGCACCAAAATCCAATGGCATATCGGTACACCCTTGGTCCTTAAGGTGTTAAGATCTGTGGGGGAGGCCTTGTTAAAAATAAAAGAAGCGATCCGGTTGCCATGGGCAACTCAGCAACGTTTCATCTAGATATGGTTTGATAAATCCCCCCCCCCCCCCCCCCCCCCCATGGTTCTAAGTTTTGTACAAGTGATACCATAGATCCTTTTATTGACGTTTACTCCCCGCCAGTATTACTAATTAAGAGGTAGTCTTGCAGGAGAAACTCAATATGAGATTGAGATCACCTTGCGTTGAAAAAAAAAGTACTCTCCAAATTCTAGTTTTATCAAGGTATCCCCTCTTTTAAATTTAATTCTGCACAGAATTTGCTGATGTTAAGAGTTTTGTCTTTTCTTCTAAACTCTGGGTTTGTGTAATAAGCATGTTTTTCTATAGGAAGTGAACCAAGAGACGCAGGAACTGACCAGCGGAGCTCGGGGATCATTCGTCTTCATACAATCAAGCAGATTATTGACAGGGTGAGTGATTAATAAGTAAGATAATTTGAGAAATTGGCTGTGCTGGTCATCTTTTACATATAGCAGACGGTTTGACTAGCATCCGCTTTATCCAGTTTAAAGATTGATGCATGCTGATTTAGCATTACAAAGTTGGCTTTTCATTAAGTATTTTAACTAATGTCATATAGAAGTGAAATGTTTTGATTCTTTTGAAGTTTTCAAATAAATGAACGTACCTAGAACTTTTGCTTATACACTAATTACCCATTACATTAAAACCACTGACCATGATATTTATCAATGGGTGATATAAAGTGGTTAACAAATGTATTAGAAGCAATAATGAGCAATCATAAGGAATTAAGCAACTTTTACAAATTTGTATTGGTTTGACAACTGTATCAAAGCATCACCAAAACTATAGCTGAGTGAAATGGCTCTGCAGCCAAGAGCACACACAATGGATAAGTAACTGGGCCATGGAGCGATAGAAGAAGGTGACCAAGTCTGATGAATTGCATTTTATTCATCTTTTCGATGTCTTGATGCGTTTGGGAGAATGCAGCATGGGAGGAAAGCAAGTAGTACCCTGACAGTGTTCTGTACCTTTGGATCCTGACCTTAATGTCGAAATTACATGTGACTCAAGTGCACCCCTTCATGGAGACCCTATTCCTTAATGGCAGGGACCATTTTAAGCTGTATAATGGGCTCTACCACAATGCAAAAATTAAGAAATAGCGTATGGAACATGATAAAAAGTTGAAGGTGTGTTAACTTGGGCTCTTTATTTACTCACATATCATAAAACATCTGTAAGACGTGCTGGAAAAGCAAGCCTTATCCATGGAGCACCAATCTCAAAACAATGTTGCCATATACCACAGGACACATTCAGAGGTCTTGTGGCATTGATGCCAATAACAGTTTTGGCATATGAGGGAGCTACACGATAGTATGCAAGTGGTGCTAGTGGTGTAATTAAATGACAGCTGTACTGCATGAATTTTACATATTCCTGTGCCCAGGCTGCAAAAATAAACAAACTACACTTTAACTCGCCTTCCCACGTTCCCCCTGTTGCTCCGATATCGGCCTCATGGTCCTGCGCTGCTATCCTCTTGCTGCTTCCTGGGGAAGGGAACGCTTCTTACATGTCAGTGTGCTCAGCTTATCACCGACCAAGGCGGAACATCGCTGTGGCCGGTGAAACGCTGACTGCTTTGTGACGCTCCCGTCCCCAGGAAACAGCAAGAGGATTGCAGCGGAGGACCGTGAGGCCGATACTGGAGCAACGGGGGAATGTAGGAAGGGGAGTTAAAGTTTTGTTTAGTTTTTGCAGCCCGGGCACAGGAATATGTAAAGTTCATGCAGTACAGATGTCCTTTAGTCTTTGTATATTATTGAGTTAAATCTACATAAATAAATAAGTAAATTGAGAATATTAGCTAACAGCAGCAAATAATTGAGCATGTATTTATGTAGACAGTGTGACATCCTCATAGGAATATGCCTCAACTCTTGGACCCTTGCTTTTCGGTACAATAGAAGTCATGTGAGTTTTTATCCAGTTTAATGTGGGGTCCAACAGACACTTTTTTCCAATCAAATCAATGAACATTTAGCCTTGCTTGGACTTGGCTTTGGAGTTACGTAACAAATGTAGAAAAGTTGTTTTTGATGTGGGACCTGTACTTACAGTATTTAGGGTAAAAACACAAACTGTCGCTGCATGCGGTCGAAATGCAGCAAATTGTAGCACTAGTTGAAGGCAACTAGTTGCTACTATTCGGCCTCATATGGCTGATGGCTTGTGTGGTTTCACTCTTAATGTGGGTATGCCATAAATGTTGAAGATGACTATATACTACTAATACTAAGAATATACTGTATATACTCGAGTATAAGCCGACCCGAATAGAAGTCGAGGCCCCTAATTTCACCCCAAAAACCCAGGAAAAGTTATTGACTCTACTATAAGCCTAGGGTGGGAAATACCTCATCCCCCCCCCATGTCATCATCCAGACCCCCGTCATTAACACCCTCATCATCATCACCCTGTCATCATCCACCCCCCTTCATCATCACCGCCTGTCGTCATCACTGCCTGTCATCCCCCCCTTCATCATTACCCTGTCATCATCCCCTACCCCCCTCATCATCACCGCCTATCATCACCACCTGTCATCATCCCCCCCTTCATCAGTACCCTGTCATCATCCCCCTGTCATCATTCCACACCCCCTTCATCACCACCGCCTGTCATCAACCCCGTCATCATCCCACACCCCCCCTTCATCATCACCGCCTGTCATCATCCCCCTGTCATCATCCCCCTCCCCCCGCCTTCATCATCACCGCCTGTCAATGTACAGTGTTCTTCAACCTGCGGACCTCCACATGTTTCAAAACTACAACTCCCAGCATGCCCGGGCATGCTCGGAGTTGTAGTTTTGAAACATCTGGAGGTCCGCAGGTTGAAGACCACTGCGGCCTTCGTCAACATCCAGCCCCCCCCCCCCCCCCTTTTGTTTTGTACTCACCTCCCCTCGGTGGGAAGGAAGGGTGAGGTGGTCCGGGCCATCTGTGCTGCAGGGACCGTCCGGTGGGGAGGGTTAGTCGTTCCGGGCTGTCCATCTTCACCTGGGGGGGGGGCCTCTTCTCCGCGCTTCGGGCTCGGAATAGTGACGTTGCCTTGACGACGACGCACAGGGACGTTGCGCATGAACGTCCCTGTGCGTCGTCGTCAAGGCAATGTCACTATTCCGGGGCCGGGCCCGAAGCGCGGGAAAAGAGGGCCCCCCCCCCCCCGGATAAGATGGACAGCCCGGAAAGACTAACCCACCGGACGGTCCCTGCAGCATAGATGGCCCGGACCAGCTCACCCTTCCTTTCTACCGAGGGGAGGGGAGTACAAAACAAAAGGGGGGGGGGGGGGGGGTGGGCTGGATGATGAAACATCTGGAGGTCCGCAGGTTGAAGTCCACTGAGGGCGGAGAGTTCACTCGAGTATAAGCAGAGGGGGGTGTTTTCAGCACGAAAAGTCATGCTGAAAAACTCTGCTTATACTCGAGTAAT
The DNA here is from genome assembly GCF_029499605.1 of Hyla sarda. Classification (NCBI taxonomy): domain Eukaryota; kingdom Metazoa; phylum Chordata; class Amphibia; order Anura; family Hylidae; genus Hyla; species Hyla sarda. Next base: position 157,524,118 of record NC_079192.1, read on the forward strand.
ACAGACTTATCTTAAGCGGTACACCTAATAAAAGTATTAAACTGATTTCCAATAATTTCCTTTTTTTTTTTTTTTTTTTTTTTTTTTTGTTACTGCTTTTCATTTCTGTTACATTTAAGTAACCAATGAATTAGTTACAAACTCTTCTGCATTACTTCTGAGATGAAATGTTTTTTTTCCTAATGCCACTGTTAATGCCACATCACCTCTAAATTGCACCTTTTATCAGTCTGTTGATTTAATTTCTCGATGTAATTCTGCCTTTACTTTAATAGTGTAAACATCTGTGCAAGGATTTCTTATTTTATGCAATTTTTTTACAATTATTTTTACTTATAGGATAAACATGCACTTCTTGATGTGACTCCCAATGCTGTAGACCGTCTGAACTATGCACAGTGGTATCCAATAGTAGTGTTCCTTAACCCTGACTCCAAACAGGGTGTGAAAACTATGCGAACGAGGTTGTGCCCTGAATCTCGCAAAAGTGCCAGAAAACTTTTCGAACGTTCACATAAACTACGCAAAAATAATCACCATCTTTTTACAAGTAAGTAACATACAATCATATGCTAAATGAATCGTCATTCGATGTTTAGCATAATTTCAGGTAAATAAAATGTCCTCGGTTAAATTTGGTGACGTTTTAATTTCATTGCTCAGACATTCATAGCCCACAGATTGGCTTCTGTTTTAGTTTTTGCCAGTCTTTTAAAAATCCTGCAGAGCACATCTGATTTCATCTGATCACTTTTTGCCGATTGCTACATTATGTGATGAGTCTTTTAGTTTGATAATCTGTGTCCATATACAGACTGGGCAGTAGTGCCCAGACTAATCCAGGTAGTTGTCTTACTGTACATTCAGACACAAGCGAGGAGGATAGACATGACTTGGCTCCTAAGACAATGGATTTCAGGAAGAGGAGTGGACTCAAGCTATGACCGAGATAAATACTGTTCTATTTCTCAGTAGCCACTAGAGGCAAATTCTTCTTCTTATTCTTCAATGCATAAAACTTGAGTCTTCCTGGTCTTTTTATGTAATAATTGACAGCTCTAGCATGAAACAGAAGGCAGCTCAAGTTGTAAATTGCAGCTGAAGAGAGGGGCAAGGAAAGCACTCAATGCAGGGGCTCCCTCTACCATAGAAGAAAAACCTGCTTTTTCACACTTGAGGTGACCAGGGCATAGAACAGCACTTCTCAGTAATGCAAGCTGGGTGACCAAACCTAAGGTATCATTCTTTTCTCTTCCCTGATATCTTTATGGAGATATCAGCATTATTGGTAGCTCAAAACTGCTGACCGGTTTCATTTAAAGGGGTACTCCGGCGCTTAGATATCTTATCCCCTATCCAAAGGATAGGGGATAAGATGCCTGATCGCGAGGGTCCCGCCGCACCCCGTTTATAATCAGTCCCCGGAGCATGTTCGCTCCGGATCTGATTACCGGCGACCACAGGGCCGCCCCAGTGTGACGTCACGCCTCCGCCCCAGTGTGACGTCACGCTCCGCCCCAGTGTGACATCACGCTCCGCCCCTCAATGCAAGCCTATGGGAGGGGGCGTGACAGCTGTCACGCCCCCTCCCATAGGCTTGCATTGAGGGGGAGGAGTGTGACATCACACGGGGCGGAGCCTTGACGTCACAACGCTCCGGCCCCATGATCGACAGTAATCAAACCCGGAGCGAACATGCTCCGGGGACTGATGATAAACGGGGTGCGGTGGGACCCCCGCGATTAGGCATCTTATCCCCTATCCTTTGGATAGGGGAAAGGATGTCTAAGCGCCAAAGTACCCCTTTAAGTGCAATATGAGACAGTATAGGATCAGATGAAAGGAGAAATTAGGCTATTTTTCTTTTTTCAAGAATTGGTGTTCCTTTAAAGCTTTTTGTAACCCCTTGGGGATAACAGCCAGTACTTGCTGCCCTTCATAGTCCCAGAGGGCGCACACAACCTTTATGTACGTTGGGTCCCCCCAAGGAGTTATCGGATTTTAAAATAATAATAATAAAGTCTCTATCCCTCCATATATACTTATTGTTGCTCCAGATTTAAAGCCTTTATCTCCCTTTCCTGCCCACAGTGTTAGTTTTCTTTGTAGTAACTCTGCCTCTTTCTTTGTATGTAATGAAATGACTGTTAACGTGTTTTTTCCCCAGCTACCATTAATTTAAATTCTATGAATGATGGTTGGTATGGAGCATTGAAGGAAGCTGTTCAACAACAACAAAACCAGCTGGTTTGGGTCTCAGAAGGCAAAGTAAGACTTATTCCAGTTTTTTAGTATATTAGTGCATGAGTTTGTGGCAATGTTTTCAGCATACTCACTAGAATGCAGTGCCTGGAATTCACTCTACAGAAGCTGCAAATGTATGGATCTGCTAAAATTGCCTTTGATTTAGATGTCATGCACAATTCAACTTATACATTTTAGTGTATATTGGTTAGCCAGCATTCCTTTCCTATTTTGTATTTTGAATACATTAACATCGATGTCCCACGAAACAAGGGAGCATAAGGAAAAGATAAATTTCTGCAGTTTACAGTATTTAGTATACAAATTTTGCATTTGCTGACAAATTTTAAAGAAATTGATAAAGAAACAATTGAATGTTTACACTAAATAAAAATCCTGGACTACTCCAGCAAAATTCCAGAGCTCGAATTACTAACCTGGTCTAACTTGACTTCATTCGGTGCAGGCAGAAGGTGGCACAGATGATGATCTTGATTTGCATGACGACCGTCTATCCTACTTGTCAGCACCAGGTAGTGAATACTCAATGTATAGCACTGATAGCAGGCACACCTCAGATTATGAAGATACTGACACAGAAGGAGGGGCTTACACTGACCAGGACCTGGATGAGACCCTCAATGATGAGGCTGGAACACCACCAGAGTCTGCCATTACACGCTCATCTGAACCTGTTCGTGATGATACATCAGGGATACATCATCAGGACAACCAAGCTTACCCATCATATCCACCACAGCCACAGCCAATTGTCAGAACAGATTCTCCAGGATATAAAAATGTACCTTCACAACAGGTAAGTCTCATTGACCACTTTATGCATGTCAGTTTTTTTTGTAAGTAATTTTCTGTTATATAATTTATTATTTTTTTTCACTAGAAGTCCAAGTGCTTCCAGGTCTATTACAGTGAATATATCTGGTACTGCGAGGCTCATAGCACATTAGGATGTTGCTTATTTCTAGACTTAACCCAGTGGATGATAATCTTTAGAGTCACTGTCATGTGAAACAACTTTTCACATGTTGTCCAGACACGTTAAAAGTTAAGATGGCATCTGGTCCTCGTCCCGACACCCACTGCGATTGCAAGTTAGAAACCTGTAAAATGTGTATGGCAGTGCTTTTCACTTGCTGGCTGACCACCCAGTTACTGGCTATGTGCACTTCACTGGCTTAGAACTTGCAATTGTAGTGATCTAAACCCTTGACATGTCAAAAGTTTTTTCAACAGACGGATAATTTTCAGTCTCAAAGTTTTTTTGTATTTATTTTAGCCCAATGTACCTGCGTGCATTGGTGTTTGTTCATGATTGATTTATATATATAGTGTGTGTGTGTGTATATATATGTATAATATATATAATTATTTCTTGTATAACATGTTTAATTGTTCATGTTGAAGTACTCCCCTACTCTTATTTTTTTTTTATTAGAATCTTTTACTATAAAAATGCAGAAAGATGCAGTATAAAGCTAGTATTGGCACAATTCCTAACATGATTGGTTTGCAAATGCAAATGCATCAAAGTAGTTACATCTACTCATTAGACCCACGATCATTTATGGTTATAATATAAGTATAGATGTGAGCCCATATTGCTCATGTGTGAAACTGGCCTTTATTGTAGTTTTATCTCCTCCTGTATGAATGTGTCTTCAGAAATGGAGATGCCCAGTTGAATTATAGCCCAGGATGAGATTTTTTTTTTCTTATGAAATTGTTTTCTGCTCAGCGTTTCATGCTCTTTAGTTTTAAAACATGTACTTTAAGGGTGGGCAGTATTCTGCATATATTTGATGCACAGGATTTGAAACTACAGATTTGATGCTGCAGAGTTCAAGGAAAACTAAATGACTGAAAACAGCTTAAAATCTGCAGCTTCAAATATGTGCAGGATACTGTATTAGTGTTTATAGACTCTTAAAGGGGTACTCCAGTGGAAAACTTTTTTTTTTTATTAAATCAACTGATGCCAGAAAGTTAAAAAGATTTGTAAATTACTTCTATTAAAAAAAATCTTAATCCTTCCAGTACTTATTAGCTTCTAAATACTACATAGGAAATTATTTTCTTTTTGGAACACAGTGCTCTCTGCTGACATCATGACCACAGTGCTCTCTGCTGACATCTCTGTCCATTTTAGGAACTGTCCAGAGCAGCATATGTTTGCTATGGGGATTTTTTCCCCTACTCTGCACAGTTCTTAAAATAGACAGAGATGTCAGCAGAAAGCACTGTGGTCATGTCAGCAGGGAGCACTGTGTTCCAAAAAGAAAGGAATTTCCTCTGTAGTATTCAGCAGCTAATAGGTACTGGAAGGATTACGATTTTTTAATAGAAGTAATTTACAAATCTGTTTAACTTTCTGGCACCAGTTAATTTAAAAACAAATTAAAAAAATTCCACTGCAATACCTCTTTAAGCAACATAAGTGAGGAGTAAGTATTTGTGTGTATTTATATAATATTTTATCTCCTGCAGTTTTCAGATGTGAGTAGGTGGGGTTATTAGGCAAAACATAGATATTCCTTTATATATATGCCTTCCTGTGCAGTAAAAACAGTTCCTCAAATCCACTGTCACTCTGACACTCCCATGTTACCTGCTGCAGTCCTCTTCCTTCTGATGACCTAACTGGCCACTTAGCCAATTACTGGACATCAGAAGCAGAAGAAAGAGAACAGCAGCAGGGATGTAAGTATTCAGTCTTTGTACTGCATAGGGAGGCTGGAAGTATTATTATTTTTTTTTTTTTTAAATCAACTGGTGCCAGTAAGTTAAACGGATTTGTAAATGACTTCTATTCAAAAATCGTAATCCTTCCAGTACTTATCAGCTGCTGTAGGCTCCACAGGAATTTCTTTTCTTTTTGAATTTATTTTCTGTCTGTCCACAGTGCTCTCTGCTGACACCTCTGTCCATGTCAGGGACTGTCCAGTGTAGGAGCAAATCCCCATAGAAAATCTATCCTGCTGTGGACAGTTCCTGACATGGAAAGAGGTGTCAGCAGAGAGCACTGTGGTCAGACAGAAAAGAAATGGGAAAAAGAAAAGAACTTCCAGTGTAGTATACAGCTGTTCCCATAGTTTTGCTACTTACCAATGTAAGTTGGGCCCGAGTCAGCCTGCACTTGCCCAGTGTGTCCCTTGCATAGAAGCAGGGGGATGTTCTGTGACCCATGTGTGCAGTGGTTGGCTTGCCTATAGGACTGGAGCACAGCAGGGGTCTTGGGCCTTGGTCTATTGTGGTAAGTCTCTAAACAGAGAATTATCTGGACAGGTTTTGGCATCGCTGTCAGCTGATTGTAAGAGCGCCTCCACTGTTTATTGGCAGATTACCGGTTTTGTAATATGTGCTTTTATTCACTACGAGACAAGTGACTGGGAAATCCCAAATACACCTTAGCTGTTCTCCAAATTACCATGACCACTTGTACTTTTCAGAATTTTTATTTTCTGTATAGAGAGGCAATCTTTTAATGGAACAAACTAAAGATAAAGTGAGTGCATGAATGTAATTGTAAAAGGAAAGCACTAGTGTGAACTCTACCTTAAGATAGTGTTTTGCGTTTTGTAGTTTTGTTTTTCTTTTGAAAGTGAAAAAAATTATTTTACACACTCCACAGAAAGCAGATGCCCTACCTGCTGCCCCTTACCTTTCTCTGCCGTCTGATACAAACACTACAACTTCAACAGCTGCTGTTAATCCTAATGTAAACCTAAGTAATGTCAGATTGGAGGATCCAAACCCTGTCCCCTACAGCTCTTACCAAGCACAAGCTGGCCCAATGCGATCACCTAACACTGAGGCAGCTCACATAATGCTAAGAGACCAAGAGCCTTCATCTTTACCTGTCCACATAGATCCTGCAAAGGTACCTGTACTACATTGTTGCACCAGTCTGTTCTACTTCCAATCATACTTGCATCCAAGATTCTCGTTCTTTAACACTTTCCTCCTAAACCTTGACATACTGCAGGTACTGGAGAAGCGTCATATAGTTGATCCAGTACTTACAGTAATAAAGGTAGATAATAAATTAGATTGGAGATTTGAAGCAGTTTACTAGGCTGCATCTAAATCACTGGAATTTAATACGCTTGCATATACCCTTGCATGGCTTTCTAGTACTGCATGCCCACCCTTTCTATTTTCTTAACTTGTTCCTATTTATTTTTTACATTTTTATTCTTCCTTTTTTTTGCTTAAGTATACATTAGGTTTGCTATCCTGTCCACATCTAACGTTTTTCAATAGCTGGAACATGTCTTAATATTTTTTCAGCTTACCTGCATCATTTTCCAAGAAGCTTGAGAATATTGCATGAAAGCTTCCATCTTGTGATTGTAGAAGTTAATTGAAGAGTTTATTTCCAGCTTTTAAGTGTATTCTCCTTTTCTTTTTTTTTTTTTTTATCTCTACAGGTGTACAGAAAAGAACCATATCCTATGGAAGAGAATCCTAGACATAATTACTTAATAAAACAACAAGTAATTGGCCATCAGAGACCAGAGAAAGACACCAACCCGAACTTTGATGCCCTGCCAACCTATGCAGAGAAAGCAATGAACAGAGAATACGATCCGTCTTACAGATACGATCCTACTTCAGATTACGTGGATCAGTTCTCTCACAGTTATGACCCACAAATACATAGCGATGATCATGTGCCTACTTATGATGAGCAGTGGGGTTATTATGATGATAAGCAGTCATCATTTCCACAAAGGCCACCATTTGATAGTAAGCATAGGGATTTTAGTGTTAGGCAGCATTCAGAAGAAAGTCTTGAGCGCAGCTATTTTCCACAGCAACCTCGTTTCGAGGAGCCACCTCCTGTTGCCTATGACAATCGACCTCGTCCTTCAAAAAATTTTAAAGGACCCCAAATTCATTATGAAGATCCCCCTGCACCAGAATTTGATATGCCTGTCCGTTACAAGCCAGAGCCTCAAACCTTTCCTTCTGTGCCCGCTTCTCGGCCTGCTGAAACAAAACCATATTTTGATCAGCAACCAAGGGGTTATGAACATAGTCCTTCCCAGGGATTTAATACGAAGCAAGGACAATATGATATTTCTCCTAGAGTAGAAAACATGCCACCTCCAGCACAGTTAAGGTCAGACCTTCTGCCGAACAGTAACAAACCTTTACCTCCACCAGCTGCTGTGAGTGAGGACGAGGATGATCCAGCCATGAAACCACAGTCTGTACTTACCAGAGTTAAGATGTTTGAGAATAAAAGATCGGTCCAAGGGGATAAAACAAAGGATGTGAATGATATATCAGCTTTAAAGGTATGTTCCTGTTTTCTTCATCTTGATGTGATTCTGTCACCAGTTGCCATAAACCCAGATGCTTTGAATATAGATTGTTCAGTATTTCAAAAAAAGTTGCGATCTGCTGCGTGTGTATCTAACTTTAATATAGATTTATTAAAAATGTTGCACAAGTGATGTAACAGATTTCTGTAAATTGCACCAGGTTTTTCTTCACAGGCTTTTTTTAAATTTATTTATTATGAGTGAAAAGCTGTGGTCTGTGCTCCAGCACTTCAATAATCTCCCACATGCCTTTGTTTTGACCTTGGTTATAACAGTCTTAAAGGGGGTACTCCCGTGGAAAACTTTTTTTTTTTTTAATCAACTGGTGCCAGAAAGTTAAACAGATTTGTAAATCACTTCTATTAAAAAAAATCTTAATCCTTCCAGTACTTTTTAGGGGCTGTATACTAAAGAGAAATCCAAAAAAGAAATGCATTTCCTCTTATGTCATGACCACAGTGCTCTCTGCTGACCTCTGCTGTCCGTTTTAGGAAATGTCCAGAGCAGCATATGTTTGCTATGGGGATTTTCTCCTGTTCTGGAGAGTTCCTAAAATGGACAGCAGAGGTCAGCAGAGAGCACTGTGGTCATGACATAAGAGGAAATGCATTTCTTTTTTGGATTTCTCTTTAGTATACAGCCCCTAAAAAGTACTGGAAGGATTACGATTTTTTAATAGAAGTGGTTTACAAATCTGTTTAACTTTCTGGCACCAGTTGATTTAAAAAAAAAAAAAAAAATAAAAAATAATAAGTTTTCCACAGAAGTACCCCTTTAAGGTATGTTAACATGGAGGGAAATTAGCATTTTTGTAAAATGTGCATGTTTCCGCCAGTGATAGGACCACACAGAAATGTGCCATCACCATAGACAGCAATTAATTTCCTAGCAGATTCCACAGAGAGACTTGATGAATCAATTCGTTTTGCCTTGGCCAGAATCAGAAAAATTCCACTGTTTGCACCTTGTAGCAGAAATCCATTGAAAGCAATCGGATACTGCTGCAAGGGAATTTCCAAGCTGAATTTTTCCACTGGATTCCACTCGTAAACTCTGTCATGTGAACATGCCCTTAGGACTTCTACTGAGATAGTAAGGCATGCTTAGTTTTGCTGCACATTGTTTATTGGTCTCAACTTTGTTTACAAGCAAAGGGGGTTGTGTGAAAATGTGTGCTCTGATGCAAGCATGAGAAGAACGCTACTAAGAGTTAAGTCATTTTACCTAAACTTTGTAAAGAAAACCCCCTTTGATCATTAAAGTTCCTGCAGTCTGTAAAGGTTATTTAGGGCACCATAGAGCCACAAGACAGATTAATTTATGTATATATGAACTCTCGATCCATTGAGCCCCTGATAATCAATTGAGAGCATTGGCCCCACAAAATGAATAGGTGGCTTCCTGGATATTTCCAGCCTGTTAGCAGGTGGAAATGGTGCACTGAAAACAGACAAATTGACCATGTTAGGCACTTTGAGTATCTGTGGGTTAGTTAAAAAAAATAAAAAATATGTATACATCCTCTGCTTTTGTCACCTTTATTTTAGTAAATTGCTTTTGTAATAGACATGATAAACTGTTTTTGAGCAGTTTTCCTACTTTTCATAGTTATTTACATTTAAGTGCTGTAAAAGTCCCAGTGTGCCGTTCACTCTGTCTTTATTTATCTCACTGGAGTTTCAGCTTTTTTGGCACCAGACCATCTCCACCTGCTGCAAACAGTCAGGTTTTGTTCTCTCATGGAGTATATCGTACTGTGTATTTGTCAGTACACATCATGTAAGGCCAAAAAGTTATATTATTGTTTCAATTGCAACAATTGCCTTTCTATAAAAAGTCACCAAAAATGAATAAAATTATATATGCTACATGCATTTGTTCAGTTCAGTTCTGTTTTTTTTTTTGGTGCTTTTTATCTTGATTTTGACTAGGGATCGACAGATTGTCAGTTTGGCCAATATTATCGTCCGATATTCACGATTTTGGCCGTTATCGGTATCGGCAATTACCTTGCCGATAATGCGCCGCACCACCCACCGCATTGCAACACACCACCGCACCGCCCCGGCCCCATTGCCCCCCCCCATCCCCGGTTTTATAATTACCTGTTCCCGGGGGCCGGGGTCCATGCTACTTCTGGCTCCTGCTGCATCCTGCGTTACTCTGTGCCCAATGACGAGTGACGCCAGTGCGCACAGTGACAGCTCAGGAGGGCACCACCAGAGCCAGATGGAGAGTGGACCCCAGGCCCCGGAAACAGGTAATTATAAAACCGGGGATGGGGGAGGCAATGGGGCCGGTGCGGTGTGTTGTGTGGGGGGGGGGGCGGTGATAGGACTCAGGAGAACCACCGGGCAGGCAGAGGGAGAGAAGCGGGTGGCGGCGGCGACCTATGGCACCGCAAAAGCCGCTGCAGTTCATTGATTTAAAGCTCCCACTTTAAATCAATGATCTGCAGGGGGGGGGAGATAAATAGCCGATAACTTATACCGGAATATCGGTATAAGTTATCGGCTATCGCCCCTAACCTCCACAAATTATCGGTATCGGCCCTAAAAAATATATATCGGTCGATCCCTAATTTTGACATTCGATTCAATAAGAGAAACACACATTAATTTACCTGCCTAGCTGTATAGCTATTATTGTTTTTTTTTTTTTTTTGTTTTTTTTATAACTAATAGATTCTCCTATTTTCTTGGTATCTTCCTTCTGTGAACCGTTTAGGATGGTTTTTAGGATAACTTAATGTTGTTTTGTTTTCAAGGCCCCCGAGGTTGCACCCAAACCAATAACTGTTCCGGTAACTGCATCTAAAGCCGCCCCACTGCCTCTTTATGATTCAGAAAAAGCAACCTATAGGTAAGCGGTTGTGTTTTTCACCTGTTTTTTTTTTGTTTTTTTCCAGTGATTATTCATTTTTTTTTGTGTTCTTTTAAAGAGGTTCAAGGTTTTTAGAAACAAACCTGAAAGCTTGAAGGGGTATTCCGGCTTTAGACATTTTATCCCCAGTCCAAAGTCAAACATTAGCTATTTTAAAGGTTTCGTTTTAGTTTGTTGCTAGATAACAAACCGGAAGTTTTCGGGACTGGAGACGTGACGTAACAATAGTAGACTTCTGGCCCCCAACAAGGTAAAATCCAAAACTTTATTATGAACGTATTTAAAATCCAAGTGTAACGTGACAAGAATAGGGAATAAAGTACAAACTAAACACACAATGCATTTCGACTTGTTTACTAGTCTCAGTCATGGCACTATTTTGTGATACAGCAAAGCAATATATACCTGCCCATACATGTGATGTCATAACCACAGGAGGGGGGGAAAGGAGGAAGGGGATGGGAAGGGAATGGAAAGGCAAGTACAAGTTATGCGGCATACAAAAATATATGAAAACTTTGTTATAAGTAAAATATATATAGAAAGTGAAATAATGCATAATATACATAGTGATTACCAGATCATACATTATGGATATTCCATTCAGAATAACTAGGCAGGAAAATTTTCAATAAATGTATGATAAATCATGTCTGTAGTTCAAACCAGACGTGAAGCGTGTTTCTAAGCATAATAGGCAATACGCTTCCCGTCTAATTGGCTTAGTAGCAATTCTATTTATATCCGGTATATTTAAATGTTCTTAGTTCCTAGTTTTAACTTCCTGGTAGTGCACCCAGTATATTGCACATTACAGTCCTCACATATAATAGTATCACTTCCTGGTAGTGCACCCAGTATATTGCACATTACAGTCCTCACATATAATAGTATCACTTCCTGGTAGTGCACCCAGTATATTGCACATTACAGTCCTCACATATAATAGTATCACTTCCTGGTAGTGCACCCAGTATATTGCACATTACAGTCCTCACATATAATAGTATCACTTCCTGGTAGTGCACCCAGTATATTGCACATTACAGTCCTCACATATAATAGTATCACTTCCTGGTAGTGCACCCAGTATATTGCACATTACAGTCCTCACATATAATAGTATCACTTCCTGGTAGTGCACCCAGTATATTGCACATTACAGTCCTCACATATAATAGTATCACTTCCTGGTAGTGCACCCAGTATATTGCACATTACAGTCCTCACATATAATAGTATCACTTCCTGGTAGTGCACCCAGTATATTGCACATTACAGTCCTCACATATAATAGTATCACTTCCTGGTAGTGCACCCAGTATATTGCACATTACAGTCCTCACATATAATAGTATCACTTCCTGGTAGTGCACCCAGTATATTGCACATTACAGTCCTCACATATAATAGTATCACTTCCTGGTAGTGCACCCAGTATATTGCACATTACAGTCCTCACATATAATAGTATCACTTCCTGGTAGTGCACCCAGTATATTGCACATTACAGTCCTCACATATAATAGTATCACTTCCTGGTAGTGCACCCAGTATATTGCACATTACAGTCCTCACATATAATAGTATAAACAACATGAGTTTGACAATTTATAAAACTTAGTGTTGTACTCTCGTCCTGTGCTGCAAGAAGTATAAAAAGTGGTAGTACCTGTAAATATATGTCCAATACCACTTTTTATACTACTTGCAGCACAGGACGAGAGTACAACACTAAGGGGGAGATTTATCAAAACCTGTGCAGAGGAAAACTTGCCCAGTTGCCCATAGCAACCAATCAGCTTGCTTCTTTCATTTTTATGAAGGCCTGTGAAAAATTAAAGTAGGGATCTGATTGGTTGCTATGGGCAACTGGGCAAGTTTTCCTCTGCACAGGTTTTGATAACTCTCCCCCTTAGAGTTTTATAAATTGTCAAACTCATGTTGTTTATACTATTGTGAGGACTGTAATGTACCAGGAAGTTAGAAACTAGGAACTAAGAGCATTTAAATATACCGGATATAAATAGAATTGCTACTAAGTCAATGTTGGGTTTTACAAAACATATAGGGAAAAAACATTCCCCCGGCGAGAAGGAGACTGGAGAAAGTCTGTGTTTTGACTGGAAGCGTATTGCATATTATGCTTAGAAACACGCTTTCGTGTTTGAATTACAGACATGATTTGTTATACATTTATTGAGGATTTTCCTGCCTAGTTATTCTGAATGAAATATCCATAATGTATGATCTGGTAATCACTATATACTTCTGCATTATTTCATGTTCTATATGTATTTTACGTATGACTAAGTTTTCATATATTTTTGTATCCCGCTTAACTTGTACTTGCCTTTTCCCCTTCCTTCCCCCCCCCCCCCCCCCTCCCTTTCTTTCCCCTCCTCCTCCCACCCTCCTGTGGTTATGACATCACATGTATGGGAAGGTATATATTGCTTTGCTGTATTACCAAATAGTGCTATGACTAAGACTTGTTAACAAGTCGCAACGCGTTGGTGCATTTCATTTGTACTTTTATTCCCGATTCTTGCCACGTTACACTTGGATTTTAAATAAAGTTTTTAATAAAGTTTTGGTTTTTACCTTTTTGGGAGCCAGAAGTCTATTGTTTTTGCTTATTGCCTCACCTGGGGACACGGCCCCAGCGTCTCCTCCTGAGCTTCCACAAAGGAGATTGTGCTGCGTCCATATGAAATTGGAGTTACTGGTGAACTGATCCGTTTTTCTTTATACATTGTTTGCTGTAACGGCCGTTACGCCCCCTCCCATAGACATGAATAGAGGGAGCGTGACGTGTTGTCACGAGGGGGGCGTGGCATTGTCACTTCTCCAGTCCTGAAAACTTCCGGTTTCCGAGCCTGGAGACGCAGTCGCACATAAACCCTGATTTACTAATGTCAACCCGACTCTTTCTCGGGTTGTGCGACCAAATTTAAGTGGCATCTAGCCTCCACAGCGCTTCTATATAGATTCTGTATACATATGCCTCTGCAGCGCTATGAATGACAAGTATTCTTTTAGCAGCGCATCGGGCAGCCAGCTTCATTCATAGCGCTGCAGAGGCATATGTATATAGATGCGCTGTGGCGTAAAGAACAGAGCAGTATTTATTTATTTTTGCTAGATAATAAAAAAAAAGTGGTTGTAAAAGTGCATTTAGGCTTTAATTGGTCTGTGTTGTGTTTTTTGCTCATGTTTATTGTGTCCCATGTGATTTACAAGATATCTGGAAGGCTCATTTGGCAGGTAATTTCATGAATAGTGTATAAAAATTACTTCATGTTGTCTAGATGATTATTTGGATTTATAAAGGTGGCCGTCCTGCAGTGCTGGTTATTTGCATAGCTACGCTTGGCATGTAAAGAATGTGACAAACAAAAGCATTTGAATTTAAAAAATATATAAATTTTTATTTATATCTATTTTTCGAATTGCTAATGTTTTGAATTTGAGCGGTAAACGGTTTCTTGTAAAATTTTTGTTACTGCTTTTCTTAAGAGTACCTGAACCACAAAAACCTCAAATGAAGCCACCAGAGGATATTGTACGTTCTAATAATTACGATCCAGAGGAGGATGAAGAGTACTACCGGAAGCAGTTGTCATTCTTTGACCGCAGAAGCTTTGATAAACCCACTCCACCTCTGCCCGCAAACATCCTTCCTGAGCCTGCTAAACCTGGACAATCTCAGAGCCAACTTAGCTTTAACAGCTACCCCTCCAAGTACGTTTTGACATGCTGCACTTGTCTCTCTCTGACCTCTTCATTGCACCTACATCCTGACCCTTTGCAGTGAAAGACATAGCACTTCATGTGTGAAAGCTGTACTTGTGGCTCAGTTCTGACTTAATGTGTGCTGGGAAGTTGGGGCTTTCGATAAGGTCTTGTGATGTCACATGAGTTTGTAATGAAATCGTACACTGCAGGTGTATGGATACTATAAAATTCCTAACTATAGGCATTAGGCACAAGATATCATATACCATTTGGCTAATCAGTTATATATATATTCAGATATGATGCTAGTTGGCCAACCTATAATATGTATTTAAAGGAGAACTTTCTTTTATGCCAAGTTTCAAGCTGTAGGTTGCTATATTTTAAACGAACTTGTCTGCAGAAACAGCTAGTGTCCATATCAAATCTGTAGTATTCTCTACAATACATAATACACTGCAGTGTATGTTCAGATGCCCTGCTAGACTAACTCTTAACTATTATTGCTTAAGTGCAAGGGAAATTGCTATGAGATTAACTGTGAACCTGTAACCAAAATAACACTTTCCAAATACTGGGTGTGGCTTCTTTTACAGGCTGGTTTTTACATTTCTTTGACAGCTGTATGTCATTTACCCGTATTGCAGGTTAGCTTTAACACTTTCATTCCCATGGCTATAAACCTCATATTTTTAAGGCTGAACCGAAAGGAACATTTGGACTTTGGCTGACGAGATTACTACCTAAATTTGCACTCTCTGACATGCATCTTAATAGCATGACGTGTTCTTCCATATAAATAACCTATAAAGGACATTTTTTTTTTCAGGGACTATATCAGACTGCATACTATACATTTTCATATTTAACCTTGGTGGATTAAATATTGAGTACAGACATTTGTGGTGTGCCTAAGATTGTAACAACACACTTACTAAAGTCTTAAGTGTTATAAAGCAACTTTGCTTTCTAATAAATATTCACTGTGTTCTTAGATAAGCACCCTAAAGAGCAGCACCAATATAAATAACTTCTATTTCATAGCCAGCAGTGAGACTTCATTTTCATTGAATATGGATTGTCTTAACTGCAGGCCATTTGTATTCTTCGTGATATCTAAAATGCAGTGTTGTCTAAAAGTTCATCCAGAGTCTGTCTGCTTTTGTGACATTGTTTCTTATTGTATTGTGTGGCTTGGAGTTTTGGGAAGTTGAAATGAATTATCTGTTTATTGTTTTTGCTTTTATGATTTATCTTTAAACAAATCACCTTCCAGTGTTCCCCTAACTCTATTAAAAGGTGACTGGTGTACGTTTTCACCGTAGCAAATCTATGTAGATGTTGTTTTATAGCCGATTTCCCTGTGATAACACTAAAGCGGAGTACTATTTCTCTCCACTTCACCATTTGCAGTGGAAAGAGGGGCTCATAGGATTATCCAAGTTAAAATTCAGCATGCACAGTCCACCTTTCTCTCAACTTCTTCTATCGGGCAAAAGTCATGAGAACCCCATAGACATCATATGGTCAGCCCATCCCACTGAAGTTGAATTATCTAATGTTTATGGCCAACTTAATCTTAACAGAATTTAGGTCACAGAAAGTATGTTCATACTTCTAAAATAGCCTCTGGGCTTGAAAATTCAAGCACTAAAAACAACCTATAAAGGGAAACATGTCATCACTTTCATGCTGCCTGAACCATGAGTCATCGAGGTGGTCCCCAGTGGCTTCTGCCCCACTTGCTGGCCTTAATAGGTCTCTTTTTAAACCCAAACAGGAATAGATTCTATCAGTCAAGGCTGGTGGGTTGGGGAGAAGCTTCTAGGGACCTCACTGTTAACTTGTGGTTCAAGTAGCATGAAAGTGATGACAATTTGTTTAAAGAAGACCTATGGCCCGGATTTCTCAATCTGTCTGACAAAAACTGAAGTGATTTGCCCATAGCAACCAATCACAGCTCTAGTTTCATTTTACTAGAGCTTAAGATATGAAACATGAGCTGTGATTGGTTGAAAAATCACTTCAGTTTGTTTCAGACAGATTGATAAATCTGGGCCTTTATATTGTTAGTCGACACAAACATTCCAATAATAGTTCTTTCCGTTTTGACTGCAAGACTAGCACTATATGCAATGCTCTTCTTGCCATTAAAATAAGTCCTGAGGCCAGTGTGAACTGCCTGGTAATTTTTGATTTGATCCCTGCTCCCAGTATCCTTTTGTCCAATGTTATAACTAGACCAAAAGGAAGGCTTCGACCAGTGTGACTTACAGCCACATGACCCAGTTTACTGCTGCAGCAGGACATTATGTTGCCACAGCCTGGTTAACCCATTGGACCATGGGATACTGGTGGTTGGTGGGAGACAGAGTTTGAAAGGTAAGTATTTATTATTATAATTTTTTTTTTTTTTTTGTCCTTTTGATCTGTTCTGGGAAATCTTTTATATTAATACCTGAAATTCTCCCTGTGCTTTGGGTTAGAGATATGTGCTTTGGGTTAGAGATATCTCGAGCCTTTTCTTTTTAGGTTTCATGACAATATTAAAGTTTAAACCCACAGCACTTTTATTTATTATTTTTTTTTTTTAACTACATGAAGAAAAATTGCTTCTGACTAAACCATGAACAAGTCTGGAGCTAATGCATTTTTTTTTATATAGCTATTATTACAAAGAGCTCATGAAAGGCTTTACGTGACAGCAATAAGTCATGACTATTTGTACATGGGGAGTAACTTCAGTAGTGATTTCTTCACCGCTCCCCCTTTTTATCTTTGAGCTTAAACTTTCTCAGTTTGCCAGTTTCAAATGTATGTATTTATGAATATATTCATATAGTCCTGTCATATAATGCACTCTTTTGTTATGTGGCTTGTACGCCACTTGTTGAATTGCCTCAACACTTAAACCATGTCCCCATTTTAGACTAAAAGGTAAAAAAATGACAAGCATGGCAAAAAGTTAAAAAATAAATAAAATGGCACAAATGCTTATATATATATATATATATATATATATATATATATATATATATACACAAATGTGTAGACGAAACAGAAAAGTGTACAGAATGCATCAGAAAGCAGGTACAAAAAGCTCAGTAAGTTTCCCCTGCAGTGTTCTATGTGTCATATCAACAAAGCCATTGTCTAGTTGGCTCCTGTATTAAGTGCATTTCTTTTTCTTTAGTGTATTAACACATTAAGCCTCATATATCAGAACTACCACCACGCAAACTAGCCTTTGTGCCCATAGTCACCAGTCACAGCACTGCTTCCATTTTTCCCAGAACAAGTAATAAGTTAACGTTGAGCTCTGGGTGTTATGGGTGAGAAGTCCAGTTTTTGTGTTGTGTACTTCTGGTAAGTGAGACCCAATCTCTTAGCAGAGTGTATAAATAATACTGCTGTCGCTCTCTTGTGATGTTTTCTTGTTGTTCCTAACAGTTGCTTGGTGTTTGTTTCTCATTGTATTCTGCAATACCTGCTCTCTTTGCTGCTCATTGTTTAATAGTTGTTTAATTGCCTGTTTTAGAATGAGATTGTCACTCTACAGTAGATAGATTTTCTGTAAGTATTTCTCAAGAAAAAAAATCTTGCTAGAGACGATTTGCTTAAAGTTAGAATGACCCTTTTCTTTCATTCTTCTGTCATGTCTGCTTTGCCACCGCATAGATTTCTTGGCTCTTACACTAGCTATGACTACTTGAAAAGGAACATCAAGTGGTAAGATTGGCATTAACATGAGGCTGTGTTTATGGTGTCATTCCTCCTAGATTTACCACAGCATTATGTGCACCCAGTAAAAAAAATTGTCTTTCTATTTTAAAGGGGGTGATAAAATGTCCTAAAGAAATTAAAGTGTTGTTGTGGGACAGATGTAATCCTATTTAGGCCGTAGAACAAGTTGTTTACTAAAAGTAGTGCACATAAAGTTGGGTATTCTTACTTGAGATGCTTTTTACAATCTAGTTGGCATTTGTGTGTGTATGTCCAGTATGCAGAAAGCACACCTTTATGATATGTATAAAGAACACAAAAAACCTAGAATGATTCTGTTAATGAGACTCTAGTTGCTTTTAGTCTAATGACTGGTTTCCTGCTTGCTCTCTTGCTGCATTTTGTTGTTGCAGTAAAAAGGCTTGCAGATATGATGTATCATTCATTTGGAATGAATAACATACAAGTCATCTGCCTTAATGTTGTCAAGTTTGTGCTGTTGCATTAACTGTGTTCTCGACTTTTATGGCGTAGAGGTTGTGGTCGGTGTATCTGAGTGAATGTGAACTGTCCAGAACCTGCCATACATGAATTACTGGATTTGTCTTTGGAGCAAATCCTGAACTTATGAACTGAAGATATAGGCAGTCTGAATGTGTATTCTACTTCAGAATAGGTATTAGGTCTACTTAACGTTTATACATCATCTTAAAGGGTGCATACCCTGATGGTAAACCCAGACACCTTGCACTCACTGAAATTTTTCATACCACTTTTTATAGATTTCCTCTTGATGTCTACATGTTCAGTTCTGAAGTATGTAAGTAGGGCAGGAGAACGCTCTGTATGTGTACTGTTACTGGAAGAGAGAAGCCTCTGAGTTTTTATTTATTCTCTGATACTCATTGGTTTTTGCTCAAACTTAACAGGGGAAAACCTGCTGAAGTGGATCCTCCTGACAGGCCTATAAGTGAGAAAAGATATGATCCAGTCCCACAGGTTACTTCCACTTCCCAGTATAACCAACCTTCACCAGTGCTTGTAAACCACACAGCACACACAAAACCTACACATTCAGAAGGTAAGTAGTGTTTGCATATTTTACTTTTCTAAACTATGGTGTATTTTCTTTTTCTTGAGACATTTGTTCACCAGCAAAGCACCTAGCTTTATATGCAAACCATTCATGTAGTAGTTTATCTTCTGTTTTTCTTGTCTTTTGTTTTATATAATATCAGATCAGCTTTTATTTTATGTTTTTGTTTGTTTTTTGCAGTCAGCTCTGTATCAGTGGAAGTCACAAATACTGTGTTACCCAAGCCAGAACCACCACCACCACTCCAGACCAAGCCAACACTTTTCAGACCTACCAACAGAGAGGATACAGTGCAGACAAACTACTTTCCTCAGAAAAGCTTTCCTGACAAAAGCCCAGTTAACGGCACTGAACAGCCTGCAAAAACCATCACCCCATCGTATAACCGCTTTACACCCAAACCTTACACAAGCTCTGCCAGACCTTTTGAGCGCAAGTTTGAGAGCCCCAAGTTCAACCACAATCTCCTGCCAAATGAAGCACAAGTGAAGCCAGAGCTGCCTGCCAAACCTCAGAACTCTCCGCAACCAATTCTGAAGTCCACTAATGTGACCATATCTCCTGAGCTTGATGGTACTTCCAAGCAAGTGGACAATAAATCTAAATATCAACCAAATAATGTCAATGCAGTGCCTAAAGCAATTCCAGTCAGGTATAGTTACTTCCTGTTAAAATGTAGCACTACTGTACTGTAAATCCTACTAATACAGCTAGCTAGGGATCTGTATTGGGTCTCGTCAATCACATGGGGAAGCCTTTTTACTGAAGTCTTGAAAAACCTTTTTCAGTAGTGCCAACTGTAGCTTGTGTTGGCACATGCTTTGTTGCTTCCAGGGTTAGACTGTACTTCCTTAAAAGGTTTCTACCACTGTTTAGACTTCTCCCCTGTCCACAGTAGAGGATAGAAGTATATGATCACAGGAGGTCTGACAGCTGGGACCTCCCATGATTCAGAGAACAAGGTCTTGAGTCTCCTGTCAGAAAGTGGCTTTCACACGTACACAGCGCCTCTTTTTACTCAACAAATTCTGGCAACAGTGCACACATATAATGTATTGGGGTATAGTTGTGAAGTATAATCCAATTTTGGGCTATTAAGGTTTACTACATTAGTTTCATAAATCTTTTCACTGACCTGTTATGATTACTATTGATCAGGAATAAATTAACCATGATTTAAATATTAGCATGCACAACACTACTGTTGGTACTGCAACAGGCAAGTGTAGGGCTATGAATTTGCTGGCAGATATAAACATGTATCCTGCCACCCGACCAACATTGGAGTTGTTCTTTGAACAAAAAGGTAGGAGTTAAAGTGCAATTTTCATCCAGTAATAGTATATCACTAGGTTTTGCTATCGCTTAATGATCAATGCGGTCCGACCTCTGAGATTCCATCCTATTGTAAGAATAGAGGGTAAGCAGTTCTAGTATATCAGAACTTCACTCCCTTTATTCCTACCATCTGGGCACGGTCCAAGAGGTCTCATGTGTATTGTTTATAAAATAATGCCATATCCTAGCAGTATGCCATAAATGATATTTAACTGCATCTTTGCATAGGATATTTTTCTCATGAGACTTGTTTTGCAGTCCTTCGGCTCTGGAAGAAGATGATGATGACGATTCCCACACAGTGGTGGCAACTGCTAGAGGTATCTTCAATAGCAATGGTGGCGTGTTAAGTTCCATAGAGACTGGAGTCAGCATCATCATACCTCAAGGAGCTATTCCTGATGGCATTGAACAGGAAATCTACTTTAAGGTCTGCAGGGACAACAGCATCCTGCCGCCCCTTGATAAAGAAAAAGGTGAGGAAACAATGTCAATGTTAGTTAAAGGACATCTGCAGCCTAAATACACTTATCCCCTATCCACAGGATAGGGGATAGGTGTTTGAACGCAGGGGCCTGACCGCTGGGACCCCCGCGATCTCCCGAACGGGGCCCCAGCATTGCCACGCTGTGCTGCGGGTAATGTGTGTAGTGTCACACCCCCCTCCCCCTACAGCTCTATGGGAGAGGTAGGGATGCACGAACGCTGCATCCCTGCCTCTCCCAATGAACTACATGGAAGAGGCATGTCAGCCACGGCGTCATGCTGCGGCCGGCACGCCTCTTGCACGGTAGAGCAGCTGCAGAGCCGTGGCCCCGTCCCAGCATTCGGACCCCCGCAATCAAACACTTATTCCCTATCCTTGGATAGGGGATAAGTGTTTTTAGGCTGGAGATGTCCTTTTAGTCTGTGTTGTATGTGTTTTTATTTGTGTATTTTTTTTTTTTCCGACACAAGTTTTCTTGTCCTTTTTTTTTAATATATATTTTTTTTATTTTTTTTTTGTAGGAGAAACACTACTCAGTCCGTTGGTTATGTGTGGGCCCCATGGATTAAAATTCTTGAAGCCGGTGGAGCTACGCTTGCCACACTGTGCGTCTATGACTCCTGATGGTTGGTCTTTTGCTCTAAAATCATCCGACACCTCGTCGGGTATGCTTTTTTTTCCATCTGTCCTAATGGGTCGTTTGGTCACTATTGCTCACACAGCATGATTCACACAATCCAAAGAAACTTTGGTTGAAATCATACATTTACATTTCGTGTTCCTTCTCACTTTCTGCTTTTTTATTTTACACATGTACGGCTCTTTTCCAAAGTTATAAAAAAAAAGGAAATTTTACAGGAATTCTGAATCTTTTCAATATCTAGAACAGATCTGTCAAGTTTCTGATGCCGCCCTCAATGCAACAGTGGAGCAATAGGAAGAATCTAGTTTTCTGTTATTACTCAATTTCCGCTGTCCTAAATGAGTGAGCAAACATTTCTCCTGTAAGTGTGTATACAGAAAGAGATGCCAATGAACCTGTATGTCTGTGGAAGGAAAGCAGAACTCAGGTTTTCTCTGAAAGTTGAGACTATTAATTATTTGAGAGTTGTCACATACTTTAAAAATGCATCTGTTTTGCATTTGAAAATCGGCAGCAACAATTGTGCATCGAAACATAAAACGTTTTGGTGGGAATTTGTGGCAGATTTTGGGTCTAATGATAAATTTCCCCTATTGACCTTTTAAAGTCCTGCCTCCTTTTTTTTTTAGTCTTTTTGTCTAACAATTTTTGTGCAGGTTTTTTTTTTTTTATTTTTATTTATTTATTTTTTTAAATTCCGTAATCTGCCACTTATTGAAACACAAAATTACTTCTGAAATGCGCCTGAAAGAGAAGTCATTATTTGCCAGATATCCCTGCTGGAGCCCATCTATGAATCGTGACAATTTTTAACTGTCACAAAATTTTGCGCAAATAGACTATATATAGCTTTATATAGCAAGTCTGCCAATAGAAAACACTTGAAACGTCTGTTTGTACACTGTTGTGAAGAGATGCCTAATTTATGAAAAAAATCTGTGCAACAAATATACTAGGGACCATTTTCATGATAGACCAGCCTATAAATAATTCCCCCAATGTCTTTCAAATCTGCCATTATGGATTTTGCTGTGCATCCGCAGCATATCTGCAGAAAAATCTGCAACACGTGGATTCATTTAGAGAAAACAGCAATTTTGTCAGATTTCAATCTATACTTTGGAAATAATATCCGCAATGGAAATTGACATGCTGTGGATCCAAGTCAGTTTTCATGTAGAATAAATCTGCAGCAATTTATAAATTCTCATCCACTTGCTGTAAACATTTGTGCATTTTCTGTGCATAAAGCTGTGTGGAAATTCTGCCGCATGTACACCAAATGTGCCACTGTTATTGGGCCCCACCTTTGCCAGAAGTCAGTGCATAACGTTTACAAACTAATCTGTTATATATGCTGTAAGAGACAGCTCAGCCTCAAAGCAGTAGACATGTTAGCTCAGAGTAGGGCCAGAATTTCCTCTTTTCCCTCACTCAAAACAATGTTTCAAAATGGCCATGGAAGTTGATTAGTATTGTTCATTGTTAGCTTTATGAAAAAATTTCTCTAGTCTGCTTGTCTGATATAAGTAATTGGATAGAGTCCCAATGTAGCCCCTGTTATATATTTTTCTTTTTCAATATAATTGTTTATTTTAACCCCTTAACGATGCAGGACATAAATGTACGTTCTGGCGAGGTGGTACTTAAAGCACCAGGACGTACATTTATGTCCTATACATAATGGCGAGCATCGGAGCGATGCTCGGGTCATGCGCGGCAGGTCACAGCTGCTAATAGCAGCCAAGGATCTGCCGGTAATGGCCGACATCCGTGATAACAGATCACTGCATCTGCAGCGCTGTGGTCACTAAAATGGATGATCGCATCGCTCGCTGCCACGGTGATCCAATCATCCAGAACGGCAGACTGAGGTCCCCTCATCTGCCTCCGCTGTCTTCCAATGATCTTCTGCTCTGGTCTGAGATCGAGCAGACCAGAGCAGAAGAGGAAAAATAACACTGATCACCCTATGCATAGCGCTGAACAGTATTAGCAATTGAATGAATGTCCCCATGGGGACTATTAAAGTGTAAATAAAAATTTGAAAAATCCCCTTCCCCAATAAAAATGTAAATTGTCCCATTTTCCTCATTTCACCCCCCAAAAAGTGTGTAAAAAAACTAAAAATGTATTAACCATATTTGGTATCGCTGTGTGCGTAAATATCCAAACTATTGAAATACAATGTTAATGATACCGTACAGTGAACGGCTTGAACGAAAAAAAAAAATATTAAATTGCCGCTTTTTTTTTATAACCTTTTATTCCCCGAAAAATTTATAAAAAATTTCTCCATGGGGACTATTAAAGTGTAAATAAAAATTTGAAAAATCCCCTCCCCCCAATAAAAATTTTCATTGCCCCATTTTCCTCATTTCACCCCCAAAAAGTGTGTAAAAAAAAATAAAAATGTAATAACCATATTTTGTATCGCGTGCGTAAAGTAGAGATCACGGCGCAAAAAATGAGCCCTCATACCGCCGCTTATATGGAAAAAATTAAATTGTTCTTAAGGCCAAAATGGGCAGAGTCCTTAAGGGGTTAAAGAAGTTTTTCCTTTTTAAAACATATAAGGTACAAGAAATGAAAAAGATACATCCATACAGTACTGTATACAAAACAAAGAAAAAAAACATGTTCAATTCAATAATGCGTATAGCATTGTAAAGTGAAGGCAGTACATTTCTCAGGTCAAATGAACGGGGGGGGGGGGCGGATGGTAAATTGGGTGCTGTTTATGTAGGCTTTTTGATGCAAGTTTTATGGCCTGCAGAGCATAACAGATTCATTTTGATGATGAAACCACACAATTGGCACTCTTACAGATGTTCTTTACAAATAAGGGTACCCTGTAGAAATGAATTTTATGGTCCCTCATCAAAACTCATAGTAATTGAGAGTACTTATAAGTGCATGTAATGTTTTCTGCAGCATTTAGCCTTACGTGGTGAATTACTGCCCTCATATAAGGCTCGCTGTTTCTTTAATGAGCCAGTATGCTGAAATGTCTGGGCTAGCTATATCATTTTGCTCTATTGTAATTCCTTGTTGGCACATTCTACTTATAGATGCCAAGCCTCCTGTTTGAGGATTTTAAGCGAAAGCCATTATTGAAGGCTCATGGACCCATAAAATTTACACAGTACACTACAGTAAGGATGTCCATTTGATCTCGTAATCGGGTGCACCCGTCTCTCCTTGGTGACCTGCTCGGTCTGTGTTCAATAAAACTTTATGGCGATTTCATGAAAGCACAACCTGGTTGTTTGTGCTAATCTGCTGAACTTGGCATTGACTTTTCTTAAAGGGGTACTCCACCTCTAGACATCTTATCCCTGATTCAAAGTATAGGGGATAAGATGTCTGATCGCAGGGGTCCTGCCGCTGGGGACCCCAGCAATATAGCATGCAGCACCCACTTGTATCTGCTTCTGGCTGCGCTGGAGGGTCTGGCTCCCGACCACGGGAATGAAAGATCGTGACGTCACGACTCCACCCCTGTGTGACGCCACGCCCCCTCAATGCAAGTCTATGGGAGGGGTCGTGATAGCTGTCACGCCCCTCCCATAGGCTTGCATTGAGGGTCGGAACGTGATGTCACACGGGGTCGGAACCGTGACCTCACAATGCTCCAGCCCTGTGATCGACAGTAATCAGACCCGGAGTGAACACGCTCCAGGGACTGATTTTAACTGGGTGCGGCGTGCAAGATCACGGGGGTCCCCAGCGGTGGGACCAGGCATCAGGCATCTTATCCCCTGTCCTTTGGATAGGGGATAAGATGTCTAAGCACCGGAGTACCCCTTTAAAGCGTTACCAATTTTCACCTAAGTGTTTTTATGTTTCAATTCCATGCCATTTTTTAAGCAAGCCACAAATGCTGAGGAAACATTTATCTGTAGATCATTACGCTGTGAACAGTGCTGGAAAGTGTTCCTTTTTGTAGTATCATTATTAAGGGTACAGTCAGCAGCACTGTTTAAAAGTAGTTTTAGGAATGTTTATTAACAAAATCTTTATATTTGTTTCATAGATTCATAGATTTTGCCTGCACCTTGGGGATCTATTCTTTTTAAGTCTGCGCCTTTTGTTGTGGGACTTTTGTTGTGGGACTTTTGTGGGACTTTTTGGCAGCAGTTATTACTCAGTTGTGACTTCTGTAGGGTACCTACCGTACTTCACCTGAAAGGGGGGTTAAAAGAAAAAAAGGAAGGTTTTATTTTCACACAACAAAATATATTCTTTAGCTTGAATTGAATTTTACCATAGGTCAGTGGTATTCAACTGGCGGACCATTTGGACCGTGGCCGTCAATCATCCGAGCCTTCGATACCTCAGATACAAATGAATAGCTGGACGCTGCCGGAGCGATGTAACACTTTGCTCCCTGCCCAGCCAGCGCTTCCCCTATGATAGAGTGCCATTAGTGCTACCTGCATCATCTACTCTGGACAGGCCTAACTAGAAGAGGCCAGACCAGTGGAGCAGCGACGAGACCTGGGACAGAGGAGCATGTATTTTACAGGTGTTTCCCAACCTTCATCTCTACAGTTGTTTCAAAATTACAGCTCCCATCATGCTATTCTGTCTGCATGGTGGAAATTGTAGTTTTGCTGGAAAGTTCATATGGGGGACAGCTCATAGTGGCACAGTTCATATTGAGGACAGCTCATAGTGGCACAGTTCATAAGGGGGGCAGGCATAGTGGCACAGTTCATATGGAGGGGAAGGTACTGTGGTACTGTTGATATGGGGGGCAGGCATAGTCTGCATTATTCATTGATGGGGGTGAACAGACACCTCATTGTTTTAAAGGAAAACTCTCACCAGTGTCACCTGCACTAACCTAACGGTACGATAGAGTGCAGGTGACACTGATGACAACGGTACTTACTTTGTCCCGTTCCGTGGCGGGGATCTTTGTTAATTTTGCTCCGTTGACCCCAGTCCCTGCAGCTGGCTTGGGGCACGGGGCAGAGCTTACTGACGTCACAGCTGCTGCGAGACCCTGCAGAGAGCAGCAGCGGCTTGGGGCATGGGCAGCGCTTAGTGATGTCATCTCTGCTGCTCCCTGCTGGGTCCCACTGTGAGATTACAGCAGCGGTAACGTCAGTAAGCTCCGCTCATGCCCCAAGCCGGGTGCCCGGACCAGAGCTAACAGAGTATATTACCGAAGATTCCCGCCATGGAACGGGACAAGTTGAGTACCGTGGTCATCGGTGTCACCTGCACTATCTGTCGGTACTGACAGGTTAGTGCAGGTGACACTGGTGACAGATTTCCTTTAAGGTACACATTCAGTTCAAGGCAATATAATATTTGGGGGCTCAGCATTTGGCACTATTATACTCAAGAGCACAGTGTGTAATAGTATATTTAGGGGCACGGTGTGTGGCCGTATTATACTCGGGCACAGTGTGTGGTAGGATTATACTCGGGCACAGTGTGTGGTAATATTATACTGGGGCACAGTTTATGGCACTATTCTACTCGGACAGGGTGTGTGGCAGTATTATATCAGGGGCACTGTGTTTTACAGCATTGTATTTACAGTGGGGCAAAAAAGTATTGTCAGCCACCAATTGTGCAAGTTCTTCCACTTAAAAAGATGAAAGGCCTGTAATTTTCATCATAGGTATACCTCAACTATGAGAGACATAAAGAGAAAAAAATCCAAAAAATGTAATTGTCTGTTTTTTTTTAAAGAATTTATTTGCAAATTATGGTGAAAAATTAAGTATTTCGTCACCTGCAAACAAGCAAGATTTCTGGCTCTCACAGACCTGTAACTTCTTCTTTAAGAGTCTCCTCTTTCCTCCACTCGTTACCTGTATTAATGCACCTGTTTGAACTTGTTATCCGTATAAAAGACACCTGTCCACAACCTCAAACAGTCACACTCCAAACTCCACTATGGCCAAGACCAAAGAGTTATCGAAGGACACCAGAAAAAAATTATAGACCTGCACCAGGCTGGGAAGACTGAAACTGCAATAAGCAAGCAGCTGATAATCTCCCTCGATCTGGGGCTCCATGCAAGATCTCACCCCGTGGTGTCAAAATTATCACAAGAACTGTGAGCAAAAATCCCAGAACTACACGGGGGGACCTAGTTGAATGACCTGCAGAGAGCTTGTGACCAAAGTAACAAAGGCTACCATGAGTAACACACCATGCCGCCAGGGACTCAAATCATGCAGTGCCAGACATGTCCCCCTGCTTAACTCCTTAACGACGCAGGACGTATATTTGCTTCCTGTGCCGGCTCCCGCGATATAACACGGGGTCACGCGGTGACCCCGTATCATATTTGGTTAGTCACGGCAGCCATCAACGGCCGGGACCCGCGGATAATACAGGACATGACCACCGCGTCTGAAATGAAAGTGAAAGTATCCCGGCTCAGTTGGGCATCGCGGCGTCCTGAACAGCTTACAGGACACCGGGAGTTTCCCTACCTGCCACCTCTGTGTCCGATCGGCGAATGACTGCTCTGTGCCTGAGATCCAGGCAGGAGCAGTCAAGCGCCTGATAATACGGATCAATGGTATGTTAATACATGCCAGTGATCAATGTAAAAGATCAGTGTTTGCAGTGTTATAGTCCCCTATGGGAGCTATAACACTGCAAAAGGTGTTAATAAATGGGATTTTTAACCCCTTCCCTAATAAAAGTTTGAATCACCCCCCTTTTGCCATAAAAAAAAACTGTGTAAAAATAAACGTGGTATCGCCACATGCGTAAATGTCCGAACTATACAAATATTTAAATTAAACCGCACGGTTAATGGCGTACACGTAAAAAAATTCCAAAATAGCGTATTTTTGCTCACTCTTTATGCCATAAAAAAATGAATAAAAAAAGCGATCAAAACAAAAATGGTACCGATAAAACCTTCAGATCACAGAGCAAAAAATGAGCCCATAAACCGCCCTGTAAGCGGAAAAATAAAAGTTATAGGGATCAGAAGATGACATTTTTAAACATATACATTTTCCTGCATGTAGTTATGATTTTTTCCAGAAGTTTAAAAAAAATCAAACCTATATAAGTAGGGTATCATTTTAACCATATGGACCTACAGAATAAAGATAATGTGTCATTGTTATCGAAAAATGCACTACGTAGAAACTGAAGCCCCCAAAAGTTACAAAATTGTTTTTTCTTCAATTTTGTCGCGCACTGATATTTTTTTTTTTCCCATTTTGCCGTGGATTTTTGGGTAAAATGACTGTCACTGCAAAGTAGAATTGGTGGCGCAAAAAATATGCCATGATATGGATTTTTAGTTGGAAAAATTTTAAGGGTTATGATTTTCAAAAAGAAAGAAAAAACGAAAACGCAAATACTGAAAAACGCTGAGTCCTTAAGGGGTTAAGCCAGTAAATGTCCGAGCCCGTCTGAAGTTTGCTAGAGAGCAGTTGTATGATCCAGAAGAGGATTGGGAGAATGTCATATGCTCACATAAAACCAAAGTAGAACTTTTGGTTAAAAACTCAACTCTACGTGTTTGGAGGAAGAACGCTGAGTTGCATCCAAAAACACCATACCTACTGTGAAGCCTGGGGGTGGAAACATCATGCTTTGGGGCTGTTTTTCTGCTAAGGGACCAGAACAACTGATCCATGTAAAGGAAAGAATAAATGGGGCCATGTATTGTGAGATTTTGAGTGAAAACCTCCTTCCATCAGCAAGGGCTTTGAAGATAAAACGTGGCAGGGTCTTTCAGCATGACAATAATCCCTATCACACCGCCCAGGCAACAAAAGAGTGGCTTTGTAGGTAGCATTTCAAGGTCCTGGAGTGGCCTAGCCAGTCTCCAGATCTTAACCCCATAGAAAACCTTTGGAGGGAGTTGAAAGTCTGTGTTAACCAGCGACAGCCCCAAAACATCACAGCTCTAGAGGAGATCTGCATAGATGAATGGGCCAAAATACCAGCAACAATGTGTGAAAACCTTGTGAAGGCTTAGGCTGGGTTCACATCGCGTTTTTGCCATACTGTTTTCAATCAGTTTTTTTTAAAGAAAACCTTATGGTGAAAAAACGGATGGAACAGTATGGGAAAAAGTAAACCGTATGCATTTTTAAACCGTATACTGTTTAAAAGTGCATAAAGTTCTGTCTATTTAAAAAATTTTTTAAAACCATACATTTTTGAAAATGTTGTTCATTTCTAATGGGAGGGGTTTTAGGTGGGGACTTTAGAATGCAAATGCGCATGTGCGAAGTAAAAACTGTGTACTGTTTCCCGTATGGAACCTTATACATGTGCGTTTTCCACTGACGTCCATGTTAAATAAAAAAAAGTATGCGGTTGCAGTACGGTTTTTAAACCGGAGACAAAATTGTGGTCAACCACAGTTTTGACTCAGGTTTAAAAACCGTACTGCAACCGCATACTTTTTTATTTAACATGGATGTCAATGGAAAACGCACGTCAATGTATACGGTTCCATACTGGAAACAGTATATGGTTTTTACTTTTTTACATATTGTTCCATCCATTTTTTTTTTTTTGCCATACGGTTTTCTTTAGAAAAACTGATTGAAAACAGTATGGCAAAAACGTGAGATGAACCCAGCCTTACAGAAAACGTTTGACCTCTGTCATTGCCAACAAAGGGTATATAACAAAGTATTGAGATGAACTTTTGTTATTGACCAAATATTTATTTTCCACCATAATTTGCAAATTCTTTAAAAATCAGACAATGTGATTTTATGATTTTTTTTTTCTTCTCATTATGTATCTCATAGTTGAGGTATACATATGATGAAAATGACAGGCCTCTCTCATCTTTTTAAGTGGGAGGACTTGTAAAATTGGTGGCTGACTAAATACGTTTTTACCCCACCGTAGGTACACAGAATGTGTCAGTATTATTTTATTCAGGGGCACAGTGTGTGGCAGTATTAAACCAGGGACACTGTGTGTGACTTTATTATACCAGGTGCACAGTGTGTGCCAGTTATATATTCAGGGGCACATTGTGTGGCAGTATTATACCAGGGGCACGTTGTGTGGCAGTATTATACCAGGAGCACATTGTGTGGCAGTTTTATACCAGGAGCACATTGTGTGGCAGTGTTCTACCAGGGGCACATTGTGGGCAGTGTTCTACCAGGGGCACAGTGTGTGGCAGTGTTCTACCAGGGGCACAGTGTGTGGCAGTGTTCTACCAGGGGCACAGTGTGTGGCAGTGTTCTACCAGGGGCACAGTGTGTGGCAGTGTTCTACCAGGGGCACAGTGTGTGGCAGTGTTCTACCAGGGGCACAGTGTGTGGCAGTGTTCTACCAGGGGCACAGTGTGTGGCAGTGTTCTACCAGGGGCACAGTGTGTGGCAGTGTTCTACCAGGGGCACAGTGTGTGGCAGTGTTCTACCAGGGGCACAGTGTGTGGCAGTGTTCTACCAGGGGCACAGTGTGTGGCAGTGTTCTACCAGGGGCACAGTGTGTGGCAGTGTTCTACCAGGGGCACAGTGTGTGGCAGTGTTCTACCAGGGGCACAGTGTGTGGCAGTGTTCTACCAGGGGCACAGTGTGTGACCGTGTTCTACCAGGGGCACAGTGTGTGACCGTGTTCTACCAGGGGCACAGTGTGTGACAGTGTTCTACCAGGGGCACAGTGTGTGACAGTGTTCTACCAGGGGCACAGTGTGTGACAGTGTTCTACCAGGGGCACAGTGTGTGACAGTGTTCTACCAGGGGCACAGTGTGTGACCGTGTTCTACCAGGGGCAAAGTGTGTGGCAGTATTATACCAGGGGCACAGTGTGTGGCAGTATTATACCAGGGGAACAATGCGTGGCAGTTGGGGATCGATTATGACTTATTATTAGAGTAATACTAATGTTCTACATCAAGCAGCGCCTATTTCTTGCATGGCACTGCAGCCACTAGGTGTGAACCAGGTCTTAGCGTTTAGCTCGGACCTTCACCGGATGGCTGACGTCGATAAGCGGACCCCTATTAAAAGTAGCTGAGTATCCCTGCCCTAGATGTCAAGCCCTTAGAGCTTGCTTGAATTTAATAGATGTTGTATGCATCTGTGCAGGGTGGCTTTGCTGAAAAACCATCCATAGATTTTGACACAAATGTTTTTTAGCGCTATGCTCGGTTATGGAAAGTTTATTTATATTGGGCCCTCCGGTATTAATGGCCTTCCTGTAGTTTTTTCAGTGCTAAAGAGATGAGCGTGTACGTTTTTTCGGGCCACAGTTGCATGAATAGAAAGTGTGGCCATGTAGAACATACAATGGATGTTGCTACAATGATACTATATTGCACATAGATGTAAAAAAATAGATAAAAAAGCTGTAAACAAACATGTCCATTATTGTAATTTTCAATGCTGATACAAAGAGTAATTTATTAACCTACCTTTGAAAACTCCTTCAGTGACCTGTATTTTTTTTTTTTTTTTAAGAATTTGGCAGTGTTTGTAGGATTCAGATTATCCGAGAACTGCAATTTTTATTCATGTCCTGTAGAGGGCAGTGTTGGGTTTATATTAGAATGGTTTGTGTATTTTTTGCTTTTGTGTTCCTTTTATGAGTAATTGTTGTTCGATTTGCATTTTAATCCACAGTTACACACAAAAATTGATTAACCCTATGCAACTGGTATGGAAATATATGTAGTCCTCTTATATCCTCTAAGGATCAAAGGTATTTTGGTGTTAAGGGCAACAGGAAGCCAAAAATTTGTTATTTTTTTATTTTGTCTATGTAGCTTTAGGAGGTCTTGTTTTTGGTCTACTTATAGTAAATGGCATCATTTTATGGTGTAAATAACTTCATTTAGGTTTTATTAGCTTTCTACGGATCATTGGGAGTGGGGGGGGGGGGGGAGATAAAGGTATTTTGCCTTTACTCTGTCATTGTGTGTATGTATCTATATTTTTTAATTAATCTATATATAAATATAAGGTGTATATTGCTCTATCCCTGTCCTAAGAAAGGAAAAATATTTGGCAAAATAATTGAAAAAAAATGCATGGTCTTGAAGGGGTTAATATAAAGGGCCGTACATGTGTAAAAACAAATCACTGAGCTACTGAGATTTTTATTTTTATTTTGCAATTTGTTTTGATTGAATACTTGTGCAGTTTAATTGTGTACAGTGATTAACATTTGTTTCTCCCTAATATATCTACAGGTGACCCTAAACATTGGCAGAACAAATCACTTCCTGGTGACCCTAACTATCTTGTGGGAGCAAATTGTGTATCTGTATTGATAGATCACTTTTAGGCCTACAGTGTAAAGATAAGAAGTAATGTGAAATCTACTATGGACCTATTTATCTTTACACCACCTATTGAGTATTATTTGACATTTTAAATAACAGTGGGACTCAATAGTGCTAGGAAATTTGCCTGAACTTGCATTATATGGAGTAGACTTCAAAGCCATGGTCAAAGTTTCGGCCTCAGAAATGGCATGTGAAGGTTGGCCAGTGTCGCGCCTTCCTTGTCAGATAACAAAACGCCTTTCACTCGCATTAGTTTGTCTACAAAGGACCAATGCTGACAACACTAAAATAAAGTCATTTTTCAGAATGTTACTTTTAATGATTGCCCGATACCACTAAAGGAAACTGCTTGTTTTATTTTTCAAGTTAAATCACATAAACTAGCACTTCTATTTTTTTTTAATTTAATTTTATTTTTTTGTCTTGATCGACAAAATATTGGCACCAGAACGGGCTGCTTTAAGGGAAGAAATGTTTATTTCTTCATAACCTTGCTTTTGAGATCTGCCAACAGCTTACAGGTTTGAATGTTTTTACTTAGTAGAAAAGTAAGACCCAAACAGTGACTTGTTATAGTAAAGGTTTGGTCCCGTAAAAGAATAACAGTGTTGGCCTATAATACCCTTTAAATTAAAAAAACGACCGGTTGCAAATGTGTGTGGGCCGATCGTGGCTGAGGGTTCAAAGTTTTAAAGTGGCGGACAGTGGTTCTGGTGCTTCTGTGGATCTCTAAATTAACCATTTACTACACACATTTAACCAGCAGGGATGCCTTACCCTCATGTTATGGTATGTTTTTTTTCCAAGTTCTCTGTACTATGAAGTTCATACGGCTTTTTTGCGCTTATTTAGGATAATGTATAATGAAGAAAGATTAAAGAAAATATGAATTATTGTGAATTCTTTTTGAGTTGCACAGGAAGGATAGAAATTACTTCTGTCAACTCAGAAAATATTGAAGGAAGTTGTATGTTTCTGCTATGCATTTAAAAAAATCTCAAAGATGTTACAATGCTTGTATATAAACTGCGTGCATACCACTTTTGTTTTTGTTTTTTTCCTTTTTTTTGTTCTTTTTATTTTCAGTTTTTGTTTGTAAATTTAACTTTTTTAAGCTTTACTTTTTGTATAAAAAAAAAAGAAAACTGAACGTTTCTTAAGGATACCTTTGTACTCATACCTTTTTTGAGCCTTGAACTTTGTAACATCTGCAGCAATAAAAGCGCATTTCTACAGTACTCACCACAAGAACATTTTGAAGCGAAATGCACAAAAATTGCTATCTTTATAAATGCTGAGCATAAATCCTCAGAATTCTCTTGTTTGATTCTTATCTTCAAAGTATCCCTGCTGCAATTTGTTATAAGGATGCTGTATAATGTGCCCTAAAATGTATTTTTTTACTAATAGACAATTTATTATGGCACATTCGCACGGTTTCAGTAGAAGATACAGCACTGCATTCTCCTAATCAATTATTAGTCTTCACGTGTGGCTGATTTCATTTTTTTTATTTTATTTCTTTCCTTTGCAGTTATTAAAATTACACATTTCTAAATATACAAAATAAAACTGGTTTTAAAATAAAATAAATAAAATAAAACCTTTTAAAGTGTGAATTTGTTTGTAAAATTTTTGTGGCATTTATAAAATGTTGTGTATATTTATATGACCACTTTTTCAGCATTGGAAAATAGGACTCTGCTACAATGTTCCAAAGGTAAATAAATTGATTGGTTTCTCAGGTGGTGTTCGAGTGTAAAGTGCCCATATATTGGGATCCTGTACCCAATGGTTAAAGCACAACCAGCTCACTATTTTATGTGCATGATTCGTGTGGTCCAGCTCTTAGATTTCAACATGCTCCATCTTTTGAGCTGCTACCACAGACTTGAAGGTGCACGAGTCACAATGTTCTGCATATTAAAAAGGTCTAATGGCAACTTAAATGTTGGCCACTTTGGGTAACCCTCTATTCCAGGGGTCTCAAACTGGTGGCCCTCCATATGTTACAAAACTTCAACTCCCAGCATTCCCAGACAGCAATTAGCTGTAGCCAAGGCTGTCTGGGCATGTCCAGGCATGCTGGGAGTTGAAGTTTTGTAACATCTGGAGGGCCACCAGTTTGAGACCCCTGCTCTATTCCCAGGGAAATTGGCCAAAGTGCCCTTATTATAATCCACTACTGTGCTCTTGGGCTATGTTCACACAAGTAGACTGCTTTTTTTACGTTAATTAGTTTATCTAAATCTTCACAACGCATTTCTGCATCCCGTTGACTAGCAGCTTTTTTTTGTTGTCATTTAGTAAATGTAACTTTTAAAATGGGATACTATGAATTATACTTATGCTTGAACTATAAAATGCCACTTTAAGGTTGGGAGCTAACAATTTTCTAGAATGTTATTTGCTATAACATTTCTCTTTTGTACCACAATTAGAACTATGTTCCATTGTGTTTGGAAACATATTGGCCCTGATTTACAATTCTAAACCGGACCTCTTTGTTGTTGTGCGCATAAATGTGGTGCCAGAATTTGTGATGCAGTGCTCCACAATGAACAGACAAACCCGGAAAAACTGTGTGGTTGCCAGAAAAGGGGGCGTGTTCTCACAACCCGACCTATTTACTATTGCATGCCCAGCATCTTTTATTTCCCAAGTCGTCTCCATGACAGCCCCCGGAGATTGCACCTGCCTAATTGGGACAGGAAAAACACCTGAGTTTAAAACCCCACCCCTTCCTCTCCATTCCCAGTGTTTTTCCTGCCCCGATTAGTGAAGGAACCTCTGAGAGTGCAGGAGAGCTCCCTTCCTCTCCATTCCCAGTGTTTTTCCTGCCCCGATTAGTGAAGGAACCTCTGAGAGTGCAGGAGAGCTCCCTTCTGCTAAATACCTATTTTATGCCCGTGGTTCCTGTCAGAGATGAAGATGATTTTTCTTTTTTCTGTCTCCCCTTGCGGAACCCAGGCGGGCTTATGCAGGGGAGACGCGATAGGGGCTGGATCGCGGTCCTCAGGTCCTGCCTTCTGGTCCAGTGCCGACCCGTGAGCGGCGACATCGCTAACCCGGAGGACTCGATGGTAAAACGTTGCTTCCGGTGACGTAGGAGTCTTCCGGAGCGCACGTCCGGCCTCGTGTATGGCGTCTGACGTCACACCTGGCCGGAAGAGAAGCGGGATTTCAAAAATCCCCATGTATATAGAAACATGAGGAATTGAAAGGATGCTTACTCTAAAGGAGTAAGCTCTATAGAGAAACCACTCCGCTACCGAAGCACGACGCTGCTAATGTCCCAGGGACCAGCTACAGCACTGCAGTTGCCACGTCCTGTTACCTACCACAGGATAGATTGTGCTATCTGTCACAGCCGAAGCAATTTCTCCTGCTACAGTTGTTTTTCCAGGATGTGTACACCGGTCAGGGCCGCTGAGGTTGAACCCCTGCAGATCAGGGTAACCGTGAGTAATGAGGGCCTATAGGGTTATACCCTGGCCTACCTTCAGAATTACTGTCTGATCCTTTCCTCCCTTTTATATTTAGGGAGAAAAGTATACTCTTTGATTTCCGTAGAAAATGTGTAATCTGTAATAAGGAACCTCAGTTGTCTTAAAAAAAAAAAAAGTTATGTTAAAAAAGTGTTGCCAATTTAGTCGGAGGAAACTCCTGATATTATGAAATATATTAGATCTATGATTGAGTCTGAAATCCAGGCTTTTAAATCATCAAGTCAGGCGGTCTCGTCTGGATCTAAAAAAGATCCAATCAAAAAACTAAAATGATCTCTTCTCAGACTCTGATGATGATACGTCTCATCAGGATATTGAGTATTGAGGAGTGTGAATGTGTAGACAGCCCACAAGAAGAAGAAAAGACATTTTTGTTTAATGCAGAGGACATTGAGGAACTTATTGAAGCGGTTAGAGCCACCCTTAACCTTGAGGAGGTACAAGAGGTTAAAACCATTCAGGATGAGTTATTCGGAGGCCTAGGTGAATGTAATCTCCCTCCTTCCCTGTTCATCTGAACATTCATAAGATCATTTAATGACTAATGTAGCTTCCACTTGTGTAGCTAGAACCTTGGGCGTATGGATTGACCAACTTCAGCTACACTTAGAGCGTGATACCCCTAAAGAGGATATAATTGCTAGTCTCCCTATTCTTAAAATGGCTACCAATTTTTTTGCACATACATCTGCAGAATCTGTCAGATTATCTGCCCGCACTGCTTTCCTGTCAACTATTTCAAGAAGGGTGCTCAGGTTAAAAACCTGGACAGGGGATGTTACCTCCAAAAACATTGGCCATCCTTCCATTTCATGGACAATTTGTTTTTGGAGCTGACTTAGATAATATCCTGGCTAAAGCTTCGAACAATAAAAAAGGTTTTCCCAAAGAGAAAGCTCAACCAAAAAAGACCCCCTTTCGCCTCTTTTTTTCAAACTAATCAGCCCTATAGAGGTAAGGACAAAACAGACCGATGTTCCTATGGAAAAGGAGGTAGAGCGAGAGGCTTCTTATTTCACCCCAACCAGTATAGCACTGGTGGAGGTAAACAATGACACCATTTTGGTAGGGGCGAGATTGTCATCCTTCGCCCACATTTGGGAATCAATGATTCCCATCCCTTGGATAGTCAACATAATCCAAGAGGGTTACAGGGTAGAGTTCTTCTCTCCCCCTCCCCAAAGATTTGTGATAACCAAATCCCCAGGTTCCCTAGCCCTAATCATTAAGGGGGTCCAGAATCTATTGAGTTTAGGGGCGGTCATAGAGGTCCCAAGAAACCAGAGAGGTTCAGGTCATTATTCCCATCGGTTTCTAATCAAGAAGCCAAAGGGGAAATTCAGGACTATCATCAATCTGAAACCCTTAAACAGATTAGTTACATACTGGAAATTCAGGATGGAGACAGTGAGGTCAGCCTTTCATCTCATAAAAGACAGTGCAGTCATGGCCATAATAGATCTCAGGGACTCGTATTACCACCTCCCTATCCACATAGACTCTCAACCCCTTCTAAGATTCTCTGTCCAGTGGGACGGAAGAGTCCACCCTTTTCAATTTGTTGTCTGCCCTTCGGGCTTTCCTTGGCCCCCCGCATTTTCACAAAAGTGAAAGCAGGGGTGGTGGCAGTTCTCAGAAAGAGAAAATTCTGGTAATACCTTATTTGGATGACATATTGATTGTGGCGGACTCTACCTAAAAGAACATATAAAAAGAACGGCTCAGGCCCTTCAGGATGTTGGCTGGATCTTGAACCTAGACTAATCCGACTTGATACCATGTTGCGGGAAGGTCTTTTTAGGAATCCTCTTGGATTCAGTAGCCCAACATTCCTCTCTTCCCAGAGAGAAGATCCAAAAGATACAGGATCAGATTCATCAACTTCTTACTCTCAAAAGTTGTACTCTAAGATTTGCCTTGTCGGTCCTAGGATTGTTAACATCTTCAATTCTGACGGTGGCTTTGGCTCAGTACCACTCCAAACCCCTCCAGAAGTGGATTTGAGGGGTATCAGACAAAAAGCAAACCTCCTTAGACAAAATATTTCTCTTCCATCGGAATTAAAGACCCAGCTAAGATGGTGGTTTTCCCTCCAAAATCTTGTAAAGGGTGTACACTGACATCAAACAGACCCCAGGATCATTACCACGGATGCCAGCGCTCAGGGTTGGGGAGTCCACTCAGAAAAGCTTTCGGTACAAGGGAGATGGAGTCCCGCTCTAGCAAACAGGTCAGGGAATCTGAAAGAGTTGTTAACCATCTGGATGGCTCTACAAGACTTGGAATTTTATTGCAAAGACAGACACTTCCTCAATTACTCAGGCAACACAAACCGCAGTGGCGATCATTCGTCATCAAGAGGGGCCTCGCCAACCAGCCCTACAGTAGGTCTCAGGTCAAATATTCTGTTCAGGAGAACAGAATGTACTTTCCATCTCAGGGGAATATGGAACATCAGAGCAGACTATTTAAGTCTACACTTTATAGATCTGAGGGAATGGACGCTAGCCGACTGGGCTTTGTCGTCAATAGTCAACGCCTGGGTGCAGACGGGATGCTCCTGGCTTTCCAGCGCGTATGGTATATAAATGTTCCCTAATACGCATCTGGAGCTGGCGTTTCGTCTGGCCTATGTAGAAGAAGCCACAGGGACATATTATAGCATAGACAACATTTTTCGTGCGACAGGAAATTAACTCTTTAATAGTATGAAAGACTGCTCCTAGCCTTACGTGTTTAGTTTCCCAGCAATATCTGCATTGATTGCAGTTTTTACACTGGTGGGTACCTTTAGGTGTGATGTCACTAAGCCAGGTTTCTTTTTTCGCTGATGTATTGCTACTCTTAGATTTATTTCTCAATTTATCTCCTATGGTAAGGTTCTTTCTGTATGTTATGCGTGGTTTGTTTTCTGCTCTTTTTTTCAATTCCTCATCGGCTTCCAATAGAAACCAGTTTCTACGTATAGCTCGCTCTATCACTTGATTCATAGGAGTGTTTTGGAATACAAAGGTGAATCTTTCTTTTAGATTTTCCAACTTAAGTGGATTTTTATTTAGTCATTCTTGCATAAATATGTTACTAGAAAGGTTATATCAGAAAATAGATGCTGAAAAATTATTACCTGATATTGCAAAACCAGCACGATGGTACCACTTGCCATAAGTCCATAAATCGCTGAGCCGACCCCCAAGCAGGCCAATAGTAGCCGGGATCGGCTCAGCGACCGAATTTTTGTCTCAATACCTAGACTGGGTTCTTACCCCATTACAAACATCTATATTGTCACATGTAAAGGACACTAAGCATCTTCTTCAAATTTTAAAAGAAGTTCATGTAGAAGGAGGGAGTAGTCTATGCTCGATAGATGTCACTAGCCTGTATACCTGTATCCGCCATGAAGCGGGTATACAGGCAGTGAAAGAGTCTCTCACACAAGCTAATGTTTCTGAGAATATGATTGAATTCGTGACAGAGGGCCTTGATTTTGTACTTCACAATAACACCTTCATGCATGGCGAACAGTGGTACAAACAGAAGACCGACACCCTTATGGGGACACCGGTCTCCTGTGCCTATGCAAATTCTTTTTGAGTAGTTTTGAAAATCGGTTTATGTACAGTACCACCAATCCATATCTCCCTTTCATAAAAATGTATTATCGCTATGTTGACGATATCATCCTAATATGGACCGGCACGCAAGCTTTATTTAATGAGTTCACAACATACTTGAATAACAATAGCGTGAATATG
Organism: Hyla sarda; assembly: GCF_029499605.1. Taxonomy (NCBI): domain Eukaryota; kingdom Metazoa; phylum Chordata; class Amphibia; order Anura; family Hylidae; genus Hyla; species Hyla sarda. The sequence goes on from NC_079192.1 coordinate 157,564,139, forward strand.
CATTTCACCAATAACTATGGAGGCAAGACTTTAGAGTTTCTGGATCTAAAACTCCTTATTGAAGGGAACTGTATAATTACTGAAAATTACAGAAAAACAGTAGCTAAAAACACACTGCTACATTTTAATAGCTCCCACAGATTTATGACAAAAAAGAACATTCCATGTGGGCAATTTATTCGCCTAAAAAGAAATAACAGTAAAAATGATACTTATGTAATACAGGCTAATGAGCTAGTAACAAGGTTAAAAAAAGCAACTATCCTGATGATGTAATAAATTATGGTAGAAATAAAGCAGAGATAACTTAGAGGGAAGATGTACTTAAAAGTAAAAATCCACTTAATAAGTTGGAAAATCTAAAAGAAAGATTCACCTTTGTATTCCAAAACACTCCTATGAATCCAGTGATAGAGCGAGCTATACGTAGAAACTGGTTTCTATTGGAAGCCGATGAGGATTTGAAAAAAAGAGCAGAAAACAAAGCACGCACAACATACAGAAAGAACCTTACCATAGGAGATAAATTGAGAAATAAATCTAAGAGTAGCAATACATCAGCGAAAAAAGAAACCTGGCTTAGTGACATCACACCTAAAGGTACCCACCAGTGTAAAAACTGCAATCAATGCAGATATTGCTGGGAAACTAAACACGTAAGGCTAGGAGCAGTCTTTCATACTATTAAAGAGTTAATTTCCTGTCGCACGAAAAATGTTGTCTATGCTATAATATGTCCCTGTGGCTTCTTCTACATAGGCCAGAGGAAACGCCAGCTCCAGATGCGTATTAGGGAACATTTTTATACCATACGCGCTGGAAAGCCAGGAGCGTCCCGTCTGCAGGCCCACGTAAGAGAAGCCCATTATAATAACCCTGATGTACTATGCTTTGTAGGCTTAGAAAAAGTGTCATGTAATAAGTATGAACGAATAGAATCGAAATTATTACGAGTGGAGACACTATGGATCATTAAAACTAATGCCACAGGCAACATAGGGTTAAACGACAAAACGGAGCTCTCAGCATGCTTCTAACTATCTTTGCTTTTAACACACCTCCCCCCTACCACGTCACCTGATCATGTGAGAGATGTTCAGGTGCGTGATAGGTGAAGCACTAGGTTCACTTGTATATAAGGCAGTCATCGGCAGTATGGGTCATGGCCGGACGAAGCACACCAAGTGTGCGAAACTAGAGCTCGGTCGCCACCACTTGTCCCCCCACTCCCCTCTCTTCTGTACCCCGCATGTGAGTATGTCTCAATAAAGAAGACCCTGCAGCCACACTGGTGAGTGCCGATATTTTCATTTCTCTTCACGGATATCATTCCACATTGTTTGTTTTACATGAAATTTGAACATAAGTGCTTTATTTCAACAGCAAAGGTCCATTGGTTAATGCGTGTGGATTTTGATGAAAGAATTAACATTTTCATTCTTTCAGTGGAACATTAATCTGTAGCAGAAATTCAGCTGTATTAACTGAGCAGCAACCTCCATTAAAAGCAATGGTTTTGCTAAACAGAATTTCACCAGAAGTTTCAAAATATTGTTGGAGATGTAAACTAGATCTGGGCTACTTATTCCATATTTGGTGGGAATGCCAAGAAATTCAGAAGTTTTGGAAACAGGTAAATGTTTTAATTAAGATTTTTGGTCGAGCCTGGATGTGGCAGAAGCCTGATGAGACCATAGTTTCTCACAATTGAAAAACATTTGAGATTTTTTTTAAATGTCAATTGAAGATTTTGAAGAGATTAACAAGTTTTAATGTGGCAGCAGCATGAGGAGATCACATAGCAGCACAATGACCAAGCCTGGAGGTGGCAGCAACATGTCAAGACCATAGGGAGGCACAATCACAGAGTCTGGAGGTGGCAGCAGCATCAAAAGTCTTGAAAGTGACCTGGTGACAGAGTGGGGCGGTGGGTAGCAATACCAGTACCCGCTGACAAAGGTGGGTGAAAGAAGGAGCACTTGGCATCAAATGTGTTGCTTCAGGCGGGTGGCAGGATCAGAATAGTAGCTGAGGCAGGTAGGCAGAAGAAACTGGTTTCTTTTGTGAAAGTGTTAGTGTGGCACCATAGATAATCTAGTCTGATGCATCAGGCATTGGTTGGTGGAAATCCTGGCTGATCCAAGCCTGATTCATCTTGACAAAGGTCAGTCTCTTCACATTTTTGGTGGAAAGGCGAGTTTTCCTTGGGGTTATTATGGCCTCCACCGCACTAAACACCCTCTCTGATGCCCCACTACTGGTCGAGCAGGACAGCTTTTCCAGGGCAAACGCTGCTAGTTGCGGCCACAGATCCAGTTTGGCTGCCCAGAAGTCCAGCGGATCTTCAATGTGGGTTGCCAGGGTCATGTCCAAGTATGCTACTGCTGGTTCAGATCTTGCTTGGTCTACCTGCTGCTGATTATGCGGGTGAAGAAAGCTACTCATCAGTGACTGTAGACTCTGTGAGCGCAGAGGGCCCCCACTCAGACCTGTGAGAGGATGGAGGATGGCTCCCTCTGGGTGTAAAAAATAAAATAAAAATGTTGTGGCGGTAGCGAGGGTCCAACAAGGTGGAGAGCCAGAAGTCATCCTGCTGCCAAATGGTGACAATTCAGCAGTCACTACACAAGCAAGTGAGCATGCAATGTGCCATTTGTGCAAGTGACTCGGAGGGACTCCTTGCCACCAGTGTGTCTAGGTACTCTGTCTAGTCTTCCTCATCACCCTGTAGAGCCTCTGGTTGCTCCTGGTCATCCTCCTGTCAGCTGAGTATAAAAACTACCCATTTTGCTACACATTGCCTAGGCTCCACTGTCCCCCTCCTCCAGTTAAGCCCCCACAGGGCTCATGTGGCTGTAATATGTAGGCGTCACATCTCCAGTACCCTGGCCAGCCATTGTTTCCACCATCTGTTGTAGGAAATGAAGCAGTGGAATGACGTTCATCCTGTAATCATGGGGACTGACAAATGTGGCTTCCTCAAAGGGCCTGAGCAAACGGCAGGTGTCACGTATGAGCTGCCACTGGTTCACATTGAAGTTACACAGGGGAGTCCCTCTATCTTCTTGGATCATTAAGTAATCGTTGATGGCCTTTCTTTGTTTGTATAGTCGGTCCAACATATGGAGGGTGGAATTGCAATGGGTGGAAACGTTGCATATCAGACTATGTTGGGGTATGCTGTTCTGATGCTGCAGATCAAGGAGGGTGTGCTTTGTGGTGTACGAGTGGCTGAAGTGCATGCAAAGTTTCCTGGCCATTGTTAGGATGTCTTGCAGATGGGTGGAACACTTTAGGAACCGCTTGACAACCAGATTGAACACATGTGCCATGTAGGGTGCATGTCTCAGGCTTCCTTGTCGCAGTGCAGATGAGATGTTCTTCCCGTCACCATGGTTCCCATTTTCATTTGTCGCAGAGAAAGCTATGATTTGATTTCTTGACTGATCACTTTGAGCAGTTCCTCCCCTGTGTGACTCCTTTGGCCATGGCAAAACCAGGTGAAAAACAGCGGGACACCGCCATGCCATACAATTTTGGTGCACTGTGACTTGTACATGCAGTGGAGTATGACGAAGCAGTCTGACTATGTCACAGGACCAACGGTGTGAGAGCGTGGAGGTGGAATACTGGGTGACCTGACCAAGTTGATGGTTTGGCTGTGCAGGAACCACATTCACCCAGTGGGCCATAAAGGACATGTATTGTCCCTGACCAACAGGCTCAAGGACTGGCCCACCTTCTGTTCTACATATTTATGCAGGGCTGGTACTGCCTTTTTTGAAAATAAATTACGGCTTGGGACTCTGCACCTTTCAGAAAACTGATGGCTTGTGCAGAGCCAAGGTGGAGAGTCCACCACTTGAAAAGGGAGGGACTGCAGCACCAGCAATTTGGACAGGAGCACATTCAGCTTCTGCGCCGTTGGATGAGTGGGCGCATACTGCTGTCTCTTGGAAATCGATTTGGTGATGGATTGCTGCTGGAATGACTGACGAGAAGTAGGAGGAGCATCTGGACCAATAGAAGATGGAAATGACAGACAGCTCTCTTCGGCTGAGGTGGTGGAGCCTTGGCTGGCTGAAACGGTGCGGCATGCCACTGGGTTATGCAGCAGTTGAAGCAGCACGCTGAACCTCCACATCGGAGTTACGATTCTCCCAGGCCGCTTTATGATGACGCTGCATATGTTGACGCAGAGCCGTGGTGCTGACATTGGGACCCTGGCCACGCTTCACCTTCTGCCTACATATCTTACATGGCCATGTAAACCTCCAGATGCTTGACAAAAACTGCCACACCGCCGAGCAGCTGACAAACCCCCCCCCCCCAAAACAGTCCGCACTGACCAACTGCTACTGCTGCGGACTCTGGGAACCCCTGCTCCACTACCCCCCAGGCAGGTAGGCTGCCGCAAAGCAGGTGGTCTGCCCCGGGCATGTTTGGCTCCAGACTTCCAACTGTTGCCTCCCTGCTGACTCCTAAGAATGCTACCACCTTGCTGGCTCAGCTGCTGCCTCACGGACAACCTGCCACACTCTTCTCCTGATGATAAAGCCCCTTCTGCACCCAGTTCCCAAAATCGATCAGCTTCATCATCATTGAGTTGTGTCTGCACGTCACTGATGTCATCCTCAAGTTCCTCAATGGTGTCTGTTGCAGGAGCCTGAACGCTCGCAACACCACCTCCCATGCCACTCTCCTCATCACTACTTGCCTGCCTAGCGGAGGAAGCGGCAGATATCTCCTTCACTTCTTGGCTGAGCAGTAGCTGCTGACTGTCCTCTTGTTGATCGTCCTGGCTGTATAGTGGAGCTGAGCCCACAACATACAATTCTCTGGAGTAGGGAACAGCATATGACAGAGGCGGTTGGAGGACAAGGACTGCTCCTGGGCCATGCCAACTGAGGGTTGAGTCTGAGGAATCCATCGACTGTTGACTGGGGGTGTGAGAAGTCACTTGGGATGAAATGGATGACCAAGTTAACCAACCAATCAATGACGGCTACTTGGTTGCTGGTCAAGACACGACCGCTAGCTGACAACGGGAGCTCAGACCTCTTGCTACAACAACTGCTGCCATGTGCCCCTACTCTGCTGTGACTTCTGCCTGCGCCTGATAAATTTAGGCCTCTGCCACTCCTTTGTGCATGGCCTGGCCTTCTCTGCCTGACATACTTGTAGAACAGTGGATTGTATATATATTTTATTTTTTATAGAGCAATACGCCCCTATACGGCTTCAACAGAAACTTGTGGACACTTAGTGTAAAAGCAGGGATATAAATATATATATATATATATATATATATATATATATATATATATATATATATATATATATATATATATATATATATATAAAATTATAATACACACACACACACACACAGTGTTCCACATTTTTCTGTTGCAGCTGTATAGGGGTGTATTTCTCTATAAAAAGTTAAATCTAGAGACACTCTGCTACTGAACGTGTTAACTTTTTAAAGCTTATACTGGCCTGTTAGTGTAAAAGCAGGTATGTATATACACACACAAACAGGCCACTATACGCTTTAAACAGTTAACATACAGCAGGAGAGTGTGTCTATATTTTACTTTTTATAGAGAAATACGTCCCTATACGGCCGCAACAGAAACTTGCGGAACACTGTGTGTGTGTGTATATGTATGTGTATATATATATATATATATATATTTGTGGTCAGGACTTATCAGTGTGCGTGGTCTTACCTGTTACCTGCTGCCAGGGAAACCTGAAAGAGACATGATTAATACCACACGAAGCTTAACAACTACCTGCCCCTTGAACAGCGGTTGAAGTGTGCCTGAAAACCGCGTCGAGGTTCTGCCTTTAGAGGGCAAAAAGACAACACTATTAGGGTAATTTGAAAGTGAACTTTATTATAAAGCTAAATGATGAAACGCGTCAGCCATCTCCCTTGAGGGATCTGGGACATACGTGGCGTACGCATCAGAGCGCCACCTGCCCAACTTCTGAATCACATGTACTGGCACCTTATGCCTGGAGGCCGCTGATGCCGCTCCGATCCGAAAGGAGTGCCCTGAGTAATGTGCGAATATGTGACATGAACGTGGAAGTAGTGAGCGCCCCTGCACCGAAGGGCAACAGAGGTGACTCCGGAGGTTTGTCGTGTAGCATGTTGGCCAGTTGTGACAACACCGCCACCGGGCACCATTTATTACCTGAAGGGAAATACCTCACCACTGCACCCCACCTGCATGTCTTAGTGACAGAAAGTGCAACCTCAAACCAAGAACCCTGCCACCTCAAGTGAGCTTTCTGTAAGTGTGTGGTGCCCCGCCTAGCACATGAGAATTCTCCCGGACGGAGGAAACCATAAAAAGCCAGATACACGGCAGACTTTAGAATCAAGCTGCGCTCGAAACCGAACGGGTTACTGTCCAAAGCATCGGACAATGCCCTGAACAGGTCACCGCTGATAGGTCTCCGGAGAGCCGGAACTCTGGAGCTACGGGCCAAGACCCCTCTGAGCGCAGCCTTGACCGCCTGAGATTAAAGAATAGAGAGCCTGTCCGGGTGAGCTAAAGAAATGAAGTGCTGGATGCCTGACAGATAAGATTTGATGGTACTATGAGATAAGTGCAGAGAAGAGTGGCAAAAACCGATGAAAGATAGAATGACCTTAGTGTTGAAAGAGAAAGGAATATTGTGATGCGATAGATAAGACCTAAAAGTGTTGTAAGCCGCGTGGTATGCCTTCTTAGTGTTGGGTGCCAAGGCGTCAGACATTAAGTCCCGGGCCACTTTCGTGTAATAGGCTAATCCATGACTAGCTGGGCCAAACCTGGGGCCTGAGCTCCGACCAGCTCTGTCTGTGGGACCACCTGTGAAAAAAGACGGAAATTAGCCCTGGATAGCGCATCGGCAGCTGTATTCTCCACCCCCGGTATATGTATGGCCACAAAATTAAACTTGAACTGCAGGGACACCCAGAATAACTTACGAACGAACCTCATGACTGTGGTGTGATTGGGACTGCCTTTGTTTACTATGGCTACTGTCGCCTGATTGTCGCATAGGAATTGCACCGTCTGCCCTGCCCATTTGTCACCCCACACTACTGCCGCTGCTACAATAGGCAATATCTCAAATAGAGCAGAAGTGCTGCCAAAACCCCCCAGCGCCAACATCTGTTCGGACCATTGCCCCGCCATCCACCTGTTGCCCCACACTGCACCATATCCGGTGGAAGCATCAGTGCAGACTTTGGGGGACCACTCGTAGGCTGGCGGAACAAACATTGCTGTGCCATTCCAATGCTCCATGTACCTGTCCCACATCCCAAGATCAGCCAGGGCTTGCCGATCCAGGGATACCCTACTGTGCTGGTGTGGGACATCGTGTAGGAGGGACAAAATCCTGGACACAAATGCCCTACCCTGCGGAATGACCCTCATGGCAAAAGCGAGCATACCTAGCAAGCTTTGTAATTCAACCTTGGTCGTGATGCGAGAGATCGTGAACTTGTGGATGGTCTGTCTGTTTCTATTGAGTTTGTCGGTAGGCAGGTTAACTTGCAAGGTAACTGAGTCTAGGACTACTCCCAGAAAGGTGAGGAATCTGGCTGGACCAACTGTCTTCTTGGGAGATACCGGCACCCCAATGTCAGCAAACAGCCCGAGTAATCTGGCCAACTGGCCTGGCTCTTCCCTCGGACCACTGAAAGTCATCCAGGTAATGGATGACTTGGCTGCATCCGGAGACATTGACCAGCAGCCAGTGCAATGCCTGGGCCAGTTGGTCAAACAACCACGGGCTGATTTTACAACCGAAGGTCAGCTTGGTAGCGAAATAATAAGAACCCTGCCACTTAAGACCGAACCATTGCCACTGATCCCTGCGTAACGGGAGCAACTTAAACGCGTCTGTGACGTCTGCTTTAGCCATCCAGGCCCCTGGACCGAGTTTCAGGATGAGCTGAATGGCCTATCGATAAGTACTGCATGTTAAATTCGTCTGATGGTATGAGTGAATTGATGCTGGGAATTACTGAACCGTGGGGAGCCGACAAGTCAAAAATCATCCTTTTCTTCCCACTGAACTTCCCCGTCACCACCCCTACCGGGCTGACTCTCCATGAAGTGAAGGGAGAAACTGCAAAGGGCCCAATCATGTAACCTTTCAATAACTCAGTGTTTATTAAATCGGTGATGACTACGGGATCGTGCAGAGCCGTCAACAAATTATCACATTCATGTGTGGATTGTGGAATCGTGACCATGCCAGCGTGGAAACCCTCTGTCAACCCGGTGACCAACCACTGCACCCAGGCCGGGTCTGGGTGATCTACGAGTAAGGCAGCTAGGACTGCGGTGCGAGCCCCGCCTAGTCATGCTGGCCCCTTTTGCCTGCAAGCCGAGCCCGGGTGTGCCCTAAAACAGTAAAAACAGACATGCAACAACCTGCAGTTGCTGTAGTTGCAGGAAGAGATGTTGTAATTGTTGCATATCTGCGAGCCACCGAGGTAATGCACCGGACGGCCCAACTTATCCACTGATGGAGCGGGCCTCGAGAAGGTATCTGAGGATGTGGATGGTCTGGCCGCCCCATGCTCCCCATGCTGCCCAAGCCCTGCGCACCATGCGGTGGCGTGAGTGATGGCCTGACAGTGAGCGCACGCTGGGAACTTCAGATTCGCTAAATGACTGCAAAACATCTGCGAATCCTCTAGGCTCCAGTCAGTCACGTTACCATCCTGGCTGAAAGCGGCCGCTGCCATAGCCGAGAAACTTCTATGATAGTCGTAGAAGTGGGTACCACCATACTTGTACGCATACTCAGTGACCCTCAGCAAGTACAGATCGAGCTCCTCCCTTCTCTCCGGCCTGACAGAGCATATCACTTCCCTGTACTTGCTGAAGGCAATAACATACTCATGAATGTTCAATTTCCTTTTCAACCTAGCGTCCTTACTTTTGAGGACCACTGATAACTCTGCACAAGCTACCGTCTTAGTGTCCTCCACATCAAGAGCAGATATCAGAAGTGAAGCCAAGTTAATGTCCTTCCCTTCCAGTATGTCCTTCCTCAGGGCCGCCGGGACAAAATGCACCGGTGACACCCTTGGTGGCCCTGGACGCCTACCTGGGTTGACCTCCACTACTGGGGCAGTCGCTACCGCAGGGGCCGGCCCCTGTGGTGCTACTGGGGCTGCCGCCTCCTGAGTACCCCTCTTCTCAAGAGACTCCAGTCTGCCCATCATGGAGATCATCATGGCATGTAGTTCATTTAGTGTAGCCTGGCTCGAGGTACCCTCCAGAGTGCCAGTAGCATCCTGATCCGCCAAGAGGAGCTTTATATAAGTCCGCTTTACGAGCGGTGGCCGGGAAAGGAATTGCCCTCTTGCACAATTCCTCCATTAGCTTGGCAATCGTCCACGCTCTGTATGCCGCAGAGGAGGACGTCCCTCGCATGGAGCTCCTGCCTGGAGTTTCGGGGATGGACATCGGGTCCTCGATGTCTGAAACGTGAGACATGACCTGTCCGGGCCGAAACGGGTGCCGGGGAAAAAGCAATAATAGTGAGTATCTTGACAAAACTGAAAAACGTGTCCCCCTCAATGACAGCTACTGACTTGACCCCTAATGGAACCACAACAAATCGAAATATCCGATGGACACCTGTAACGCCTGTGGATAACCAAATGAGAACACTTATTACCTCGTACCCCTGACCGTGCCTGAAGTGTGCAAAGGTGTGGACCCTGAAACGAGTGATGACCGCAAGTCGAGTGTACCCCTTGGCATCCCTGATGCCACGTGCAAGGTGACTGACAGTATGTAGGAGAGCGCTATGAAATGCATGACGCGTGAAGCCATGATGTGTATTATGACAGTGAATACCTCCTGACGGCGGGCCAAGATTACAGTACGCACCATCCCTGACTAACTAGCAACTGTCCTGAAGACGTGTCAGCAACCATCGCAGGTAAACGGTCACCCTTGAAGAAGAGTCAAGATAACAGCAACCGTTACCCATGTACCTGGAAATGCTCTGAACGCGTGCCAGACCAACGAATGCACTGTAATCTCTGACGGATTGGAGTCAGACTACTCATGATAACAGCGTCTATGTGATACTGCTACTGTATGTACTATATAAGTTGGTGTAGACCAATATTATGTGAACTGAAAACGGAAGGCGCGAACTGGCCCCACTACCAGGAAAGTGACAACCACACTGTGACATAAGAACAGAAGGGGGAAAAAAAAACAAAAACGAAATTGCCGTGCGGCTAGTACTAACCGAAGCCCCTAGGCGTAGATGCAATGTACAACACAGGAACGTAGCGATCACCTAACCGAAATACACCCAATCTGAAACAAAATAACAACCAGTGTTTCTGAGCTGAAACTAACCACAGAGTTACCTAGCTAGCAAACCTGAAAATGACCCAACTAAACCCCCGCTAGCCCCCCTACTGCCCCACTCCCTGTTGATGTGAACCATGAACGTGTGTGTGAAATACTGGGTATCTATATGTATGAGTACATATATGCGGGGGGAGGGGCATCCACCTTCTCTTTCCTATCATGTGTGTGTATATATATATATATATATATTTTTTTTTATATATATATATATATAATTTATTTATTTATTTATTTTTTTAACTGGTGCAGGTATCCGAGGCCTTTGCCCCCCGAACACCGGTGCACCAGCCAGGAACTATACTTCTTATATCTACACTGCATGTACCCCACTATAAATGCTCTCTTTTTTTTTTTTTTTTTTTTTTTTTTTACTTAATATGTGCATGTGTTTGAGGCCTATGCCCCCCCAAACATCGGTGCACCTGCCAGAATAACACCACCTCCAATACCAACACAGTGTATGCATGAATATAGCACTATACATGTCCCCCCCCCCTTTTTTTTTTTTTTTTTCCGAACCGCAGCACCACCTGCGGTCCGCAGGCGGAACTGCAGCCCGAACCAGCTACTCCCCTGGCCTGCCGACTCCCCTCACCCAGAGACCCAGCGTGTCACGTAAGACGCTGAAACTGTGCGCCCACATGGGACGGCTGCGTGAGAGCGACCGTGTCCAGCCGGTGAGGCCTGCCCCAGCACCCGTTGACCTACGTGAGGTTATACCGCCCCCCCCCCCCCCCCCCCGAGTGCAACGGCAGTCCAACCACGTGTGGATGAGGCGGCGCAGGGAGACTCCGGGTGCCGCGTCTCCCCGCCCACCCCCGCTGCAGCCACGCGCCACAAAATATATGTCTGCATGACCGGCCAGCCTGGCTAAGCTGTCGGTGCCCCCTGAAAGATACTGCCGCCTTGCGGACCTTGGGTGCCGGAGACCGCCCGCCTGAGGGGAGAAAAGCTGCGGCCCAGGGCACCCAAGTGAGTGAACAACCAGCCGGTACTCCGGCACTTACCTGTATTACCAGTCCCACCTGCCTAGCGTACGCAACGAAAATCCCAGCCGATTTTGCCAACCCAGCATACGCCCCTAGGGAGGGGTTGCCGGGGATTAAATATCCTAAGCCCCTCCCACAAATGCAGCCTGATAGGCTTTCTACATATTATGTATATATATAGTGTGTGTGTGTGTATATATGTATATAACTGCTTTTACACTAACAGGCCATTATACGCTTTAAACAGTAAATACGTAGAACAGCGGAGTGCATCTATATTCCACTTTTTTTACAGTAATACGCCCCAGTAAGGTTGCACCAGAAATAAGCGTAACAATCTAGTACGGATGTCTTTTAATGCCTGCAGTGATGTGGGCTTGAGGTCAATGGATTTTCCCTGTGCTGATCTGTATTGTCAGTAACACTGATTAGTGACCACACAGTGTCTGCTCTCTCACACACAATGCCCGTCTTCAGCAATGGCTGTCGAATATATAGGGCTATGACATCACAGGGCTCACTGGCTGCTGACAGGCTGCATGCTGCCATGTGATTCATGGTGATCCCGCTTACCCACTTTCCCAGACTTACTTACATGTGTAGCTGCCATTTTAGCCCCCCAGCCCGCACAAAATGTAGCGAATGAAGCGATTTGTTACCACAAAGCGCGAGGAAATTTGGATTCATTCAGAATAAAAATTTTCAGGAAATTCGGAACGAATTCGACTTTGTCCGCTTCGGTTCGTCCATCTCTAGTGGAGACCATGGAAAGTTTTTAGAAGTACTACTCAGTAGTCCCGTTATTTTGGACATACTGAAGTGGTAGTATTGGTTGGAGTAACTAGAAACAGTTAACCTCGGATCCTAAAAAGCAGGGTATATTGAAGGTTTGGATGTGATGGAGTGAATGTAAAGAACTGTAACCCCTTAAGGACCAGGCCAATTTTCACTGTAGGACCAGAGCGTTTTTTGCACATCTCACCACTGGCACTTTAAGCATTAATAACTCTGTGCTTTTACCTTTCATTCTGATTCCCAGATAGTTTTTGCCGACAGTTTGCGCTGAAACTGATGTTCCGTGAACCTGCAGGACAGCTTGAATATCTTTGGAACTTGTTTGGGGCTGCTTATCCATAATCTGTACTATCCTGCGTTGACAACTTTCATAAATTTTTCTCTTCTGTCCACGGACAGGGAGATTAGCTACAGTGCCATGGGTTGCAAACTTCTTGATAATGTTGCTCACTGTGAACAAAGGCAAATCTAGATCTCTGGAAATGGACTTCTAACCTTGAGATTGCTGATATTCTCCCACAATTTTGGTTCTCAAGTCCTCAGACAGTTTTCTTCTCTTTCTGTTGTCCATGCTTAGTGTGGAACACACAGATGCACAATGCAAAGACTAAGTGAACTTCTCTCCTTATTTATCTGCTTTCAGGTGTGATTTTTATATTGCCCACACCTGTTACTTTCCCTATGTGAGTTTAAAGGAGCATCACGTGCTTGAAACAATCTTATTTTTCCACAATTTTGAAAGGGTGCAAATAATTTTGTCCAGACCTTTTTTGGAGTTTGGCGTGACATTATTTCCAATTAGCTTTTTTTCTAACCCTTTTTTGGTTTAGTTCCAATACACACAAAGGGAATAAACGAGTATAGCAAAACATGTGTTACTGCACTCCTTTTCTGCGAAAAAATACTTAATTTTCTTGAAAATTCTCAGGGGTACCAACATTTATGGCCATGACTGTATATATAAAGTTGTATACCTCTCCATTCACAGATTGCATATTTTGCTGTTAGTTGTTTTTCTGCTATTATCAAAAATGCAATAAATGTGCTTTTAACTGCAATTGCACAAATTCCAGTAAAAAATTTGTACTTTTTACATCAATTTAGGAAAATCACAGCAAAAAATTTAGCTTGAATATACATAGCCTGATAACTTAAAATTTTCATAAAACCTCAATTGTGATTTATAGGTCAAATCGCTTTCTCCTCATGGCAATGTTTTTCTAAAAACATACTTTGAATAAGAAAATGTATCAAATGTAGTGTGAACTAACAGTTTAAAGGGGTACTCCACCCCCTAGACATCTTACCCCTTATCCAAAGGATGGGCATGATGTCACACGGGGGGTGGAGTCGTGACATCACGATACTCTGTCCCCGTGGTCGGGAGGCATAATACTGAGAGCCTGCAGCGCTTCCAGTAGTGCTTACAGGTGGGTGTTGCATGCTAGATTGCGGGGGTCCCCAGCAGTGGGACCCCCGCGATCAGACATCTTATCCCCTATCCTTTTGGATAGGGGATAAGATGTCTTGAGGCTGGAGTACCCCTTTAAGGGTATTCCAACTATTTGACATTCATCCCCTATCCTGTGGGTGTGAGCAGCTAGAGATGGTCAAGAATGGGAGACTTGAGACCCTGTTCTTCAAATTGCTGGTAGTCCTAGTAGTAGCAATCATACTTATATGCCATATCCTGGTAATATACCCCTTTAGCTTAGTTTCTACTGGCATCTGCAAAGATTTTTTTGCAAGATCTTGTTGCTAATGTGGTAATTTCTTCTAGAGGTGGCTACTGCTGTAGGTGCAATGCTTTCTCCTGTCCGCTGTGGCCAATAACCCCACCCTTCCCCAGATAACTCTGCTCCTTCTATAAATATTTATCCCCTCCTCCTCCACATGTCTGTGAAGGGGGCGCAATTATCGTCTAAAGCAGACAGTAGAAAGCATTGCACATAAAGCAGCAGCCGCCTCCAGTGCAGTTAAGAAGAAATGACCATAGTAGCAACAAAAAGGTTATCTCCTGAACAACTGCACCGATTGTAACCTGGTAAGAAGTATTAGAAACAGGGTCAACCGCTAATTCAGTCTACCTGCATAGTCAGGATGGTGCAGGTGACCCGACTTTGTTTCCCTTTTAACTATTTAGTGTGCATGGGGATAGTCCCGCTGCCTCCTGTTCTAGGATGACATCAGAAACAGGATTGAGGCCTATTGAGTTTAAACTTGCAATAAATACTGGAGGGAAATGTATCAAAACCTGTGTAGAGGGAGAGTGGTGCAGTTGCCCATGACAACCAATCAGATTGCCTCTTTCATTTCATTTCTTTCAAGGCCTCTAAAACATGAAATAAGCATCTGGTTGCTATTGGCCAGAGCACCACTCCTTCTTTACACAGGTTTGGATAAATCTCTTCTGCTGTTTGTAAACTCTGTACAAAAGTAAAGCCTGCATATGTGTCAACAAACACTTTCCCCCGAAAATTAAAATAAAACAGATATTTAAGTTGTGAGAAGTGAATAAGCGAAATCTATAGCTTTGAGCAGAGAATTAAATACTTTTCAGTTATTATTTTCCATTAGGGGGATATTTGTCTTTGAAAGAGAGTCAAAAAAATGATATGCTAATAATATCCACAGTTTTATAGTTGTCATCAAAATGTTGAAATGGAGGTAAACTAATGTAAAATAGCCTTGAAGAAAAAAAACTAAAAAGATTAGCATGCATTTTATTTAAGAAGTGAGATTACTCATGATAAATATGTACACTCTAAATTTTACAGATACTTGAAAAGACAGCAACAGCTCAATCTTCTACTAAATCTTATTTGGAATAATCATCTATGGTCAGTTCATCTTTAATAAGAAAGAAATGATTGTGGAATGTAAATTTTATTGTATAAAATGTTTATACTACTAATCCTGTTGCTCCACTAACTGCATGAATGTACCAAAAGTGGTGTTAAAATATGGGCCAAGACTGACAAGACTTTATGAACATTTTTTGGGGTGAGCAGTAATAATGAAATAGATCCTTTTATTTTGTCATTAGCATTCTACATTGATATTGACCCTTTTAAATCATTTGGTAATCCTAAAGTGCAAATAATTCAAAGGCATTCTGTCATCTCTAGATCATGCTTAAGTGTCAAAAAGGCTGTGTTGAGCTGCAGCATGTACAGCTCTTCCCTCTCCAACCCCTCCCTGCTTGTCTTCCAGCATTGAGCCCAGTACATCAGTAAGGCAGGGAGGGGGAAGTAGGCATGCATCCTGTGGCTCAACATGGGTTTAAAAGGGTTGCCCAGCATTAGAAAAACTCTTCTTTCTTGCAAAAATGGCACCACTTCTGTCCACAGGTTGTGACTTTCATTGCAGCTCTGCTCGTTTAACGTTAATGGGACTGAGCTGTGGTACTGCACGCCACCTGTGAAAGAGTGGTAAAGATTTATTCAAAATTCTGGTTCAAATTGTGCTAAAAAAAGGGGAGCACAGGCCATGTACTAAGTTTATCTTTTGAACTACTTTTCCCCACCCTAGACAGTTTTTTAAATATTTTTCTACAAAAAAAAGGACATAAGGGGAGAGGAGTTATCAAAACTTGTGCAGAGGAAAATTTGACCAGATGACCATAGCAACCAATTAGATTGCTCCTTTAAAAAAAAAAAAAAAAAAAAAAAAGCCCTCTGAAAAATAAAGTAATCTGGCTTATACTAATGCACCCTTTTATCTTGCTGGGTAGCATTAGGGTTTCACCTGTGAGGCCTGCTATAAATGAACCAACCAGGGTGGGGCTTGTAGCTTGTCTACTCCCTCCCATTGTATGTGTGCTTAGATTCCCACTGGAGGTGACTGAGGAGCAATCTGCAAGTCGGGCCTATGGCTGCTGTAATTTGGTTCCTGGTTTTATTTATCTGGCCAGGTAGGTTAGTTGATAGGACCCGCACCATTTGAGAAACCTTGGCATGGTGTGCGGGCTCAAGTGTGTCCTTCATATAAGGATATACTGGCTAATGTCTCAATTTTACATCACTTTTGAGGGTTAGCCAATGTCATTGTGATCCATAGGTGCAGGTCCTCCACTCCAACGTAGGTGCACAAATGCACTTGGAGTTGAGCACCTTGTATCACCTTAGATCACATCAATGTAAGTGCTGTGGGAAACTAGTCAGCTTTTACGCTGCACAGGTTTTGATAAATCTGCCCAATAGTTAAGTTAGGTTCAAAATGTTGTAAAACCATCCAAAGGGTATCTTTAAAAAAACATTTAATTAGAAAGATGTGCAAAGGGTATCACACAGCGTGCAAAAAAAAAAACGAAACAGTTTTTGCCTGTCTGGTATAGGTTGTCAAAATTTACCCCAAAGTATGTTTCTTAGGGCCGGACTGGACTTCCGGGAAAATTCAGTGCTTGGCCACCCAACGTGGGCCAGCCACCCAGTTACACTATCACACAAGGTCCTGATACTAGTATCAGTAACTTATATGCAGCAGCCACGAAATAGCAGAGCTAAGAGCACTCCAGCCAGTGTCGAACCCATGCTATGGCAAGAACTGCCTTTCTACTTACCCACATAGCTACTTACCTATCTACCTGGCTACCTACCAACCTACCTACATAGCTGGCTACCGACCTACCTACCAACATGGCTATATTCCTAGCTCCTACTTTTTTACCTACCTGGCTAGTTACTTACCTAGGTAACTACTTACCTATGAAGCTTGCTACCTACTCACCTGGCTAGCTACCTATCTACAAACATATTTTCTAATTGGGGATTGATTTACCTATGTGGGAACTACCTAATGAGGGACCTAACTGCTGTGGGATATACCTACTTAATGGGGGATATTTTTATTCTACTCAATTTTACTGTGCAGGACACCAAGGGGGGCATTAATACAGTTTGGGTGCTTATAGATGAGATTGTATTGAGGAGAGGAAGGGCACTGGGAAAAAATGTGGAGTCTAACAAGTTTGTCTTGCAGAGATTATGTTTTGGCTGGAAGACGGCATCATGGCAGTCTGAGCCGGATAAGGAAGAAAAGGAAAGAAGACAATGCTGATCATAAAATATGTCAATTGTGGCTTACTTAATTTAACTGCATGGTACAGGGGGTGGGGGTGGTCAGTAACAGTATGATCGTGATAATCATGGGGGAATATTTTCTCCTTGTATACTGGTAATATTGGTCTTTGTATACAGAATTTGGGCAGTAACTATATGATGGTAATTGAATGGTGATGATATTTCTCTGGTATTATTGGTAATAAAGATCTTAGTATATAGGATATGCCCAGTAACAGTGTGATATGTATGTTGATAATATTTCTCCTTGTATACTGTTGTTATTGGTAATACTGGTCTCTGTATACAGGATATGGTCAGTAACAGTTTGATGGTAATATATGTATGGTGATAATATTCCTTCTAGTATACCTGTATTATTGGTAATATTGTTTCAGTATACAGGATTTGGTAAGTAACAGTATGATGGTAAAATGCATGGGGGAATATTTCCTCCTTGTATACTGGTATTATTGTTAATATTGGTCTAAGTATACTGGATTTCTACATGCAATGCTTTGGTTCCAACAAAGAACCTTTTTCAAGCATGGCCACCATTTTTCCCTATAAAGCAATGTTGCGGCATTTACATATTTGAATCTGTGGACTGTGATTGGGTCTTGGACGCTGGCACCATTTAATTGAAATATTTGGCGAGGTAGTGCTGTATTCCTTCTGTGTTGTGTGTGTGTGTGTATATATATTATTATGCAATATATATAATAATTTATTTCAAGGGCTGTTTTTTTATCCCCAGTCTGGTCCTGATGTTCCTTATTGAATTTTTCTACTTTAATGCATTTGCTCTGATGAGAAGGAGAGGGCATTGTATAATCTGACAAAAAAATCTTTTCATAAAAGGCAAAAAAAAAATCCTTTCTAAATGTGTCCTATTTAAATAGACTTGCAACATCCATGCATAATGTAAGGTAAAACATTAATGTAAAATTTCCTTTTATATGATGGTTTAAGATAGTGTATATGCTTGGGTGGATTATAGGGCTTAAAAAAAACTCCTCCTGCAGGCAACTAATTGTTAGACTCTGTTGAAAGAGCAGACAGTGCTTTCAAGTAGAGGACAAATTGCTTAGCAACCAATTGTAAGTAACCCTAGATTAGTCTTAACTGCTGGTCCTCAAGACAGCCTGCTAATGACTTTTTTGACATGCTCTTGGAACATCTTAGCACTATTGCATCTATAATTTTGGATCTATATTTTAAGTTTTCTACGATTTACGGAATAAAGTTTAATTTGTACATTGAGAACAGAGCATGGAAAAGCACTGTTGACGGTCATAAGATCACTGAAAAAACACAGACAATATAGTAAACAAAATTTGATACCACATAAAATTGTGAACTGATTATATTGTCTTTGAATTTTATCATTATTGATATACCTTATCAATCGGGTAGAGAAAGACTCCACCCTCACAAATGGTTATGTTGGGTGCTCAAGTGAATGGGTTCTTCCCTCCTGATAAACAGTCGGATATGTTAACTTTTAGTTGCCTGATCATTTCATTTTCAGGGAGATAAACTATTGCCAGGGGAGTCTGGCAGCAGCTCATCTCATGCCCATCTCCCACAATTCAGAACAAATGGATGCTTGACTGTCTGAGCATTCATGTGTCTGGTGGAATCGGGAGAGGTAGCTCATGACTGAACACTGACTACTGTATGGTATTTCAATGTCTTTGTAAGTACACAATAAATCGATGACCCTGGAAAAACCAGGGTCACAATAACCCTTATTTTAATTCCCATGACTCTATAGTCATCAAGCCCTCAGACAAGGGTGGTAATATAGTGCTATTAGACAGAGCTCAGTACGTTGATATGGTCATGAACTTATCTGAAAGATGAAATACTTCCATCTGACCCTACTAATATATACCTTGATAGGTTTAGGAAGTTGTTGGCCGTGGCAATAGACAAATCTCTCACCTCAGAATCTGAGTTTAAATTTATATACAAACTGCACCCCTCTGTGGCCACGTTTTATGCACTCCCCAAGACCCACTAACCCAATTAGGGGATGCCCTATTGTGTCAGGGAATGATTGCCAGACACAAGGGGCAAGTGTGTATTTGGACAAAGTTCTAGCACCGTTTGTCACCTCACTACCCTCACATTTATGGGACACACAAGACACTTTGGCCAAAATTCACAATATCACTGTCACAGACTCTATGATTTTAGCCAGCATTGATGTTGAGAGTTTATATAGTCATATCTGTCAGGAGCTAGGCTTGGAAGCTGTCAAACATTTTTTGAGCACTTATTTTTTGGAGCGCAATGATTTTGTTTATTCACTTTTGGAATTTGTGTTGGCACACAATTCTTTTATTTTTAATGGGAAGTACTATCACCAAACACAAGGCACTGCAATGGGGGCGTCATGTGGACAGAATTATGCAAACCTTTTTTTAGGGTGGTGGGAGGACACGATTGTTTTTGGTGACACATATTATTTTGGGGACATTATATTGATGACGTGCTTATTTTGTGGGATGGTGATGGAGCACTGTTTACGGGCTTTATTTCTGCACTGAATAATAATGACATTGGAATGTTATTAAAGTACGAGATTGGAGGCCTGGCCATAAACTTCCTTCATTTAAATATGTTGATGAAAAGCATCTGCAAATGACTAAATACAGAAAACCAACATCAGCCAATTTGCTTTGACATTGGAATAGCTGGCATCCAGGGTCATTAAAGAAGTGCATCCCTATTGGCCAGTATTTAGGGGCCAAGAGAAATTGCTCAGAGGAAGTATCATTTCAAGCAGAATGCAACAGAGGGGTTACCCCAGAAAACACCTTAAAGCTGCCTATCATAGGGCAATAAGGAGTGAGAGAATAGATCTTCTCACACAGAGATGCCGTGACAACAGTTTATACGATGTATAGGGACATATGACAGACATACTAACGATCATGACTATACTAAGTAAACATTGGCACCTTCTATACAGGGATCCTTAATTGAAAGATGTAGTCAGTAGAAAACCTAATGTGACTTTCCAACAAGGACCCAACTTACGAGATATATCTCAGACAGGAAGAAAGGCCTCCGAATTGGTTGACGAGCAAAACAACAGGCTCATTTGGGTGTGGTAATTGGTGTTTTTGCAAGTATTTACCGAAAACCAAAAAGTTTAAAAACCCAGTGGACGAGCGAGAATATGAGATAAGGCAATTTATTAATTGTAAGACGAAGAACATCATATATGCTGCTCAATGTGGCTGTTCAAATTGTATGTGGGTAAGACCACTCGGGTTCAGGTGATGTATTTGCCAACATCTCAGTAACATAAGAACTGTTGCAGAGACATCTGTAGCCAGATATATGCATGCAGTCCATGGGAATAAACCGCTCGATCTCCAATTTATATACAATATAAACATCCATATGCGCGTCCCCAGATATAATGCGCGCTCACGAGGTGAGCACGCATCATACCCGGTGGGTCCTGGTTGCTATAAGCAGATCGGGCTGATGTCCGGTATTAACATTTTAGACGCCGTGATCAAAGTTGATTGCCACATCTAAAAGTGAAAGTAAAAGCATCCCGACTGCTCAGTCGGGCTGATCGGGACCATCGCGATAAAATCGCAATGTCCCGATAAGCTAGGACGCAGCAGGAGGGTGGCTTACCTGCCTCCTGCGTGTCTGATGGTCGATTGATTGCTCCAAGCCTGAAATCCAGTCTTGAGCAATCAACCGCCGATAACACTAATCAATGCAAAGCTATGGCTTTGCAGTGATCTGTGCAAAAGATCAGTGTGTGCAGTGTTATAGGTCCCTATGGAAGATATAACACTGCAAAAAAAGTAAAAAAAAAAAAAAAAAAAAAAAAAAAAAGTAATAAAGATCATTTAACCCTTTCCCTAATAAAAGTTTGAATCACCCCCCTTTTCCCATAAAAAAAAAACAGTAAAGGAATTGAGGCTCAGGGTCTTGAATAATGGTTTTGAAACAATTTATTTTTATTAAATGTATTAATACAATTTGGTCAAAATGTAATGTGTGTGCCGTGACTCACAGGGCCCTTGTGGGTCAACGGAACCACAAGATAACAATAACTAATCAATCTGCCAAAAAATACATTTAAAATATAAGAAAATAAAAACAGTCTAAGAAAATAGACTCTGAAAATACATAAATAAATTGTAGCCACACGTCTGTGGATATCCAGCCGAAAATAGTATATAGGTTGTACACGTCTAAAAAATAATCCCAAGGGATGTGGCAGCAATGATTATAATGTTATAAACGTGCAAGGTGATATTGTAGAGAAATTGTGCAATAGTAGATATCCGTTGGTAACAGTAACAGCATAAGTCTGCAGTATGGAGATAATTTCCTGGCTCTCTGTATAGGAGCCCGCTACTTGAGACTCGGCCATCTCAATATATGTAGTGATGTGATGTATTTGAAAGTAGGTACAATGATGGTAATAGACTGCAGATTATGTAACAATAGAACAAGTATCCCCGCTCTCTAGGCAGAGAGCTCGCTACTAGACTCTGCAGTCTCACACTTATGTAGCGGTATAGGTGGGCTTCAGAATAGGGGACTGCAGCGCTTCAAATGTACACTCGCAAATATGGTACCTTTATAGAAGAAAGTCCCGGCTTGTGTGCAGAAAGATGTCACTGTTAGAGACTCGGCCGTCTCAATTTATACAGCAGTAGTAGTAGCAATGGTAAGTCTGGTCTTTTAAGAAGGCTGTAGTGGTTAAAAACAACCTTCTTTAAAGATCTGCTATAGTGGAGCAAAAAAGTATTAAGTCAGCCACCAATTGTGCAAGTTCTTCTATTTAAAAAGATAGGAGAGGCCTGTAATTTTCATCATAGGTATACCTCAACTATGAGAGACATAATGAGAAAAAAAAAATCATAAAATCACTGTCTGATTTTTAAAGAATTTATTTGCAAATTATGGTGGAAAATAAGTATTTGGTCAAGCAAGCAAGATTACTGGCTCTCACAGACCTGTAACTTCTTCTTTAAGAGTCTCCTCTGTCCTCCACTCGTTCCCTGTATTAATGGCACTTGTGTGAACTTATTAGTATAAGACACCTGTTCACAACCTCAAACAATCACACTCCAAAGAGCTGTCACCTGTCTGGGAAGACTGAATCTGCAATAGGTAAGCAGCTTTGTGTGAATAAATAAACTGCGGGAGAAATTATTAGAAAATGGAAGACATACAAGACCACTGATAATCTCCCTTGATCTGGGGCTCCACACAAGATGTCACCCCGTGGTGTTAAAATGATCACAAGGACGGTGAGCAAAACTCCCAGAACCACACGGGGCGGGGGGGGGGGGGGGGGGGTCAAAGCAACAAAGGCTACCATCAGTAACACACTACGCCGCCAGGAACTTGAATCATGCAGTGCCAGACGTGTCCCCTGCTAGAACCAGTACATGTCCTTGCCCGTCTGAAGTTTGCTAGAGAGCATTTGGATGATCCAGAAGAGTATTGGGAGAATGTCATATGGTCAGATTAAACCAAAGTAGAACTTTTTGGTAAAAACTCAACTCGTCATGTTTGGAGGAGAAAGAAAGCTGATTTGCATCCAAAGAACACCATACCTACTGTGAAGCATGGGGGTGGAAACATTATGCTTTGGGGATGTTTCAAGTAAAGGAAAGAATGAATGGGGCCATGTTTGGTGAGCTTTTGAGTAAAAACTTACTTACATCAGCAAGGGCATTGAAGATGAAATGTGGCTGGGTCTTTCAGCATGACAATGATCCCAAACACACCACCCGGGAAATGAAGTAGTGGCTTCGTAGGAAGCATTTCAAGGTCCTGGAGGGGCCTAGCCAGTCTCCAGATCTAAACCCCATAGAAAACCTTTGGAGGGAGTTGAAAGTCTGTGTTTCCCAGCGACAGCCCCAAAACATCACTGCTCTAGAGGAGATCTGCATGGAGAAATGGGCCAAAATACCAGCAAGTGTGTGTGAAAACCTTGTAAAGACTTACAGAAAACGTTTGACCTCTGTCATTGCCAACAAAAGGCCTCACTGTTTTTGCCCCACTGTAAGTTTAATCTTTACCACTAGAGACTCTCTCTTAGGCCTGTATCCACCTTTTCCAGCCCACCGGAGCACTTGAAAGCTGAACTAATTTATGCAGGATAAAGTCAGCAATTGCCGAGCCAAGAAGTTTGTGACAAATTGAATCACTGTAACTTCGCTCATCTCTAATTACCATACCCTCATATATGATTTATCATGTCATAGTGTATCATTGGAGGAGAAATGGTGGAATTGTGTGTGGATATAGTATGAATACTCATACTAATGATACTTATGAAATCATGGCAAAGTATATCCTGTAGACAACTGTTACGCCGAGTGCTCCGGGTCCCTGCTCCTCCCCGGAGCACTTGCGGCGTGTCTCTCTCTGCAGCGCCCCCGTCAGACCCGCTAACCGGGAGCGCTGCACTGACATTGCCAGCGGGGATGTGATTCGCATAGCGGGACGCGCCCGCTCGCGATTCGCATCCCAAGTCACTTACCCGTCCCGGTCCCCGGCTGTCATGTTCTGGCGCGCGCCAGCTCTCTAAGATTTAAAGGGCCAGTGCACCAGTGATTGGTGCCTGGCCCAATCAGTCTAATTAGCTTCCACCTGCTCCCTGTCTATATCACCTCACTTCCCCTGCACTTCCTTGCCGGATCTTGTTGCCTTGTGCCAGTGAAAGCGTTTAGTGTTGTCCAAAGCCTGTGTTCCAGATCTCCTGCTATCCTCATTGACTACGAACCTTGCCGGTTTCCCCGACCTTCTGCTACGTCTGACTTTGCCTCTGCCTAGTCCTTCTGTCCCACACCTTCTCAGCAGTCAGCGAGGTTGAGCCGTTGCCGGTGGATAGGACCTGGTTGCTACCGCCGCAGCAAGACCATCCCGCTTTGCGGCGGGCTCTGATGAAAACCAGTAGCAACCCTAGAACCGGTCCACCGACACGGTCCACGCCAATCCCTCGCTGACTCAGAGGATCCACATCCAGCCTGCCGAATCGTAACAATAACTCTGTATATCATGTTGAAGTAAAATAATGTACCCTGCCTCATACTATACTGACATACCTCTATTTGGAATCAAATTATATCATTCTTGTATTGATTTGGGGTACTGCTTGATAATCAATATATGAGCCATTGGAGGATCCAGGGAGGCTGATTACATAACTGGCATGCACAGTAGAATCTATTTCAGCGTTGGAGTCTAAGGATGATAAAAAGAACAGTGCGTGTGCGCACGCTCTGAACACCAACGGACATGCGCAATACGGCCCATTAATCAGTTAGAACCCAAACAGGAAGAACGAGACAGTATGCATGCACATACAGGAAACCGGGATAGGTCCGTACGGTACATGCGCAGTATGTGACAATGTCACTGATAGACGCATACACACAAATTGTGATGTGGATGTGATTCCAGATGAGTATAGGTGGAGGAAGACAATAGGAACAGGACAGCGGCGCATTAGAGTGATGGAGGAAGAAGGTGATTGGATGGATATGGTCATGATGGATTAATGAACAGGTGATCGGTAAGTAAAAGGAAGTCAATGATACATAGTAACATAATAACATAGTAACATAGTTTTATAAGGTTGAAAAAAGACCAGAGTCCATCACCTTCAACCTATATCCCTAATGAGTCCCTACTGAGTTAATCCTGAGGAATGCACCCTAGTTGGGAAACACTGACTTAGGGTATGTTCACATGGCTGAATGTCTGCGCAGATTTCTGCGGGAGTATTCCGCATGGACATTCCGCTGCAGCACGGTCCCATTGATTTCAATGGGATTCTGCTGCATTGTGAACACAGCAGAATTTCTGCAGCAATGTCCGCAAAAATTGCTGCAGAAAGGAAAGACATGCCTACTCTTTCTGTGGATTCTGTTCGGAAATGCATTGTCGTCTATGAGACAGCGCATTTTAGAGTGGTACTCATGTTTTCCGGGCGGATAGTCCACACATAATCTGCCATGTGAACATAGCCTTAGGGGTCTGGGTAGGGGACAGAGAAGTGTAAAGGGGACTTGGGGTCTGGGAAGGGTGGGGGGGGGGGGGGGTAGAGGAGCATGGAGAGGACTGTAGGAGGACGGAGGGGTCTGGAGGAGGACAGTGCAGGAGTGGGATTCAGCTGAACTGAGAAGAAACAGTGTGTTACAGTATTATTATAACAGGCACAGTGTGTGGCAGGTTATATTCACGGTGCAGTGCCAGTGTGTGGTGGGGTATACTTAAACGGGACAGTGTGTGTCAGTATTATATTCATGGGGTACAGTGGGTGTCAGTATTAAAGTCAGAGGCATAGTTTGCAGCGGTTTTATATTTAGAGGGCACAGTGTGTGTCAGTATTATATTCAGGGGGTACAGTGTGTGGCAGTATTATATTCCACAGGGGGTGGCAGTATTATATTCAGGGGCAGAGAAGACGTTACTCAGGTCACTGACATCACTGTGTATTCTCCTGACTGTCCCATCACTGCTGTAGTCACTTGTAATTTCTGCAGTTATGATGGGAGAAACTGTACTTCAATCTGTGGCTCTCCAGCTGTTGCAAAACTACAGCCAGCTCCTATAATGCCTGAGACTCTCCAGACTGGATGGGAGTTGTAACTTTGCAACAGCTGGAGAGCCACTTGAACAGAGGTGATCGATGAAGGTTCCACCAGTCAGACCGCCATCCAAAAAAATGGGCTGCTTAGTTTAAAAAATGTTTACATCGCAACCCTGTGCTTCCCAGCTACACCCCGGGCTCTTTTTTTTAAATTTATTTTTTTTATAAAGTTTTATGTTTTTCACAAAAAATACCAATCACAAAATTTCACCTTAAAGCAAATTATTATTACCCTCCCTAACCCCAATTCCCCCTCCCCTCCCTTCCCCCCCTCCCCTTCAGTCTGGCACCAATACTAATCTTCTCCTTTTTCTGCTCACCATTTCCACATTGACCATTTTTTCCTGACTTTCTCCTCCTTCCTTTTTCCTTTACTAGCAAGTAGCTCATATGTTTTTACTTTATTTACCAAACCTATCCACTCTTCAGTAGATGGGGGTTTATCTGAAATCCACCTTCCAAGGATACACATCTTTGCCAACCCACTTAGTTTACTTCTCATTTCATTCTTTACCCCACTAACTCCGCTTTCCCCCATTATTACCGATAGCGCATTGAGTTGTAGTTTTACACAGAAGCTTTCCTCAATTTTAGCAGTAATGTTTCCCCAAAATTTCAGGATCTCGGGACAACCCTAACACATATGAAACAGGTCTGCCTCCCCCACTGTACACTTAAGGCAGATAGGGTCATTTATATATCCTATCTTCCACAAGAACCTTGGTGAGTA
The DNA here is from genome assembly GCF_029499605.1 of Hyla sarda. NCBI lineage: Eukaryota > Metazoa > Chordata > Amphibia > Anura > Hylidae > Hyla > Hyla sarda. Next base: position 157,590,790 of record NC_079192.1, read on the forward strand.
ATGCAATCTATGGAGCATTTTAAACAGGGAAATCCGATGGTTTTGATTTGGTATTGATTTTTTGATGTTACAGAAGGCGTTCAACCAGGCTTCTCTGCTTATCTCCCCTAAATCCATTTCCCTTTACATTTATTACACCCCAGGCTCTGACGTCACATCACTTATGTGTAGAGTCTGCTGGCGTGAATGCATTTGTGTATTTATGCCTTATTGAGGAAGAGTGTGGGGACCCGTGCACCACTACTGAGCACGAACTGGGCCTGTAGCCTCTGGAGCAGAGCAGGGAGCTGCTGCTGTGAGTTCAAAAAGTGTAACACACTGACAAGAAATGTATGTTTATTTAGTATATAGAAGATTTAAGACACATAATATCCAGTGCTCGAGTCCTGCAGGAACGCATGGCAACGATGTTCCTGCACTTTTTTCACAACAGAAACTTTGTTCCCATTGCAGGTGTCCTGCAGGACTGGCTGTGTCTGTGCCCATTTACTGTGAAATAAAGATCAGTGACAGGAGGCAGAAAAGCTGCTCCTCCCATGCACTGAAACGTCCCGTCCCCCCTGTGCAGCAGAAGCCACTGGCCGAGGCCCCTCCCCCATATCATAATGCCGTACAGATAGGGCATTATGACATTTAGTCCCTGACTGAAAATGTGCCTAGCCGGGTGGAATGTCAGTCAAAGGATCACCTGAGTCACCTGGCTACAGGGCTGGACTGTGGCAGCTCCCGGGGCTTCTCCTGCACAGCTGGGCATTACAGCGAGTCCATTGTGCAGGAGAAGAGAGGAGCACACAGGCGATCAGGTCCCATAGCTGCTCCAGGTAGACAACACATTAGGGGGCGGGGCCTGATAGTACTGAAGTATGTAGGCAGTGATAATGTAATGGAGAGGGATATTATAGACATGTGACTGTATATAGGTGGTAGTGGAGGGATGCTATGTACATGTGACTGTAGGTGGTAGTGTAGCGATGCTATGTACATGGGACTGTATATAGGTGGTAGTGGAGGGATGCTACGTATACTGCTCAAAAATATAAAGGGAACACTAAGAAAACACATCCTAGATATGAATGAATTAACTAATCGTATGAAATACTTTTTTCTTTACATAGTTAAATGTGCTAACAACAAAATCGCACAAAAATTATCAATGTAAATCAAATTTATCAACCCATGGAGGTCTGGATATGGAGTCACACTCAATATCAAAGTGGAAAATCACACTACAGGCTGATCCAACTTTGATGTAATGTCCTTAAAACAAGTCAAAATGGGGCTCAGTAGTGTGTGTGTGGCCTCCACGTGCCCGTATGACCTCCCTACAATGCCTGGGCATGCTCCTGATGTGGTGGCGGATGGTCTCCTGAGGAATGTCCTCCCAGACCTGGACTAAAGCATCCGCCAACTCCTGGACAGTCTGTGGTGCAACGTGGCGTTGGTGGATAGAGCGAGACATGATGTCCCAGATGTGCTCAATCGGATTCAAGTCTGGGGAACGAGCGGGCCAGTCCATAGCATCAATGCCTTCCTCATGCAGGAACTTCGGACACACTCCAGTCACATGAGGTCTAGCATTGTCTTGCATTAGGAGGAACCCAGGGCCAACCTCACCAGCATATGGTCTCACAAGGGGTCTAAGGGTCTCATCTTGGTTCCTAATGGCAGTCAGACTACCTCTGGCAAGCACATGGGGGGGCTGTGCGCCCCCCCAAAGAAATGCCACCCCACACCATTACTGACCCACCGCCAAACCGGTCATGCTGGAGGATGTTGCAGGCAGCAGAACGTTTTTGATGGCGTCTCTTGACTCTTTCACGTGCTCAGTGTGAACTGGCTTTCATCTGTGAAGAGCACAGGGTGCCAGTGGAGAATTTTCCAATCTTGGTGTTCTCTGGCAAATGCCAAACCTCCTTCACAGTGTTAGGCTGTAAGCACAACCCTACCTGTGGACATCAGGCCCTCATACCACCCTCATAGGGTCTGTTTCTAACCCTCTGAGTGGAGACATGCACATTTGTGGCCTGCTGGAGGTCATATTGCAGGGATCTGGCAGTGATTCTCCTGCTCTTCCTTGCACAAAGGCAGAGGTAGCGGTCCTGCTGCTGCGTTGTTGCCCTTCTACGGCCTCCTCCACGTCTCCTGATGTACTGGCCTGTCTCCTCGTACTGCCTCTATGCTCTGGACACGCAGACAGACACAGCAAACCTTCTTGCCACAGCGTGCATTGATGTGCCATCCTGGGTGAAAAAAATTCAAGAACAGAGGGCCAAAGCCCGGGGCACAAGATCCCTTTAAGGAAAAAAAAAACCCTTTTTATTTAATTTATAAAATTTTACCTTTATTGTGTTATTCTTAAAACAAATTGAATTGATTGACTGATAATAAAAAATGCAGCAATACTGTGCCAGGCATAAAGATGTATTATGGGATAAACCCACACCTAAGCTATCACTGGGGGTCTGCAGAACCCCCATACTGGACTAAGTATGTGCTTATTTAAAAACCATGATTACCGTCCTCTACTAGTTTCATTGCAACAGCACCGGCCTCAGGAGGAATGACTGGCAAACACCTCTCCACGTGTTTCCATCAGCCTTATATGCGCTTGGTATGCGGCGTCCTCAATCAGTGCCCTATTCGGCTGTCATCTTTCAGCGGCGGCGTTGCAAGATGACAGCCGAATGTGACATCACTGCCGCACAGGTAACCAGTAATTCCATTGGAGGTCTGAAGACTTTGATAGGATAATTATAGAGCACTGATTGAGGACGCCGCATACCAAGCGCATATAAGGCTGATGGAAACACGTTGAGAGGTGTTTGCCAGTTATTCCTCCTGAGGCCGGTGCTGTTGCAATGAAACTAGTAGAGGACGACAATCATGTTTTTTAAATAAGCACATACTTAGTCCAGTGTAGGGGTACTGCAGACCCCCAGTGATAGGTTAGGTGTGGGTTTATCCCATAATACATCTTTATGCCTGGAACAGTATTGCTGCATTTTTAATTATCAGTCAATCAATTCAATTTATTTTAAGAATAACACAATAAAGGTTACATTTTATAAATTAAATTAAGGTTTTATCTTTCCTTAAAGGGATCTTGTGCCCCAGGCTTTGGCCCAGGGTTTTTGTTTTTTGATTAATTGTGGTTCCTGACCCACCCTGGGGATTTTTTGTGATTCCATCCTGGATGAGCTGCACTACCGGAGACACTTGTGTGGGTTGCAGACTCCGTCTCAAGCTACCACTAGAGTGAAAGCACCGCCAGCATTCAAAAGTGACCAAAACATCATCCAGGAAGCATAGGAACTGAAAAGTGGTCTGTGGTCACCACCTGCAGTACAACTCCTTTATTGGGGGTGTCTTGCTATTTGACTATAATTTTCACCTGTTGTCTGTTCTATTTGCACAACAGCATGTGAAATTAATTGTCAATCAGTGATGCTTCCTGAGTGGACAGTGTGATTGACTTGGAGTTACATTGTGTTGTTTAAGTGTTCCCTTTATTTTTTGGAGCAGTGTACATGTGACTGTATGTAGGTGGTAGAGTAGTGATGCTATGTACATGTGACTGTATGTAGGTGGTAGGGTAGTGATGCTATGTACATGTGACTGTATGTAGGTGGTAGGGTAGTGATGCTATGTACATGTAACTGTATGTAGGTGGTAGGGTAGTGATGCTATGTACATGTGACTGTAGGTGGTAAAATAGTGATACTATGTACATGTGACTGTATGTAGGTGGTAGAATAGTGATGCTATGTACATGTGACTGTATGTAGGTGGTAGGGTAGTGATGCTATGTACATGTGACTGTATGTAGGTGGTAGAATAGTGATGCTATGTACATGTGACAGTATGTAGGTGGTAAGGTAGTGATGCTATGTACATGTGACAGTATGTAGGTGGTAAGGTAGTGATACTATGTACATGTGACTGTATGTAGGTGGTAAGGTAGTGATGCTATGTACATGTGACTGTATGTAGGTGGTAGAGTAGTGATGCTATGTACATGTGACTGTATGTAGGTGGTAGGGTAGTGATGCTATGTACATGTGACTGTATGTAGGTGGTAGAGTAGTGATGCTATGTACATGTGACTGTATGTAGGTGGTAGGGTAGTGATGCTATGTACATGTGACTGTATGTAGGTGGTAGAATAGGGATGCTATGTACATGTGACTCTATGTAGGTGGTAGGGTAGTGATGCTATGTACATGTGACTGTATGTAGGTGGTAGAATAGGGATGCTATGTACATGTCACTGTATGTAGGTGGTAGGGTAGTGATGCTATGTACATGTGACTGTATGTAGGTGGTAGGGTAGTGATGCTATGTACATGTGACTGTATGTAGGTGGTAGAATAGGGATGCTATGTACATGTGACTGTATGTAGGTGGTAAGGTAGTGATGCTATGTACATGTGACTGTATGTGGTAGAGTAGTGATGCTATGTACATGTGACTGTATGTAGGTGGTAAGGTAGTGATACTATGTACATGTGACTGTATGTAGGTGGTAGGGTAGTGATGCTATGTACATGTGACTGTATGTAGGTGGTAAGGTAGTGATGCTATGTACATGTGACTGTATGTAGGTGGTAAGGTAGTGATGCTATGTACATGTGACTGTAGGTGGTAAAATAGTGATACTATGTACATGTGACTGTATGTAGGTGGTAGAATAGTGATGCTATGTACATGTGACTGTATGTAGGTGGTAGGGTAGTGATGCTATGTACATGTGACTGTATGTAGGTGGTAGAGTAGTGATGCTATGTACATGTGACTGTATGTAGGTGGTAGGGTAGTGATGCTATGTACATGTGACTGTATGTAGGTGGTAGAATAGTGATGCTATGTACATGTGACAGTATGTAGGTGGTAAGGTAGTGATGCTATGTACATGTGACAGTATGTAGGTGGTAAGGTAGTGATACTATGTACATGTGACTGTATGTAGGTGGTAAGGTAGTGATGCTATGTACATGTGACTGTATGTAGGTGGTAGAGTAGTGATGCTATGTACATGTGACTGTATGTAGGTGGTAGGGTAGTGATGCTATGTACATGTGACTGTATGTAGGTGGTAGAGTAGTGATGCTATGTACATGTGACTGTATGTAGGTGGTAGGGTAGTGATGCTATGTACATGTGACTGTATGTAGGTGGTAGAATAGGGATGCTATGTACATGTGACTCTATGTAGGTGGTAGGGTAGTGATGCTATGTACATGTGACTATGTAGGTGGTAGAATAGGGATGCTATGTACATGTCACTGTATGTAGGTGGTAGGGTAGTGATGCTATGTACATGTGACTGTATGTAGGTGGTAGGGTAGTGATGCTATGTACATGTGACTGTATGTAGGTGGTAGAATAGGGATGCTATGTACATGTGACTGTATGTAGGTGGTAAGGTAGTGATGCTATGTACATGTGACTGTATGTGGTAGAGTAGTGATGCTATGTACATGTGACTGTATGTAGGTGGTAAGGTAGTGATACTATGTACATGTGACTGTATGTAGGTGGTAGGGTAGTGATGCTATGTACATGTGACTGTATGTAGGTGGTAAGGTAGTGATGCTATGTACATGGGGCTGTATGTAGGTGGTAAGGTAGTGATGCTATGTACATGGGACTGCATGTATGTGGTAGGGTAGTGATGTTATTTACATGGGGCTGTATATAGGTGGTAGAGGAGTAATGTTATTTACTTGGGATTTTATGTTGCAGGGGCGTGAAGGAGGAAGTCATGTTATTTACAGTGCACTGTATTTAAATGTAGGGGTAATGTTATTTGCGTGGAACTGTATATTGAATGGATGGAGTCATGGTATTTACATGGGACTGTATGTTGTAGGAGCCTGAAGGGAGAGGTGAAGTTTTTTTTATTACGTGACTGTTTATTAGGTGGAAGGGAGGGGAGATGGTACTTATATGGGACTGCTTTAACTATTTGTTAGCGTACCATTACAATAATAAGTGCAGTGAATGGAGTTAGGCTGATTTCACATTGATGTATGGTCAAAGGTACTTTTTCACCACAGGAATAGCAGAAGTACCGTAGCACAGGTCCTTGCAGTATAGGCCACGGTAACACAAGCAGCCATCATCTTGTTTCTGTGGTACTGGCATCAGCGAAGAGGAGGAATGGGAGGCTGAACCTATGTGGTGACTGGAGCAGAGACCAGGGGCAAGTACAAGGGATGAGTGCCTGTGGGGCTTCTCCCTGTTTGTGTGGCACTATTGTGCAGGTAGTGACCAAAGTACACCCGGGAGGGCCACAGCATCTTGTATCTCCGCCTGCTACCAGAAGCATGTAAGGGAGGTAACCTGCTGCTTCTGTTGCTTAAAGGGGCTTTGCATCTGAAATCATTATCTGTATAGAAAACATTGCGAATATAGATTCCTATACTATTATAATAGCGTATTTTCCCAAGGTCGATCAGGCTGATAACAGTAGCAGTAGACTACTTCCCGCTGAAAATATGTTATGTGCAGTTTCCCATTAAGCTTTTAAAGGACCTGTAGACCCAGCCTGACCTGAAAGGCAAAACTTTACTTTTCTGTGAATTGTGAAAAATTACAGGGAATGCTATAAGGGGGGATGTAGGTTTTATGGTGAACTACAACTTCCAGCATATCCTGACAACCTTAGTGCATTTGGATTGTGATACGTTGCCTGCAATGTATTATTTGGGGTACTAAGCGGACCCCCCCTAAACTGCAGAGAAGTCTTGGTGGTGCACTATGTAGACACTACACTCTGTTTTATAAAACAATGTTTTGAATGCTGTGACTCTACAGCTGTTACAAAACTACAACTCACATTATGCCCTGGCAGTCTGCATCCTCTATTACAGTTTTTCCAACCACGTGATCTACAGCTTTTGCAGAACTACAACTCCCTGCACACAAAGTTCTAGTTTTAGAACAACCAGAGTAGTGTCGTGTGTGGCGCATAGCCCATGCTACCCATAGTGGGTGTGCTTAAGCTTGCATTCGGGTGTGGTTACGGCCGTGGATGGAAATCTTGGGTGAGTTCCCCCACTTTTTTTCCACAGGACTTGTCCCCTGGTAATATCTTCAATATCATACCGTGACAGTATCTAATCCATATAGGAGGGGCAAACTATATTTTCTCGGTCGCCTCATTGGGGAACACAGGAGACCATGGGGATTGTGCTGCTTGCCACTAGGTGGCTGACACTAGGCAAACAAAGAAGTTGGCTCCCCCCAGCAGGATATACTCGCCAACTGGCACAGAGCTAATCAGTTTTAGCTTAGTGTCAGTAGGAGGCAGACACAGGTCTGGAACGCTCCAGACCTAGTCTTTTCTCTTTTATTATTTTCTAGCTAGGAAGGTCTAGTTAGGTTTTCTTTCCTTTATTTTTCTATGTGAGGTGACAGGAGCATGGTATTGCCTGATCTCCCATATGTGACAAAGGGGCATGGTGCATAAGACTCTGGGCCATCAACCCCTTCTCGCCAACAGCCAGCGCCAGGGGGTGTCCCTCTTGCCCCTGCTTGTCTGACTATGGCAGTCTGGCATGATACAGCATGGTGTTAAGCTGGCTGAAGACACCGGCAGGTAAGTATGTTGAATCCTGGGGTAAGTGAACCCCCCCTCCCCTCCCTGTCTTCCCTCTTCTATGGTTTGGGGTATGGGCAGTGGCGTTGCGACCCGGGTGCGGGGGGTGCGGCCCGCACCGGGTGACACCAACCTAATGGGGTGACACCAAGATGCTTCGCAGCACCCCTGCTCCCCAGCTACACAGACACCCCCCCATCTGTGCCCGACCGGCCTCCCATCCGTCAGCACCCCCCAACCCCCCCCTCCGCGCTGTGTGTGCGGTGCGCCCGTCCGCCAGCAACCCCCCTCTTTCACCTTCACTGTGCGCCCGTCCGTCATCATCAGACCCCCCCTCACCTTCACCAGCACTGTGCCCGTCCTCCGCTCCCACGTCTGCGCCGGCCTGACGTCACACCACATGGCCGCGCAGGAGGACGTGAGTTACGTCACACGCACGGCGCCCGGTGAGAAGGAGCGCTGCGCTGGATGGGTGAGTGTGTGTGTCTGTCTCTCTGTCTGTCTGTCTCTATCTATGCTTGTGTGTGTGAGACTGTGTGTGTGACTGTGTGTGTGTGGCTGTGTGTGTGTGACTCTGTGTGTGTGTGACTCTGACTCTGTGTGTGTGACTCTGTGTGTGTGTGTGTGTGACTCTGTGTGTGTGTGTGTATGTGACTCTGTGTGTGTCTGTCTCTCTGACTGTGTGTGTGTGTGTTTGTCTCCCTGTGTTGTATGTGTTTTTTTTTGTGTGTGTGTGTGTGTGTGTGGGGGGGGAGGGATTGGGGTGTGTGTATAACCAGCGATCTATTGTGGGGAGACTTTGACCCATTGTGGGGAACCTGCAGCCTAATGTGGGGAAACTACTACCAGATGTGCGGAGTCTATGCTACCTAATATGGGGAGCCTATGCTACCTTATGTGGGGAGCCTATGCTACCTAATGTGGGGAAATTGCTACCTAATGTGGGGAATCTGTGCTACCTAATGTGGGGAAATTGCTACCTAATGTGGGGTAACTGGTACATACCTAATGTGGGGGAACTGGTACCAAATGTGGGGAATCTATGCTGCCTAATGTGGGGAAACTGCGACCTACCTAATGCTCCCCCCCCCTGACAGTAGCACCCTCATCATCCACCAGCAACACCCCCCCCCCAGCAGCACCTCCATCAGCAGATCCTGATGGTGGATGATGGAGGTGCTCCTGCCAGGAGGATGATCCTGCTGATGGATGATGGGGGTGATACTGCCAGGGGGGATGGCCAGTAGCACCCTCATCATCCTCCAGCAACACACCCCCAGTAGTAGCACCCCCATCATCCACTAGCAACACCACCAATACCCCCCTCCCTTGGTAATAGCATCAGCTAACGGATGTTGAGGGGTGTTACTGCGGTTGTGGTATTATATTCAGAGGGTGCACTGTATGGCAACGTTATATTCAGAGGGCGCAGTTTGTGGTAGTATTATATTCAGAGGGCGCAGTTTGTGGTAGTATTATTAGAGATGAGTGAACTTACAGTAAATTCGATTCGTCACGAACTTCTCAGCTTGGCAGTTGATGACTTATCCTGTGTAAATTAGTTCAGCTTTCAGGTGCTCCGGTGGGCTGAAAAAGGTGGATACATTCCTAGGAAAGAGTCTTCTAGGACTGTATCCACCTTTTCCAGCCCACGGGAGCACCTGAAAGCTGAACTAATTTATGCAGGAAAACTCATCAACTGCCGAGCAGAGAAGTTTGTGATGAGTTGAATTTACTGTAAGTTCGCTCATCTCTAAGTATTATATTCAGAGGGTACAGTATGTGGCGGTATTATATTCAGGGGTACAGTATGTGGCAGATTTATATTCAGAGGGTACAGTATGTGGCAGATTTATATTCAGAGGGCACAGTATGTGGCAGATTTATATTCAGAGGGTACAGTATGTGGCAGATTTATATTCAGAGGGCGCAGTTTGTGGTAGTATTATATTCAGAGGGCGCAGTTTGTGGTAGTATTATATTCAGAGGGTACAGTATGTGGCGGTATTATATTCAGAGGGTACAGTATGTGGTAGTATTATATTCAGTGGGTACAGTATGTGGCAGATTTATATTCAGAGGGTACAGTATGTGTTGGTATTATATTCAGAATGTACAGTGTGTGGTAGTATTATATTCAGTGGGTATGGTGTATGGAAGGTTTCTAATCAAAGAGTATAGTGTATAGTAGTATTATATTTAGAGGATACAGTGTCTGGTTTATAATAATAATTGTTTTCATATAGAGGATGAGAATCCGCTGACCTAGTGAGGAGACGTCTGGGCGTCACATTCTGCAGAGAGAAGTTTTAGCTGGAACAAGTCCTGGCGGTATGTACCATCTGAATTAGATAAGGGAAGACTATAGAGAAGACGTCACCTGTAATCACTGATATCATTGTGTATTCTCCTCACTATAGATAAGACGTCACCTGTAATCACTGATATCATTGTGTATTCTCCTCACTATAGAGAAGACGTCACCTGTAGTCACTAATATCATTGTGTATTCTCCTCACTATAGAGAAGACGTCACCTGTAGTCACTGATATCATTGTGTATTCTCCTCACTATAGAGAAGACGTCACCTGTAATCACTGATATCATTGTGTATTCCCCTCACTATAGAGAAGACGTCACCTGTAGTCACTGATATCATTGTACATTCTCCTCTCTATAGAAAAGACATCACCTGTAGTCACTGATATCATTGTACATTCTCCTCACTATAGAGAAGACATAACCTGTAGTCACTGATATCATTGTGTGTTCTCCTCACTATAGAGAAGATGTCACCTGTAGTCACTGATATCATTGTGTATTCCCGTCACAATAGAGAAGACGTCACCTGTAGTCACTGGTATCATTGTGTATTCTCCTCACTATAGAGAAGACGTCACCTGTAATCACTGATATCATTGTGTATTCTCCTCACTATAGAGAAGACGTCACCTGTAGTCACTGATATCATTGTGTATTCTCCTCACTATAGAGAAGACGTCACCTGTAGTCACTGATATCATTGTACATTCTCCTCTCTATGTCCTATCAGAGCTGTAGTCACTTGTCAGTTCTACAGTTAGGTCAGTGAAACTACAACTCCCAGTATAACCTCATCACTGCTCAAAGGGGTACTCTACTGGAAAACATTTTTTTTAATCAGCTGGTGCTACAAAGTTAAACAGATTTGTAAATTACTTCTATTTAAAAATCTTAATCCTTCCAGTACTTATTAGCTGCTGTATAAGCGATTCACAGGAAGTTATTTTCTTTTTTAATTTCTTTTCTGTCTGACCACAGTGCTCTGTGCTGACACCTCTGGACAGTTCCTGACATGGACAGTTCCTGACATGGACAGAGGTGTCAGCAAATAGCACTGTGGTCAGACTGGAAAGAACTACACAACTTCCTGTGGAGCATACACCAGCTTATAAGTACTGTAAGTATTAAGATTTTAAATAGAAGTAATTTAAAAATCTGTTTAACTTTCTGGCACCACTTGATATAAAAGTAAATGTTTTCCAGTGGAGTGCCCCTTTAAGTAATTCTGGGAGCTGTATATTTCAATGGTGAAAACTTCTTTAACACTTTCCCATTCTGTGGCAACTGTTATATCTGATTATTATACTGGAATTTCTCACAATGCGCTACAACAGTGGTGTCTGTCACAACAGGCTAAAAACTTACTGGGGGGAGGGGGTACGTATGGGGGTGACACCATTTTCTACCGCACCGGGTGACACCAACTCTAGCAACGCCACTGGGTATGGGCATACTTTAGGTGGCAGGGAACATCCTCATTCATTCTGTGGGCCTTCGGGTGCTGTACCTCGGTTGGTTCTGCCGGCAGCAGAGGGTTTCAGCTCTCCTCGCTTGCTGTACCCTTTTCCTACCTGACCGTAGCCGGAAGATGCTCTGGGGCTGTGGCCAAATCACTGGCACTCCATGGTTGTGGCCTTGATCACTTCTGTGGAGCACTGTGGGGGGCGGGGCTGCGCCCGGCTGTAAATTTATCTACGGCTCCGGCCCTGCTCTCTCGCCCGGCAGCCCCCTGCCTGTTTTTCATTTTGGGGGGGACAGGTTGTTTAATTACGGTGGTTCCTTGTGCGGTGGCCTATGCGATACTCTGCGCGGCCTCCGCTGGTCAGTGTGGCCACCATGTCAGGCGCTGCAATGGCACCCCAGCCCCCTGCCTGTATTTTATATTGGACAGGCTGTTTAAGTTGCAGCCGAGGCTGGTTACCGCGGCCAGCGTTGCAGCAGGTGCAGCTATGGCTCGTGATTGTGGCAAAAGCTGCTGTTTTTATGCACCGGTAGTGGCACCGGACCATGCTGCAACTTTGCCCTCCGGCTTTAGGCTGTTCCTAGGCCTCGACCCTGTCATGGATGCTGGGGGAGCGTGGTCTGCAGTGCGCCATATTTTCCCGCTTGCAGGCTTTCTCTTCCTGCCGTTTGAAAAAAAAAAAAAAAAAAAAGCTATCCTTGGGTGCCCTCCTGTGCCCTTTCCTTGTATTGCAGCTCTATGCTGGAGCTGCATTTGGGCACCCTCTAGTGGTGATATGGGAAGTTGTATGTTTCCTTTCCTATGCTTGTCCTTGGGGTTTAACTATCATAACTCTTTTATGTTTCCATCCATAACCCTAGTGGGAACTTTGTTTTTGCGTTTCTAGCATCTCCCATTTTCCTTTGTGATGATGTCATTCTTTTCACCATACAACGTATGGCGCAAAAAAAAAATAGAAAAAAGTATTTATGTGGCGACATTACAAGGAAAACAGCAATTTAACATATTTTGGACGGTTTTGTTTTCATGCTGTACACTTTATGGTATATCTGACGTGTTTTCTTTATTCTGTGGGTCAATATGATTAAAATTATGTATGTTCTGCCCCCATTAAATGTTTTATTGACTGGGGAATTTGGTTTGGCTGTATCGCTCATCCGGTATTCCACTTCAATACCCATCAATGGGCATGCGGCCATTTTTAGTAGTGGCCAAAATCCAGACTTAGGAAAAGCCTTGGCTCTTCCTCCAGCTGGGCTTGCCGCATATGTGGTAGCTTGGGGGGTGTAGGGTATGGAGAGTGTAGCTGTGCAGGTAATAAAGGGTGTTTGTTAACCCTTGCTATTCGTGATGCCAGAGTGAGGGCTCCTCAATAAAGCTTTTCCTACCGCCACCCTTCCCAGGAACAATAGGGAGGTAGATGATACTGAGTTTAAGTAGATAGTAATAATGGATTGTCCACAACCGGAAAGCTTCTGTAAACAGCGTTAACTTTACTGAAGATTTTCTGTACACTTCATCAACATAACAGTCTCTCATCAATACAGCTTCCTTTTGGAGATTGACAATGGTTGGGACTTTAGCTTTAAGAGTCTCTAGACTATTGCGCTGCTTCACTGGATTTAGAGAATTAGTTGCGGTCCAGTAGTCAGGCTAGTATTAGCAGGAATTAGTACAATACTCACAATTTTTGGTTCTGCTGAGGCCGTAGGTTTTGAAGCCTAGCGTGTCTTTGAAAGTTGCGTAGCACACCGTCCTGTTAGTCCGTCATCCACGAGGGCAGCAACCCAAGAGAGCAATAATTGGACGCAGCTCCCTTATATGGGCAGGGGCTGGACTAAAGCTAATTGGTCCATACGGATGTCAATCACCATTACAGAGAATGCTGGATAACACGTGACCCAAGGACCTCTTAAGGTCCTGCAACATACCATAGAGGTTACTAGCTTGGTCACATGACCGAAGGTCCTGCGACGCTGAACAAGGTAAGTACTATACAGTCCTATATAATATAGATAGCATTACTAATATATACATTTATTAATATACAAGTTAAACTTAAGGAGAGGCGACTAGGGGCTGTCCCACCTGAGGAACCCTACCTGAACGTAGTTACTCTGACTTTGGGGGCCTCTACACTAGGTACTGGATGCAATACGGTTCCCTGGACACCACACATATCAGCTGGATGCTCAACTACCTGTGTGGGATAACTAGGGAGTGACCTTTCTTATGCAACTAACCCTCTACAGTTCAGTGTGGTCTGCCTTACTGTCCATGTTCTCCCAAGGGCCTCTAGGATGCTGGTCAGTGACCTGCCTGCCTTTCTTATCGGTTACCCACTCAACGTCTGCTACTCTGGTACTAGAGTACGGTACCCCACTACTTGTGCGAGGTAGCTGAAGGGGTGACCCTACATGGGTGAAATGGACCCTCCATGGCATTCAAGATGCATGGTGCCATGCTCTCCCTATCCCCCTGAGGAGTACGGGGAAATGGTGCTGTCTGCTTTCCTTTTTCACCGGTCACCCACCCAGTGTCTGCTGCATCAGCGGCTGGAGTTCTGGTACCCCTCTGCTTGTGCCTTCTATCACATCCAATTTATGTAATGTCTACTTCATCCACAGCTACAGTTCTGGCCTCCAGCACGACTTGCCTGAAGGAGTGACCCTGCGTGCAGTGAGCCCTCTCCAGCATCCATGGAGGTCGTGCCTTCTGCCACATCCATAGCTGCAGTTCCAGTACCCCACTACCAGTTGGTGGTGACCGGGGGAAGTGTCCCTGCTTCTGCACAAGGCCCTCTCCAGCATCCAGGGTGAGTGTTGGGTCTGCCGCATCTGCGACGGGAATTCTGGCACCCCACTGCTAGTGGGGAATGACCAAAAGGGTTGACCCTGCTATGCGGGGCGGCCCTCTCCATATTCCTCTCCATGGCTCCTGTTCCACCTGCTACCGAGGTTCCGGTATCTCGCTACCAGTGGGAGGGGTACAGTGGGGGTGACTGTGTGCTTATGCACTGGGTCCTCTCCGACCTCCATTATAGGCTTGATGTCTCCCGCTTCTGTGGCCGATGCTCTGGTATCCCACTACGGTGGGAGGCGTCTGGAAGGGGTTTCCCGTCTTCATTCACTGGACTCTCCTCTGAGGCAGCAATCTCTTTGCCCCCTTCCTTGGTTGGTGTATCTGTAATCTTCATGTGATTACCATGATTGCTCCTGCGCACCTGTCGGTGCTCTTCCTGTTTTTTCCTCCACAGGACACCCATATCATGTTTGCCTCTTTCACGGTGGAAGATATGGCTCCACCTTACTGATACGGGGTAACCATCGAGACGGTCCTGCCTAAGCAATGGACACACCACAGACTTATGGCTTGGCATGGCTTTGTCACTCATGGGTTACATTTCTCTCTTATGCTTTTCTACCGTGGCTGGAGTACTGGTTCCCCATTGCTTGTAGGCAGTGTCTGGAGTGGTGGCCTTGTACGTACATGGTGTCTTCTGAGCACTGAGCATCCTGCTGGGGTGTCCTTCTGTTGCCCTTGGTACCTGCTATGGCTCTGACCCATGCCCCCCCCAGTCCCCTCCTCGGACAGGACAATATTTCTAGGCACCATATTTTGCTTGTTACTGCTGTCACTGCTATAGCCTGCCCTCTTCCCTATTGTATGGGGATACTGTTCCATGGTGCCTGCACTTGCCAAACAGCCATGCCCTCCCCTTTCCATATGGGGCCCTTTGTGCTGAGCGCCTGCTTCTGCTACTGTATAGCCATCACACTCTCCCCTTCCCAGGTGCTTTGTTTTGCAGGGTGCCTGCAGTTGCTAGGAGGTACGCTTGAGGATGTTTAGATGACGCTTCCCCTTGGCATAGGGGGTGTAGTTCGTAGGATGCCTATTATGTTCACAGGGTCATTTTCCATGCCCCCTTGCAAGGCGGACTACTGAGGGATTTCACATGATTCCTGCTATGGCCGGTCCAGCCATCAAATTGGCAACGGCTGTGCTGACTTTTTGGTAGGGTGCCTTCTAGTGGTGTTTCGGTCATCTCTCTCATCCTTCCTTGAAGGGTGGTGACTATCTTGTGCGCGTCCTACTATTCCTCTTGCAGTCGTTGTTCTCTCTCCTCTGCCTGCTTTGAGGATTGCTATCCAGACCATCGCTTTTCCCTTTCCTTGAGTGGGTAGGGTAAGGATTGCTGCGGCTACATCTTTTGCTTTTCTAGCTCTTGCGTCAACCCTTTCATAGGGTTCTCTAGCATCTCCCATGGCGGTACCTGCTTTACCATTCGGCCTTCCTGCTACCTTTCCCCATTGAGAGGCACTTGTATCCGTTTGTCCTAGCGGTCCTTCTACAGTTCTATTTTGAGCAGTCTCTACGCTTTGGAGGTATCTTTGGGGCTGTCCTCCTTGTTGCCCTCCTTTCTGCCGGCCCTGGTGTCCCTAAGTTCGGTGCTAACCTATGTTGCAACATGTTCTTCCTATCCGGAAGGTGCCGTTTACATTTCTGTGCTTGGTCATCCATCTTATCCTTCTGCGCCAGGATCTTACATGCCTCCAAGTCTTCCTTTCTTGCCGTTTGCTTCGTCAGGAGTGACTTCTCCACTGGATCCACTATGTCTTCCTCTCTGTCCCTTTGGAGCCTCCTGGTCTGTTCTGCTGCAGGGATCTCATGCTTCTGTCTACCCTTTCATCCACACCTTGCTTGTGTCTGCAAGTGTGGGCGGGTGGTGGCCTACGTGGTCTCTGTGCCTTTTGCACTGTCCTTTTCATCGCCTTACTTGGCTCTTCCCTTGCACGTCACTCTCTCCGGTGACCCTAGCATGGAGGGAGACTCTGTTCCTTGGGCTTCTGCCTGGTCTCATCCTTCTTACATTGAGCGGTCTTCTAGACGGCCGTGGCATGCTTCGGCACCAGAGCAGCTGTTTCAGTCCTTTGGCCTTTACAAGCGGTTCAATGTTTCTACCATCAGTGGGCCTTGTCCCTGTCATGTCTACTGTTCCCCAAAGGGGACCTCGTATTCGAGGGCGTTACGGTCATGCTGGTGGTCCCAGACTGGCTCATCCACGCTTCCTACATGGACGCATTCCTCCTTGCTGCCCTCCTCCTGCCTTCCAGGCTGTGTGCACTTGATCCATCGGTCCTCTCTTCCACCGGTTTTCTGACAGCTTGTCTTGGAACTGTGGTTTTTGAACCTGGGCTTCTCTTATGCTCCGTACAGTCTCCTTTCCTCCTCCAGGAGCTTCCTCCATACTGGCGGGTTCTGGATGCGAGTCCTTGTCCTTCAGGTCATGCTTCTAGCCTTCTTGCTGGTTATGCCCAGCGGTCTCTTCCTGTTTTTCTCTATCTTTTAGCCTGGGTCCTTTGTTTGGGGCTCATGCCTTGCTGGGCTTTCCCCTTGAGCCTCTCCGGGATGTTTCTCTCCTGGCCTTTGGTATTGTTTTTACTGCTCTCTGTTCAGGCAGATCTCGACGCTAGGGTTCTCTTGTCGCTCACCCTTCTTCATTCAGTCTGTGCCACGGTGGTCGTCTTGTCTCTCTCTGGAGCGTCTTTTTGTCTCTCTCTGGAGCTCCTTTTCCTCCTGCTTGAACGGTGTTCTTCCATCTGGTCTCCAGGGTGTCCATTTCTTGTCGACTCCTGTCGGCTGGCGGACCCCAGTCTTTACATTAGGGAGGTTCCTTCTTTTCAGGCCCTATCCCGCTCCATATGGTCTGTTGGAGCTGCTCAGCAGTTACTTGCTGGGTTCCTGTTCCTTCTGGGTCCAGGGTCGCGTCTGTGGTCTCTTGCCAGTTTTTGTAGTTTAGTCGCCTGATCTCCTTTGTTGTTTGGCTTCTCCTACTGCTTTGTGACACAACCGATTAGCTCTGTGCCAGGGGGCGGGTATATCCTGCTGGGAGGAGCCGACTTCTTTTTTTGCCTAGTGTCAGCCTCCTAGTGGCAAGCAACATAATACCCATGGCCTCCTGTGTTCCCCAATGAAGGCTACGAGAAAGAGATTTTACAGTGAGTACAAAAAATCTCCTTATCCTTATGGGGGGGGGGGGCATAGTATCTAATACATATAGGGGTTATAGTGTCCAATCCATATAGGAGATCACAGTATCTAATCCATATAGGTGATCACAGTAGCAGTAGGAGGAGATAAGAGTGGGTAACATGTAAATTTGAGGCGCTGCAGCTGACCCAAATCAATCCTACAATTCCCAGCATGTTGCATTATATAGGAGTATAGTATAGATTATAGTGCAACATGCTGGAAGTTGTAGTTTTTGGTCATCTGCAGAGCCATAGGCTGTGTGAAGAAATGATGGGAGTTGCAGTTAGTTACTAAGTACAACTCCCAGCATTCCCTGATAACAGCCTATGTTGCACCATAACCTATAATTCACTTTGATCTTTTATACACTTAATGATGGCAGAAGGCTGCTGTGCTCCTCTCCTGTGGGGTCTCTTCCTGATAAAGTAGCCCCTGCACTGAAGTTTTAAAGGGCCCCTCATGGCCCACATAGAAGTTTCAGTTATCAGTGCACGGGAAGGGGAGGGGGTTGTAGTCAGTTGTGATGACTATGGTGCTGGGGTGATTGCTGAGAGAATAAAAAAATAAAAAGGTCCTGGCAGTGGCGGCCCCCCTCAGGGCCTCTGGCAGTGTCTAAGTGCCCAACCTGTCAGTCCGCCCCCTTTTCCTAACAGCTATCTAAAAGTGTCAGAAATTTGGAACATGACTTGCAGCTGACAGATTCCCTTTATGCCTCAAAATACACTCCAAAATAGCCTTTGTGTAAAAATAGCTGAAGAACCCGAACACTTTAGGCATTCATGATTTTCTCATCAGCTGCCCCACATAGAATACAGTAATAGCAGAAGAATAAGACCTATAGGGTTCCATATAAGACAGGAATGATACACACTTGCAAATAGGAGCTCAAAGCTGAAAATGTTCCTGCAGTTCTTCTGAGCTGGGTCAGAAACATCCTAATACTGGGCAGTTTCAGGACCTGCTTTGTACAGCAACTGGTACAGCCTTAGTTACACAACGTTGCACCATAAGTTTACAAGGTGCCTGCTTTCTGATTTAGCTGATGTAGGAATGAAAATATTTTATATGATACTCCCCCAAAAATGGCAACTGGGTTAGACTTTATAATTTTTAATAAAGCTGTGATAAAATAAGAAAAGTCACTTTGTAATAAAAACTGTTTTATACCATTCTCCAGGCCAGCAATTTGGCCTTTTGGGATTTTTTTTCCAAGGGAAGCATGATGTTACTCTACTCTCGTAATTTATTTCTTTTCATTTTTCTGGTAATTAGCTTTCGATCCCTAATGGTACATTTTTAACTTAAGCCTTATTTGGCTAGTTTATCTCTCTATAAAAGAGACAGTAATAGCATTAGGCAGATTAATTCCCACAAAATGTAGATTTGGCCTTTTTCTTCATTAAAACATTCAAATTTAAACCAATCTTTACTGCAAAAGAGATGAGACAACCTTTACTAATAAAAAGCTCTTATTTTTTCAAATAGGAAATAAATCTTATACACTGGAGGGTGAACACATACTGACTTACCACCCAAAATAGACACTCACAAGCCAGTTGTACCTCTATGAAGCCCCCCCCCCCCACCCCCACGGACATACTTGAAAATGATGGAGGTAATGGGACAGTCAGTTCAACATTTAGGGGGAGATTTATCAAAACCTGTGCTGAGCAAAAGTTGACCAATTGCCCATAGCAACCAATCAGATAGCTTCTTTCAATTTTTGAAAAGGCCTCTAAAAAATAAAAGAAGGGGTCTGATTGGTTGCTCTGGGCAACTGGACAACTTTTCCCCAGCATCGGTCTTGATAAATCTCCCCCTTAGTGTTTCTTTAACTCCTTAACGACGAAGGACGTATATTTACGTCCTCCGCCGGCTCCCGCGATATGCCGCGGGGTCACGTGGTGACCCGGCGTCATATCGGGTCGGTCTCGGCGGCCATCAACGTCCGGACCCGCGGCTAATACAGGACATCACCGATCGCGGTGATGCCCTGTATTAGCCCTTCAGACGCGGCGATCAAAGCTGACTGCCGTGTCTGAAGTGAAAGTGAAAGTATCCCAGGTGCTCAGTCGGGCTGTTCAGGACCGCCGCGGTGAAATCACGGCATCCCGAACAGCTTACAGGACACCGAGAGGGCCCTTGCCTGCCTCCTTGGTGTCCGATTGGCGAATGACTGCTCCGTGCCTGAGATCCAGGCAGAAGCAGTCAAGCGCCGATAACACTGATCACAGGCGTGTTAATACACGCCAGTGATCAGCATGAGAGATCAGTGTCTGCAGTGTTATAGGTCCCTATGGGAGCTATAACACTGCTAAAAAAAAGTGTTAATAAAGGTAATTTAACCCCTTCCCTAATAAAAGTTTGAATCACCCCCCTTTTCCCATAAAAAAAATAAAACAGTGTAAATAAAAAATAAAAATAAACATATATGTGGTATTGCCGCGTGCGTAAATGTCCGAACTATAAAAATATATCATTAATTAAACCGCATGGTCAATGGTGTACACGTAAAAAAAACTTATTCTGGTAACTTTTTACACCATTAAAAAAGGAATAAAAAAAGTAATCAAAAAGTCAGATCAAAACAAAAATTGTACCAATGAGATCATGGCGCAAAAAATGAGCCCTCATCCCGCCCTGTACGTGGAAAAATAAAAAAGTTATAGGGGTCAGAAGATGACATTTTTAAACGTATAAATTTTCCTGTATGTAGTTATGATTTTTTCCAGAAGTACGACAAAATTAAACCTGTATAAATAGGGTACCATTTTATCTGTATGGACCTACAGAATAATGATAAGGTGTCATTTTTACCGAAATATGCACTGCGTAGAAACGGAAGCCCCCAAAAGTTACAAAATTGTGTTTTTTCTTCGATTTTGTCGCACAATGATTTTTTTTTCATTTCACCGTGGATTTTTGGGTAAAATGACTAATGTCACTGCAAAGTAGAATTGATGACGCAAAAAATAAGCCATAATATGGATTTTTAAGTGGAAAATTGAAAGGGTTATGATTTTTAAAAGGTAAGGAGGAAAAAACTGAAAAACCCTGTGTCCTTAAGGGGTTAAAACTTGTGGTGTCTTTTCTCTTCTGTCGGTGGAGGTCCTCTTGAAGAATATATACTTTACAGTTCTAGTTATTTGTAGTGAGGTTGGGTTAATAAAGGGTACTCCGTTGCCCCAGCGTTGGAAACATTTTGTTTTGTACACTTGGAGTGGGTGGTGGGGTTGTGACATCATGGCCATGCCCCCTCGTGACGTCACGTTACGCCTCCTGACTGCAAGTTTATAGGAGGGGGTGTGATAAGTCCCACCCTCTCCCATAGACTTTCATTGAAGGGGCTTTTGCTTTAAGGTGGAGTTTTTTTATTTTTTTTTGTAAATCACCAGGTTCTCTATATAACACCATCACATCCAGAGACTGAGGGCCATGTACACTAAAGTGACTACTGACTGACTGCAGTAGACAGTGGTGCTTGCGTTTTGTTTTATATGAGAACTGTAGTGGTGACATTTTTATCTTCGGCAGTAACTAAGATAGATAGATTGTTTTCAACACAGGGTGCATCCAGTTGTTTCACTACTACAGCTTCCAGCATGCCGTGACAGCCAATAGATGTCAGGGCATGCTGGGAGTTGTAGTTATGAAACAGCCGGAGGAACACTGTTAGGAAGACAATCATGGCCTGTATAGATAAGCAAAGGGTGTATACATGAGCTAAGGGTGGAAGTCGGCCCCCAGCAGGCATCAATGATGTCACGCCTGCTGGGGAAGTCTGTCTGGTAAGTGAGCACACTACCAAGTAGACAGAGAGCAATTTCTAAGATAGTAAGAAAAAAATTTAAAGGCAGGGAGGGGGTTAGGGATAGCTGGGCAGTAGGCAGGGACAGAAAAAAAAGAATGGTGGGAGCTACTCTTTAACCCCTTAAGGACCCAGCCCAAAAATACCTTAAGGACCCGGCCATTTTTTGAACATCTGACCACTGTCACTTCAAGCATTAATAACTCTGGGATGCTTTTACCTTTCATTCTGATTCTGAGATTGTTTTTTCGTGACATATTCTACTTTATGTTAGTGGTAACATTTTGTCGATACTTGCATCATTTCTTGGTGAAAAATTCCAAAATTTGATGAAAAAATTGAAAATTTAGCATTTTTTTAACTTTGAAGCTTTCTGCTTATAAGGAAAATGGATATTCCAAATAAATTATACATTGATTCACATATACAATATGTCTACTTTGACATGTTTTTACTTTTGGAAGACATTAGAGGGCTTCAAAGTTCAGCAGCAATTTTCATATTTTTCACAACATTTTCAAAATCTGAATTTTTCATGGACCAGTTCAGTTTTGAAGTGGATTTGAAGGGCCTTCATATTAGAAATACCCCACAAATTACCCCATTATAAAAACTGCACCGCTCAAAGTATTCAAAATTACATTCAGTAAGTGTGTTAACACTTTAGGTGTTTCACAGGAATAGCAGCAAAGTGAAGGAGAAAATTCTAAATCTTCATTTTTTACACTCGCATGTTCTTGTAGACCCAGTTTTTGAATTTTTACAAGTGTTAATAGGAGAAAAAGCCCCCAAAATTTGTAACCCAATTTCTCTCGAGTAAGGAAATACCTCATGTGTATGTCAAGTGTTCGGCGGGCGCAGTAGAGGGCACAGAAGGGAAAGAGCGACAATGGGATTTTGGAGAGTGAATTTTTCTGAAATGGTTTTTGGGGGGCATGTCACATTTAGAAAGCCCCTATGGTGCCAGAACAGCAGAAAACACCACATGGCATACCATTTTGGAAACTACACCCATCAAGGCACGTAACAAGGGGTCCGCTGAGCCTTAACACCCCACAGGTATTTGACGACTTTTCGTTAAAATCGGATGTGTAAATTGAAGAAAAAAATTTTGGAAACTACACCCCTCACAGAATTTAATAAGGGGTGCAGTGAGTATTTACACCCCACAGATCTTTGGAACAGTGAGCTGTGCAAATGAAAAATGTAATTTTTCATTTTTACGGACCACTGTTTCAAAAATCTGTCAGACACCTGTGGGTGTAAATTCTCAAGGGGTGTAGTTTCCAAAATGGGGTCACATGTGTCGGGGGCCCATTGTTCTGGCACTATGGGGGCTTTGTAAACACACGTGGCCTTCAATTCCAGACAAATTTTCTCTACAAAATCCCAATGGCGCTCCTTCTCTTCTGAGCATTG
This sequence comes from Hyla sarda, assembly GCF_029499605.1. NCBI lineage: Eukaryota > Metazoa > Chordata > Amphibia > Anura > Hylidae > Hyla > Hyla sarda. The sequence goes on from NC_079192.1 coordinate 157,613,434, forward strand.
AAGTGCACCCACAGAGCACTTTAAATTCACATATGGGGTATGATCTTACTCAGAAGAGATGGGGTTAAGAATTTGGGGGGGCTTTTTTCCTATTTTCCCTTGTGAAAAAGAAAAATTTTGGGTAACACCAGCATTTTAGTGAAAAAATATAATTTTTTTCATTTTCCCATCCAACTTTAATGAAAATTCGTCAAACACCTGTGGGGTGTTCAGGCTCACTATAACTCTTGTCACGTTTGGTGAGGGGTGTAGTTTCCAAAATGGGGTCACATGTGGGTATTTTTTATTTTTTTTGCGTTTGTCAGAACCGCTGTAAAATCAGCCACCCCTGTGCAAATCACCAATTTAGGTCTCAAATGTACATGGTGCGCTCTCACTCCTGAGCCTTGTTGTGCATCCACAGAGCATTTTACGCCCACATATGGGGTCTTTTTTTCCTTTTACCGCTTGTGGAAATAAAAAGTATGGGGCAACACCAGCATGTTAGTGTAAAACTTTTTATTTTTTTACACTAACATGCTGGCGTAGCCCCCAACTTTTCCTTTTCACAAGCGGTAAAAGGAAAAAAAGACCACCAAAATTTGTAGTGCAATTTCTCCCGAGTACGGCGATACCCCATATATGGCCCTAAACTTTTTCCTTGAAATACGACAGGGCTCCGAAGTGAGAGAGCACCATGCGCATTAGAGGACTAAATTAGGGATTGCATAGAGGTGGAAATAGGGGCATTCTACACCAGTGATTCCCAAACAGGGTGCCTCCAGCTGTTGCTAAACTCCCAGCATGCCTGGACAGTCAGTGGCTGTCCAGAAATGCTGGAAGTTGTTGTTTTGCAACAGCTGGAGGCTCTGTTTTGGAAACCCTGCCGTACAAGACGTTTTTTATTTTTATTGGGGGGGACAGTATAAGGGGGTGTATATGTAGTGTTTTACCCTTTTTTGTGTGTTAGTGTAGTGTTTTTAGGGTACATTCACACTGGCGGGTTACGGTGAATTTCCCTCTAGGAGTTTGCGCTGCGGCGAAAAATTTGCTGCAGCCCAAACTTGAAGCAGGAAATTTACTGTAAACCTGTCCATGTGAATGTACCCTGTACATTCACATGGGGGAGCAAACCTCCAGCTGTTTCAAAACTACAACTCCCAGCATGTACTGACAGACCGTGCATGCTGGGAGTTGTACTTTTGCAACAGCTGGAGGCACACTGGTTGGAAAACATTCAGTTAGGTTCTGTTACCTAACTCAGTATTTTCCAACCAGTGTGCCTCCAGCTGTTGCAAAACTACAACTCCCAGCATGTACTAATCACCGAAGGGCATGCTGGGAGATGTAGTTATGCAACAGCTGGAGGTACCCAACTACAACTCCCAGCATGCCGAGATAGCTGTTTGGGAGTTGTAGTTTTGCATCGTCTGGAGGGCTACAGTTAGAGACCACAGTCTCAGACTGTAGCCCTCCAGATCAACTTACCGGCTTCCGTAAGATCCCGGGAGCCGTCCTCTTCTGACGCACGTCATGCCGCCCGCCGATCAACGTCGCCGCAGCCTCCGGACGGATAAGTGGACGTCGGCGCCCGGTCCCCTTCGGTTCCCCGTTCTGCCCCGCCTATTGTGGGTAGGCAGGACGGGGAAAACGAAAGTTAACCCCCCCGCCCCCGGTCTGCTATTGGTCGTCGCTTCTGACGATCAATAGCAGACCAATAGCAGGGATAGGAGGGGTGGCAACCCTGCCACCTCACTCCTATGCCTACAGGGGGATCGTGGCTGTCTTAGACAACCGCGATCCCCTTCTATTCTGGGTCACCATAGACCCGTATGACCCGGAATCGGTGCAAATCGCATGTGTGTATTCACTTGCGATTTGCGCCGATCGCCGACGGGGGGGGGGGGGGGGGGTTTGGGTGGACGGGCGGGCGGTACTGATGACCCCCTTGGGCATTTGCGGGGGGTGCCTGCTGATTGATATCAACAGTCACCCCGGCCCGGTCCCCGCCCGGCGGGGACCGAAATTCCCACGGGCGTATGGATACGCCCTAGGTCCTTAAGTACCAGGACGTCAAGGCGTATCCATATGCCCTAGGTCCTTAAGTGGTTAAAGGGGTTATCCAGGAAAAATCTTTTTTTTATATATCAACTGGCTCCAGAAAGTTAAACAGATTTGTGAATTACTACTATTAAAAAATCTTAATCCTTTCAGTACTTATGAACTTCTGAAGTTAAAGGAGTAGTCCAGTGGTGAACAACTTATCCCCTATCCTAAGGATAGGGGATAAGTTTGAGATTGCGGGGGCCCCCTGCAATCTCCTGTACGGAGCTCCGACAGCCCGCGGGAAGGGGGCGTGTCGACCTCCGCACGAAGCGGCAGCCGACATGCCCTCTCAATACAACTCTATGGCAGAGCCGAAGCGCTGCCTTCGGCAATCTCCGGCTCTGCCATAGAGATGTATTGAGGGGGCGTGTCGGCCTCCGCTTCGTGCGGGGGTCGACACCCGCTATCTGGCTGGAGAGCCTGGCCCCCGTACAGAGAGATCGCAGGGGGCCCCAGCGGTCGGACCCCCCGCGATCTCAAACTTATCCCCTATCCTTAGGATAGGGGATAAGTTTTTCACCACTGGACTACCCCTTTAAGGTTGTTCTTTTCTGTCTAAGTGCTCTCTGATGACACCTGTCTCGGGAAACACCCAGTTTAGAAGCAAATCCCCATAGCAAACCTCTTCTAAACTGGGTGTTTCCCGAGACAGGTGTCATCAGAGAGGACTTAGACAGAAAAGAACAACCTTAACTTCAGAAGCTTATAAGTACTGAAGGGATTAAGATTTTTTAATAGAAGTAATTTAAAAATCTGTTTAACTTTCTGGTGCCAGTTGATATATATAAAAAAGTTTTTTCCTGGAATACCGCTTTAAGACTACAACTAGGATTGGTTATTACGGTGTGGTCAGAGCAATAAAGGGTGGACATATGTTGGAAAAACTCTGTGGTTTCAATCTTTTCTTTTACCAATCTCTGTGGTTATATCAACAGAAATGATTCCAGATGTGTTACATTTTGTGTCTGTAGGTATATTCAATAAAATCATTCAATGTACTGTAGCTGTAAGCTCAAGGCAAAGTCTATGAAGAATCTTAACTAGCAATCAGTATAGAAGGCAACTTGTAAATAAACCAATATACCAAACCAAAGAATTTAGAATTGCAGTTTTTCTTGGCTATTTGCAGTATAGACAGGTTAAAATCAGACTTAAAATATTGTTGCTAAAAGAAGTTGTTTTGTCTACTTTCTTCCCTTTAAGCATACCCACAGAATCACTGCTGCATGCAGATGTTTACAGGAATACAAACAATATATACTCTGTACTAAAAGCTAGCTGGGGTTTGTTATACCAGTGCTAAAGGGAAACATAAATACAGCATTTGAACCTGTAAAGTTAAAATCCTGTATAAGGCTTAGTTTTTTGGGGGCAAAAACGCCCAAAACATTTCTAAACTGTTGCACAGCATTTTTTTTGCTGTGAAAACGCAGCGGCTAGATGCTTATTGGGACTCCATAGAGAATTATAAAAAGGATAACCCACTTGGCGGTTTTTCTACTCATGACGCTGTTAGAGATGAGCGAACTTACAGTAAATTCGATTCGTCGCGAACTTCTCTGCTCGGCAGTTGATGACTTTTCCTGCATAAATTAGTTCAGCTTTCCGGTGCTCCCGTGGGCTGGAAAAGGTGGATACAGTCCTAGGAGACTCTTTCCTAGGACTGTATCCACCTTTTCCAGCCCACAGGATCACCTGAAAGCTGAACTAATTTATGTAGGATAAGTCATCAACTGCCGAGCCGAGAAGTTCGTGACAAATCGAATTTACTGTAAGTTCGCTCATCTCTATTCGCTGTGTTGCTCTGATTTTGGGCTCAGTGGCAGTTTTCTCAAAATCGCAGCATGGTGTTTTTCAACCTAAAATGCCATAGATTTAACATGTACGGAGGCAAGTAGTGATGTATTTTTATAGAAAGCATGTCTATTGGTTCTGTTTAAGAATCTTGTAGTGCAGCAGTATCTATATATATAAAACTCAACGTGTGTGTATGTATGTATGTGTGTATGTATGTATGTTCCACAAAAACTTCCAAATGGCTAAAGATATTAACATGAAACTTGGCACACATGTTACTTATATGTCAGCAACAAACATAGGATAGGTGATTTAACCCTTACTACACCCCCATTTGCCAGGGGCGGGGTTTATGTTTAAAGTCCCATACAAGTCAATGGGAAATATATGTTACTGCATAACTTCCAAACGGCTGGAGATATTTCGATAATACTTGGTCACATGTTGCTTATATGTCCACTTAAAATATAGGATAGTTTAAAACATAGGATAGGATAATTTAACCCTTAACTACCCCCATTTGTGAGGGTCAGGGTTTTTAAGGTACGGTACGGTACGTCCTTGGTCCTGCTCTCCTGATATAACGCGGGGTTACACAGTAACCCCGCGTCATATCATGGCGGGCCCGGTGTCATAGTAAAGCCGGGACCCGCCTCTAATAGCGGGCAGCGCCGATCGCGGCGCCGCGCGCTATTAACCCTTTAGCCGCACGCTCAGAGCTGAGCCGCGCGGCTAGAAGTGAAAGTTGCCGGCTAGCTCAGTCGGGCTGTTCGGGATAGCCGCGGCTAATCGCGGCATCCCGAACAGCTGACAGGACAGCGGGGAGGGCCCCTACCTGCCTCCTCACTGTCCGATCGCCGAATGACTGCTCAATGCCTGAGATCCAGGCATGAGCAGTCATGCAGCAGAATCGTCGATCACTGGTTTCCTATGAGAAACCAGTGATCAATGATGAAGATCAGTGTGTGCAGTGTTATAGGTCCCTATGGGACCTATAACACTGCAAAAAAAAGTAAAAAAACAAAAGTGAATAAAGATCATTTAACTCCTCCCCTATTAAAAGTTTGAATCACCCCCCTTTTCCAATAAAAAAAAAAAAAAAAACAGTGTAAATAAAAATAAACATATATGGTATCACCTCGTGCGGAAATGTCCAAATTATAAAAATATATCATTAATTAAACCGCTCGCTCAATGGCGTGCGCGCAAAAAAATTCCAAAGTCCAAAATAGTGCATTTTTGGTCACTTTTTATATCATTTTAAAATGAATAAAAAGCGATCAATAAGTCCTATCAATGCAAAAATGGTACCGTTAAAAACTTCAGATCACGGCGCAAAAAATTAGCCCTCATACTGCCCCATACACGGAAAAATAAAAAAGTTATAGAGGTCAGAAGATGACAATTTTAAACGTATTAATTTTCCTGCATGTAGTTATGATTTTTTCCAGAAGTCCGACAAAATCAAACCTATATAAGTAGGGTATCAGTTTAATTGTATGGACCTACAGAATAAAGATAAGGTGTCATTTTTGCCGAAAAATGTACTACGTAGAAACGGAAGCCCCCAAAAGTTACAAAACGGCATTTTTTTTCAATTTTGTTGCACAATGATTTTTCTGTTTCACCGTAGATTTTTGGGCAAAATGACTGATGTCATTACAAAGTAGAATTGGTGGCGCAAAAAATAAGCAATCATATGGATTTTTAGGTGCAAAATTGAAAGAGTTATGATTTTTTAAAGGCAAGGAGCAAAAAACGAAAATGCAAAAACGGAAAAAACCCCGATCCTTAAGGGGTTAAAGTCCCATGCAAATCAATGGGAAATGTATCTTCCCACATAACTTCAGTACGACTGGAGATATTTCAATACCTGGTACACATATTACGGGTCGGGATAGGAGGTTGGGATAGGAGGTCTGGAAAGGAGGATGGGATAGGAGGACGGGATATGGGGTTGGGATATGATAACAATATAGGAGGACGGGATATGGGGTTGGGATATGACAACAATATATGAGGACTGGACATGAAGTCAAAAGCTTCTTCCTTTGTTTATTTTCCTCCCCAACAAGGATTAGGAAGGAAAAACCGGGCAACGCTGGGTACTCAGCTAGTAGGTGAATAAAGCTGTGCAGTGATACCCAAACAGTCTTGTTTATTTTGGTTTACAGTATGAGCATCATTTGCTGTTATGCCACTTAAATATTTAACCTTTGCAAAAGCTAGAAAGCTTGGTATTTAGTCATTTAGGCAAAAGAGATATTATGGCACTATAGCCCTACTATGCATGTGGCACTAACACGTTGCATGCAGCAATTTTATTTCTATAGATTTCTTATGCATCTGGAAGAAAAACCTCTATATAAAATTGGTGTTAAGCTGAAGTACAGTACAGGCTGATACCGATATAAATACATCTGCACTGGTTAATTTTATGGAAATATTAACAAGACATACTTCATTTAAACATTCTATTTTTCATCCATATTTTATTCTTTTCACAGCAATAACATTTCTGTCTGAAATAGCCTTCAATGTCATTTTAAATCGACCAATTTCCAATTCTATTTACATGCACAACAATGACATTTATCAGTTTATTGAATGTATTGTCTGGAAAAATATATTTATGCTGCCATTGAAATATTGTGTAACTATTGCTCGACTAGCCTGGTTCTAAGTATTATTGTATAAGCATTCCCTGTTTCCATTATAGTGTGCCTTGGAAATAAACTACAAATGTATTTAATTTATATATTCAACAGGAAATGATGGAGCTGATAGAAAACATGTACAATTATGTGAGAATGAGAACATTCACATCACTGGGGGCAAATTTCATTTACTAGTAATATATTTGTACTAGAGGCAATGTTCAGACTGAAAGGCCACAACTAGAGATGAGCGTAGTTACAGTGATTCGATTCGTCACAGACTTCTCGGCTCGGCAGTTGCTGACTTTAGCCTGCATAAATTAGTTCAGCTTTCAGGTGCTTCGGTCGTCTGGAGACTCTCTTCTAGAACTGTATCCATCTTTTCTGGCCCACCGGAGCACCTGAAAGCTGAACTAATTTATGCAGGCTAAAGTCAGCAACTGCCGAGCCGAGAAGTACAACAAAATCAAACCTATATAAGTAGGGTATCATTTTAATCGTATGGACCTACAGAATAAAGATAAGGTGTAATTTTTACCGAAAAATGTACTGCGTAGAAACGGAAGCCCCCAAAAGTTACAAAATGGTGTTTTCTCTTTTTTGGGGTAAAATGACAAATGTCACTGCAAAGTAGAACTGGTGGCGCAAAAAATAAGCCATAATATGGATTTTTAGGTGGAAAATTTAAAGGGTTATGATTTTTAAAAGGTAAGGAGGAAAACACAAAAATGCAAAAACTGAAAAACGCCTTAAGGGGTTAAAAATAAAATAAAATTGTTACTTAAATTTGTTGTGTAAAATTTGTAGAATCCCTGTCACTGATTATGCAGATGAAGGGGATGGTTAAGAGCCAGATAGAATCTGCCCTTAAAGGGTTTCTACCAGTAGTTGCCACTCCGCAGCCGGTAGTGGCCCCTTCTGTTCCTGGTGATGTTGAGGAGGAAGAAGGTGTGCTTTCTATTCATTCTGATTCAGATATTCTTTTTATCTGAAACTAGCTGAGTACCTGGCGTTGCCCGGTTTTTCCTTCCTAATCCTTGTTGGGGAGGAAAATAAACAAAGGTGGAAGCTTTTGACTTATTATCCCATCCTCCTATATTGTTGTCATATCCCAACCCCATATCCCGTCCTCCTATATTGTTGTCATATCCCAACCCCATATCCCGTCCTCCTATCCCATCCTCCTATCTAGACCTCCTATCTAGACCTCCTATCCCGTCCTCCTATCTAGACCTCCTATCCCGTCCTCCTATCTAGACCTCCTATCCCGTCCTCCTATCCTGTCCTCTTATCCCGACCTCCTATCCCGTTCTCCTATCCCGTCCTCATATCTCCACCTCTTATCTTGACCTCCTATCCCGTCCTCCTATCCTGACCTCCCATCCCGTCCGCATATCCCAACCTGTAATATGTGTACCAGGTATTGAAATATCTCCAGCCGTATGGAAGTTATGTGGGAACATACATTTCCCATGGGACTTTAAACAAAAACCCCGACCCTCACAAATTGGGATAGTTAAGGGTTAAATTAACTATCCTATATTTTAAGTGGACATATAAGTAACATATGACCAGGTATTATCGAAATATCTCCAGCCGTTTGGAAGTTATGCAGTAACATATATTTCCCAAAGACTTGTATGGAACTTTAAACAAAAACCCCGATTCTGGCAAATGGAGGTGAGTAAGGGTTAAATCACCTATTCTATGTTTGTTGTTGACATATAAGTAACATGTGTGCCAAGCTTCATGTTAATATCTTGAGCCGTTTGGACGTGAGGCTGGAACATACACACACACATACATACTTACATACACACACACATACACATACACACACACACACACACACACACACACACACACACACACACATACATACACACACACACACATTGGGGGACATTTATCAATGTTTGCTTATTAAAAATTGGTCAGGGGAAAGGGGCTCTAAGAGTAAGTTATGTGCCATCCCAGTGAGGGAGAATTTTTGTTTGGTTCTGTCCTCTCAGATGTGTTAGAAGAAGTTGGGGATAAGAAAAGGGGTTCCCAGCTTCCCAACCCCCTAGACAAAATAGACCTTTTCAGATTAAAGGGAAGAGAGGAGGTCAGAATAAGAATAGGGATCATTCCAACAAGTGGAAATTTTCTGGTAAAGGGAGTGGCCCTTATGTTTAATCAGCCTAGTACTCCCACCAAAAAACCTCCCCCCCCCCCCCCCCAATGACTGGATCCTTGAGTAGGTGGCAGACTTAAAGAGTTTTTTCCAGAATGGGAAAAAAATTCTGGTAGCTCTTGGATAATTCAAACTATCTGGGATGGTCTCGGTCTGGATTTTATTAGTTTGCAACCTACTCGTTTCCTGGTCATTAAATGTCCCCCAGGACCTACAGGGAAGTCTTCTTTAAAGGGAGAAGTGTTATCTCTTATAGAGAAAGGTGTTTTGGTTCCTGTGCCTCCACAAGAACAGGGTTTGGGATTTTATTCTACTCTTTTTTTCTTGTGGGGAAACCAAATAGAACGTTCAGGGTCATTATTAATCTTAAACCTCTGAATCGTTATTTGATTTATAATTTTTTAAGATGGAGACAATAAAATCCACAGTTAACCTATTGTTTAACCCCTTAAAGACTCATGACGTACTGCTACATCATGAGTCCACTCCCGATCTATAGCGGGTCGGGCCCGGCCTCTAACAACAGCCAGGACCCGTGGCTAATAGCGCGCGGCACTGATCGCAGTGCGGTGCACTATTAACGCTTCAGACACGGCGATCAAAGTTGATCGCCGCATCTGGAAACTAAAGTAAACCATTCCCGGCAGTAAATCACAATGTTCCGATCAGCTGGGACGCAGGCGGAGGTCTCCTTACCTCTCTCCGCGGCGTCCAGTCGTCGATTGATTGCTCCAAGCCTGAGCTACAGGCTTGAGCAATCGACCGCCTATCTGACTGATCCCTGCAAAGCTATGGCTTTGCAGGGATCAGCATAGGAGATCAGTGTGTGCAGTGTTATAGGTCCCTATGGGAGCTACAACACTGCAAAAAAAAGTTAACAAAGGTCATTTAACCCCTTCCCTATTAAAAGTTTAAATCACCCCCCTTTATCCATAAAAAAACAGTGTAAATAAAAATAAACATATGTGATACCGCCGCGTGCGAAAATGTCTGAACTTTAAAAATATATCATTAATTAAATCCAACGGTCAATGGCGTGTGCGCAAAAAAATTCCAAAGTCCAAAATAGTGCATTTTTGGTCACTTTTTATATCATGAAAAAATGAATAAAAAGCGATCAAAAAGTCCAATCAATACAAAAATGGTGCCGATAAAAGCTTCAGAACACGGCGCAAAAAATGAGTTTTCAAACCGGCCCGTACGTGTAAAAAAAAAAAAGTTATAGGGGTTAGAAGATGAGAATTTTTAACTTTACATTTTCCTGCATGTAGTTATGATTTTTTCCCGAAGTACGACAATATCCAACCTATATAAGTAGGGTATCATTTTAACCGTATGGACCTACAGAATAAAGATAATGTGTTATTTAAACGAAAAATGCACTGCGTAGAAACGGAATCCCCCAAAATTTACAAAATGAAATTTTTTCTTCAATTTTGTCGCACAATGACTTTTTTTTTCTGTTTCGTTGTGGATTTTTTGGTAAAATGACAAATGTCACTGCAAAATAGAATTGGTGGCACAAAAAATAAGCCATAATATGGATTTTTAGGTGCAAAATTGAAAGCATTATGATTTTTGGAAGGTGATGAGGAAAAAATGAAAATGCAAAAACGGAAAAACGCTGAGTCTTTAAGGGGTTAAGGATTGTTTCATGTTGTCTATAGATTTGAAAGATTCTTACCTTCATGTCCCTATTCACATAGATTATCAGAAATATTTAAGGATTGCAGGTTTTGTAAATTCTCAACTTCTTCATCTACAGTTCTGCGCCCTGCCCTTCAGTATTGCCATTGCTCCAAGGGTATTTACGAAAGAAGTTGCAGAAATGGCAGCCCATATCCGAGAAGGAGAAGGGATTTTTATTCCCTATCTAGGCGACTTTCTGCTTGTAGCAGAATCAGAAGTAAAAGTGAATTTTTTTTGTCCTGTACTATTGATATCCTCCATAAGTTTGGTTGGTTAATTAATTGGGATAAATCCTCCCTTACCCTTAGTCAACAGAAATTTTTTTTCTTGTTTGACTCTTCAGTACAAAAATCTTTTCTCCCTCCAGCTAAAATTGAAAAGATTATCTCTTCAGTCAGTGAGATTATTAGATTTCCCTGTATTAGGAGGGGGATGTCAGTTTTAGGTTTGTTCACAGCAGCCATCCCAGCAGTCCCCTGGACCCATTTTCACTCTCGAATTTTACAATTAGAACTCCTTGGGATGGTTTCCAGCAAGATTTGGATAGGCGTACTGTGTTGCCCCCTCAAGTGCTGGCCTCTTTAGACTGATGGTTAGTGAGTGATAACCTTTCTAAAGGTGTAGATTGGGTTTGTCAGGACCCTGTAGTCCTCATTACTGATGCCAGCCCTTGGGGATGGGGTTCTCATTTGGATAGCCTTAATTTTCAGGGCCTTTGGGAGGAAGAGGTGATTGATAGATCCTCTCATTTTAAGGAGCTTTTAGCAGTGTCTAGAATCAGCTAATGATTTTATTAGGGGCTCTAATGTAAAAATCTTCTGGGATAATACCACTACAGTGTCTGTCATAAATAGGCAGGAAACTACAAGAAGTCCATCCCTTATGAATTTGTCTTTGCAGGTCCTGTCCTTTGCAAAATCGCATCTAAAAACAATCTCGCCAGTGCATATCAAAGTGGAACTCAATATCAGGGCAGACTTTCATATGGGGGAATGGCGGTTAAATCCAAAAATATTTCTCAAGATCACAGCCTTATGGGGAACCCCTTTTCTACCTAAAGTTGTCTCAGAATTCCATTTATCACAAGAAGTGGTTCTTCCTTCCTTCTCTGTGAATCCATCTTCAGAAGGTGAAAATCTGTTCCACATGCTTGATATCTGCAGATGTGTTATGGAATATTTTGAAAGGACCAAATATTTTAGGAAAACAGATTGTGTATTCAGTTTGCAGGTCTCAATAGGATAAATTGTGTTAGAGCAGATACCATTGCTAGATGGGTTAGGCAGGCCATTGTTGCAGCTTATTTCTCTGCAGGTCTGTCTCCCCCAGCCAACCTGAGAGCTCACTCTACTAGAGCTGTCGCCTCATCATGGGCAGAGAAAAGAGGTCCTTCTATTGCTCAGATCTGTAGGGCGGCTACTTGGTCGTCCCCACATACCTTTTTTCGCCATTATAGGCTCAGGGCTGACAATCTATCCTCCTTGGCTTTTGGGCGCAAAGTTCTTCAGGTGGTGGTCCCTCCCTAATACTTCTCTGGTATTCTCTCTGGTGGTGCTGTCGTGACGGGGTGGAAAGCCGGTAATTACTCATCAGTAATTCTATTTCCTCATAGTTTTCTTGTTCTTCTTACATGTGGTGTTGCAAAAGAAAAAAAATAGAGCTATGTGTATATATAAAGTGTATAGTATTGTTTTCTAACCTTATATAGGATGTTTCTTAAGTCTCGGTAATTCACTGAGGCAGAGAGGGATGTGCATCCTTTTTATACGCTAGGTTTCCTGTTCCTGGTGGTGCTGTCGTGACTACGAGGAAATAGAATTACCGGTCAGTAATTACCGGCTTTTTGGCCTCAGTGTAAAACACTGTAAAACCTTAGGAAAAGTCGATAAGTTGCCCATAACTACCAATCAGATTGCTTCTGTCATTAAAAATGAAAGACGCAATCTGGTTGCTATGGGCAACTGGTCAACTTTTGCACCACACAGGTCTTGATAAAGCTCCCCCTGCGCACAGTGGAAACTAAAAATTAGCAAGCCCATTGAACCCAGTCTTGCTCATGGTAAATTTGGTTCGCAAAGCTTTCAAACTTTACCAGGTTTACATGAGGATTGCACTGGCACTATTATTAGCACAAGGGATGAGGAACACATGCTGTTGTGCTGCCTGAATGAATGGAAGTACTAGGAACATTGAGATGATGTCAGGGTAGCCCAGCTAGTTGCAGGATCACATGACCCCAGCTTATCAAATCATTGATTGCATTATGTGCCAAACAGCTCCCAGGCCAACCAGGAGACAACGTCGGGGCTGGTTTGAGAGGCTAATAAAACCCTATTTACTGCACTGTATCTGCCATCTTGGAGAGAAAGGAGACAGTGCACAGAAATTTCTGATCCAAGAAAACCTTCACAAATTTAATAAAAAGCAAGCTAAGCAAAGCATTGATCAGTAGGCTGATCTCAGACAGTGATTTCCTGTCACCTACATTACTGCGGGCTGATATCAGACAGTGAACTTCTATTACCTCACTGCATTACTGTGTCCAGTTGGTGCACTAGAGATCCTAGCAGTATTAAAGGGGTACGCCACTGTAAAATATTTTCTTTAAATCAACTGGTGCCAGAAAGTTAAACTGATTTGTAAAATACTTCTATTAAAAAATCCCAATCCTTCCAGTACTTATTAGCTGCTGTAAACTATAGAGGAAGTTCTTTTCTTTTTGAATTTCCTTTCTGGCTGACCACAAGTGCTCTCTGCTGACACCTCTGTCCATGTCAGGAACTGCCCAGAGCAAGAGAGGTTTGCTATGGGGATTTGCTCCTACTCTTGACAGTTTCTAAAATGGACAGAGGTGTCAGCAGAGAGCACTTGTGGTCAGGTAGAAAGGAAATTCAAAAAGAAAAGAACTTCCTGTGTATTATAAAACAGCTGATAAGTACTGGAAGGGATGGGATTTTTTAATAGAAGTAATTTTCAAATCTGTTTAACTTTTTGGCACCAGTTGATTTAAAAAAAAATGTTTTCCACTGGAGTACCCCTTTAATGCAAATGCAGAACTAGTCCACAAAAGTGATCACATTACAATACAAAGCAAGCTGAGCCAAGCAGTAGGCTGACCTTTATTTTAACATAAATACGCATTATAAGGCTAGGTTCACACTACGGAATTTCCGCTTTGAAATTGCAGGCATAAATTACGCTTGCTAAAATGTATAGTGTAGTGAATGAGTTTCCGTTCACAAATTCACACTTCAGAATTTGTGAAGCAGAATTTGTGAATTGAAAATCTGCTTGGAAATTTCCGCCTGAAGAATGGCGTTGCTCATTCTTCAGGCGGAAATACTCGCAGAACACATTGCAGTCTATTTCAGACTGCAGTGTCCGCACAGTCCTAGCGCCGATTGATTCAGTCAGTGTTGGCCAATTGGAAATTTTCTTCCCGGAGATTCCGTAGTCTGAACCTAGCCTAAGAGTTTATAGTGAATGTGGAATACGCTTTTTGGCCAAGTAACATGTATTTTCTGAATTTAATCCAACATATAGTATTTCTATCTGGGTTTAAAATAATATGCATTAAAAGTGTTTATAGTGAACTTGTAATATTAATTAAAGCCAAGCTATGTGTATTTTCTGGGTTTAATCAAACATATATTATTTCTACCTGTTTAACATCATTGTGCATTAAAATAATTTAGAATGAAAGTGGAATACAGGCCAAGTTGCCTGTATTTTTAGGGCTTAATCGGCTATATAGTGTTTCTACCAGGTTTTAAAGGGGGTATCCACCATAAGGTGATTTTAGTACGTACCTGGCAGGCAGTAATGGACATGCTTAGGAAGGATCTTCAGTGGTCTTGAGGCTAAATGGCTATGTCATGAGATTACCATAACACTGTGGCTAGCTTTTTGCGAACTGCTATTTCCTGTTTGACTTTTCTTTTTTTGACTACAAATCCCACAATTCCATCTTCCTCCCTCTCACACATCAGCCACCCCACCCATTGAAACATAAATGAGCTGCATCCATTCAAATCAGTGTGGTTTTCAATCAGGGTGCCTACAGCTGTTGCAGATTGATCTCTCTCCCACCAAGTGATCCCTCCACCCATTGAAGCAGACAGGCTCCCTGTCATCAGCTAACTAGCGGGTCAGGTCTCGGCCGCATTGCAAGCTGGGGAAAATCTGAGACAACAGTCATTTTGTATGCTTGTAAAAATACATTTTGGAGTGAAAATCACAGAAAACAGTCACACACAGGTACAGACACTATATTATGAACTACACTAACTTTACAGCCCCTGTAGCATAGTCAAATAAAATTCCTGGAATACCACTTTAACCATAGATAAACATTGAGAGTCCACGCAGAATAGGCATCTATTTCTACCTGTGTTATGCATTAACCCCTTAAGGACGCAGGACGTAAATGTTCGTCCTGGTGAGGTGGTACTTAACGCACCAGGACGTACATTTACGTCCTAAGCATAACCGCGGGCATCGGAGCGATGCCCGTGTCATGCGCGGCTGATCCCGGCTGCTGATCGCAGCCAGGGACCCGCCGGCAATGGCCGACTCCCGCGATCTCGCGGGCGTCCGCCATTAACCCCTCAGGTGCCGGGATCAATACAGATCCCGGCATCTGCGGGAGTTCGCGATTTAAATGAACGATCGGATCGCCTGCAGCGCTGCTGCGGGGATCCGATCATTCAGAACGCCGGACGGAGGTCCCCTCTCCTTCCTCCGTCCGGCTCCCGGCGTCTCCTGCTCTGGTCTGTGATCGAGCAGACTAGAGCAGGAGATGACCGATAATACTGATCTGTTCTATGTTCTATACATAGAACAGATCAGTATTAGCAATCATGGTATTGCTATGAATAGTCCCCTATGGGGACTATTCAAGTGTAAAAAAAAATGTAAAAAAATGTAAAAGTAAAAGTAAAAAAAAAGTGAAAAATCCCCTTCCCCAATAAAAAAGTAAAACGTCCGTTTTTTCCTATTTTACCCCCAAAAAGCGTAAAAAACATTTTTTATAGACATTTGGTATCGCCGCGTGCGAAAAAAAAAAAAAGTCCAAAATTCCTACTTTTTTAATACATTTTATTAAAAAAAATTATAAAAAATGTATTAAAAGTTTTTTTATATGCAAATGTGGTATCAAAAAAAAGTACAGATCATGGCGCAAAAAATGAGCCCCCATACCGCCACTTATACGGAAAAATAAAAAAGTTAGAGGTCATCAAAATAAAGGGATTATAAACGTACTAATTTGGTTAAAAAGTTTGTGATTTTTTTTAAGCGCAACAATAATATAAAAGTATATAATAATGGGTATCATTTTAATCGTATTGACCCTCAGAATAAAGAACACATGTCATTTTTACCATAAATTGTACGGCGTGAAAACGAAACCTTCCAAAATTAGCAAAATTGCGTTTTTCGTTTTAATTTCCCCACAAAAATAGTGTTTTTTGGTTGCACCATACATTTTATGATATAATGAGTTATGTCATTACAAAGGACAACTGGTCGCGCAAAAAACAAGCCCTCATACTAGTCTGTGGATGAAAATATAAAAGAGTTATGATTTTTAGAAGGCGAGGAGGAAAAAATGAAAACGTAAAAATTAAATTGTCTGAGTTCTTAAGGCCAAAATGGTCTGAGTCCTTAAGGGGTTAATATGCATTAAAAGTGTTTATAGTGAAAGTAGAATACACCTTGTAGGCTGTTACATGTATTTTCTGGATTTAATCAAACATATAGTACTTCTACATGGGTTTATCCTTAATATGCATTAAACTTGTTTCTAGTGAACATTAAGGGTGTACTCACATGTACAGTATCCTGTGCAGATTTGATGCGCAGCCTCTGATCTGCAGTTACAAATCCTGCGCATCAAATCTGCGCAGGATACTGTACGTGTGAATAGACCCTAAAGGGGCACTCCGGGGGGAAACTATTTTTTTTTTTTTAATCAACTGGTGTCACAAATTTGTAAATTACTTTTATTTTAAAATCTTAATCCTTCTAGTACTTATCAGCTGCTGTATGTTCCACAGGAAGTTTTCTTTTTAATTTATTTTCTGTCTGACCAAAGTGCTCTCTGCTGTCTCCTCTGTCCGTGTCAGGGACTGTCCAGAGCAGGAACAAATCCCCATAGCAAACCTCTCCTGCTCTGGACAGTTCCTGATATGGACAGTGGTGTCAGCAGAGAGCACTGGAGTCAGACAGAAAAGAAATTCAAAAAGAACTTCCTGTGGAGCATACAGCAGCTGATAAGTACTGGAAGGATTAACATTTTTAAACAGAAGTTTTTATATAAATCTGTTTAACTTTCTAGCACAAGTTGATTAGAAAAAAGTTGTTTTCCACCAGAGTACCCATTTAAGTCTATTTGAATATCCGTGTGTAACAGTAACAAAATGGGCAAAAAGGCCCAAGAGGTTAAATACATCCAATGGCCTGTATTTACTGTACCTGTCTAGTTCTTAGACAGTGTAAAATGAATCATGTTATGGAGAAGAAAGAGCTGAGCAGAATAACTAGTAATTTATTCATGTAAATCTCTGGGCTAAGTAGTCATATGGGCAATCCTACTCATTGATTGACAGCTATCGGTCTGTGTGTCCATAGTGAGAATAAAGATTGGCATGAATAAATTATCCTGGAGTTATCCTGGAACTTTTCCCACAAAATGATATATCTATTTGCGCAGCTTCTCCTGCTCTATAAAATTATGTCTGTAGAGTGGATTGCATTTTCGCTGTGACAGGTTCCCTTTAAATATTAAGCGTTGTATAGTGCACTGGTATATACAAATAAGAAAGCTTAACATAAGTTCATATTTTTAATAAGAAATTATCGAGCATGTGGTACTAAAGGTACAACCTCAGTGGGAAATCTATGATTGATGCATGTATTTGATACGTTTTTATATTGCTGGAAACAACAGTTTATGGTTTTTATTCCATTTTTATGACTGTTTTCTTGATTATGCATCTCAAGTTTATTGCTATTGATCTAAATATTTTATATGACCTTTTGTTAAATCGCACACAGAGCCTGAGGTGTATACTAGAGATGAGCAAAGTTACAGTACTTCGTTTCTTCACAAACCTCGCTGCTCTGCAGTTGCTGACTTTATCCTGCATAAATGAGTTCAGCTTTCAGGTGCTCCGGTGGGCTGGAGACTCTCTCCTAGGACTGTATCCACCTTTTCCAGCCCACCGGAGCACCGGAAAGCTGAACTCATTTATGCAGGCTAATGTCAGCAACCGAGCCGTGATGTTCGTGCAGAATCAAAGTGCTGTAACTTCGCTCATCTCTAGTGTATACTAGTGTCATGCAGAAAGTCAAAGGGGTACTCCGGTGGTCAACGTGCTTTTCCGTTTTTGACTTACCCTATTTGTCTTGTTTCATTTCTATTCTTGTTTTTTAGGCAACTCTATTTCTGTTCTTTGTTGTCTTTTTATCCCCCACTTTGTTTTCCTATCTTTGCTTCTATTTCCTGTTTCTTGCTGTGCTGAAAACTACAAATCCCAGCATGCCACATTCCTTGCTGGTTTGAGGCGGCTCCTTTTTTTTTTTTCCGCCCTTTACCCATTCTACTATTTTCCTGTGTCGGCCCCCTTATACACAGCACACTAATATAAATCAGCCCTGGTTGGGATACACTGGCATACACACACAAAAGGGACTACAACTCCCAGCATGTGTCATTCAGGAGTCCTCAGTTTGTGGTATAACACCAGCATGCTGCCTCTGTAGTCTCCTGGGGGTTGTAGTTCACCACACCTCTATAGGGCATACACCAGTGTTTCCCAACCAGGGTGCCTCCATGTGATGCAAAACTACTACTACCAGCATGCCCGGACAGCCAAAAGCTGGTTTGTAAAGACTAGCAAATGCACACATAACAGGGACTACAACTCCCAGCATGTGTCATTCAGGAGTTGCGCCCTCTCCCTCCTTCACACACATAAGTCATCCCCAGTCCGAGATTATTCCCCTGCAGTCTATACATCCCCAGCCCGTGCACCTTGTTATCCTCCCCTTCAGATAACACTCGTATCTTCTCTGTCGTCTTTCAGTGCAGACCTGCATCCTCAGAAGACAGAGCAGGGGAGGGGAGATGCGGAGCTGTGTATGTCCTCTCTCCCCCCTTGCTCTGGCTTCTTTCTCTCATGCAGACCTGCGTCCTCCAGTAGGTGGAGATGAGGGGGCGTGGCTTCTTTCTCTCATGCAGACCTGCGTCCTCCAGGAGGGGGAGATGAGGGGGCGTGGCTAATCTCTCATGCAGTTCTGAAAGAACAGAGAAAAAAAAAAGCCATGACATGTTGTCCACAGCCTAATCCTAACATGTGGACAACAGTAAGAGATCCAACACAGAACTACAGAACTTCCTGGCCCACAAACAGGTAAGAAAAAAGACACATGCTACACAAATATATAATACATGTCAATTGCAAAAAACATGAACATTAAAAGAAGATGCAATATAGCCAAAAATCTTTACCACCTGAGTACCCCTTTAAAACACACCACAACATATTTGCATACAGTGTAGTTCATGCTATGATATTGTTTATCATATCCACATTTATTTAGCTCATCACGTACATAAATGTGTTCTTATCACTTCAGTTAAAACTTTGCACTGTAGATGGTTTGGGGGGGGGGGAATAAATGTCACATACACTTGTAGCTTATCTGTCAGTTTTTTGGCTTTTCTAGAAATCTGTGTGTGTTTAAGTGAAATTAATGACATTATAAGTATAGGAGTTTTCAAACTTTATTTCAGATATAAGATATTAAATTACAAATACATATGCTCCCAATACCTACAGGGTAAGTCAGTCAGTGTGCATATACCAGATGGTTTAGGTGTAAAAGTTAAAGGGGTACTCTGCCCCTAGACATCTTATCCCCTATCCAAAGGATGTCTGACCGTGGTGGGTGCGGTGGCTGAGACCCCCTGTGATATCCGGGCAAGCACCCCGGCATGCTCACCCCTTAACTGTAGGTGCCTAGTAACCACTTACCTTATGGGGTTTTGTGTCTTAAAGGGGTACTCCGGTGGAAAACTTTTTTTTTTTTTTAAACTGATGCAAGAAAGTTAAACAGATTTGTAGATGACTTCTTCTTAAAAAATCTTTACCCGTCCAGTACTTTTGAGCAGCTATATGCTACAGAGGAAATTCTTTTCTTTTTTAATTTCTTTTTTTTTGTCTTGTCCACAGGCTCTCTGCTGACACCTCTGTCCATGTCAGGAACTGTCCAGAGCAGAATAGGTTTGCTATGGGGATTTTCTCCTGCTCTGGGCCGTTCCACAGGCTCTCTGCTGACACCTCTGTCCATGTCAGGAACTGTCCAGAGCAGAATAGGTTTGCTATGGGGATTTTCTCCTGCTCTGGGCCGTTCCTACAGATTTCCTCTGTAGCATATAGCTGCTAAAAAAGCACTGGAAGGGTAAAAATGTTTTAATAGAAATAATTTACAAATCTACAAAGCGGAGGTGTGATATTCGGCACTGCTACACCTGGCTAAGCTGGACTATTGGACGGACACTCGACTAGGAGGTTATGCTCTATTGACGTTGTCAGCCTGTACACCCGTATCCCGCACGATACGGGTGTACAGGCTGTAAAAGAAGGACTGAGTAGGTCCAATAAATCAGAAGTATTTATAGGATTCATAGTTTCGAACTAACGAATAGTACATTTATGTTTGGAGACCGATGGTATAAGCAGGACACCGGGACCCCGATGTGTACCCCGGTGTCCTGCACTTATGCAAATCTCTTTTTGGCTGAATTTGAAAGGCAATATATATATTCATCCATGAACCCATTTATTGGGCAATTAAAATGTTATGCCTGTTACGTGGATGATATATTGATAGCATGGGCAGGGACAGAGTTACAGTTCGATAACTTTGTAAAACATTTAAACGAAGTGAGCAAAATGAATCTTGCTTTTACATCACAATTCGGTGGTTTATCCATTGAGTTTCTGGATGTTAAATTATCAGTCAGTGGTAACAGGATAACAAGTGAGGGGTATAGAAAGGAAATGTCCAGGAACACCCTCCTTCACTATTATAGCTCTCATCCAGCATCATTGAAGAAGGGTATTCCTTATGGGCAATTTATTCGCCTGAAACGTAACAATGCATTGGAAGAGACGTTCAATAAACAAGCTGATGATCTACAAAATAGACTGATAGACAGTATCCAATACAACTAATACCAGAAGGTAGAAGAAGAGCAACAGAGATGAAAAGAGTCAATTTACTTAAAAATAAAAATAAGAACAAGATATGCTTACCTGAACAGAGACGTTTCACTTTTACATTTCAGAACACCTCTTTAAATAGAACTATAGAACAGGCAATAAGACGCAACTGGCATATAGTAGAAAGTGATGTAGAATTAAAAGAAATCACAAATAAGAAGCCACTAGTCTCATATAGGAAGAATAGAACTATAGGTGATATCCTAAAGAAACAAGAAAAAGCAAAGAATAAAACATAGAATACATGGCTGGAAAAATTTACCCCGAAAGGAAATTTTACTTGTAAGTCATGTAGTTTCTGCAAATATAATGCTGAGTTGAAAACGATGAGACTAGGTGCCATTATGCATACAGTGTCAGACTTCATCTCGTGCAGAACTAAATTCGTAATATATGTCATTTACTGCCCCTGTGGGTTCTATTATATCGGCAAAACGATAAGACAGTTGTGCGCTCGTATTCGGGAACACTTATATTCCTTTTGCACTTTAAAAGGAGCGCCAAGTCTTATAGCCCATATGATGGAGACCCACAGGGGACAACTGGACCATCTTAAATTCTCTGGAATAGAAAGAGTTAAACCTAAGTCGGGGATTAGCCTAGACCAATATCTATTGCAAAGAGAAACCTATTGGATCATTCAGACAGCAGCAGCCGGTCCTCTTGGCCTTAATGAGAAGGTAGATTATGCGCCCTGTTTTTAAACTGTATAATTTTTAACTTGCTCACTTTTTTAACAAATTTCTATTGTTAATGCTAGCTTCTACTGACGCACTTACAAAATGGCGACGATTAGCCAATGACGAGACTCTAAGGAGGACTCGTCAGGTACGTCAGGTAAGGAGGGCGGTCCTGAGCTTTTGCGATTGGCCGCTCACCCGTATAAGAAGTAGCACAGAATTCCACGTAGACATGGCCGGATGATGCTCGTGTAACGAGCGAAACAGAATCTGTTGCCTACTACTTACCCCCCCTGCACCGATCCCTCTCCCCGACTGCATTACATGTTGTGAGTATTTTTCAATAAAGAAGCTGATTTTGGAGAAGATTGGTGAGTGCCGATTATTTCTACTCCTTCATTGCATTGATAATTTACAAATCTGTTTAACTTTCTGGCACCAGCGGAGTACCCCTTTAACAATTAGATTGTTATCCAAAGTTCTGGTGAGGGGCAGCAGTCTAAATGGGATTTATACAGCCAATTACCCAAATTGCAGCTAAATGTCAAGGAATGTTTATCATCAGGGACAAAAAAATTTCTGGATTTGCTGTGACCCACCAAGGATGAAGTTCTGCAGAAGCTGATGTTAGGTTATCCAAGAGTATTTATGTCTCAAACGCAATAAGTTTCGGGGATGTGTCTCTGCTATTTCAATTGAAAGACAGAGGTCTTTGTCTTTCACTTGAAATACATGTAAAAACTTAGTATGTTTACTGCTGGAATTAGCAAGAAAAGTATGATTGTTATTATACTTAAAAAGAGTCGGAGGAAGACAAGGTGACCTTAAATTAGCAAAGATACCAACAGAGTTAGGATGGATTTCTCTGCCAAAGCAGTTGAAGATACCTACTAAAAATGAATGCTGCCAATACCTACAGGGTAAGTCAGTCAGTATGCATATACCAGATGGTTTAGGTGTAAAAGTTAAAGGGGTACTCTGCCCCTAGACATCTTATCCCCTATCCAAAGGATGTCTGACCCTGGAGGGTGCGGTGGCTGAGACCCCCTGTGATATCCGAGCCAGCACCCCGGCATACTTATTGCAGACTTTATGCGGCTGTGGTCGTGATGTCATGCCATGCCTCCTCCTGACAAGAATCTGGGGGGCCAAGCTTGATGTCAAAACCAACCAAGGCCGCCCACAACTGGCATTCTGAACATAAATGGTCAGAACGCAGTGGTGCCGACCCGGAGATTGCAGGGGGGGGGGCAGCGCCTCCCCCTGTAATCAGGCATCTTATCCCGTATCCTTTGGATAGAGGATGAGATGTCTAGAGGTGGTGTACCCCTTTAGGTTACATAGGAGTACCATAATTAACTAGGAGAAAAGAGAAGATAGAGGAGTTATCCCACAATCATAATTACTAGAGATGAGCGAATTTTTGAAAAATTTCCCAAAAAATTGTTTCGGTTCGAATTTATTCGCAGCAAATCTCTATTAAAAATGGCTATTTCTGGCCTACAGAGAGCCTCGATGGGGTTGTAGAACACTTTGCCTTGCTGTAACACGCATAGGGTGTGTGCTGGGTTAGTGAAATAATACTGCTATTCAGTATGCCATGCAGATCAGAGGCGTCTCTATAGAATCACTGTCGCAGAGTGGCACAATGGCAGAGCCTGAAGACGGCATCAGTATGAGGAGACCATAGAGTGGCTGCACGACACAGCGTGCAGGTGGCGGCAACATGAGTAGACCATATAGTGGCTGAATGACACAGCCTGGAGGTGGCGGAAGCATGAGGAGACCATATGGTGGCTGAATGACACAGCCTGGAGTTGGCGGCTGCATGAGAAGACCATATAGTGGCTAAATGACACAGCGTGGAGGTGGCGGAAGCATGAGGAGACCATATAGTGGTTGAATGACACAGTGTGGAGGTAGCATGAAGAGAACATAAAGTGGCTGAATGACACAGCCTGGAGTTGGGAGCAGCATGAGGAGACCACATAGTGGCTGAATGACACAGCCTGGAGTTGGCAGCAGCATATAGTGGCTGAATGACACAGCCTGGAGGTGGCAGCAGCATGAGGAGAACATATGGTGGCAGAATGAGACAGCCAGGAGGTGGCATCAGTATGAGGAGAACATATGGTGGTAGAATGAGACAGCCTGGAGGGGGCAGCAGCAGCATCAGGAGTCCTGAAAGTGACTCGGTGACAGAGTGGTGCGGTGGGTGGCAATACCGGTACCCGGTGACAAAGGTGGGTGAAAAAAAAGAACTTGGCATCAGATGTGTGGCATCAGGCGGGTGGCAGGATCAGAATAGTAGCTGAGGCAGGTAGGCAGAAGAAAACACTCTTTTGTAAAAGTGATAGTGTGCACAGGTAAGTATTGAGGATATGCATAACGTAAAACATGTGGCCGTGAGATGTAGGCGCCACGTCTCCAGTGCCCTGACCAGTCATCGTTTCCAACACGTGTTGTAGTAGATGAAGCAGTGGAACGACGTTGTTCTACCCGTAATCCTGGCGACTGACTAATAATGTGTACAAACAACCTGTTAGTTTTTGAATTTATGCTGAGAAGCAAGTAGATAAAAAAACAAATTGTGGATGTGCGACCATGTCTGTTTTCTCTACTTGAATTCACATTGTGTTTTCTATCCCCCTCTGTTTCTATCCCCCTCTCTGCCCACTCGTTCCCTCTGTGGGCACTGGTGCTGCGGCGGTGGTGATCGCCGCCCAGTGCTATGCCATTTTATGCTAAGAATGTTAGGGACCCACTCTAAATAGGTGGCCTTGACGTGGCGAGTGGGCTCGTACTTTTTGATCAAAATGTATACTAACAACCTGTTAGTTTTTGAATTTATGCTGAGAAGCAAGTAGATCAAAATACAAATTGTGGATGTGCGACCATGTCTGTTTTCTCTACTTGATTTGACTAATAATGTGGCTTCCTCAAAGGGCCTGAGCAAATGGCAGGTGTCACATATGAGCTGCCACTGGTTGACATTGAAGTTAAACAGGAGAGTCCCCCTATCCTCTTGGATCATCAAGAAATCGGTGATGGCTTTTCTCTGTTCGTATAGTCGGTCCAACGTATGGAGGGTGGAATTCCAACGTGTGGCAACGTCACAAATAAGACTATGTTGTGGGATACCGTTCTGACGCTGCAGCTCATGGAGGTTGTGCTTTGCGGTGTACGAGTGGCTGAAGTACATGAAAAGTTTCCTTCCCATCGTTAGGATGTCTTGCAAATAGGGGTAACTCTTGAGAAATGCTTGACAACCAGATTGAACACGTGTGCCACGTAGGGTACATGTCTCTGGCTTACTTGTCGCAGCGCAGAAAAGATGTTCTTCCCATTGTCGGTCACCATGGGTCCCATTTCCAGTTTTCGTGGAGTAAGCCATGATTTAATTTCTTGATGAATGACTTTTAGCAGTTTCTCTCCTGTGTGACTCCGTTCGCCAAGGCAAATCATGTGGAGAACACACATGGTATGCTCGAGGGGCACTGAGACTTGTCCGTGCAGTGGAGGCTGAGGACACAGTGGAGGATAAGGAGGCAGAGTCGCACACTGTAACCGGACCAACGGCCTGAGATCTTGGAGGCATAAGCGGCATGACCTGTCCAAGTTGCTGTTGTGGCAGTGCAGGAACCACATTCACCCAGTGAAAAGACATGTATTGTCCCTGACTGTAGTTACAGCTCCATACGTCGGCGCTGCCTTGCCCTTTGGTACACACCGACAGGCTCAAGGACTGGCCCACCTTCTGTTCCACAAAATTGGTACTGCCTTTTTGCAAAGAAATGACTGCTTGGGACTCTCCACCTCGGCTCGGCACAAGCGAACAGTTCTCTGAAAGGTGCAGAATCCACCACTTGAAAAAATAAAAAGGGACTGCAGCACGAGCAACTTGAACAGGAGCACATTCAGATTCTGCCCTGTTGGATGAGTGGGCGCATACTGTTGTCTCTTGGACATGGCTTCGTCGATGGATTGCTGGCGGAATGACTGACTCAAAGTAGGAGGAGCAGGAGCATCTGGAGCGACAGAAGATGGGTATGACACACAACTCCCTTCAGCTGAGGTGGGGGAACCTTGGCTGGCTGAAGCAGGCTGGACCACCACATCGGAGCCATGGCTCTCCAAGGCCGCTTTAGAATGACGCTTCATATGTTGAGGCAGGGCCGTGGTGCCAACATTGGGACCCTGGCCACACCACCTTCTGCCGACAGATCTTGCATGTGGCCAGGTTAACATCCACCAGAGGGTTCAAAGACGGGCAACCAGAATAATACGGGGAATGGGAGGACTACAGTACCCAGAAAGATTATCAGAATTACGTTTTTTTAGTTTAGAAAAAAGAAGGCTTAAGGGAGACCAAATAACTATGTATAAATATATCAGGGGACCTTACAGAGATCTCTCCCATGATCTATTTATACCCAGCACTGTATCTATAACAAGGCGGCATCCTCTACGTCTTGAGGAAAGGTTTCTACACCAGCACAAATGGGGGTTCTTTACTGTAAGAGCATAGAGTCTGTGGAATTCTCTGCCAGAGGAAGTGGTCATGGTGAACTCTGTAAAAGAATTTAAAAGGGGTCTGGATGCATTTTTGGAGAATAATAACATTACAAGTTATGGATTCTAGATCTATATAGGCAGAAGGTTGATCCAGCGATCCATTCTGATGCCATATTTGGAGTCGGTAATACATTTTTACCTCGAGTATGAGTGTTTTGTTTTAGCATTCCATTGGATCAACTCAGTAGGGACTCATTATGGTTATAGGTTGAACTTGATGGACTCTGGTCTTTTTTCAACCTTTTGAACTATGTTACTATGTTACAGATGCTTGATGAAAAACTGCCACACCACCGAGTAGCTGATTTTACCACCAAAAGTCTGCACTGATTGACTGCTACTGCCGCCGACTCCAGGAACCCCTGTTCCACTACCTCCCGGGAAGGTAGGGTGCGGCAAAGCAGGTGGTCTACCCCGGGTATGTTTGGCTCCAGACTTTCCACTTCTGCCACCATGCTGACTGTCAACCATTCTACCACCTTGCTGGCTCAGCTGCTGCCTCACGGGCAACCTGCAACCCTCTTCTACTGATGATGATGAAGCCCCTTCTGCACCCAGCTCCCAAGTGCAATCAGCTTCATCATCATTGAGTTGTGTCTCCAAGTCACTGATGTCCTCCTCAGATTGTTCAACAGTGTCTGCTTCAGGAGCCTGAACGCTCGCAACACCACCTCCCACGCCACTCTCCTCATCATTACTTGCCCGCCTAGTGGAGGAAGCGGCAGATGTCTCCTCCACTTCTTGACTGGGCAGTAGCTGCTTACTGTCCTCTAGTAGATCATCCTCACTAAATAGTCGAGCTGAACCCACAGCATAAGATACTTCTGTGGGGGAGGGAACAGCATAGGACAGAAGCAATTGGAGGACAGGGACTGCTCCCGAACCATGTCAACTGAGGGTTGTGTCTGAGGAACCCACCGACTGTTGACTGGGGGTGTCAGATGTCACTTGTGAGGAAGTGGATGACCGTGTTAACCAATCGATGATGACAGATGGGTTGCTAGTCGAGACATGACCACTAGCTTATGCCGGGAGCTCAGGCCTCTCGCTGCGACTCTTGCTGCCACTCGCCCCTAGTCTGCCGTGACCTCTGCCTGATGCATTTATACCTCTGACACTTCTCTGTGCACATCCTGAAATTTCTCTGCCTGACCTACTTAGTGAGTATATGAGGGGAGGACAATGCGCTCCAGTACGCTTAAAAAAGTATTCGTCTACATCAGCCGGTATGTACTTTTCCTGGCCTTTCACAGTATCTAGGCCCTTAAGACTTTAACAGGAACACAACAGTACTCCACTTAGATGTACGTATGTGTTATGCACTTACGAGGGGAGGAAAATGCACTCCAGTACGCTTAAAACAGTATTTTTTCACAACACCAGCAGTACACAACAGTGCTGCAGCACACAGTCATTGTGTACTACACCTAAAATTGCACTCTCTCTCTCAATCTCACTCCCTTCCCCATCAATGCTTCTAGGCTGGATTTGGGCATTAGGTGAATCGCTGCTGTAAAAAAGCTTTTCTGTGCATTACACTGCTCTCTGTCCCTCTCTGTAATAGAACGCTGATGTGACTGGGAGGTGAATCGCTGCTGTAAAATTGCTTTTCTGTGCAACACACACTGCTCTCTGTCAATCTCTCTGTGCAACAGAACTCTGATGTGACAGGGAGGCGAATGGCTGCTGGAAAAATGCCTTTCTGTGCAGCACACAGCGCTGTCTGTCCCTCTCTCTCTCTGCAATAAAAGGCTGAAGTGACTGGCCGCAAGATGGCTGCCGATTATATGGGGCTGTGACATCACAGGGGTGACTGGCTGCTGATAGGCTGCATGTGATTCAGGGTCATCCTGCCAACCCTTGTTCCCGCCTTCCCGGGATTCCTTGCCCGATGTCCTCACATGTGGATCTGCCATTTTAGATGCCCTGGAGCCTGGACCGCACTAAATGGAGTTTAATGAAGCGATTTAAGCGATCGAATCGCGGCCATATTCACCTTCGTTGCGGATCGCATTTTTCCTGAAATTCATAATGTATTCGGATTCATCACATTCGATTCGCTCATCCTTAATAATTACTAGCTGGTCAGTGGGAGCTTGCACCACTCATGTCCCCCTGAAAAAACAGAGTGCACTGTGCATGTTCGGCCAGCACTCCATTGATTCTGTATGGGGCTTTATATGCCCTAGGAAGTGTGGGCATTGAAAGTGTAAATTTAAAGGGCCAGATTGTAAGTATGTTATTTTCACAAGCGATTATAGGCGTGAGTGTATTAATTTAAAAGTCTGTAACAATGAATACATTTATCAACTTAATTAAATAGAAGGAATAAACCTGGCATTGCTACTTCACACACCTATCAGGACACCTTGATTGGGACACAATGATGCAGCTGCTCTGTGAATGCACTGTTGGTGGTGTACTTTTAATTGATGCAGTTCAGTATACGTAATAGTTCATGAAGAAAATAGACAAACACACTCACCATGTTTGATGCTTCAGCTGTCCTCTTTATTCAAAGCGGATACAGAGGCATAGATACAGGGGGACGAAACAGGAGGGAGGTGTTCATGGGCCCCTTATGAAGCGCATGTAGTGCGAGACGGTTCCGTGCCCGTGAACACCTCCCCCCCCCTTTTTCGTCCCCCTGCACCTATACCTCTATATCTGTTTTGAATAAAGAGTACAGCTGAAGAATCTAACGTGGTGAGTGCGCTTGTCTATTTTCTTTATGAACTGTTACATTTATCAACTTGTTCTCTCTTTTTTAATTTTTAGTTATAGAAATGTATTAACCCCTTAAGGACCAGGACCATTTTGGCCTTAAAGGGGTACTCGCCCCTAGACATCTTATCCCCTATCCAAAGGATAGGGGATAAGAAGTCAGATCGCCGCGGTCCCACTGCTGGGGGGCCCCGGGATCCCCGCTGCGGCACTGCGCTATCATTACAGTACAGAGCGAGTTCGCTCTGTGCGTAATGACGGGCGATACAGGGGACAGAGCAGTGTAACATCATGGCTCCGCCCCTCGTGACATCACGGTCCGTCCCCTTAATGCAAGTCTATGGCAGGGGGCATGACGACCGCCACGCCCCCTCCCAAGGGGCGGGCCATGATGTCACGAGGGGTGAAGCCATGACGTAACGATGCTCCGGCACCTGTATTGCCCGTCATTACGTGCAGAGCGAACTCGCTCTGTGCTGTAATGATAGCGCAGTGCCGCAGCGGAGATCCCGGAGCTCCCCAGCAGTGGGACCGCGGCGATCTGACATCTTAGAAGGTTTTGTTTTCACGCTGTATACTTTCTGGTAAAAATTACATGTTTTCTTTATTCTGTGGGTCAATACGATTAAAATGATACTCATGTTATATGCTTTTCTATAATTGTACCACTTAAAAAAAATCTCAAACCATTTTAACAAAATTAGTATGTTTGAAATTGGCCTATTTTGACCACCTATAACTTTCTCAGTTTTCCGTATATGGGGCGATATGAGGGCAAATTTTTTGCGCCGATCTGTAGTGTTTATCACTACCACTTTTGCTCAGGTTTTACTTTTGATACATTTTTTATAAATTTTTTTGGGAATAAAATGTGACAAAAAAGCAGCAATTTTGGACTTTTGAAATTATTTTTACGTTTACGCCGTTCACCGTACGGGATAATTAACAATATATTTTAATAGTTCAGACTTTTACACACGCGGCGATACCAAATATGTGTATTAATTATTTTTTACGCTTTTATGGGGGTAAAATGGGAAAAACTGACGTTTTACTTTTTTATTGTGGGAGGGGATTTTTCACATTTTTTTACTTTTTTATTTCACTTTTTTTGCCTTTTTTTTTTTTTTTTGACTTTTTATGTCCCCATAGGGGACTATTCATAGCAATGAGTTGATTGCTAATACTGTGCAGTGCTATTTATAGGACACAGCACTGCTCAGTATTATCGGTGATCTTCTGCTCGATCTCAGACCAGAGCAGAAGACCCCGGTAGACGGCCGGAGCCAGGTGAGGGGACATCCGGCTGCCATGCTGGATGATTGGATCCCCGCGGCAGCGCTGCAGGCGACCCGATCATCCATTTAAAGTACCGCACTGCTGCAGATGCCGTCGTCTGTATTGATCACGGCATCTGAGTGGTTAATGGCGGACAACTGCGCGGATGCGGATGTCCGCCATTACCGACGGGTCCCTGGCTGCTGATAGCTGATCATGGTGGCGCATAAATATACGTCATGGTCAGCTAAATACCACGTCACCATGACGTCCATTTACGTCCATTGTCGTTAAGGGGTTAATACAAAAAGTTAAAATGGTATAACTAAATAAGGGTAGTGCATAATACCATTAATAGTAAAATTAAAAGTTGAATAATATCCTATTAACTTAGATGTAATTATTGCATTCATTTTTGTCTATATAAATTATCTATTGTCTATATTGTAATTTATAATCTAAACATAAAGTTTCTCTAATTTCTGTGTTGAATAAGTCCTAGATTTTGCATTTGCCACAATAGCTTCTAGTTTGTTTCTGATATATATCTGCTGGCAATACTTTAACCCCTTAAATGGGCACTGTCATGAAATAAAAAAAATTGATATGTTGTAGTACTTAAGTACTACAACATATCTCTAATATAGTTTAATAAAAAAAAGTGATTTTAAACCAGTTTAAAGTCACTTTTAAATTCGGCCACTAGGGGTCGCCCTCCTAGTGACCGAATGCATTCGGCAGTGACGTCACTACAGAATTTCGTCTCATTTGAGCCTGGCAAATGAGTCGAAATTCCAGTTACTGCGGTGCTCGCTCCCGCCTGTCAATCAAACAGGCGAGAGCGAGCACAGTGAAATCCAGGGCTGCGCATTGGCTCCCTGGACTCACACACTGGCCGCCTCCCTGCTGCATATTCTCCCTGCAGCAAGGAGGAACATGGCTCTTACCTCTGCTTACAGCCCCGGTTCCAGTGGGGATACGCCGCCTCCTCACTGCTCCTTGCAGCTGTGTACTGTCATTGCCGGGGGGAGCGCGTTATATGGAGCAACAAGTGTATGCCCGGCTTCCTGTCATGCTCCTACACTCTGGTAACTCTCTCTATGGTTCTGGAGGACTTTCAATCCTCCAGAAACATAGAGACAGTTTCCAGAGTGTACGGGCATGACAGGAAGCCGGGCATACACTTGTTGCTTGCTACGGACCCCCGCTCATTGTCCGGCACAGGTGAGGGGGAGGGGGAAGGGGGGGGGGTGTCTTCCAACACAGGGTGCCTCCAGTTGTTTCCCCACTACAACTCTCAGCATGCCCTGACAGCAAATAGATGTCAGGGCATGCTGGGAGTTGTGGTGGTGAAACAGCTGGAGGCACCCTGTCCTGAGAACTATGGGCGGAACTCGGCCCCCAGCAGGCATCAGTGACGTGGTGCCTGCTGGGGAAGTCTGTCTGGTAGTGAGCACACTACCAGGCAGACAAAATGCCATTTTTAAGATAATAAAAAAATAAATAAAGGCAGGGAGGGGGTTAGGGATAGATGGGCAATAGGCAGGGACAGAAAAAAAAAAGAGGATGGTGGGAGCTACCCTTTAAGGACCCGGGCTTTTTCCATTTTTTCATTTTCAATTTTTCCTCCTTAACTTTAAAAAATCATAACTCTTTAAAATTTTCACCTAAAATTCTATATGATGGCTTATTTTTTGCATCACTAATTCTACTTTGTAATGACATTAGTCATTTTACCCAAAAATCTACGGTGAAACGGGAAATAAAAATCAATGTGCGACCAAATTAATGAAAAAACACTATTTTGTAAGATTTGGGGGGCTTCCGTTTTTACGCAGTACATTTTTCGGCAAAAATGATACCATGTATTTATTCTGTAGGTCCATACGGTTAAAATGATACCCTACTTGTATAGGTTTGAATTTGTATCACTTCAGAAAAAAATCATGAATACATGCAGGAAAATGTATACGTTTAAAATGGTCATATTCTGACCCCTATTACCTTTTTATTTTTCCGTGTTCAGGGCGATATGAGGGCTAATTTTTTGCGCTGTGATCTGAAGTTTTTAGCGGTACCATTTTTGTTCTGATCAGACTTTTTGATCACTTTCTACTCACTTTTTTGTGGTATAAAAAGTGAAAAAAAAAATGCGCTATTTTGGACTTGGGAATTTTTTGCGCGTACGCCATTGAACGTGCGGTTTAAAAAGTGGTATATTTTATAATTCGGACATTTCTGCATGTGGCGATACCACATATGTTTATTTTTATTTACACTGTGTTTTTTTTATTCTTGGAAATGCCAGGTGATTCAAACTTTTATTAGGGGAAGGGATAATTGAAAGGGTTAATGATTTTTTTTACACTTTTTTAATGCAATATTATAGCTCCTATATGGGGCTATAACATTGCATTAACTGATCTTTTACACTGATTGATCCATCTCCATAGGAATGGATCAATCAGTGTTTTCGGCGATTGAATGCTCAAGCCTGGATCTCAGGCTTGAAGCATTCAATCGGCGATCGGACTGCAGGAAGGAAGGTAAGAGACCTTCCTCCTGTGCTACAGCTGTTCGGGATGCCGCAATTATACCGCGGCGATCCCGAACAGCTCCCTGAGCTAACCGGTGCTTTTTACTTTCACTTTTAGCCGCGTGGCTCAGCTTTGAGCGCGCGGCACCGCGATCAGTGCCGCGCGCTATTAGAGGCGGGTCCCGGCTTCACTAAGACGCCGGGCCCGCCGCGATATGATGCGGGGTCACCGTGTGACCCCGCGTTATATCGCAGGACCGGGACCCAGGACGTACTCATACGTCCTGGGTCCTTAAGAGGTTAAAAAGGCTTAGAGTAGTTTCTGGTTTTATATTGGTCCTTGTGGAATCATGACTTTTTTTGTTCCTTTGTACACTTACCTCATTTTATTTCTTTTAACCCCTTAAGGAATCGGGGTTTTTCCATTTTTGCACTTTCGTTTTTTCCTCCTTACCTGTAAAAAAATCCAAATTCTTTAAATTTTGCACCTAAAAATCGATATGATGACTTATTTTTTGTGCCACCAATTCTACTTTGTAATGACATCAGTCATTTTACCCAAATATCTATGGCGAAACGGAAAAAAATCGTTGTGTGACAAAGTTGAAGAAAAATCGCCATTTTGGAACTTTTGGGGACTTCCGTTTTTACGCAGTGCATTTTTAGGTAAAAATGACATCTTCTCTTTATTCTTTAGGTCCATACGATTAAAATGATACCCTACTTATAAAGATTGGATTTTGTCGTACTTCTTGAAAAAATCATAACTACATGCAGGAAAATGTATACGTTTAAAATTATCATCTTCTGACCCCCATAACTTCTTTATTTTTATTTTTATTTACAGTTTTTTTTTATGGGAAAAGGGGGGGTTATTCAAACATAGAAACATAGAATGTTTTGGAAGATAAGAACCATTTGGCCCATCTAGTCTGCCCAATAATCTGAATCCTATCAATAGTCTCTGGCCCTATTTTATATGAAGGATAGCCTTATGCTTATCCCTATCTTATATGAAGGATAGCCTTATGCTTATCCCATGCATGTTTAAACTTCTTCACTGTATTTGCAGCGACCACTTCTTCAGGAAGGATATTTCATGCATCCACTACTCTCTCAGTAATGTAATACTTCCTGATATTACTTTTAAACCTTTTCCCCTCTAATTTAAAACTATGTCCTCTTGTGGTAGTTTTTCTTCTTTTAACAATGCTCTCCTCCATGACCTTTATGTATTTAAAAGTCTCTATCATATCTGTCTCTTCTTTCCTCCAAGCTATACATGTTAAGGTCCTTTAACCTTTCCTGGAAAGTTTTATCCTGCAATCCATATACTAGTTTAGAAGCTCTTCTCTGAACTCTCTCTAGAGTATCTATATCCTTTTGGAGATACGGCCTCCAGTACTGTGCACAATATTCCAAGTGAGGCCTCACCAGTGTTCTTTACAGCGGCATGAGCACTTCTCTCTTTCTACTGCTTATACCTCTCCCTATACATCCAAGCATTCTGCTAGCGTTTCTTGCTGCTCTATTGCATTGTCTTCCTACCTTTAAGTCCTCTGAAATAATTACTCCTAAATCCCTTTCCTCAGATACTGATGTCAGGACTGTGTCAAATATTCTATATTTTGCCCGAGGGTTTTTACGCCCCAGGTGCATTGTCTTGCACTTTTCAGTTGCCAGAGTTCTGACCATTCTTCTAGTTTGCCTAAATCCTTTTTCATTTGGCGTATCCCTCCAGGAACATCAACCCTGTTACATATCTTTGTGTCATCAGCAAAAAGACACACCTTACCATCGAGACCTTTTGCGATATCACTAATGAAGATATTAAACAAAATTGGTCCCACTACAACCCTCTGTTGTCTGTCACTCAGCCACTGCCTAATCCACCCAACAATATGGGAGTCCAAGCTCAATGACTGTAGTTTATTGATAAGTCTTCTATGTGGGACAGTGTCAAAAGTCTTATTAAAATCTAGATATGCGATGTCTACTGCCCCTCCGCCATCTATTATTTTAGTCACCCAGTCAAAAAATCAATAAGTGCAGGGGACCATAGAAGAGCAGCCACCCGTATCTATACATTATACAAGAGGATAACAGCGGGTGTCAGGAGTTACACTCGTTGCAATCTGTCTATTAATGCATGTACTACTGTACCCAGCATGGAGCAGAGTGTGCTCTATGTTGGGAGCAGTAGTACCTGCAGTAAGGGACAGATCACAGCGGATGTCACTTCTCCTGACACCCGCTCTGATCGTCCTGAAGTGACTGTGGGGACTCAGCTGTTCTCAAGGCTACAGAGCCGGGAGAACAGCTGATGCTGAGCAGTAGATATACATTGTATATCTAATGCCCAGAGAGAACTTACAGTGAGCCTGCAATGTGTATACAGTATACACATTGCTGGCTCACTTTACCCCTTGCTGAGCTGTGCGCTATGTGCAAGCCCGGCAAGGAAAGAGTTAACTTACACTGCTGGACAGTGTAGGTTAACCCTTTTGGGCAGTATACAATATATACAGCTATCTATAGATAGCTGTATATAGTGTATACAGAAGATGAAGAAGTCTCCTTACCTCCCTCCAGTCCCCGTGGGTCAGCGTAGCTCCGCCCCTAGTGATGAAGTCATTAGGGAGCGGAGCTACAAATGGGATCCAGGCTGGTAAGGGTATAAGGCTTTGTTAACATTGTCCGTTTTGTATAATGTCAACAGACCCTTCTGCCAGTGTCTTACCAGATAGGGAGACTCCAGCTGTTGCTAAACTACAACTCCCAGCATGCCCAGACAGCCAAAGGCTGTATGGCCATGTTGGGAGTTGTAGTTTTTCACCAATTGGAGGCTTCCTGTTTGGGAAGACATTGCATTATGGGCGCTCTCCCCTGCGGAGAGCGCAAAAAATGCCCTAACCCATTTACTTGTGTTTTTTTTTCTTCTCCTTTCAGATCCATGTATGCACAGGATTACGGTGGATTCGATGGATTATGACGGATAAAATGGTTAACAAGGGCTGTGGGGGAGTGTTTTTTTTTTTAAATAAAAAACATTTTCCAATGTGTTGTGTTTTTTTTCTTATTGAATTTTCAGGCTTAGTAGTGGATGCCAATCTTATTGATGGAATCCATTACTATGCCAGGGCGTAGCGTTAGCCCCAAAAACAGCTAGCGCTAACCCCCAATTATTACCCCGGTACCCACCGCCACAGGGGTGCCTGGAGGAGCCGTTACCAACAGGCCTGGAGCATCAAAAATGGTGCTCCTGGGCCTAGGCGGTAATAGGCTGGCATTATTTAGGCTGGGGAGGGCCAGTATCAATGGTCTTCGCCCACCCTGGTAACGTTAGGCTGTTGCTGCTTGGTTGGTATTGTGCTGAGAATGAAAATATGGGGAACCCTATGCTTTTTTTTTTTATTATTATAAATAAATAAATAAAAATTGTTGCAAAACTACAACTCCCAGCATGCCCAGACAGCCTTTGGCTGTCTGGGCATGCTGGGAGTCTTAGTTTAGCAACAGCTGGAGTCTCCCTATCTGGGAAGACACTGCCAGAAGGGTCTGTTCACATTATACAAAATGGACAATGTGAACAGAGCCTCACAGAGCCTCACAGAGCCTAACTAGCCTAACTAGCCTGACTCCCGTCTGTAGCTCCGCCCCCTAATGACATCATCTCTAGGGGCGGGGCTACATGGACCCGGCGGTGACAGAAATGAGGGAGGTAAGTGGACTTCTTCTGTATACACTATATACAGCTATCTATAGATAGCTGTATATTCTGTATACCGCACAAAGGGGCTATAGGAACAGGGAGTCCTATCAGTTTGGTGACGGGATTCCCGGCTCCTGTATAGTATACATGGGTACACTATAATGTACCCCTGTATACTATACGGCCGGGGGAAGTGAGTAGTGATGTTATACATCACTCCTCATCTCCTTACTCCTGGGCGCTCAGCATTCCACCCACAGAGTGGTACCTGAAGACAGTGAGAAAACTGCCTCAGGGGACAAATTGGGCTGTTTCCACACACCAGGAAAAAACACCAGAAAAACTGCCAAAATGCAAGAAAAACCTGTGGCAGTTTTTCTGGAGTTTTTGCTGGCGTTTTTTTTTAGGTGTACAAAAAAAAAAAAAACTAGTGGAAACCTAGCCATAATACATCTTTTGAGTACTCCCATTTCTCCTGAACTCCATGTTATCCGTTCTAGTGTGATAGGGACTCATTTATGACTTTTCTTATTTTTGAAAAGTCTGTTTTTCTAAAATCTAAAACTTTTATTTTTGTGTGGTGTTACTGCTTCACTGTTCTTATATTAAACCACAGTGACTGGTGATCACTAGATCCCAAGCTTTCGCCTATAATAACACCTTATACTAAATCCCCATTTGTGAATACCCAATCCAAAATGGCCTCCCTCCGTGTTGGCTCCTTAACCACTTGTTGTAGAGATAATCCCAGTAGGAAATTTAGAATATCTGTACTCCTGGCAGAACTAGCTATTTTGGTTTTCCAGTTTATATCTGGAAAATTGAAGTCTCCCATAATGATAACTTCTCCCTACATTGTCATTTTAGCTATTTCTTCAACTAGTAGATGATCTAATTCTTTAACTTGGCCAGGTGGTCTATATATCACACTGACACGAGTTACTGTCGGATTACCAAACTGCAACGTAACTCAAACTGACTCTATGTTTGCCTCACTAACTTGTATTAGGTTAGATTTTATGCTGTTTTTCACATATAGGGCCACTTCTCCTCCTCATTAAACCATGTCTCAGTAACAGCCACTAAATCTACATTCTCAGATGCCATTATTGACCCAAGTTCATTGATTTTATTACCTAAACTGCGGGCATTTGTAGCCAGGACTCTGAGCTTGTCATTTCTTAACCTCTGTGCTACGGACATGTTCTGGCATTGTTTCGGGGGGCAATTGGACTCATGGATTTTCACTCTTTGGCCCCCCCCCTTCCTAGTTTAAATACTCCTTAGCAAATTCTTGGAATTGTTCACTGAGTACATTCGTTCCTTTGAGAGAAAGATGCAAACCATCTTTTTTGTACAATTCCTTTCTATTCTAAGTAGAGCTATCATGAGACACAAAGCCAAATCCTTGCTCTTGACCCCATTTACTAAGCCATAAGTTGAACTCCTTAATGCGCCTCTGCCTATCATTCTGAACATAATGCACAGGCAGAACTTCAGAAAATGAAACAGTGGATGCTAAATCCTGTACATCATTACCAAACTTGTATCAGGGAAGGGTTAAACTATCTTTAATAACTTTTTTTTCACTTTTTTCTGCAATGTTAAAGCCCCCATAGGAGACTATAACACTGCACACACAGATCTTTTACATTGATCATTGTTATCCCATAGGACAGTGATGGCAAACCTATGGCATGCATGCCACAAGTGGCACGCTGAGCCCCCCTTCACCATCAGCCCATTTGGGACATCCCTGTGTCGCAAAAGATCTTTGCGGGACACAAGGATGTCCCCGTTACCTTTTGCGGCCCCGTGTTAACTTTAAAACGCTGGGGCCACCGAGAGGCAGCGCATGCAGGGACATCACTGACGTCCCGTGCGTGCACCCATAGCAACATCAGAGCAGCGAGGAGGAGGACACGTGCACCCATGGTAAGTTACCTGTATGTATGCCATCTTCAGTGCTCCGACCACCGCTCCTCCGGTCCCGGGGACCCCGGACCGGAGGGCGACGGACGGAGCACTGAAGTAGGACAGTACACAGACATATAGCCTCCAGCCATACACTGTATATGGCTGAAGGCTGTATGTCTGTGGGGGAGCTATACTGCACCTCAGTAGGGACTCATTAGGGATATAGGTTGAACTAGATGGACTCTGGTCTTTTTTCAACCTTACGAACTATGTTACTATGTTACCTAATGTAGGGAACTATACTGCACCTAATGTGGGGGAACTGTGGTGCCAATCTAATGTGGGGGAACTACAACCTAATGTGGGGGAACTATAAACTATCAATAAAAAAAAAAAAAAAAAGTTTGGATCATTGAACTCTGTTGTTGCGTTCTTCTTTTAAAATAAAATATGCTAATTAGTTATGGTAACTGTAGAGGTTGTTTTTTCTAAACTTAAACCTCAGTATTCTGATTTAATTGCTGTGCTGGCATTTTGAGGGAAAAAAATTGGCGTGCATTATGGTTTGGGCACTCGGGCTCAAAAAGGTTCGCCATCACTGCCATAGGATAACATTGATCAATGATTCTACCACTTGACTGCTCATGCCTGGATCTCAGGCACGAAGCAGTCATTTGGCGATTGGACATGCAGGAGGACGGTAGGGACCCTCCTTGTGTCCTCCAGCTGTTCGGGATGCCGCGATTTCTCTGCGGCCGTCCCGAACCACTCATTTAGCGAGCCGGGAGAAGTTCACTTTTACTTTAGACGCGACGATCAACTTTGAACGCCCCATCTAAAGGGTTAATAGCAACCACGATCAGTGCTTTGCGCTATTAGCCACGGGTCCCGGCCATTGTGGCCCCGCATTATAGAAAGGGAGAGGACTCAGGGCGTACAGGTACGTCCTGGGTCCTTAAGTAGTTAACCCATTAATGCACCAAGACGTACCTGGAAAATCATGAATTGCCCTAATAGGCCTCTATAGTGTACAGGTTATTTCATGATTATTATTCAATACAGGTTATTTCTGTGGGCATTAGAAACTATGGCACAGGTAAACTTGACAGAGGGAGGCAACACCCTCTATTGACCAAAATCACCGTGACATGACGGCAGGCTGACAATGGGTTACTGCTTGCGTAACAAAAGCCCTCAGGTCTGCCATAAGTATAAGTTTATTATGTAGTTCCAGTGTCATATCCTAATTGCTTGTCACTGTTACATCATTATTCAGTGGCGTAGCATTCATTTAGGAAGACCACGTCATTGCTATGGGGACTGACAGCAGCTGAATGGTATGTGTGAATGTCTGGGACACTGAGCACACAATACACATAGTACAGCAGCAAGTCCTATACACAAAACATGCTGTAGATGCTGAACACTAGTAGCTTTTCCTGTTTTAAATTTCCACCAAAGATAAATAAACTTTTATTATATACTTTTTTTTAATAAAAGCCAAAAAATATATGTTTTAAAAAAAATACAGGGGGTGGCCAAAATAATTATTTTTACATAATCACATTGAACTTCATCCCGACACCTGCCATCACTGCTAATGCTTATTTTTTTTTATCAGTCACCTAGTTTATGTTTAGTTTATGTCGCTGTTGAGAAACATTTTTATTTGTGCTGTTCCAACAATTTTTGTTTGTTTTTAGGGGTGTGTTGCGTCAAACCAGAGTTCAAAACGAGAATGATTTGTGGTGCGTGCCTGGCAGAGGTGTTTGTGACCCAAGTGACTGAAATGATGGGTGTGTCATCTCAGTATGCAAACACCAGCAAAACATCGGTAAATAAAAGTAGCTGAGGTTGAAAGTCAAAGCTTGAGGTTAGGAACAGAAGTCATTGAATAGTAGCTGAAATCCCAAACTTTAGCATCTTAAATTACTGCAAAATAAAATGTAATTTTAAGGGCATTCTGAAGTCATTTGTTTTATGTTTTCTGCTCTTTGGTCCCTCATATCAAGCTTTGACTTTCGACCACAGTTACTTCTGTCTGGAGATGTTTTGCCTGTTTTTGCATGCTGAGATATGTTCAAGGAAACCATAGACCATGACTCACTGATCAGCTCAGCAACTTGGTTCACAGGTGCACTCTTACAATTACTCCCTTTAGGAGCACAGTCAGATATGACACATGACCTCCCTAAAACAAATAAAAATATTTTTAGAACAGCACAAGTAGTAACGTTCACCAACTGTGATACCAGCTACATGACTGAGAAAAAACGGGGCATTACCCATGATGGCAAGAATTGTTCAGCCCAACTATGTTTAAATAGGGGTGTTCTAGTTATTTAGTCCAACCTCTCTACATATAGGCACCACCAAAATTGTAATGAAATGTAACATAAGGTTAAAGAGTTCCTGTCGTCAAACAATATTTTACAAACTAAGACTGAGATAAACTCAGATTATATTCCCTAACTACTCCAAACACCCCTCCTAACCTTAGCAACATTTTTAGAGCTTTAAAAAGCTGTGTATCATACCTGTTCCCTTGCTCACATTGTGTGAGCTCCCGGCAAGAGAAAGTGGGCATTCCCCAGCAGGTGCGCCATCACTGAAGCCTGCGAGAGCTGTGCCTCGCCATGCCTCCGGCCAGGCCGAGAGGAGACCAAACTAATTGTTTGACTTGCGCAGGGAACAGAACAGAGCCACCTAGTGGTCATTTTTTCAATCACATAAAAAACCTATAAAGCTTGACCATTTTAACAGTAAGTAAATAGCAAAGTGTCTTATGATTACATAAGGAACAATATATTAAAAGTTTAATTTGGTGACAGGTACTCTTTAACTTATTAGTTATGTTTGCAGGGTGCCTAGGAATAAGACCTCCCCCATGGAAAAAAAATGTGGTCCATTTTCCTTTCTCATCTTATCCTCCTCCAAAAGTGTATAAAGAATACTCTATAGCTATCCAGTTGACCATTGGAGGTATCTATCAGGGATTATTTTTTTGTTCTTGTGGTGTATACCTCCAAAGTTTGCTGCTGATGCAATATGAATCTAGCCATACTTGGGTACATTTAAAGTCATATCTACTTCATGGTATGGCCTAACCTTAATTGGTTGTGCTGTATGGTAGATGTAATAGCTGTAAATTAGGAGAATTCACAATGATAAATAAAATGAAGACTGGAGATAGTATTCTCTGTTATTTAAATTAAGTGGATTATATGATCAAAATCCATTAAATGTCATGCTTCCAGACTCAGGCTTAGTTTTAAGTGCAAGCATTAAATGATTCATTACAGCATGACATCATTCATAAAGTGGTATTAACCCGCACTTAACCTAGATAAGTTATATATTTTTCAAATGAAGGATACAGAAGCTATCTCGGTGTTTCTGTAACACTTTAATATGTACAGAAGAGAGCACATAATGCTTCATTGCTACTGCTTATAGTTCACATTTATATTTTTGCTCCAGATTCAGGTTTCAATTACTCCTGATATTCGGTTCTATGATAATTAGTTGCCACTTTCCTGATGCAGTTCAGCATAGTTAGTCCTATCAAGTTCTCTCTGGAAAAATGCTCCCTTTTCTGCTAACATGTTTTTCTGGAAATGTGGTTTAACTTTATGTTTGATTTGTCTCCCCAGAGCACGTTACAAGAAAATCTGGTGTATCTGAGTAAACTTACATTATTAGAACAAGGTGGACACAAATATATTACAGCATGTATAAAAATGTAAGACACATTTAGAATACATGCTTATGTGACTGCACCTTATAAATAATATAATTTTTTTAAAATAGAATTTATATATAATTTCATACGTTTTGACCAATATACATAATATGCATTAGCCACTATTATATTACATCAGCAGATATAGAAATAACAACTGCTGACCTTCGGTTTGGGCACGTGGCTTCCCACTTAGTTACTATAATCATAAAGCATGGACAGGGTAAGGCTGCATTCACACCACATTTTTGCAATACAGTTCCCATATCAGGTTTTTGATGAAAAACGGATTCCTCAAAACCGTACTAAACTGTATCGAAACGCGTGTACACATTTTAACCCGTATACAGTTTGAAAAATGATGCCCGGTTGCATCTGTTTTTTAAGAAAAAACGTATACGTTTTAAACTTTTCATTCCATTATGAATAAAGTTTCACTTGTTTGATTGAAATTCCAAGAAAAAAACTGTACAAAGTCAAAAACCGTATGGTGCAAACCGTATGGAACAGTATGCACATACAGTTCCTATTGACTCCTATGTTAAAAAAAAAAAAATGTGTGCAATTTAATATGGTTTTTCACCTGAACCAAAAACCGTGGTAGGCTACGGTTTTGGGTACAGGAAAAAAAAAAGTACAAAACTGTACAATACGCGAAACGGATGCAACCGGATGCATCGTTTGGCATATGGTTTTCAATGGAGAGTCAATGCATATGGTTTTCAATATGGTTCCATATGGTTTTCACATTGAAAACTTATAAGGGACCTGTATTGCAAAAAACGTGGTGTATATGCACCGTCATAAAGAAATACAAGTAGAGATGTGTGAGCCAAGCCCTGCAAATCCAGTCTCGCTCAGAACTATAGGGTAAAATCAGCTTGTGGAACTTTCATACTTTGCCAGCCTCACATGTGCCTGGCAATGTTGCTATTAGCATAAGGGATAAGGAACACATGACATTTTGGCATCTGAATAAATAAACTAGAAACACTGAGATGATGTCAGGGTAGCCCAGCATACCTTGCAGCTAAAGCAAAATCACATGACCTTAAGTTAGCCAAATATTGCTTGCATTTATGTGATATACAGCTCTTTGGCAAATATGGAGACAGCATATGGGTAAATTTAAGGGGCTGGCCAGGCTTAGGTCAGAAGCACAGGAACAATGCTGAAAAGGAACTTTCAAC
Source organism: Hyla sarda (assembly GCF_029499605.1). NCBI lineage: Eukaryota > Metazoa > Chordata > Amphibia > Anura > Hylidae > Hyla > Hyla sarda. The sequence goes on from NC_079192.1 coordinate 157,656,481, forward strand.
TGTGGAAATTACCATGTTGCTCAGGCACTACTGGGGGAATGAGCAGAGCAGTGTTATATAGGAGGTGCTTGGCAGGGATTAAAGGAGGAGGACTTGAATCAGGGACGTGCACAAGTCCTTAAGGAGACTGTACATACACACGCTAGGCCTCTATGGAGTGTGCCAGAAGCTGTTGATGTGTGCGGCAGTACAAAGGGAGTAGAGAGCCTGCAGTGGGAAGGGAGAGCTAAGCCAAGGTAAGCAGCAGGAAGCACTGCACTCTGGTGGTTGTCAGCCACATTTCCATCCGGGTTTGAAAAATATACGCATTAAAAGATTTTACAGGTAATGTGGAATATGCATTCTAGACCAAGTTGCCTGTATTTTCTGGGATTTAATCATATCTGTGTTTAACATACGTAAACATTGAGTATTGAGAGTGAACGTGGAATACACATTTTTGGCAAAGTTGCCTGTAATGTATGAGTTTTAAAGGAATGGTTGACAGAGGAAGGGGTAGACGAAAGAGCACCTCTGCCATGTTCCTTGCAGTAAGAATGTTGGTGGCAATAACAGTTCTGTGGGTACCACCCATTTTCCCTGACTCAGTACATATAGCATCAGCCTGGTGGTGGCAGCAGTAGTAGTAGTAGCAGCAGCATCAGAAAGGAAAAGTTGTCACTGTCTTCCAGGGGTTGTTTGATTTCAGAGAATATAATGGGTCTTGTGGACTGGTTTACTCGTTCTTGGTCATTTCAGGAGGAGGAAGATACGGACAATATGAAGTTGAGCCAGGTGATGATGGATTCTTCATTGTCTACAATTATACGGCACGGTGCAAGTTCGCTTTCTAGACAGTCTGTTCCATTATCTATGTCTTTGCTTTCCCCCATTAGTGCTAAGCAGAAGGATAGCAACGAGGAGGAGTTGTGTAAGGACAGTCAACCTTTGGAGTAAGACATAGCCAGGGTTAGGGATAATGACTTTACGTAATCACATGGAACAACATCACAAGGCCTGGCTACAACTATCATAGTCCACCAATGCCTGCTATCCGCTGGTTACAAATACCACTCGTTCACCACTACCTGATGACACTGACAGGTGTATTGTGCGCATGAAAGAAAGAGTATGGATAGTCATTTTCTTAGACTCTTGGTATAAAGCAAGAATGGGTGAATTTTTTCACATTCCAAGAAAGAGGCTAAATTGAATTTTTATAGGGACAAGCTAAACAGCCAGCTTGCTTTCCAACAGAAAACCCCTGCCAAACAGGGGTCCACTCCCGGGGCTTGGATACTACTGGATACAACTCTTTTTTTTTGGAGTTGTGGTAAGTGAGATTTGTCAGCAGGGCTACTAGCACCAACATCACCACTTACACACTTTCCACACTCCTGCGGTCACTAACCAACAACTAGCCAGCCGAGTCTCCTTAGTACACTACCCTACATTACTCCATCCTCTTACTACCACACTATCACATGGAGAGAAGTTGTTTGAATCTACAGTGGCGATTTAAAGCTAACAGCCATTACACTGTGATGACAAAATCAGGACACACAGCCTGCAATATTTCACATTTTACTTTTTCTTTGTTTAAATCTGCAACTAGAAATAAATTATGCCGGTGCTCACAGATATAGTGGTACTATAATACCAGACATCGCAGGCTCCATTTATTAACAAAAAAAATAAATATGAAGTTGACAGAAAAAAAAAAGATCCTTCTATTCCCTGAGAGTAACACTCAGGTTCAATGGATATTAGATTGATGGTGGGTCCTGGAGAAGGATCCATAAAAAAATATCTAATGTCTATGCAACAGTAAGAAATAATCACTTTAACAAGAATTAAGGGGAATTCATAGATAATGATGTTATCAATGATAGAGAGAAGGAAACTTCAGAAAACCACAATAAGAAGATACCTCAGTACTCATATTTATTGACAGCAACCACAACTCAATAAATTCAGTAGCTTGAATGAAAGAGATTGATGCACTGTGTGAATTCCCAGTATCCCATAGTAATACTTACTGTAGTGATTTTTAATTTTATGAGGCTTTACAATGGTGTTAGCCAACTCCTGTCTTTAGCCACTGGAGACTGGGGTGAGCTCAGAGAAACTTTAATAAAAAAAATAAAAATAGTAACACATTTGTTATGCATAACATTTTTCACTTTTTAAAACGTTAGATAATTTTTCATGTAGCCATAATCGACTGCAAGCAGCCAGAATGTATAATAAAATATATGACTAAAATGAAGGAACAGTGAGAAAATAATTCACAGATCGATAGCACTTTTGCCTTTCTGTACATGGAATTTATTGAACATCAGTGGTGATGTCGAAGAGGCAAAACAAAAAATTTGAGAGCCGAAGCATACACCAATCGGGGAGGGTTTGCACCACATTCTATCGGATAGCCTTCCATGTAAAGTTATGCCTGGAATGATAGAAAAGTCAGCTTAAGCAATAAATAAAGGCTGCACTAATCATTGCAGATGTAAAGCTCATTGGAAGTCTCTGCCAAGGACTAAACAATGCGGTTAATGATCCTAGGGACAGGAATATATGACTGTTTCCCATAAAATATAACAGTACATTCAGTCAGTCTAAATTTTGGACTCAGTCTTCAATCTGTTTTCAAAATAAGTTACCATTGACGTTGAAGGGGTATTCCAGGATTTTTTTTATTTGACTATGCTACAGGGCTGTAAAGTTAGTGTAGTTCAGAATATAGTGTCTGTACCTGTGTGTGACTGTTTTCTCACAATTCTTCTGTGATTTTCACCCCACTATTTATTTTTAACAGCATACAAAATGACTGTTGTCTCAGATTTTTCCCAGCTTGCAATACGGCCGAGACCTGACTCACTAGTCAGCTGATGACAGGGAGCCTGTCTGCTTCAATGGGTGGAGGGATCAATCTGCAACTAATGCAACAGCTGTAGGAACACTGATTGAAAACCACAGGTCTGCAGCTCATTTATGTTTCAATGGGTGGGGTGGCTGATGTGTGGGAGGGAGGAAAATGGAATTGTGGGAGTTGTAGTCAAAAAGAGAAAAGTCAAACAGGAAATACTAGTTCACAAAAAGCTAGCCACAGTGTTATGCTAATCTCACAAGCGCAGATCCTTCCTAAGCATTACTGTCTGCCAGGTACGTACTAAAATCACCTTATGGTGGATAACCCCTTTAAGTCAATACATTTGGAATTTCCATCCCCATACCTCTCATATAAGAAGATTGTAGCGGAAAGTGATAAAATACACACAATGGGTGTCTATGTTCCCATGACTAATAAACAGCAATCCAACCACTTCCGAGAAGAGGCAGAAGCAAAAGAACTATTCTACAGTATGAGATAGCTGTATGTTCACATGTTTCATATTTCAAGCAAGCATCACATAATCCTTTTGCATCCAATATTTGATACAAATTCTACACGTTTATTATAAACAATGTAAAAATATATTTTTGTATTTTTTTTTACTATGTGTGTAATTGATCTATTAAAAAAGAGAATGTACTTCAATTCTAGTAATGGCCAGCAGATGGCCCTTTAACACACTGCAATGTAAAAAGCCTATGGACATCTTTGAGTGCATTTCATTGCACTGTGCTTATTTTGGTATCATTTTTTAAATTGATCTTATAGGTCCATTTAAAATGTAGCTGTTTTTTCTGTATCATTCATGTTTTCACATATACTGCAGGCTGCTCTGTCCTACTCAGAATAAATGAATGAAATTTGTCAGATTGGCGGTCTGATGTTGTTCTCCAGACCCTCTTTTCTCCCTGAAAGATCTTCTAAGGTAATATGTGACTGAGAAGCATGGCTTGTAGCACTTTTTAATCCGAGACAAATCTTGGATACATTTTAAAAAAATGACCCGAAAGTAGCCACTAGCTGATTATGGGCAGGCCATTGAACTGAATAGGGCTCATAGCTGTCCAAGCACAGATACGTCAACGTGTCATTTTGACTGCTTGATGACCTAGCAAAGCCTTGGAGGCACAAATCTTGATGTGAATCTGTGGGGACACAGGGTGGTGTAAGTAGAAATACCTGATCACTTTGTGAAGCCAGGGCACCGTTATCCTATACATGGCCCAAGGTTGGAGACAGCTTCTCCTGGGCCAGTCATGGGAAGTAAATGAACACACTGATGTCTTTGCAGGATGACCAGAAAGATTAGATTTGAGCTAGGCCTCTCCTCAGAGCACACATCACTGACAGTGTCTCAGCTTGCTAGGAACTGTACTAGAACTTGGAAAACTCCTCCCCCCAAAACACTATATAGGGGAGACTTTAGGGGTTCCCATTGACAGGCAGCGTCACATGGGGTTCACTGCTCTCACTTAAGGGTACAGTATATAGAAAAACATTTATACATATAACAATAACAGAATTTAGAAAAATATATTATCTGACATTAGAATTGTGATACCAAACTGCCAAAGACAGTCCAAAGCCACAGGGCAGCTATTGGTGCTGGGACACCACAACTCCCCTTCTAAAATGCAGCCGACTTCTGCACCCAGTCCTGGCGGCTGAGGAGCGGTGAAAGGCAGTCCTTTGAGGTAGAAGGAAAGATTTATTAGTGCAAAAGAGTTACTTAAAGTCTCTTCTAAGTTAGAGTTGGTGCCCATTGTTAAACAAAATATTTTTTGTGGTGTTTTGTGTCAGTTTGGAAGTGGGATGCGAGGCTATTACCCTTGTTCCAATATATAAGACAATTCATAAATGGGGTATTCCGGGCAAAAACATTTTATCCCCTATCCAAAGCATAGGTGTCACGATGCCGGCTGGCAGGAGGTGGATCCTCTGTGCCAGAGAGGGATTGGCGTGGACCGTGCTAGTGGACCGGTTCTAAGTCACTACTGGTATTCACCAGAGCCCGCCGCAAAGCGGGATGGTCTTGCTGCGGCGGTAGTGACCAGGTCGTATCCACTAGCAACGGCTCAACCTCTCTGACTGCTGAAGATAGGCACGGTACAAGGGAGTAGACAGAAGCAAGGTCGGACGTAGCAGAAGGTCGGGGCAGGCAGCAAGGATCGTAGTCAGGGGCAACGGCAGGAGGTCTGGAACACAGGCTAGGAACACACAAGGGAACGCTTTCACTAGGCACAAGGGCAACAATATCCGGCGAGGGAGTGCAGGGGAAGTGAGGTATATATATGGAGTGCACAGGTGAACACACTAATTAGAACCACTGCGCCAATCAGCGGCGCAGTGGCCCTTTAAATCGCAGAGACCCGGCGCGCGCGCGCCCTAGGGAGCGGGGCCGCGCGCGCCGGGACAGGACCGACGGAGAGCGAGTCAGGTACGGGAGCCGGGGTGCGCATCGTGAGCGGGCGCCACCCGCATCGCGAATCGCATCCCGGCTGGAGGCGGTATCGCAGCGCACCCGGTCAGTGGATCTGACCGGGGCGCTGCAGTAACGAGAGTTTAGCGAGCGCTCCGGGGAGGAGCGGGGACCCGGAGCGCTCGGCGTAACAGTACCCCCCCCCTTGGGTCTCCCCCTCTTCTTTGAGCCTGAGAACCTGAGGACCAGACTTTTATCTAGGATATTGTCCTCAGGTTTCCAGGATCTCTCTTCAGGACCACAGCCCTCCCAGTCAACCAAAAAAAAGGTTTTCCCTCTGACTTTTTTGGAGGCCAGTATCTCCTTTACAGGTTAGATGTCCGAAGAACCGGAGACAGGAGTGGGAGAAATAAGTTTAGGAGAGAAACGGTTGAGGATGAGTGGTTTAAGAAGAGAGACATGAAAGGCATTAGGAATACAAAGAGAAGGAGGAAGAAGAAGTTTGTAAGAGACAGGGTTAATTTGGCACAAAACTTTGAAAGGACCAAGATAGCGTGGTCCCAATTTGTAGCTGGGAACACGGAAGCGGACATATTTAGCGGAGAGCCATACCTTGTCTCCGGGAGAAAAAATGGGGGGAGCTCTTCTTTTCTTATCAGCAAACTTCTTCATGCGTGATGAAGCCTGTAAGAGAGAATTTTGGGTCTCTTTCCATATGGTGGAAAGATCACGAGTTATTTCATCCACAGCGGGCAAACCAGAGGGCAAGGGAGTAGGGAGGGGGGGAAGAGGGTGACGGCCGTACACCACGAAAAATGGGGATTTGGAAGAAGATTCAGAGACTCTGAAGTTATACGAGAATTCGGCCCATGGTAGAAGATCTGCCCAGTCATCCTGGCGGGAGGAAACAAAATGCCGTAAATAATCACCCAGGACCTGGTTAATTCTTTCTACTTGCCCATTGGATTGAGGATGATAAGCAGAAGAAAAGTTTAATTTAATCTTGAGTTGTTTACAGAGAGCCCTCCAGAATTTTGACACGAATTGGACGCCTCTATCCGAGACGATCTGCGTGGGCAACCCGTGAAGACGAAAAATGTGTACAAAAAATTGTTTTGCCAACTGAGGCGCTGAAGGAAGACCAGGAAGAGGAATAAAATGTGCCATCTTGGAAAATCGATCAACGACCACCCAAACAACAGTGTTGCCACGGGATGGGGGTAAGTCTGTAATAAAGTCCATACCAATCAGAGACCAAGGCTGTTCGGGGACAGGCAGAGGGTGAAGGAGACCAGCAGGCTTCTGGCGAGGAGTCTTGTCCCGGGCACAGACAGTGCAGGCCCGCACAAAATCAACAACATCCGTCTCCAGAGTCGGCCACCAATAGAAACGAGAGATGAGTTGCACGGATTTTTTGATGCCCTCATGGCCTGCGAGATGGGAGGAGTGACCCCATTTGAGGATTCCGAGGCGTTGGCGTGGAGAAACGAAGGTCTTCCCTGGAGGAGTTTGCCTGATGGAGGCTGGAGAAGTGGAGATCAGGCAGTCAGGAGGAATGATGTGTTGCGGAGAGAGCTCTACTTCCGAGGCATCCGAGGAACGAGAGAGAGCATCGGCCCTGATGTTCTTATCGGCAGGGCGAAAGTGAATTTCAAAATTAAACCGGGCAAAGAACAGAGACCACCTGGCCTGGCGAGGATTCAGCCGTTGGGCAGACTGGAGATAGGAGAGATTCTTGTGATCGGTGTAAATAATAACTGGAAATTTAGATCCCTCCAGCAGATGCCTCCATTCCTCAAGTGCTAATTTAATGGCCAGTAGCTCTCGATCCCCGATGGAGTAGTTCCTCTCCGCCGGAGAGAAGGTCCTAGAAAAAAAACCACAGGTAACAGCATGCCCGGAAGAATTTTTTTGTAGAAGAAACGCTCCAGCTCCTACTGAGGAGGCATCAACCTCCAATAGGAAGGGTTTAGATGGGTCAGGTCTGGAGAGCACGGGAGCAGAAGAAAAGACCGACTTGAGCCGTTTAAAGGCGTCTTCCGCTTGAGGAGACCAGGACTTAGGATTGGCATTCTTCTTGGTTAAAGCCACGATAGGAGCCACAATGGTGGAAAAATGTGGAATAAATTGTCTGTAATAATTGGCGAACCCCAAAAAACGTTGGATAGCACGGAGTCCGGAGGGGCGTGGCCAATCTAAGACGGCAGAGAGTTTGTCTGGATCCATTTGTAGTCCCTGGCCAGAGACCAAGTATCCTAGGAAAGGAAGAGATTGACATTCAAACAGACATTTCTCCATTTTGGCATAAAGTTGATTGTCACGACGTCTCTGAAGAACCATGCGGACATGCTGGCGGTGTTCTTCTAGGTTGGCAGAAAAAATCAGAATATCGTCCAGATACACAACAACACAGGAATATAAGAGATCACGAAAAATTTCATTAACAAAGTCTTGGAAGACGGCAGGGGCGTTGCACAGGCCAAAGGGCATGACCAGATACTCAAAGTGTCCATCTCTAGTGTTAAATGCCGTTTTCCATTCATCCCCCTCCCTGATGCGGATGAGATTATAAGCACCTCTTAAGTCCAGTTTGGTAAAGATGTGGGCACCTTGGAGGCGATCAAAGAGTTCAGAGATAAGAGGTAGAGGGTAGCGGCTCTTTACCGTGATTTTATTAAGACCGCGGTAGTCAATGCAAGGACGTAGGGAGCCATCTTTTTTGGACACAAAGAAAAATCCAGCTCCGGCAGGAGAGGAGGATTTGCGGATAAACCCCTTTTTTAAATTTTCCTGGATGTACTCAGACATAGCAAGAGTCTCTGGGGCGGACAGAGGATAAATTCTGCCCCGGGGTGGAGTAGTGCCCGGGAGAAGGTCAATAGGACAGTCATAAGGCCTGTGAGGAGGTAGAGTCTCAGCTTGTTTTTTGCAAAACACATCAGCAAAGTCCATATAGGCCTTAGGGAGACCGGTTACAGGGGGAACCACAGGGTCACGGCAGGGAGTACTGGGAACCGGTTTAAGGCAGTCCTTGAAACAAGAGGTACCCCAGCTCTTGATCTCCCCCGTGGACCAATCCAGGGTTGGGGAATGGCGTTGGAGCCACGGTAGTCCAAGGAGAATTTCGGAAGTGCAATTGGGGAGGACCAAGAACTCAATTTTTTCTTGATGAGGTCCGATGCACATTAGAAGGGGCTCCGTGCGGTAACGTATGGTACAGTCCAATCTTTCATTGTTAACACAATTGATGTAGAGGGGCCTGGCTAGAGGGGCCTGGAGACTGGTTACCGGGATGTTGAACCTGTTGATGAGAGAGGCCAAAATAAAGTTTCCTGCAGATCCGGAATCCAAGAAGGCCATAGTAGAGAAGGAGAAGGTAGATGCAGATATCCGCACAGGCACAGTAAGACGTGGAGAAGCAGAGTAGACATCAAGGACTGTCTCACTTTTGTGCGGAGTCTGCGTGCGTCTTTCCAGGCGGGGAGGACGGATAGGACAATCCTTCAGGAAGTGTTCGGTACCGGCACAGTACAGGCAGAGATTCTCCATGCGGCGTCGTGTCCTCTCTTGAGGTGTCAGGCGAGACCGGTCAACTTGCATAGCCTCCACGGCGGGAGGCACAGGAACGGATTGCAGAGGACCAGAGGAGAGAGGAGCCGGGGAGAAAAAACGCCTCGTGCGAACAAAGTCCATATCCTGGCGGAGCTCCTGACGCCTTTCGGAAAAACGCATGTCAATGCGAGTGGCAAGATGAATGAGTTCATGTAGATTAGCAGGAATTTCTCGTGCGGCCAGAACATCTTTAATGTTGCTGGATAGGCCTTTTTTAAAGGTCGCGCAGAGGGCCTCATTATTCCAGGATAGTTCAGAAGCAAGAGTACGGAATTGTATGGCGTACTCGCCAACGGAAGAATTACCCTGGACCAGGTTCAGCAGGGCAGTCTCAGCAGAGGAGGCTCGGGCAGGTTCCTCAAAGACACTACGAATTTCCGAGAAGAAGGAGTGTACAGAGGCAGTGACGGGGTCATTGCGGTCCCAGAGCGGTGTGGCCCATGACAGAGCTTTTCCAGACAGAAGGCTGACTACGAAAGCCACCTTAGACCTTTCAGTAGGAAACTGGTCCGACATCATCTCCAAGTGCAGAGAACATTGTGAAAGAAAGCCACGGCAAAACTTAGAGTCCCCATCAAATTTATCCGGCAAGGATAGTCGTAGGCCTGAAGCGGCCACTCGCTGCGGAGTAGGTGCAGGAGCTGGCGGAGGAGATGATTGCTGAAGCTGTGGTAGTAGCTGCTGTAGCATCACGGTCAGTTGAGACAGCTGGTGGCCTTGTTGCGCTATCTGTTGTGACTGCTGGGCGACCACCGTGGTGAGGTCAGCGACAACTGGCAGAGGTACTTCAGCGGGATCCATGGCCGGATCTACTGTCACGATGCCGGCTGGCAGGAGGTGGATCCTCTGTGCCAGAGAGGGATTGGCGTGGACCGTGCTAGTGGACCGGTTCTAAGTCACTACTGGTATTCACCAGAGCCCGCCGCAAAGCGGGATGGTCTTGCTGCGGCGGTAGTGACCAGGTCGTATCCACTAGCAACGGCTCAACCTCTCTGACTGCTGAAGATAGGCGCGGTACAAGGGAGTAGACAGAAGCAAGGTCGGACGTAGCAGAAGGTCGGGGCAGGCAGCAAGGATCGTAGTCAGGGGCAACGGCAGGAGGTCTGGAACACAGGCTAGGAACACACAAGGGAACGCTTTCACTAGGCACAAGGGCAACAAGATCCGGCGAGGGAGTGCAGGGGAAGTGAGGTATATATATGGAGTGCACAGGTGAACACACTAATTAGAACCACTGCGCCAATCAGCGGCGCAGTGGCCCTTTAAATCGCAGAGACCCGGTGCGCGCGCGCCCTAGGGAGCGGGGCCGCGCGCGCCGGGACAGGACCGACGGAGAGCGAGTCAGGTACGGGAGCCGGGGTGCGCATCGCGAGCGGGCGCCACCCGCATCGCGAATCGCATCCCGGCTGGAGGCGGTATCGCAGCGCACCCGGTCAGTGGATCTGACCGGGGCGCTGCAGTAACGAGAGTGTAGCGAGCGCTCCGGGGAGGAGCGGGGACCCGGAGCGCTCGGCGTAACAATAGGGGATAAGATGTCTGATCACAGGGGGCCCGCTGCTGAGACCCCTCGGGATCTCCCTGCAGCACCTGCATTCTATGTGGGTGCTGAATCTCCAGTTTCGGAAACCTCCGGGTACAATGCGTGATAAAAAGGCTTCAGGGCCCATTCACTGAAGTATGGGGAGCCAAACAGCTGATCAGCAGGTTCTACCAGACAGCCAGTCAGCGCATGCATTTCATTAATACATGTGTTTTACCAGTGAAATGCCTATTCTGATTGGTCAGTTTTTCCAGCTGTTGACATGCATAGACTGACTGTAGCATTGTATGTTGAGAATAGTTTTAAGTTACAGTGGTCCAAAAAGGACCCTTGTATATTGAAAATATTGTAACCTGACGCCATTGTAAGTTGAGGGACCACTGTAATTGTATTTCAGTATAAGATTGAAATATGTGACTAAAATATCTAAAACCACTAAGGCAGAAAACTTTGTAAAAAGAAATAAAATTGATGTCAGTCTCAAAACTTTTGGCCATGGCTGTAGGTTGGTTCATTGACCCCTTAACCGATTAAGGACCAGGCCCATTTTGGCCTTAAGGACCAGACCAATTTTATTTTTGCATTTTCGTTTTTTCCTCCTTTTTCCTTCCTAAAAATAATAACTCTCTTATATTTCCATCCACAGACCCATATGAGGGCTTGTTGTTTGCGTCACCAATTTTACTTTGTAATGACATAACTTATTTTACCATAACACTTACGGCGCAACCAAAAACATTGTTTATGTGGGAAAATTGAAAAGAAAAACGCAATTTAGCAATTTAGTCAATACGATTAAAATGATACCCATGTTATATGCTTTTCTACAATTGTACCGCTTAAAAAAATATCAAACCATTTTAACAAAATTAGTATGTTTGAAATTGCCCTATTTTGACCACCTATAACTTTCTCATTTTTCCATGTATGGGGCGATATGAGGGCTTATTTTTTGCGCCATGATCTGTAGTTTTTATCAGTTCCACTTTTGCTTAGGTTTTAATTTTTATACATTTTTTATAATTTTTTTTTGGAATAAAATGTGACAAAAAGCAGCAATTTGGGACTTTTTAAAAACATTTTTTTACGTTCACGCCGTTCACCGTACGGGATAATTAACAATATATTTTAATAGTTCAGACTTTTACACAAGCAGCAATACCAAATATGTGTATTAATTATTTTTTTACGCATTTTTGGGGTAAAATGGGAAAAACTGATGTTTTACTTTTTTATTGGGGGAGGGGATTCTTCAAATTTTTTTACTTTTTAATTTAAAATTGTTTTACTTTTATTTTTTTAACACGTTTTATGTCCCCATAGGGTACTATTCATAGCAATCATTTGATTGCTAATACTGTTCAGTGCTATGTATAGGACACAGCACTGATCAGTATTATCGGTGATCTTCTGCTCTGGTCTGCTCGATCTCAGACCAGAACAGAAGACCCCGGGAAATGGCCGGAGCAAGGTGAGGGGACCTCTGGCTGCCATGCTGGATGATCGGACCGGACCGAGATGACTGCTGAAACCTATCAGCAGACATCCCGTGCAAATGCCCAGGGGGGTCCTGAGACCCCCCCATGTCGGCGATGGCTGCAAATTGCCAGTCAATTCAGACCGGCGATCTGTGGCGATTCCGGGTCTTACGGATCTCCGGTGACCTGAAAAATAAGGGGGATCGGGAGTGTCCAAGACACCCACGATCCCCCTGAAGGGAAAGGAGTGAGGTGGCAGGGGTGCCACCCCTCCTATCCCTACTATTGGTCGGTCAGAAGCAACCAACCAATAGCAGATCAGGGGTGGGGGGGGGGGGGGTTAAAGTTTGGTTCCCCCGTTCTGCCCACCCACAGTAGTGCGGGCAGAATGGGGGAACTGTCCTGTGACAGTGGAGGAGGCGATGATTGTCATCGGTGATCGAAGGGCGGCGATGACGTGCAGCTGGCTCCCTGGTGCAGACTATGGAAGCCTGTGCATTGCCTAGCAACATCTTGAGGGCTACAGTTTGGAGACCACTATACAGTGGTCCTAAACTGTAACCCTCCAGATGTTGCAAAACTACAACTCCCAGCATGCCCAACAGCTGTTTGCTGTTTGGGCATGCTGGAATTTGTAGTTTTGCAACATCTGGAGGGTCACAGTTTGGAGATCACTGTGCAATGGTTTCTAAACCGTGGCCCTCTAAATCTTGCAAAACTACAACTCCCAGCATGCACGGACAGCAAACGGCTTTCTCAACATGCTGAGAGTTGTAGTTGCATACCTCTAGCTGTTGCATAACTACATCTCACAGCATGCCCTTCAGCGATCAGTACATGCTGGGAGTTGTAGTTTTGCAACAGCTGGAGGCACACTGGTTGGAAAATACTGAGTTAGAGAACAGAACTTAACTGAAGGTTTTCCAACCAGTGTGCCTCCAGCTGTTGCAAAAGTACAACTCCCAGCATGCATTGTCTGTCCGTGAATGTTTGGAGTTGGAGTTTTGCAACAGCAGGAGGTTTGTGCCCCATGTGAATGTACAGGGTACATTCACACGGGCGGGTTTACAGTGAGTTTCCTGCTTCAAGTTGAGCTGCGGCAAATTTTCCACCGCAGTGCAAACTCCTAGCGGGAAACTCACCGTAAACCCCCACGCCTGTGTGACTGTACCCTAAAAACCCTACACTACACTACACTAACACATAATAAAGTGTAAAACACAACATATACACCCCTCACACTGTCCCACTCGTTAAACACCTGTGGGGTGTTAAGGCTCACTGTACCCCTTGTTACATTCCTTGAGGGTATAGTTTCCAAAATAGTATGCCATGTGGGGGATTTTTGCTGTTCTGCCACCATAGGGGCTTCCTAAATGTGACATGCCCCTCAAAAACAATTTCAGCAAAATTTGCTTTCCAAAAGCCAAAATTGACTCCTTCTCTTCTGAGCATTGTAGTACGCCCGCAGTGCACTTGACGTCCATACATGGGGTATTTCCATACTCAGAAGAGATGGGGTTACAAATTTTGGGGAACATTTTCTCCTATTACCCCTTAAAAATTTGGGGAAAAAACTGAATTTTTATGAAAAGAAAATTCATTTACACATCCAACTTTAACGAATAGTCGTCAAACACCTGTGGGGTGTTAAGGCTCAATGGACCTCTTGTTACGTTCCACGAGGGGTGTAGTTTCCAAAATAGTATGTCATGTGTTTTTTTTATTTTTTTGCCGTTCTGGCACCATAGGGGCTTCTTAAATGTGACATGCCACCAAAAACCATTTCAGAAAAACTCACTATCCAAAATCCCATTGTTGCTTCTTCCCTTCTGATCCCTCTAGTGCACCCACAGAGCACTTTACATACACATATGAGATATTTCCTTACTCTAGAGAAATTGGGTTACAAATTTTAGGGTGATTTCTCTCCTTTTACCCCTTGTAAAAAATAAAAAAACTGGGTCTATAAACGCATCCGAGTGTAAAAAATGAAGCTTTTGAATTTTCTCCTTCACTTTGTTGCTATTCCTGTAAAATACCTAGAGGGTTAACAGATTTTGTGAAAAATTGGAAAATTGCTGCTGAACTTTGAAACCCTCTAATGTCTTCCAAAAGTAAAAATATGCCAACTTTATCATGCAATCATAAAGTAGACATATTGTATATGTGAATCAATATATAATTTATTTGGGATGTCCATTTTCCTTATAAGAAGAGAGTTTCAAAGTTAAAAAAATGCAAAATTTTCAAATTTTTCATCAAATTTTAAAAAATTTTACTAATAAATTTTACTGCTAACATAAAGTAGAATATGTCATGAAAAACCTATCTCAGAATCAGAATGAAAAGTAAAAGCATCCCAGAGTTACTAATGCTGAAATTGACAGTGGTCAGATGTGCAAAAAATGGCCGGGACCTTAAGGTGAAAATAGGCTGGGTCCTTAACCCCTTAAGGACAATGGACGTACTCCTACGCCCCCGTTTCCGAGTCCTTAAGGACCGAGGACGTAGGAGTACGTCCTGTCCATTCCCGGCCCCCCACCGCTAGCCGGAGGGGAGCCGGTGCCCGAAGCCTGCTGAAATCGTTCAGCAGGCATCGCGGCATATCGCCCAGGGGGGTCATTATGCCCCCCCATGTCGGCGATGGCCGCAGATCGCTGGACAATTTAGTCCAGCGATCTGCGGCGATTCCGGGTCAATCGGGTCTCCAGTGACCCGGTGACCCGGAATTACTGGCTGATCGGGGCCTTCAGAGACGGCCCCGAACAGCCAGAGCCTGCAGGGGTGAGGTGGCACTGGTGCCACCTCACGATCGCCCTGATTCGTCGGCCGGATTCCCGGCCGACCAATCAGGGCGCCTGCTGCGGGTGTCACTCCCGCACCCGCTCCGCTCCGCCCCTCTTCCGGAGGACGTGAGCGGGTGCGGGACGTGCACCCCTGGTGCTGGGGACCCCGATCCCCGGCGTTAATGTTGGGATCGGGGCCCCAGGAGCGACGGCAGCGGCGGCGGGACTGACCTGCTAAGCAACAGCTCCCAGCATGCAAAAAGGGCATGCTGGGAGCTGTAGTTATGCAACAGGAGGAGGCAGACCACCACAACTCCCAGCATTCCCTTATGGGCATGCTGGGACTTATGGTTTTGCAACAGCTGGAGGCACATTCTTTCTATGGAAAAGTGTACCTTCAGCTGTTGTGTAACTACAACTCCCAGCTTGCACAAACAGCTAAAGTGCATGCTGGGAGTTGTAGTGGTGCATCTGCTGGTTGCATAACTACAACTCCCAGCATGCCCGTTGGCTGTCGGTGACTGCTGAGAGTTGTAGTTTTGCAACAGCTGAAGGCACACTGAGATAAGTAGCAAACCAGTGTGTCTCCAGCTGTTACATAACTACAATCCCCAGCATCCCCAGCCAAAGTAGTATGCCTCCCGCTGTTGCATAACTACAACATCCAGCATGCCCTTCCGCTGTCCGTACATGCTGGGGGTTGTAGCTTTTGCAACAGCTGAAGGCACACTGGTTGCAAAACACTGAGTTTGTTGCCAAACTTGGTGTTTCACAACCAGTGTGCCTCCAGCTGTTGCAAAACTACAACTCCTAGCATGCACTGATAGACCGTACATTCTGGGAGTTGTAGTTTTCCAACAGCTGGATGTTCCCCCCCCCAATGTGAACGTACAGGGTACACTCACATGGGCGGAGGATTACAGTAAGTATCCACTATCCGGCTGCAAGTTTGAGCTGCGGCAAATTTTCTGCTGCAGCTCAAACTGCCAGCGAGAAACTACTGTGAACCCCCCGCCCATGCGACTGTACCCTAAAAACACTACACTAACACAAAATAAAATAAAAAGTAAAAAACACTATATACACATACCCCTACACAGCCCCCCTCCCCAATAAAAATGAAAAACGTCTGGTACGCCACCGTTTCCAAAACGGAGCCTCCAGCTGTTGCAAAACTACAACTCCCAGCATGCACTTATAGACCCTACATGCTGGGAGTTGTAGTTTTGCAACAGCTGGATGTTCCCCCCCTCCCCCCCCAATGTGAACGTACAGGGTACACTCACATGGGCGGAGGATTACAGTAAGTATCCGGCTGCAAGTTTGAGCTGCGGCAAATTTTCGGCCGCTGCTCAAACTGCCAGCGAGAAACTACTGTGAACCCCCCGCCCGTGCGACTGTACCCTAAAAACACTACACTACCACAAAATAAAATAAAAAGTAAAAAACACTACATATACACATTCCCCTACACAGCCCCCCTCCCCAATAAAAATGAAAAACGTCTGGTACGCCACTGTTTCCAAAACGGAGCCTCCAGCTGTTGCAAAACAACTACTTCCAGTATTACCAGACAGCTACTGACTGTCCAGGCATGCTGGGACTTTTACAACAGCTGGAGGCACCCTGTTTTGGAATCACTGGCGTAGAATACCCCTATGTCCACCCCTATGCAAGTCCCTAAGTTAGGCCTCAAATGCGCATGGCGCTCTCACTTTGGAGCCCTGTCGTATTTCAAGGCAACAGTTTAGGGCCACATATGGGGTATCGCCGTACTCGGGAGAAATTGTGTTACAAATTATGGGGGTATTTTCTGCTATTACCCTTTTTAAAAATGTAACATTTTTGGGAAACCAAGCATTTTAGGTAAAAATTTTTTTTTTTTTTTACATATGCAAAAGTTGTGAATCACCTGTGGGGTATTAAGGTTCACATTACCCCTTGTTACGTTCCCCGAGGGGTCTAGTTTCCAAAATAGTATGCCATGTGCTTTTTTTTTTGCTGTCCTGGCACCATAGGGGCTTCCTAAATGCGGCATGCCCCCAGAGCAAAATTTGCTTTCAAAAAGCCAAATGTGACTCCTTCTCTTCTGAGACCTGTAGTGCGCCAGCAGAGCACTTTTCACCCCCATATGGGTGTTTTCTGAATCGGGAGAGATTGGGCTTCAAATTTTGGGGGGTATTTTCTGCTATTACCCTTTTTAAAAATGTAAAAATTTGGGGAAACCAAGCATTTTAGGTAAAAATTTTTTTTATTTTTTACATATGCAAAAGTCGTGAAACACCTGTAGGGTATTAAGGTTCACTTTACCCCTTTTTACATTCCCCAAGGGGTCTAGTTTCCAAAATGGTATGCCATGTGTTTTTTTTTTTGCGGTTCTGGCACCATAGGGGCTTCCTAAATGCGGCATGCCCCCAGACCAAAATTTGCTTCCAAAAAGCCAAATGTGACTCCTTCTCTTCTGAGACCTGTAGTGCGCCAGCAGAGCACTTTTCACCCCCATATGGGGTGTTTTCTGAATCGGGAGAGATTGGGCTTCAAATTTTGGGGGGTATTTTCTTCTATTACCCTTTTTAAAAATGTAAAAATTTTGGGAAACCAAGCATTTTAGGTAAAAATTTTTTTTATTTTTTACATATGCAAAAGTCGTGAAACACCTGTAGGGTATTAAGGTTCACTTTACCCCTTTTTACATTCCCCAAGGGGTCTAGTTTCCAAAATGGTATGCCATGTGTTTTTTTTTGCGGTTCTGGCACCATAGGGGCTTCCTAAATGCGGCATGCCCCCAGACCAAAATTTGCTTCCAAAAAGCCAAATGTGACTCCTTCTCTTCTGAGACCTGTAGTGCGCCAGCAGAGCACTTTTCACCCCCATATGGGGTGTTTTCTGAATCGGGAGAAATTGGGCTTCAAATTTTGGGGGGTATTTTCTGCTATTACCCTTTTTAAAAATGTAAAAATTTTGGGAAACCAAGCATTTTAGGTAAAAATTTTTTTTTTTTTTACATATGCAAAAGTCGTGAAACACCTGTAGGGTATTAAAGTTCACTTTACCCCTTTTTACGTTCCCCGAGGGGTCTAGTTTCCAAAATGGTATGCCATGTTTTTTTTTTTTGCGGTTCTGGCACCATAGAGGCTTCCTAAATGCGGCATGCCCCCAGAGCAAAATTTGCTTTCAAAAAGCTAAATGTGACTCCTTCTCTTCTTAGACCTGTAGTGCGCCAGCAGAGCACTTTTCACCCCCATATGGGGTGTTTTCTGAATCGGGAGAAATTGGGCTTCAGATTTTGGGGGGTATTTTCTGCTATTACCCTTTTAAAAAATGTAAAAATTTTGGGACACCAAGCATTTTAGGTAAAAAATATTTTTTTTTTACATATGCAAAAGTCGTGAAACACCTGTAGGGTATTAAGGTTCACTTTACCCCTTTTTACGTTCCCCAAGGGGTCTAGTTTCCAAAATGGTATGCCATGTGTTTTTTTTTTGCGGTTCTGGCACCATAGGGGCTTCCTAAATGCGGCATGCCCCCAGAGCAAAATTTGCTTTCAAAAAGCTAAATGTGACTCCTTCTCTTCTGAGACCTGTAGTGCGCCAGCAGAGCACTTTTCACACCCATATGGGGTGTTTTATGAATCGGGAGAAATTGGGCTTCAAATTTTGGGGGGGTATTTTCTTCTATTATCCTTTTTAAAAATGTAACATTTTTGGGAAACCAAGCATTTTAGGTAAAAAAATTTTTTTTTTTACATATGCAAAAGTCGTGAATCACCTGTGGGGTATTAAGGCTCACTTTACCCCTTGTTACGTTCCCCGAGGGGTCTAGTTTCCAAAATGGTATGCCATGTGTTTTTTTTTTGCTGTCCTGGCACCATAGGGGCTTCCTAAAGGTGACATGCCCCCCAAAAACCATTTGTCGCTCCTTCCCTTCTGAGCCCTCTACTGCGCCCGCCGAACAATTAACATAGACATATGAGGTATGTGCTTACTCGAGAGAAATTGGGTTTCAAATACAAGCAAAAATTTTCTCCTTTCTACCAATTGCAAAAATTCAAAAATTGGGTCTACAAGGACATGAGAGTGTAAAAAAAGAAGATTGTGAATTTTCTCCTTCACTTTTCTGCTATTCCTGTGAAACACCTAAAGGGTTAATACACTTATTGAATGTCATTTTGAATACTTTGGAGGGTGTAGTTTTTAAAATGGGGTCATTTATGGGGTATTTCTAATATGAAGACCCTTCAAATCCAGTTCAAACCTGAACTGGTCCATGAAAAATAGCGAGTTTGAAAATTTTGTGAAAAATTTCCAAATTGCTGCTGAACTTTGAAGCCCTCTGGTGTCTTCCAAAAGTAAAAACTCATAAATTTTATGATACAAACATAAAGTAGACATATTGTATATGTGAACCCAAAAATGTTTTATTTTGAATATCCATTTTCCTTATAAGCAGAGAGCTTCAAAGTTAGAAAAATGCATAATTTTCATTTTTTTCATCAAATTTTGGGATTTTTCACCAAGAAAGGATGCAAGTTACCATAAAATTTTACCACTAAGTTAAAGTAGAATATGTCACGAAAAAACAATCTCAGAATCAGAATGATAAGTAAAAGCATTCCAGAGTTATTAATGTTTAAAGTGACAGTGGTCAGAATTGCAAAAAACGTTCTGGTCCTTAAGGTGTAAAATGGCCTGGTCCTTAAGGGGTTAAGGGGTTCTCCGGAGGAAATTTTGAATTTTTTTTTAAAATCAACTGGTGCCAGAAAGTTAAACAGATTTGTAAATTAATAAAGGAAAGAATATATAGAAAATATATAGAAACCAGTCCTCTAAAGCACTAGGGGTATAGAAAAAAGCAAATAGAAGAAAGAGAGAATAAGTTAATAGAATGTGGATCCAATTGTTTGAGTGAAAATATAAATGTATTTATTATATAAAACGATATAGGGTATACAGCCAATCACCTAGCAGGGCCCTTGCAGGTGAAAGGTAATATAATGTTAAAATATTATAGTATTAAAATAATGATGGTAACAATAATAACAATAAAGAAATAAAATAGCACAAAAATGCAAAAGATGAATGAATATCCACTGTGAAGATAAAAAGTCTCTTTTCAATAATCACAAGTCTCTTTGAGAAAGGACAAAGTCCATCAATGGTGTGAGCTAGTACCAAGAATTTAGCACGAATATAGCAAGTGCCGGGAGTATCACAAATGTCATATAGTCTCATAGAGTCTCAATAGTAGCGCTTATCATCAGTGGTAAATCGTGGGAATAATTCAGTTGTGAGGCCTGCAACAGTGTTGCCGTCTTAGACACAGTAGCAAGTTAGCTCAATCTGTAAGTATATTGTAATAATGTAGCAATGTAGCGAATGTATGGCAGTGCACAGCACCACTCACCCTCCTCAACGAGCTTGTATAGCCGCGATATCTTTAGATGCGGTGCCTGTCTGTATTACGGTCAGGGTGAGTGGTTCTCCGGGGGCTCCGGATGTCCTAGGCTGGCACGGAGAGGCGTCCGGCCTAATAGGGTGGTGTCCAGGAGTTCTGCCGTCCGGGGCTGTGGATGACTGGATGGCTGACAACAGGTGCGTGTCTTAATGATGCGCTAGCAGTGCGTGCGTTGTGGTGGTCCTGATACCGCAGACATCCAGCGGTTGCAAGTCGGTTATTGAGCGGATAGAGTCTTTAAAGTGATATACACTTAATGTCTTTGTGCTTTAAACAGGGTCAGACGCGTTTCAAAGCCACGGGCTTTTTCTTCAGTGACCAAAAGATTTGTAAATTAATTCTATCTAACAATCTTAATCCTTCCAGTACTTATCAGCTGCTGTATGCTCCACGGGAATATGTATTTCTTTCTGGAATTCTTTTCAGTCTGACCACAGTGCTCTCTGCTGCACCTCTGTCCATGTTAGGAACTGTCCAGAGCAGGAGCAAATTCCCATAGCAAACCTGTACTGCTCTGGACAGTTCTTGACATGGACAGAGGTGTCAGCCGAGAGCAATGTGGTCAGACAGAAAATAAATTGAAAAAGAAAAGAAATTCCCCTGGAGCATACAGCAGCTGAAAGGATTAAGATTTACCGTATTTATCGGCGTAAAACACGCACCGGCGTATAACACGCACCCCCCATTTTAACAGGGAAATTTAAGTAAAAAAAATTAAATGTAAAATAAATGACTTGGACTAAATGCCACATCATTTCCCCCAACTTCGTTTTCTTCTGCACGTCAATTTGGTCCTGTCCCCTCAAGTGCCACATCATTCCTTCCCTTTTATCAGTCCCTGTGCCACATTTACCCCTCTCATCGCCACCCCCCATGTCTCATCATCCCCCCATGTCTCATCATTTTCCCCTGTCATAGACCACCACTAGCCATACAGACATTAAGCATTTAGTGCCTCCCCCCACCATCATTTCCTTCTGTCTCATCATCCCCAACCCTGTCTCATCATGCCCCTGATCATTCCCCCCGGCTCATCATCCCCCCACCCTGTCTCATCATGTCCCCCCATCATTCCCCCCTCATCATCCCCCACCCTGTCTCATCATGCCCCCCATCATTCCCACCTCATCATTTCCCCCTGTCTCATCATCCCCCCACCCTGTCTCATCATGTCCCTCATCATTCTCCCCTCATCATCCCCCCACCCTGTGTCATCATCCCCCCCAACCTGTCTCATCATCCCCCCATCATTCTCCCCCTCATCATCCCCCCATCATGTTCCTCCTATGCCAGTGGTCTTCAACCTGCGGACCTCCAGATATTGAAAAACTACAACTCCCAGCATGCCTAGACAGCCAATGGCTGTCCGTGCATGCTGGGAGTTGTAGTTTTGCAATATCTGGAGGTCCGCAGGTTGAAGACCACTGTATATGCTATTCTTCCACTTTCCTTACCTGGCTGCGCTTCGGCTGTCTTGCGGGCTGCGGTCAGTGAAGTAGATGAGTGGTGTCCTCTCCCTTTAATCAGCGTCTCCCACACTATCCACCAGTACCTGTGGATAGTGCGGGAGAAAACAAGCGCCAGTTTTACAGTGCGGGGAGGGGACGCCGCTGGTCACTGATTTAAAGTGGCCACCGCCGTGCTGCTAATACTTAACAAGTAGTGTTGAG
Organism: Hyla sarda; assembly: GCF_029499605.1. Taxonomy (NCBI): domain Eukaryota; kingdom Metazoa; phylum Chordata; class Amphibia; order Anura; family Hylidae; genus Hyla; species Hyla sarda. The sequence continues at coordinate 157,678,318 of NC_079192.1, forward strand.
CGGCATAGGCCATATTCGAATTCGCGAATATTCGCGAATAAATGGACGAATATTCGTCATATTCGCGAATATTCGCATATTCGTAATATTCCCGTTTTACTTTCGCATATGCGAATATTAGTGTGTGCGAAAATTAACGTATGCGAAAATTTGAATATACAAAAATTAACATATGCGAAAATTCGCACATGCGAAAATTAGCATATGCAAATATTCGCATATGCGAAAATTCGCGCACAAGTCTTACACAGTAGTATTAGAGCCTTCTTACACCACATAAGCTGGAAGCAGAGAGGGGTGATCACTGTGATGTGTACTGTGAAAAAAAAAAAAAACGAATATTCGTAATTACGAATATATAGCGCTATATTCACGAATATTCACGAATTCGCGAATATGCGATACTCGCGAATAAAATTCGAATTGCGAATATTCGCGAGCAACACTAGTAAGTAGGTAGGTTCCCCAGTATATTGGTAGATTCCATTAGTGAGTAGATATGCCCCCACCCAATGAATTATGCACCCTGTGTGCCAACGTAACAATAAAACAAACCCACCTTTTCCACACATTTGGCAGCGGTGTCCTCTCATTCCAACTCTTTATTGCAGGTGGAATAATGAGAGGCATTGCACCAGGGTGCAGAAATTCACAGCTGCTCCCTGCATTTTGTAGGCTGCAGGCCTAAAGAAGCCTGTGGCCTACAAGAGTTTGTGATAGGACAAGGAATTGGTAAATCTTTGCTCCATTATGAATTTACACTGCATGTGCATTTTAACGACATGCTGACAGTTGAAGGCAGTGTTCAAAAGTCCAGGAAATTGGGACAAGTGCCTTGGGTTTCCTGGTGATAGCATGACCAGCAGATGCATTGCCCCACAATAACATGATGCATGCATGCGATTTCACCATGAAGCCAAAAGCAAAATATTACTGTGCATCATTATATTTGTATGCATATTCAGATTCGGTCTTTCTCTCGAGGATTTATTAGCTCAAATGTATTTAAAGTTCCATACATTAGGCCTGTAGTGTGGGTAATAGGTGATCGCTAGAAAGCAGTCTTCTAACAAGCAATTAAACTGTATTTGCTGCAGCTTGATTTATACTTTATACGCCAGCAGTTCCAGTAAATCTTTCTGGTCATTTAATTAAAATTGAGATATGAATATGAGAGGCGTGAGGGACAGGAAACCAGGACAGAAATATTAGCTGTAATTATGGCTTTTTATAAAAAAAATAAAATAAAAATCCACAGCTCAAAACAACATAATTGTAGGAAATAGGATTATTAATGAATGTACCTAGAATTCTAAAGTAGAATATCAGACTCATGCAATGTGAAGCAATAATGACAAGAAAATTTTTACTTTAATTAAGCTTCCTAATAAAGGTATAGGTAAAAAAAAAAAAAAAGGACAAATTAATTCACATCCCACAATTGTGATGAAAGAAACCTTTTAGACTTAAAAATGTGTCCACCATTAACATGTTTTTGTTGAGTTGCTTTATAATTCATGTTTATAATTGAATAAACCTAATTGCTTACATAAATAATATAAAATAGGAGGGCATTAATTGCGGTATTGAGGGCAGCAAAAGGATGGGGAATGTGCTGGAGAAGTGCAGAGCCTCAGATGTTCATCAGCAGATACTGTGGAGATGATTCATTATTGAAAGAAGTCTTCATGGTGGTCTGAACCAGATGGAGAAGAAATGGAATGCACTGTAATCACTTACGTAGTCTGCAGTGCCTTGTATAGCTGGTATCCACCACTATATGGGCACTGTATGGGGGGGTATATTGACCTGTGTAGAGTGGTTTTTTTATTCGGTATCAGCATGGTATCACTATGTGGTGGCAGTGTTCATGGTGTGACAGAATTATTTTTCCCTTGTATAATGGTGTTATTGATGATATTGGTCTATGTATAGTGTTTTGTTAGTCTCAGTATGGTGGTAATATCCAATCCCTATCTGGTGGTAATGGTAGTGGTCATGGTGTGGCGGAATTATCTGTGTGGCAGAATTATATATATGTTTTTTGAGAAAATCATTTATTTATGGGAAAATTCTGTGTATTTCCCTGGTGAGTGGCGATGCATACTCCTTATGCATTGTCACTCTCTTACAGAATACTTTGCCTTGCTTTTGGTGTTGACAACCCCTGCTACACAACTGGAACAAGTATACCACTCAGTGCAACCCATCTTCTACTGACTATTTTCAAATAATATATTCTATATTTCTAACAAACAAAACTATAATTTGTACTGCAATGTAGACCAAATGGCCATGAGCTATTATATATAACCATTTCTTTTCCTATGTTTTTAGTTCTAGACATAACCTTACGAGATAAATGGTGAATTTGCTAAGCTATAAGGGCCCGTTAAAGAGCATAGAATGAAAGCAGGTGGACTAATGTCACTAAGTTATTTCAAAATGTTACTGCTCTCTTGTATCCTCACTAAACGGTAAGTATGGCTTCCCAGCTGTTAGTCTACGTCCTTGGCAATATTTAGTGAGGAACCTGGATCCCTGTCATTGCTTATACTGCAGGAAGGATAGCATTATTGACTAAGCATTATTATGTGCACTGCTGCGGAGAACATAAAACCCCATAGACTGTTGCTAAAGCTCAGGTACATCCTATCAAACTTAACATGCATTATGTTCATTTTAAGAACAGCGCCATCAATAGTAAGTAAATTGCTACAAGCAAACATTTCAATAAGGCCAAGTAGCAAGATCCATGTAGGGGGTTGCAGTAGAGATAGAAATAAACATTGAACAGATGTAGTGATGTATGAGAAAAAGTCATTTATCTACTTAACTATTCCTCAATATGCCATTTGTCCCCCACTATGCAAACACTTTTAATCTTTTTTCTTTTTTTTTTCCTTTCAGAAATGCTGCAAGGGGTGGGTGAACAGAGTACCACTGTAATGCTCTTGGCTAACCCTCTTGCATTTAGATTTGCTATTAAAGAGTGTGAGAGAGAAGTCATCAGACTGCAATGAATTGGGAATAGGCCATGCAGCAAGAACAACAAAAATACATTTCAAAGTTTCTAACAAATTATGCAGCTACAGATGTAGCAGAGCTGAATTTGTGATTTCATTTACATGCTCCGCAATAACATCCTGATAGAATTGATAAACAATTTTCTCTTTTTTTTTTTTAATCCTTTATTAATTTATTTGCAACTTACAATTCATAAGAAAACAGATAAAATTTTCATCTCTTATTATAACAAAATACCCATCCGTACAACCCCCAATCCCTTTAGTATTGAATTTTTACCACTCTATGGGGGACATTTATCAATGTTTGCTTATGTATTCCCTTTTTTAGTTATTTTTTTCTTACAATTTTTTTGCTTATGTGCGACTTATCAACTGCTTTCAGCCTGTTGATAAATTTCGTTCATGTAAGCAATTGTTCTTTTTTTGCTTTGGTAGTGGCTTTTTCTGCTCCATGTCTGAGCTGGAGTAAATTTAGTAGCTTTTTACATGCAATGCGACTTTTTTGCGACTTTCGCACTTTTTGCTTTGGTAAGCAAGAATTTTTTTTTTTGCTTAGGACACTGAACAAGCAAAAAGTCGCAGAAAAAAGAGCGTAGGCGCATATGCGACTATTTTGCGACAATTTTAAGCAAAATAACCTACTAAATGCTTTGATAAATGTTCCCCTATATTTTTTTACAACTTTTCTTTCTTTACCTTGGACCCAAATCCTCTTTCCTTTTTTCTTTTAACTTTTCCTTTTCTCTCTCTTTCAAAAAAATAAATAAATAAAAGAAAAAACTTAAAAAATGAAAATCCATTCCTATTTAACCACCAACACTACTTTCTCTCCTTTATCATTCTTTTTACCTTTTTTCTTTCCCCTCTTCCCCTTTTCTTTCTCCCCTCCCCTTCTCTTTTCATTGCCCTTTTCTTTTTTTTTTCCCTTCTTTCCCTTTTTTTTCCCCTTCCCCATCTCGCCAAGCCGAGCCTAGGCCCTCTCAAAAACCAGTCTCGACCTGACTATCCCGACTCCATCTCCAGATGGGTATATAACCCACCTTCGATTTTGTCATGTGCGAGGATTTCAATACATTTTTGTTTGGTAGAACATCATTTTTGCATCTTTTCTTTTTTTAATCCTCTTTATCTCTCCTTCTTTGCATCTATTCCATAGAGAATTAGAGTAGGGGAAAGGGAGAAGAGTATTACTTCCCACCACACCCTCTCATCATCTCATTCAACCATCATTCACCCAATCACCAAAAAAAAAAAAATCTTTAACTAAATAAATAATTTAATTATTTATTTTCTCTTTCCTTTTCCTTTTCCTCCTTCCCCTTTCCTTTCATAGCTCAGAAACTAATATACCATCCTCCTCCACCTCACTCTTCTCTACATACTATCCCCATGAAAGGGATTCGGGTCTCAAGGCATTACCATAATTTACTTGTTACTTTTATTTCTATCACCTTCATATATTGTCTTAATAACTATCAACCCAATTTTATCCTCAGTTGGCATTCTCGAGATCCATCTATCCCATACTATATGGAATTTACTCTTTCTTCCATTTCTTATAGCCTCACAGTATTCCAAATTTATTACACTTGTAACCATACTTGTGTATTCTTTCTTTTTTACAGTTTCTTTCACCATCCACTTTCTAGCTACCATTAGTCTCATTATGAATACCAGTTTAGCGACTAGTAGCCCTTTCCCCTCTCCAATACTTCCTTTTACTCAGTGGGATATCTTTAAATATCACTTGTAGTCTTGCTTCTATCTCCCCCAATATTTGGTGCCAAGCTTCTCTAATTATCGGGCAATTATAGAACATATGCCAAAAACCTGCATTTGGGCAACTAAAAGTCTCTCCTTTACTCATTTGTGTCAATTTCTTGACAACCTATTATTTTTTTTTTTAAACTGTGTTACCCTATGTGCCCTATTCCTCATAACTTTTTTACCCATTTTTCACACACTTACCCATCCTTCCTTACCCACTATTCCCACATCTTGGTCCCTTCCTTTTGAACCATAGTGTATTTCTTTAGAATTTCCTAACTTTCTTAATTCCCTTTATATTTTAGAGATAGCACTTTTTTTTTCTACTCCCGTTGTGTTAACAAATTTATTATTGGAGCTTCCTTTACCTTCAACTTTTCCCTATCTTGCATTGTGCACACTGCGTGTTTAATCTGAAAATATCTATAATTTTGATTTTTGGATACATTAAGTTTCCCATCCTCAAACATATTTGTTACTATTCTTATACCATGTCGAATCAAAATTTTTCACTTTCACACTTTGCTATTTCTCTATTATTTCTTATTTCTAAATAGTGGTGTACATTTTAGTGCCCCTACCAGTGATGCTTTTTGTGCTAAGAAAATTAAGGAAGAGATTTCCTTGCCTTGTGTGCAGTCTGACATTTCTAAATATTCCCAGATATTCTCACATCCTAAATTATCGTGTACTATTTTATCTAAATAATCCACTTTCTTCCATTTATTCAAAGAGGATAACTGTGATGCATGAAAATACATACAAGTCCGATACTGACAATTCTCCATCATTTTCTTCTCTCATCATACATTCTAATTTAATCCTGGGTCTTCGCCCACACCAAATCAAGTCTCTTACTACCAATTAAATTTTTATTAAAGATCTTTTCTCCAAGCCATATTTGACTATTTGTCAGTATAAACAACACTTGAAGCAATACTGTCATCTTAACCAAACTTATTCTATTCGCCATACTCAGGGGGAGCCCACCCCAGATCTTGCTTTTAATCTTCTGCAACAAGGGTTTTAGGTTCAGTTCTACATATAATTCACATTTCTTGCAATCTGGATCCCTCAATATCCAAATGATTCCTGCTCTCCTAGTACTTTTATATTTGAATTGATAACTTCCTTCTTTAAGGGCATCAATATGGTTTTATCGCATTTATCGCATATTGTAATCCCGTTATCTGTCCATACTCTTCTATCACCTTAACCATAATATCTAAATTTCTCTCTCTCTCTGCCAAATATATAAGAATGTCAACCGCAAACATCGAGATTTTGGGCTCTCCCCCCCCCCCCCCCAAAAAAAACCCTGCAACTCCTTCATACTCCTGATCTTTCTTGCAAGTGGTTCTATGTACAGGGTAAAGATGTGTGTGTGTGTGTGGGTGGGTGGGGGAGAGATAGAGGACACCCCTGTCTCGCTCCTCTGGTCATAATAAAACTTTCTGTCTCAGAATCGTTGACCAGAACCGAGGCCCTAGGATGTATCTTCATCCATCTTAAAACATTTTCTCCCACCCCAAAACCTTCCAAAACTTTCCATAGATAGGGCCACTCTACCCTTTCAAATGCTTTTAACGCATCAAGTGACAGAATGGAGTGCCCCTTTTCTTCCTGTAGATTGGGAAATAACCTCCTCACATTATCTACTGTGGAATAACCACTTCTAAACCCACAGTGATCGTCTATTATAATTTTTGTTATTACCTTTGCCAATCTATTGGCCAGTACTCTAGTCAAGATTTCATTGTCCGTATTGAGTAATGATATTGGTCCATATGACCCCGGCTCAGACCTCTCTTTATCCAGCTGTAAGATAAGAGTCATCACTGTTTCCTCCATCATCTTAGGCATATAACCGTTCTTAAAAATCTCTTTAAAATGCTTGACCAATTTTGGGATCAGTACATTACCAAATATTTTATATATCTCGAACGGCAGACTGTCCGGTCCTGCTGCTTTTGATCTAGGGGCTTCTTTCACTACTTTCCTTCCAACCCTAGCTCCTCTGCAACCTCTTCTGGCAACTTTGGCAGATCACAACCTTTGACATATTCTTCTATTTCTTGCCTACTTTTTTCTATCTGGGATGTATATAAATTTCTGTCAAACTGAAGAAACACCAATTTAATTTCTTCCTCCTGCTTCCTTAGCTTTCCCTTTGGATCTCTAATAGCACCGATAGTTGTTCTTATACTTTTTTCCTCTATCATCTTGGCCAGGAACTTTCCTGGTCTTCCCCCTTCAAACTATGTCTGCTGGTAACTCCTATCCATAGTTTTCTTTACTTTCCCTTCTAGATGCTGCCAATACTTAGAGATTTCCTCCTCCCATTTCAGTTTCTGTTCTTGTCATTTAGTCCTGATATTGCACATCTTTGCCTCCTTCACCCTCTTCTCATATACCCTCTCTTCTTCCCTAGATTTTTTTTTTTTTTTAAATCTGGCCATCTTTTCCAAAAACAGTCCCCTCATGAAAGCTTTAGCAGTGTCCCAGACAATATTTGCTGATTAATCTTATTCTTGTTTGTGATTTCTTGCCACTACCCATTAACTTGATTGACATCGGTGAACGGTCTGAAACACTTCTGGGCTCATAATTTATCGATTTTATCCAACTTTTTGCTGAGATTGTACCCAGTGCCAAGTCTATTCTAGACAATGCTTGTTTAGACTTATTGAGACAGGAAAATACCTAACAATCAGGGTTCCTCTCTCCATATAAAGACAGTCTCAGATTCCCTCTTATTTCTCTAAGTCGCAGCCTATCCATTTCCTCATTTAATATTGCATTATAGTCTCCCATTGTCAAAATTGATACAACACCTTCTGTTGAACAAAATAAACACAATTATTGAAGAACCGATAGTGAAAAGGGTATAGGAATATATAGGAAAGCCCATATATCCATTGTATCTTACCTACATAAACACATATCTGCCGTACTTATCAACCTTATGATGTAAGATATCCAACTGCACTTTTGCGTGTATCAATACATTCACTCCCCTTGAATATTCCAAGCATGTTGAATCGAAGGCTTTTATACACCATTTTCATTGCAATATCTGTACATTTGATTTAATCAAATGGGTATCCAATAGGCAAATTACCCCTGGGAGATGACTTGCTATAACTTTGAAAATGATTGATCTTTTAACCCGATCAGCCAACCCTCAAACATTCCAAACTAAAATAGTAACCATTCAAAAAACAAAAACAAGCAACAACAACAACAACAACAAAAAATCTAATTCCCTCTTCCCAGCACCATCCCCTTTTGGGATGTATCCTGAGATTTCTCCGGGCCCATCACGTCTTAACTGAGCCTTCTCCCCCCCAACCTCTGCACCTTTATTTATTATACATTTCACAATTATAACCTTTTTATTTTATTTAAAACCTTCCTTGTCTAACCACTCTGCTGCCTCCATATCAGTATCAAAACGTTGAACTTGACCTTTATATTCAATCCTTAACCTTGCTGGGAACATTAATTAATATTTAATCTCTGCCCTTCTCATTCTTTTTTTTACCTCCAAAAAATTCTTCCTCGTTGGTTGGGGATCTTTTGAGTATTCTGGGAATAACAATATTTTTCTGCCATTATATTCCCTATCTTCTCCTCTCCTAGCCGCTCTCAATATATAATCCCTATCTGCTCAGGACAAAAACTTAACTAGTATGGGACAGGGGTTGGATCATGGTATATGTAATCTTGTTGGTACCCTATGTGCACTTTCCAGCATTATTGCATCTACACTCCTGTCTTCCCCAAAATTGGTTTTCAACCAATCTTTCACAAATTTCAAACAATCAACACCCTCTGATTTCTCGGGGAAGCCTAATATTCTTATATTTGAGCGTCTACTCCTATCTTCTAGATCTCTCAATTTGAATGCCATCTGACTGCACATCTTTGTTAATTTACATATTCCCCTATCCGCCTTCTCTGTTTTATCTTGTATCTCTCCCACTCTATTTTCTACCTCACCTACCCTTTCCTTCATTTTTTTCCATATCATCTCTTATTAAAGGGGTAGTCCAGTGGTGAAAAACTTATCCCCTATCCTAAGGATAGGGGATAAGTTTGAGATCGCGGGGGGTCCGACCGCTGGGGCCCCCCGCGATCTCTCTGTATGGGGCCCCGGCTCTCCGCCGAGATAGCGGGTGTCGACCCCCTGCACGAGGCGGCGGCCGACACGCCCCCTCAATACATCTCAATGGCAGAGCCGGAGATTGCCGAAGGCAGCGCTTCGGCTCTGCCATTGAGTTGTATTGAGGGGGCGTGTCGGCCGCCGCTTCGTGCGGAGGTCGACACGCCCCCTTCCCGCGGGCTGTCGGGGCTCCGTACAGGAGATCGCGGGGGGCCCCAGGGGTCGGACCCCCCACGATCTGCAACTTATCCCCTATCCTTAAGATAGGGGATAAGTTGTAAACCACTGAGTCACCACTGGACTACTCCTTTAAAGATATCTCTATTTTCACGCTACCAAGGCTTTCCTGTACTTCTACCAAAGACACATTCGATTTCTCTACTCCTTTCAAAATTCTCTGTAATATCTCTAAGGATCCCTTGTTTGCTGAACCTTCTGATCTCCCTTCTTCTTCCTATGATGACTCCTCCCTCCTTTCTCCTTTAACAATATCTACTCTTGTTTTTTCAAACTCTCCACTTTACTTTTCCCTAGCTCTATCCCCTCTTGTTTCTTACTTCTAGCTCCTGGAAAGATAAAACCTATCCATACCCGATCCTGCTCCTCCCTCTCCTTTTTCTTTTGTTCTAAGTGAGGGTATTCCTGTACCTGACCTCCTACTTATCTCCTTCTTTCACTCTCTAGCTTCATTATTCTTGCGTCCCATCATAGACGAATCATTGAAGATCCAAACCGTTACCTCAATTTGTTATCCTTAATTATTTCTTTAAACTTGGGGGAATAATTTTAGGATCTACAAAACCTTAACCACACTTTTTCGAGTTCCTAAATACTGACCTACTGCAACTACAGTCTAATTAAATAGGTTAGTATAACTTTACAGTATTAGTATAAGCTAAGCAAGAAAATTTTCAGGTAGTATTAGGTCATCAACAGTTTCACATTAAAGTATATTGTTAGATGTTAATCTAAGTCAGCGAAGAGTAGATATAGAAGAATTCCAGGTTAGTATAGGCGAAGCACTATTAATATAGTTTAACAATGTTATTTTAGATCCAAAAGACAAAAATCTTCCAGTGAAAAGTTCCAGATTTCTAGGTGGAACACTATTTATATAAGTTAGTATGAGTTTACTGTGTTAGTACAAGCCGGGCATAGGATCTTCCGAAAGCAATAGTCCCCACCTATTCACATAGAACTCCAACAACGTTAAATCACCGTTTTTCATTAATTGTTAAAGGGGTTATTCAGGAAAAAACATTTTTTTATATATCAACTGGCTCCAGAAAGTTAAACAGATTTTTAAATTACTTCCATTAAAAAATCTTAATCCTTTCAGTACTTATGAGCTGCGGAAGTTGAGTTGTTCTTTTCTGTCTAAGTGCTCTCTGATGACACGTGTCTCAGGAATTGCCCAGTTTAGAAGCAAATCCCCATAGCAAACCTCTACTACTCTTTGCAGTTCCTGAGACAACCAGAGATGTCAGCAGAGAGCACTGTTGCCAGACAGAAAAGAACAACTCAACTTCAGCAGCTGAGTTGAGTTGTTGTTTTCTGTCTCACCCCCCTGGCGAGTGGCACCCGGGGCAGGTACTATGGCCCGGTCAGCTGGGGGCTGAGCGGCGTGCTACGTCACGTCCGCTCACATGCTCCTCCCTTTGCCACCTGGGGGGGGGGGTCCCTAATAGGGGCAAACAATTTTCTCTCTATTGACAAACTGATTTCACATAAGGGCCGCATTTGATGGTCTCTTTTAGTGAAAAAGAATGACAAGCAAACCATTTGCTCATTGTATCCTAGGTATGTGTATGTATGTACATTGTACGCAATGGGTGGATATAGTAATAGCTGGAGGCTGGGTCCTGTATACTAATGTTACAACTGTGGATACTTTGTATGCATAGCTCAGGAATGCGATTCAAAAACCAGGCTTGACACTGGAAGCTGAGCCCTCAGTGTCTGTCAAGCAGGGGCAGGAGTAATAAGGTGTTTTAGCCTTCAGGGACTTGGGAACGCCTCTTTGACTCTTGACACCAGAGAATAAAAGCATTTGTCTTAATTATGGAATCACAGACAGATATATGAAAGGTACCATGTGTTTTCTTGACTGAACAGCTATGGAACAGTGCCAGTAGTGTGGAATGTGAATTGCAGCTGATTCCCTTTAGGAGACAGTGCCCATTAACTGAAACTGTAACCAGCTGGGTGCCTCTGCTGGAGCATGCAACCATTTTGCTTAGGTATCCCTCAGAGTGACAGCAAAAGTGCTTTGTCTGACTAGGTGAATTAAAAAAATGTTGTTTTCTTGCATCAACTAATATCTGGTTTATGGCATCCATAAAAAAATGTCTTGTTCCCTTGCCATAGAGGCATAGAGACTTATTGATGTTCAGGAATCTATGTTAAAAGCTGAGCCCTGTACATCAATTGTAAAGGAAAAGGATAGGTGAGAAGCGAAAATATGATATTATAAATTTACAAATAACCTTTAAAAAAAACAAAGGTATGGTTAGTTTTATCTTCATATGGGCTAGCCACCAGTGTCTACAGCTTATTTCATCTTCTGCTCTGCTTATAGATATTTTATAGCTATGATCTGCAAACGGTCTCTGTTCTAGGGAAATATGGCAGCCACCTAGCAACTGCCTATAAGTATAGGTGGCTGCTAGAGATGAGCGAATAAAAGCTGACAAACTTTTTCATTAACTTTTTACGAATTTCATGAAATATTTGATTCGTAACGAATGCGAATATCGCCGCTATTCTATTGCACAAATCACTTAATTAAACTCCATTTCCTGCGGTCCAGGCATCTAAAATGCCAGATCCACATGTCAGTAAATGGGACAAGGAATGCTGTGAAGACAAGGCGGAAAGGAAAGTAGGCGGGATGACCCACAATCACATGCAGGATGCAGCCTATCAGCAGCCAGTCACCCCTGTGATGTCACAGCCCTATATATTTGGCAGCCATTTTGCGGCTCCTCATATCATTCATTACACGGCATACAGATAGGACGGACATCGTTGTGTGTGTGTGTGTTACACCGAAAAGCTCATTCCAGCAGTGTTTTACATCTTAGTCACATCAGTGTTCTGGTGGACAGAGAGAAGTGTTTTTTTCACTGAAAAGGATTTTTACTGCAGCCATTAACCTCCTAGTCACTTTCTTCAGCATTGTATTACAGAGAGGGGCAGATATCTGTGTGTTGCCTCATACATTTTAAGAATTTTTCAGCGCAATTCTGTCTTTGTTCCACAACAACTCAACTGCTGGTTATACTAGTCTGTAGATGGTGTAATACCCAGCAGTCCATTCCTAATAGTCTTTGACAGAGTGAAATGTAGTGTTTAGTGCACAACTTTTTTGTGCTGCAGCACTGTTGTCTTCTGCTGGTGTTGTGCAAAAATAAAAAAAATGTAAGCGTACTGTACCGCATTTTTCTGCCCTCATAAGTGTATACCACATACCTACATCCAAGTGGTGTATTATTTTGCACTTGTTAAAGGGGTATTCCCGCAAAACCTTTTTTTATATATATCAACTGGCTCCGGAAAGTTAAACAGATTTGTAAATTACTTCTATTAAAAAATCTTAATCCTTTCAATAGTTATTAGTTTCTGAAGTTTTCTGTCTAACTGCTCAATGATGATGTCACGTCCCGGGAGCTGTGCATGATGGGAGAATATCCCCATAGGAACTGCACAGCTCCCGGGAAGTGAGTCATCAGAGAGCAGTGACACCCAAAACAACAACTCAACTTCAGAAGCTAATAACTATGGGAAGGATTAAGATTTTTTAATAGAAGTAATTTACAAATCTAATGTACAAAGTGTATAACCAATCCTCAAGGATTCTACCCCAAAAGGTACATAATGATGTTTGAATAAAATAACATAGGATGCTAAAAGTATACGATTTTTATTCAATACAAATATAAAATTGTAATATAAAATAGTAAAATGCACTACATATCCTCTTGCATGCAACATAACAGGATGAAGAAAACCACTGGGCCCAAGTGGTGACACACCCCCTATATGTAAAGATCAAAAATGTAAAATAATGTCCAGCACTCTGGTGACCTTGTTGTATGTATGAGGTCTAATTGAAAAATTCTGGTCTGAAATATTGTTACAAGTCCTTTGTTGAGCAGTATTACAGTCTTTGCAAATGGTATTGTAGCAAATAATATATGGTTGCTGGTGTAACTTATGACTGGTTATTAACCACTTAAGGACCTAGGGTGTATGGATACGCCTTGACGTCCTGGTACTTAAGGACCCAGGGCGTATCCATACCGGACCGGGATGCCTGCTGATATCGTTCAGCAGGCATCCCGCGCAAATGCCCAGGGGGGTCACCCCCCCCATGTCGGCAATCGCGGCACACTAATGATCTGCCGCGATTCGGGTCATACGGGTCATGTGTGACCCGCTGACCAGAAGATACAAGGTAATCGGGGGTGTACAATACACCCCCTATCACCCACTGTATCTATGGGGAGGTGGCGATTTCGTCACCCCCCCCAGGAGCGCTGCTATTGGCTGGACGATCGTCCAGCCAATAGCAGCCGGCGGGGGAGGGGTTAACTGCATCTTCTTGCAGCTCTGCCCGTTAGCTGAGTTCAGTCAGCGGGCAAAGCTGCTCGAAGGTGCCAGGCACCCCCCCTGTGAGGATTGGAGCCCCCTCAGGACCGACGATCCCCCATAGAGCAGGGACAGAAAACTCCCCAGGGAAAGGTAGGAAAAAATAGTGTAAATAGTGTAAAACAGTAAAATAAAAGTAAAAAAAAATCCCCCCCCTCTGACCCCCTAATAGGTCCCCAACGGTCTGCCTGAGATTTTTTAGCTTGACCCCGGCCCTATTAGGGGTTCAGGGCGCTGCATTTGGCCCCTCCCATTTTTTTTGGGCCACAGCTTTTTATTTTTGTTCATATAACGGTGTGTGATTTCTAATCACACACCGTTATATATAGTATACACCAAGCACACACACTACATACATCCCCGCCAGGCGACGCCGCCAGGCGAAGCCACGCACCCCCCGGGAAAGTGCCCCAGGGGCTGGCACTAGTGCGAGTGGTGATGCCATTCGTACTAGGAGTACGAATGGCATCACCACAGGTTAACCTGTCTGGAGACCCCCAGAGGGTTATCAGCCACGGATTCCGGAGTTTGTTGGTGACTCCGGAATCTGGATTGACACAGCTGGGTTCACTGAATTTGACTTTTTCAGTTATTTTTTCAGTGACAGCCTGGTCAATCACATGGTGGAGCAGACGAATCTGTATGCCAGGCAGTTCATCGCCCACCACCCTGATTCTTTTTTGGCCATGTCCTATGAATGGTACGCCGTCAGTGCAGCCAAAATGAGGACATTTTGGGGCCTCGTGCTGCACATGGGCCTGGTCAAAAAGCCAAGTGTCAGGCAGTACTGGAGCGGGGACGTCCTATACCAGACCCCGCTGTACAGTATGGCCATGGCACGGAAGCGGTTCGAGGCCATTCGCAAATGCCTGCATTATGCAGATAATGCGGCATGTCCACCCCGAAGTGATCCCACCTATGACCGGCTTTACAAAGTGAGGCCGGTCATCGATCACTTTGGGGCCAAATTTTTGGAGGCCTATGTACCGCTTAGAGAGCTCTCTGTAGATGAGTCTCTCATCAGTTTTAAGGGGAGACTCATCTTCCGCCAGTATATTCCCTCAAAGCTGGCGCGATATGGCGTGAAGCTATATAAACTTTGTGAGAGTACCTCCGGGTACATTCTCAAGTTTAGGGTGTATGAGGGACGAGATTCCTTTATTGAACCCCCAGATTGTTCCCCCACTCTGGGTGTTAGTGGGAAAATCGTTTGGGACCTTATGTACCCATTGCTGGATAAGGGTTACCACGTGTACGTGGACAACTTTTATACCAGCATCCCTCTCTTCACATCCCTTGCCGCCAGATCGACGTCCGCTTGTGGGACCGTGCGGAAGAATCAGAGAGGCCTCCCTCTAAATTTTGTTTAGACACCTATGCCCAAGGGTGAGTCCCGTGCCCTTACCCATGAAAACCTGTTGCTGGTCAAGTATAAGGATAAGAGGGATGTCCTTATGCTGACCACTATTCATGGTAACGGCAGCTCACCTGTCCCTGTGTGAGGTACCACAACAACGGTCCTCAAGCCCGATTGTATTTTGGACTACAATCGGTATATGGGGGGATTGATCTTTCTGATCAAATCCTGAAGCCATATAACGCCTTGCGGAAAACACGTGTATGGTACAAGAAAGTTGCGGTCTACTTGGTACAGGTTGCCAAGTACAACTCTTTTGTACTGTACAAGAATGCTGGCAACACAGGGACATACCTTCAGTTCCAAGAAGAAGTCCTAAAGCTCCTGATCTTTGGTGACCGGGAAAGAGCAGGCCGGACTTCCCAAGGAACTGAAGTTATAGGTGCCAGGATCGTCCCAGGCCAACACTTTCCAGGTGAGGTCCCCCACACTGCATTTTTTCTGGGATCGTCCCTTCTTTCCAGAGTGTGTAACAGGAGGGGGATTCGGAAGGACACCACCTATCAATGTGACACTTGCCCCGATCATCCGGGCCTCTGCATTAAAAACTGCTTCAGGGAGTATCACACTTCCATGCAGTACTAAATTTTCCCTTTTCATTTTAATTTTCCATAATTTGACCCCAATGTACCAAGTCCAGAGTACATTCCAAGTTTTAACCCCATAAAACCACTAAATTGCCCAAAAAACTCTCATAAAAAAAAAAAAAAACTGATAAGACCTCTGGGGTATTTTTTTTCTCTGGGTCATGGGTCACTGAGTCACTATCATCGGGGACTTTTTATGTTGCCTCAAATGTGCAGCGCTCTCTCCACCTGAGCGGGTGCGCATTTGAGGCAACAGGTTAGGGACGGCCACACACATCACATTCCCAGAATGATGATTCAGAGCATAGGGTTTGGGGTGGGCATATTTTTTAGTTTTGGCTATGCTCTGGGTCATCATTCTGGTAACATAACCTTTTTTATCCTTTTATGTCCCACTGTACCCCTTGTTAGTTATTAGTGTACCCCATATAATGCCCCTTGAGGGGGGGGGTCCCACTGTTCTGGCTCCATAGGCAGAAGCTCAAGGCCCCTGACTGCCCTCCTGTTCCTCCGTAACCAGTGTGCACCTGGAGGTCCGTTTTACGCCCAGATATGAGGTATGTCCTTTTTCCAAAGAAATGTATTTACAAATGTAATTTTTTTTTGCTTTTCTGGCAGTAAATGCGACATTCCCCCCCCCCCCCCCCCCATTTCAGCAAAATTAGCAAATGTTACTCCTTCTCTTCTGAGCATTGTAGCGCTCCTGCAGTGCATTTGACGTCCACTTATGGGGTACCTCCATACTCAGAAGAGATGGGGTTACAAATTTTGGGGGGTATTTTCTGCTATTAACCCTTGCAAAAATGTGAAATTTGGGGGGAAACACACATTTTAGTGAAAAAAAAAATATATTTTTTTTTACATATGCAAAAGTCGTGAAACCCCTGTGGGGTATTAAGGCTCACTTTATTCCTTGTTACGTTCCTCAAGGGGTCTAGTTTCCAAAATGGTATGCCATGTGTTTTTTTTTGCTGTTCTGGCACCATAGGGGCTTCATAAATGCGACATGCTCCCCGAGCAAAATTTGCTCTCAAAAAGCCAAATATGACTCCTTCTCTTCTGAGCATTGTAGTTCGCCCGTAGTGCACTTCAGGTCAACTTATGGGGTACCTCCATACTCAGAAGAGATGGGGTTAAAATTTTGGGGGGTATTTTCTGCTATTAACCCTTGCAAAAATGTGAAATTTGGGGGAAACACACATTTTAGTAAAAAAAATATATATTTTTTTTACATATGCAAAAGTCGTGAAACCCTTGTGGGGTATTAAGGCTCACTTTATTCCTTGTTACGTTCCTAAAGGGGTCTAGTTTCCAAAATGGTATGCCATGTGTTTTATTTTTGCTGTTCTGGCACCGTAGGGGCTTCCTAAATGTGACATGCCCCCCAAAAACCATTTCAGAAAAACTCACTCTCCAAAATCCCACTGTCGCTCCTTCCCTTATGAGCCCTCTATTGCACCCGCCGAACACTTGACATACACATATGAGGTATTTCCTTACTCGAGAGAAATTGGGTTACACATTTTAAGAAAATTTCTCTCTTTTTACCGCTTGTAAAAATGCAAAAACTGGGTTTACAAGAACATGCGAGTGTAAAAAATGAAGATTTAGAATTTTCTCCTTCAACTTGCTGCTATTCCTGTGAAACACCAAAAGGGTTAACAAACCTTTTAAATGTCATTTTGAATACTTTGAGGGGTGCAATTTTTATAATGGTGTCATTTATGGGGCATTTCTAATAAGAAGGCCCCTCAAATCCACTTCTAAACAGAACTGGTCCCTGAAAAAATCCGATTTTGAAAATTTTGTGAAAAATTGTAAAATTGCTGCTGAACTTTGAAGCCATCTGATGTCTTTCAAAAGTAAAAACATGTCAACTTTATGATGTAAACATAAAGTAGACATATTGTATATGTGAATCAATATATCATGTATTTGGAATATTCATCTTCCTTATAAGCAGCGAGCTTCAAAGTTAAAAAAATTCAAAATTTTCAATTTTTTCATCAAATTTTGGAATTTTTCACCAAGAAATGATACAAGTATCGACAAAATTTTACCGCAACTATTATTTGCTTTTAATTCCTACTGAAGAAAGGGTCGTGTGCTATCTGCAATAGAACCCTGAAACGCGTCTAGGATATTCACATAATATTGCACTTAAACACAAAGTGTGAATCTGGCACCAGTACCTGGAAAAGATTGAGACCGGTACAACTCTAGCTCAAAATCCGTTCCGGATTTTCTCTATGCCTGCTGTGAGAGATTCATCTGTTCACCCGCCCAGGACTCCATCATCACATCACGAGGGACGCCATACCATCCAGCGGTACCCCCTCTGTTAACAACAGCGCGGAGGCCCGGGGAGACGCTCTGCCAAGCGCACCCACAGAGGCATCCGCTCTGCCAGCGGAGACACCTTCTGCCAACGCCTCCGCTCGAGGTACACCATAGAGGATATCGTATGCAGAGTCCTACAGGAGCGGGTGAGCAGCATTATTTGTTTGAGCTCAATAAGTAACTTTAATAACCAGTCATAAGTTACACCAGCAACCATATATTATTTGCTACAATACCATTTGCAAAGACTGTAATACTGCTCAACAAAGGACTTGTAACAATCTTTCAGACCGGAATTTTTCAATTAGACCTCATACATACAACAAGGTCACCAGAGTGCTGGACATTATTTTACATTTTTGATCTTTACATATAGGGGGTGTGTCACCACTTGGGCCCAGTGGTTTTCTTCATCCTGTTATATTGCATGCCAGAGGATATATAGTGCATTTTACTATTTTATATTACAATTTTATATTTGTATTGAATAAAAATCGTATACTTATAGCATCCTATGTTATTTTATTCAAACATCATTATGTACCTTTTGGGGTAGAATCCTTGAGGATTGGTTATACACTTTGTACATTATTTTTCATAATTCTGGCCGTTGGGTTTCGGCTTATAACCAATTATATCCTCGGATTGTGTTTTGTAACCTGCACACATTTCTATAATTTACAAATCTATTTAACTTTCCGGAGCCAGTTGATATATAAAAAAAAGTTTTGGCCTGGAATACCCCTTTAATCTGTCAAGGGCCTACATACTGTGAAAGGACAGCCAAAAGCAATCACCAGCTGGTGTTTTACTCCAATAAGTTTATTAAGCGTACTGTAGCACATTTTTCTGCCCTCATAAGTGCATACCACATACCTACATTTAAATAGTGTACTATTTTGTACCTGTTTATCTGTCAAGGGCCTAGATACTATGAAAGTCCAGGCCAAAGTAATCACCAGCTGGTGTTTTACTAAAATAAGTTTTTTAAGCGTACTGTGCCACATTTTTCTGCCCTCATAAGTGCATACATATACCTTCATCTAAGTAGTGTACTATTTTTTACTTGTTAATCTGTCAAGGGCCTAGATACTGTGAAAGGACAGCCAATAGTACACACCTGCTGCTGTTCAAGACAAATACTGTTTTAAGCGTAGTGAATCATATTGTACTCCCCTCATATACGCAATAAGTATGTCAGGGAGAGTAGTGCCAGGACGTGCACAGAGGAGTGGCAGAGGCCTAAATTCATCAGGGGGGAGGTGGGGTGATGGACCAGCCTGGCAGGAGGAGAGATTTCTTTCAGGGGATGGAGCTACACCCCTATATAGAGGGATGAAGCCTATGCCTGCACCAGGGGCGGACACGGACAGCAGAGGGCCCCTGTGCAAAGAATGTGCCTGGGCCCCCACTCCCCCTCCCCCCCCAAAAAAGTACTATGCCATAAAATTGCACTGCAACTCACATTAATCTGCATTAGGTAGGCACCAGTTCCCCCACATTTGGTGGCATAGCTGCCCCACATTAGGTAGCATAGTTTCCCCACATTAGGTAGCGAAGCATAAATTCTCCACACTAGGTAGTGTAGCATAAATTCCCCACATTAGGTAGTGTAGCATAAATTACCCACATTAGGAAGTGTAGCATAAATTATCCACATTAGGTAGCATAGTTTCTCCACATTAGGTAGCATAGTTTCCCCACATTAGGTAGCGTAGCATGAATTCTCCACATTAGGTGTAGCGTAGTATAAATTCCCCACATTAGGTAGTGTAGTATAAATTCCCCACATTAGGTAGTGTAGCATAAGTCCCCCACATTAGGTAGCGTAGCATAAATTCCCCACATTAGGTAGTGTAGCATAAATTCCCCACATTAGGTAGTGTAGCATAAATTCCCCATTAGGTAGCATAGTTGCCCCACATTAGGTAGCATAGTTTCCCCAGATTAGGAAGCGTAGCATAAATTCCCCACATTAGGTAGCGTAGTATAAATTCCCCACATTAGGTAGTGTAGCATAAGTTCCCCACATTAGGTAGTGTAGCATAAATTCCCCACATTAGGTAGCATAGTTTCTCCACATTAGGTAGCGTAGCATAAATTCCCCACATTAGGTAGCGTAGCATAAATTCCCCACATTAGGTAGCGTAGCATAAATTCCCCACATTAGGTAGTGTAGCATAAATTCCCCACATTAGGTAGTGTAGCATAAATTCCCCACATTAGGTGGCATAGTTTCTCCACATTAGGTAGCGTATCATAAATTCCCCACATTAGGTGTAGCGTAGCATGAATTCGCCACATTATGTAGCGTAGTATAAATTCCCCACATTAGGTAGTGTAGCATAAATTCCCCACATTAGGTGTAGCACAGCATAAATTCCCCACATTAGGTAGTGTCGCATAAATTCCCCACATTAGGTAGTGTAGCATAGATTCCCCACATTAGGTAGTGTATATAAATTCCCCACATTAGGTAGTGTAGCATAAATCCCCCGCATTAGGAAGCACATCCCCAAAGCACACATACACACACACGGCCTGCGCTACTTTCATCACACACACACTCACACACACACACGGCCTGCGCTACTTACATCACACACACACTCACACACACGGCCTGCGCTACTTACATCGCACACACACTCACACACTCACACGGCTTGCGCTACTTACATCTGCCTGGGGGACTTGCTGGCGGAGGTGCGTGCTATAAGTGACGTCATTGCACACGCCACGCAGGACGCTTGCAATGACGTCACTCACTGCGTGCACCTCCGCCAGCAAGTCCCTCAGGCAGATGTAAGTACCAGTTTAGTGACAGGTTGCCCCATCATTTGTCCCCCGGTAGGGCCAGCCCAGCGTTTAAAGGGGCCTGCCACCTTTTTAAAGGATTCTGACTGATTGACTGACTGTATGTTGTCAGTCAATCAGTCAGCGAGCAGTGTACAGTGGTAGGCCCCCAACGGTCAGTGAGTGACAGACACATTCACTCACTGACAAGCTGGAAAAAAAAAGACAGGGTCGGCCGGGTCCACCTCAAGCTCCGGGCCCCTTACAGGTGTATGGGTTGTACCCCCCTGATGGCGGCCCTGATTGCCTCCCTCGGCCTCCTGCGCACTCTGTATTTTAGTCTACCATGTACTGTATGGGGGACATTTATCAATGTTGGTGTAAGGTAGTAAAGATTTTACTCCTGTTTGCTTGGTGTATTGTTTGCTCAGTTGCTCAAAATTTACCAAAATGGTGCATGGGACTTGATAAATTTTGTGCAATTCTAGAAACCAGTGAACTGCAGAGATTGGGTTCAGCTTTGTGCTCTGGCATCTGACACTTTTGTACGTGTCCTATTAGGTGGTGTAGGTTTGCGCAAATAATAAATACAGCTCCACTGCAAAAAGTGGGGTACTGTACACCAAACAGTAGACAACTCTGAAAGATGTTCTACTGAAAATTGTGCAAAACATGCCATTGCTCAAAATTTGCAGGGACATTTAGAACACTGAAGTGGTGCAAACCCAATGATAAATGTCCCCCCATGTGTTTATGTATGTATCTTTACCAAACAGTGTGTAGCTAGCTTTTGCATAACTATAACTCCCAGCATGCCCGGACAGCATTTGGCTGTCTGGGCATGCTGGGAATTATAGTTGTAATGTCCCAGTACTGGACATTACACTTAGGCCCTGTCAGGTTGAGTCCCTCAGTGACCTGGGGGCTCTCCTGCAGTGTCTCCTCTGCTGTTACTTTAATGTTATTTATTGTACTATATGTATAGTCAGTATACTAATGTATAGACAGTATAAAGGACCTTTGGAGAACTAATGTTATTGTCTAAAGGACCTGTGAGATGTTACATGTTATATTTATGTTACCCGAGTTTCACCAGCTTAACACATGACCCGCAGTTTGACTTATGGGCTTCTGGCTCAGCCCCCCATTACAATTCTCTCTTTTTTGCTCTTTTGCTGCTGAGGAACAGAGAGACCAGATGTCTGAGTGCTGGTGTCCAGCTACCTGGAAGGCCTCAAATCTACAGTCACTTCCAGTAAGTCAAGTCTATGTCTGCTGTCGCTACCTACAGTCCAGTCAAGCCTAAAGTCAATGATCTAAAGACCATTACAAGTATAATTGGTCCCAGCAAGCTCCGAGGTCCTTCTTTGTTCCTGGCTACCTCTCTGGGACTATTACAACTGTCTGACCTCAGTAAAGCCTCCATTAAACCATTACCTGGTCATTAGTGGCTAATAACATTTTGCGCCAGGGGTTAATACCATCTGCCCAATCCACCTACACCGCTACTCCCGTGGTCCCACCATTCACCACGGCTCACCACATAGTTTTGAAACAGCTGGAGACACATTTGAAGACACACTATGAAGCTGCACTGAGGCCGCTTCCGTGTGTACCAAGGAAGCTGTACATGCACAGTAGATGACAATACAGAGCGGGGAGAGGCAGAGGAAGGCAATGAATACTGATCAGCTGGACCAAACGCTGAACAAATAGAGTCACAATGTCAAAGTGTCCTAGGCAAGGATTCTAACCCTGCC
This sequence comes from Hyla sarda, assembly GCF_029499605.1. Taxonomy (NCBI): domain Eukaryota; kingdom Metazoa; phylum Chordata; class Amphibia; order Anura; family Hylidae; genus Hyla; species Hyla sarda. The sequence continues at coordinate 157,700,829 of NC_079192.1, forward strand.
CGTGCCACTTGTGGCTCATTTGCATATTTTGAAAAAAGATAACAGAGCAACGGATGCGGGCATGGTGAGCATTGTTTTTGTCAGTATCACCCAAAATACCAGACAGTATCACTGGTTAGTGTGGGTGACTCTACTGACAGGCTTCCTTTAAATATAGTAAAATATACTTGATTGAAAGACAATAAAAAATAAATAAGCAAATTACATTGCAAAAAAAGAGAACCAAAGTGCCCAGCAGGTCTCCCCTCTTCAGCCACATCTACCCTCCCCAGGCCCCCCCCCCCCTCCTTTAAAGCAGGTCTCCCCTCGCAGGACTCTCGGCTCCCCTCTCCCTTCCACATAACAGGCCTCAAATCCCCCCTTCCCTCCAGACAACAGCCCCCCCCCCCACCACATACAAGGAACATAGAAGAACTCTCAGCCCCCCCCCCCTCCACACACCTGACCCCCCCTCCACACACCTGACCCCCCCCCCACACACACACATAGCAGAACTCCCAGTAATAAGATCAGGTTCCTCTCACCCAGTGCAGCACATCTTCCCCCGAGCAGCATAAGAAGAGGCTGTGTTTATGACATTTAAGACCCAATGGTCTGAACATATTTTTTCCCAAGCTCTGATTCATATGGAGGGCATGGAATAATAAACTCTCACCTAATGGCTGCCTTTAGTAACTGTGTTTAAAGGCGGAGTCTCCTTTAGTTGGATGGACACTGTTGGAGAAAGCCGAAAGAAATTATTTCTTTTTTGGGGGTCATGGGTTGTGTATGTGTAAGCCTGGTAGTAGCAGCAGTAAGGGTGGTGGTATTTGCAGCCAGCGGACAGCAGGTTGTGGTGGACTGATGGTAGTTGTAGTATCCAGCAGATAGCAGGTGGAGGTGGACTGGTAGTTCGAGTATCCAGTGGACAGCGGGTGGTAGTGGACTGGTGGTAGTTTTAGTAGCCAGCGGACAGCAGGGGTGGTAGACTAAACTCCAAAGGCTGTCCTCACACAACTCCTCCTCATGGCTAAACTTCTGCATAGCAGTAGTGGGGAGAAGCAAAGAAAGAGATAATGGAACAGATCATCTAGGATAGACATTTCCACCACACCATGTAACTATAGGTAATGAGGAATTCACTGACACCTGGCTCAACATCATATTGTCAGACTTTTCCTCCTCCTGAGATGACCAAGAACGAGTCAATGAATCCGCAAGGTCCTAGAAGACAGTGAAAACTTTTCCTTGCTGCTGATGTTGCTGCTGCTACTACCACCAGACAATGCGCTACTGCTACTTGTACTGGGCCTGTGAAAATGGTGCCCACAGAGCTGCTACTGCCACCAACATGCTTACTGGCAGAGGATCTGGCAGGGGTGCTCTTTCTTCAACCCCTTCCTCTGCCAACCATTCTATTGAGACATTTTTTTTATTGAAAAAGATTTGGAGGTTATTCTTATGTTTTTATGGGTGATTAGGCAGTTAAGTAGTTAAGTGGCGAGGAAACTGCTAGTCAACTTTCACTCTCAATGCATTTAACCTGTTAACGATCAAGGCCGGCCAAAAACCCTTTAGACTGCCGCTGTTAACGCTGACAGCAGCGTCTAAAGGGACCTTTAAGGGTCTATTCACAAGTACAGTATTCTGTGCATATTTGATGCGCAGGATTTCCTGCTGCAGATGTCAATGTAATCTGAATGACTGAACACAGATTGAAATCCTGCTCATCAAATCTGCGCAGAATACTGTACGTGTGAATAGACCCTAAACAGTCCCTGGTGGTCCAGTGGGGTGGATCACCCCTCCGCAGCATGATCACAGGGGAGCTGAGGTAGCCCCAAGGGCTGAGGTAGCCCGAGGGCTCACCTCTCCTTCTGTGGCTCTGTAATTGATAGAGCCTTGCTGGACCAGGGTTTATCAATCGAACACAGAGCACACAGATCAATGTAGTTCTATGGAACTACATTGATCTGTATGAGGAATCTAATGATTCCTCCTAAAAGTCCCCTAAAAGGACTTATGAAGTCTAAAAAAAGTTGAATAAAAGTAAAAAAAAACACCCATTAACCCCTTCCATATTAAAAGTTTAAATCACCCCCTTTTCCCAAATTCCATATAAAAAATATTTAAACATAATAAAAATAAACATATTTTGTATCACCGCATGTGTAATTGTCCAAATTGTTAAAGGGGTACTCCGGCGCTAAGACATCTTATCCCCTATCCAAAGCTGTCACGCCCCCTCCCATAGGCTTGCATTGAGGGGGCGGAGTGTGATGTCACACCGTGATCGCCAGTAATCAGACCCGGAGCAAACATGCTCTGGGGACTGACTATAACGGGGTGCTGCATGCAAGATCACGGGGTTCCCCAGCGGCGGGACCCCCGTGATCAGGCATCTTATCCCCTGTCCTTTGGATAGGGGATAAGATGTCTTAGCGTTGGAGTACCCCTTTAAAATTCAATATTTTTTATCCCGTATGGTGAACAGTGTAAATGTAAAAAAATACCAAACCCCAGAATTAACTTTTTTTTTTATCACATCATACCCCAGAAAAAATAATCTACAAAATTAAGTAAAAAAACTATCAAAAAGGCTGATAAATACCGCAATGGTACTGATAAAACCAACAGAGTGAGGTGCAAAAAATTAGCCTTGATAGAGCTCGGGAAACAAAAAAAATAAAAAAGTTACAGTGGTCAGAATATGGCAATTAAAAAAGAAAAATGCTTCCTAAAAAGTTTAGCATTATTTTTTAAATTAGTAAAACATTGTGCAAGCTATAAATATCAGGTATGGTTTTAATTGCGCCGGCTTACAGTATCAAGATTACATGTTAGTTTGACTGCACGGTGAATGGCGTAAAAGAGAAAAAATCACAAATTTGCCTTTTAATTTCGCCTCACAAATATTTATATATATATATATATATATATATATATATATATATATATATATAGTCCACAGAAATCAATGGCGCAGCACTCCAACAAAGTTCCAATCAACAAGTGAATTTATTCAAAGCATGTCTCCAGTAGCAACGTTTCAGCTCTACACTAGAGCTTTTTTCAAGCATAGTGACAATCAATACTTCAGGGGTCTATATACCCAAAACAGGTGACCTCATTTATCAAACAATAAATTAACTAATACAGTGTGGACTGTCTAGAAAGGCCAGGATCGGGCCTTGGACGCTGGGCACCCGTGGTAGTATTATTGGATGTGCTGCATTTTCTTCATTTATATATATATATATATATATATATATATATATATATATATATATATTTATTTTTTTTACATTTTGGAGCATATGTTATGAAAAAATAAACTAGACATTACATAGCACAATTGTTCCCACAAAAATAAGCCCTTATATGGGTGTGTAGATGAAAAAATAAGAGTTATGGCTAATAAAGGACGAGGAGGAAAAAACTTAGTGCAACAATAAAAATTGTCCCAGTCATTTAAGAGGCAGTCTGGGGAAAAACTATTTTTTCATATCAACTGGCTCCAGAAAGTTAAACAGATTTGTAAATTACTTCTATTAAAAAAATCTAAATCCTTCCACACCCTGGTAGAAATACCTGTTTAATTTAACCCAAAAAATATGCATAACTAGGCCTAAAATATGTATTCCATATTCACTGGACACACTTTTAATGCATATTTATTTTAAAGTACAGGTCATCCCACTCCGATGGTCAGCTTACTTAGTAGTGTAATGTGCTCATTCTGCCGTGACAATGCTGGGTTCTGTAGTGCACCAACTATACACAGTAATGCAATTGATCTTGATGTCTAAAGGGTTAAATTACAGGTAGCACCGTGATCGCTGCTGCCTGTCATTGGCAGTGAGTGTCTGGCAACTGACATTAGCTGACACTCACTGCTCTGAAGCTAGCACAGCTTGTGTGCTCGTTTCAAAGTCCCATAGACTTTCGTTGAGGGGCGGGCATGACGTCACGAGGGGCGGCCCTGAACACAGAAGCCTGCACACACATCGTTCGAAACAACTTCCGGACGCTGGGGAGCGGAGCTCCAAAAGCAAAGAAACGGAGTACCCCTTTAAGTACCAGGGCATACCTCTACTCCCTATGTCCTTAACAGATTAACCCCTTAAGGACTGAGGGTTTTTCCATTTTTGCACTTTTGTGTTTTTCCTCCTTACCTTTAAAAAAATCATAATTCTTTCAAACCTAAAAATCCAAATCATGGCTTATTTTTTGTGCCACCAATTCTACTTTGTAATTACATCAGTCATATTACCCAAAAATCTATGGAAAAACGGAAAAAAAATAATTGTGCGACAATATTTAAGAAAAAAAATGCCATTGTGTAGCTTTTGGGGGCTTCCTTTTCTATGCAATAAATTTTGTGGTAAAAATAACACCTTATATTTATTCTGTAGGTCCATACAATTAAAATGATACCCTACTTATATAGGTTTGATTTTGTCGTACTTCTGAAAAAAAAAATAGCTACAAGCACGAAAATGTATACGTGTAAAATTGTCATCTTCTGACCCCTATAACTTTTTTTTATTTTTCACGAGGGGGTATGAGGGCTAATTTTTGGCGCCATGATTTGACATTTTTAGCGGTACAATTTTTGTATTGATCTGACTTTTTGATCGCTTATTATTCATTTTTTCATGATATAAAAAGTTACCAAAAATACGCTATTTTGGACTTTTTTTGCGCATGCGCCAATCACCGTGAGCTATAATTAAAGATATATTTTTTTATAATTCGGATACCACATATGTTTTTTAATTTTTATTTACACAGGTTTTTTTTTTAACAGGAAAAGAGGGGTGATTCAAACTTTTATTAGGGAAGGGGTTAAATGATTTTATTAATTTTTTTTCCACTTTTTTTAAAGTTATATAGCCCCCTCTAGTGGCTATAATACTGCACTTACTGATCTTTTACATCAATCTTTGTTATCTTATAGGATAACATTGATCGATGATTCTGCCTGGATCTCAGGCACTGAGCAGTCATTCGGCGATTGGCGACGCTGGAGGAAGGTAAGGACCCTCCTTGTGTCAGCCAGCTGTTCGATTTCGCTGCAGTGGTCCCAAACAGCCCGCTGAGTTAGACGAGAGCAGTTTACTATCACTTTAGACGTTGTGATCAACTTTGAACGCTGCATCTAAAGGGCTAATAGCGTGTGGCACCACGATCAGTGCCGCGTGCTATTAGTCCCTGGTCCCGGCCGTGGCCACCCCTTATAGAAAGGGAGTGGACTCAGGGCGTACAGGTACGCCCTGCATCCTTATCCCCTTAAGGACTTAGGACGTGCTCATACGCCCCCGTTTCCGAGTCCTTAAGGACTGAGGACGTATGAGTACGTCCTGTCCATTCCCGGCCCCCCGACGCTAGCCGGAGGTGAGCCGGTGCCCGTTACCTGCTGATATCGTTCAGCAGGCATCGCGGCATATCACCCAGGGTGGTCATGATGACCCACCATGTCGGCGATGGCCACAGATCGCTGTACAATTCAGCCCAGCGATCTGCGGCGGATTCCGGGTCAATTGGGTCTCTAGTGACCTAGTGACCCGGAATTACTGGCTGATCGGGGCCGTCTCTGATAGCCACGAACAGCCATAGCCAGCAGGGGTGAGGTGGCACTGGTGCCACCTCACGATCGCCCCGATTTGACGGCCGGTCAGTCCGCCCCGATTTGACGGCCGACCAATCAGGGCACCTGCTGCGGGTGTCACTCCCGCAACCCGCTCCGCCCCTCTTCCGGAGGACGTGAGTGGGTGCAGGAAGTGGATCCCGGCAGCTGGGGACCCCGATCCCCGGCGTCCCTGTTGGGATCTGGGCCCCAGGAGCGGCGGCGACGAGGGACTGACCAGTGTGTGGGAGCAGCAGTTGGAGGTGAGTGACAGCCTCCTGCTGTTGCTTAGCAACAGCTCCCAGCATGCAAAAAGGGCATGCTGGGAGCTGTAGTTATGCAACAGCAGGAGGCAGACCACCACAACTCCCAGCATTCCCTTATGGGCATGCTGGGACTTATAGTTTTGCAACAGCTGGAGGCACATTTTTTTTCTATGGAAAAGTGCACCTTCAGCTGTTGTATAACTACAACTCCCAGCTTGCACAATCAGCTAAAGTGCATGCTGGGAGTTGTAGTGGTGCATCTGCTGGTTGCATAACTACCACTCCCAGCATGCCCGTTGGCTGTCGGTGACTGCTGAGAGTTGTAGTTTTGCAAGAGCTGAAGGCACACTGGTTGTGAAACACAGATTTTTTTTTTACTTAACTCAGTGTTTCACGACCGGTGTGCCTCCAGCTGTTGCAAACTACAACTCCCAGCATGCACCGTACATGCTGGGAGTTGTAGTTTTGCAACAGCTGGAGAAACACTGGTTGTGAAACACTGAGTTAAGTAGCAAACCAGTGTGTCTCCAGCTGTTGCATAACTACAATCCCCAGCATCGCCAGCCAAAGTAGGATGCCTCCAGTTGTTGCAAAACTACAACTCTCAGCATAAACTGATAGACCGTACATGCTGGGAGTTGTAGTTTTGCAACAGCTGGATGTTTCTCCCCCCCCCAATGTGAACGTACAGGGTACACTCGCATGGGCGGAGGTTTACAGTAAGTATCCGGCTGCAAGTTTGAGCTGCGGCAAATTTTCTGCCGCAGCTCAAACTGCCAGCGAGAAACTACTGTGAACCCCTGCCCGTGCGACTGTACCCTAAATACACTACACTAACACAAAATAAAATAAAAAGTAAAAAACACTATATATACACATACCCCTACACAGCCCCCCTCCCCTCCCCATTAAAAATGAAAAACGTCTGGTACGCAACTGTTTCCAAAACGGAGCCTCCAGCTGTTGCAAAACAACTACTTCCAGTATTGCCAGACAGCCACTGACTGTCCAGGCATGCTGGGAGTTTTACAACAGCTGGAGGCACCCTGTTTGGGAATCACTGGCGCAGAATACCCCTATGTCCACCCCTATGCAAGTCCCTAATTTAGGCCTCAAATGCGCATGGCGCTCTCACTTCGGAGCCCTGTCGTATTTCAAGGCAACAGTTTAGGGTCACATATGGGGTATCGCCGTACTCGGGAGAAATTGTGTTACAAATTATGGGGGGTATTTTCTGCTATTACCCTTTTTAAAAATGTAAAAAATTTTTTTAACTTTTTTTTTTTTTTTTACATATGCAAAAGTCATACCTGTGGGGTATTAAGGTTCACATTACCCCTTGTTACATTCCCCGAGGGGTCTATGTTCCAAAATGGTATGCCATGTGTTTTTTTTTTTTTGCTGTTCTGGCACCATAGGGGCTTCCTAAATGCGGCATGCCCCCAGAGCAAAATTTGCTTTCAAAAAGCCAAATGTGACACCTTCTCTTCTGAGACCTGTAGTGCGCCAGCAGAGCACTTTTCACCATCATATGGGGTGTTTTCTAAATCGGGAGAAATCGGGCTTCAAATGTTGGGGGGGTATTTTCTGCTATTACCCTTTTTAAAAATGTAAAATTTTTGGGAAAACAAGCATTTTAGGAAAACATTTTTTTTTACATATGCAAAAGTCGTGAAACACATGTGGGGTATTAAGGTTCACTTTACCCCTTGTTACGTTCCCCGAGGGGTCTAGTTTCCAAGACAGTATGCCATGTGTTTTTTTTTTTTTTTTGTTGCTGTTCTGGCACCATAGGGGCTTCCTAAATGCAGCATGCCCCCAGAGCAAAATTTGCTTCCAAAAAGCCGAATGTGACTACTCCTCTTGTGAGACCTGTAGTGCGCCAGCAGAGCACTTTTCAACCCCATATGGGGTGTTTTCTTAATTCGGGAAAATTGGGTTTCAAATTTTGGGGGGTATTTTCTGCTATTACCCTTTCTAAAAATGTAACATTTTTGGGAAAACAAGCATTTTAGGTAAAACATTTTTTTTTTACATTTGCAAAAGTCATGAAACACCTGTGGGTTATTAAGGCTCACTTAATTCCTTGTTACGTTCCTAAAGGAGTCTAGTTTCCAAAATGGTATGCCATGTGTTTTTTTTTTGCTGTTTTGGCACCCTAGGGGCTTCCTAAAGGTGACATGCCCCCCAAAAACCCTTTCAGAAAAATTTTCTCTCTCTCCAAAATCCCCTTGTCACTCCTTCCCTTCTGAGCCCTCTACTGCGCCCGCCGAACACTTTACATAGACAAATGAGGTATGTGCTTACTCAAGAGAAATTGGGCTACAAATACAAGTAAAAATTTTCTCCTTTTACCCTTTGCAAAAATTGGGTCTACAAGAACATGCGAGTGTAAAAAATGAAGATTTTGAATTTTCTCCTTCACTTTGCTGCTATTCCTGTGAAACACCTTAAGGGTTAAAACACTGACTGAATGTCATTTTGAATACTTTGGAGGGTGCAGTTTTTATAATGGAGTTCTTTATGGGGTATTTCTAATATGAAGACCCTTCAAATCCACTTCAAAACTGAACTTGTCCCTGAAAAATATCGAGTTTGAAAATATTGTGAAAAATTGGGAAATTGCTGCAGAACTTTGAAGCCCTCTGGTGTCTTCCAAAAGCAAAAGCACTTCAATTTTATGATGCAAACATAAAGTAGACATATTGTATATGTGAATAAAAAAAAAAAGGGGGAATATCCATTTTCCTTACAAGCAGAGAGCTTCAAAGTTAGAAAAATGCTAAATTTTAAATTTTTTCATCAAATTTGAGGATTTTTCACGAAGAAAGGATGCAAGTTACCACACAATTTTGCCACTATGTTAAAGTAGAATATTTCATGAAAAAACAATCTCGGAATCAGAATGATAAGTAAAAGCATCCCAGAGTTATTAATGTTTAAATTGACAGTGGTCAGAATTGCAAAAAACGGCCGAGTCCTTAAGGTGAAAAAGGATAAGTCCTTAAGGGGTTAAAGGGGTACTCTGGTAGAAAACTTTTTTTTTTATTTAAATCAACTGGTGCTAGAAAGTTAAACAGATTTGTAAATTACTTCTATTAAAAAATCTTAATCCTTCCAATACTTATTAGCTGCTGAATACTACAGAGGAAATTATTTTCTTGTTGGAACACTGTGCTCAATGCTGACATCACGAGCACAGTGCTCTCTGCTGACATCTCTGTCCATTTTAGGAACTGTCCAGAGCAGCAAATGTTTGCTATGGAGATTTTCTCCTACTCTGGAAAATGGACAGAGATGTCAGCAGAGAGCACTGTGCTCGTGATTCAGCAGAGAGCTCTGTGTTCTAAAAAGAAAATAATTTCCTCTGAACGTGGATTTAATAAAGGTGAAGTTTCTTAATCGCTGGCATCTACCTGCTTTCTTCATATCCTTGGAGGACTATTTTGCCGTGCGGTGGCCAGGTGAGCTGACTATCTTCCTATTTGCTAATTTACAAATCTGTTTAACTTTCTGGCACCAGTTGATTTAAAAAAAAAAAAAAAAAGTTTTCCACCGGAGTACCCCTTTAAAGATGCAAAGCGCAAATGTATGGCCTGTGCGCACTCCCGCTCTATGTCATGTGCTCAGGAGCTGAGCGCGTGTCATAGCATGATGTTTTGGACAGCTATTATCAGCCAGGACCTGTGGCTAATGCCGGACATAACTAATCATGGTGATGTCTGCCATTAAAACATTAGATGTTGCAATCTAAGTTCATTTCGGAATCTAAAATGTAAATAATATGATCTTGGTAGGTTAGCGGAGCTGATCGGTACACCCACGGTGAAAGCTGAGAAGACGATGAGAGGGCACTTACCTGCCTCCTTGCTGTCTGATCAGCACTCTAGTGCTGCAGGAAGCCATGGCAGCCTGAAGCAATGGAGCGCCGATAAAACTGATCAATGCTGTGCTCTGGCAGAGCAATGAACAGTCTCTGCAGTCTAAAGACTGCGTGTAATAGTAACCTATTGGGACTAAAACATTGTGAACAAAGTTTTAAAAAAAAAGTGTTACTAACTGTGTATTTCCAATATAAACAAAAATAAACATATATGTGTATCACCACATGCGGAAATATCCGAATTATTAAAGTTTATTCTCATTGGTGTATTCGTAAAAAAATACAGAAGTTCTGAATTTAGTATTTTTGGTCACCTCATATATCATAAAAAAAATTAATAAAAATCACTCAAAAAGTCCCATCAAAACAAAAATGGTAACGATAGAAACTACAGATTACAGTGCCATATATGAAAAGATAAGAGTTATAGGGATCAAAAGAGGACAATTTTAAACATAAAAATGCTCCTATAAAAAGTAGTAAAACAAAATTAAACCTATATAAATTGGGTATTGTCATAATTGTATGGACATACAGAATAATACTTAAGGCCCCAAGAGTGACAAAATTGCATCTTTTTTTAATTTCGCCCCACAAATATTTTTGTTATTGTTTCACAATAGATTTGATGGTAAAATGTGTGACATCATTACAAAGTACAGTTAGTGGTGCAAAAAACAAGCCCATAAACGGTTCTGTAGGTGGAAAATCGAAAGTGTTATGACTTTTAGAATGCAAGGAGAAAAAAAGGGCAAAAATGCAAAATCCCTGCGTTTTGAAATTAAAAATCTTTTTATATGTTGTACATCCAGGCAAAACATCAACCTTTCTCATATACTTAAAGAAATTATGGCTAATTAAAAAGACCACTAGGGGTTCCCATATCATCCAGAACATAATCCTGTCCGGCTGCAGCATCATTTTTGTCCAAGATGTAGCACAGGCAGGGACAAATTCTAGTAAGTGAGGGTGGGATTAGCACTCCTCTGTGCTCACTCCTGTCCTATCACACTGCAGCATGAAAACAGAAAGGGGAGTGTTACAGAACAGTCTCCACTGAATAACTGAAGAGACCCAGCACTCAGGGAGGAAGATGAGTCATGCAGAGTAATGACACAACCCCTCCAAATCAGAGAAGGGGCTGAAGGTTGTCCAGGCATACTGGGAGTTGTAGTTTGCAACACCTGGAGGCACACAGCTCTCTCTTGGTTTTTGGTTTCTGTAAATCTCAATGAAGGTGGGGCTTTTCTTTATCTCCAGGATCTTGTCCTTGTGGTGGGACCCTTGCTCTGTTTGTGCTGTCATGATGTAAGCAAACAAAATCACTGGTAAGTGTGATTGTCATTTCTCCAACCATGGACTGAATATTGTCATTGACTTGCATTGTATTTCTTTCTATTTATAAGCACATATCATTGTTATCCTAGAGGAGATATCATTTTGCTGTTGCAGTGGGGAATGTATTTAATGTAGTCTTGTTAAAGTGTACTTCAAGGACAACAATAAATCAAGAATATTTTTCTAGCATTTGATTTCCTGGTATATATTCTGACCACATTGGACCCCTGGAGAAGTCCTAATCTTTCTTTTATATGTCAGTGGAGAATATAACATCAAGAACTGGTTAAATTATCACTTATTGGAGTACATTCTTATTACAACTCAGACAAGTGCGGAGGCAATGCTAGCAATGCATGATCCCAGAAATTGTGTAGTTACTAGTGCAACGGCATTAATGTCCAGTATGTAATATATGAAGAAGCAAATCAACATTTCACATTAATCCTGGAATTGGTAGTTTTGTGTAATTGTCTAAAATCTTTAAACTGGTCTCTTTAAAGGGGTTAGCCAAGAAATGTTATATATATATATCAACTGGCTCCAGAAAGTTAAAGGACAACTGCAGCGGCATTACACTTATCCCCTATCCACAGGATAGGGGATAAGTGTTTGATCGCGGGGGGTCCGACCGCTGGGACCCCCCATCTCCCTAATGGGGCGCCGCCATAAGTGCTCATGGTGACGTAGCGTCAACCTAGAGGTCGACGGTGATGCCCCGTCTCCTCCCCGTCCCCATACAGTTCTATGGGGGATGCGGGGAGGCACGAATGCTGCATAGAGATGTATGGAGGAGGCGTGCTGGCTGCAACGTCATGCTGCGGCTGGCACGCCCCCAGCACGGGAGAGCCGCGGCCCCGTACAGGAGATCGCTGGGGGCCCCAGCGTTCGGACCCCCCGCGATCAAACACTTATCCCCTATCTTGAGGATAGGGGATAAGTGTTTGTAACTCTGCAGATGTCCTTTAAACAGATTTGTTAATTATTTCTATTAAAAAATCTTAAAGGGGTTATCCAGGGAAAAATTTTTTTTTTTATATCAACTGGCTCCAGAAAGTTAAACAGATTTGTAAATTACTTCTATTAAAAATTCTTAATCCTTTCAGTACTTATGAGCTGCTGAAGTTGAGTTGTTCTTTTCTGTCTATGTGCTCTCTTATGACAAGTGTCTCGGGAACCACCCAGTTTAGAAGCAAATCCCCATAGCAAACCTCTTCTACTCTGTGCAGTTCCCGAGACAAGCAGAGATGTCAGCAGAGAGCACTGTTGCCAGACAGAAAAGAACAACTCAACTTCAGCATCTGATAATTATTGAAAGGATTAAGATTTTTTAATAGATGTCATTTACAAGTCTGTTTAACATTCTGGAGCCAGTTGATATATAAAAAAAAGTTTTTTCCTGTAATACCCCTTTCATCCTTTCAGTACTTACGAGCTGCTGAAGTTGAGTTGTTCTCTTTCAGTGCTCTCTGATGACACCGGTCTCAGGAACTGTCCAGAGTAGAAGCAAATCCCCACAGCAAACCTGTTCTACTCTGTGTAGTTCCTGAAACAAGCAGAGATGTCACCCAGTTTAGAAGCAAATCCCCATAGCAAACCTCTTCTACTCTGTGCAGTTCCCGAGACAAGCAGAGATGTCAGCAGAGAGCACTGTTGCCAGACAGAAAATAACAACTCAATTTAAGCAGCTGATAATTATTGGAAGGATTAAGATTTTGTAATAGAAGTAATTTACAAATCTGTTTAACTTTCTGGAGCCAGTTGATATAAAAAAAAATAAAAATAAAAAGTTTTTTTTCCTGGAATACCCCTTTAAGATGAGGGTCCCACAATAAATGTATCCAGTTACATCAATTTAAACATATGTATATATTACTTGGAGTGATTATTAATAAAAATATACAGTTTCTAGATGTTGCTGTTAAATATGTGTCATGCACCCCATCCCCCCGGTGTCATTTTCATCTAATGAATAACCATAACTCTTCTCATCTAATGGGTCTACAAGCTGCTTGTGTGATTTATCTGATTTGTTTTCCTTATTAATCTTGTCTTCTAGACAGCATTTGTCTTAATAATGACTAGCTCTTTAACTAGATGCTCATTTCTTTATACTGGATTGATCTTCCATGCTTCTCAAACTGTTGAATGTTGTTCTGTACATAATGATCCAGAACTTCTTATAAGGCTTATTCTTAAAGACCCTTGATAATGTACATGCCCCCTGCTTTGGAGAGAGTTGTGCAACAGAAAATGGGGAAAAAGGACATTAAATACTAACAATGCAGCTTTAATGAATGGCTCACCCAACACCAAATCCTTCATGGTGCAAGAACTGGTGGTTACTTATTTCTCCCAGAACAATAGGGTTGGTGTCATGTTGGGCAGTGATTAGTGAGCTTGCCCAAACCTCTGCCCCTGACTATTAAAGGTGCTCACCTCCTTAAAAGAGAACTCCAGAAAAAAATTACTTATTCCCTATCCACAGAATAGGGGATAAGTAGCTGATTGCGGGGGGGGGGGTTCCAGAACGGGACCCTGACTCTCTCATTGAGGAGCGCATGTTGTCTACTTGTGGACGGCACACACACTATTCATTTCTATGGGATTCTCTTTGCTGCTCCCGTAAACATGAATGCCGTCTGCAGGATGTGCTCCTCAATGAGAGCCAGTTCCCGTTTCAGAGATCAGCTACTTATCCCCTATCCTGTGGACTGGGCATGCTACATTTTGCTGGAGTTCTCCTTTAATAGGATGGCCACAACTACAGTGTCAGTCCCTACTCTACTGTGTAGTGTAGCAATGTCCAATTCAATACAACAAACACTGTACAAAAGTCAGAAAGCAGGTCAGGACACAATGGGTTAACAGGCACAGAACTAGAGACAAAACACAGGAAATAAACAAGCGGGGAGATTTATCAAAGTTGTCTATGTCCCGCATCAATATAGACCAAACTACAGAGGGTTAGGCCGGTCTATTGTGCGCCTAATTTATCAAAGGTCGCACGGCTCTTGATAAATTCTGTGCTCAGACTTCGGGATCTAAGGTTTAGACTGTATTGAAACCTTCTCCAACATGGTCTGACATTTCAGCTTACTTTCAGCCGATGCGACTCGTCACCGAAAAGTCGCTTTTGATAAATTCAGCACCAATGCATTTTTCCGTCTAAAATTACACTAGAATGTTGCGCATATTTAGACTGCGATTTTCTGTGCAACAAATTTGGATGGGGAAAAAACTGTCTAAATCCTTTGATGAATCTCCCCCACAGACAAAGAGAAGTCAGAATTAAAACATAGACAGCAGTGCAGTACATGGACAGAAAGAAGGGAAAAATTTAGTCATTATCCAAGGTCAGAATACACAGGATAAATATAACAAAGAACAATCCAGGAGCTAGTGCAGATAGAAAACACAGACGACGAGTCACAGACTGGGTGACGTAGTATAGCCTACTTGAGTATGGCATGGATGCCGAGGCCAGATGAAATTGGCTCATTGTCCAAGCCCCCTGATTGGCGTTGTCACAGCAATGAAGGATGCATCAGCCAAACACGGGAGGAATTAACCCTTCTGCCAGAACTAGATACACCTATTACAATTGGGCATTTAAAATCCAAATGCCCAACTATTGTATCTTAACATCATCTGTTGGGAGGGGCATTGGGAAGCCGCCATATATTTCTGACAGTCAGCTGAACTCAATGAAGTTTGTGGTTTTATCCAGCTTTATATTGAAGTGTATGGGTATCTTAAGATAATAAAGCACTTCCTCACTTACAGGGGTAAAACAAATTTAATATATTCAGTGCTCAGATGACCCACAATTATTAAACAGATTACACTATTCTCAGGCAGCATTATTGCTTAATCTTTCTGAACACAATTGAAATATAACATTTAAAATATGTGTTACTCTATGTCTCAGGTAATGGTTAATTCTAAGGATGCCCTCTCCAGGACCATGTTACAGAGACCTTAGCTTTCAGTTCTTGCTCTTAGGCTAGAATGGTATTCTCTGCACTTTACACACCACTGATCTTAAGAGCTCCTATGTACCATTCTTCCTTATCTTATCCACATCTTAGGCATCCAATCTTCCAATGCAACTGTCAGCTTTTCCCTCCCTGGATTTCTTTACAGCACTCAACAGCACCTAACAGATGCTATATTCTTCCCTGGGTTTGGGTTGCAGCCCTCTCTCCTCTTTAGTTTCTTTCAGGATGATGTTCCTCTTTGCAGAGTTTCCTAGGCTGTAAAAGTACACCACTTCAGTGGTGGCTTACACAACAATGCAAATCTCCTCTTACATGGCCAGAGTTCTGTTGCCCCAAACAACCAAATTGTTACCCTGCCAGTTCACCGTCTGCTTCCATACCTCTCCAGTGGATAGCAGCCACGAACACTGTCATTCCAGTATGCTTCCATGGCAGGGCTGGCACGTATTTTGTTCCACTGTTCAGTTGACCTGCAACATACAGGCTTCATATGTACACATTATAAGGCTGGATTCACATACCGTATATACTCGAGTATAAGCCGACCCGAGTATAAGCCGAGACCCCTAATTTCAACCCAAAATCCCAGGAAAAGTTATTGACTCGAGTATAAGCCTAGGGTGGGAAATACATCATCCCCCCCTGTCATCATCCAGACCCGTCATTAACATCCTCATCATCATCACCACCTGTCATCATCCAGACCCTCATCATCATCACCTGTCATGATCCCCTTGTCATCATCCCACACATCCCCCCTTCATAATCCCCTTGTCATCATCCCACACATCCCCCCTTCATCATCCCCTTGTAATCATCCCACACACCCCCCTTAATCATCCCCACCCCCCTTCATCATCCCACCCCCCCCTTCATCATCCTCTTGTCATCATCCCACACCCCCCCTTCATCATCCTCTTCTCATCATCCGCCCTCAGTGGTCTTCAACCTGCGGACCTCCAGAGGTTTCAAAACTACAACTCCCAGCAAGCCCGGGCAGCCATCGGCTGTCCGGGCTTGCTGGGAGTTGTAGTTTTGAAACCTCCGGAGGTCCACAGGTTGAAGACCACTGCGGCCTTCGATATCATCCAGCCCCCTCTCACCCCCTTTAGTTCTGAGTACTCACCTCCGCTCGGCGCTGGACCGGTCCTGCAGGGCTGTCCGGAGAGGAGGTGGTCCGGTGGGATAGTGGTTCCGGGCTGCTATCTTCACCGGGGGCGCCTCTTCTCCGCGCTTCCGGCCCGGAATAGAGGCGTTGCCTTGACAATGGCGCAGAAGTACGTTGGCAATGAACGTACCTCTGCGTCGTTGTGAAGGCAACGTGACTATTCTGGGGCCGGGCCCGAAGCGCTTAGAAGAGGCCTCCCCGGTGAAGATAGCAGCCCGGAACCACTATCCCACCGGACCACCTCCTCTCCGGACAGCCCTGCAGCACCGGACCAGCGCCAAGCGGAGGTGAGTACTGTACAGAACTAAAGGGGGGTGAGAGGGGGCTGGATGATGTCGAAGGCCGCAGTGGTCTTCAACCTGGGGACCTCCGGAGGTTTCAAAACTACAACTCCCAGCAAGCCCGGACAGCCGATGGCTGCCCGGGCTTGCTGGTAGTTGTAGTTTTGAAACCTCTGGAGGTCCACAGGTTGAAGACCACTGCGGGTGGAGAGTTCACTCGAGTATAAGCCGAGGGGGGTGTTTTCAGCACGAAAAATCGTGCTGAAAAACTCGGCTTATACTCGAGTATATACGGTAACTCAAAAATGCAGCAATCCTTTTTTTTTTATTTTTTATTTTTTTTTTTGGGACAAAACACATGTATGCTCAGAAATTAACCAGTACATTTGGGGAGATTTGCTTAACCCCTTAAGGACCACGGGTTTTTCCGTTTTTGCACTTTCGTTTTTTCCTCCTCACCTTTTAAAAATCATAACCCTTTCAATTTTGCACCTAAAAATCCATATGATGGCTTATTTTTTGCGCCACCAATTCTACTTTGCAGTGAAATCAGTCATTTTACCCAGAAATCTACAGCTAAACGAAAAAAAAAATCATTGTGCGACGAAATTGAAGAAAAAACAAAATTTTTGTAACTTTTGGGGGGCTTCCGTTTCTACGCAGTACATTTTTCAGTAACAATGACACCTTACCTTTATTCTGTAGGTCCATACAATTAAAATGATACCCAACTTATATAGGTTTGATTTTGTTGTACTTCTGTAAAAAAATCATAACTACATGCAGAAAAATTTATACGTTTAAAATTGTCATATTCTGACCCCTATAACTTTTTTATTTTTCCGGATATGGGACGATATGAGGGCTCATTTTTTGCGCCGTGAACTGAAGTTTTTATAGGTACCATTTTTGTATTGATCGGACTTTTTGATCGCTATTTATTCATTTTTTTCATAATATAAAAAGCGACCAAAAATACGTTATTTTGGACTTTGGATTTTTTTTTGCACATACGCCATTGACCGTGCGGTTTAATTAATGATATATTTTTATAGTTCAGACATTTACGCATGCGGCGATACCACATATGTTTATATTTATTTTTATTTACATGGTGTTTTTTTTTTATGGGAAAAGGGGGGTGATTTGAACTTTTATTAAGGAAAGGGTTAAATCACATTTATACACTTTTTTTTGCAGTGTTATAGCTCCCATAGGGACCTATAACACTGCACACGCTTTGCAATGATCAGCGTTATCGGCGGTCGATTGCTAGAGCCTGCATTTCAGGCAATCAATCGCCGAGGGGACATGCCGGGGGCAGGTAAGAGGATCTCCGCTCATGTCCCAGCTGATCAGGACACCGCATTTTCACTGCGGTAGTCGTGATCGGCCTCGCTGAGCAGCCGGGCAGCTTTCACTTTAGTTTTAGATGCGGTGTTCAACTTTGAACGCAGTGTCTAATGGGTTAATAGCGTGTGGCACCGCAAACGATGCCGCTCGCTATTAGCCTCGGATCCTGGCATCAGATACATGCCGGGACCGACCCGATATGATGCTGGGTCACCGCGTGACCCCGCGTTATATTGCGGGAGGCGGCCAAGGACGTAAATTTACGTCCTTGGTCGTTAAGGGGTTAAACCTGTGTAGAGGAAAAGTGGAGCTGTTGCCCATAACAATCATTTAAATTGCATCTTTCACTTGTCAGACTTCGTTTAAAAAAATGATAGAAGCAATCTGATTGGTTGTTATGGGCAACTGCACCACTGCACAGGTTTTGATAAATCCCTCCCCCATTGTCCCTAGCTGACTACATTGAGGGGATTGAAACTAAAGGGGCCCATGCCTTACCATGCATGCAAAGATCAGCATCCCATTGTGACCTTTTGCTGACATATCCGTGCCACAGCGGGCGCAAGACATGTGTAAGCAGCAACAAATAAATAAATACATATGATATGCATACATAAATATATGATTGAACAGTCTCTGTGTGCTGTGTATAGGAGACATCATAGCAGCTAGTCTCCGCATAGACTGGGGCTTTACTTAAAGGGGTACTCTGCTGGAAAACATTTTTTTTTAATCAAACTTATTTGTAAATTACTTCTATTTAAAAATCTTAACCCTTCCAGTACATATCAGCTGCTGTATGCTCCACAGGATGTTCTTTTCTTTTTGAATTTCCTTTCTGTCTGACCACAGTGCTCTCTGCTGACACCTCTGTCCATTTTAGGAACTGTCCAGAGCAGGAGCAAATCCCCATAGCAAACCTCTCCTGCTCTGGACAGTTTCTGACATGGACAGAGGTGTCAGCAGAGAGCACTGTGGTCAGACAGAAAGGAAATTCAAAAAGAAAAGAACTTCCTGTAGAGCATACAGCAGCCTAGAAGTACTAGAAGGATTAAGATTCTTTAATAGAAGTTATTTACAAATCTGTTTAACTTTTTGTCATCAGTTGATTTAAAAAAATGTTTTTTTTTTCAGTGGAGCACCCCTTGAAAGAAAGTTGATAGAGACAGAGCTTGCAGAGCGAAAATTGCTAAAACATACCTGATACTATTCATATAATTAAACTACTTTTATAACTTATATATACACTTATTCTCAAAGGTCTCTCGAAATACTTTAATTTTCAATTTTAAGCTGCCATCATAAAATGCTGATGGTTTGTGACTTCAGCATAATATTTCAGAATTAGTGGACAATGTATCTGGTACATATTTGCGATAGATTCATAAAAATCTTTAATACAGCTGAGAATGGAAATTTCACTAAAATCCCCATTATTAAAAATTACCTGAAAAACATTACAAAGAACAAGGAAAGACTTTGAATTGTAAAAAAGGGCGCTGTTTAACATTTAAGTGAGGTCTTAAGAAGAGAGGGCTTCCCATAAAATAATTATTACACATATTGAGAACCTAACAAAGACTTGTGAGAAATGACTTGTTCCAATGCCGTGTTCTAAATCACAGTCCACATCAATGCTTGATACCGATTTACATGTGGATTTATTAACAATGGTAGAAATCTTAGTAGGGATAAAAAATGGTACTCTAGATCCTTGTAGGCTCACCTTGCCGTGTTCATGATGACATTTGCACCAATGAAGCCCTGACCTCTGGTGATAATGTATCTCCCTGTGTTCATTATTCCATGTTTTCTATATAGCCCTCCAAGCTCATCAGTGCCAAAGAAACAATAGAGTGCCAACCATAAACCCCCTCTGTAGAGCTAGAGCTAACACCTTGGTCAAAGGTTTAAAGAGGTACTCCGGTGGAAAACTTTTTTTTTTTTTTTTTTTATGAACTGGTACCAGAAAGTTAAACAGATTTGTAAATTATTTCTTTTTAAAAATCTTAATCTTTCCAGTACATATTAGCAACCGTATGCTACAGAGGAAATTCTTTTCTTTTTTAATTTATTTTTTTTTGTGTCCACAGTGCTCTCTGCTGACACCTCTGTTCGTGTCAGGAACTTTCCGGAGCAGCATGGGGATTTTCTCCTGCTCTGGACAGTTCCTGGTACAGGCATCAGGTGTCAGCAGAGAGCACTGTGGACAAGACAAAAAAGAAATTCAGAAATTCAAAAAGAAAAGAATTTCCTCTGTAGCATACAGCTGCTAATAAGTACTGGAAGGACAAATATTTTTAAATTGAAGTAATTTACAAATCTGTTTAACTTTCTGGCACCAGGTGATTAAAAAAAATACCCCTTTAAATTGTCGCCTTTATCCTGTATCTAAATAAGCTGGCCAAGCCAAAAAGGCTCGTTGGCATCCCTCTGACACCTCTCATCCACCCACCACCCAGACTACATTCTGCTATATTTGACTTCTAACATCCTTGTATGGCTCTTTCACATCCCAGATGCTTCTTGACAGTAGAGTCTGCACATGTCCTTTATCTGTTTAACCCCTTAACGATGCAGGATGTATATTTACGTCCTGCGCCGGCTCCCGCGATATGGGACCTATAACGCTGCAAAAAAAATGTCAAAAAAAGTGTTAATAAAGGTCATTTAACCCCTTCCCTAATAAAAGTTTGAATCACCCCCCTTTTCCCATAAAAAAAATAAAACAGTGTAAAAAAAATAAAAATAAACATATGTGGTATCGCCGCGTGCGCAAATGTCCGAACTATAAAAATATATCATTAATTAAACCGCACGGTCAATGGCGTACGCGCAAAAAAATTCCAAAGTCCAAAAAAGCGTATTTTGGTCACTTTTTATACCATTAAAAAATGAATAAAAAGTGATCAAAAGTCCGATCAAAACAAAAATCATACCGATAAAAACTTCAGATCACGGCGCAAAAAATTAGTCCTCATACCGCCCTGAATGTGGAAAAATAAAAAAGTTATAGGGGTCAGAAGATGACATTTTTAAACGTATACATTTTCCTGCATGTAGTTATGATTTTTTCCAGAAGTGCGACAAAATCAAACCTATATAAGTAGAGTATCATTTTAACCGTATGGACCTACAGAATAATGATAAGGTGTAATTTTTAAATAAATATGCACTGCGTAGAAACGGAAGCCCCCAAAAGTTACAAAATGGCGTTTTTTCTTCGATTTTGTCGCACAATGATTTTTTTTCCATTTCGCCATGCATTTTTGGGTAAAATTACTAATGTCACTGCAAAGTAGAATTGGCGACGCAAAAAATAAGCCATAATATGGATTTTTAGGTGGAAAATTGAAAGGGTTATGATTTTTAAAAGGTAAGGAGGAAAAAATGAAAGTGCAAAAACGGAAAAACCCTGAGTCCTTAAGGGGTTAAGGACACTTTCATCTACATGGCATCCTTTCCTTTTGTGCATCTATGTAGTTTTTACTGCTGACCTACCGGTACCTCATTTTAATGTTCACTCTCTTTAATGTACACACACACTTTTTACATGGCTGCTCTCTCCCTGCTCTGCTAATGATGTTCCAAACCCACTGACTGAACTATCACGGATTGACTGGACTGCAGGCAGACCATTGCAGAGAGGTAAGCATGGTGGGGGACATTTATCAATATTTGCTTATGTATTCCTTTTTTTAGTTCTTTTTTTCTTACAATTTTTTTTTGCTTATTTGCAACTTATTTATCAACTGGTTTCAGCCTGTTGATAAATTTCTTTCACGTAAGCAATTTTTTTAATGAATTTTTTTGCTTTGGTAGTGGCTTTTTCTGCTCCATGTCTGAGCTGGAGTAAATTTAGTAGGTTTTTTCATGTGATGCGACTTGCGCACTTGATAACTCTCTGACCACTGCAAGTCAAAAATCACTTTTTGCTTTGGTAAGCAAGTTTCTTTTTTTTTTTTTGCTTAGGGCACGGCACAATCAAAAAGTCACACAAAAAATAGAGTAGTCGCTTTTTTTGCGACAATTTTAAGCAAAAAAAACCCCACTAAATGCTTTGATAAATGTCCCCCTGTGTCGTTTGTTATCTTACAGCTCTATCATGCTGTAGTGTAATTTTAAATAAATTGGAATACCTCTTTAAGTTATCTTAGGTATTACCCTTATAATTTATGATAGACTGATGGACATATAATCCATTTATATGAATTTTTCTAATCCTTCCACAGCACCTACAGTTTGGAGTTTGGTACTACCATTTCTACAATTAGAGTGTGCTGTAGTCCTGTAAGTCAATATTAGGAGTAGCCAAAGGAGTCCTTAAAAGAAAAATAGTATTAGAATGGAAAGCACCCTTCTGTGTACAGTGAAGGCACAACTGGTACAGTGATAGTTGCACGATGAGGTTGGCATGTGGCAGATCAGTTGGTCTGTTGATATTGACCCAAAATAAGGTCAAGTTATTCTTTACTGCTGTTGCTGCAAGCTGGAGTAAGTGGATAAGGGTAGTTAAAATAATTCCATAGCAAGCTGTGACTGTGTGGTCAAAAGGTTCAGGGGCTCCTAATTTGGGGTATCTGGTGCAACACTGAGAATAACTTGTACGTGGGGTAGGCTCAGGGTATTGTGTTGTATGAGGACTCATGTTGTCTGATCAGGAGCCAATTTCCACTCCGGGAGCAACCTGACTCTGGATATTCCAGTTGGGTATTGCACACTTGCCTGCTCTAGTGATAGTAATGCTCAAGAAGAGGGTTGCAAAGTTGAATTGTGCTTTATTACAGTACCAAGTCATTAAGGGTATGCTACAACCATTAAACTTTCTGTGTTAAGCTGGGTTCACACTACATTTATGTCATATGGGCCACGCATCTCATTCATTTGAATGTGCCATCCAGAGTCAGATAGTGACTCTGGTCAGCTCATTTTCGCCCCATATCCGTTTTTGCGACCGGACTGAAAACTGCGGTAGTAGGTAAAGGAATCCTGGCACTCACGATCAATGCTTAATCACCACGGGTGTTTCTTCACACATAAGGTAGAAGTGTGGCAGAATAGCGACTCGCACACACGCTATTCTGCCACACTGCTACCTTATGTGTGAATAAACACCCGTGGTGATTAAGCATTGATCGTGAGTGCCGGGATTCCTTTACCTACTACTGATGATTATTTGTCCGCCAGCACCACACCACAGATACGAGTGCCGACTCCTTGCTACTTCTATGAAAACTGCAGTATTCTGTGGTTTTCAGTCAGGCCAGAAAACCGGATATGGGACAAATATGAGCTGACTGGAGTAACTATCTGACTCCAGTCGGCTCATTCAAATGAATGAGATGCAGGGCCGGGTCTGTCTGGGATATGGGAGTGCATGGTTTGCACATTTCCCAGCCGGATCCAGTCCCCGTATGACATAAACGTAGTGTGAATGCAACCTTACATTGTTTGTTTGCAACCACCTTCAAGACTATTATGTAATCAGAAAGTTTATTGTGCCATTCTTTGCAGATTTTCAATAAATAGTAGGTCCTAATACTGCCCGAAATGGTAGTAGGCCCCTCCATACTGCCCCCCTATTGTTTAGGCCCCCATCCTGCTCCAAAATATTAGTAGTCCCGCCATACTGCTCCCATATTGTATTATGCCCTTATACTGCTCCCATATAGATTAGGTCTTAATACTGCCTCCATAGGTCTCCAAAATTGCCCTCATATTGTATTAGGCCCCCATACTGAACTCATAGAGTAGTAGGCCTCCATACTGGCCCGAAATAGGTGTAGACTTCTTCCTACTGCCCCTTATTGTATTAGGCCCTCATAATGACCAATGAAAAAAAAATCACTTACCTCTCCATTGTGTCTCCACTTCTCCTGGCGCTCTGCTCCCTATCTGATCTCTCGGTGTGGGCAGTATCATACAGAGATGCTGCCCACACCGGAAGTTCAGGTTGGTCCTGTCCTGATCCTTTCACCAGCAAAGTGTATGTTCAACTATGTGTGTGCAGGTGACCTTGTAACTATTGCAGCAATTTTGGTATGATTGCAACCTATACAATATGTGTGACTTTAGGTTTCTGTCTCATATTAGCTGGCTTGGAATTATAACTATGAAAGACATTAAAAACAGGAATTTACAGTCATATTGTTGCGCCGAGCGCTCCGGGTCCCTGCTCCTCCCCGGAGCGCTCGCGGCGTCTCTCTCTCTGCAGCGCCCCGGTCAGACCCGCTGACCGGGAGCGCTGCACTGACACTGCCGGCGGGGATGCGATTCGCATAGCGGGACGCGCCCGCTCGCGAATCGCATCCCAAGTCACTCACCTGTCCCGGCCCTCGGCTGTCATGTCCTGGCGCGCGTGGCTCCGCTCCTTAGGGCGCGCGTGCGCGCCAGTTCTCTAAGATTTGAAGGGCAAGTGCACCAATGATTGGTGCCTGGCCCAATCAGCCTAATTAGCTTCCACCTGCTCCCTGTCCATATTACCTCACTTTCCCTGCACTTCCTTGCCGGATCTTGTTGCCTTGTGCCAGTGAAAGCGTTTAGTGTTGTCCAAAGCCTGTGTTCCAGATCTCCTGCTATCCTCTTTGACTACGAACCTTGCCGCCTGCCCCGACCTTCTGCTACGTCTGACCTTGCCTCTGCCTAGTCCTTCTGTCTCACGCCTTCTCAGCAGTCAGCGAGGTTGAGCCGTTGCCGGTGGATACGACCTGGTTGCTACCGCCGCAGCAAGACCATCCCGCTTTGTGGCGGGCTCTGGTGAAAACCAGTAGCAACTTAGAACCGGTCCACCGACACGGTCCACGCCAATCCCTCGCTGACACAGAGGATCCACATCCAGCCTGCCGAATCGTAACACATATCTGAATAATGAAGTATAACTTAGTCATTCTGAGCAGTAATAGTCAAAGCCTATGAATTATTTTAAAAACAGACAGTCTAGTGATTCCAAACATTTGCATCCTATCGAAATTGGCAAAATTGAAGTACACAAAGTTCTTACATATTTTTCCTAAAAGCTATGATTATAATCCAACTCTGTGAAAAAGAAATATCATGCCAATCTGAAGTGCTTTCTAACCACTTTTATTCTCTCTATTTAATTTGAGCACCACATGCCCTTATTTAATTGTACTCAGAATAAACAATATACAGGAGATTTCATCAAACTCCCTGTGGACCCCTTGTACTATAATGAAAACAAACCATTTTATTTTCATTTTCATTAGTCTTGTTTGCTAAGTGCCAGTCCCATGTTATTACTTTCTATAAATATATATTTTTTTGATTACCTTAACTGAATGCATAGCCCAAAGCTCTTATATATGTTTAAAGTAGTTCAGGACAATATCTAAATGTATCAGCTACTAAGAACTGACATTGTGGCGGTAGATTTATATCTTGTAAATTAATAATAATCACAACTAAAATCAACTTTCCTTAATTACTGAGCCCTTAATTAGTAGCAAATGGAGGAGTGTATCATCAAGTTTTAAGTGTGCTCTTATATCCTAACATACAGAAGCAAGACTGGACAGGACAGTATTCAGGGGATATGATACAAGTGATATTAAAGGATTAGTTGTAATCAATAAATTCTGTGCTGTCTATTTAGTTAAGTGGTCTTAAAAGTAAGGTAGGGCCTACATCCATGGTCACTACAGGGTTAATATTGTATTACACCAGTGTAGGACCTACTTTTACAGATTATCTCTCTGTTCTTTCTCCAAGAGAGGTTTGTCCTCTGTATGTCTCATAAAGATGAGAAATGATCTGATCTATGTTATAACAATAATATTAAAGGAAATGTTTTCAAAAGAGGCCAGGCTGCTAAAGAAAAAAAAAAAAAAAAAAAAAAGGATACTCACTCTGCTATTCTCTTACATTGTTCAGGTCTTTACTTTTCACTATGTCCTGGTTCTGATCTTGACATGCAGAAAATGCTCACTGGCCAATCACTGACTGCAATGAAGACCCGCCTCTGATAGTGATTGTGAGCAGTAAGTAGCTGAGACCTGTGCACTGTTGGGATTAAAGTGGTGGGGGCTGGTCAGGTAAGTATCCCATTTTTATTAACCTGTTCAGGACCCAAGACGTATGCATACGTCTTGGGACCCTGGTACTTAAGGACCCAGGACGTATGCATACGTCCTGAGTCATTCCGGTCTCCGCCGCTCGCCGGGCGGAGATCGGAATGGCATGCCTGCTGAAATCGTTCAGCAGGCATGCCGTGCAAATGCCAAGGGGGTCCCGGGACCCCCACATGTCGGCAAGCGATCTGCGCCGATTCCGGTCATTCGGGTCAATCCCGATGACCTAGTAATAAATGGTGACCTGCCGTTGCTGGGGAGAGGCGACAATACTGTCACCTCCCCAGCAACGCTGCTATTGGCCAGCGATCGTCCAGCCAATAGCAGTGCAGCAGAGGAGGGGTTAACGGTTCCTTCTCCCCGCTCTGTGCGCTTACTGAGTTCAGTCAGCGCGCAGTGCGGGAAGATAAGGACCGGGATCCCCCCTCACAGCATCGGAGACCCTCAGGAAGAAGAGGACCCCATTAGATCAGGGTGAGCTTTTTCCAGGGACAGGTAGGGAATCAAAAGAACGTGAAAGTGAAAAAAAAAAAAGTAACCCCTCCTGACCATCTAATAGGTCCCCAAGGGTCCACTGTCACCTGATCCGTGTGACCACGGGCAGTATTAGGGGTTCAGGGTGCTGCGAATGCCACCCATTTTTTTTTTTGGCCACAGCTTTTTTTTTCCTGTAAGTTTACACCAAGCACCACACACTACACACTTCCCTGCCCGACCCCCGCCACCATAGAAAAAAGGCGATGGGCATTTTCAGCAGCGGAGGCTTACGCTTTTTTAGCCTCCGACTCCGAATCTGCCAGTGAGGACGAGGAAGATCCTACTTTTTTGTGTTTTTCCTTGTCCTCCTCATTATCTAGCAGTGATGATGAGCCCCCTGCACGGCGGCGGAGACGCCGCCAGGCGAGGCCACGCACCCCCCCCATGCGAGTGACCCAGTGGCCGACACTAGTACGAGTGGCAATGCCGCTCGTAATAGGAGTCTGGCCCCCCCAGACAAGTGCACCGGAGCCCCCTTCTGATGAACCTGTCTGGAGCCCCCCAGAGGGTTATCAGCCATGGATTCCTGAGTTTGTTGGCGACTCAGGAATCCGGATTGACCATGCTGGATTCACTGATCTAGACATTTTTACGTATTTTTTTCAGTGACAGCCTGGTCAATCACATGGTGGAGCAAATGAACTTGTATGCCCAGCAGTTCATTGCCCACCACCCCGATTCGTTTTTGGCCAGGTCTAATGAATGGTACGCCATTGATGCAGCGGAAATGAGGACATTTTGGGGCCTCACGCTGCATATGGGCCTGGTCAAAAAACGAAGTGCTCGTCATTACTGGATCGGGGACGTCCTCTATCAGACCCCGCTTTACAGTATGGCGATGACACGGAAGCGGTTTGAGGTAATTCGGAAATGCCTGCATTATGCAGATAATGCGGCATGTCCGCCCCGAGGTGATCCCACCCATGACCGGCTTTACAAAGTGAGGCCGGTCATCGATCACTTTGGGGCCAAATTTTTGGAGGCCTACGTACCGCTCAGGGACCTCTCTGTAGATGAGTCTCTCATCAGTTTTAAGGGGAGACTCATCTTCCGCCAGTATATTCCCTCGAAGTCAGCGCGGTATGGTGTGAAGCCCTATAAACTTTGCGAGAGTACCTCTGGGTACACTTGCAAGTTTAGAGTATATGAGGGACGAGATTCCCGTATTGAACCCTCAGATTGTTCCCCCACTCTGGGTCTTAGCGGGAAAATCGTTTGGGACCTTATGCACCCATTGCTGGATAAGGGTTTTCACGTATACGTGGACAACTTTTATACCAGCATCCCTTTCAGAATTCAGTTCAAATCCCTTTCCGGCAGATCCACTTCCGCTTGTGGGACCATGTGGAGGAACCAGAGAGGCCTCCCTCTAAATTTGGTCCAGACGCCTATCCCCAAGGGTGATTCCCTTGCCCTGACCCATGATAACCTGTTGTTGGTGGAGAATAAACATAAGAGGGATGTCCTTATACTCACCACTATTCATGGGAACGGCAGCACCCCTGTCCCTGTGCGAGGTACCATGGGACCGGTCCTCAAACGTGATTGTATTCTGGACTACAATCAGTATATGGGGGGAGTTGATCTCTCAGATAAAGTCCTCAAGCCATACAACGCCATGCGGAAAACACGGGCATGGTACAAAAAAGTTGCGGTCTACATGGTACAGGTTGCCATGTACAACGCTTTTGTACTATCCCAGTACGCTGGCAAAACAGGGACATTCCTCCAGTACCAAAAAGAAGTCCTAAGGTTCCTGATCTTTGCTCACCCAGAAAGATCAGGCCGGACTTCCCAAGGGTCTGGAGTTATAGGCGCCAGAATCGTCCCAGGCCAACACTTTCCAGGTGTGATCCCCCCACTGGAAAGAAGGGACGAACCCAGAAAAAATGCACAGTGTGTTTCAGGAGGGGAATTCGGAAGGACACCACATATCAATGTGACACTTGCCCAGATAATCCGGGCCTCTGCATAAACTGCTTCAGGGAGTATCACACTTCCATGGAGCCCTACATTTTCCCTTTTTATGTTAATTTTCCATAATTTGACCAATGTACCAAGTCCAGAGTACATTCCAAATTTTTAACCCCATAAATCTCTAAATTGCCCCAAAAACCTAAAGAAAAAAAAAAAACCTGATAAGACCTCTGGGGGTGTTTATTTTCTAAAAAATGGGTCATAGGTCACTGAGTCACTATCATCGGGGACTTTTTTATGTTGCCTCAAATGCACAGCGCTCTCTCTCCACCTGAGCGGGTGAGGTTAGGCACGGCCACACACATCACATTCCCAGAATGATGATTCAGAGCATAGGGTTTGGGGCGGGCATATTTTTTTTAGTTTTGGCTATGCTCTGGGTCATCATTCTGGGAATATATCCTTTTTTATTATAATTTTCGGGCCCACTGTACCCCATATTACGGGCCTCTGTACCCCACCTGTATACCCCAGTTACGGCCCGTTGTCCCCCATAGTGTTCCCCTATTTTAGGGCTCAGTGCTCCCCATTAACGCTCCTTGAGGGGGGGTCCCACATCCTGGCTCCATATGAAGCTCAAGGCCCCTGACTGCCCTCCCACTCCAGCAAGACCTGCTGTACATCTGCCGAGCCATTATCATCAAAAAATAAGGTATATCCTTACTCCAAAGAAATGTATTTACAAATTGGGGGGTCTTTTCTGCTATTAACCCTTGTAAAAATGTAAAATTTTGGGGAAAACTCACATTTTAGTGAAAAAAAACTTTTTTTTTTTTACATATGCAAAAGTCGTGAAACCCCTGTGGGGTATTAAGGCTTACTTTACCCTTTGTTACATTCCTCAAGGGGTCTAGTTTCCAAAATGGTATGCCATGCATTTTTGTTTTTTGCTGTCCTGGCACAATAGGGGCTTCCTAAATGCAACATGTCCCCCCCTATTTCAGCAAAGTTTGCAAATGTGACTCCTTCTCTTCTGAGCATTGCAGCGCCCCTGCAGTACACTTCAGGTCCACTTATGGGGTACTTCCATACTCAGAAGAGATGGGGTTACAAATTTTGGGGGGTCTTTTCTGCTATTAACCCTTGCAAACATGTGAAAAATTTTGGGGGAAACCCACATTTTAGTGAAATTTTTTTTTTACATTTGCAAAAGTCGTGAAACCCCATGTGGGGTATTTAGGCTCACTTTATTCCTTGTTACGTTCCTCAAGGGGTCTATTTTCCAAAATGGTATGGCATGTGGGGGGTTTTGCTGTTCTGGCACCATATGGGCTCCCTAAATGCAACATGCCCCCAAAAAAACATTTCAGAAAAACGTACTCTCCAAAATCCCCTTGTCGCTCCTTCGCTTCTGAGCCCTCTACTGCGCCCGCCGAACACTTTATATGGACATATGAGGTATATCCTTACTCGAGAGAAATTGGGGTACAAATATAAGTATACATTTTCTCCTTTTACCCCTTGTAAAAATTCAAAAATTGGGTTTACAAGAACATGCGAGTGTAAAAAATGAAGATTGTGAATTTTCTCCCTCACTTTCCTGCTATTCCTGTGAAACACCTAAAGGGTTAAAATGCTGACTGAATGTCATTTTGAATACTTTGGGGGGTGCAGTTTTTATAATGGGGTCATTTGTGGGGTATTTCTAATATGAAGACCATTCAAATCCACTTCAAACCTGAACTGGTCCCTGAAAAATAGTGAGTTTGAAAATGTTGTGAAAAAATGGAAAATTGCTGCTGAACTTTAAAACCCTCTGGTGTCTTCCAAAAGTAAAAACACGTCAATTTTATGATTCAAACATAAAGTAGACATATTGGAAATGTAAATAAAAATAAATTTTTTTGGGAATACCCATTTTCCTTACAAGCATAGAGCTTCAAAGTTAGAAAAATGCTAAATTTTAAATTTTTTCATCAAATTTTGGGATTTTTCACCAAGAAAGAATGCAAGTTACCACAAAATTTTACCACTATGTTAAAGTAGAATATGTCACGAAAAAAACCAATCTCGGAATCAGAATGATAACTAAAAGCATCCCAGAGTTATTATTGTTTAAAGTGACAGTGGTCAGATGTTGAAAAAATGGCCGGGTCCTAAGGTGTAAAATGGCTGGGTCCTTAAGGGGTTAAGCCAGTCTGACCCCTTTTAAAAATGGTTTTATTGCTGGACAAAGCTGTAGATGTACCTACCTGGCTGCAAATGGTTGAAAGTAAGCTAATCTAGAATACATGTGAACAAACAGTACACCCAAATGTATCCTCAGGTCCTCAAAGAGCTATCGTAATTTATATCTAATTCATTGTTTTTAATTTAGACTTAGAATTTAGAAGAATGGAGTGTCAAGGGAGTAAAGCACATGTAAGTCTGTATTTATAAAAGAAACCTTGGTTTTAAGCAGTGTGGAAGATCAGCTTGGTGCAAATGGCAGTTAACAGCAGTCTGAGACGTTGACACAGTTCAAATGCAGGGCATCTCCTGCTCTTTATTTTAAAACTCAAAATATACAGCCATATTCACACTAGCAAAAAACACCTGCTTGTCCAGTACTAACCAAACACTTTAACTTGCCCTCTCTATGAAGGTAGCTTACAACCGTCCACCTTACAAAACAAACTGGCAATTATCATAATGTCTTTTTTCCGGGGCTGCAGCCTTCTGAAGTACAACTCTCATCATCTGAGGGTCAGGTTCCTCTCAGCCTCTCTAGTAGACTAACATTTAGCTAGTTTTACCACCCATTGACCTACTGTCCATAGACCTTGCTGGTCTGGGCTTGTCTGAAAACTTGGAATCACCCAGAAAGCAGAAAGAAAGGTCCCACTACCAATCCTGCATTTCATTTCATAAAAATCCAGGCCTGAAAATAAGACTAACCAAAAGTCTCTAGCAAGTTATATTTAGCCAGAGATTTAACTCTCTCCTAGATCCCACATATCCCACCAGGCTTTCCCTTTAAGAAATGAGAAGTGGAATACTTAAAGGAGTATTCCAGGAAAAAACTTTTATATCTATATATATCAACTGGCTCCTGAAAGTTAACAGGTTTGTAAATTACTTCTATAAAAAAATCATAATCCTTCCAGTACTTGCTTACTTATCAGCTGCTGAAGTTAAGCTGTCTCGGGAGCTGTCCAGAGGTAGGAGCGAATCCCCATAGCAAACCTCTTATGCTCTGGACAGTTCCTGAGACAGACAGAGGTGTCAGCAGAGAGCACTGTTGTCAGAAAGAAAAGAACAACTCAACTTCCGCAGCTGATAACTATTGGAAGGATTAAGAGTTTGTAATAAAAGTAATTTACAAATCTGTTTAATTTTCTGGAGCCAGTTGATCTAATAAGAAAAGTTTTTTTTTCCTGGAATAGCCCTTTAATTGTGTCTGTTTTTTTTTAAAACAGCCGATTTCTTATAACTAGAGTAATCCCCTTGCATCATGGCTTCTATGGACTTATAGTAAATGGCTTGAGTTTAGTTCACTAGGCTTTAGAATGATTTACATACTTCTTATATAAAAAAATGAATACAATCAGAGAGGATAACAGCATATTGTACTTTCTACTGCAATACACTACACATTGTTGAAAAAATGTGTAAATATAAATATATTTAAGTTTAGAGGTGCTTCAGATATTGTTGTCTGTACTGTGGATGGAAAAACTTCACTTTACATATTTATTCTTCCCATTTAACAGTGGGATTTCAAGGATAATAAAGTTTTACATTTAGCGAATCCTGCTGAGAGATAAGGCTTGATGTTCTGCTTGATTTTGTACTGCAGGCAGACATCCTGCTGTCTTTAGAATATCTTAGTTAAGTCTCCAAAAATGCCCATATTTATTTTTTTTGTCACTTGGAATTTATTTTGGCCTCATCTTTCTTTTAATTAACAATTCCCTGACTGAGCAGTAACAGAATAAGAGGTATTATAAGGTGACTCCCAATGTCAATGTTTCAAGTTCCAGCATTTTGTGGATATAAAGGAAAAGTGCAACTCTCTAAAAGTTCTGGGGATCTGGGTTCGGTAAGGGGGATCTGGGGACCAAACTTACTTTTTTCCCCCCATCTACAGTGTGAAGATTGACACTCCACAACAACATAAATTTTTTTATTGATCGTACTCTGTTTAAAAAGTTTATTACAAATTCATTAAAGGGGTTCTCTCCAGAAAGGAGACTCATCACCTATCTGCAGAATGATTAAAGAGTGTCTGATTGGTGGGGGTCTGACTGCTGGGACCGACACTGATCATGAGAACAGGGATCCATGCCCCCCTCCCCCCCGAATACTAAGGAGCTGCCACTCCATTCACTCTATTTAACTCTTTGGAGTGAATGGAGATAGCAAGTGCTGGATTGGATCAGCAGTCAGACCCTCACTGATCACTCATCCCTGTTATTCTTAAGGAAATTCCTTTCATTTTGTATATTGTTACACACATGTTACAGCATTGTGTCATTGTGAACATAGCACAAAAGAAAATAAGTTTTAGCAATTGAGACCATAAAATAGTATATTGTTGCTTAACATTATCAAATACTACTTTATGGATTAATACTTAATTTATAGATATATCATTGTAAAATGTTCAACTAGTTCAGAATTACAGATGTGATGGGAAAAGTTATATTTACGAGGGCTTTACCAGGGTTTTAGAGTTTAGGGTTTCAGGGTTTTTATGGGTTTCATGTGTGATGCTGAGGTAACAGTTTCATAAGGGGACTGGTGCCTAAGAGGGTCCTAATGCCTCACTGGCTCAAATAAAGATACAACTTGAGGTAGGCGGGAGGTTCTTTTGCACATTTTGCTTTAGGTAACTACAAAATAACAAAAGGGCCCTCTGAGTATTATGGTGTAAACTCGCCAATGTATATAACTTTCAAAACATGTCCTCACAACTACAACATACTTAGGAAACATATATAAGATTTAGGAGTCATTATATGAAGTTACAAACAAACAATTCAAATGTTGTTAAAAATATATACAATCATTAAGAAGAGATGCGGGTCACCTGAATACAGTCATATTAATAAAAACAGCATTATATTATAGGGCAGCAATACATAAAAAAAAGAAAAATAATGGAGCTGTATCAAAATAAAAGGTGCAGCATTTAGTAATAAAGACAAGGTATCGGTACAGGCTAAAACTAAAAAGGCTTACATTACTATTATTAAGAAGGCACCCATGTTTCACAGATAAAAGACTTAGCGATATGTAAATAAAGGGACCGGCTTGAAACAAAATGAAGCACTATATTCCCTAATAAGAAAGGTAGAATCAAAACAGGATGACCGTAATTTCAGGAGTTAGTCCGGCGCAGAGAGGAACCATCAGGGAGCCAGATAAAATCAATGGATTTATTAGATGCAACGCATTTCGCTGCGCATGCGCAGCGAAACACATTGCATCTAATAAATCCATTGATTTTATCTGGTTCACTGATGGGTTCCTCTCTGCGCCGGACTAACTCCTGAATTTACGGTCATCCTGTTTTGATTCTACTTCTACCCAGGAGGGCTGCAGTGGACCTATACATATATTCATTCTATGCTTTACCTTGTTGTGTGTGGGCGCACAACCAACTCTGGTAAGCGGCTTGGCAATTACCGTCCCCTTCCCCCACTAACAAGACCTGCTGATCCCGCACATGAGGCGCCTTCCTCCCTCTCTCTAATAAGAAAGGTTGAAAGGAATGGGAAGTAAAGACTTTTCTTTCTTTTAACACATTTGGTCTTCTAATCACCAGTGGACTCGGTTTCAGTTTATTTAATATACTATACTTATTGCAATTTCTTTACAACACTAAAAACTTGCTGAAGTAGATTGCTCTGCTATTCTGTGGAAAATTTACAACCTCCATGACATATATTGCTCTTTATTTATTCACCACTGTCTTTATTAGTCAGTTATTGGGTCAATGCTGTCATGCCCTAGACCACGTGGCTGGTGCTCATACACACTGAAACTTGTCATAAGCTGCTGGAGATAGCCATGTGCCATACTCCCTTAGACAATGAATAATGTGGCAGTGAGACCCCGTTGCTCAGATTGTATGGGGGTGACAGCAGTTGGTGCCTCCAGAGATCACACTCTGTCTGTTGGTTAGAGATACATTTTAAATGGGTTCTCCAGTGGAAAACACATTTTTTTTTAAATCAACTGGTGACAGAAAGTTAAACAGATTTGTAAATTACTTCTGTTTACAAATCTTAATCCTTTCAGTACTTATCAGCTGCTGTATGCTTCAGAGGAAGTTGTTTTTCTTCCTGGAGTTCTTTTCAGTCTGACCACAGTGCTCTCTGCTGACACCTCTGACCATGTGGGGAACTGTCCAGAGTACAAGCAAATAACCATAGCAAACCTCTTCTGCTCTGGACAGTTCATGAGACAGGCAGAGGTGTCTGCAGAGAGCACTGTGGTCAGACTGGAAAGAACTCCAGAAAGAAATACAAATTCCTCTGTAGTATACAGCAGTTGATAAGTACTGAAAGGATTAAGATTTTTAAATAGAAGTAATTTACAAATCTGTTTAACTTTCTTGCATCAGTTGAAAAAAAAAATGTTATCCAGCGGAGTACCTCTTTAACCCCTTAACGACGCAGGACGTATATTTACGTCCTGCGCCGGCTCCCGCGATATGAAGCGGGATCGCGCAGCGATCCCGCATCATATCGCGTCGGTCCCGGCGCTAATCAACGGCCGGGACCCGCGGCTAATACCACACATCGCCGATCGCGGCGATGTGTGGTATTAACCCTTTAGAAGCGGCGGTCAAAGCTGACCGCCGCTTCTAAAGTGAAAGTGAAAGTGACCCGGCTGCTCAGTCGGGCTGTTCGGGACCGCCGCGGTGAAATCGCGGCGTCCCGAACAGCTGATCGGACACCGGGAGGGCTCTTACCTGCCTCCCCGGTGTCCGATCGACGAATGACTGCTCCGTGCCTGAGATCCAGGCAGGAGCAGTCAAGCGCCGATAATGCTGATCACAGGCGTGTTAATGCACGCCAGTGATCAGCATTAGAGATCAGTGTGTGCAGTGTTATAGGTCCCTATGGGACCTATAACACTGCAAAAAATTTTTTTTAAAAAAGTGTTAATAAAGGTCATTTAACCCCTTCCCTAATAAAAGTTTGAATCACCCCCCTTTTCCCATAAAAAAAATAAAACAGTGTAAAAAAAATAAAAAATAAACATATGTGGTATCGCCGCGTGCGTAAATGTCCGAACTATAAAAATATATCATTAATTAAGCCGTACGGTCAATGGCGTATGCGCAAAAAAATTCCAAAGTCCAAAAAAGCGTATTTTGGTCACTTTTTATATCATTAAAAAATGAATAAAAAGTGATCAAAAAGTCCGATCAAAACAAAAATCATACCGATAAAAACTTCAGATCACGGCGCAAAAAATGAGTCCTCATACCGCCCCGTACGTGGAAAAATAAAAAAGTTATAGGGGTCGGAAGATGACATTTTTAAACGTATAAATTTTCCTGCATGTAGTTATGATTTTTTCCAGAAGTGCGACAAAATCAAACCTATATAAGTAGGGTATCATTTTAACCGTATGGACCTACAGAATAAAGATAAGGTGTAATTTTTACCGAAATATGCACTGCGTAGAAACGAAAGCCCCCAAAAGTTACAAAATGGCGTTTTTTTTTCGATTTTGTCGCACAATGATTTTTTTTTCCGTTTCGCCGTGCATTTTTGGGTAAAATGACTAATGTCACTGCAAAGTAGAATTGGCGACGCAAAAAATAAGCCATAATATGGATTTTTAGGTGGAAAATTGAAAGGGTTATGATTTTTAAAAGGTAAGGAGGAAAAAACGAAAGTGCAAAAACGGAAAAACCCTGAGTCCTTAAGGGGTTAATGGTTAGGCAACTCCTGTGCCTCTTAAGGATGCAGAGTTTCTGTTTTTTCCTCATCACCTACTAAAAATCATAACGCTTTAAATTTTCCACATACAGACCCATATGAGGGCTTCTTTTTGCACCACCAATTGTTCTTTGATGTCATTATAATCATTTCACCACAAAATGTATGGTGAAACCAGAAAAAAAATGTTTGTGGGACAAATTGGAAAAAAATATGCCACTTTGTAACTTTTGGGGGCTTCCGATTCTATGAAGTGCACTTTTTGGTAAAAATGACATCATATGTTTATTCTGTAAGTCCATATGGTTACAAGAATACCTAATCTATAAATGTTTTATTTTATTTTACTACTTAAAAAAATTATAACTACATGCACCAAAATGAGTATGTGTAAAATGGTCATCTTCTGACCCCTAAAACTTTTTTATTTTTCCATATACAGTGATGTATGAGGGCTAATTTTTTGCGCTGATGAAGTTTTTATCGGTATAGTTTTAGTTTTGATGGGACTTTTTGATAGCTTTTTATACATTTTTTAGTGTATCCAAAGTTGCCAAAAATACGCAATTTTGGACTTTGGAACTTTCTTTCACGCGTACGCCATCGACTGTGCGGTTTAATGAACATCATAAATTTTACAGCTCGGACATTTACACATGCGGCAATACCACATATGTTTATTTTTATTATGTTTACATATTTTTTTTATGGGATTTGGGAAAAGGGGGGTGATTCAAACTTTTAATATAGAAGTTTTTTTAAAATACTTTTTATCAGGAATCAGTAGATTCATCATACAGATCAATGTGGTTCCAGCCAGGCTTTATCATTCTCAGCATAGAAGCCAGCACGGAAGGAGAGGTGAGCCCTCCGGCTTCCTCAGCAGTGGATTGCCCCCCGCGATCGCGCTGCGGGGGGGGGGGGTATAGTGTGGCAATTCATCCCACAGGACCACCAGGGATGGTTTAAGAGTCCCTCTAGACGCCGCTGTCAACTTTGACAGCGGCAATCTAAAGGGTTAAAAGCCGGGCACGGTAATTGCCGCATGTCTATTATTAACGGTTGCTTCCAGCTACAGGAATCAGCTGGGAGCTGGCCGGTATGGCGCAGGCTCGAGTCAGGAGCCCACGTCATACACTGCTTGCCGATTAAGCTTCAAATGGGCAGTGTGCATTCCTATATATCACTAACATAAGACAAAATAAGGAAAATACCAAGAGCTACTAAGAATAGGGCAAGTGATGTTGAAACCATTGACAAGGTCAGAGAGCAAATGGGCACAAATAACACTACAGTTATAGGCAAACACTAAACAGTGCACAAAAGGTAAACAATGCACGAGAGGTAAACAATGTATAATAATGTTTAGGGGTAAGACCAGTGAGCATAACAATAAACCCAGCACATACCTTGTCTGCAGTTGTGTGCTAGATATGCTAAGGTGCTTCCTAACAGCGCTGTCCGCTGCACTGACAAAGTTACTCACTGTTTACCAGAGTCAAAGTGGTGGCATCCCAGAACACGCTCCTACAGTGATAGGACGCATGGCAGTCCGATCAGTGTCCTGGCTGGCAAGTGCGGTGGACCCCGGCTCTTTAACTAAAGCGTCTGTAATCACAGAAAACCCGCGCTCCAAAGCATCCCACACCACTTCCAGATCTCAATGTCCCATACGGGGGCATCGGTCGTTGCTAGGCAGCACCAGGCTCAGGCTCGCGGTGCTGTCGGTGAACTTAGTTATGTTTGTACTGTCACCAACCTTTTTTTTTTTTTCTATATATTGTAGTACTTATGTACTACAACATATCTCTAATATACTTCCATTATTTATTTTTTGTTTAAAATATTTGAAAACCGGCCACTAGGGGTCTCCCTCCTAGTGGCCGGCTGCAGCCTGCCGTGATGACACAACTGAATTCGGACCGATGCCTGGCAAACGGTCCTAATTAAGTCAGCCTGTGCTCGCTCCCAGCTTGTCAATCAGACAGGCGGGAGCGAGCACTGTGAACACCTGGGCTGAGCTCATTGGCTACCTGGCCTTGCAGCTGCCTGCGCTCATTGGCTGCCCACCCCCAGCATGTACAGTCTGGAGGCAGAACGGTACTGAATCTCAGTACTGCGCTGATGCTTCAGGACTGTACATGTCCTGTACAGGTAAGTGATGTCTTATTTCACTTACCCGTACTTCGTTTCGGTCCCGGGTCTCGGTGGTGAGCACTGCAGGTGGGCAATGCTTCTATACTCCTCCTCCCTGGATAACACTACACTGCTAAACAGGGAGGAGGAGACCCCGGAGCAGCCTGCCATGCTATTGGCCGCTCATCTACGTGCGCTCCCGACAGGAGTGCAGCATAGATGAGCTAAGGGCGGAAGTCGCTCCCCCCAGCAGACATCAGTGACACTGCGCCTGCTGGGGAAGTCTGCCTGGTAAGTGAGCACACTACCAGGCAGACAAAAATATATTTCTAAGCTATGTCAGAGTGGCTCGAGGGACCATAAGGCTGCGGGGGCTGTAAAAACGAACACATGGGAGACTGCAGATGTCCTATGTATTAGACTCTGATAGAAGGCATACAATGAAAAATGCGAGAGGGGAGGGGCATAGTTATGTATTTAAAATGAGAGTAAAACTAACCCCAAAATGTTCTTTAACTATATTAATAGCAAAAAGGTCAAAAATTTAAGTGTAGAAAGAAATTATTAACGGGGATCAGGAAAAAGCAAATATATTAAACAAATTCTTCTCCACTGTATTCATCGAGGAAAATGAAATGCCAGGTGAAATACAGTGTGATAAGGTAAAATCCCCAGTACAGGTCACCTGTCTAACCCAGGAAGAAAAACAGGTCACCTGTGTAACCCAGGAAGAAGTACAGTGCCGCCTACAAAAAATCAAAACAGACAAATCACCAGGTCCGGATGGCATTCACCCCCGTGTTCTAAAGGAATTAAGTAATGATATAGACATACTCCTATTTTTTATATTCCGGGATTCTATAGCAACAGGGACTGTTCCCCTGGACTGGCGCATAGCAAATGTGGTACCAATATTTAAAAAAGGAACAAAAGGTGACCCCGGGAATTAAAGACCTGTTAGTTTAACCTCTGTTGTATGTAAATTGTTTGAGGGTTTTCTAAGAGATGCTATTTTGCAATATATCGATACAAATAAATGTATGACTCCATATCAGCATGGCTTTATGAGGGATCGGTCCTGTCAAACTAACCTGATCAGCTTCTATGAGGAGGTGAGCTCCAGACTGGACCAGGGGGAATTGCTGGATGTCGTATATCTGGATTTTTCCAAAGCATTTGATATGGTGCCACATAAAAGGTTGGTGCATAAAATGAGAAGGATCGGGCTGGGGGACAATGTGTGTAAGTGTTACGCCGAGCGCTCCGGGTCCCCGCTCCTCCCCGGAGCGCTCGCAACTTCCTCGCATTTGCAGCGCCCCGGTCAGACCTGCTGACCGGGTGCGCTGCAATGTCTCTCTCAGCCGGGATGCGATTCGCGATGCGGGAGGCTCCCGCTCGCGATGCTCATCCTGGCTCCCGTACCTGACTCGCTCCCCGTCGGTCTTGTCCCGGCGCGCGCGGCCCCGCTCCTTAGGGCGCGCGCGCGCCGGGTCTCTGCAATTTAAAGGGCCACTGCGCCACTGATTGGCGCAGCAGGCTTAATTAGTGTGTTCACCTGTGCACTCCCTATTTATTCATCACTTCCCCTGCACTCCCTTGCCGGATCTTGTTGCCATTGTGCCAGTGAAAGCGTTTCCTTGTGTGTTCCTAACCTGTGTTCCAGACCTCCTGCCGTTGCCCCTGACTACGATCCTTGCTGCCTGCCCTGACCTTCTGCTACGTCCGACCTTGCTCTTGTCTACTCCCTTGTACCGCGCCTATCTTCAGCAGTCAGAGAGGTTGAGCCGTTGCTGGTGGATACGACCTGGTTGCTACCGCCGCTGCAAGACCATCCCGCTTTGCGGCGGGCTCTGGTGAATACCAGTAGCAACTTAGAACCGGTCCACCAACACGGTCCACGCCAATCCCTCTCTGGCACAGAGGATCCACCTCCAGCCAGCCGAATCGTGACAGTAGATCCGGCCATGGATCCCGCTGAAGTCCCACTGCCAGTTGTCGCCGACCTCACCACGGTGGTCGCCCAGCATTCGCAACAGATAGCGCAACAAGGCCACCAGCTGTCTCAACTGACCGTGATGCTACAGCAGCTATTACCACAACTCCAGCAACAATCTCCTTCGCCAGCTCCTGCACCTCCTCCGCAGCGAGTGGCCGCTTCCGGCCTACGTTTATCCTTGCCGGATAAATTTGATGGGGACTCTAAGTTTTGCCGTGGCTTTCTTTCACAATGTTCCCTGCACTTGGAGATGATGTCGGACCAGTTTCCTACTGAAAGGTCTAAGGTGGCTTTCGTAGTCAGCCTTCTGTCTGGGAAAGCTCTGTCATGGGCCACACCGCTCTGGGACCGCAATGACCCTGTCACTGCCTCTGTACACTCCTTCTTCACGGAGATTCGAAGTGTCTTTGAGGAACCTGCCCGAGCCTCTTCTGCTGAGACTGCCCTGCTGAACCTGGTCCAGGGTAATTCTTCTGTTGGCGAGTACGCCATCCAATTCCGTACTCTTGCCTCCGAATTATCCTGGAATAATGAGGCCCTCTGCGCGACCTTTAAAAAAGGCCTATCCAGCAACATTAAAGATGTGCTGGCCGCACGAGAAATTCCTGCTAACCTGCATGAACTTATTCATCTGGCCACCCGCATTGACATGCGTTTTTCCGAAAGGCGTCAGGAGCTCCGCCAGGATATGGACTTTGTTCGCACGAGGCGGTTTCTCTCCCCGGCTCCTCTCTCCTCTGGTCCTCTGCAATCCGTATCTGTGCCTCCCGCCGTGGAGGCTATGCAAGTTGACCGATCTCGCTTGACACCTCAAGAGAGGACACGACGCCGCATGGAGAATCTGTGCCTGTACTGTGCCAGTACCGAACACTTCTTGAAGGATTGTCCTATCCGTCCTCCCCGCCTGGAAAGATGTCCGCTTATTCCGCACAAAGGTGAGACAGTTTTTGATGTCAACTCTGCTTCTCCACGCCTTACTGTGCCTGTGCGGATATCTTCCTCTACCTTCTCCTTCTCTGCTATGGCCTTCCTGGATTCCGGATCTGCAGGAAATTTTATTTTGGCCTCTCTCATCAACAGGTTCAACATCCCGGGGGCCAGTCTCGCCAGACCCCTCTACATCAATTCTGTTAACAATGAAAGATTGGACTGTACCGTGCGTTACCGCACGGAACCTCTCCTAATGTGCATCGGACCTCATCACGAAAAAATAGAATTTTTGGTCCTCTCCAACTGCACTTCTGAAATTCTTCTTGGATTACCGTGGCTTCAACGCCATTCCCCAACCCTTGATTGGTCCACAGGAGAAATCAAGAACTGGGGTACTTCTTGTCTCAAGGACTGTCTTAAACCGGTTCCCAGTACTCCCTGCCGTGACCCTGTGGTTCCCCCTGTATCCGGTCTTCCTAAGGCTTATATGGACTATGCTGACGTCTTTTGCAAGAAGCAAGCTGAGACTTTACCCCCTCACAGGCCTTATGACTGTCCTATTGACCTCCTCCCGGGTACTACTCCACCCCGGGGCAGAATCTATCCTCTGTCTGCTCCAGAGACTCTTGCCATGTCAGAGTACATCCAGGAAAATTTAAAAAAGGGCTTTATCCGCAAATCCTCCTCTCCTGCCGGAGCTGGATTTTTTTTTGTGTCAAAAAAAGATGGCTCCCTACGCCCTTGCATTGACTACCGCGGACTTAATAAAATCACGTTAAAAAACCGCTACCCCTTACCTCTTATCTCGGAACTCTTTGATCGCCTACAAGGTGCCCACATCTTTACCAAACTGGACTTAAGGGGGGCTTATAATCTCATCCGCATCAGGGAGGGGGACGAATGGAAGACTGCATTTAACACCAGAGATGGACACTTTGAGTATCTGGTCATGCCCTTTGGCCTGTGCAACGCCCCTGCCGTCTTCCAAGACTTTGTTAATGAAATTTTTCGTGATCTCTTATATTCCTGTGTTGTGGTTTATCTGGACGATATTCTGATTTTTTCTGCCAACTTAGAAGAACACCGCCAGCATGTCCGCATGGTTCTTCAGAGACTTCGGGACAATTAACTTTATGCCAAAATGGAGAAATGTCTCTTTGAATGTCAATCTCTTCCTTTCCTAGGATACTTGGTCTCTGGCCAGGGACTACAAATGGACCCAGATAAACTCTCTGCCGTCTTAGATTGGCCACGCCCCTCCGGACTCCGCGCTATCCAAAGTTTTTTGGGGTTTGCCAATTATTACAGACAATTTATTCCACTCTTTTCCACTATTGTGGCTCCTATCGTGGCTTTAACCAAGAAAAATGCCAATCCCAAGTCCTGGTCTCCACAAGCGGAAGACGCATTTAAACATCTCAAGTCTGCCTTTTCTTCTGTTCCCGTGCTCTCCAGACCTGACCCATCTAAACCCTTCCTATTGGAGGTAGATGCCTCCTCAGTGGGAGCTGGAGCTGTCCTTCTACAAAAAAACTCTTCCGGGCATGCTGTTACTTGTGGTTTTTTTTCTAGGACCTTCTCTCCAGCGGAGAGAAATTACTCCATCGGGGATCGAGAACTACTGGCCATTAAATTGGCGCTTGAGGAATGGAGGCATCTGCTGGAGGGATCAAAATTTCCAGTTATCATCTACACTGATCACAAGAATCTCTCCTATCTCCAGTCTGCCCAACGACTGAACCCTCGCCAGGCTAGGTGGTCGTTGTTCTTTGCCCGTTTTAACTTTGAAATCCATTTTCGCCCTGCTGACAAGAACATTAGGGCCGATGCCCTCTCTAGTTCTTCTGATGCGTCTGAAGTAGAGGTCTCTCCGCAACACATCATTCCTCCGGACTGTCTGATCTCCACTTCTCCAGCCTCCATCAGGCAAACTCCTCCAGGGAAGACCTTCGTTTCTCCACGCCAGCGTCTCGGGATTCTCAAATGGGGACACTCCTCCCATCTCACAGGCCATGCGGGCATCAAAAAATCCTTGCAACTCATCTCTCGTTTTTATTGGTGGCCGTCTCTGGAGACGGATGTTGTTGATTTTGTGCGGGCCTGTACTGTCTGTGCCCGGGATAAGACTCCTCGCCAGAAGCCTGCTGGCCTCCTTCATCCTCTGCCCGTTCCCGAACAGCCTTG
Organism: Hyla sarda; assembly: GCF_029499605.1. Taxonomy (NCBI): domain Eukaryota; kingdom Metazoa; phylum Chordata; class Amphibia; order Anura; family Hylidae; genus Hyla; species Hyla sarda. The sequence goes on from NC_079192.1 coordinate 157,744,454, forward strand.
GTCACAGATTGGTATGGACTTTATTACAGACTTGCCCTCATCCCGTGGCAACACAGTTGTTTGGGTGGTCGTTGATCGATTTTCCAAGATGGCACATTTTATTCCTCTTCCTGGTCTTCCTTCAGCGCCTCAGTTGGCAAAGCAATTTTTTGTACACATTTTTCGCCTTCATGGATTGCCCACGCATATCGTCTCGGATAGAGGCGTCCAATTCGTGTCTAAATTCTGGAGGGCCCTCTGTAAACAGCTCAAGATTAAATTAAACTTCTCTTCTTCTTATCATCCCCAATCCAATGGGCAAGTAGAAAGAATTAATCAGGTCCTGGGTGACTATTTACGGCATTTTGTTTCCTCCCGCCAGGATGACTGGGCAGATCTTCTACCATGGGCCGAATTCTCATACAACTTCAGAGTCTCCGAATCTTCTGCTAAGTCCCCATTTTTCGTGGTGTACGGCCGTCACCCTCTTCCCTCCCTCCCTACTCCCTTGCCCTCTGGTTTGCCCACTGTGGATGAAGTGACTCGTGATCTCTCCACCATATGGAAAGAGACCCAAAATTCTCTTTTACAGGCTTCTTCCCGGATGAAAAGATTTGCCGATAAGAAAAGAAGAACTCCCCCCATATTTGCTCCCGGAGACAAGGTATGGCTCTCTGCTAAATATGTCCGCTTTCGTGTCCCCAGTTACAAACTGGGACCACGCTATCTTGGTCCTTTCAAAGTCTTGTGCCAGATCAACCCTGTCTCTTACAAACTCCTTCTTCCTCCTTCTCTTCGTATTCCCAATGCCTTCCATGTCTCTCTCCTTAAACCACTCATCATTAACCGCTTCTCTCCCAAACTTGTTTCTCCCACTCCTGTATCCGGTTCTTCTGACGTCTTCTCCGTGAAGGAGATTCTGGCCTCCAAGACGGTCAGAGGAAAAAATTTTTTTTGGGTGGATTGGGAAGGCTGTGGTCCAGAAGAGAGATCCTGGGAACCTGAGGACAACATCCTAGACAAAAGTCTTATTCTCAGGTTCTCAGGCTCCAAGAAGAGGGGGAGACCCAAGGGGGGGGGGTACTGTTACGCCGAGCGCTCCGGGTCCCCGCTCCTCCCCGGAGCGCTCGCAACTTCCTCGCATTTGCAGCGCCCCGGTCAGACCTGCTGACCGGGTGCGCTGCAATGTCTCTCTCAGCCGGGATGCGATTCGCGATGCCCGTACCTGACTCGCTCCCCGTCGGTCTTGTCCCGGCGCGCGCGGCCCCGCTCCTTAGGGCGCGCGAGCGCCGGGTCTCTGCAATTTAAAGGGCCACTGCGCCACTGTTTGGCGCAGCAGGCTTAATTAGTGTGTTCACCTGTGCACTCCCTATTTATTCATCACTTCCCCTGCACTCCCTTGCCGGATCTTGTTGCCATTGTGCCAGTGAAAGCGTTTCCTTGTGTGTTCCTAACCTGTGTTCCAGACCTCCTGCCGTTGCCCCTGACTACGATCCTTGCTGCCTGCCCTGACCTTCTGCTACGTCCGACCTTGCTCTTGTCTACTCCCTTGTACCGCGCCTATCTTCAGCAGTCAGAGAGGCTGAGCCGTTGCTGGTGGATACGACCTGGTTGCTACCGCCGCTGCAAGACCATCCTGCTTTGCGGCGGGCTCTGGTGAATACCAGTAGCAACTTAGAACCGGTCCACCAACACGGTCCACGCCAATCCCTCTCTGGCACAGAGGATCCACCTCCAGCCAGCCGAATCGTGACAGTAAGTGGGTAAGTAACTGGCTCAGTGATAGGAGGGTAAGTAACTGGCTCAGTTATAGGATACAGAGGGTGGAATGGTACTTATTCTGATTGGGTGACTGTAACTAGTGGGGTACCACAGGGGTCCGTCTTGGGTCCTGTTCTGTTTAATATATTTATTAATGACCTTGAAGAGGGGTTGAATAGTAAAGTAACAAACTTTGCAGATGATACTAAACTCTGTAAAGCGGTAAACACAATAGAGGACAGTGCACTGTTACAACTGGATCTGGATGGGTTAGAGGTTTGGGCTGGGAAGTGGCAAATGAGGTTCAACACTGATAAATGTAAGGTAATGCACATGGGGAGGAAAAATCTGGGCTGGGATTAAATGAGAGCACACTTGGGACGACAGACATAGAAAAGGACTTAGGAGTCTTAGTTAACAGTAAATTTAGCCGTAGTGACCAGTGTCGGGCAGCTGCTGCCAAGGCTAATAAAATCATGGGGTGCATCAATAGGGGCATAGATGCCCATGACAAGGAAATAATTCTACAGCTGTACAAATCACTAGTCAGACCACACATGGAATACTGTGTACACTACTGGGCACCAGTGTACAAGAAAGATATAGTGGAGCTGGAGAGGGTTCAAAGACGGGCAACCAGGGTAATACGGGGATTTGGAGGACTACAGTACACAGTAAGATTATCAGAATTAGGGTTATTTAGTTTAGAAAAAAGAAGGCTTAGGGGCGACCTAATAACTATCTATAAATATATCAGGGGGCCATACAGAGATCTCTCCCATAATCTATTTATACCGAGGACTGTATCTATAACAAGGGTGCATCCTCTACATTTAGAGTAAAGAAGGTTTCTACACCAGCACAGACGGGGGTTCTTTACTGTAAGAGCAGTGAGACAGTGGAATTCTCTCCCGGAGGAGGTGGTCATGGTGAACTCTGTAAAAGAGTTCAAAACGGGTCTGGATGCATTTTTTGGAGAGTAATAACATCGCTGGTTATGTATAATAGATTTATAGGGACAGAACGTTGATCCAGGGATTTATTCTGATGCCATATTTGGAGTCGGGAAGGAATTTTTACCTCTAGTATGAGGGTTTTTTGCCTTCCTCTGGATCAACTCAGTAGGGATATAGGTTGAACTTGATGGACTCCAGTCTTTTTTCAACCTCATGAACTATGTTACTATGTTACAGAAGGGAATATAGGATAATCCACTGAACAGGGAGATGAGCATCAAATAGGATCCAGTGGTAAAGTGGCATAGGGGTTAACGAGACAATATAAAGTCTCCATCAGAGGTAGCAAGCAAAACTGAGAGTACTTTGATCAGACCTTGGGGGGATTGGGTTTGAAGGTGGTAGACCCACCATGTCTCTTTTTGGAGAATTAATTTATCCCAATCCCCCCCCCCTCTCACAGGGGGTCTGACCAATTCCATCCCTACAAATTTCAGGTTTCTTGCCTCACCACCATGATAGACATTAATGTGTCGTGCCACAGGTTTATCAACTTCGTTTGTTATGTCTCTCAGATGGTCTCCTATTATCCTTCAGAATTCCCTGATGGTTATCCCAATATATTCCAGTTAGCCTTGTAAATCACTCCCCTACTTCTACAGTTAATGAAATCCTGTATTGTGAACATCTGTCCAGTGTTGTTACTGTTGAATGTCTTAGTCACCTCCATGTGCCCACAAGCAATGCATCCGCTACAGCGGTAGCATACCTTGGTTTGTCTATCCAGCCATGTCCCCGTGGTTTGGGAGCCACAAAATGGCTCCTAACCAGCTTATCCCTAAGGCTTCTACCCTTTCTAAAAGAGATCTGTGTGTGAGACCCCAAGACCCCTCTCAGATCAGGGTCCATTCTCAGGACCGCTCAGTGCCTGTCCAAAATGCGTTTGACATCCTGGGCTCCCCCGTCAAAGGTAGCAACCAACCTTAATGTGCTCTCTGATCTGTCATTAGAGGGTTTGAGTACCAGTCAGCACATTCTGACCACATCTTTAGTCTCTTGGTAGGTTTTACGCAGTATCCAATCCGGGTAACCCCGTTCTCTGAACCTATGCCTCAGATCAGCTGCTTGCTTACGAAACTCAGATTGGGAAGAGCAATTACGTTTCATCCTTAAATATTGCCCTTTCGGGATGCCTCGTTTTAATGGTATCAGATGATGACTATGCCATTCTAACAGGGAATTGGTGGCCGTCACCTTCCGAAACACAGTTGTGTCTAGTTTCCCTGTAGAGTCTTTTTTCCTGCATGATCTTGGTGGGGAATCTAAGGCCTACCTCGTTCTGGTTAAGGGTTTCTAATGGTTTCTACAAAGGCCAAAAAGTCTCCCTTGGAGCCGTTTCATATGATGAAAATTTCATTCAACAGTAACATCACTGGACAGATGTTCACAATACGGGATTTCATTAACTGTAGAAGTAGGGGAGTGATTTACAAGGCTACCTGCATTGGCGGCATGGAATATATTGGGAAAACCATCAGGAAATTCAGAAGTAGAATAGGAGAGCATCTGAGTAAACATAACGAACCAAGCAGATAAACCTGTGGCACAACACATTATTGTCAATCATGGTGGTGAGGCAAGAAACCTGAAATTTGTAGGGATGCAATTGGTCAGACCCCCTGTTCTAATTAATTCTCCAAAAAGAGACGTGGTGGATCTACTACCTTCAAACCCAACCCCCCCCCAAGGTCTGAACAAAGCACTCAGTTTTGCTTGCTACCTCTGCTGGACACTTTATATTGTCTCATTAACCCTATGCCACTTGAACACTGGTTCTTATTTGATGCTCATCCCCCAGTTCAGTGGATTACCCTGATAGTCCCTTCTGTGTATTATTCATTTACATAACTATGCCCCTCTCCTCTGGCATTTTTCACTGTATGCCTTCTATCTAGAGTCTAATACATAGGACATCTGCAGTCTCCCATGTGTTCGTTTTTACTGCCCCCGCAGCCTTATGGTCCCTCGAGCCACTCTGACATAGCTTGTCAGTATTACGTTACACTCCTTCATATAAGTTTTTTAGCACAGGTTCCCCCCCTTCTCCATCCAAGATGTGGGATTAGCCTGAGATTCCTGTACACATTGCTGGCATAATGCATTATTAGAGCAAAATATGTTATTTACCCGATCGAGTCTCCTGTTCTTTGTCCCACCAAGCACAGCTTAATACCAGCATGTTCACCCCCCCCCCTTCATTATCTCATGCATGCGTGACTATGGAATTGCACAGAGTTACTATTGGTTTTAACTCTTCCCCTCACTATTCACTTCACCTAGGAGTCCGTTGAGAAGCACTAAACACGAGTAAAAGAACCTTTGAGAGATACCCCAGATACCCTTCTCATTTCTTGTTTCCATATTCCACTCCTTTGCCTCTCTCCCTCTCCTGCTCAATATATTTTATTGTTATTGTTGCATGTACAATGTTAAACCTCAGAGACTTGTCATGATGTTGCCTGAGACCATATTCTGCACCTTAGTAACAGAGCTCACCCTGTATTGTAGCTATATTTCTCTTTAGGCCCAGGTTATAGATGTTGGGCCTGTGTTTCACAGGCTAGGACATCAGTTATAGGAACAACTGAATCTCCTTCCTCACAATATTCATATTGATTGAATACCTGTTCATTAAGTTATTCTTAGTGAATTCCCGCTGCTCTACTGTGTTCCTGTTGTGGCTGGAATTTTCCTTACTTAGATACTTCTTGCTCTACTCTTCATTTGAGTTATTAATCTACTATCCCACCCACACATAACTTCTTCCCCTACCCTACCCCTACGACTGACCTGGTTTTCCAACCCTCATCCCCTCCACTTCCCAATCCTACCCACAGCCTGAGTGCCTAGTCGGACTTGGTGAGGCAGGCGATTTCTATCACACGACTGTCCTCAACTTTACTGCAACAACACTGTACCACATGGCAGACATAACCATCCTATCCTTTAATGTCAGAGGCTACAACTCCCCTAATAAGAGGCATCATGTCCTGGAAGTCATACGCAAGAGAAATGCCAAAATTCTGATGTTGCAGGAAACACATTTTAAAGAGGGAAAGTTGCCCAAGATGCCGACACGACACTATGACAGATGGTTCCACTCCTGTAATCCTGACGTAATCCTGACGTAATCCTGCGTCAAGGGGAGTGTCCATAGCCATTCATCACTCTCTTCATCTACAAGTTTTGGACACTCTTAGTGATGCAGATGGTAGGTACCTGTTCCTGAAGGTTCACTCACCAACACACACCTTCACAATAGCAAATATTTACGCACCCAACAAGGGTCAAATTCACTGGCTACTAGCTACCCTGGATAGATTGTCTTTGTTTGCGGATGGTCCAGTAATTCTAGGAGGTGACTTAAATATCACCCTTAACCCTGTACTAGACTCTTCAACCGGTAGATCCCACATTTCACAGAGAGCATTAGCAAAGTTAAGCTTTAAATTAACCGATCTCTCTCTCCTAGATGTCTGGCGCTGTCTCCATCCATCGGAAAAAGATTATTCTCACTTCTCAGTGGTACACAATTCCTATCAGAGGCTGGACTACCTTTTCGTGCATTCATCACTGCTATCAAATGTCACAACCGCAGGTATGGACGTAGTAACTGTCTCAGATCACGCACCTGTATATCTTTCTCTGTTTTTTTTGCCCCCTCACCCTTCTCCTACCAGATGGAGACTTAATGAACATCTTCTGGAAAATCAGAGAGTGAGGGAGGATGTCACTCACCTCATATGTGTGGGAAGCTCATAAATCTTTTATCAGGGGGATCCTGATCTCCTGGGGTTCCAAGATTAAAAAAGATCAACAGAAATACCAGCATGTTCATAACTAAGTTCACTGACAGCGCTGCAAGCAAAATCCTGGCGCTGCCTAGCAACAACTGATGCTCAGCATCTGCTTCAGCGAGCCCCCGTATGTGACGTTGAGATACGGAAGTGGCGCAGGATGCTTTGGAGCACAGGTTTTCTGTGAGCACAGATGCTTTATTTAAAGAGCCGGGGTCCGCCGCACTTGCCATCTAGGACACTGTTCGGCCTGCCGCATGTCCTACCACTGTGGGAGCACGTTCTGGGATGCCGCCACTGCGGCTCTGGTAAACAGTGGTTAACTTTGTCAGTGCAACGGACAGCCGCTGTTAGGAAGCACCTTAGCATATCTAGCACACAACTGCAGACAAGGTATGTGCTGGGTTTATTGTTATTACCCCTAAACATTATTAACACTGTGTGCATAGTTTACCCCTGTGGAATCCACCAATGTGGTAGAAACACGTCGGGTTCACCAGTGCAAGGTTGTGGGACCAAGGACTTCTAGGGTGAAGTCAAAGGGATTGATTGGGGCAGGGGTCCCCCTTCTAAAGGCCAGTGCCCCGACGGTCCCTGTGGAAGTAGGGGTAGACGTCACAATGTGGTAATGGGTTACGGAACAACGAGTTACAGAACAACGGCAGCTTTACTGAGTCAGACAGGTGTAACAGTCTATACAGCTTGGCTAGACCCATGGAGGCGACCAGTGATGTCAGAGACCTTAGGGCTTGTAGGGACTTATAGTGGACTTGGACAATTTGAATGCAGGCCATGCTGACTTGAGACAGGCTTGACTATGACAGACTATGACTGACTTCACCCCTTCTGTAGCTTATCAGGCTTTGACTTGATCGGTGGGGCAATGGAATTGAGAATCCATGGCTGCTTGACTGACTTTAGGCCCCCTCTGGACTCCAGACACACACCTAGGACTTGACCTCACTGCAACTCAGCATACAAGAACAAAGAGAGTGGGCTAGCTCCTCTCAGGGCTTATATAGGAGAGACTAGGAAGGGTCCCATAGGTCACCCTTAGGTCACATGATCACTCACTGTGTTACAATCACATGACAACAGGATAATCACATGACAACAGGTCTTAAAGCTATAACACATTTTATGTACATTATACTGCATAACATCAGCATTTAAGGGAGTAGGTAGAACATAAGTGCAGGGGAGGCCCAGGGGTCACTGTATGGAGACTGCCGGACAGGGCAGCTAGGGTACAGGGGTGCAACTCCTGTACTGGGCCACCACAACTACATATCCCTGGTAGGGATTTCCAGGGCTTTTTGTGAACAGTATACCAGCTACCTGGCGTCCCTCTGAATTTGTAATCTTATCCCAGTTTCTAGACTCTGTTTTCCTACATCTGTCTCAGTCTAGTAATCTAAAGGGGCAAACACATAATAGACCCTATCCCTTCTGGTGTTCTCATGACTGTGGTGTATGTTGTAGGTTTTTCAGCATTTTAAGCATATGATTAAAAGTTAATTTTTTTATTGTGTACCCCTCTGTGAATCAGTGTTTCTACCTTTGGTACCCTTTTCTCCTTATTGGAGTGTAATATTTTGTCAAGTGATGTTGAAGATTTATTATTTACTACTTCTAAAGAGCAGACTTATGAAATATTAATTACAAAAGTTGTTGATCTAGAAGATCTAATATCAGAATTCTGGGATTTCTGGAAAGAGTGGAGGGATATAACTGGGTAAATTTATTCAAAGCTGGATTTAAGAGACTTTGCCTAAGGGAACGCTATCTGATGCATTTGTGATTAAGCTGGAGCAAAGGTTGCTGTTTAAGTCCACATAGGGAATTATCCACGGCCTATATGAACAAAAGTGTTGCTTTCATGAAATAGAGACACCATATTGAGTGCTGCTAGATTGGGTCCTTAGATGTTTGTATGATAGCAACCAAATAAGAATCTTTTCATATTTTTTACAAAAGATTAAAAAAAATATGCAGAAATATATATGTTGAGACAAGAACATATTAAGTATTCTATGTTGCTTCCATAGAAAGCTAAAAATTGTCTTTCAAGATCTTTGGATCTCCTATTGATGCTGTACATTGGTTAGATTCCCATGGTTTGTAACACCATTCTGCCTCTGGAAATTATGTTACATCTGCAATAATATTTCAGAATTCTAGGGTATGCTATTTTGTATTATGATCATATCAGTCCTACACTATTTCGATTTCTCTTTTGTAAACAGCATCTGTGCAGTTTCTATACTTATAACACTATGACGATATCTTTGAGCAAAAATACATATTCTGTTCTTGCAATATTGATGCTACTGCAAAAAAACCTACAGGATTATTACTATTCTATTTTTGTGGACATCTATCATTTTGGGAAGTTGCTACCATCAGGCATTTAAGGAGCATGCATGCTTTCTGATCCTGTTGCACTGGATCCCTGAGCTACAGCCACATTTAACTTCATACATGTCCTAAAGATGTAAATATAATGTAACACTCTGGAGAAGCCAAGAAACATTCCACTGCCACATTGTTTACTCTGCGAGTTATTGGGTATTGAGAAACATACAGTTCTAAACAGGCCGCATAGTGCTGCTTACATTGAGCTGGTGACCTAGAATTTGAATATGACATTAAAGATGCACTTCTTAATGTAGGAACAAGTATAGGTGAGCATATGGTTTTATTATTTTTAGAAAAAGAAAAATAAGCACTAGTATAGACTGGGGGGAGCACAGAGGGGAGCACAGAGGGAAAATTGTTACCAGGGACACTAATACAGTTGGAAACAAGGGTTATTATAACTTTGGGGGGCACAGAGGGGCAATATAATTTTTTAGGGGGCAGTAAATGTGGAATTGCCTTTGTGTAGGGCAATGCTCACTTCATAGAGAGGAAAATGGGATATTACTGTGTGGGAGTGTAACACTAACGTTTCAGAAGACAGGAACACCGGTGGATGACTGTAACATTCACATTTCAGAAGACAGGAACTCCGGTGGATGTGGATCCGCTGGACCTGTGTGGCAGATGACTCGTACCGTACCAGGGAGCAGAGTCTAAGGTGCCGCTGGTTTGCACCAGAGCCCGCCGTAAAGCGGGATGGACTTGCTGCGGCAGACGGCACCCAGGTCACTACCCCTGGAACAGCTCGACCCCACAGGTGGCTTAGGAGATGCGAGGCACAGGAGGGATAAGGCAGCTCATAGTCTGGGTAGCAGAAGGTCAGGGCAGGCAGCACAGTAGCGTAAGCAAGACGTGGCAGGAGTTCAGTAGGCAGGCAGCAGAGGAGCAAGGTCAAAGTAACAAAGCAAGGGATCAGATACACGGCATGGTAAAACTGAGGAACGCTTTCTCTAAGGCACATGGCAGCAAAGATCCGGCAGGGGAGTGAGGAGGGTGGAGGAATTTATAAATGAGCCACATGTGAATTACACTAATGAGCATACTGGCCCTTTAAATGAGCTCTGGCACGCGCACGCCCTAGGGGATGGGTACATGCTCACCGGAGAAGAGAGACAGAGGCGGGGGCAGGAGAAACATCCGGAGAGTGACCGACTGGGGCTCGCATGTGGGCCCCAGCCCCTTCAGCAGCAGCAGGTAAGGGGACAATGCGCTCACGGCCAGCGTGTGTGGACGGAGCGCATAACGTAACAAGGAGCACCAAGGAGGGCACTCTTTCTATGAGGCACAAAGGGATAATATTGAATTGGAAGGGAGGGGGGGGGGCTCTACCACTGTAAAACCATATATGGGGTGCTACTGACAGTAAACAACAATATATAGAGCAACGGAAAACAAGAATGACTGCATCCAGTGCACACCCAAAGATCAATATATAAAAATAAGTTCTTTATTGACAAAGTATAGAAATCAATATCCAAACAAGAGACATTTAAAATCAATTAAAAATTGCTGCAAGGAGCATGACACAACATGGGAAAGGGGCCATGACCCCCCTTTCACCACATCCGTCCCCCTATATACAAAATAGGAATACAATGTGCAATGTATAGTACAATACAGCCTTGTCTGTGTTGCCTATAACACTTAGATATACAATAGTAATGCTGCAAACACATCAATACATAAAATATAAATATAGACTGTAAATTGTCAATATACCTAAGATGCAACTAGATGGTATAAAATAAGCAGGCAAACCACAACCAGACAGAGGAGCAGAGATGCAATGATGCCAAAGGAGGGGGACGGGGTACAGGAGCCCCACGCGTTCCGTCACTGTGTGACTACCTAAGGGGTGTTGTGTCCTTGTATCTCTATTGTACATTTATACTCATATTCTCATTACCTGGATGCTGGACGTGTGAGCACGCCATTCGCCATTGCACGCTGCGCCGCGACCATCTAGAACTGAGGAAGTCACACAGTGACGGAAGGCGGGGGGTCCCTGTACCCCGCCCCCCCCTTTGGCATCATTGCATCTCTGCTCCTCTTTCTGGTTGTGGTTTGCCTGCTTATTTTTATACCATCTAGCTGTTTGCATCTTAGGAATAGTGACAATTTACAGTCTATATTTATATTTTATGTATTGATGTGTTTGCAGCATTACTATTGTATATCTAAGTGTTATAAGCAACACAGACAGGGGTGTATTGTACTATACATTGCACATTGTATTCCTATTTGGTATATAGGGGGAAGGATGTGGTGAAAGGGGGGTCATGGCCCCTTTCCCATGTTGTGTCATGCTCCTTGCGAGCAATTTTTAATTGATTTTAAATGTCTCTTGTTTGGATATTGATTTCTATACTTTGTCAATAAAGAACTTATTTTTATATATTGATCTTTGTGCACTGGATACAGTCATTCTTGTTTTCAATTGCTCAAAGGGATAATATAACATTATAGTGGGTACAAAGGGGATATTATTAGCGTATGAGGGAACAATTACTTTGTGGACCACAAAAGACGGCGCTAGTAAAAGAAAAGGGAAAGCCAAAGACTACTATAAGAGAAGGAATTATCTGTGAGTAACTGGATGTAACTGTACTGAAATCCCTTTAGACTGTGTAATATTGGAATTACATGGTCTGATGCGAGCTGTAAACGAGAGCCATTATTAAAGATCAGTGCTTGTTTAAAGATCTAATTACGAGGCTTGAACCACATGAACAGTGGACTGGTCATGCGGCCCTCTGTATCAGTTCTCGCATTTGCTTGTTCGTCAGCTGATCGCTTGCCCTATTACACTGGGCGATATTGACTTGTAGCAAAGCCTGCTTTCCTGAGGCTTGTGCCCCTGATCTTTTCAGACCATAGCGTTGGACTTTTTGTGTTTATCATAGTGTCACATAATTTAGGTCAGGAACAACTATACTTAAATTTGTTGTATGGTTTAGAAGTATCATTTTTTAAGACTGGAGGTGATAGAGGGGGATGCTAAGTCATGGCTTGTGGGAATATGTATGAAACCCAGCTAGCCACTAGATGATGGAGGGGTGGGTGGTATTGGTGAAAGGGGATGGATAGAGGGAGATTGGTGATTCTCTCTCTCTTCACTTATTTAAGCTATTGTGGTTAATATTTTGACCTAAATGTATGGGGCATGGAAAACAGGATAAAAAGTGTATGCTTTTTTGTTGATTGATAGTTGCCTTCCAGCTATAATTTTCTTACAGTAGACTTACTCAAGTGGACACTGTCATGAAAAAAAACTTTCAATGTGTCGTAGAGACATTTTAAGATTTTTTATTAATATGGATTTGAGTGTTCAAACCCAAACTGGTCACAAGAATGAGCCAGGAGATGTTAGCACTTAGCTCAATCTCTCTATGCTCTATGTTAGATGACCAGGACAAACTCACAATGTAAGTCTTTAAGGCAATGATGTCTGATTGACACAGAGTGGGGAGAGAAGCATGCGGCCGTGTACTTTTTTTCCTGCTCATTCTCTGCTCGTTCAATCAAAAATAAAAACAAATACATAAGGACATGATTACCTATTTAACCTGTTAAGGACCCATGTCATACCGGTACGTCATGGGACCCTGGTAGTTAACGACCCATGACGTACACGGCAGGGACCGCCATGACGTACACGGCAGGGACCGGACCGGGGTGACTGCTGATATCGATCAGCAGGCACCCTGTGCAAATGCCCAGGGGGGGTCATCAGACTCACCCATATCACAATGGTGATTTGCGCAATTACGGGTCATACAGGTCTATGGTGACCCGGTGATCTGGAAAATAAGGGGGATCGGGGTTGTCCTATCCCTTCAGGGGAATCGTGGGTGTATTGAAGTGAGGTGGCGGGGCCACCCCTCCTTTTTATTTCCAAAAGCGGTAAAAGGTATAAAAGACCACCAAAATTAGTAACACAATTTCTAGTATGGAAATACCCCATATGTGGGCGTAAAATGCTCTGCGGATGCACAAGGCTCAGGAGTGAGAGCGCACTATGTACATTTGAGGCCTAAATTGGTGATTTGCACAGGGGTGGCTGATTTTACAGCGGTTCTGACATAAACGTAAAAAAATAAATACCCACATGTGACCCCATTTTGGAAACTACACCCCTCACGGAATGTAACAAGGGGTATAATGAGCCTTAACACCCCACAGGTGTTTGACGAATTTTCGTTAAAGTTGGATGGGAAAATGAAAAAAAAACATTTTTTTCACAAAATGCAGGTGTTTTCCTATTTTCCCTTGTGAAAATGTAAAATTTAGGGTAACAGCCCCCCAAAATTTGTAACACCATTTCTTCTGAGTAAGAACATATCCCGTATGTGGATGTAAAGTGCTCTGCGGGCGAACTACAATGCTCAAAAGAGAAGGAGCGCCATTGGGCTTTTGAAGAGAAAATTTGTCCAGAATTGAAGGCCACGTGTGTTTACAAAGCCCCCATGGTGCCAGAACAGTGGACCTACCCCCACATGTGACACCATTTTGGAAACTACGCCCCACATGTAATGTAATAAGTTGTACAGTGAGCATTTATGCCTCACAGGTGTCTGACAGATTTTTGAAACAGTGGTCGGTGAAACTGAAAAATGTAATTTTTCATTTGCACAGCCCACTGTTCCAAAGATCTGTCAAAAACCAGTGGGGTGTAAATACTCACTGCACCCCTTATTCAATTCTGTGAAGGGGATAGTTTCCAAACTGGGGTCACATGTGGTGGGTCCTCTGTTCTGGCGCCACGGGGGCTTTGTAAAAGCACATGGCCCCTGACTTCCATTCCAAACAAATTCACTCTCCAAAAGCTCAATGCTCAAAGCTCAAAAGCTCCAAAAACTCTCCTCTTCTGAGCATTGTAGTTCGCCAGCAGAGCACTTGATGTCCACACATGGGGTATTTCCATACTCAGAAGAGATGGGGGTTACAAATTTGGGGGGTAATTTTCTCCTATTACCTTTTCTAAAAATGGTAAATTTGGGGAAAATTGCACTTTAGTGAAAGCATTTTCATTCACACATCCGACTTTAACGAAAAGTCGTCAAACACCAGTGGGGTGTTAAGGCTCACTGGACCCCTTGTAACATGCCTTGAGGGGTGTACTTTCCAAAATGGTATGCCATGTGGTTTTTTCTGCTGTTCTGGCACCATAGGGGCCCCCCAAAAACATTTCAGCTAAATTCACTCTCCAAAATCCCATTGTTGCTCCTTCCCTTCTGAGCCCTCTACTGTGCCCGAACACTTGACATACACATATGAGGTATTTCCTTACTCGAGAGAAATTGAAATTGGGTTACACATTTTGGGGGACTTTTTCTCCTATTATCCCTTGCAAAAATTCAAAAACTGGGTCTACAAGAACATGCGAGTGTAAAAAATGAAGATTTTAAATTTTCTCCTTCACTTTGTTGCTATTCCTGTGAAACACCTAAAGGGTTAACACACTTACTGAATGTCATTTTGAATACTTTGAGGACTGCAGTTTTTATAATGGAGTCACTTGTGGAGTATTTCTAATATGCCCTTCAAATCCACTTCAAAACTCAACTGGTCCCTGAAAAATTCCGATTTTGAAAATTTTGTGAAAAATTGGAAAATTGCTGCTATACTTTGAAGACCTCTGATGTCTTCCAGAGGTAAAAACATGTTAACTTTATGATGCCAACACAAAGTAGACATATTGTATATATGAATCAATATATAATTTATTTGGTATGTCTATTTTCCTTAAAAGAAGAGAGCTTTTTCATCAAATTTGGGAATTTTTCATCAAGAAATGATGCAAGTATCGACAAAAATTTACCACTAACATAAAGTAGAATATGTCATGAAAAAACTCTCTCTGAATCAGAATGAAAGGTAAAAGCATCCCAGAGTTATTAATGCTTAAAGTGACAATGGTCAGATGTGCAAAAAATGGCCGGGTCCCACACTGAAAATTGGCTGGGTCCTTAAGGGGTTAAGTAAAACCTGGATTATATACGATTTTCATTGTTGTCAAAAATCTTCTTGTGTCAAGTCAGTATGCTCATATTTTTTATATTTACAGAATATGGTATGCTCTAGTTTTATTTGTCAAATCAATGGTGTGAAATGCGTCCTGGCCTATATCTTCATTGCTCCACCTATTTCTCCTGTTGTTTTGCTGAAACTGCAAGAGTTCATGAAGAATAAGATTGAATACCCCTTGTTGATTTAATTTGACTTTAACAATATGATGTCAGAAAAATTAGGTACAAAGTGGAAAGCTAAAAAAGAGTTTAATCATTATCCATCTTCCACGGCATACTTTGTTACAGACAGTGACTGGAAGGATTTATGGATTTGTGTACCCTTAAAAATGTATTTATTCATGCTATAATAAATCTCCCAAGGTTCTGTTGCAGATAGATACAGCTTTAGGGGACCATGCTATGTTAGCTTGTGTTAAAACTAACTTCTGTTAGACTATAGAAATATCTGACTAATCATCTTTATTACTTAAATAGATTTTTAGGGTTAACCCTAAAAATGTTATTTTAATAAATGCCATTTTCCACAGGTGGTCTAAGGTTTACATATGTGGTTTGTTCCTTAAAGGGGTACTCCGCCCCTAGACATCTTATCCCCTATCCAAAGCATAGAGGATAAGATGTCAAATCACCGGGGTCCCGCTGCTGGGGAGTTCGCTCTGCACGTAATGACGGGTATTACAGGGGCCGGAGCATCGTTACGTCATGGCTCCGCCCCTCATGATGTCACAGCCCACCCCCTCAATACAAGTCTATGGGGGGGGCGTGGCGGTCGTCACGCCCCCGGCCATAGACTTGCATTAAGGGGACGGGCCGTGATGTCATGACGGGCGGAGCCATGACGTCACACTGCTCCATCTCCTGTATCACCCGTCATTACGCACAGAGCAAACTCGCTCTGTGCAGCAATGATAGCGCAGTGCCGCAGCGGCGATCCAGGGGCTCCCCAGCAGCGGGACCGTGGCGATCTGACATCTTATCCCCTATCCTTTGGATAGGGGATAAGATGTCAAGGGGCGGAGTACCCCTTTAACCCCTTAACGACGCATGACGTATATTTACTTCCTGCGCCGGCTCACGCGATATGAAGCGGGATCGCGCCGCGATCCCACATCATATCGCGTCGGTCCCGGTGCTCATCAACGGCCGGGACCCGCGGCTAATACCACACATCGCCGATCGCGGCGATGTGTGGTATTAACCCTTTAGAATCGGCGGTCAAAGCTTACCGCCGCTTCTAAAGCGTAAGTGAAAGTGACCCGGCTGCTCAGTCGGGCTGTTCGGGACCGTCGCGGTGAAATCGCGGTGTCCCGAACAGCTGGTAGGACACCAGAAGGGCCCTTACTTGCCTCGCCGGTGTCCGATCGGCGAATGACTGCTCCATGCCTGAGATCCAGGCAGGAGCAGTCAAGCGCCGATAACACTGATCACAGGAGTGTTAATACACGTCTGTGATCTGTGTAAAAGGTCAGTGTGTGCAGTGTTATAGGTCCCTATGGGTGTATGAGTGTTAATAAAGGTCATTTAACCCCTTCCCTAATAAAAGTTTGAATCACCCCCATTTTCCCATAAAAAATATAAAACAGTGTAAAAAAAATAAAAATAAACATATGTGGTATCGCCGCGTGCGTAAATGTCCAAACTATAAAAATATATCATTAATTAAACCGTACGGTCAATGGCGTACGCGCAAAAAAATTTCAAAGTAAAAAAAAAGCGCATTTTTGGTCACTTTTTATACCATTAAAAAATGAATCATAAGTGATCAAAAAGTCCGATCAAAACAAAAATCATACCGATAAAAACTTCAGATCACGGCGCAAAAAATGAGTCCTCATACCGCCCTGTACGTGGATAAATAAAAAAGTTATAAGGGTCAGAGTAGTTATGATTTTTTCCAGAAGTACGAAAAAATCAAACCTATATAAGTAGGGTATCATTTTAACCGTATGGACCTACAGAATAATGATAAGGTGTCATTTTTACCGAAATATGCACTGCGTAGAAACGAAAGCCCCCAAAAGTTACAAAATGGCATTTTTTCTTCGATTTTGTCGCACAATGATTTTTTTTTCCGTTTCGCCGTGCATTTTTGGGTAAAATGACTAATGTCACTGCAAATTAGAATTGGCGACGCAAAAAATAAGCCATAATATGGATTTTTAGGTGGAAAATTGAAAGGGTTATGATTTTTAAAAGGTAAGGAGGAAAAAACGAAAGTGCAAAAACGGAAAAACCCTGAGTCCTTAAGGGGTTAAACACTGCATTGTAAAAAAAAAATTTGCTTCGATAACTTAGCTTATTAGCTTCGATACCACAGCAATGGTAATGCCTCCATTGTTAGTTTCACTATAATCCTGTATATTAAGGATAGTTTGGGTGATTCTTTTAAAGTCAACTTAAAATTTAGCTATCCGTAGATCACATGGTCCCTATGTGCTGTATTCTAAATTTCAGAATTTTTCATTGCTAAACAAAGTTAACTATTAGAATATATATATGTGGAGCTCACAAACAAACAATACGAGGTTAACTGTGGCCCTATCACCCAGAAAGAGGGGAAAAACAAATATAATGCAAGTATTAAATAGTCACAGTCCTCAGTGTTTCACCTGCAGGGGGTATATGATGGAAATCGATACCAGTTAGATAATTGTAAAAAAGAGGATTTATTGCTCTGCTACTTTACATATAGACTAAAATATAATAATATCACATCAACATTACACATATAACAGTCCGCAGGGCCCTTGCAGTATAAAATGGCCTGACTTTAAAATATTAAGATAACCCAAACACAATATGGCATCAATAACGTTGCATGGCTTAGGATATTGTGTATCCACCTAAAAAGGGAAATAGTGTCCACCTGTAATGGAAATGGAAATGTCCACCTTTGCAATGAAAAATAGAAATGTCCACCTAAATGGAAATGATGTTCAACAAAATGTACCCACCTGTAAGATAAATTCCATCTGGATAGACAACAAAATAAACAGTCCTGTATAGATCTCAAAATATGAACAAGCGAAAAAACACCACAATTCCACTTGCTACTAGATGTTGCAATGTCCGCAGTTCCCCTTTCTAATAGATGGTACAGTGCATAAGTCTGTAAAGGAAAACGATCTGTCCGGCACTATGTGCCACTCACCGCTCCACGCCGGGGCAGCGGTCCTTCTCCGGAGCTCTAGCCAGCGGCAGATGGTGACCACGAGCTTGATTTTTCTCGCGGCTGCATGCTAGCTAGCTTCCGGTTTTGGCGGTCAGCTGATTGCAGGTCAGACTTGTCGTTCCGTTAGATGATCAAGCTCGTGGATAGTAGCGGTAATTTCAGATGTAGATGGACTTTAGTTGTGGGGAATTCTTATGCTGGCCCAGATGGAACTGGTGGTAAGGGTAGTTAACCCTTTGCCGTCCTTCTTGCAGATGAACACAAGTCACACAACGGTAGCTGCAGCAGTCTTTCACCAAATGCATTTCGGGGTGTAAAAAATAATGTCAAAACCCCTTCATCAGTGGCGTATGGATGAATACCTGCTCTGGTATCCCTTTATATATTCCTCAATTGATCAGCTAAGTTAACTATTACACCTGCACTTCCCATTGTCCTTCTGTCACTGCTGCTCCAGTCTTTGCAGCAGTACAGTCTAGAGATGCTGGATGCAGTGCACACAGCTGCCCAATGAATTGCAAGATTTAGTCTCTAGTTAGCTGGCCCAATTGGGAACTTGTCAGCTGAACAGGGACACGTGTATTATCCAACTGGGGCTTCTGGCACTAGAAACTAAATTTAAAAGGGACAGCCTTGAGACATAAAGATTAGAATAAATTTAACAGTAGGAAATATTAATTCCAGGGCAAAGAGCATATGCCCGGTGGGTAAGAATTTCCACAGGGCAGGTAGGTCTGGGATACCTATATGTACATCTTACAGTCACAGCTATAGTTCAATGTTACGCTCAGATGTTTGACAGAGCAAAGAGCCATTGGCTCCTAGCCCTGTTAATCCCTCTAGTGGTGGCCTGCATTAGGTAGGCAGCCAAAAGAGGCTTAGCATATCTTCCTCTGCGCTCTGGCGCATGAGTAATGTCATCATGTGCGGAAGCACAGACTGGAGAAGAAGCAGAGGCCATGCTACGGACAATGCGGGAGCCAGGTGAGTATGTTTTTTTTCTTTATAAATATAAATAAATACTCCTGGCTACTACTATCTAAAGAAGGATACTACTAGTACCTAAAGGGGGCTGATACTACAACCTAAATGGGTGCTGTTGCTGCTATTACTACCTTAAGGGGGTTGCTACCACTACTACCTAAATGGGGCTGCTACTACTAACTGACATAGTAATATATAGTTACTCCCTGTACTCAGTAGCAGCACCCTATAAGTAGCGGTTACTCTATGCAGGTAGATAGGCCACCCTGTACAAAGTAGCCTGCTGTATATAGTTGCAACCCCATGTATATAGTTAGGTAGTAGTTAAATTAGCGTGTGTACTGTGTGGCCATCACATCATCAAAATGATCAAGTAAAGCAACAAATCTTCATTAACTATTGTGTTCAGCTTGGACATTTCTTAATGGAAATTATTCATAAGGCTTTCGGGAATGATGCAATGAGTGCAGCACAAATAAAAGAGCCGCACAAACACTTCAAAGATGGCCGAGAATCTCTCACCCAGATTTGGCACCTGGTGGCTTTTGGCTTTTGACAACTAAAATCGCTTTTGAAAGTAAAGAGATTTCAGACCGTAAGTTTCAGGAAAATACAAAGAAGCAGCTGGAGATTCCAACAGTGTCTTCAACAGTGAAAGATACGCTGGGAGGACTGTGCTAGATCAAAAAGGTGCCTACTCAAAAGGACTGAGGTGTTATTGCCCTATGTACAATGTTTCCTGTATCTTCTTCAATAAATGTTTCTATTTTTCATATTATATGGCTGGATTCTTTCTAGATAGACCTTATATGTTGGTTCTATATAAATACCAAATAAGTCACTTGTAAGTAAAAATGTTGAGTTAGGATGTGAGTATTTTAGTTCTAAAGTTTTTATTCAACTTTTAAATATACAAATAAAATATTACATGTTTCTGAATACTGCATACAACCCAGCGGGGTAATTCCACAAGTGTAAAAGTTTTTAATGCAGATCTTTCACAAATACACAGCAAAAAACCGCAGCTACATCAAAAGGTTTTATAGTTTTTTTTTGTTGTTTACTCACTGAAATGCTGCCCCTGAACACTTCTGCTCTAAGTTGGTGACTGAATGGAAAATATAGCCCTGGCTATTTCCACTATTTCTGCTATGTAAGCAGTGAACGCCATTGGGTAAATAGACTATTTTGGCTGTTCTTCCTTCTATCTGTAATGATTAGTGAATTACACTTTTTATTATATTATTCTATAGAAGAGCTAATATGGGTATCTAGTGTATATTATACATATACTTAGATTTATCTTCAATTTCTAAATTCTCATTCTGCAAGAAATGATCAGTACCTTACCATATTCAGATGACTGTCAGTTTTAATGTAAATGGTTTTGTAAGAGATCACATTCTCTGCAGTTTTAGCTGATGAATTTTGCAACATTTTAATGATGCAAAAATTTATAGAACTATTTTCAAGCTCCCTGCAGAGTTTTAGAATAACAAGACCATACCAGCTATGTCTACTAAGCAGATTAAGCAGACCATTGGTTTCTCTTTTAAAATGTCAATATAATGGCATATTAATGGAGGATAACTTGACAAAGAGCTATCTCTCATGGGAGTATTTTACGTTCAAAGCTGATGCTAGAATATTATAATTTGTTTACATAATAGACTTTATTTTTTAAGCCTGTGTCTCTTCTGAACCTTAACACTCCACAGATGGATATTAAATGAATGTTTACTCTGGGGAACTAAACCCATAGCCCTTTCTTTACCTCTCACCAACCTTTCATTGTCTAAAATATCATTCATTAGCTATGTAGAGCAGTTTCCCCTCATTCAGTTGTCACTTACATGCAGGGAGTGAGGAAAATATGTCATCCAGCCATCCACTGTGTCTCTGTCCAAGTCTTAAAGCAGCCCCCACCCCCCCTGAGACACACAAACCCTGTGTTTTCTGCCCTGCACTGATGAGCCATGTTTCCCTAAGTGCAGAGAGCTGAAAGGTGTGTGCTGCCTCAGCCAAATAGTACATCAGGAAATTTTCTAAGTCCAACATCATGCGCATTAGCGTATGTGAATATATCAGAAATCTTTCTAAGTCCATAAACATGCGCAGTAGCTTATACTGGCATATAGCAGAAGATTTTTCTAAGTCCAGGATCATGCGCGAAATAGGAACACGGTACCGAAAACAGCTAAGTGTTCAAATATGCGCAAGACTTTACGAGAATAGGAACAATGGATGCTGATTGGTCAATAGACGTGCAGGATGTGATGTGGAACCGAGACTATATAAGAGCCAGCAGACGCGAACGCCAGTATTAGCCTATGTGTCCTTGATAAAGCCGACTTGGTCTGTGAAATGTCAGTCAGGCTAAGAATGTTGTTTTAATCAGCAAAGTACCCGATTGTAATAATATTCAAAGCAAGAATATTCAAAGCAAGAATCTCTGGTTGAATACTCATCCCTCCATCTAGCGACCGCTGTGGGCCCACAGTTATAATTCTCAGCGAGTCATATGGTGATATAAGGAGAGATATGAGTTAATTCATTGAACTAATAGTGCAGTAGCACAAGATCGGAAGTGCTCTGTGTTTTTAACTAAGTTTGCATACATTTTGTTTTAATGCTCCACGGAGCTTAATAAAGTACAACAATAAGTAATTATTTTGGGGGGCATTTTAGTTTGGGTATACTAGTCTGAGGGTTTTCCTCTCCCTCAGTTGTGTTTATACTGCCTGAGCCAATAACACACTGAATCTATCTGCTGACAGATCAGGAGGACAGGGGCTACTCTCAGAAAGAGAGCTGACATGCACTGAGAACAGAGATGCAATGGCTGCTGGGAAATCTAGTATTCATGCTAAAGGATGGCAAAGAATGTCAAACAGCCAGAGAAGACAACAGGGGCCATAGGAGCCATGCATATCAGGCAGGATCATTCGCAGGGAATATATCCAGGAAGTGTGGTGGCTTTGTAGCTTTTTTTTTATACATACTTCCCTGGAGTACTCCTTTAATTATTGCATAAATATATTACATACTGGTGTCATTGTGCTAGCTTACATTGAAGATTGTAGGAGAAATGTAATATTGAATTTTACCAACACCTAGTGATGCATTTTTCATCTGTTGATAAGAATTATTCCAATGGTAAAATTCACACAAAAACATATTTTCACTTTGTTTACAATAACAGAAGCCACAGTGCTATGGCTGCTCCATTGTATGATATATCCACATGATGCATGATGGTTCCCATTTACTTATTTCAGGGTCTATCAGGATTCTATTGAGGTTTCGATGGTTTCGAAGACAAAATTTTCATGCTGGGATTATGGCTTTAAATTCAGTTATGCAATTAAAAAGCCTGAAGGTGAGAACACATCTTTAGATATGTGTATATAAATGTAATCAGCTTTAATCAATTAAGTTCATACAAAAATGCTTAGGCTGTGTTCACACATTGCAATACTGCAACTAATAACAGTGTACAGTTTTTGTTGTGAATAGTTGAAAATGCAGTAAAATGGTGCACTTTACTCTGATTATGCTAGTAAAGTAAATCACAAAAATTACACAATTTGTGTACCACGCTTTTGCCCATTTGTGGCAAAAACAGGGTAATTTGTTGCGATACCACAACAGCTTAGGGCATATTCACATGTTCAGAATTTTTATTGCAATTGTTGAATACAAAGCCGGGAGTGGATCTGACAAGTGTCCCCCATTTATGATCTGTTCCTGTTTTTTTATTCAATAAATACCTAAAAATGTGTAAACACAGCCTTATGGTACCATGGTGGTATGATGAATTATGTTTATTTCATGTCCTTTTTATTAGATATTACAGCTTGATAATACAGCTTGTACATTTTATAACAGGTGCTGGACAGTACTGGACAAATGCCAGAAGCCACTATTCTTGACATTGCCGCTGCGGCCTAAGTTTTTGAGCTTATTTCTTTTGATGTACAAGAAAGGATATTGTCTGGTCACTACAAGGATCAAACTAGCTCCTGGAGTTGTCTTACTGACACCTAAAGCTCATAACAGTTTTGTCTACCTGAGTTAATGAAACATAGTTCCTGTATGAGAGGGGCTAATATACACATTCAACTCAACACAATGTACAACAAGTTGGCAACTGTGTCAAATTATCTCACCAATAAAAAGGTTGGCAATATAGAGGGGTGCTTCAGGGCCCTTACTGAGTTATAAGAATTTTTTTTTTATTTTTTTTTCCAAAGACAGTCACTACTTATTCACAGATGACATGATAAATGTGTGATGACTGACAGCTTCTCCCCTGCAACCCCCACTATTTGCTAAAAACATTGGGTGCTGAGCCCCCATTCTTTTTCACACACAATACTGTGGACTGGAGCAGTATGTTTACCACTGCATTCAAACTCTATGGGAACAAAAGAAATAGCCAAGCACAGAGCAATAACACTAAAACTGAACATGTAAGGATTTTTTCTTTTTTATTAATAAAAGGTGGACCCTTAGAATTCATACCTATGCTGGCCTTAATGCACATACACCACAGAGCCGCAGAATGGTCAAATGCAAATGCTAACCCCTGTCCATCAATATATTGACCTGACCTGGCCTCAAAGTGACCTGACCTGAAGCTCTTTTTCTTTTACATCAATTGGATGGCTGGGTGCATGTGTATTTTAAATGTAGATGATATTGGTACAGTGGAGTAAGTTTGATGCTTTGGGTAATGTTCTGCTTGGAAAGTGTCATCCTTGGCATTTAAGTGAAGGTACTTTGTCATGTGCCACCTAGCTCAACTTTGTTGCAAGGTATGCACACCACCTGATAGCAGTCATATTCTCATTGCCTACAACAAGACTGTGTGTACAGAGCCTGGGAACAAAGTGCAAAGAGCAATGAATGTTCATTGACGGAGCTGAACATGTGTTTTTTGAGCAGGGGGACCTTGTGGAACTGCAGGATTTCAGTCCTCAACGGTGTAGTGTGTTATCAGTTGTTTTCTGGGTGTTTATGGTCCTAGCTGCCTTGAGATCACCTGGGAGTCTGAAATTTTGTTGATTGATCAAATACTTATTTCAATGAGTAAGATGAAAATTGACTTACTTGTTTAAAATTTATTTTTCTAAGTTTTTCAGTTTTTATTCTGTCTCTCACTGTTCAAATAATCCTCCCATTAAAATGACAGACTCATCATTTCTCTGTCAATGGGCAAATGTACAAAATCAGCTGGGGATCTAATATCATTTTTTTTTGTTCTTTTACTGTTTATTTCTTCAAACCTCATGGACCCATAAGTACATTAAACGGGGACCTAATTTCTTTCAAAAACAGCTCCATGTCTGTCCCCAGGGTGTGTGTGGTATTACAACTTGGCTCCATTCACTTGGAACTGAGCTGTAGAACAACACCCAACCTGGAGACAGATGGGGGAGCAGTTTATAAAAGAAATGAGCTCTGTTTTTGTATTCCTGAATAACCCTTTTAATGTTATAAGTCTGATTTTAGTGGGGGTGTCACATAGGGCTTAAGTCCTGCAGGAACGTGTGGGAACTGAGTTCCTTCACTATTTTCACAGCAGGAACACCGTTAACATTGGCAGAGGTCCTGCAGGACCAGTCCTTGAGTGGAAATCTTGGGTGAGTTCCCACACTATTTTTCTGAGGACTTGACCCCTGGTGTCACCCATAACAATAATTTACATTCACTTTTCTAGGAGTGACAGTGATAATAATAAAATGAAAATTGATCTGATTGGTTGTTTTAGGTAACCCATCGAATTTTCTGTAGTAGGTTTCCATCAAATTTTTGGGAAGACTTGCTTTAGTGACCTGGAACAATAATAGCCTTGCTTGTACTATTCATGTAGAAGTATCTATATTTGCAGAAGAGCCCCAAAACATCCTGTCGCAACTCTGAAGGAGTTAATGTACTGTAAGAAAACCATGCAGGTTTTTAAAAAATGATCTTAAAAGTACAAGAACACGTCAAAAATTCAAGACAAAAATATGATACATTTCAAAATGTTTTTGTTTTTAAGTTTAAAGATCAACCTCCTTATTGTGTACGCCATGAAAAAATTTATTTCTCATTCTAGGAATTTCAGTAGAGAAAATGTAATTTTATCTGCATATATGAAGTTCTTTTATAAAGAAATCTTAGAACACATAATAACTTCTGACATACCATTATCAATGAAGAATTTCCTTAGTTTTAAGGACTGTACTGAAATAAAGTATATTTATTGAGAGTGTCAACCTGTCTATTAGATAAGATAAAAAAGAAGCTCATCATTTACAGTGCAATGCACAGACCTGCACCACTCTTACAGAAAAGGGGTTTAAAGGTCACATGTCCCCTGCTTTTATGCCTTAAAATAGTTTGACAATGGTGTGCATAATCCTCCTTAGCATATTTATAGAGCAGAAAAGGAAAATGTAACCAACCACCTACCAATTAACAAACATTCCTAGGCATGGGAATTATGTATCATGATAACACAGTTTTGCGGCTTTACTTTACAGTTGTGATAAAATTAAGTAGGGGCTGCATACTTTGTACAGAATGTCTTAATTTAGGCTTTTTCCCTGCTTGAGGTTTAGTTTTTCTAAACATTCCTGCATACTAGAATGCTTAGTTTCATTTGTATTTGCACATATAGAAAGTTGACTAAAAAGATTTTCTAAGAAGTTGTTAATATAGAAACAAACATGGCTGACTCAGAAATTTAAAAATTCACTAATTTTTGCGCTATTTTCTTAAAGTGGTTATCTCATTGTGACAATGCTCATCCATTTAGCCATATAGGGTACATGAAAGAGGTGGGTCACCTTCATTGGACCATATCTATTAAACACATCAGAGGGAAGATAAGTGTAAAATAATGTAAAATCTGCTTGTTTATTGTTCTGAATGGAAATCATTTAACACATCAGATGCACCTTGGTGATAACAGTTGATTCAGGAGTCAGATCTCCAGACATCCGCTATCCACAGGGTTGGATTACATTTCAGGTATTTTTAGACAATCCCTTCAAATTGTTCTACCCGTAAAAACACTTTCTTTATCCAATTGCCTACCAATGTGCACAGTATGTATCAGTATTGCATGTTATACAGTAGGATTGATACTTAAACAAAAACGAAATATAAACATTAATAGCCTGGTTAACTGTATATATTGATCTAATAACTCCACATTACGTTGACATTGCAAGTCAGTTAAATCACATTCAGGTCAAGGCCCTTTTACATGGGTCATCAGGCTCCTGATCTCAGACATTGGTGCTCACTTACTGATCCCTTTCAAGGCTTGACTAATCTCATAGCTGGGCCACAAAAAATCATTGCTGGATCGTTCATGTGGCCCTAAAACTGTTTCCATTGTCACAATGAACAGACATTTATTTGTCAAGTTAACAGTTAGCAACAACGGATGGGTTACTACTGACATTTACAGAAAAACCCCCTCTGTCAATAGTTATCTTAGAGCAAATTCGTCCCATCCGCCCCATACCATCAAAGGGATCCCAAGGGGCCAGTTTATACGGGCGCGACGGATCTGATTAAGTGATGATCTATATGACAGACAGGCTGGTGACATGATTAAGAGATTCCATGCGAGGGGATGCAATAAAAATGATCTTATGAGAGATTATGGGGCAGTTAGAGAAATGGACAGACGGTCCTTATTAGTGACCAAACGAGAAAGAGTGGATACTAAGGATGAAACCAGAGGAGAGACTAGATTTATATCTCGATACAATAAACAGTGGTCAGCAATGAGGTCCGTTCTGTCCAAACACTGGCAGATTTTGATGACAGATGATAAGTTAAGACAGCTTTTACCGACAACTCCCTTGGTTACGTCTAGAAGATCTCCCAATTTGAGGGATTTACTAGTAAGGCGCCATTATGTATCCCCTAGACAGCCATACATTTTTGGATCTAAAGGTCCCCCTTGGGGCAATAGAGCTTGCGGCAGATGTGGGGCCTGTGTGGTCATGCACACAAGCAAAGAATTTGAGAACTGGAATTGCACACGGAAATATCGGATTGTCCACACCATCAATTGCATGACTGCGGGTGTGGTCTATCATGCGCAGTGTCCTTGCAATAAAACCTATATTGGCATGACCACTCGCGAGTTGAGACTGCATGTGATGGAGAACATCCGTGACATCAAAAAGGCCTCCGAGGATGGCTGGATGGACCAACCTGGTATGAGGGGAAAACCGGTGGCCAGGCATTTCAGAGAGGTCCATCAGTCCAACTGGAGACTCCTCAAAGTTAAGGGGATTGACAGAATCTATTTGGGTAATAGAGGTGGATATGCCATGAATGCCCTATTACGAAAGGAGACCCGGTGGATAGTAGAGTTGGACACCATGTCACCAAAGGGATTAAATGAGTATTTGAGTTTTTCATCATCTTTGTAAGGTTTTAATTTTTGTTTTTATTCCTATTTACCTGTTTTAGATGTCCTCTATTGCATTGAACCGATTGAGATACTTGATGTGATCTGCGGAGAAGTTATAAAGACAAGGACATGAACCATCTAAATATGTAATGAAGATCGAAGCCTGGATTTTTTTGAATTTTTGTTATTATTATTCATCTTCTGTGTGATCATGGATCAATAAGATGTTGTCCCAGTGGAACGATGGTGCATTAAGGGGGTCTTGGTGTATAAGGATGGGGCACTTTAGGGGGGGGTAGGTGTTTTGGGTTATGTTTTTTTTTTATATTGGAACAGGGTGACCACATAGAGGTCATTTACACTAACATGATTGCCCATATTGGCGATCATCCTACCATGGTTCATCACTATTAGGGCACTTTAACCCAGGGGGTAAGGGGGATAGGGGTGTGTGTGTATGTGTGTGCATGTGTGACAGGGGGGAGGGAAGGGGAGGGGTGGCAGGTCCAGGTGGATACTGTGTGGTTTGAGGTTTCACTGCGTACGACACAATTGGGGGGGGATGTCTTGTTTTGGAAGGTCACCATGTCACTAGGCAAGTAATCTAATTTTCATACATAGTTTTGCATACTTTTTTAGTTGACACTATTGGCATCACTTAAGGACAGTACTATATAGTAATTGGTACACTGATTGGAAATGGATGTATATATAAAAGGTTTATGTGGTTAATACAATAATAGTGTGTATCACAGCATTTTATTGTTTGGGCACATTTATCCCTTAGTTTATAAAATCGTTCACAATTGCACATAATTATAGAGGGGGATGTTACCAGTGGGAAGACACAACATTGGTTATATAAGATATAGATATGGGCCTATTGCAATGAGAATAAAACATAGTTGATGTTTATGAACGTGCTGTATAGTGCCAAAACTGCAGCTAGAGATCATGACTAATATGATAAGTGATGGGCACTTTGTAGTTTGCATGTGATGTGAAGTATTGTATTTTGATGTAGTTTAGTGGAGATGTGCATGTATATATATATGGATAATTTTTGATATACCATCCTGTACTGAAAATGTTTTATAATTTTTGTATATGTGCTTGTGGATTTGATTTTTGTCATATACAGTGACCCCCCGACCTACGATTACCCCGACATATGATCAAATCGACATACGATGGCCTCTAAGTGCTATCCGGCAGCGCAAAATGCTTAAGCTCCTGCCGGATAGCAGCTTAATGTTCCCCATGTGGTGCGGTAAATATTATTCCACGATGCTCCGGGGTGCCCTCCGGGTTCAGTGCTGGTCTTCCGGAGTCTTCTCGGCCCTCTCCGATGACGTCAATACGCTGCTGCGCACGTCATCCAATAGGAATGGCGTATGCAGCGGCGTAAGGAAGTCGCTACGCAGGCCCAGTAAGGCCTTGCGGAAGACAGCGGAGGACCGGAGAAGACAGCAGAGGACCTGAGAAGACAGTGAAGGACCGGAGATGACCAGGAGAGCCCAGCGGAGGCCCGGGGTCACCATCGGAAGCGGCGGGGACAGGTGAGTACAGCTTCCTATACTTTACATTGCACGAATCTCTCAACATACGATGGATTCGGCAAACGATGGCTCGTTTGGAACGAATTACCATCGTATGTTGAGGGACCACTGTAGTGCAAAACTGTTCATTTTTATGTATTGCGTTACATATTGCCCTATTCAATTGTTGATTGATATATAATTTTTGGTCACTCAGTTATATAGACACCTATCCAGCTTCTTAGAATGGTAATATTATAATGGTTTATGCATTTTGGAACTTACCCGCTTTTCAGTTTGTTTGATATTTCTATTATATGTCTGAATATCCCCCTGCCCGTGGTGTTCGACTCCCATGCATGCGCCATTATATGGCGGGTGGATATAAAAGAGGACGCCTATTACATTACTCTCCACCTCCTGAAGAAGTTCACGAAACACGTGTCGAGGCGGTGTGGGGAGCAGTGTACCTGGCCTATCCAGCATGACTCATTCAGGTGATAATACTCTGTGACCATATTATTTCTTTATTTACATGTCAGAACTGTGAAATTGCTTTTCTTGCTAGGATTGTTGCTGGCACTGCTTCCACTTTGTTTGGGGTGCATGTATTTTAAGGGTGGGTTATTTTAATGGTTGGGAGTTTTTGTCATGTTGCATGGACTTAATAAAGATTGTTTTTTGATATTTGGATACTGGAATTTGTGCAGTTATCATGGTCTTATGTGGAATTTGGAGTATTTCAGCCAAAAGATCATCTATAGTCCATGCTGTGAGGGCATCATGCTTCAAGTTCTGTCTCCAAGAAGGAATATATACTGGCCAGAGGAGGAGAAATCTGAACAAGCACCTCTCTGTGTACACTAATCTCAGTGACCTACGGTTGAAGTTAGTGTTGTGTGACTCAACATGTCACAAATATTCTTCATCATCCAGCTTCACACTTTGAAGAACAGCCTATTTGAAAAATGCATTGTTGGGCTCAAATTTACCAGGACATTTAATGTCATCATGTGCCTGAGGAAGTGCCAGTAGGCTTGAAACAGTTGTTGCCCCTGTGAACTTACTCCCCCACTGTTGTCCAATCCCACTCCCCTACCAAACCTTCCCTTATTGTGGCTTGTGTACAATTGCCATGAAAATAAAAAAGCTTGGTTGAAGAAGCTACCATTGTGAGCGCTATGTTCTTTTGCTCTTCTTAGGTGATGTTTTAATCACCAATCTGCATTGGTCAAGATGAACTTTAAATTGTAAAGCATATGTTGGATTGATCAGATAATTGACTTGGGTTTGTGGGAGCGGCTAGGATAGGGGAATTTATCATTGGTTTTACCCTTGTTTTGTGGTGTATATTTGTTGTGCAGTTTGTTTCAGATGCTGTTTAGAGACTTTTTATTGTGACTTTTGCTTTAGAAGTTTTTTTTTAACCTCTTAAGGACTTAGGGCGTACCTGTACGCCCTAAGCCCAGTCCCAGTGTGAAAAACAGGGTCACGCCGTGACCCCACATCACACCGGGTCGGTCCCAGCTGCTAATCATAGCCGGGACCCTGGGCTAACAGCGCGCAGCATCGATCGTTGTGCCGCGCGCTGTTAACCCTTCAGACGCGGCGATCAAAGTTGACTGCCGCGTCTGAAAACGAAAATAAACGGTTCCCTGCAGCTCAGTCAAGCTGATCGGGACATTGCGATAAAATCCGATCAGCTGGGACGCAGACGGAGGTCTCCTTACCTCTCTCCGCGGCGTCCGATCGTCGATTGATTGCTCCAAGCCTGAGCTACAGGCTTGAGCAATCAAGCCCCTATCTGACTGATCCGTGCAAAGCTATGGCTTTGCAGGGATCAGCATGGGAGATCAGTGTGTGCAGTGTTATAGGTCCCTATGGGAGCTATAACACTGCAAAAAAAAAAAAGTGAAAAAAAAGTTAACAAAGGTCATTTAACCCCTTCCCTATTATAAGTTTGAATCACCCCCCTTTTCCCATAAAAAAACTGTGTAAATAAAAATAAACATATGTGGTATCGCTGCGTGCGTAAATGTCCGAACTATAAAAATATATTGTTAATTAAATTGCACGGTCAATGGCGTGCGCGCAAAAAAATTCCAAAGTCCAAAATAGTGTATTTTTGGTCACTTTTTATATAATGAAAAAATGAATAAAAAGCGATCAAAAAATCCGATCAATACAAAAATGGTATTGATACAAACTTCAGAACACGGTGCAAAAAATGAGTCCTCATACCGGCCCGTACGCAGAAAAATAAAAAGTTATAGGGGTTAGAAGATGAGAATTTTTAACATATACATTTTCCTGCATGCAGTTATGACATTTTTCCGAAGTACGACAATATCCAACCTATATAAGTAGGGTATCATTTTAACTGTATGGACCTACAGAATAAAGATAAGGTGCTATTTTTACCGAAAAATGCACTGCGTAGAAAGGAAAGCCCCCAAAAGTTACAAAATGAAATTTTTTCTTCAATTTTGTTGCACAATGATTTTTTTTCCGTTTCGCCGTGGATGTTTTGGTAAAATGACTAATGTCACTGCAAAGTAGAATTGGTGGCACAAAAAATAAGCCATCATATGGATTTTTAGGTGCAAAATTGAAAGCGTTATGATTTTTACAAGGTCATGAGGAAAAATTAAAAAGCAAAAACGGAAAAACGCTGAGTCCTTAAGGGGTTAAAAACAACATACTAAGTGGTTTTACTTGATATCATGCAGTGGTCAGGAAGTTATAATGTGCAACTTTTCAGTTTGCCGCATCTTTTGTCACAACCGCGCTAACTTAAGCTCAAATCTATACCAGCTCTGACTTGGCTTACAAAACAGCATTATTAAAAAGTCACACATTTTATTGCACGGGATTAACTCCTTAAGGACATGTGTTTTTTTTTCCACTTTTGTTTTTTCCTCTACGTCTTCTAAAAGTCAATATAAAAGTCAAAAATATTTGTTGAAAGAACTTGAAAAATAATAAGCAATTTAGCAACTTTTGGTGGCTTCCGTTTCTACGCAGTGCACTTTTCGGTACATATTATATCTAATCTGTAGGTCCATACGATTAGTGATACCCAACTTATATAGGTTTTGTTTTATTTTACTACTTTAAAAAAAAATTAAAAAATTTGTATCTTTATAATTTTCCTCTTCTGACCCCTATAACTGTTAGTTTTTTTTTGTGTAGGTGGGGACATATGAGGGCTCATTTTTTGCGCCATGGTCTGTAGCAACCAAAAATACGCAATCCTTGATTTGACTGGCATTTTTTTATGTTTATGCCATGGACCATGTGGTTAAATTAACATTATATTTTAATAGTTCGGACATTTACACATGTGGTGATACCATGTATGTTTACATTTATTTTTGTTTACACATTTTTTTTTAAAAGGGGAAAAGGGGGTGATTCAAAATGTTATTAGGGAAGGGGTTTATTAACTTTTTTAAAAACTTTATTTAACATTT
Source organism: Hyla sarda (assembly GCF_029499605.1). Classification (NCBI taxonomy): domain Eukaryota; kingdom Metazoa; phylum Chordata; class Amphibia; order Anura; family Hylidae; genus Hyla; species Hyla sarda. The sequence goes on from NC_079192.1 coordinate 157,777,052, forward strand.
TTTAGCCCCCTTAGAGGACTGCCAGATGCAATTTTCAGATTACATACACTGATCAATGCTTCTCCATAGGAGAGTATTGATCAGTATTATCGGTGCTCGATTGCTACAGCCTGCAATGGCTGGCTGTAGTATTAGAGCACTGATCAGATGCTATTGAAGTAGGTTAGAGACTTCTCTCTGTCCATACAGCTGATCGGGACATCACGATTTTCCCATGATGATCCCGATCAGCTACCCTGAGCTACCTGCAGTAGTTTTCGGCTTTTTAGATGCTGTAATCAACTTTGATCGTGGTGTCTAAAGGATTAATTCTGAACATCGGCCTGATCTGCGATGTCCAGCATTAGCCAAGGGTCCTCATTGCTGATAGCAGCTGGGGCCATGCGAGTATTATGCAAACTCAGCTCCTGAGCTTGCTTCATACCCTGCTGCTGCGTGTTTTATAAACTGCGTTTTGCAGCAAGTGGTTAAAAGTTGCACAAAAAAGGGCACCATATAAAGTAGAGTACTGAAGTAAGAAATGTGATCAGCACCAGATTTATCACATACCCTGCACCATGTAATAAATTTAGTGCAGGTACAATTTCCTCCACACATATTAATGGGGTAAAATGGCATTCACCTACACCACTCAAGATTATATTAGATATAGGTAGTATATTCTTACCACTAAAAGAAATAAGTAAACCTAATAGATCTTTTGTAAGTCAATGTGATTCATTAGTTTCCTGTAAAGATCCTTTAAAATTATAAGGAACAGAATGTGATGAAAAATCATAAAAAAGGCTGTATTTGAAACATGAAACAACGTCATTATGACAACAACCAGACAGCTTGAAGTTGTCAAGCAACTAGCATTTATCTTTAGGTAAAGTTGCATTTTGTTCCTTTATATGTTGTTCTAATTTTCAGAATAGATTTCCTTTCACCAAAAAAACCTTTCAGTGCAAATAATGTCTGGGTTCATTTCCTTCAAAATTCCCGAAGGTTTCTTATGACATACAACATTATGGTTTACTTTTTTACTGACACCTGATGCAAAGGAAGGGGATTAGAATTACGATTCGACTATGTAATTTTTTCTGCAACATATCAGCTTAATACATGAGAATATTTATGGAATAGTATTAACCCTTTCTCACTATAATTTAATTTTCTTACTACAAGTAACCTATTCTTATATAATAGTATTAACCAGCTTGATTTGTTGAACTTGAAATGTAATAAGGGATATTAAAATAATGATTGGTAAGGTCCCTCTGAACTTCATCATTTTTAGATATTTATTATCTGGTAAAATAACATTTTGCCCTCTCTTTAAACCAGGGCTTCTGTAAGGTTTGTTACTTGGACCTCACCATAAACAAATACTACCATGAAGAACTAGATACCACCACAATGTACCTATATTAACCACAGCAACCCCAACCAAATACCACCGTACTGCACCCATAATACCCCTAGTAGCACCAAATACCGTAGTACAGTTCAACATACCTCTCCAGCAAAGTTAAATACCAGTGCAGCATATCTTACCTCTCCAGCAGTGCCACACAACTTCCACAATTCTGCACAAATTACCTCTCTAGAAACACTGAACATATACATGGTGCAGCTCAAACTGCCTACCCAGAAATACCAAATTCCATAGTTCACCACAATATACCCCCATAACCACTGAAGGGGTCTTCTCATTTTAAAAATCTTTGTTGCATTGTATGATACATAAGATGACTGGCAAGTCTGGAGGTCAGTGCACAGTTGTGAACATTCAGTGGTGTAAGCAGTGATACAGAGTGATAAAGTATTCAGTAATGCTTTTTTAACTTACTATTCATATCCCTTAAACTTAAGAGTTATGTTAAGTAAAATGTTAAGAACTGGGTCTCTTGGGAGTTTGTTTGACCCTTTAGGTTGTTTGGTTATTGAAGTCCCAGGTAATACAAACATAAACACACTTCAACTTAAAACCCTCCACAGAAGCACCAAATAAGTACCACAGTGTGGCACTTAATGCCTGTCTAAACATGCCACACCACACTGCAGCACCACTGGCAGCAGGATTGTCCCCCCATTTGACCCCTTCCTCACTGGCAGCTTTATTGTCCCCTTACCACTTCTTAGCCTTTGGGCAACTGCAGCTTAGTCCCCCTAACAATCTTTTCCTCCAATATGAGCTACATTCCCTTGCTCCCCCCCCCCCCCCCCCCCCCGCTGGCAGGAGCATGTGCATTCTACCACTCCCCCCCCCCTTTTGCAATAGCATTCAATCCCATCTTATGCCTCTCCGACTGGCAGTAGCATTCTTCCCTAAACAACTTTCTACACTGGAAGCAAAACTCTCAACGTCCATCCTTCGAAGACTGGAAGGGCCACAGGTGGTGCGGGGAAGTATGCTCCAGGTTTCTCTCTTACCTCATCTGCAGCTCATTTGTAGTTAGCACACTCATATTGAATTCTTCATGTGTACTAGTGGTCATGTGACCATTATGTAATTTCAGGTCCCCCACTCCTTCCACATATGGAGACTGCACAATACAGGGCTTGCATTTCTGTTGCATTTCTGTTTTAAGTAAATGCCAAACACTAGAAGGGAGCCATATCTCAGCAATGGTATTGGTCTTTGTAATTTATAAATGTTTACTTTATTTTTTATAGTAAAGTTGATTTTAATACTTATGTATAATATAAACGAGAGTTTATGGACAGTTATCATCTGCAATTTAAAGGAGTACTCCGGGATGTAAAAATTGTGTTTCATAGTGTCAGCAGTTAAAAAAAAAAAAAAAAGAATACATACCCACTGCCTCTGGTAACCCGCTCCAATCTCCACTGCGATCCTCTGCCGGGGGTTGGTGAGCCATACTACACTCAGCCAATCACTGGCTGCAGCGAAGTCCCACCCGCCTTTTTTTTTTTTTACTGCCGGCAGCATGAAACACAGTTTTTACATCCCGGAGTACTCCTTTAAAGTGTACCTGTAATATTTTCTAACTTACCTGTATTATAAATTTTTCCCCACTCTGTGCCACTTGTAGCCACACAGTACCCTATACCTGTAAAGTTAACATGTACATTCTTTGTAACCGAAAGAATTAATCCCACATAAATTCCCACTTTAGGGTGTATTTGAACACACAGGATCCACTGCGGATTTGAAGTTGTAAAATCTGCATTTGGGGATCCACCATTTTTTGACTGCGTTGTGAAATCCACAACTGCGAACTTTACAACTGTAGATCCGCAATGGTGGATCCATTGTGTGTAAATAGACCCTTAAAGAACTTCTTCAACTTAGTTCTCCCTCAGTTTCCAATTATTTTTCATTTGGGAATGCTTATGAAGTTTTTGTATTTGTTTTGAACTGGCATCAAGATTTGAAAAAGAGTGTCATGACCACTTTAACAGACTAACTTGAACCCCTTAGTGAAGGGGTTAGACCATGAACAATGATCATCTCTTATCCACAGGGTAGATGATAAATTATAATTGCTGAAGGTCCAACTCCTGAAAAACCCACCAATTATAACAACAGAGAATCATGATGGATCAGTCGAGCCTATGTGCTAACAATTCATTAAATTCTTTTGGATTGACAGAGATAGCTGAGCACTGTACTGAGCTTCTTTTCAGCAGTAGCATAAACTTTAACTGGAGTGTCAGTGAGAATGCTTGGCAAACAATGTATCACCATTCTTGTGGTCCTGGTGGTCCCAGAAGTCAAATTCCCATGGATCATACAATTGGATAGTTGATAAACGTTAGACATAATATGAGAAAAACATATGTATAAGACTATTTTATTAAGCCCTTTACACAAACTGGCATTTATGTTTATTATTAACAGAAGCTAAATTCTGCATTATAGCATACAAGATGATTGCCTGATTACCAGTAGTAGGGATGGTGACCTAATGTGCTAGTGGTCTGGTGTGTAGTAAATCATATCCTTGGTTTTTAACAACCTAAAGAACCTCAACCAACAGTGATCATGATATTGACAAAAGGAGGGGCTCACCCCTAAAAAGTTACTATCCACCCGACATTGTGATGATTATTGACAGCTGTCAGGTTATGTGCTGACTTTCATCTGGCTGATGCATCTCCTTAGATTCCACCACTTTAATGATTCCTATAGGTAAGTGTAATATGTGAGATTTGTACCTATAAAGAATTTATCCTTTTTATATGAATGTTTATGATACAAATACCCCTTTAACACTTTTCTCAAAGAAAACAAGACTCTAAATAGCTGTAGTCTGCCCCTGGTACTAAATTTGCTTCTGTCCTTAGGTGGTTAGCAATATCTATTCATCACAAAATGGATAATATAAATAACTATTAAAAATGTTTTTTAAAATATGAACTAAGGTAGACAGTCATATAACTAGAACAGAAATATTCCACAGTCTAATTTAAGATTAATCTTACTACACCAAGATATTCTTTGCACTGTATTTTCAGTGGAATTACCTGATGGGCTTAGAGGGTAAAGAACATCAAGAAGGACATCTTAAATTTAAAGCTAATTAAAACATTTACTACACTTTTTTATTAAAAGTCTTAGAAATGGTTGCCGCTGCTTAGTCTTCTGTTTCTTATTTTGCAGCTCAATGTGAAAACCATGTTTCCTAACCACAAGACTAAGGATAAAAGTATTTTTCAATATGCTAATTTATATAATATATATATATATATATATATATATATATATATACATACATTGACTATTTAGAAAATTACAGGCACTTAAAGGGGTACTCTGGTGCTAAGACATCTTATCCCCTATCCAAAGGATTCCACGTCCCCTCCCATAGGCTTGCATTGAGGGGGCGGAGTGTGACATCACACGGGAGCGGAGCCGTGATGTCACAATACTCCGGCCCCGTAATCGGTAGTCATCAGACCCGAAGCGAACATGCTCCAGGGGCTGATGGTAACGGGGTGATGCGTGAAAGATCATGGGGGTCCCCAATGGTGGGACCCCCGCGATAAAGCATCTTATCCCCTATCCTTAGGATAGGGGATAAGATGTCTTAGTGCCGGAGTACCCCTTTAAGCCAAACCTACATTGTACATACCTGTATATTATAATGTGGTGCCCTGGTCCACTGCTTATATAATGTGGTGCCTTGATGCATTGTTTATTAGCAATTCTTTGTGTATTTTTTATTTTTTTTGCTGTGCTCTGCTAGGTCACATTATACTCATGGGACTGAAAGAAGAGTTCATACTACGACCCAGAAAATAACCCGTTTAGTCAGAGACCTGCTGTCCAAGGTGCTGAAATTTCTATATCTACATAAGTTGACATTTCTAGTACTGTCAATGTGTTATGTTTATCAAGAGTAATTAACCAGTATACAAGTAATTCACAATGTATCAATTACTAAAGCAAATTCTTTGTAATTTTTTTTTTTTATATTATACATATAGTAACACAAAAATAGTGGCAATGGCATGGTTTATAATAATACATGTACAGTAAATGAAAATTGTCATAAAAATAGTTTCTGATGTGAGAACCTGATGATTATAAAGAGATCAATGGTGCAGCCTGACTCATTGATGTATAATACTCACACTCTTTTTTTTATAAAGAAGCCCAGCAGATTCAGTATATATATCATACAGTTCTGTATCACAGCTGCTTCAAAAATATAATACACACCACAGATGCTGCAGACTTTGTAAAAAAAAATTTCAAAGAGTGAGAACATTTCATATTAATAAGTTTTGGGCAAATCTTCAATAAGGTTCTGAACCAGCTAAGATGTAAATTATAAGAAATAATGAATCCTCCTACTGGGTGTGGAACCTTGTCAGAGACAGCGCTTTTCTCATAAAGTATGTTATCTATCATATTATACATCTTTGTATGGTTTTATTTTGTGTTTGTATTTGATCTCATCACTACAATATAGGACTCATTGATATTAAAGAGGAAATTGCTTTTTGTAGAATTTTAGTTTTAGATAGTCAATGTTTATAAGCAGTAAGCTGCTGTGATGTTACCAGACTTTTGCCTAGGTCAGATGTTGTGATATCTTAAATGTGTTTCCATCAGGGATATTTTATAGTCTATGGAGTGTAAGACTCACCGCAGACGACAGGTACCAAGGGAGTAGTAGGTCCGTAGTTCCACTGTGGTCTGGAGAGGGTGATGTAGTGGATCCGCTGGACCTGTGTGGCAGATGACGCGGGCCGTGCCAGGGAGTGGAGTCTAAGGTGCCGCTGGTTTTCACCAGAGCCCGCCGCAAAGCGGGTTGGACTTGCTGTGGCAGGCGACACCCAGGTCACTACCCCTGGCACGACTCGACCACACAGGCGGCTGAGGTGATGCGTGGTACTGAAGGAATAGGAAGGACGTAGTCAGGCTGGCTAGAGGTCAGGGCAGGCGGCACAGGAGCGTAGTCAGTAGGATAGCAGAAGGTCAATAGGCTGGTGGCTAGAAACACGGTCGGGTCACGGATTGAAAAGGTCTGGTACACGGTAGAGGAACACTGGGACTGCTTTCTCTAAGGTGCAAGGCAAATAAAGATCCGGCAAGGGTACTGGGGAGGTGCTACAACTTATAATAATGGTTCAGGTGTAAAACTAATAACGGGCACACTGGCCTTTTAAATCTCAAAGCTCTGGCGCGCGTGCACACTAGGAGGCGGGGGCGCACGCATCAGAACTGAGAGACAGAGGCCGGGGACGGAGGTGAGTGACGGGCTGGGACTTGCATGCGGGTGCGTCCCGCGATGCGAATCCCAGCCCCGCCGGGAGCCAGCATTCGGGAGGCTCACATACCGGCCGGAGCGCTGTTTATAACAGTACCTTTGGTCTCCCCCTCTTCTTGTGGGACAAAAAATTTTTGAGGAGATTATGGTCCAAGATGTTCTCCTCGGGCTCCCAGGACCTCTCCTCAAGACCAAAGCCCCTCCAATCCACCAAAAAAATAAATTTCTGCCACGTACCATTTTAGAGGCCTGAATCTCTTTAACTTGAAAAATATCTGAGGAACCGGAGACAGGAGTTGTAGCAGAATTTTTTCTTTGAGAAAAACGGTTGATAACCAGAGGTTTGAGGAGAGAAACATGAAAAGAATTAGGAATACGTAAAGAAGGTGGCAAGCGGAGTTTGTATGAAACAGGATTGATCTTCTGTAAAACCTTGAAGGGACCCAGGAAACGAGGACCAAGCTTGTAACTTGGGATTTTAAACCGAATGTATTTAGAAGATAGCCAGACTTTATCACCAGGAGAGAAGGATGGAGGAGATCTTCTTTTTTTGTCTGCCTGAGTCTTCATTCGAGAGGATGCCAGAGATAAAGATTGCCGAGTCTGTCGCCAAATAGAGGAGAAATCTCTGACAAGTTCATCTACAGCAGGGAGACTGGAAGAGACTGGGACCGGAAGAGGAGACTTAGGATGATGACCAAAAACAATAAAAAACAGAGATGTCTTAGTGGACTCAGAGTCGTTCTGATTGATGGAAAATTCGGCCCAGGGAAGAAGATCTACCCAGTCGTCCTGACGGGCAGACACAAAATAGCGTAAATAAGTCTCCAAAATTTGATTTATCCTTTCCACCTGACCATTGGACTGGGGGTGGTAGACAGAGGAGAAATCCAAACTGATGCCAAGACAGGGCTCACCAGAATTTGGACACAAACTGCACTCCGCGGTCCGAGACAATGTTTTCTGGAAGACCATGAAGACGGAAGATGGGAAGTAAGAAGTGCTTGGCCAGTTGTGGAGCAGATGGGAGTCTGGGAAGAGGAATGAAATGAGCCGTTTTAGAAAACCGGTCTGCCACAACCCAGATGACTGTGTTATTGTGTGAAGATTGAAGGTCGGTAATAAAATCCATAGAAATGTGAGTCCATGGAATCTCAGGGATGGGCAACGGCTTCAAAAGTCCCGTGGGTCTCTGTCGGGAGGTCTTATTTCGAGCACAAGTGGTACAGGAACGCACAAATTCAGAGACATCGTGTTTCAGATGTGGCCACCAATAGTGTCGGGAGATTAGATGAAGTGTCTTGTGTATTCCAGGATGGCCAGCCAATAAGGAAGAATCACCCCAGTTTAAAACTTTGCGTCTCAATCTGACTGGTATGAAAGTTTTACCAGGAGGTTGCTGTAGAAGATCAGCAGGGGCTGCAAAAATCAGACGATCTGGAGGGATAATATGTCTTGGAGTAGGATCCAAACCCACAACGTCAGAAGATCTGGAGAGGGCATTCTTATTAGCTGGACGGAAATGAATGAGAAAATTAAAATGGGAGAAGAACAACGACCACCTTGCCTGACGTGGGTTCAAATGTTGGGCTGAGTGTAGGTACAGGAGGTTCTTGTGGTCAGAATAAATAATGATCGGATGAGGAGATCCTTCCAACAGGTGTCGCCACTCCTCTAAGGCGAGCTTTATAGCAAGCAATTCTCGATCTCCGATGGAGTAGTTTCTCTCCGCAGGCGAGAAGGTTTTAGAAAAGAACCCACAGGTCACGGTTTTACCCTTGGCACTTTTCTGTGTAAGAATGGTGCCTGCTCCGATGGAGGAAGCATCAACCTCCAAGGAAAAAGGTTTTCCCGGATACGGTCTTGATAGCACGGGAGCTGAAGCAAAAGCAGACTTTAAGCTGGAGAAAGCTTCCTCAGGGGACCACAACTTCGGGTTAGTGCCCTTCTTGGTGAGAGCGACGATGGGAGCAACCACAGAAGATAAATGTGGGATGAACTGGCGGTAATAGTTTGCAAATCCCAGGAAACGTTGAAAAGCCCGAAGACCGGTAGGACGGGGCCAATCTAAAACCGCAGACAATTTTATTGGATCCATTTGTAGTCCTTCATGAGAGACAATGGCCCTCATTTACTAAAGGAGAACCAAAGTTTTTTCTCGATTATTGCACCCAAAATTTGGTTGCATCCCGCGTGCGACCAAATCTGCGCCCAAAATTTAGGCGCACAACCTACATTTTCAAAAACACTCGGGGAGTTTAATGTAACCTACAAAACGGGCGTGGTTTACTCAAAAAAGGGCGTTAACCCGACAAAATGGAAAAATCACTCGGAGTAATTGTGAAATCACTCTGAAAAAAGTGTGATTTCTCAACTCTGAAAAACCGACAGCCCAGGGTTCGAGTAAAAATGGAAAAATTTAGTGTTTTTGAGGAAGGGACAGCTGATCATTGTGGTTCATGATTAAATTACTTGTTTTATACTTTAAAAGCATTTTTAACCCCTCAACGCTTTTATGAATAAATTATGTAATAGATTTTTTAAATTTATATATATATATATATATATATATATATATTTTTTTTTTTTTTTTTTTATATATATATATTTTTAAAAAACTTTTGGGTTGTTAACCCATTAACAATCCTGAATGTAAAGTTACATCCTTGTGCAGAGTAACTTTACTTTATTTATTTGGTTTAATTTTAATTTTTCCAGTGCAACACTTTTTATTCCCGTGCGACAGAATTTGATATTGTGCGACACAAAAAAAAACGACACATGCGACAGATTAGTAAATCACAAGGAAAAAAGACAAGTACACTGAAAAAAAAGCCTAACCGACACTCCAGTCTTTGTAAATGAGGGCCAATGTATCCTAGAAAAGGAAGACTGGATTTTTCAAAAAGGCATTTCTCCAGTTTGGCATAGAGATGATTCCTCCGTAGGCATCGTAGGACCAGACGAACATGAGTACGATGCTCTTCCAAGTTGGAAGAATAAATCAGTATGTCATCAAGATAAACGACTACACAGGTATAGAGAAGGTCCCAGAAGATATCATTGACAAATTCTTGGAAAACAGCTGGAGCATTGCAAAGGCCAAAAGGCATCACTAGGTACTCAAAATGTCCATCGCGGGGGTTGAAAGCCGTTTTCCATTCATCTCCCTCTCGAATTCGAATCAGGTTATAGGCACCTCGTAAATTCAGTTTGGAGAAAAAAGTTCCGAGATCAGAGGAAGAGGATAACTATTCTTGACTGTGATCTTGTTCAGACCTCTGTAATTTATACAAGGATGGAGGGATCCATCCTTCTTACTGACAAAGAAGAATCCGGCTCCAGCAGGCAACGAAGAATTCCGGATAAATCCTTTTTGGAGGTTCTCTTGGATGTACTCTTGCATGGCTGGAGTCTCTGGGATTGATAAAGGATAGATTCTACCCCGAGGTGGCATAGTCATAGTTACATAGTTAGTATGGTTGAAAAAAGACATACGTCCATCAAGTCCAACCAGGGGATTGAAGGGAAGGATGTAAGGGGATAAGGGAAAGGGATGTAGTTTTATAATTCTGCATAAGCATTAATGTTATTTTGTTCCAGGAATGTATCTAACCCTGCTTTAAAGCTGTTAATTGTTCCTGCTGTGACCAGTTCCTGAGGTAGACCGTTCCATAAATTCACAGTCCTCACGGTAAAGAAGGCGTGCCGCCCCTTTAGACTAAACCTTTTCTTCTCCAGACGGAGGGAGTGCCCCCTCGTCCTTTGGGGGGGTTTAACCTGGAACAGTTTTTCTCCATATTTTTTGTATGGGCCATTTATATACTTATATACGTTTATCATATCCCCCCTTAAACGTCTCTTCTCAAGACTAAACAATTGTAACTCCTTTAATCGCTCCTCATAGCTAAGATGTTCCATGCCCCATATTAGTTTAGTCGCGCGTCTCTGCACCCTTTCCAGCTCCACAGTGTCCCTTTTATGAACAGGCGACCAAAACTGAACAGCATATTCCAGGTGAGGCCGTACCAATGCTTTATAAAGGGGGAGTATTATGTCCCTGCCCCTCGAGTCCATGCCTCTTTTTATACATGACAATATCCTGCCGGCTTTGGAAGCAGCAGCCTGACATTGCATGCTATTCTGTAGTCTGTGATCTACAAGTACACCCAGATCCTTCTCTACCAGTGACTCTGACAGTTTAATCCCCCCTAAGACATACGATGCATGCAGGTTATTAGTACCCAGATGCATAACTTTACATTTATCCACATTGAACCTCATTTGCCAAGTGGATGCCCAGACACTTAGTCTATCCAAGTCATCATGTAACTTATGCACATCCTCTATAGACTGTACCGTGCTACAAAGCTTGGTGTCATCTGCAAAGATAGAAATAGAGCTGTTAATACCATCCTCTATATCATTGATAAATAAATTAAACAGCAGCGGGCCCAGTACTGAACCTTGGGGTACACCAGTAATAACCGGGGACCAATCAGAGTACGAATCATTGACCACCACTCTCTGGGTACGATCCATGAGCCAGTGTTCAATCCAGTTACAAACTAAAGTTTCCAAGCCCAAGGACCTTAACTTACCTGTCAGATGTCTGTGAGGGACAGTATCAAACGCTTTGGCAAAATCCAGAAACACTATATCCACAGCCATTCCTCTGTCAAGGCTTCTACTCACCTCTTCATAAAAGCAAATTAGATTGGTTTGACAACTTCTATCCTTAGTAAACCCATGCTGGCTATCACTTATAATACTATTATCCCCTATGTATTCCTGTATGTAATCCCTTATAAGTCCTTCAAACAATTTACCCACAATGCACGTTAGACTTACCGGTCTATAATTGCCTGGCGAAGACCTAGAGCCCTTCTTGAAGATTGGTACCACATTAGCCTTGCGCCAGTCCCTTGGCACAATACCAGACACCAGAGAATCTCTAAATATCATGAACAAGGGTACAGATATTACTGAACTTACCTCTCTAAGAACTCTTGGGTGTAGTCCATCCGGCCCTGGAGATTTGCTTACATTTACTTTACTTAACTTACCTTGTACCATCTCTACATTAAGCCAGTTCAGTACATTACATGATGTGTTACCAGCACTGACTTGTCCAATGTCAGCTCCTTCTTCCATAGTATATACAGAACTAAAGAACCCATTCAGTAGCTCCGCCTTCTCTTGATCGCCCGTGACAACCTCCCCATTATCATTATTAAGGGGTCCTACATGCTCTGTCCTTGGTTTTTTTGTATTTATATATCTAAAAAAATATTTAGGATTAGTTTTGCTTTCTTCGGCCACCTGTCTCTCATTTTGAATTTTTGCTGTTTTTATTACATTTTTACAGATTTTATTAAGCTCCTTGTACTGTTTAAATGTTATAGCTGACCCATCAGATTTGAATTTTTTGAAGGCTATTTTTTTGTTGTTTATTGCTCTTTTAACCTCATTTGTCAGCCATGTAGGATTTAGTTTTAATCGTTTATATTTGTTCCCCTTTGGTATATATTTAGCTGTATAGTTATTTAGAGTTGATTTAAAGATGTCCCATTTACCTTCTGCATCAGCATTTGAGAACACCTCCCCCCAGTCTATGTCCTGTAGTGCAGCCCTCAACCCAGGGAAGTTTGCCTTTTTAAAGTTATATGTTTTTGCTTTCCCCGTCTGTCTTTGTTTTCTACATTTTAAGTCAAAAGTAACTATATTGTGGTCGCTATTACCAAGGTTTTCCCTCACAGTTACATTACCAACCAGCTCTGCGTTGTTGGAAATGATCAGATCCAACAAGGCATCACTTCTTGTTGGGTCCTCCACAAACTGGCCCATAAAATTATCCTGCAATAAATTTAGGAATTGTCGCCCCTTTGTAGTTTTAGCCAACCCCGGACCCCAATCTATATCTGGATAGTTAAAATCTCCCATTATTACCACTGTACCTGCCCGGGCGGCCCTCTCTATTTGTTTATACAGCCGACCTTCTATCTCTTCAGTGATATTAGGGGGTCTGTAAATTACACCAAATATTATTTTTTCAGTATTTCCCTCCTTTTGTAATTCTACCCACAGTGATTCCACCTCCTCAGAATCATCACACACTATGGCATCGTTCACACTGACTTTCATACCACTTCTTACATACAGACAGACTCCACCACCTTTTCTGTTCATTCTATCCTTGCGAAACAATGTAAACCCCTGCAGATTGACAGCCCAGTCATGCGAGGAGTCCAGCCATGTCTCAGTGACCCCAACTATATCAATATGTTCCTCCAGTATCAAGGCCTCAAGCTCCCCCATTTTATTTGCTAGGCTTCTGGCATTTGTGAACATACACTTTACATTTCCATTAAGTTTTACACATATAGTCTCACTAATGGGATTTTCAGAGTTATTGGGGTTAATGCCATTTTTTGAGTTATAAGGGCTAATTGTACTATTTAAGTTATTGGGGCCAATGGGATTTTTTGAGTTATTGGGTCTAACGTTATTATTTAAGTTATTGGGGCTAATGGGATTTTTTGCGTTATTGCGTCTAACGTTGTTATTTAAGTTATTGGGGCTAACGGTATTTTTTGAGTTAATGGGGCTTATTGTAGTTATTGAGTTATTGGGGCTAATGGAATTTTTTGAATTATTGGGATTACAATTTTTCGGGCTACATTTATTTTTACAGCTGGTTTGTAACGCATGAATCTCCTTATCCACTGTTCTTAACCTCCCCCCACAGGACTCCTCTCCACCCGCCATTATGTCCTGACCCCTCTCTAACCTATCCATCCCACTGTCTGCTTTCTTTGCTTTATTATCCTCCCCCCACTCACCTAGTCCCAGGCAGTAAATCAATCGGGCAGTCGTAAGGATGATGTGGAGGCAAAATCTCGGCCTGTCTTTAGCAGAAGACATCAGAGAAATCTTGATAAGGTGTAGGTAGACCTGAAATTGCAGAAAGAATTTTAGGCTGGACCGACTCTAGACAATGATTATGGCAGCATTGCCCCCCAGCGAGTGACCTCTCCGGATTTCCAATCAAGCTGCGGGGAATGGAGTTGGAGCCAAGGAAGACCAAGTAGTATCTGAGAAGTACAATGTGGTAGCACAAAGAATTCAATCCTCTCCTTATGTGAGACCCCTACTTGCAGAAGGAGAGACTCCGTGCGATATAGTACTCTACAGTCCAGATTTTGTCCTGTGACAGAAGAGATGAACAAGGGCTTGGCAAGGCAACTCACTGGAAGGCGATGCTCATGCACGAGTGAGGCATCAATAAAATTGCCAGCAGAACCAGAGTCCAAAAATGCAGTAGCGAAGATAAAAGCCTAAGCAGAAATGTGGACTTGTACAGAAATATTCAAACGGGAAGAGACGGTGCACACACCCAGAGAAGTCCCTTCTACATGTCCTGAGTTCGGACGTTTGCCTGGATTCTGAGAACGGGCAGGACAGTCCTTGAGGAAATGTTCCGGACTGGCACAATATAGGCATAAATTCTTGCTGCAACGTCGGTAACTTTCCTCCTAGGTGAGGGGAGTATGATCCTTTGGCATAGCCTTTTCAGAAAGTCCAGTTTCTTTTAGGAGCTCCTCCTGTCTTTCAGACAAACGTACATCAATACGTGAGGCCAAATGGATCAGCTCACACAGGTTTGATCGAAGATCTCGAGCAGTAAGGGAGTCTTTTATTCCACTAGAAAGTCCTTTTTTAAATATAGCACAAAAGGCCTCGTTGTTCCATGCCAATTCAGAAGCAAGGATACGAAACTGGACTGCGTAGTCTCCCACAGAGGAAGTCCCTTGACTCTGATTAAGAAGTGCAGACTCGGCAGAGGAGACACATGCGGGTTCTTCAAAAACGCTGTTGAATTCAGCCAGGAATGCCGTTAAAGGTAATTGGATCGCAACGATCCCAGAGTGGAGTAGCCTAGGTCAGTGCCTTTCCAGACAAGAGGCTGTTTTCAAAAGCCACCATAGCACGCTACGTAGGCAACTGATCCGCCTTGAGCTCCAGGTGCAAGGAGCAGTGTGTCACAAAGCCCCTACATTGCTTAGGATCTCCGTCAAACTTTGTGGGAAGGGGAATATGAAGCTTAGATGCTGAGGGAGCTGCAGGAACTGATGGTGACTGCTGCTGCATCGTCAGAAGAAGCAGCGCCATGGTGGACAGTTGATTTAATTGCTGCGCCTGATGGGCCAACTGTTGCGACTGACGGACCACTTCAGAGGAGAGATCCGAATCCTCAGGCAGAGGTACCTCGGCGGGATCCATGGCCATGGCCGAATCTTACTGTAAGACTCACCGCAGATGGCAGGTACCAAGGGAGCAGTAGGTCAGTAGTTCCACGGTAGTCTGGAGAGGGTGATGTAGTGGATCCGCTGGACCTGTGTGGCAGATGACGCGGGCCGTGTCAGGAGGGGAGTCCAAGGTGCCACTGGTTTTCACCAGAGCCCGCCGCAAAGCGTGTTGGACTCGCTGCGGCAAGGGGACACCAAGGTCGCTACCACTGGCACGACTGGACCACACAGGTAGTCAGGCTGGCTAGAGGTCAGGGCAGGCGGCACAGGAACGTAGTCAGTAGGATAGCAGAAGGTCAATAGGCTGGCGGCTAGAAACACGGTCGGGTAACCGAATGCAAAGGTCTGGTACACGGTAGAGGAACACTGGGACTGCTTTCTCTAAGGTGCAAGGCAAACAAAGATCCGGCAAGGGTACTGGGGAGGTGCTACAACTTATAATAATGGTTCAGGTGTAAAACTAATTACGGGCGCACTGGCCCTTTAAATCTCAAAGCTCTGGCGCGCACGCGCACTAGGAGGTGGGGGCGCGCGCGTCGGAACTGAGAGACAGAGGCCGGGGACGGAGGTGAGTGATGGTCTGGGACTCGCATGCGGGCGCGTCCCGCGATGCGAATCCCAGCCCCGCCGGGAGCCGACATTCGGGGAGAGATGTGCTCGCACCCAGTATTTCCGGCTGGAGCGCTGTTTATAACACGGAGCATATCAGTTGGATTGGATGGCCGACTGGGAAGTGGTGCGTGCTACTGCATCTGGCAGTGGGTCTTAGGGCAGAGACCCTGTGCGATCTAAACTTTTGACATGTCTGGATGATATTTCTAATGTACGTATAAATCACCTTGTGCTGTGATCAGTTACATTATTTGTAACCATTCAAAAAAATTTCCTTTAAAGGGGTATTCCACTGCCCCAGCATTTGGAGCATTTTGTTCCGAATGCTGGCTGTGGGGGTCGTGAGGTCATGGTCATGCCCCCTCAATGCAAGTTTATGGGAGGGGGCGACGGCCCCTCCCAGAGACTTGCATTGAGGGGGTGTGGTGTGACATCATAAGAGGCGTGGCCATGATGTCATGACCTCTGACGCCTGCACCCAGCGTTTGGAACAAAATGTTTCAAACACTGGGGCAGTGGAGTACCCATGTATAATATGAAAGATTTTGTGAACATTAGATTTCACAATTGCATTATTTAGAGGATTGGGTTATTTTTTTATGATAAGAAAATATTTTTTTTCTATTTAGAGATTTATCCCATGGGCTAATGTCGGACTCAAAGGAGATTTCTAATAATAGACAATTATGGCATATTGAGTTCCCTAGCGGAGAGGATGAGGATGTAGGGGCACATTCCAGAACAGTGAATTCAACAATGAACAGCCATCAGGATTTTCTAAGACATTGGTAGAAATATGAAGTTTTGTAATCTCTACCACCAGACAGGATGTTTTACATAAGCATACCTTGCCTGTGAAGGAATTTGCCAGACTAAGTTAGTCTGGCATGCACGAATGCAGATCAACATCAATATACTATCCATAACCTGCACAAGGTAAATGTTGTAAGGCAGTAAATACATCATGGTTTAGGTCATTACAACGTTGTGTTCTCTTAACCCCTTAACGACGCAGGACGTAAATGTACGTCCTGGTGATGTGGTACTTAACGCACCAGGACGTACATTTACGTCCTGAGCATAAGCGCGGGCATTGGAGCGATGCAGGCATCATGCGCGGCAGGTCCCAGCTGTTGATCGCAGCCAGGGATCCGCCGGTAATGGCGGACACCCGCGATCCCACGGATGTCCGCCATTAACCCCTCAGATGCCGTGATCAATACAGATCACGGCATCTGCAGCATCGCGGTCACTTAACAGGATGATCGGATTGCCAGCAGTGCTGTCGCAGTGATCCGATCATCCTGCATGGCAGACGGAGGTCCCCTCACCTGGCTCCGCTGCCTTCCGGGAGTCTTCTGCTCTGATCTGCCTTCCCGCAGACCAGAGCAGAAGATGACCGATAATGCTGATCAGTGCTGTGTCCTATACATAGCACTGAACAGCATTAGCAATCGAATGGTTGCTATAAAAAGTCCCCTATTGGGACTATAAGAGTGTAAAAATAAAAGTAAAAAAAGTAAAAAAATAAAGTATAAAAAATGAGAAAACTCCCCTCCCCCAATAAAAATGTAAATTGTCCCATTTTCCCTATTTTACCCCAAAAAGTGTTAAAAAATATTTTATATACATATTTGGTATCGCCGCGTGCGTAAATATCCGAAATATTAAAATAAAATGTAAATGGTGAACGGTGGGAACGTAAAAAAAAAAAAAAAATCCAAAATAGCTGCTTTTTTTTTATAACATTTTATTCCCAAAAAAATTTATAAAAAATGTAATAAAAGTTTTGCATAAGCAAATATGGTATTAATAAAAAGTACAGATCACGCGCAAAAAATGAGCCTTCATACCACCGCTTATATGGAACCTTCCAAAATTTGCAAAATTGCGGCTTTCTTTTTAATTTCCCCACACAAATAGTATTTTTTTCGTTGCACCATACATTTTATGGTAAAGTGAGTGATGGGATTACAATGGACAACTGGTCGCGCAAAAAACAAGCCCTCATACTAGTCTGTGGATGAAAATATAAAAGAGTTATTATTTTTTGAAGGGGAGGAGGAAAAAACGAAAACGTAAAAATAAAATTGTCTTAGTCCTTAAGGTCCAAATGGGCTGAGTCCTTAAGGGGTTAAACTTGAGCAATTGTCACATTATTGTGGTAGTCACATTTGTTAATCTGGTGTGTCACTGATCTTCAGAACATGTACTAAATATGAATTGGTAGATTGCATACAATAGCTAAATTATGCTACTTTCTACAACTCATCAGTATGACAGTTTCATCCATAATTCAATAAATACGTAATGCTGATATGCAAAAATGCCCGTACAATATATCCCCCTATTTAAATGCTGCAAGATCCTGGATTATCCCAACCCATGCAACCCATTAGCATATACCAAAAATGGAAGATTACGGCAGAACGGCACAGCGGATCCGGTCATGGTAAGCATGAAACTGATCAGCGTTCCCAGCAATACTAGCCAGTACTGCAGGTTAGTGCGGGGGTAAGTAGCTGACAGTTTTTCTTTAAAAGAGCCAATGTACAGTCTGTATGAAAGTATTCATTCTGCTAAATATTACAGTCATATAGTTACCAAAAAATACAGCTATACAAAGGGCAATTACATCAACATACATATTACTATCTAACTTTAAGGCTGGGTTCACACTAGGGATCAACCGATTATCGGTTCGGCCGATATTAACGGGCAATAATCACGATTTTGGGCATTATCAGTATCGGCAATTACCTAACCGATAAGCCGATAATGCCCCGCCCCCCGCACCGCCCCCACCGCACCGCAACCGCCCCTCCACGACCCACCGCACCGCGTCGCACCCCCCACAGCACCGCCCTGGCCCCATTGCCTCCCCCATCCCCGGTTTTATAATTACCTGTTCCCGGGGCCCGGGTTCCAGGCTACTTCTGGCTCCTGCTGCGTCCTGCATTACGCTGTGCGCAATGACGAGTGATGTGATGTGACGTGATGCAACGTCACCGTCAGTGCGCACAGTGACAGCTCAGAAGGACGCCACCGGAGCCAGATGTAGAGTGGACCCCGGGCCCCGGGAACAGGTAATTATAAAACCGGGGATGGGGGAGGCAATGGGGCTGGGGCGGTGCGGTGGGGGGTGCGACGCGGTAGGGGGCGTGGAGCGGAGTGTTGCCGCCCTGGGGGGGGGGCGGTCGCGGTGATAGGACTCAGGACCCCCGGACAGGCAGGGGAGAGAAACGGGTGGCGGCGGCGGTCTATGGTACCGCAAAAGCCACTGCAGTTCATTGATTTAAAGCGCCCGCTTTAAATCAATGCACTGCAGCGGTGTCGCAGGGGGATAAATAGCCGATAACTTATACCGGAATATCGGTATAAGTTATCGCCTATCGGCCCTAACCTCCACCGATTATCGGTATCGGCCCTAAAAAAACAATATCGGTCGATCCCTAGTTCACACACCATAAAATCTACTGAAAAGTGGCTGTCCATGCCCTGTATGTGTGCTAAAAACAGTATTTGACCACCTTTGTGTCCCGGAAAAAATTATAGTGCCCCCTTGGTGCCACCACACAATAATAACGGCCACTACAGTAGGTCCTTACACAGTAAATCTTTCTCTTGGCACCAGCCTCTTTGGCACCCACTCAATAAATTTGCTCTGTTGGACTTCACCTTCCCCCATCAGTGGTTTTGCCCCCCTTGGATCCCATCTATGAATGTTGGCTGTACTCCTATTTGCTCTTAAAGTAGCAAAACAAAAAAACTTGTACTCACCTACCCTCATTCTCAGGATGTGCTCGTCCTGGGGCTTTTTTTTCTGTGCCATTCTCCTGGGACACATACCACACTAGACCTGCAGCCTATGAGGCTTTGGGAGCCAGCTGAGGACATCAATGTGACATCATTGTGGAGATGCTGACGTTTTCAACATGCTCTCCTGAACCTAATAGGCCGCAGGGCTAAATCAGCTGCTTATGATCGTATATAAAAGAGGTGGGAGCAAATGGCTCTGTGCCAGGGCTAAAGTCCTGCAGGAACGCGTGGGAACTGAGTTCCTGCACTTTTTCCAGAGCAGAAACACCGTTCCCATTAGCAGTAGTTCTGCAGGACTGGCACTTGAGTGGAAATCTTGGGTGAGTTACTACATTTTTTCCCCAGGACTTGACCCCTGCTCTGTGCTCCACCATAGATTTTATCTGTATCTACATTCTCAGGATGCTGATACAATTAATACTAGTGCTTGACTGGACCACCAGGCACACTAGTGCCATTAAAGTATGCTTTCAGGGAATATACTGAACATAGTTTATGAGTGCACCATGGATAGGCCTTTTTTTTTTTTTTTATTCATGCTGGTGTCATACCCGATATGATGTGAATAGTAAAATAGTGAATGGGGCCCAACACACACACACGACTGACTTTGCTAAAAATATGATAAAATATAGGAAGTACAAGCAGTTAGATTCCACCGTTCACTTTTCAGAGGCCTGGAAGGGCTTTGTATTCTGCTCCAGTTTTCCTATGGACCAGTTTTGAAACTCTCTCCAGTGTGTCCATCAAATGGTCACATAAAATATATAAAGCTCCTAAGTTTAAGTATTTCTATGTATGGGGGGATTTCTATGGCATGTTTTCTGGTCTACCATATATCTACACCAGAAATGTGTGCGTCATCATTTTTGAAGATTTCTGATATCTGCAGTTCTTAATAAATTTCAGGCATCTTACTGAAGCATCCTTTGGCATCTTAATAAATTACCCCCTGTGTCTTTAACAATATGAAATGACAGTAACTCTGTAAAAAAAAAAAAAAAAAAGCAAAACAACAGTAATTTCTTAGCCTTCAAGGCAGTTCTGCACATTTAAAGAAAGTAAGAGAATACATGATAAATGTCTAAAGTCTAAAAGCTATTAGCAATTCTTCAAGTATAAAGCTAGGAAATAGTTGCCCACGGTACATACAGTTTGCATCATAAAGGAGATTAATTGGTATTCTATCCACTTTTTCTTTTCTGCTAACAACATTTTAACTAGACCCATGTGGCCGAATTAATGTGTTAGTGCTTATTCACACTATTGAGCCTGTATTACCTGTTTTGTGCAAAGTTATACACACTCTGTGCACTGCCATATAGGCTTGTCTGACCTATATATTGTATATACAAGTCTGTATATCACTGTGGCAGGTCACCTGTGTGCTCAGTCGGCGCAGCACCCACATGACCCGCGGCAATGAATATTCATATTTAGCCAGTGGGCCCGCATCCAGTGCACAATTCACTGAAGATGGATGCTGATTTTCGGAGGGACAGATTAACCACTCATTAACCACTCATCGGTCTCCTGTTCCCCCACACTATAACCCAGTGTATTGGGTTTGGTGTGGGTGAACAGAGGACAGTTTTACTTCAACCAACAAAACATACCGTGATTTTGGAGGTTGAGACCCTAACCAAAGGCACAGATGTAAAACGGGGTGGGGAGAGGCATAGGGAGTTAGGTGGTTTGATTAATTAATGTAATATTGTAATTCATTCTTTATTCTGGATTGTATTAAAAAATCTATCTGGATTGTAAAAAACAACAGTGTCACTGATCTCATCAGTTCTATCTTGGAGAAGTTATTTGGCTTTGTATTACAGTATGTGTATGTGTAATATTATAGTATGTTTAATATTACCAGTAACTTCTTGTTGTGCATGTTACTGACTCACTAAATTATTAAATTCCTTGGTGTGCTATACCTTCTATAAAAAAAGAAGCTAAACAATGGCCAAGCAGCAAAAAGAGAAACTGAATTCATGGATAATAATGCATGAGCATGGTTTACAAAGTATAACACCATGGCAAAATAAGATCTACAATAAAAAGGGATGAAATGAATGTGAGATCTATATTCAGGCAGTGGACTATGATAAGATAAGACAAATATCAAGACTACACAAGGACTCAGGCATCGAGTTTAAAAGAACAGTAGCAGGCTCAGATAGATATTGGCCACAAACAGAACCTGTTAACCTTCAGTGTGTAAAGCCGCCCTTCTACAGTCCTGTCAGGTTGCTTGGAGCTCAATATAGCTTGAGTGATTGAAAAAGAGTAGTCAGACAAAGAACACAGAGACAATACACACATACAAGAGCACAGTGGAAGAATTCCCATAATCTACCTCAGTTTGATATTATACACTGTGTTTTACTGAAAAACATGATGGTTTTTGTGATGTTTTGCATAGCATTTTTACAGCATTGGTATTTTTTGTGGCCAAGTGTTAAGTTAAAGTCTATAGTAAAATCTAAATACCACTACATCAAAGCATTTTGGCTTGTGGTGTTTCGTTTATATTTTAATTGTCAGTGGCATCCCCCCCCCCCCCCCCCCCAATTGAGGCATGCTATGCATACGTGGGTTTAGTGGTGTTTTTCCTGTAAGTTTTTTTTTACAGGAAATGAAAAATGGTAGAAAAAATTAAACAAAGTCTAAGAACACACTCATCATTGCCGGCCAACAGGTAAACCAATATTCTGCACCAGAAATGGAACATATTGGTTTTTGGACTCCTCTTAGCCATTCCCTGAAAAATGAAATTCACTTGGGCAAGCCATGTTTTCTATCATTTGCAGTAGAATTATGGTATTCTGTATTTTAGATTTTTCCATAGATAGCTGTAGAACAGTGTAGCAATGAATCAATATATCTCCATTATGTTGGTCTCTCCTCCTATTATTAGTTCTTTTTTACTGGGGTTATTAAAATGTTTCCAAAACATATGCTGTGTACTTTGTTCTCCCATTGAATTGCTGCAACATTTAATCACTTCAATTGCTAAAATATATAACAAAGGTCTACAAGTGGAAGGGCCTGTAGGGAGATTTGTCAAAGTGCTCATTGTTTTCTTATTTTACCATTAGAGATAAGCAAATTTTAGAAAAATCTGATTTGGCTGATTGGCCGAATTTTCCGCAAAAAATTGGTTCGATCTAAATTTATTCGCTGCATCAATATTAAAAAAAGGCAATTTCTGGCATACAAAGAGGCTCAATAGGGGTGTAGAACACGTTGCCTTGTCGTAACATGCATAGGGAGTGTGCTGTGTTAGTGAAATAATACTGTTATTCAGTATGACATGCAGATTACAGGCATCGCTTTTAGAATAACTGCCGCAGAGCATCTGGATGTGGCAGATTTTTTTTGTAATTTTTATTTAATTTGAATTTATAAAAAAATTTTGATGACTCATTCTGGTGAGCATCGAGCTGGTGGTGTACAGCGAGGTGAGCTACCGCCTGTTCCAGCCCCTGCCTCTCAATGCACCCCCATACTCTGAGTGTCCACTTGAAAAGGGAGGGACTAAAGTACCAGCAACTTGGATAGGAGCACATTTAGCTTCTGTGCCATTAGATAAGTGGGCGTGTAATGCTAGAAGTGGCTGCAGTGAAAAAGCTTGTACTTGTATCTTAAGATCGAGATGGCGGTCCTCCGCCAGGGGAGATACCACCTGTTCCAGCCCCTGCCTCCCAGCGCCCCCCTGACTGTGAAATGTTTCATTTAATCAGTTATGATTCATTGTTATCGCTCCAAGCTGTTTCATTGGATTCTTGTGATAAGTCCACAGGTAATATGACGTTGACTACCATAGGCCCTCAGTCTTGAAAAGATTACATCGATTTTTTTTAGATTTAAATTTAAGATTTATATTAGATTTCCAAGTTTAATGTCCCGGTGTTTACTTTGAACTAATACTGTATGACCACTAAACCCAATCTAACAAGAAGTCACATGGAGGCACAATGACAGAGCCTAGAGGTGGCAGCAGCATGAGGAGACCATAATCTGGCAGAATCACACAGCCTGAAGTTGGCAGCAGCATGAGGAGACCATAGGGCCTCAAAATCACTAAGATTAAAAGATGAATATTAAAATTTAAAATGAAGATTTATGGTAGCTAGTGCTATCATAAAATTTTTTAGGTAACGTCCCAGGCCCAGCAGCATCAGTAAACCATATATTGGCTGAATGACACAGCCTGGAGCTTGCAGCAGCATGAGCAGACAATAGGGCTTCACTATCCCTAGGATTAAAAAATGAATTTTCAAATTTACATCGAAGATTTATGGTAGCTAGTACTACCATAATTTTTTTTAGGTAATATCCCAGGCCCAGCAGCATCAGTAAACCATATAGTGGCTGAATGACACAGCCTGGAGCTCGCGGCAGCATGAACAGACAATAGGGCTTCACAATCCCTAAGATTAAAAGATGAATTTTCAAATTTAAAGTAAAGATTTGCAGTAGCTAGTGCTACCATAGTTTTTTTTTAGGTAATGTCCCAGGCCCAGCAGCATCAGTAAACCATATAGTGGCTGAATGGCACAGCCTGGAATTGGTGGCAGCATGAGTAGAACATATAGTGGCTGAATGGCACAGCCTGGAATTGGCGGCAGCATGAGTAGAACATATAGTGGCTGAATGGCACAGCCTGGAGTTGGCGGCAGCATGAGTAGAACATATAGTGGTTGAATGGCATAGCCTGGAGTTGGCGGAAGCATGAGGAGACTATATGTTGGCAGAATGAGACAGCCTGGAGGTGGCAGCAGCAGCATCAGGCGTCCTGAAAATGACCTGGTGACAGAATGGTGCGGTTGGTGGCAATACCAGTACCCGCTAATGTGGTAAGGTGGGTGAAAAAAGGACTGATGCAGAGAAATGTTTATAACTGGGGAGCAGCGCCTTAAATCTGTTAGGCATTATCCATATTTTTGAAGTGTTGGTGTGGCACAATGGTCAATGTACTCTGATGCATCATGCATTGGTGGGTGGAAATCCTGGCTGATCCATGCCTGATTCATCTTCACAAATGTCAATCTCTCCACATTTTTCATGGACAGACAAGTTCTCCTGGGGATGACTATGGGACATGGTGGAGAATGAGGAGGCTGAGCTGCACACTGTCGTAGGACCAACGGCCTGAGATTGTGGAAGCAGAAGCGGCGTGATCTGTCCAAGTTGCTGTTGTGGCTGTGCAAGAACTACATTCACCCAATGGGCCATAAAGGACATGCTTTTCCTGACCATAGTTACAGCTCCACACGTCGGCGCTGCTGTGCACTTTGGTACACTTTGGTAGAGTGGGGTGGTGGGTGTTAATACCAGTACCCGGTGATGAAGGTGGGTGAAAGAAGGAGAACTTGGCATCATATGTGTGGCATCAGGCAGCTGGCAGAAGCAGAATAGTAGCTGAGGCAGGTATGCAGAAGAAAACGGTCTTTTTGTCAAAGTGTTGGTGTGCACAAGTAAGTATTGAGGATATGATTATGTAAAACTTAGCATTTTAACATTATTCTTAGAATAAAATATATGGACCCAAATTTTTTTTTATCTCAAAAAGGAAAGATGTGCAAAAAACACCATGTGCCACCAACACCACCAAGTATTTATGCGCTGCAGAGACCTCTAAAAGGTGGAAGGGAACAATGTATGATCCATTGTAACAGGTGGGGTAAAAACTTCCCCTGTAAGGCCCTACTCTCGCACTATTAATTCCCTTATTGACAAGTGTTACTCGTCCTAAAAATGGCAGCCCCACACAGGAATCTCTCCCTATTTCCACCTAAAAACACTGCCATTTCCCATGGTTTTTATTTGGAAATAGGGAGAGGTTCTTGTGTGGGGCTGCCCTTTTTAGGACGAGTAACACTTGCCAAGGTGGGAATTAATAGTGCGAGAGTAGGGCCTTACAGGGGAAGTTTTTACCCTACCTGTTACAATGGATCATATGTTGTTCCCTTTTAGAGGTTTTTGCATCACATAAATACTTGGTGGTGTTGGTGGCACATGGTGTTTTTTTCACAACTTTCCTTTTGTTAGATTTAAAAAACTAATTTGGGTCCATATATTTTATCCTAAGAAAAGTTAAGTTTTAGCTAATGCATATCCTCAATACTTACTTGTGGTCTAATGCAGAGGAATTTCTGAAACTGGGGATCAGCACCTTAATTATGTTTTGCAGTAACCATGGCAGCACAGTGAGAAAGCCTGGAGGTGGCAGCATTAGCATGAGGAGACCATATGGCGGCACAATGAGAGAGCCTGGAGGTGGCAGCATCAGAATGAGAAGACCATGGAGAAGCACAATGAGAGAGCCTGGAGGTGGCAGCATCAGCATGAGGAGACCATATGGAGGCACAATGAAAGAGCCTGGAGGTGGCAGCAGCATGAGGGCCATGCCTACTGAGGGTTGAGTCTGAGGAACCCACCGACTGTTGGCTGGGGGTGTAGGATGTCACTTGGGATGAAGTGGATGACCAAGTGAACCGTTCAATCACGGCTGCTGGGTTGCTGGTCGAGACACTATTGCTAGCTGACACCGGGAGCACAGACCTCTCGCTGTGACTCCTGCTGCCACACGCCCCTACTCTGCTGCAACCTCTGCCGGCGCCTGATGAATTTAAGCCTCTGCCACTCCTCTGTGCACGTCCTGGCACTTCTCTGCCTGACATACTTAGCGCATATATGAGGGGAGTACAATACGCTTAACTACGATTAAAACAGTATTTGTCTAGAACAGCAGCAGGTGTGTACTTTTGGCTGTCCTTTCCTAGTATCTAGGCCCTTGACTGATTAAAGGTAAAAAATAGTACACTACTTAGATGTAGGTAAAAGGTATGCACTTATGAGGGCAGAAAAATGCGCTACAGTATGCTTAAAAAACATATTGGAGTAAAACACAAGCCAGTGATTACTTTTGCCTCACCTTTCAAAGTATCTAGGCCCTTGACATATTAACATGTACAAAATAGTACACTACTTAGATGTAGGTATGTGGTATGCACTTATTTTTGCACAACAGCAGCAGTACGCAACAGTGCTGAAGCACACAGTCGCTGTGTACTAAACCCAAAATTGCACTCTCTCACAGACTAATAGGAATGGACTTCTGGGTATGTATTATACCATCTACAGACTAGTATAACCAGCAGACCATTTGTTGTGAAACAAAGAGGGCAGAAAATTGCGCTACAGTACGCTTAAAAAAGTATTGGAATAAAACACCAGCCTGTGATTACTTTTTCCTGGCCTTTCACAGTAATGTGTTATGTACTTATGAGGGCAGAAAAATGCGCTACAGTATGCTTAAAAAATATATTGGAGTAAAATACCAGCCAGTGATTACTTTTGTCTGGCCTTTCAAAGTATCTAGGCCCTTGACAGATTAACAGGTCAAAAAATTACACTACTTAGATGTACATATGTGGTATGCACTTATGAGGGCAGAAAAATTTTCTACAGTATGCTTGAAAAACTTATTTTTGAACACAAGCAGTACACAACAGTGCTGCAACACACAGTCGCTACGTACTAAACCCAAAATTGCACTCTTTCAAAGATGATTAGGAATGGACTGCTGGGTATTATACTGTCTATAGACTAGTATAATCAGCAGACCATTTGTTGTGGAACAAAGACACAGAGTTGAGCTGAAAAATTATTCCTACATCCTCTGCTAAGGTTTCTCAAGCTGAGCCAGCTTGTTCAAATGTATGAGGCAACACCTAGCTCTCTGCCCCTCTCTGTTACGCAATGCTGAAGAAAGTAACTGGGAGGTTATGGGCTGCAGTAAAAATTATTTTCATTGAAAAACACACTGCTTTCTGTCCACCAGAGTGTTGACATGACTAGGAGGTGAAGCGCTGCTGGAAAAAGCTTTTCTGTGTAACACATAAAGCGCTGACAGTCCTATCTCTCTGCAGTGAAAGGATGAAGTGACTAGCCGGAATATGGCTGCCGACTATATAGGGCTCTGACATCACAGGGGTGACTGGCTGCTGTTAGGCTGCATCCTGCATGTGATTCAGGGTCATCCCGCCTAACCTTGTTCCCACCTTCCCAGAGTTCCTTGCCCCATGTCCTCACATGTGGATCTGCCATTTTAGATGACCTGGAGCCTGGACCGCAGTAAATGGAGTTTAATTAAGCAGTTTGCGCGATAGAATCGCAGCGCTATTCGCATTCCTTGCAAATCTAATTTTTCATGAAATTCGTCACGAATTTGGATTCCTCATTTTCGATTTGCTTATCTCTATTTACCATATTTCCTTCTATTTGCACATAAATTTCAAATTTAAAAGTAAATGCATTGGTATAGTGTGTTGTCTTATTTAACATCTCCATAGAAGAAACATGGTTGGAGCTCTTACTATATGCAGCGTGCACTAATGTTTAGTATACAATAATGTATAATAATATAGCACTCCACAATCTAAACAAGTAATACATTTAAAAACCTGGCATAGGTAATTCTTAAAATATGATGCAAAAACATGCACTGTATATTTATACACACACACACACACACACACACACACACACACACACACTTAGTGGAGGGAACCTTTGCTGTGTATTGTACTATCATGCTTTGTGTGACTGTAATTTATTGTATGACTTGTAATGACTGAACGGAAAATAAAGCTCTTTCAATCAAAAAAAACGAAACAGCTGTCTGCAGATGGGTAGAAACTTCCCTTTTGGGGAGTAGTCTGGCTTGGTATAAAATCCTGATCAGCTTTTTATATTCCTTAACAGGAGCTCAGCTGATACCAGGGAACATTACCTGAAAAGGTGATGAAATGAGCTGCTTTGCATATTCCCCTATATATATATATATATATATATATATATATATATATATATATATATATACATATGTGTGTGTATGTGTTTAACCTGTTAAGGATCGTTGTGCCGCGTGCTATTAATTCATTTTGTATGCTGTTAAAAATAAATACTGGTATGAAAATCACAGAAGAATTGTGAGAAAACCGTCACACACAGGTACAGACAATATATTATTAACTACACTAACTTTACAGCCCCTGTAGCGTAGTCAAAAAAAATTGCTGGAATACCCCTTTAAGGCCCCATAACAAGGACACAAAAGAAGAGAAGAAACAGTAACTAAATTGAACAAGAGACATCTACATGAGATCTCAGACTGGTTAACTGAATTGCTTTCCTGCTTTTAGTGACAAAGATATCACATTAGATGAAAGGCTGCTTGAAAACCCCACAAGTAACACTTCCTCAATCTGTTGGTACTTTTCATGGCCAAGACACTGACAGACCAAGAGTCAAGTGATGATTTAAGATGCACAGATCTTGGCTGCAGATTCATAGCAGGCAGCAGAATGCTTGACTTTGACTGCCCATAGATATGGATTGTTTGCCAACAAATGATTTTCTAGTTAATGTTAAACGTGATCAGCTGACCAATTAGTGTAGATAACAGCGTTTTTATGTTTGAGGGATTTTTCTTACATTCTTATTTATTATTATTATTTTATTCTTGGTGTAATTTTCAAAATGCGAAAAAACATATTGTGGTATTTTTTTTTGCCATTTTCCAAAGGCTATGGGATATTTAAAATGTTCCAAAGACCAAATCATGCATTTTTTAACCCCTTAAGGACGCAGCCCTTTTTCACCTTAAGGACTGAGCCCTTTTTCGCAATTCTGACCACGTCGTTTTACGCATTAATAACTCTAAAACGCTTTTACAGAATATTCTGATTCTGAGATTGTTTTTTCGTGACATATTCTACTTTATTTTGGTGGTAAATTTTCGTCGTTACTTGCATCCTTTTTTGGTGAAAAATTCTAAAATTTCAGGAAAATTTTAAAAATGTTGCATTTTTCTAACTTTGAAGCTCTCTGCTTGTAAGGAAAATGGATATTCCAAATACATTTTATTTTTATTCACAAATACAATATGTTCACTTTATGTTGGCATCATAAAATGGACATATTTTTACTTTTTGAAAAAATTAGAGGGCTTCAAAGTAAAGCAGCAATTTTCAAAAATGTCATGAAAATTGCTAAATCTGAAGGGACAGATGTTGCAGAACTACAACTCCCAACATGCCTGGGCAGTCTAGGCATGCTGAGAGTTGTGGTTTGGCAACAT
The DNA here is from genome assembly GCF_029499605.1 of Hyla sarda. Classification (NCBI taxonomy): domain Eukaryota; kingdom Metazoa; phylum Chordata; class Amphibia; order Anura; family Hylidae; genus Hyla; species Hyla sarda. The sequence continues at coordinate 157,806,667 of NC_079192.1, forward strand.
CTGGAGGGCTACCATTTCGGCACCAAACTGTGACCCTCCAGATGTTGCAAAACTACAACTCCCAACATGCCCAGAAAGCCTTTGGCCTTCCCCTCCCCCACGTCATTTCCCTACCTGCGCCTGTCTCCAGCGACGATCTGCGGTCCCCAGGCATCGGCCTCCCTCTTCTCCCCCCGTTCTGCCCGACATCCAGGGGTGGGCAGAACGGGGGGTTGTCATGGCAACCCAATATCCTGCGCTGCTATTGGTCAGAATCAGTTCTGACCAATGGCAGGGGATAGGAGGAGATCGCAGCGCTGCGACCTCGCTCCTTTCCCTCAGGATGAGCGGGGCTGTCACCAGAGACCCGATCAGCCCGGAAGAGCAGAAAATCGCATGTCTGAATTGTCATGCAATTTTCTGCGATCGCCGACATGAGGGTGTCTGAGGACCCCCCTAGACGATGTGCCGGGATGCCTGCTGAATGATTTCAGCAGGCATCCCGGTCCGGTCCCCAACCGGCTAGCGGCGGGGACTGGAATTCCACAGGCGTATGCATACGCCCCACGTCCTTAAGGACTCGGGATGCAGGGCCTATGCATACGCCCGGCGTCCTGAAGAGGTTAAAAGACAAAAAAAAATAGGTGGTCTAGGAGACATCTACTTTTCATTGTATTCTTGTCCTGCTGTGATAATAAGATAGATAACTGCTTGTAATGTCTACAATACAGCAATTACCAGATTAAGAGGCCTCTAAAGAACCCAGGTATGGAGGAAGGTTTGCAATTCAGGGCTAGAAATGTAATAGCAGAATTTTGATAAAGGACATACTGTATCAAGGACCAGCTAATGTCAATGATGACCCTTTAGGAATATTTCATCATTGCGGATGTCTCAAGGTAGGTAGTAATATTGTTGATATTTCTTCAGCATTATTAACCTCTAGAGAGCCATAAAGATGACAGACCACCCCTCTAGCTTGGCTCCTTGTTGCAGCCACTGAGGCTTACTGGTGCCCTTGGCTCTCTGCATTTAGTTTATAGGCCAGACATCCCTTGTGATGTCATCACCTGCAACATCCTTTATACCATGTCTTTAACGGGTCATGGCAACCAAACTGATCACATTACCCACATTGCAGCCAACATCCCAAGTTGTCATAATCTGTCATATGATCAGCCATTTATTGCTGTATTATGACATTTGCTCTGTGATGTCACCACTCTTGAAAAGTTCACTTTCTGCACCAGTACCCTAAAAGGTATCTAGCAGCCCACGCCCATTACAACTCTGACATTACTGTTGATGTCACCTTGGTATTGGTGTAGGCCTCTGTGATTAGCATCATCAAACTTGGGGAGGTAGCTAGGGCATGTGTCCTGAATGCTGACTGCTGGGGGTAGTAAAAAGCCTCTTTCACTTGGCAAGATTGTTTTTAGATATAGGGTAAAGGCAATAAATTGACCTGTTGCCCAATGTGAAAAAGCCAAGCAATGGCTCTGCTTACAGGAGAAGCATTACTCTTCCAGCATTGGCTACCCCCTGTTGCTAGATGCAGTTGACCTTACTGCTTAGTTTATAGAGCAACCACCCCTTGAGACATTCTTTGGCCAGCCCCAGCACTCTGTGCTCTGCCTATCTGTAAGTACATGATGGTAATCCTTGAGTGCCTGCAGTGCTGGACGGCTATAACAAATAATAGAGACATCGTATATTGGCCCTTCATTTTAAGAGTGGAGTGTCGGTTTTTGTTTCTTTTTTGTGGTTTCAACCTTTTTTTTAACTTGGTATTTACTAATCTGTCGCACTTTTCCCGAGATTTTTAGTTGCAGGGGAAAATTATGTTGCATGGTAATTTCTGTTACATGGTTCTGTCGCGCTGTAATTTTTTGTTGCAGGGTTTTCTGTCACAATGTAAATTATGTTGCAGGGTTTATTTGACTTCTAATCATAAAACTTGGCAATACATGGTAGGACTACTCGTTTCTGAGGGTCTCCCTCCTTCCTCAGGTCTGAGTTACAGTGTATGGATACAGTACTTTATATATACATATTTCCATGAATACGTTAACCCATTAAACATTTAAAGTTTGTCGGGTCTGAATGCCATTGGAGGCTGAGTATGACGTCAGCCTCCAGGGTCTATTGGTGATGTATAGGAATGAATGGGCTAGATCTATAACATTGTGATTTTTTGCCCATTGAAATCAATGGGCCCATTGTGGTCTATGGAGATATTGCAGGAAGTGAATGGGAGACCCTGGTGTAGGTTCAATGCCAGGGTTGATATACAGTGACATGATTTTTTGAACCGCGGGAACTAGGTCAATTGGATACCACACATTACCTCCTGTTTCAATTAACCTAGTTGCCCATTTATGGTATCCAATTGACCTAGTTCCCACGGTTCAAACACTTTCTTAACTATCAATTGACCCATATATGTAAATTCTAATTAAAGTATGATCCCAACACTGTATTTCAACCCAGAAATTGAACCCACACAAGGGTCTCCCATCCACATTACTACCAGGATCCTGCTGTTTAGCTTTCTAACCCATTTGCCGTAGGATCTCCATAGACCACAATGGGCCCATTGATTTCAATGGGCAAAAAATCACAATGTTATAGATCTAGCCCATTCATGCCTATACACCACCAATAGACCCTGGAGGCTGACGTCGTACTCAGCCTCCAATGGCATTCAGACCCGGCAAACTTCAAATGTTTAATGGATTAATGTATTCATGGAAATATGTATATATAAAATACTGTATCCACTCACTGTAACTCGGACCTGAGGAAGGAGGGAGACACATATAGATAGATGTATTAAATAAGTATATATATTAGACATGTCCAATTAGTTTCGTAACAAATTGGTTTTTGTCAGAATTGTTCATATTTCTTGCATTTGGATTGATCCGAATGTATGAAATCTTTACATCCGAATGAATCCAAATTTGTAACTAAATGTACATGCCTACGAAATTGTGAAAAACAAATTTTATTTTGTTAAAACTAAATTATTTTTCATTTAGAAGCAGGGGACCATTATCGAGAGCGGGTGCACCGAAAAGAACTAGAGATGAGCAAACTTTTCAAAAATTTGATTCGGCTGATTCGCCGAATTTTCCGAAAAAGTTTGTTTCGATACGAATTTTTTAGCGGCAAATCTATATTAAAAAAGGCTATTTCTAGCCTACATACAGCCTCTATAGGGGTATAGAACACTTTGCTGTGTTCTATAACGCATATGGAGTGTGCTGGGTTAGTCAAATAATACTGTTATTCTGAATAACATGCAGATTACCGGCATCGCTTTTAGAATCACTGCCGCTCAGCAGCACAATGACAGAGCCTGGTGGTGGCATCAGTGTCAGGAGACCATATAGTGACTGAATGACAGCGTGGAGGTGTTGGCAGCATGAGGAGACCATTTAGTGGCTGAATGGCACAGCGTGGAGGTGTTGGCAGCATGAGGACACCATATAGTGGCTGAATGACACAACTTGGATGAGGCTGAAGCATGAGGCACCATATAGTGGCTGAATGACACAGAATGGAGGTGTTGGCAGCATGAGGACACCATATAGTGGCTGAATGACACAGTGTGGAGGTGTTGGCAGCATAAGGACACCATATAGTGGCTGAATGACACAGTGTGGAGGTGTTGGCAGCATGAGGACACCATATAGTGGCTGAATGACACAGCTTGGATGAAGCTGAAGCATGAGGACACCATATAGTGGCTGAATGACACAGCGTGGAGGTCACACGGAGCTTCAGCCTATCACCAGCCGAGGCGGGACATCGCTGCGGCCGGTGATAGGCTGAAGCTCCCTGTGTAATGTGCCGGGCTAACAGGAAGTAAGAAGCAAACAGCCCGGCGACCGAACACCTGTACAGGAGTGTACCGGAGCTCCTGGGGCTCGCTGGCAGGTAAGAGAAAGTTTGTTTTCTTTTATTTTGTAGCCCGGACGGGATAAAATGAGAAAAGTGCGCGCCGGACTACTCCTTTAATTTGTTTCAATCATCAGAGAAACTAAACCATTCTCAAAAACTCATTCTATCCAGGCATTAATACCCACTCAACAGCATAAGAAAAATATTTATGCTGTATTGTTGTAGCTACCCTATTGCATTTAAAGTTTTATACCTATATGTATTCATGCCAATATGTGATATTAGCCTACTATTAACCCCTTAAGGACCACAGTCGTATGGGTATTCCCATGCTCGCTGGTACCTAAGGACCAAGGGCGTACCCCTACGCCTGTGGGAATTTCTGTCCCCGCTGCGATCTGGATGGGTACTGGACCGGGATGCCTGCTGAAATCGTTCAGCAGGTATCCCTTGCCAATGCCCAGGGGGGTCCAAAGAAACCTAGTGACCCGGAAAATAAGGGGGATTGGGGGTGTCCAAGAAACACCCGATCCCTGTAAAGGGATAGGAATTAGGTGGCAGGGGTGCCACCCCTCCTATCCTTGCTATTAGTCGGTCAGAAGCGACTGACCAATAGCAGATCGGGGGAGGGGGTAAAAGTTCGGTTCCCCCGCTCTACACAACCACCGAAGTCCGGGCAGATCAGGGGAACCGTCGGTGACCGGCGCAGGAGATCCCTTACCATCCGCAGAGGGTGGCGATCAGCGGCAGCGGGCGGCAATGACATGCGGCTGGCTCCCTGGTGCAGACTGTGGAAGCTGGTGAGTTGCCTAGCGACATCTGGAGGGCTACGGTTTGAGACCACTATACTATACTTTAGCGGTCTCTAAACTGTAGCCCTCCAGATGTTGCAAAATGACAACTCCCAGCCTGCTCAGACAGCAGTTTGCTGTTTTGGCATGCTGGGATTTGTAGTTTTGCAACATCTGGAGGGCCACAGTTTGGAGATCACTGTGTGGTGGGGTGGTCTCTAAACTGTGGCCCTTCAGATCTTGCAAAACTACAACTCTCAGCATGCCCAAACACCTGTCTCGGCATGCTGGAAGTTGTAGTTGCGTACCTCCAACTGTTGAAGAACTACATCTCCCAGCTTGCCCTTCGGACATGCTGGAAGTTGTAGTTTTGCAACAGCTGGAGGCACACTGGTGGAAAATACTGAGTTAGGTAACAGAACCTAACTTAAGGTTTTCCAACCAGTGTGCCTCCAGCTGTTGTAAAAGTACAACTCCCAGCATGCATGGTCTGTCAGTGCATGCTGGGAGTTGTAGTTTTGCGACAGATGGAGGTTTGCCCCCCCCATGTGAATGTACAGGGTACATTCACACGGGCAGGTTTACAGTGAGTTTCCTGTTTCAAGTTTGAGCTGCGGCAAATTTTGCACCACATCGCAAACTCCTAGCGGGAAACTCACCGTAACCGCCCCGCCAGTGCGAATGTACCCTAAAAACACTACACTACACTACACTAACACATAATAAAAGGTAAAACACTACATATACACCCTCCTTACACTATATCCCCAATAAAAATGAAAAACATATCGTACAGCAGTGTTTCCAATAGAGCCTCCAGCTGTTGCAAAACAACAACTCCCAGCATTTCTGGACAGCCACTGACTGTCCAGGCATGCTGGGAGTTTAGCAACAGCTTTGGGCACCCTGTATGGGAATCACTGATGTAGAATACCCCAATGTCCACCCCTATGCAATCCCTAATTTAGTTCTCAAATGCGCATGGCACTCTCTGTCATATTTCAAGGAAACAGTTTAGGGCCACATATGGGGTATTCCCTTACGTCCTAACCAGTAGCACAGATGGGGTATACCACCCCCTGCGAACTGGTAGGACAGATGGAAGTTTTATTGAACCTAATTAAACAATCAGTAAAGACACACCCACAACCCCCTGTATAAGTAAGAGGGTCATCCTCTGCTCCATTGTGTTTTTTTCTGTCCTCCCGGACAGTGGGACAGATGGTGACCCCCTTACTCCTGTTATATGAGTAGGAGGGGGTTTTTTTTCTTACTTGCAAATTTGGGCATAGTTTGCGCCCATCTGCTTCTATTCCTCGGAGCCGCGACTCCAATCGCGGCCCCGGCCGGAAGTGCGTCAGCGGCGTCTGACGTCACTTCCTGTTTCTCTCTTCGCTCCTGGCTCGTTTTTTTGCGCCGTTTTTGCTAATAATGCGGCGAAACCGAGCGAGGAGCCTCTTCCATAACCCTCTAACTAATAGGGTTCCTTTTTTTCATGTTTTTCTCCTGTTTTTTTAAGACAGGATTTCTTTATCTGTAACTCCGCCTTGTGGGCGGAGTCTTGTTTTGGCGCCAGCCAGGAGGATATTTAAACTCCCCCTAGGCTGTCATTCAGCCTCCTAGAGCGCAGAGCTGTTGGTACTTCCACAGTCCTGTCTTTTTGAGTCTAGTAGTGCATCCTTGCGGATACTACTGTTTCCCTATCTCTCTATCTTACCTGGTCTCTTGCTGAGAACTTTGGGTATTTTAATTATATTTTAGCTAGCCGCAATTTTTTCTTGCCGCTACATTATCTAATCCTCCTCTCATATTTACCTAGATATGTCGACCGAGGGCTCAGGGGATCGTGAAGGCTTGGCAAAAAGATCCGCCAAGCGCAAGCACCTCTCTTGCCATGACTGCAATACTCCCCTTGAGGATAATTATGAATTTTCCAAGTGCCCTCCTTGTAGGGCTAAGTCTCTACCTTCCCACCAGACTGAACCTACAGTCCAAGATATGTATGTGTGGGTCTCCTCTAACATGTCGGCTATGCAAGCCTCTATTGAGGAGCTGAAACACGTTGTCTCTCAGAAACGCGCCAGACCTTCTTCACCTCCCAGAATGGAGACGTCTGTGGATCAGGAGAGAGAAGATTCCAAGTCCTCCTCTTCGGATGAGGAGATCGCTGCCTCCTATTTCTTTCCGCTGGAAAAGACCCAGCGTCTTCTGAGATCCATCCGGTCGGGGGACCAGGATGTTGATCCCGGGGAAGCCTCTACCTCCGCCTCTAAGGGACCTAGGGTCTTTAAAGCGGATGATACCCTTCTGTCCTTGCTTAGAACGGAATGGAAAAAAACAGAAAAGGGTCCGGTCTTAACTAAAAGATTTAAGACCATGTTTCCTATACAGGAATCTCAGCTTTCCTCCTGGGGCCCTGTCCCTAAGGTTGACATGGCAGTTGCCAAACTGTCCAAGAGGACAGTGGTCCCTGCTGAGGATGGGTCTTCCTTGCAGGATCCAATGGATCGGAAGGCTGACTGTGCCATGAGGCGCTCCTACTCCACTGCTTCTGCGTCTGCATCAGTGGCGATAGCTTGCTCTGAGGTAGCAAACTTTTTGAAGACCCGTCTTTCTAACATCCAGTCGGATTTGGACCAGGGGGTTCCTAGAGATGAAATTCTTTCATCCTTCAAGACGTCCAATCTGGCCGTTGATTTTTTGTGCGATGCTTCCACCCAGCATCTTAAATTGGCCTCCAAGTCTATGGCCCTGGCTTCCGCTGGACGACGTCCTCTATTGTTAAAACCTTGGAAGGTTGACAACTCTTCCAAGAACACCTTATGTGCTATGCCTTACGAACCCGGCATTCTTTTCGGAGCTGAGCTGGACCGCATTATGGAGGGACTTTCTGACAAGAAAGGCAAGTCCCTTCCTTATTCCTCCTTTCGTGGTCGAGGGCGGCGTTCTGGGGGCGGATCAGCCCCCCAGCCTAAGCCTCAGAGAGACTGGGGTAATCAACGCCGGGGCGGAAAACGCTCCCGTGGCCCCAAAGACAACAGAAAGCTCTGACTGCGGGCTTCTACGAAGCTCTGGGTTCCTTGCCGAGGTGACCTTTCCAGTTTCCCATCCTGCCCCCCAGATTCCAGTTGGTGGTCGTCTTCACCACTTTTCAAGCGCCTGGTCCCTCCACATTCAGGATCCTTGGGTCCTGAGATTAATCTCGGATGGTTATTCGATAGACCTCGAATCAATTCCCCCATCCAATTATGTGGAGACAAGAGTTCTTTCACCAATCAAACAGGGGGCGCTAGAAACCTACATTCTGGAATACATCCAGAAGAATGCCTTAGAGGAAGTTCCTCTTGCAGAGCGGGGGTCAGGAATTTATTCTCCAGTCTTCCTAGTTCCCAAGGTAACAGGAGACTGGCGGATGATTATAGATCTGAGATATCTCAATCAGTATGTGAAGCACAAACGCTTTCGTACGGAAACTATTCAATCTGTGGTCAACCTCATCTCGCCAGGGGATTACCTGGCTACTCTGGATCTAAAGGATGCTTACCTTCATATTCCTATTCATCCGGTATCCAGAAAGTATCTAAGGATCGCAGTTCGGGTAGGGGGAGTTCTAAAACACCTCCAGTTTGTAGCCCTCCCGTTTGGAATTTCTTCGGCCCCACACACATTTACCAAAGTGGTGGTAGCGGTAGTTACTGCTCTAAGGCTCCAGGGGCTCAGCATCGTTCCCTACCTAGACGATTGGCTCCTCAGAGCTCCTTCTTCTGCGATCCTGTCCCAACATCTGCAACTAGCAGTATCCTTCCTTCACCAGTTAGGGTGGATAGTCAATTGGGCCAAATCCAATTTCCTCCCAACGACCTCAGTGAGGTTCCTCGGCTTCATAGTCGACTCAATCTCCATGACACTTTACCTCTCTCCCGAGAGGAAATCTCGGGTTCAGGAATCGGCCCTTTTTCTCTCTGTACCCCGGAGAGTTTCCATTCGCACTCTCATGCGGATGTTGGGACTTATGTCCGCTACCGTGGATGCGGTTCCTTGGGCTCTTTGGCATCTACGCCATCTTCAATCAGAGGTGCTCGCCACTTGGAATCTCAGGCCCTCGGGCCTAAACAAGTGCTACTCCCTGTCTTATCGAGTCCGGTCCTCTCTCAGATGGTGGTCTCACCTCGAGGACGGCAAGTCAATGATCCAACCCCCTTGGATCATACTTACTACCGACGCGTCCCTTGTAGGTTGGGGAGCGCATCTCTTGGATCTGTTAGTGCGGGGATCTTGGTCTCCTCAGGAGAGAGGGTTAACCTCCAATCTCCTCGAGATTCGAGCCATCAGATTAGCACTCCTCCACTTTGCTTCTCTTCTTCAAGGGAAAGCAGTAAAGATCCAATCCGACAGCATGACGGCTGTATTGTACATCAACAAGCAGGGAGGCACTCGATCACAAAGCCTCCTCAGAGAGGTGGGTCTGATCTTGGATTGGGCAGAGAGGAACCTAACCCACCTGTCGGCAGTTCACATTCGGGGATCTCTCAATGTGATCGCCGACCGCCTGAGCAGAGGACTTTCAACTGAAGAATGGTCTCTCCATCCAGAGATGTTCAAACAAATAACACTCAGGTGGGGTATGCCAGAAATAGATCTTGACGTACCTAGGCACGTCAACTTCTCAAATCATTAACCTCTCCTCCCACTCTCTAACCACAGCGGAGATGTGTATCCTCAGTAAAGGTCTGGGCTATGTCCCTACCAATAACTTCAATAAATTTAATTGGGTAAAGGACTTACACTTATTTGCGCGTAAGCTGCAATGGCACAAATTCCATATGAACACTGAAAGAAGGAGAGCCCTTGAATTAGGATTACCAAGGGATGTTCTACAGGGTGGACCTTCTCACCGAAAGCGAGGTCACAAGTGGCCTTGGGGACATTTCATGCATAGAAGTGTTTCTGGGCCTGGTCACCAAGGATTTGGAGACGGTTCAAAGTCACACTCGTACCAACTTTGGACATAGTGAGATGCTGGCACTTCAGTCTCTGGAGCGCGACCAGTCCCTGGCCATCAAGCCCTCCGATTAGGGGGGCAACATTGTGGTCATGGACTGGTCGCTATACAGAGACATGTGCCAAACTCTTTTGGCCGATGCCACCAGCTATGAGGTTCTGGAGAGGAACCCTACTGACACTTACCTCTCGGAGCTAAAACAGCTGGTGGAAAGGGCAAAGAGTCTTAATTTATTAAGTAATGATGAGGCTGATTTCCTTGTACCCCGCTTCCCCAGGGTTGCGACGTTCTATGCTCTGCCAAAGGTCCACAAGGGCACCTCTCCCCTCAAGGGTCGACCAATAGTTTCTGGTGTTGGAAATATTACTCAGAACGTAGGCCTATACATTGATACCATCTTAAAACCATTTGTGTTGGCACTTCCTTCCTACACCAGAGATACAACAGATTTGTTGCAGAAGCTGGATGGTCTGACCATTGAGGAGGGGTGTCTTTTGGCAAGCATAGACGTCGAATCCCTTTACACTTCTATCCCTCATGATTTGGGGATAAAAGCAGTGGAATTTTTTCTTCAGATGAGGGGCCTCCAATTTCGGGCCCACAGCCGGCTGGTCTCCGAGTTGCTGCGTTACACTCTCACCAGGAACTATTTCGTCTTCGATAGGCGGATTTACCATCAAACGCGCGGGACCGCGATGGGGAGCCCTTGCGCCCCCACCTACGCCAACCTCTATCTAGGATGGTGGGAGGAGTCAGTGGTTTTTGGTGAGTCTATGTCGCGGTACACGGATCTAGTCGGTTTGTGGGCCCGGTATATAGACGATATTTTCCTTCTCTGGAATGGGTCGTCAGACCAATTCAGGGAGTTCGTGGCTAGTCTTAATCAGAACGAATTAGGATTGCATTTTACATTTGAATTCCATACTGATCAGATCCCCTTCCTGGATGTTCTAATTTCTAAGAATAGCCAGGGCGGTCTTGACACCACTATTTACCGCAAGCCTACAGCCACGAACTCCCTTCTTAGTTGGGATAGCCATCACCCTAGGTCTGTTTGTAGAGGCATCCCCAAAGGGCAATATTTGCGCATTAGACGCAACTGTTCCACAGAACAAGAATTTGTGAGGCAGGCGGCTGATCTGCGCCACAGATTCAGGGAACGCGGGTACCCGGATCGGGTATTAAGACAAGCGTATCAGGAAGCTAGGGGAAGAGAACGGAGCACGCTCCTCACCCCTAGACAAAAACCATCTGAGAAAGTCTTCACCCGCATAGTGGCCACCTATGACAATGGCACCCCCGATGTTAAAAGCATAATTGAAAAATACTGGCATGTCCTCTTGATGGACAAGGACCTCCAGGGGGTCCTTGACACTCGCCCCCAGATTTCGTTCCGGCGGGGACGGAATCTGCGAGATAGACTCGTTCATAGTCATTTTGTAAGACCCGGTCAGACTCCTACCTGGCTACATCGTAACATCAAGGGCTGCTTCAGATGCTCAGGCTGCATCGCCTGTGCTCACATTTCGGTTACTAAAACCTTTACAAGTTCTGTGACAGGTGATACATACACCATTCGAGATTTTATCAACTGTCGGAGCAAGGGGGTGGTCTATAAGGCCAACTGTACTTGTGGATTGGAATACATTGGAAAAACAAAACGTGAGATGAGGAGGAGGGTGGGGGAGCACCTGAGAGACATTACTAATTCAGCAGATAAACCCTTGGCAAGACATGTTCATGACAAGCACGGAGGGGACCCTAAAGTGGTCAGCTTTGTGGGGATTGAGCTTGTGCGACCCCCCATAAGGGGGGGGGGACTGGGATAGGCTGATCCTGCAGAAGGAGACTCAGTGGATTTTCCGCCTGCGGACTCAGTTCCCCAAAGGTCTCAATGATCAGTTGAGTTTTGCATGCTATGTCTAACTCTGTCCTCCATACTCTCCCCCTTAGCTAGCTCCCTCCCCCTTCCAACCATAGCCACTTCATTACTTACTCAGCTCTATCACTCTCTCTGTAAATATCTACCTGTGTAAACTGTCAATACCAACCACTTAATACTCATTCGTATTCTGAAAAGATATGTTGCCGTGGCGCATGCGTACTGGCTCACCAGCATCGCCTAGCAACGCAGGACGCTCCGCTCCGTAGCCTAGACGCACCCCCGGAAGTGACGCCGACACACCGCTGTGGCGCCGGCACCCGGAAGTGGCGCGCGCACATTCGAGCGTGGAAGCAGCCTGTTTGGTAAGTGCTATTTAAGGATCCCAGGTTCACTGATGTGACCGACGGGATACAGACGCCATAACCGCGCACTCTGCCACTGCAGTTCCCGACATCTCGCCGACCGCCATTGTGGTCACGTGAGTCAAACCCAGTAGCAGGGCTCTGCTCTGGGTAACCAGCGCACCTACTTCACCTTCTCCCTTGGTTTTGTTCTAAGGGAATTGTGTTTGTTTATTTTTGTGGACTATGTTCACGTGTTGGTTCTAATTAGTGCACTTTATCATTATTATTGTTGCACGTTGCTGGCCTATGAATTGATTTTGCTTGCACTTTTTGTATCGCACCTTATGTATTATTGTTTACATTCGGTAACGCAGTACTGACCTAACTTTTTTGTTTGCCCTGGAGCCCCTGATGAACCCATTAACTTGGGGGAAACGCGTTGGGCGGGCTTTACATCTGTTCTAGTTTAGGGGCTGACCAAGGGATAGACCGGGGCAGGGGTCGTCCTTTCAAGGACGAGTGCCCCGACAGCTCCCTGAGCGAGCAGGGCTAGTGGGCACAACATCTCCCCTGGCAGGGTATACTAGGGTCCGAGTCCCACCCCACCTGGTCTTCACAATTTTCCCGGTCACCCCACTTGTTGTCTCTACTCAGGCCACTGAACTGTTTGACTCCAACTATCATCGCTAGTTGTGGCCTCTGGGCTTCTTTGATTTATCTCCTTGTTGTTTGTATGTCAGTGGGGATTATGTTGTTTTAAATAGCACGATTAAACGTTATGTTTTATATGTCCTTACCCCTTCTGTGAACCGATATTATTAGCAGGGTATTGATTTTGCTTCATCTGTGAAGTACAGAAATAGATCTTATGGCAACAAGGTTCAACACCAAAGTGGTGAGATTTTGTTCCCTGTACAGGGAAGACAACCCAGTAGCAATCGATGCTCTCTCAATCCCATGGAGGTTCAGGCTGGCCTACATCTTCCCTCCAATTTCCTTGATCCCAAGGGTATTGATGAAAATCAGGCAGGACCAAGCCTCTGTCATAGCCATAATTCCATTTTGGCCCAAGAGAGCTTGGTTTACCCAACTCTTGCAAATGAGTCGGGGACAATTCTGGAGGCTTTCCCCAGAGCAAGCACTAGTGTCGGGGGACACTCACAGCTGCTCAAATCTTCAAATGTTCAACCTGACAGCCTGGAGGTTGACCAGTCCCTTCCACATCTAGAAGGGCTTTCTAGTGCGGTCTTGATTACCCTCTCGCATTCCAGAGCGGAGTCCACTAACAGAGCCTATAAAAGAATTTGGACAACTTTTCAGTCTTGGTGCTCCAAGAAACAACTACCTGGACAGAATCCAGCTGTTGACACAATCCTCAACTTTCTCCAGGAGGGATTAGACAAGAATCTATCTCCTTCCACACTCAGAGTTCAGGTATCAGCCATCTCTGCCTTTCTCAATAAACCATTGTCTCAAGACCCACTAGTCAAAATATTCTTGAGGGGATCCTCAAGGTTAAAACCTACAATTATACAACCTGTCCCAGCATGGGACTTATCGATGGTGCTCAAGGGGTTAGCATCTCCCCCCTTTGAGCCCTTGGAGGAGGTGGACATGAAGTTTGTTACCATTAAAATAACTTTTTTACTGGCAATCACTTCAGCCAAAAGGATTGGGGAACTTCAAGCGCTCTCGGCACTTGAACCATATACTAAATTTTTGCCAGATCGAGTGTTACTCAGATTCATTGTCACGATTCGGCTGGCAGGAGGTGGATCCTCTGTGCCAGAGAGGGATTGGCGTGGACCGTGCTAGTGGACCGGTTCTAAGCTGCTACTGGTTTTCACCAGAGCCCGCCGCAAAGCGGGATGGTCTTGCAGCGGCGGTAGCAACCAGGTCGTATCCACTAGCAACGGCTCAACCTCTCTGACTGCTGAAGATAGGCGCGGTACAAGGGAGTAGACAAGAGCAAGGTCGGACGTAGCAGAAGGTCGGGGCAGGCAGCAAGGATCGTAGTCAGGGGCAACGGCAGGAGGTCTGGAACACAGGCTAGGAACACACTGGGAAACGCTTTCACTGGCACGATGGCAACAAGATCCGGCAAGGAAGGGAAGGGGAAGTGAGGTTATATAGGGAAGTGCACAGGTGAATTCACTAATTAGAACCAGGCGCCAATCAGCGGCGCACTGGCCCTTTAAATCGCAGAGACCCGGCGCGCGCGCGCCCTAGGGAGCGGGGCCGCGCGCGCCGGGACAAGACCGACGGAGAGCGAGTCAGGTACGGGAGCCGGGATGCGCATCGCGAGCGGGCGCCTGCCGCAACGCGAATCGCATCCCGGCTGAGAGAGGTATCGCAGCGCACCCGGTCAGCAGGTCTGACCGGGGCGCTGCAATTGCGAGGATGTTGCGAGCGCTCCGGGGAGGAGCGGGGACCCGGAGCGCTCAGCGTAACAGTACCCCCCCCCCTTGGGTCTCCCCCTCCTCTTGGAGCCTGAGAACCTGAGGACAAGACTTTTGTCTAGGATGTTGTCCTCAGGTTCCCAGGATCTCTCTTCAGGACCACAGCCCTCCCAATCCACCAGGAAAATTTTTTTTCCTCTGACCGTCTTGGAGGCCAGAATCTCCTTCACGGAGAAGACGTCAGACGAGCCGGAAACAGGAGTGGGAGAAACAAATTTGGGAGAGAAGCGATTAATGATGAGTGGTTTAAGGAGAGAGACATGGAAGGCATTGGGAATACGGAGAGAAGGAGGAAGAAGGAGTTTGTAAGAGACAGGATTAATCTGGCACAAGACTTTGAAAGGACCAAGATAGCGTGGTCCCAGTTTGTAACTGGGGACACGAAAGCGGACATATTTAGCGGAGAGCCATACCTTGTCTCCGGGCGCAAAAATGGGGGGAGTTCTTCTTTTCTTATCGGCAAACTTTTTCATGCGAGATGAAGCCTGTAAAAGAGAATTTTGGGTCTCTTTCCATATGGTGGAAAGATCACGAATCACTTCATCCACAGCGGGCAAACCAGAGGGCAAGGGAGTAGGGAGGGGGGGAAGAGGGTGACGGCCGTACACCACGAAAAATGGGGTGTCACGATGCCGGCTGGCAGGTAGTGGATCCTCTGTGCCAGAGAGGGATTGGCGTGGACCGTGCTAGTGGATCGGTTCTAAGTCACTACTGGTTTTCACCAGAGCCCGCCGCAAAGCGGGATGGTCTTGCTGCGGCGGTAGTGACCAGGTCGTATCCACTAGCAACGGCTCAACCTCTCTGACTGCTGAAGATAGGCGCGGTACAAGGGATTAGACAGAAGCAAGGTCGGACGTAGCAGAAGGTCAGGGCAGGCAGCAAGGATCGTAGTCAGGGGCAACGGCAGGAGGTCTGGAACACAGGCTAGGAACACACAAGGAAACGCTTTCACTGGCACAATGGCAACAAGATCCGGCAAGGGAGTGCATGGGAGGAGGTCAGATATAGTCAGGGACCAGGTGGAAGCCAATTAAACTAATTGGGCCAGGCACCAATCATTGGTGCACTGGCCCTTTAAGTCTCAGGGAGCTGGCGCGCGCGCCCTAGAGAGCGGAGCCGCGCGCGCCAGCACATGACAGCAGGGGACGGGAACGGGTAAGTGACCTGGGATGCGATTCGCGAGCGGGCGCGTCCCGCTGTGCGAATCGCATCCCCAACGGCCATGACAGTGCAGCGCTCCCGGTCAGCGGGACTGACCGGGGAGCTGCAGGGAGAAAGACGCCGTGAGCGCTCCGGGGAGGAGCGGGGACCCGGAGCGCTAGGCGTAACAGTACCCCCCCCCTTAGGTCTCCCCTTTTTTTTGTCCGGTGACTGCCTCCCCTGGGATGAGGACACCGGGAAGGAATGGATGGTTTCAATGGCAGGCAGTACAGCAGGAGTAGGAATGGGGAGGGAGGGCAGAGGGTGAAGCTTGGCACGGGGCAGGGAGACACAAGGACGGGAGCCATGAGGGGACACAGAGGCTTGCCTGAAGGGACTGGGAGGGGGGGAGAGGCATTTTCTGTGGCAGGCAGAGTCCCTAACGACCTTAGGGGGACCGGATACAGGAGGAACCACAGGGTCACGGCAGGGAGTATTGGGAACCGGTTTAAGGCAGTCCTTGGAACAAGAGGGACCCCAACTCTTGATCTCCCCAGTGGACCAGTCCAGGGTTGGGGAATGGTGTAGAAGCCAGGGTAGTCCAAGGAGAATTTCGGAAGTGCAATTGGGAAGGACCAAAAATTCAATTTTCTCGTGATGAGGTCCGATGCACATTAGGAGGGGCTCCGTGCGGTAACGCACGGTGCAATCCAACCTGGCTCCGTTGACCGCGGAAATGTGGAGTGGCTTGACAAGACGGGTCATCGGAATGCGGAATTTATTCACCAAGGACTCCCGAATAAAATTCCCAGAAGCACCAGAGTCCAGGCAGGCCACGGCTGAGAGGGAAGAGCTGGCTGAAGTAGAAATCCGTACAGGCACCGTGAGACGTGGAGAAGCCGACTTAGCATCCAGAGACGCCACACCCACGAGAGCTGGGTGCGAGCGTGCGTTTCCCAGACGTGGAGGACGGATAGGGCAATCCACCAAAAAATGTTCGGTACTGGCACAGTACAGACAAAGATTCTCTTCCTTACGGCGATTCCTCTCTTCCAGGGTCAGGCGAGACCGATCCACTTGCATGGCTTCCTCGGCGGGAGGCCTAGGCGCAGATTGCAGTGGAGACTGTGGGAGAGGTGTCCAGAGATCTAAGTCTTTTTCCTGGCGGAGCTCTTGATGTCTCTCAGAAAAACGCATGTCAATGCGCGTGGCTAGATGAATGAGTTCATGCAGGTTAGCAGGAGTTTCTCGTGCGGCCAGAACATCTTTAATGTTGCTGGATAGGCCTTTTTTAAAGGTCGCGCAGAGGGCCTCATTATTCCAGGAAAGTTCAGAAGCAAGAGTACGGAATTGTATGGCGTACTCGCCAACGGAAGAATTACCCTGGACCAGGTTCAGCAGGGCAGTCTCAGCAGAAGAGGCTCGGGCAGGTTCCTCAAAGACACTTCGAATTTCCGAGAAGAAGGAGTGTACAGAGGCAGTGACGGGGTCATTGCGGTCCCAGAGCGGTGTGGCCCATGACAGAGCTTTTCCAGACAGAAGGCTGACTACGAAAGCCACCTTAGACCTTTCAGTAGGAAACTGGTCCGACATCATCTCCAAGTGCAGAGAACATTGCGAAAGAAAGCCACGGCAAAACTTAGAGTCCCCATTAAATTTGTCCGGCAAGGACAGGCGGAGGCTAGGAGTGGCCACTCGCTGCGGAAGGGGTGCAGGAGCTGGCGGAGGAGATGATTGCTGCTGAAGTTGCGACTGAAGTTGCTGCACAATGGTGAATACTTCCGACAGCTGGTGGGTTAGATGGGCGATCTGTCGGGATTGCTGGGCGACCACCGTGGTGATATCAGAGATATAAGGCAGATGGACGTCAGCGGGATCCATGGCCGGATCTACTGTCACGATGCCGGCTGGCAGGTAGTGGATCCTCTGTGCCAGAGAGGGATTGGCGTGGACCGTGCTAGTGGATCGGTTCTAAGTCACTACTGGTTTTCACCAGAGCCCGCCGCAAAGCGGGATGGTCTTGCTGCGGCGGTAGTGACCAGGTCGTATCCACTAGCAACGGCTCAACCTCTCTGACTGCTGAAAATAGGCGCGGTACAAGGGATTAGACAGAAGCAAGGTCGGACGTAGCAGAAGGTCAGGGCAGGCAGCAAGGATCGTAGTCAGGGGCAACGGCAGGAGGTCTGGAACACAGGCTAGGAACACACAAGGAAACGCTTTCACTGGCACAATGGCAACAAGATCCGGCAAGGGAGTGCATGGGAGGAGGTCAGATATAGTCAGGGACCAGGTGGAAGCCAATTAAACTAATTGGGCCAGGCACCAATCATTGGTGCACTGGCCCTTTAAGTCTCAGGGAGCTGGCGCGCGCGCGCCCTAGAGAGCGGAGCCGCGCGCGCCAGCACATGACAGCAGGGGACGGGAACGGGTAAGTGACCTGGGATGCGATTCGCGAGCGGGCGCGTCCCGCTGTGCGAATCGCATCCCCAACGGCCATGACAGTGCAGCGCTCCCGGTCAGCGGGACTGACCGGGGAGCTGCAGGGAGAAAGACGCCGTGAGCGCTCCGGGGAGGAGCGGGGACCCGGAGCGCTAGGCGTAACATGGGGACTTAGCAGAAGATTCAGAGACTCTGAAGTTGTATGAGAATTCGGCCCATGGTAGAAGATCTGCCCAGTCATCCTGGCGGGAGGAAACAAAATGCCGTAAATAGTCACCCAGGACCTGGTTAATTCTTTCTACTTGCCCATTGGATTGGGGATGATAAGAAGAAGAGAAGTTTAATTTAATCTTGAGCTGTTTACAGAGGGCCCTCCAGAATTTAGACACGAATTGGACGCCTCTATCCGAGACGATCTGTGTGGGCAAACCGTGAAGACGAAAAATGTGTACAAAAAATTGTTTTGCCAACTGAGGCGCTGAAGGGAGACCAGGAAGAGGAATAAAATGTGCCATCTTGGAAAATCGATCAACGACCACCCAAACAACGGTGTTGCCACGGGATGGGGGTAAGTCTGTAATAAAGTCCATACCAATCAGTGACCAAGGCTGTTCGGGGACAGGCAGGGGATGAAGGAGACCAGTAGGTTTCTGGCGAGGAGTCTTATCCCGGGCACAGACAGTACAGGCCCGCACAAAATCAACAACATCCGTCTCCAGAGTCGGCCACCAATAGAAACGAGAGATGAGTTGCAAGGATTTTTTGATGCCCGCATGGCCTGCGAGGTGGGAGGAGTGTCCCCATTTGAGAATCCCGAGACGTTGGCGTGGAGAAACGAAGGTCTTCCCTGGAGGAGTTTGCCTGATGGAGGCTGGAGAAGTGGAGATCAGACAGTCAGGAGGAATGATGTGTTGCGGAGAGACCTCTACTTCCGAGGCATCCGAGGAACGAGAGAGGGCATCGGCCCTAATGTTCTTGTCGGCAGGACGAAAGTGAATTTCAAAGTTAAAACGGGCAATGAACAACGACCACCTGGCCTGGCGAGGGTTCAGCCGTTGGGCAGACTGGAGATAGGAGAGATTCTTGTGATCGGTGTATATGATAACAGGAAATTTTGATCCCTCCAGCAGATGCCTCCATTCCTCAAGCGCCAATTTAATGGCCAGTAACTCTCGATCCCCGATGGAGTAGTTCCTCTCCGCCGGAGAGAAGGTCCTAGAAAAAAAACCACAAGTAACAGCATGCCCGGAAGAGTTTTTTTGTAAAAGGACAGCTCCAGCTCCCACTGAGGAGGCATCTACCTCCAATAGGAAGGGTTTAGATGGGTCAGGTCTGGAGAGCACGGGAGCAGAAGAAAAGGCAGACTTGAGACGTTTAAATGCGTCTTCCGCTTGGGGAGACCAGGACTTAGGATTGGCATTCTTCTTGGTTAAAGCCACGATAGGAGCCACAATAGTGGAAAAATGAGGAATAAATTGTCTGTAATAATTGGCGAACCCCAAAAAACGTTGGATAGCACGGAGTCCGGAGGGGCGTGGCCAATCTAAGACGGCAGAGAGTTTATCTGGGTCCATTTGTAGTCCATGGCCAGAGACCAAGTATCCTAGGAAAGGAAGAGATTGACATTCAAACAGACATTTCTCCATTTTGACATAAAGTTGATTGTCTCGAAGTCTCTGAAGAACCATGCGGACATGCTGGCGATGTTCTTCTAAGTTGGCAGAAAAAATCAGAATATCGTCCAGATACACAACAACACAGGAATATAAGAGATCACGAAAAATTTCATTAACAAAGTCTTGGAAGACGGCAGGGGCGTTGCACAGGCCAAAGGGCATGACCAGATACTCAAAGTGTCCATCTCTGGTGTTAAATGCAGTTTTCCATTCGTCCCCCTCCCTGATGCGGATGAGATTATATGCACCTCTTAAGTCCAGTTTGGTAAAGATGTGGGCACCTTGAAGGCGATCAAAGAGTTCAGAGATAAGAGGTAGGGGGTAGCGGTTCTTTACCGTGATTTTATTAAGTCCGCGGTAATCAATGCAAGGACGTAGGGAGCCATCTTTTTTGGACACAAAGAAAAATCCAGCTCCGGCAGGAGAGGAGGATTTGCGGATAAACCCCTTTTTTAAATTTTCCTGGATGTATTCAGACATAGCAAGAGTCTCTGGGGCGGACAGAGGATAAATTCTGCCCCGGGGTGGAGTAGTGCCCGGGAGGAGGTCAATAGGACAGTCAAAAGGCCTGTGAGGGGGTAAAGTCTCAGCTTGCTTTTTGCAAAATACGTCAGCATAGTCCATATAAGCCTTAGGGAGACCGGTTACAGGGGGAACCACAGGGTCATGGCAGGGAGTACTGGGAACCGGTTTAAGACAGTCCTTGAAACAAGAAGTACCCCAGCTCTTGATCTCTCCTGTGGACCAATCAAGGGTTGGGGAATGGCGTTGAAGCCACGATAGTCCAAGGAGAATTTCGGAAGTGCAATTGGAGAGGACCAAAAACTCAATTTTTTCGTGATGAGGTCCGATGCACATTAGGAGGGGTTCCGTGCGGTAACGCACGGCACAGTCCAATCTTTCATTGTTAACACAATTGATGTAGAGGGGTCTGGCGAGACTGGTCACTGGGATGTTGAACCTGTTGATGAGAGAGGCCAAAATAAAATTTCCTGCAGATCCGGAATCCAAGAAGGCCTTAGTAGAGAAGGAGAAGGTAGAGGCAGATATCCGCACAGGCACAGTAAGGCGTGGAGAAGCAGAGTTGACATCAAGAACTGTCTCACCTTTGTGCGGAGTCAGCGTACGTCTTTCCAGGCGGGGAGGACGGATAGGACAATCCTTCAGGAAGTGTTCGGTACCGGCACAGTACAGGCAAAGATTCTCCATGCGGCGTCGTGTCCTCTCTTGAGGTGTCAAGCGAGACCGGTCAACTTGCATAGCCTCCACGGCGGGAGGCACAGGAACGGATTGCAGAGGACCAGAGGAGAGAGGAGCCGGGGAGAAAAAACGCCTCGTGCGAACAAAGTCCATATCCTGGCGGAGCTCCTGACGCCTTTCGGAAAAACGCATGTCAATGCGAGTGGCAAGATGAATGAGTTCATGCAGGTTAGCAGGAATTCCTCGTGCGGCCAGAACATCTTTAATGTTGCTGGATAGGCCTTTTTTAAAGGTCGCGCAGAGGACCTCATTATTCCAGGATAATTCGGAAGCAAGAGTACGGAATTGGATGGCGTACTCGCCAACGGAAGAATTACCCTGGACCAGGTTCAGCAGGGCAGTCTCAGCAGAAGAGGCTCGGGCAGGTTCCTCAAAGACACTTCGAATTTCCGAGAAGAAGGAGTGTACAGAGGCAGTGACGGGGTCATTGCGGTCCCAGAGCGGTGTGGCCCATGACAGAGCTTTCCCAGACAGAAGGCTGACTACGAAAGCCACCTTAGACCTTTCAGTAGGAAACTGGTCCGACATCATCTCCAAGTGCAGGGAACATTGTGAAAGAAAGCCACGGCAAAAGTTAGAGTCCCCATCAAATTTATCCGGCAAGGAAAGTCGTAGGCCGGAAGCGGCCACTCGCTGCGGAGGAGGTGCAGGAGCTGGCGGAGGAGATGATTGCTGAAGCTGTGGTAGTAGCTGCTGTAGCATCACGGTCAGTTGAGACAGCTGGTGGCCTTGTTGCGCTATCTGTTGCGACTGCTGGGCGACCACAGTGGTCAGGTCGGCGACAACTGGCAGTGGAACTTCAGCGGGATCCATGGCCGGATCTACTGTCACGATTCGGCTGGCAGGAGGTGGATCCTCTGTGCCAGAGAGGGATTGGCGTGGACCGTGTTAGTGGACCGGTTCTAAGCTGCTACTGGTTTTCACCAGAGCCCGCCGCAAAGCGGGATGGTCTTGCAGCGGCGGTAGCAACCAGGTCGTATCCACTAGCAATGGCTCAACCTCTCTGACTGCTGAAGATAGGCGCGGTACAAGGGAGTAGACAAGAGCAAGGTCGGACGTAGCAGAAGGTCGGGGCAGGCAGCAAGGATCGTAGTCAGGGGCAACGGCAGGAGGTCTGGAACACAGGCTAGGAACACACTGGGAAACGCTTTCACTGGCACGATGGCAACAAGATCCGGCAAGGAAGGGAAGGGGAAGTGAGGTTATATAGGGAAGTGCACAGGTGAATTCACTAATTAGAACCAGGCGCCAATCAGCGGCGCACTGGCCCTTTAAATCGTAGAGACCCGGCGCGCGCGCGCCCTAGGGAGCGGGGCCGCGCGCGCCGGGACAAGACCGACGGAGAGCGAGTCAGGTACGGGAGCCGGGATGCACATCGCGAGCGGGCGCCTGCCGCAAAGCGAATCGCATCCCGGCTGAGAGAGGTATCGCAGCGCACCCGGTCAGCAGGTCTGACCGGGGCGCTGCAATTGCGAGGATGTTGCGAGCGCTCCGGGGAGGAGCGGGGACCCGGAGCGCTCAGCGTAACATTCATGCCATCCTTTATACCTAAAGTTCCATCATTCCAAAATATAAATCAAGTTATATCCCTGCCAGTATTTTCTCCTCCTCCATCCTCCAATGAAGATAGGGCTCTTCATTGCCTAGATATCTCGAGATGTCTCCAGATCTATATAAGAAGATCTTTGGAGTTTCGGAAGGATGAAAATCTGCTAATTCTCTTTTCAGGACCCAAGAGAGGTCTTAAAGCTTCAAAGCCCTCCATCAGTAGATGGGTAAAAGATGCCATTCGTATTGCCATGGTATCCCAAGGTAAGGAGCCTCCTGAGTTTGTAAAAGCTCACTCCACCAGGTCTGTATCTACCTCCTTTGCGGAAAGGAGTCTTGCTGCCTTGGAACATATATGCAAAGCTGCTTCCTGGAGTTCACTCTCCACATTTATCACCCACTACAGACTTGACAGTAGATTGGCCGATTTTTCCTCATTTGGACGGACAGTATTATCTGCCGTCAGGCATGAGAGCCCTCCCTCATAGGGTTTCTGCTTGCCATTTCCCCATCTGTGCTACTGGTTAGGACGTAAGGGAATCGTTAATTTCTAACGATAATTTGTTTTCCCTTAGTCCTAACAGTAGCACAACTTTCCCTCCCTAGTTAAGTTATTTTCTTCTATTATTTGCCTTTAGTTCTTCTTGTTACTACACAATGGAGCAGAGGATGACCCTCTTACTTATACAGGGGGTTGTGGGTGTGTCTTTACTGATTGTTTAATTAGGTTCAATAAAACTTCCATCTGTCCTACCAGTTCGCGGGGGGTGGAATACCCCATCTGTGCTACTGTTAGGACTAAGGGAAAACAAATTATCGTTAGAAATTAACGATTTCTGTACTCAGGAGAAATTGTGTTACAAACTCTTTTTACCCCTTATGAAAAGGAAATGTTGGGGTCTACACCAGCCTGTTAGTATAAAAAAAGAAACATTTTTACACTAACATGCTGGTGTTGCCACATACTTTTTAGTATGAAAAAGGAGGTAAAGAGTAAAAGGAGTAAAAGACCCTCAAGATTTGTAACACAACTTCTCCTGAGTATGGAAATATCCCAAATGTGGGTGTAAAATGCTCTGCAGACGCACAACAGGGCTCAGGATTGAGAGTGCACTATGTACAGTTGAGGTCTAAATTGCTGATTTGCACAGAGGTGACTGATTTTACAGCGGTTGTGACATAAATGCAAAAAAAATAAAAATACCCACGTTACCCCATTTTGGAAACTACACTCCTTAAAGAACATAACAAGGGGTATAGTGAGCCTTAACACCCCACAGGTGTTTGATGTATTTTCGTTAAAGTTGGATGGGAAAATGAAGAAAAAAATTTTTTTGCACTAAAATGCTGGTGTTACCCTACATTTTTCATTTTCACAAGGGAAAATTTGTAACCCCATTTAAGAACATGCCCCATATGTGGATGTCAAGTGCTCTGCGGGGAAACTACAGTGCTCAGAAGAGAAGGAGTGCCATTGGGGAGAAAATTTGTCCGGAATTGAAGCCCCCATAATGCCAGAACAATGGACCCCCCCCACATGTGACCCAATTTTGGAAACTACACCCATCACGGATTGTAATAAGTGGTGCAGTGAGCATTGACACCCCACAGGTGTCTGACAGATTTTTGGAAAAGTGGTCCGTGAAAATGAAAAATATAATTTTTCATTTGCACAGCACTGTTCCAAAGATCTGTCAAATGCCAGTGGGGTGTAAATGTTTCCATTCCAAACAAATTCTCTCTCTAAAATCTCAATGGTGCTCCTTCTCTTCTGAGCATTGTAGTTCGCCTGCAGTGCCCTACACGTCCACACATGGGGTATTTCCATACTCAGAAGAAATGGGGTTACAAATTTTGGGCGGCATTTTTTCCCTATTATCCCTTGTAAAAAATGTTAAATTTGGGGGAAAAACCAGCATTTTAGTGAAATGTTTTTTTTTCATTTACACATCCGACTTGTGTGTTGACACCTGTGGGGTGATAAGGCTCACTGTACCCCTTGTTACGTTCCTTGAGGGGTGTAGTTTCCAAAATAGTAGGCTATGTGTTTTTTGCTGTTCAGGCACCATAGGAGCTTCCTAAATGAGACATGCCGACATGCCCGCCAAAACCTTTTCAGCTAAATTTGCTTTCCAAAATCCAAAGGTTACTCCTTCTCTTCTGAGCATTGTAGTTCACCCACAGAGCATTTTATGTCCTAACATGGGGTATTTCCATACTTAGAAGAGATGGGGGTTAGAAATTTTGGGGGGCATTTTCACCCATTCCCCTTTGTAAAAATGGTAAATTTGGGGGAAAAAACTGCTCTTTACTGAAATTTTTTTTTCCTCATTTACACATCCGACACAACGAAAATTCGGCAAACACCTGTGGGGTGTTAAGGCTCATTGGATCACTTGTTACGTGCCTTGAGGGGTGTAGTTTCCAAAATAGTATACAATGTGTGTGGGGGGGGGGGGGGGTGTTTGCTGTTCTGGCACAATAGGGGCTTCCTAAATCCGACATGCCCCCCAAAAACCATTTCAGCAAAATTCACTTTCCAAAATCCCATTGTCGCTCCTTCCCTTCTGAGCCCTCTACTGAACAATTCACATACACATATGAGGTATTTCCTTACTCAAGAGAAATTGGGTTACAAATTTTGGGAGTCTTTTTCTCCTATTACCCCTTGTAAAAATTCAAAAACTGGGCCTACAAGAACATGCGAGTGTAAAAAATTAAGGTTTTGATTTTTTCCCCTCACTTTGCTGCTATTCCTGTGAAACACCTAAAGGGTAAACACACTTACTGAATGTCATTTTGAATACTTTGAGGGGTGCAGTTTTTTATAATGGGGTCATTTGTTGGGTATTTCTAATATGAAGGCCCTTCAAATCCACTTTAAAACTGAACTGGTCTCTGAAAAATTCCAATTTTGAAAATTTTGTGAAAAATTTGAAAATTGCTGCTGAACTTTGAAGCCCTATGATGTCTTCCAAAAGTAAAAACTTGTCAACTTAATGATGCAAACATAAAGTAGACATATTGTATATGTGAATTAATATATAATTTATTTGGAATGTCTATTTTCCTTACAATCAGAGAGCTTCAAATAAGAAAATGCTAAATTTTTTATTTTTTTCATCAAATTGTGGAATTTTTCACCAAGAAATTATGCAAGTATCAACATAAATTTACCACTAACATAAAGTAGAATATGTCACGAAAAAAACTATCTCAGAATCAGACTGAAAAGTAAAAGCATCCCAGAGTTATTAATGCTTAAAGTGACAGTGGTCAGATGAGCAAAAAATTCTCTGGTCCTTAAGGTGAAAATGGTCCTGGTCCTTAAGGGGTTAAAAAGAAACAATATCATTTTTTTAATCTTACAACAGCATAAAATTGCTTTTAATTTCACATTTTGTTGATTTTACCATTATACAATGCATTTGGAAGGTATTTAGACCCTTTTTTCACATTTTGTTATGTTGCAGCCTTGTACTAAAGTACAACACACAAACAAATTTAAGTCCTCCTGCTACATTCTGCACTCAATAGCTTAAAGTGAACACAGAATGTTTCTTCAAAGGAAAAACTAAAATTTTGCATGGAAATAAGTATTCAGACCTGTTGCTATGACACTGGAAATTCAGCTCAATGGTCTCCCATTTTTTATGATCATCTTTGAGATGTTTCCACACCTTGATTGGAGTCACCTCTGGTAAATTCAGTTTATTGGACAAAATTTGGAAATCCCCATGACTATCTATATAAGATGTCATAGCTGACAATACATATCAGAGCAAAGACTAAACCATGAGGTGAAAAAGAACTGCCTGTAGAGCTTAGAGACCGGATTGTGTGTAGGCACAAATCCGGAGAAGAGTACAAAAAAATTCTTCTGCACTGAAAGTTCCCAAGTGCCAAGCAGCCTTCATAATTCTTAAGTGGAAGAAGCTTAAAACAATCTATAGATGGCTACCCCACCAAACTAAGTAAGCAGGGGAGAAGGTTCTCGGTAAGCGAGGTGCCAAGAGCCCAATTGTCCCTCGGGCTCCAGAGATCCTGTGAGCAGATGGAAGAAGGGAAGTAGGGAAGCGGGAAGGGAAGTAGGTGGGATGACCCTGAATCACATGCAGGATGCAACCTATCAGCAGCCAGTCACCCATGTGATGTCACAGCCCTATATATTCGGCAGTCATTTTGCGGCTCTTCATATAATTCATTACACTGCATACAGATAGGAAGGACATCTCTATGTGTGTGTGTTTCACAGAAAAGCTCATTCCAGCAGCGTTTCACAACCTAGTCACATCAGCATTCTGGTGAACAGAGAGCAGTGTTTTTTTTTCACTGAAAAGGATTTTTACTGTAGCCATTAACCTCCCAGTCACTTTCTTCAGCGTTGCATTACAGAGAGGGGCAGATAGCTATGTATTGCCTAATACATTACCACAAGCTGCCTCAACTTTATAAACCTTAACAGAGGAGGCAGGAATAATTTTTCAATGCAATTCTGTGTCTTTGTTCCACAATGAATCATTTGCTTGTTATACTAGTCTGCAGACAATCTAATACCCAGCAGTTCATTCCTAATAGTCTTTGACAGAGTGAAATTATGTGTTTAGTACACGGCTTTTTTATGCAGAAGCACTGTTGTGTACTGCTGGTGTTGTGCAAAAATATGTATTTTTTTAAGCATACCGTACCGCATTTTTCTGCCCTCATAAGTGCATACCACATACCTACATCTAAGTAGTGTACTATTTTGTGCCTGTTAATCTGTCAAGGGCCTACATAGTGTGTAGTGTTGAGCAGCATAGGCCATATTCAAATTCGCGATATTTCGTGAATATATGGACGAATATTCGTCATATATATTCGCTAAATTTGCATATTCGTAATATTCGAAAATTTGCACATGTTAAAATTAGCATAGACGAAAATTTGCATGTGCGAAAAGTAGCATATGCGAAAATTAGCAAAAGCTAAAATTTGCATATGCAAAAATTTGCATATGTAAATTTTCCCATATGCGAAAATTAGTACGCCAGTCTCACACAGTAGTATTAGAGCCTTCTTTACACCAAACAAGCTGGAAGCAGAGAGGGATGATCACTGTGATGTGTACTGTGAAAAAAAATAAAAAAATAACAATATTCGGAATTACGAATATTTAGTGCTATAGTTGCGAATATTCGCGAATTCGCGAATATGCGATATTTGCGAATCAAATTTGCATTGCGAATATTCGCGAGCAACACTAATCGTGTGAGAGGACAGCCAAAAGTAATCACCGGCTGCTGTTCTAGACAAATACTTTTTTGAGCGTAGTGAAGCGTATTGTACTCCCCTCATATACGCAAATAATTTTTGAAGCGCACAGTAGCGCATTTTTCTGCCCTCATAAGTGCATACCACATACGTACATCAAAGTAGTGTACTTTTGTAAACCTGTTAATCTATCAAAGGCCTAGATACTGTGAAAGTCCAGGAAAAAGTACTCACCGGCTGGTGTTTTTACTCAGATACTTTTTTATGTGTACTGTAGCATATTTTTCTGCCCTCATAAGTGCATACCACATACCTACATCTAAGTAGTGTACTATTTTGTACCTGTTAATCTGTCAAGGGCCTAGATACTGGAAAAGTCCAGGCAAATGTACACACCTGCTGCTGTTCTAGACAAATACTGTTTGAAGCATAGTGAAGCGTATTGTACTCCCCTCATATACGCACTAAGTATGTCAGGCAGAGAAGTGCCAGGATGTGCACAGAGGTGTAGCAGAGGCCTAAATTCATCAGGCAGAGGTCGCAGCAGACTATGGGCAAGAGGCAGCAGGAGTCGCAGCGAGAGGCCTGAGCTCCCGGTATCAGCTAGCGGTCGTGTCTCGACCAGCAACCATTCTACCATCATCAATTGGTTAACACGATCATCCACTGGCCCGGGAACAGTCCCTGTCCTCCCATTGCCTCTATCCTATGCTGTTCCCTCCCCTACAGAAGTATCTTATGCTGTGGGTTCAGCTCCCTTATTCACTGAGAACGATCTAATAGAGTACAGTCAGCAGCTACTGCCCAGCCAAGAAGTGGAGGAGACATCCGCTGCTTCCTCTGCTAGGCAGGCAAGTAAGGATGAGGAGAGTGACTTGGGAGGTGGTGTTGCCAGGGTTCAGGGTCCTGAAGCAGACACTGATGAGGACCCTGAGGAGGACATCAGTGAAGTGCAGACACTTGTTGATGATGATGAAGCCGATCGCAATTGGGAGCTGGGTGCAGAAGAGGCTTCATCATCATCATCATCATCATCATCATCAGGAGAAGAGAGTTGCAGGTTGCCCGTGAGGCAGCAGCTGAGCCAACAAGGTGGTAGTATGGTTGGCAGTCAGCATGGTGGCAGAAGTGGAAATTCTGGAGCCTGCGTCGTGGCAGCCTACCTTCCCGGGAGGTAGAGGGTTCCTGGAGACGGCGGCAGTAGCAGTTAAATAGTGCAGACTGTTGGTGGGAAAATCAGCTACTCGGCTGTGTGGCAGTTTTTCATCAAGAATCCGGAGGAGGTTCACATAGCCACATGCAAAATATGTTGGCAAAAAGGGAAGCGGGGCCAGGGTCCCAATGTTGGCACCACGGCCCTGCATCAACATATGCTTCTCCACCATAAAGCGGCCTGGGGTAACCGTGGCTCCGATATAGTGGTCCAGCCTGCTTCATCACCCAGTGGCACGCCACTCCCTCTTTCAGCCAGCCAAGGCTCCACCACCTCAGCAGAAGGGAGCTGTGTATCATACCCTCCTTTTGTCGCTCCAGATGCTCCTGCTCGTCCTACTTTTAGTCAGCCATTCCGCCAACAATCCATCAGCAAAGCCATGTCCAAGAGACAACAGTATGTGCCTACTCATCCAATGGCGCAGAAGTTGAATGTGCTCCAGTCCAAGTTGCTGTTGCTGCAGTCCCTCCCTTTTCAAGCTGTGGACTCTGCACCTTTCAGAGAACTGATGGCTTGTGCCGAGCCGAGGTGGAGAGTGCCAAGCCGTCATTTCTTTGTGAAGAAGGCAGTACCAGCCCTGCACAATTTTGTGGAAGAGAAGGTGGGCCAGTCCTTGAGCCTCTTGGTGTGTACCAATGGCAGCGCTGACGTCTGAAGCTGCAACTACGGTCAGGGACAATACATGTCCTTTATGGCTCACTGGGTGAATGTGGTTCCTGCACAGCCACAATACCAACTTGGACAGGTCACGCCACTTCCTCCTCCATGCTCTCAGGCCATTGGTCCAGCGACAATGTGCGACTCCGCCCCCTCATCCTCCACCGTGTCCTCAGCCTCCACTGCCCAGACAAGTCTCAGTGCCCCTTCAGCATACCATGTATGCAGGGCATAGTGGTGTCACACTGTTCTTCACATGGTTTGCCTTGGCGAAAAGAGTCACACAGGGGAGGAACTGCTAAAGTAATTTGTAAATAAATCGGAGCATGGCTTACTCCACAAAAACTGGAAATGGAAACCATGGTGACTGACCACGGGAAGAACATCGTGCATGCGCTGTGACTGGGAAGGCTGAACCATGCGCCCTGCATGGCACACGTGTTCAATCTGGTTGTGAAGCAGTTCCTGAATCGTTCCCCCCCATTTGCAAGACATCCTAACAATGGGAAGGAAACTTTGCATGCACTTCAGCCACTAGTACACTGCAAAGCACACCCTCCCTGAGCTGCACCCTCCTTGAGCTCAGAACGGTATCCACCAACATAGTATGATTTGTGACGTTGCCACATGTTGGAATTTGACCCTCCATATGTTGGACCAACTGTACGAACAGAGAAAAGCCATCACCGATTTCTTGATGATCCAAGCGGATAGGGGTACTGTTATGATTCGACTAGCTGGATGTGGATCCTCTGTGTCAGCGAGGGATTGGCATGGACCGTGTCGGTGGACCGGTTCTAGGTTGCTACTGGTTTTCACCAGAGCCCGCCACAAAGCGGGATGGTCTTGCTGCGGCGGTAGCAACCAGGTCGTATCCAACGGCAACGGCTCAACCTCGCTGACTGCTGAGAAGGCGTGGGACAGAAGAACTAGGCAGAGGCAAGTTCAGACGTAGCAGAAGGTCGGGGGCAGGCGGCAAGGTTCATAGTCAATAGCAATAGCAGAAGGTCTGGAACACAGGCTTTGGACAACACTAAACGCTTTCTCTGGCACAAGGCAACAAGATCCGGCAAGGAAGGGAAGGGGAAGTGAGGTTATATGGACAGGGGGCAGGTGGAAGCTAATTAGACTTCTTAGAGAGCTGGCGCGCGCGCGCCCTAGAGAGCGGAGCCGCGCGCGCCAGAACATGACAGCCGGGGACCGGGACGGGTAAGTGGCTTGGGATGCGATTCACGAGCGGGCGCGTCCCGCTATGCGAATCGCATCCCCATCGTGATTGTCAGTGCAGCGCTCCCGGTCAGCGTGTCTGACCGGGGCGCTGCAGAGAGGAGAATGCCGCGAGCGCTCCGGGGAGGAGCAGGGACCCGGAGCGCTCGGCGTAACAGTACCCCCCCTTAGGTCTCCCTCTCTTTTTCTCTCCTTGTCCCTTCAAATGAGACGAGAACATAGGGGACGCCTCTTGAGTCTCCTTCTGGAACAAAAGGAAGTCCTGGGTAGCTACATCAGCGGCAGGTAGTTCAGAAGGAATGGGAATGGGGAGGGGGGGCAGACGGTGAAGCATGTCACAGGGCAGAGTGTCACCAGGACGGGGGCTATGAGGAGGCACGGCACAGTCCTGATAGGCCTTGGGGAGACCAGGCACAGGAGGAGACACTGAGGCCCGACAGACGGGACTGGGAGCAGACATGAGGCATTTCTTGCGGCAAGCAGGACCCCAATTCTTGATCTCCCCGGTGGTCCAGTCAAGGGTGGGAGAATGATGCTGGAGCCATGGCAGACCGAGGTGAACTTCAGAGGTGCAGTTGGGCAGGACGAAAAATGTAATTTTCTCGTGATGCAGTCCAAAGCTCATAAGCAAGGGCTCTGTGCGGTAACGCACAGTGCAGTCCAATTTCACTCCGTTGACCGAAGAAATGTAGAGCGGCTTGACGAGACGGGTCACTGGGATGCAGAACCTATTCACCAAAGAGGCCAGAATAAAATTTCCAGAAGAACCAGAGTCCAAGAAGGCCACGGCTGAGAAGGAGGAGTTGGCAGAAGGAGAAATCCGCACGGGCACAGTGAGACGTGGAGAAGCAGACTTCGTACCAAGAGACGCCACACCCACGTGAGCTGGGTGCGTGCGTTTCCCAGACGTGGAGGACGAATAGGGCAATCCACCAAGAAATGTTCGGTACTAGCGCAGTACAGACATAAATTTTTATCCCTACGGCGAGTCCTCTCTTCATGGGTCAGGCGGGACCGATCCACTTGCATAGCCTCCTCGGCGGGAGGCACAGGGGTAGATTGCAAAGGATACTGTGAGAGAGGTGCCCAGAGATCAAGGTCTTTTTCCTGGCGGAGCTCCTGGCGTCTTTCAGAAAAACGCATGTCAATGCGGGTGGCCAAATGGATAAGTTTATGCAGGTTGGCAGGAATCTCTCGTGCGGCCAGCACATCCTTGATGTTACTGGATAGGCCTTTTTTAAAGGTCGCGCAGAGGGCCTCGTTATTCCAGGATAATTCGGAGGCGAGAGTACGAAATTGGATGGCGTACTCGCCTACTGAAGAATTACCCTGGACTAGGTTCAGCAGGGCAGTCTCGGCAGAAGAAGCTCGGGCTGGTTCCTCGAAGACACTACGGACTTCAGCGAAGAAGGACTGGACTGTGGCTGTGGCAGGATCATTGCGGTCCCAGAGCGGTGTGGCCCAAGACAAGGCCTTTCCAGACAGAAGACTAACTACGAACGCCACCTTAGACCGTTCTGTAGGAAATTGATCCGACAACATCTCCATATGTAGGGAACATTGTGACAGGAAACCACGGCAGAGTCTAGAGTCCCCATCAAATTTGTCCGGCAGGGACAAGCGGAGGCTAGGAGCGGCCACTCGCTGCGGAGGAGGTGCAGGAGCTGGCGGAGGAGATGGTTGCTGCTGTAGCAGTGGCAGAAGTTGCTGTAACATGGCGGTCAACTGCGACAGCTGCTGTCCTTGTTGGGCAATTTGCTGCGATTGCTGGGCGACCACTGTGGGCAGGTCAGTGAGACTTGGCAGCGGCACCTCAGCGGGATCCATGGCCGGATCTACTGTTATGATTCGGCTAGCTGGATGTGGATCCTCTGTGTCAGCGATGGATTGGCGTGGACCGTGTCAGTGGACCGGTTCTAGGTTGCTACTGGTTTTCACCAGAGCCCGCCGCAAGGTAGCAACCAGGTCGTATCCACCGGCAACGGCTCAACCTCACTGACTGCTGAGAAGGCATGGGACAGAAGGACTAGGCAGAGGCAAGGTTAGACGTAGCAGAAGGTCGGGGGCAGGCGGCAAGGTTCATAGTCAATAGCAATAGTAGAAGGTCTGGAACACAGGCTTTGGACAACACTAAACGCTTTCTCTGGCACAAGGCAATAAGATCCGGCAAGGAAGGGAAGGGGAAGTGAGGTTATATGGACAGGGGGCAGGTGGAAGCTAATTAGACTGATTGGGCCAGGCACCAATCACTGGTGCACTGGCCCTTTAAATCTTAGAGAGCTGGCGCGCGTGCGCCCTAGAGAGCGGAGCCGTGCGCGCCAGTACATGACAGCCGGGGACCGGGACGGGTAAGTGGCTTGGGATGCGATTCGCGAGCGGGCGCGTCCCGCTATGCGAATTGCATCCCCATCGTGAATGTCAGTGCAGCGCTCCCGGTCAGCGGGTCTGACCGGGGCGCTGCAGAGAGAAGAACGCCGCGAGCGCTGCGGGGAGGAGCAGGGACCCGGAGCGCTCGGCGTAACAGGTACTCCCCTGTGTAACTTCAATGTTTGCTTAGGCAGGTGTCACGTATGAGGAGTCACATTATTAGTAAGTCACTGGGATTACGGGATGAACAGCGTCATTCCACTGCTTCATTTCTTACAACACGTGTTGGAAACAATGGCTGATCAGGGCACTGGAGATGTGGTGCTTACATCTTACGGCCACATGAGCCCTGTGGGGCTGAACTGGAGGAGGAGTGAGAGGGGCACAGTGGAGCACAATTTAGGTTTCGCCAAATGGGCGGTTTTTCTACTACTCTGACAGGAGAAGAGGAGAAGGAGCAGCCAGAGGAGCTAGAGGGTTATGAGGAAGGCGAGACAGATGACCCAGACACACCGTGGCAGTATGCAGTGGAGATGGAGGCAGGGAGGGATGGTGCCATACCTTGACCTGCCCTTGGCAACACACCTTGAAGATCCGCTGGACTTCTGGCCAGCCAAACTTGATTTGTGGCCGCAACTAGCAGAGTTTGTCCTGGAAAAGCTGTCCTGCTCGGCCAGTAGTGTGCCATCAGAGCGGTTGTTTAGTGAGGTTGGGGCCATAGTCACCCCAAGGAGAACTTGTCTGTCTACGAAAAATGTGGAGAGACTAACCTTTGTGAACTATATGGTCTCCTCATGTTTCAGCCACCTCCAGGCTGTGCCATTCAGACACTATATGGTCTCCTCATGCTCCAGCTACCTCTAGGCTGTGCCATTCAGCCACTATAGGGTCTCCTCGTGAATTTAAATTTCAAAATTCATCTTTTAATCTTAGGGATTGAGAAGCCTTAGTGTCTACTCATGCTGCTGCCAGCTCCAGGCAGTGTCATTCAGCAACTATATGGTCTCCTCATACTGATGCCACCTTCAGGCTCTGTCATTGTGCTGGCATGTGACATGTGACTCCTTGTTAGATTTGGTCTTTTGTGCCCACACGCCGGGGCCCGGGACACTAAAACTTGGGAGTTAAAATTTCAGTTTCAAAATCCTCAATTTCAATTTAAAAATCTTAAATCTCAATGATCTCCTCATGTTTCTGCCAACTCCAGGCTTTGCCGTTCAGACACTGTATGGTCTCCTCATGCTTCAGCCAACTCCAGGCTGTGTCATTCAGCCAATATATAGTGTACTGAAGCTGCTGGGCCTGAGCCTAAACATTTTTATAGTAGCAATAACTACCATAAAACTTCAATTTAAATTTCAAAATTCATCTTTTAATTTTAGGGATTGGGAAGCCCTAGTGTCTACTTATGCTGCTGTCAGCTACAGGCTATGTCAATCAGCAACTGTATGGTCTCCTCATGCTGCTAACACCTCCACGCTGTGTCATTCAACCACTGCATGGTCTCAAACACCTCCATGCTGCGTCATTCAGCCAGTATATGGTCTCCTCATGCTGCGAACACCTACATGCTGTGTCATTCAGCCACTAAATGGTCTCCTCATCCTGCCAACACTTCCACGCTGTGTCATTTAGCCACTATATGGTCTCCTCATGCTGCCAACCCCTCCACGCTGTGTCATTCAGCCAACATATATTGTCTCATTATGCTGCCAAAACCTCCACGCTGTGTCATTCAGTCAGTATATGGTCTCCTCACACTGATGCCACCTCCAGGCTCTGTTATTGTGCCACTCTTCGGCAGTGATTCTAAAAGTGATGCCTGTAATCTGCATGTCATATTGAATAACAGTATTATTTCACTACCCCAGCACACTCCATATGCATGTTAAAACAAACTAAAGTGATCTACACCGCTTTTGAGGCTCTCTGTAGCCCAGAAATAGCCATTTTTAATATAGATTCGCCGCAAATAAATTCGTATCGAACCAAATTTTTTCAGAGAATTCGGCGAATCAGCCAAATCAAATTTTTCCAAAGTTTGCTCATCTCTATTGGTTAGGAAATGAAAGTGCTTAACAAACATTAACCAGTAGATCATTATTTCCAAATGTAGAAAGTACAGTTATTAGTATAACATTATGGCTATTAGAACCAACAGTATAATCTGTGAACGTACTGTATAATAGCCTTAACTAATAACCTAGCACTTGTCCAAGGTCATGATCACAATTCTATACTTGTCACTTGTAATGATCTACAAGCCTATCTAAACACACATGACTAATAATGCAATAACCAGAGATGGCATGCAGTTGCTCCTTTCCCCTGGTTCTTTGTAATCTTTTTTTTTTCTTATATAATGATTATTTGAGACACAGTACAACTAAATATTGAAGTGGTTCTATAGGGAAGGAAGCTTTGCAATGCTCCATGCACCACTGTTTGTTGCCGTTCTTTATGATGCAGTTTGCGCAACTGATGTTCTTTTGATATACTGAATTATTAAAGGGGTATTCCAGGCCAAAACTTTTTTTTATATATCAACTGGCTCCGGAAAGTTAAACAGATTTGTAAATTACTTCTATTAAAAAATCTTACTCCTTCCAATAGTTATTAGCTTCTGAAGTTGAGTTGTTGTTTTCTGTCTAACTGCTCTCTAATGACTCACGTCCCGGGAGCTGTGCAGTTCCTATGGGGATATTCTCCCATTATGCACAGCTCCCGGGACGTGACATCATCATTGAGCAGTTAGACAGAAAACTTCAGAAGCTAATAACTATTGGAAGGATTAAGATTTTTTAATAGAAGTAATTTACAAATCTGTTTAAGTTTCCGGAGCCAGTTGATATATATAAAAAAAAGGTTTTGCCTGGAATACCCCTTTAATAATTTAGCTTATTTTTCCTATTATTACATTCTGCCACATAAAGTTGTTATAATCATTCTTAGAACTGGTGATATGTTTTATGCTTAATAGAGTGTAGGCTTTATTGTGGTTACATTGAGGTTTTTGTATAATCTGTCATACTCAAAAATTCCAGTAAAGCTAACAATATTTTTTAAATAATAATTATTTAATACCAAATACACAATTAAACATTGTCCTTTAAAATATACTGTTGGTGACTGGTTGTTCTGTGCACATTTAAGTTTTTAAAGGGTTTATCCCAACATCAATAGCTGGATATAGGAAAGCTAGCCGATTAGTGGGGGTCTGACCAGGGCTCTAAGCTTGGCAATGTTCAGAAGCCCCGTAAAAATCACATACAGTATGTGACACATTAAATACATAAAAAAAACAGGGGACACTTCTTCCCCAAATGTTCTTTTTTTCTTGTGTTTTCCTAAAAATGCAAAAATGCTAATTGTATTGGCTTTTACCATATACATAAAGTAAAAGATGTTACATAATAAATTTCAGGATCGCTCGGATGCTCAAAACCATTAGGCTAAGTTTCCACTTGGTTTTTTTTCTGGCAGTTTTTGGAAATCTGCCACTGCAGTTTTTGAGCCAAAGTCAGAAGTGGCTCCATAAGGGAGGAGAAGCATAAGTCCTTCCTTTATGTGTCCTATTCCTTATGCATCGACTTCTGGCTTTGGCTCAAAAACTGCAGTGGCAGTATTACAAAAACTGCCAGAAAAAAAAAACTAGTGGAAACTTAGCCTTATAGAGTTATTTTTCTGAATGTTAATACAAATATTTTCCCTTCACTATTCTTCTCCCTGATGGAGCTGATCACTTCCTGTCTACTCTCTAAACTGTGACCACGCTGTTGCCATGCAAAGAGCATGCACTTTCCCACAATCCCCCTTGCTTGCATACACATTAGAGACTTATGAGCATCATGCAGTTGAACTAAGCATTTGTATAAAACAATCCAATGTCCAGCTCCCCTAATCCTGGTTTATTTCACAGATCCGCACTCAACCCAATGCATTACAGACAGCATATCAAATAAGAAAGGATGATCCTGCAAATCCAAAATGATTTCCAGCTCTATTAATTAACCCCTTATCGACCACGGACATACATTTACGTCCGTGACCGACTCCCGTTATGTGAAGCGGCGTCTAAAGGGTTAATACCAGACATCAGCCCGATCGGCAGCTGTTAGCAACTGGGACCCACCAGGCATGAAGCGTGCTCAGCTTTGTGGGTACCAGTTGCTAACAGCGGCCGATCGGGCTGATGTCTGGTATTAACCCTTTAGATGCCGCGATCAAAGTTGATTGCGGCGTCTAAAACGGGAGAAAACAATGCTTGTTAGCTCAGAGGCTCCATCCCGGAAAGGACAACCGGAGAGTGATTACCTTTCTTCCCACCTTCCGACCGTCGTTCCATTGCTTGAAGTCGGAGAATCAGGCTGGAACAATCGAGCACAAATAACACCGATCAATGCTATGCCATGTCACCCCCCTTTTCCCATAAAAAAATGTAAACAAAAATAAACGTATGTGTTATTGCCGAGCGCGCCTAAATGTCCGAACTATAAAAATATAATGTTAATGAAACTGCACGGTCAATGGTGTACATGTAAAAAAAATTCCAAAGTCCAAAATTGCGTATTTTTGGTCACTTTGTATACCCTAAATTTTTTTTACAAAAAGCGATCAAAATCTCCCATCAAAACAAAATGGTACCAATATAAACTTCAGATCACATTGCATAAAACGAGCCCTCATGGAAAAATAAAAAAGTTATAAGGGTTAGAAGATGACAATTTTAAACATACCAATTTTGGTGAATTAAGTTATCATTTTTTTTTTTTTTGTAGTAAAATAAAATCTATATAAATTGGGTAACTTTGTAACTGTATGGACCTACAGAATAAGGATATGGTGTCATTTTTACCGAAAAGTGCACTGCGTAGAATCGGAAGCCCCCAAAATTACAAAATAGCGTATTTTTTTTCCAATTTTGACAAATATATTTTTTCTGGTTTCGCCATATATTTGGTGGTGAAATTATTGAAGTTATTACAAAGTACAATTGTTGGCACAAAAAACAAGCCCTCATATGGGTCTGTAGGTGTAAAATTGAAAGTGTTCTGATTTTTAGAAGGTGAGGTGAAAAATACGAAAGTGCAAAAAATG
Source organism: Hyla sarda (assembly GCF_029499605.1). Lineage (NCBI taxonomy): Eukaryota > Metazoa > Chordata > Amphibia > Anura > Hylidae > Hyla > Hyla sarda. The sequence goes on from NC_079192.1 coordinate 157,844,910, forward strand.
AAAAAACCTGTGGTCCTTAAAGGGGTACTCCGCCCCTAAACATCTTATCCCCTATCCAAAGGATAGGGGATAAGATGTCAGATCGCCGCGGTGCCGCTGCTGGGGATCCACAGTTCGCTCTGTGTGTAATGACGGGCGATACAGGGGACGGAGCCACGTGATGTCATGGCTCCGCCCCTAGTGACATCACGGCCCGTCCCCTTAATGCAAGTCTATGGCAGGGGGCGTGATGACCGCCGCGCCCCCTCCCATAGACTTGTATTGGAAGGGTCGGACCGTGACGTCACGAGGGACGGAGCCGTGACGTAACAATGCTCCGGCCCCTATATTTTGCGTCATTATGTGCAGAGCGAACTCGCTCTGTGCTGTAATGATAGCAACTTGAATTAGAAAAAGCTGGCCGGCACTGCCAAGCTTCCCGTGACTCCTATATGAACCAGGTCAGTCCCATAACAGTTAGTGGTGCTCAATTCCTTCTGAGAACAGAGAGTATCCAAAATCCAAATATGCAAAGAAGGAAGGAATGGCACTCACCGCTTACTGTAATTTCTTATCTTTTATTCTTCATAAAGTGCAGGTGCTATAAAAGGCATTTCACCCAGCCGGGTGTGAACGCCAGTGCGCGTGCTGCAGGTAACAATGTTTCGCTCTGACTTGAAGCTCAAGCCAGAGCAAAACAATTGTTACCTGCAGCACGCGCACTGGCGTTCACACCCGGCTGGGTGAAATGCCTTTTATAGCACCTGCACTTTATGAAGAATAAAGATAAGCAATTACAGTAAGCGGTGAGTGCCATTCCTTCCTTCCTTTGCATATTTGGCTGTAATGATAGCGTAGTGCCGCAGCAGGGATCCCGGGGCTCCCCAGCAGCGGGACCGTGGCGATCTGATATCTTATCCCCTATCCTTTGGATAGGGGATAAGATGTCTAGGGGCAGAGTACCCCTTTAAGGGATTAAAATAGAGGTAATGCTTAAAACAAATGCTAATTTACCAGTATTATATCTGACCCCCCATACGGGTTCAAGTGCAACCATTCTGTGGCATAAATAATGATAAGCTGTGTACCATTATGTATGCTGTGGAAATGCAGTGAAACTGCTGATCCTATTACAACCAGCTATGCTTGTGCCATCATTAAGATGTACTAAGTCAGGCATCTTTGGTTTGCAAGTAGTACAGCCCACTTATGTTACACTGTGTGCATTACACCACATTGTATTGGTTACAATGAACAAATTGTTTGATATCATAACTTTCGTCACCACAGGCAAATTCTAGTTCCACATTTGTGAAAACCATTGGGATTTAACCAGTTATTTTCAAATTTCTTAGAGGTAGGAACCACACAAAGGTTGGGTTCACACCACGGTTTGTCCCCACGGTTTTTGTGTACGGTGTCATATTTGCAACCGTATAAAAAAACGTATCCATAGACAATGCATTGGAAACCGTATGCTACATGATGCATCCGGTTGTGTGCGGTTTGTTTGTAATACGTTTTTTTTCCCGCCCGTACTCCAAACCGTGTTCTATCACGGTTTTTGTTCTGGGTGAAAATCCGTATTGTAACCGTATACGGTTTTTGTAACATGGAAGTCAATGAGAACTGTAGTGAACCTTATGTGTCTATACGGTTCAATACGGTTTTCCCTATATGGTTTTTAAATTTGCACATGCGCATTTCGATTTATAAAGTCACACCCACAAAAATCTTAAAACCGTATTTGATGTAATTGTTAAAAACTGTATGAAACCGGACACAACATTTTCAAACCGTATATGGTTAAAAAACATGTAGTTTTGTAGTTTTCTTTTGAAAAATGTAGCTTTTTTTTAAGACAGGCCCATTTTCACCTCTTTATAGAGTTTTCTGAGTAAAATGGAGATTAAGCAGGGTTTTTTGGATTTTTTTGTCGGAAATTCTGGTGCACGACACATGCGACACAAAAAAGCCTACAAAATCTACTCGGAAATGCCTTAGTAAATAAGGCCCAATATTTTTAATGGGATTAAAGTATCCTGAATAGGTAAGTGCTAAGACAGGATTTCGAACAAATGGTTTCAATTATTTCATGAGAATGACCAGATTACTAAAAATGTTCTTGTCTACCAAGTTTTTGGCTCTGGTTAATGTTTTGTGGGAATAACTCCTGGCATGTAGCCTATTCATGAGCCTATTTATAAGCTCCCCTTCCTGTAATTTAAACGTTTTATGATCAGTACAATTTATGTTCAGATGTGTGAGCCCACCACTGGAATGGCATGTGTAGTATTAGGGGGTGGCTACTGTCTGCTCTTTATATAGTATTGCCCTAAAATGGGCTTCCAATGGGTTGCCACTGTCACATCTGGGCAGGGAAGGAGTGCACACTATTCTCACCCACTCCCTTGTCCCTGCCTACTTACGTACCTGCCCTAGATTACAGGTCTGTAACCTCGGTGACAGTCCCCTCCTAAATAAGTGAGGGACAGTCAAAACAGTAAACTACAAAACTGACAAAAGGTCTGGAAAGGCTGGAGGTACACGACTAACAGAAAACAAACCTAAACACACACACAAAAATATGTAGTCAGAGGGCCGAGTCTAAACCTGGAGAGCACAAAGTACAGTAACAGAGTATCAAAGGGAAGTCAAATACCAGGCCAAAAGTCACAGAACCAGAATAAACAGAATGAGCACAGAGATAGCTAGGTAAGTTACTAAGAACTATCACAAGCAGAGAATGACTGAAAAGGGCCTCCTTATGTATGCCTGAGCTGCAACCAGCAGGACTCTTATTGGGTCACCAAGCTTTACCACACCCAGGAGCACAGAGGCGTCATCCCAGCAACCAAAACAAACAGGGCTAGAAATCATTTACCCTATGGGTTCTGGCAGAACCAGTCATCACAGTACCCCCCTTTTATGAGGGGCCACCGGACCCTTACAAATCTTAGAGGGTCTAGAGACAGATGGACCATTGATCTCCTCTATCGTGTCCTCATCCTCAATATCACACCATTCATTGGTGTCATCTAGCTCAATATTGTCCTCATCACAATCCTCAGACACAGGTTCAACATGAAAATGTTTAGCTGGCTTCTAAGACCTTTCTGAAGATACATTAGTTGATTCAACAGGCATATCAATTCCCCCCAGAGACAAATTGGCAGGTTTACATTTTTGGGAATCGGAAAATACCTATGCACCCAAGTGGCAGCCACGATGACCACTTGGACGCGGACGCTTGGCACAGGTCTTGATGAAATGAGTTTCCTCTCCACAATAGAAAAACAGGCCGTTGAGATACCGGAACCTTTTACGCTTTTCTGGAGTAGATATGGAGCCAAGCTGCATGGGTTCCTCCTCAGACACCAGTTGATGATTGGAAACAGAAGAGGAGACAGGCAAAAATGGAGAGACAGAGGAGGAACAACATTCTTGTCTGCGTTCACGTAAACATCTATACAAACATACCGCTAAAGTCATAGCTTGGTCTAAGGTGTCAGAAGAGGGGTAGGTCACCAGCATATCCTTTAGGATATTAGATAACCCCAGTCTGAACTGGCAAATCAAAGCTGGGGTGTTCTATATGAAAGCCACACACCACTTCCTAAAATCTGCTCAATATTCCTCGATTGGTCTACGTCCCTTTTTAATGTACGCAGCTGAGACTCAGCATATGCAGCTCGGTCAGGTTCTGCATACAGAAGACCCAAACCAGCAAACAGAGAATCCCCAGAGGACAACTCAGGGGCATCAGGATCAAGAGTAAATACTCACTCTTGGGCACCTCCTTTTTGGGCCTCAGTACCAGACGAGTGGGGTCTTAACTGAAAGTATAGCTTGCAACTTTCACAAAAGGTTTTAAAAGCTTTTCGGTTCCCTGAAAAACGCTCAGAAAGACTAACCTGAGGTTCCAAAGGAGCTGAAAGGGAAGTAGGAACCATTGAGTGTGAAGACTCAAGCTCCAAGATTCTGGACAACAACCACTGATTCAGCTGTTCCTGATGTTTAAGCCTCTCAATCAAGTCCTGGTTTATTCTAGCCTGAGATTGAGACGATTCTTGCTGCTGTACCTTCTCAGCTAAATCCTGGACCAACTGAGTTAGGTTCTGCATCTGACCAACAAGAGCTGTCATGGGTTTTATGACTAACAACAAAACAGATGCAGTAGTTGGGCTTGCGATAATGTCACGTCTGGGCATGGAAGGAGTGCACACTATTCTCGCCCACGCCCCTGTCCCTGCCTACTTCCGTACCTGCCCTAGATGACAGGTCTGTAACCACGGTGACAGTTACCTCTTAAATAAGTGAGGGACAGTCAAAAATCAAAACAATAAACTACAAAACTGACAAAAGGTTGGGAAAGGCTGGAGGTACACAACTAACAGAAAACAAATCTAAACACGCACACACAAAAATACGTAGTCAGAGGGCCAAGTCCAAACCTGGATTTCACGAAGTACAGTAACAGAGTATCAAAGGGAAGTCAAAAGCCAAGCCAAAATCACAAAACCAGAATAAACAGAATGAGAACAGAGATTGCTTGGTAAGTTACCAAGAACTATCACAAGCAGAGAATGATTGAAAAGGGCCTACTTATATATGCCTGAGCTTCAACCTAGTTGGCTCAGGGAGCTTAACCACACCCAGGAGCACAGAGGCATCATCCCAGCAACCAAAACAAACAACATGGCTAGAAAACATTAACCATATGGGCAGGGCCGGTTTTAGACTTAGCGTGGCCCTAGGCAAAATCAAAAGTGGGGCCTCAAAAGTCATAATACTGCACTAACCAGACTTGCACATGTTTGGTCACTTAAAATACCATAAAAAATATCTAAAAAGCAATTGAAAAGTCCCATCAAAACAAAAATGGTACCGATAAAAACTACAAATCACAGCGCAAAAAATGACCCTCAGACATCCCCATATACAGAAAAATAAAAGAGTTATAGGGATCAGAATAGCACAATTTTATATTTTTGTATAGTTCCCCCACATTAGGTTTCAGTATAGTTACCCAACATTAGGTACAGTACAGTTCCCCCCACATTAGGTGCAGTACAGTTCCCTCCACATTAGGTGCAGTACAGTTCCCCCCACATTAGGTGTAGTACAGTTCCCCCCACATTAGGTGCAGTACAGTTCCCCCCACATTAGGTGCAGTACAGTTCCCCCACATTAGGTGCAGTATAGTTCCCCCACATTAGGTGCAGTATAGTTCTCCACATAAGTGCAGTATGGCTGCCCACATTAGGTGCAGTATAGTTCCCCTACATTAGGTACAGTACAGTTCCCCATATTAGGTGCAGTATAGCTCCCCACATTAGGTGCAGTATAGTTTCCCACATTAGGTGCAGTATAATTTCCCACATTAGGTGCAGTATAGTTCCCCACATTAGGTGCAGTATAGTCCCCCCCCACATTAGGTGCAGTATAGTTCCCGCCACATTAGGTGTAGTATAGTTCCTCCCACATTAGGTGCAGTACAGTTCCCTCACATTAGGTGCAGTATACTTCCCCCCACATTAAGTGCAGTATAGTTCTCCCCACATTAGGTGCAGTATAGTTCCCCACATTAGGTTAAGTATAATTCCCCACATTAGGTGCAGTATAGTTCTCCCACATTAGGTTGGCAGTATGGTTCCCCCCACATTAGGTGCAGTATAGTTCCCCCACAGACATATAGCCTTCAGCCATATAAGGTGTATGGCTGGAGGCTGTATGTCTGTGTACTGCCCCACTTCAGTGTTCCCACCATCGGTCCTACGGTCCGGGGTAACGTTCTACTGCTATGGCCTATAGACCATAGCAGTAAGTCCCGGGACCGGAGGAGCAGTGGTCGGAGCACCGAAGATGACGTGCTGCCAGCTGGTGCTGGTATCTTGCCATACCGGCCGGCACGCGTCCTCCTCGATGCTCCGCTCTTCTGTTGCTATGGGCTACCTCCCGGTGGCCCCTGCGTTTTTAACCTGTTGAGGATGAAGGGCGTATGCATACGCCCTTGCGTCCTGGTACTTAAGGACGAAGGGCGTATCCATACGTCCGTGGGAATTTCGGCCCCCGCCGCGCGCCGGGCGGGGACCGGGCCAGGGTGACTGCTGATATCTATCAGCAGGCACCCTGTGCAAATGCCCAGGGGGGTCATTAGACCCCCCCATGTCGGCGATTGGCGCAAATCGCAAGTGAATTCACACTTGCGATTTGCGCCGATTCCGGGTCATTACGGGTCTATGGTGACCCGGTGACCCGGAATAGAAGGGGGATCGCGGGTGTCTAAGACACCCACGATCCCCCTAAAGCGATAGGAGTGAGGTGGCAGGGTTGCCACCCCTCCTATCCCTGCTATTGGTGGTCTAGACGCGACCACCAATAGCAGATCTGGGGCGGAGGGGTTTACTTTCGTTTTCCCCGTCCTGCCCTCCCACAATAGGCAGGGCAGAACGGGGAAAATGAAGAGGAGCGGCGCCGGAGTCCACTTACCCCTCCGGAGGCAGCGGAGCGTCGGGGATCGGCGGCGGCGACGGAGATCTGCGGCGGCGTGCGGCAGAAGAGGACGGCTCCCGGATGCGACGGAAGCCGGTGAGTAGTTGCCTAGCAACATCTAGAGGGCTACAGTCTGAGACCACTATAGTGGTCTCTAGACTGTAGCCCTCCAGATGTTGCAAAACTACAACTCCCAGCATGCCCAGTCAGCTGTTTGCTGTGTGGGCATGCTGGAATTTGTAGTTTTGCAACAGCTGGAGGTCTGCAGTTTAGAGACCACTGCACAGTGATCTCTATACTGCCCTCTAGATCTTGCAAAACTACAACTCCCAGCATGCCCACACAGCTGTTTGCTGTCTGGGCATGCTGGGAGTTGTAGTTTTGCAACATCTGGAGGTCCACAGTTTGGAGATCACTGTTCAGTGGTCTCTAAATTGTAGCACCCCAGATGTTGCAAAATTACAAATTCCAGCATGCCCACACAGCAAACAGCTGTCTCGGCATGCTGGGAGTTGTAGTTGCGTACCTCCAGCTGTTGCATAACTACATCTCCCAGCATGCCCTTCTGTGATCAGACATGCTGGGAATTGTAGTTTTGCAACAGCTGGAGGCACACTGGTTGGAAAATACTGAGTTAGGTAACAGAACCCAACTAAGTATTTTCCAATCAGTGTGCCTCCAGCTGTTTCAAAACTACAACTCCCAGCATGTACTGACAGACCGTGCATGCTGGGAGTTGTAGTTTTGCAACAGCTGGAGGCTCACTGGTTGGAAAATACTGAGTTAGGTAACAGAACCTAACTGAAGGTTTTCCAACCAGTGTGCCTCCAGCTGTTGCAAAACTACAACTCCCAGCATATACTGACAGACCATGCATGCTGGGAGTTGTAGTTTTGCAACAGCTGGAGGCTCACTGGTTGGAAAATACTGAGTTAGGTAACTGAAACTAACTGAAGGTTTTCCAACCAGTGTGCCTCCAGCTGTTGCAAAACTACAACTCCCAGCATGTACTGACAGACCGTGCATGCTGGGAGTTGTAGTTTTGAAACAGCTGGAGGTTTGCCCCCCCATGTGAACGTACAGGGTACATTCACACGGGCGGGTTTACAGCAAGTTTCCTGCTTCAAGTATGAGCTGCGGCAAATTTTTCGCCGCAGCGCAAATTCCTAGCGGGAAACTTACCGTAACCCGCCAGTGTGAATGTACCCTAAAAACACTACACTACCACATAATAAAGAGTAAAACACTACATAAACACCCCCTTACACTGTCCCCCCCAATAAAAATAAAAAACGTATTGTACAGCAGTGTTTCCAAAACGGAGCCTCCAGCTGTTGCAAAACAACAACTCCCAGCATTTCCGGACAGCCACTGATTGTCCAGGCATGCTGGGAGTTTAGCAACAGCTGGAGGCACCCTGTTTGGGAATCACTGGCGTAGAATACCCCTATGTCCACCCCTGTGCAATCCCTAATTTAGTCCTCAAATGCGCATGGTGCTCTCTCACTTTGGAGCCCTGTCGTATTTCAAGGAAACAGTTTAGGGCCACATATGGGGTATTTCCGTACTCAGGAGAAATTGCACTACAAATTTTGGGGGCTTTTTCTCCTTTTACCCCTTATGAAAAGGAAAAGTTGGGGTCTACACCAGCCTGTTAGTGTAAAAAAAAAAATTTTTTACACTAACATGCTGGTGTTGCCCTTTACTTTTTATTTTCACAAGAGGTAAAAGGAAAAAAAGACCCCCAAAATTTGTAACGCAATTTCTGCTGAGTACGGAAATACCCCATATGTGGGCATAAAATGCTCTGCGGGCGCACAACAAGGCTCAGGAGTGAGAGCACACTATGTACATTTGAGGCCGAAATTGGTGATTTGCACAGGGGTGGCTGATTTTACAGCGGTTCTGACATAAATGCAAAATAATAAATACCCACATGTGACCCCATTTTGGAAACTACACCCCTCACGGAATGTAATAAGGGGTACAGTGAGCATTTATGCCCCACAGGTGTCTGACAGATTTTTGGAACAGTGGTCTGTGAAAATGAAAAATTAAATTTTTTTGTTTGCACAGCCCACTGTTCCAAGGATCTGTCAAGCGCTAGTGGGGTGTAAATGCTCACTGCACCCCTTATTACATTCCGTGAGGGGTGTAGTTTCCAAAATGGGGTCACATGTGGGGGGTCCACTGTTCTGGCACCACGGAGGGCTTTGTAAATGCACATGGCCCCCGACTTCCATTCCAAACAAATTATCTCTCTAAAAGCTCAATGGTGCTCCTTCTCTTCTGAGCATTGTAGTTCGCTCGCAGTGCACTTGACGTACACATATGGGGTATTTCCATACTCAGAAGAAATGGGGTTACAAATTTTGGGGGGCATTTTCTCCTATTACCCTTTGTAAAAAAGTAAAATTTGGGGAAAAAACAGCATTTTAGTGGAAAAATATTTTTTTTTCATTTACACATCCGACTTTAACAAAAAGTTGTCAAACACCTGTGGGGTGTTAAGGCTCACCGTACCCCTTGTTACGTTCCTTGAGGGGTGTCGTTTCCATAATAGTGTGCGATGTGTTTTTTTTTGCTGTCCTGGCACCATAGGGGCTTCCTAAATGGGACATGCCCCCCAAAAACCATTTCAGAAAAACTCACTCTTCTAAATCCCATTGTTGCTCCTTCGCTTCTGAGCCCTCTAGTGCACCCGCCGAACACTTTACATACACATATGAGGTATTTTCTTACTCCAGAGAAATTGGATTACAAATTTTGAGAGGATTTTTTTCCTTTTACCCTTTGTAAAAATTCAAAAATTGGGTCTACAAGAACATGCCAGTGTAAAAAATGAAGATTTTGAATGTTCTCCTTCACTTTGCTGCTATTCCTGTGAAACACCTAAAGGGTTAACACACTTACTGATTGTCATTTTGAATACTTTGAGGGGTGCAGTTTTTATAATGGGGTCATTTATCGGATATTTCTAACCAGAAGACCCTTCAAATCCACTTAAAACCTGAACTGGTCCCTGAAAAATTCCGATTTTGAAAATTTTGCGAAAAATTGGAAAATTGCTGCTGAACTTTGAAGCCCCCTGATGTCTTCCAAAAGTAAAAACTCGTCAATTTTATAATGCAAACATAAAGTAGACAAATTGTATATGTGAATATATACATAATTTATTTGGAATATCCATATTCCTTATAAGTAGAGAGCTTCAAAGTTAGAAAAATGCTAAATTTTCAAATTTTTCATGAAATTTTTGCATTTTTCACCTAGAAAGGATGCAAGTATCGCCGAAAATTTACCACTAACATAAAGTATAATATGTCATGAAAAAACAATCTCGGAATCAAATTTATAAGTAAAAGTATTCCAGAGTTATTAATGCTTAAAGTGACAGTGGTCAGATTTGCAAAAAATGCTCCCGTCCTTAGGGTCATAATGGGCTCCGTCCCCAAGGGGTTAAAGAAAGGTAACAGAAAGGTAACAGAGACAGCCTTGTGTCCAGAAAAGATCTTTCGGGACACAGGGATGTCAAGAATGTGACGGGGGCCCCCTGTGGGCTGTTCAGTGGTGGCCGCGGTCCCCCCACCCTTGGCTTGATTAGGCCTTTGCTGAGCAGCCAGCAGGGGGCCCCCTCGTCGGCCCTAGGCAATTGCCTGGTTTGCCCAGCCCTAACATCAGCCCTGCCTATGGGTTCTTCCAGAACCAGTCATCACAGCCACAGACCATTTCTTCGACAAAATTGGCAAAATTTTAAGATCTAAAAACACAATAGATTTCAAATCATACTTATTGTGATTCGAATATTCCATAAACAGTAATACAGAAGGGGTTGGTCAGGTATATTATAATAAAAAGAGTTTGCTTTTGTTCCAGAAACAGTGCCTTGTCTGTCCATGGGCTGTATGTAATATTGCAGCAGCTAAGCATTCAAGTAAGTCAGCTTAGCTTCAATTCACTTAACTAGTGCCATTATTTTGAATGTTTCGCCTTGTTATGAACTTGAGGAAAGAGTTTAAAGTTCTAAATGTCTTCAGTTTTATTTTTGCTGCTAAGCCTTAATTAGTATACAGTTTAAATGATTATGTATATGTTCTATTCAGTCTATAGTAGCTCATATTATGTGCCTATGGTTTTGTTTTGAGAGATTCCTTTGTTCACAGTTTATTATTTGATTTAAGTCCCTCACTCTTGCTGAGTTCTATTTCCACTGCTGTCATTTTTGACATCTGAAGTGCTTAAAAGACTAAGCAGATCGTGCACAAAGTGTGTCTCGGTTGTGGCTCTCGGGAAGAAAAAGACTGGTTAATTTTGAGGTGATAAAATACATTGTGTTTTCACATCAGGGATACAGTCATGGCCGTAAATGTTGGCACTCCTGAAATTTTTCAAGAAAATGAAGTATTTCTCACAGAAAAGGTTTGCAGTAACATAGGTTTTTCTATACACATGTTTATTTCCTTTGTGTGAATTGGACATCAACCAAAAAAGGGAGGAAAAAAAGCCAATTGGACATGATGTCACATCAAACTCCAAAAATGGGCTGGACAAAATTATTGGCACCCTTAACTTAATATTTGGTTGCACACTCTTTGGAAAAAATAACTGAAATCAGTTGCTTCCTATAACCATCAATATGCTTCTTGCCCCTCTCAGCCGGAATGTTGGACCACTCTTCCTTTGCAAACTGCTCCAGGTCTCTCTTAATGGTTGGGGCACCTTTTCCCAAAAGCAATTTTAAGATCTCTCCACAGGTGTTCAATGGGATTTAGATCTGGACTCATTGCTGGCCACTTCAGAACTCTCCAGTGCTTTGCTGCCATCCATTTCTGGGTGCTTTTTGATGTATGTTTGTGGTCATTGTTCTGCTGGAAGACCCAAGATCTCGGACGCAAACCCAGCTTTCTGACACTGGGCGGCTGCACAGCGCGACCCAAAATCTGTTAGCAATCCTCAGATTTCATGATGCCTTGCACACATTCAAGGCACTCAGTGCCAGAGGCAGCAAAACAACCCCAAAAAATCATTGAACCTCCACCATATTTCACTGTAGGTACTGTGTTCTTTTGTGTGTAGGCTTATTCTGTTTTCGGCAAACAGAATGATGTGCTTTACCTTAAAGCTCTATCTTGGCCTCATCTGTCCACAAGACGTTTTCCCAGAAGGATTTTGGTTACACAAGTTCATTTTGTAAAAATGTAGTCTTGCTTTTTTATGTCTCTGTGTCAGCAGTGGGGTCCTCCTGGGTCTCCTGCCATAGCGTTTCATGTAATTTAAATGTTGACGGATAGTTTGTGCTGACACTGATGCTCCCTGAGCCTGCAGGACAGCTTTAATATCTTTGGAACTTGTTTGGGGCTGCTTATCCACCATCCGGACTCTTCTGCGTTGACACTTTTTTTTAATAAATTTTTCTCTTCTGTCCACACACAGGGAGATTAGCTACAGTGCCATGGGTTGCAAATTTCTTGATAATGTTGCGCACTGTGAACAAAGGCAAATCTAGATCTCTGGAGATGGACTTGTAACCTTAAGATTGTTGATATTTTTCCACAATTTTGGTTCTCAAGTCCTCATACAGTTCTCTTCTCCTCTTTCTGTTGCCCATTGGCACACACGGACACACAAGGCAAAGACTAAGTGAACTTCTCTCCTTTTTATCTGCTTTCAGGTGTGATTTTTATATTGTCCACACCTGTTGCTTGCCCCAGGTGAGTTTAAAGTAGCATCACATGCTTGAAACAGTCTTATTTTTCCACAATTTTGAAAGGGTGCCAATTATTTTGTCCAGCCCATTTTTTGAGCTTTTGTGACATTATGTCCAATTAGCTTTTTTCCCCCCCCTTTTTGGTTTAGTTCCAATACACACAAAGGGAATTAACATGTTTATAGCAAAATATGTGTTACTGCAATCCTTTTCTGTGAGAAACATAAAATGTTCCTGAAAAATTTCAGGGGTGCCAACATTTACGGCCATGACTGTATCTGAGAACGCAAGCAAATACAAAATATTTCTGTGTTGCTATAGACTTGGGATTTACTAGACTGTGTATGTACATTTATTGTTAAATATCATTAACAATAGGTGCTAATCTTTTTCCTTAGGCAAAAAATGTATAAAGAGCTGTAGAATCATCGATCAGAAGTATAGGGAATACTTATTATTTGTACAAAATCCGAAATAAATAAGTGTCATTGAAAGGGTTATCCAGGATGAGAAAAAACATTGTTAATTCCTCAAAAAACAGCACCACACTTGACCTAAGGGTGTGTTTGGTATTACAACTTGCATCCATTCACTTCAATGGAACTAAGCTGCAATACCCCTTGCAACCTGAGAACAGTTTTGGTGCTGTTTTCCTAATCCTGATAATCCCTTTAATGGGGTTATCCAGGAGAAAACTTTTTTTTTATATATCAACTGGCTCCAGAAAGTTAAACAGATTTGTAAATTACTTCTATTAAAAAAAATCTTAATCCTTTCAGTACTTATGAGCTGCTGAAGTAGAGTTGTTCTTTTCTGTCTAAGTGCTCTCTGATGACAAGTGTCTCGGGAACCGCCCAGTTTAGAAGCAAAGCAAACCTCTTCTACTCTGTGCAGTTGTCGAGACAAGCAGGGATGTCAGCAGAGAGCACTGTTGCCAGACAGAAAACAACAACTGTACTTCAGCAGCTGATAATTATTGAAAGAATTAAGATTTTTTAATAGAAGTAATTTACAAATTTGTTTAACTTTCTGTAGCCAGCTGATACAAGAAAAAACGTTTTTTTTCCTGGAATACCCCTTTAAGACTTCTTGACAAGTGACACAATGACAGTAGCATGCACTTTACTTTCCAACAGATGTATGAAGTATTAGATTATAGGTTACATGCTACAGCTACATTGATATTCCACTTGTGTAAATGTTATACTTCTCAGCAAAACATTAACCTTTCTAATATATTTGTCAAAAAATGTATTTCTTTTATAGAAACCATTGCTTATGAAAAAAAAAAAAATATATATATAAATATATATATATATATATATATATATATATATATATATATATATATATATATTTAGAGGTCCCTATACCATACAGAACATAATCCTGTCTAGCTGCAGCTTCATCTTTGTCCAAGCTGAAGCACAGGCTGTGGGGAAGTAAAGGTGGGACTAGCACTCCTCTGTGCTTCTTTTGTCCTGACTCAGGGAGGAAGTGAATGCATGGTGAGTGAGGGCGGGCTAAGCACTTGCCTTAGACATTCCCCTTTTTGCGCAGTGGATGTCAGAATGAGTGATTACAGCTAAAAATGTGCATAAATGCAGTGAAATTATGCAAAGTGTGAGCCTGGTCTAAGACTACCTCTTCCTCAATGTGTTAATTTAGCTTTGATGCTATGCTCCAGAGGAAGTTGTGTTGTTGTTTCCTGTCTGACCGCAGTGTTCTCTGCTGCCACCTCTGTGTCATGAACTGTCCGAAGCTTTTAACAATTCCTAAAACGGACAGGGGTAGCAGCAGAGAGCACTGTGGTCAGACTAGAAAGAACTACACAACTTCCTCTGGAGCATACAGCAGCTGATAAGTACTGGAAGGCTTACGATTTTTTAAACATAATTTAAAAATCTGTATAGCTTTCTGGAACCGGTTAATTTGATTTTTTTTTTTCCTCTGGAGCACCCCTTTAAGAGCTGCTGCCTAACATATAAAACACTTGACAGATGCCATTGTATCAAGATAATAGATGACATTTGATTTAATTTGTATGTAAGTTTTATTGTTGGCTGATCAAAATGTGATATACTGGATAAACAGTGTGTGTGTGTACATATATCATTTTTTTATTTTTAAAATCTTGAAGACATTTTTGAGAATAAAAAAATGTCATTAGTTGGAGTATGGAATGAAATATAAAAAATTGATTTCATCCATTTACTGAAATGAAATCTTTCAGACAGTCTTGGGAGTGTTACAGGAGATGCCAGTATTGTGTTCTTTTCTATAAGTGATGAAACATCTAAGAATGGATACTGACTATTATTTGTGATACGTTTCAGCTGAATAGACCATAACATGGTAATCTTAACTCTAGAACTAGAGTCATAGCAGACAATGCCTGTCTGGGGCAACATTGCTAAAAAAAAAAGAAAAAAAAAAGAAAAGAAAAAAAACGTGAGAAAAAATATATTCTGGGCTTGAGTAGAAAAATCTGTTCCATGGTAAAAATATTAAATAAATAGACAAGCTTTTTCCAAATTAAACCTGACCATTTTATTAAAAGATCATAAACTGTACATAGTGTAGCAGATTTAGTAAGACTTATGCAACCAAATTTTGTCCTAAAATGAACCAAAATTGTGGCACACAGCGATTAAGACACATTTATTAAAGGGGTACTCGAGAGGAAATAAAAATCTACCATATTTTTCGCCGTATAAGACGCACTTTTTCTTCCCCAAAACTTGGGGGGGGGGCATTGGTTGGTAAGTTGGTGCATCTTATACGGCGAATACACACCTATTGCGGTGGTCCCTGTGGCTAATACAGGACATCACCGATCGCGGTGTTGCACTGTATTAACCCTTCAGCTTTGATCGCCGCGTCTGAAGCTAAAGTGACACTAACCCGGCTGCACCGGGAGGGACCTTACCTGCCTCCTCGATGTCTGCTCCGTGCCGGGATCCCCTGCATGGCCAATGCTCTCCTTTGTCGTCATCACATCGTCGCGCACGCCGCTCCGCCATCCAATAGGAGTGATGTGCGTAGCGACATGATGGCGTCGACGGAGAGTGAGAGTACCCGGCAGCAGAGACGTTCCGGAGCGACGGGGACATCCCGGGGACGCGGCAACAGCGATAGAGGGCGACATCCAGGGCAGCGGTGACGAGCGGTGACGGGTCCGGAGCGGCGGGGACACATGAGTATTATCTCCTATACCAGTGGTCTTCAACCTGCGGACCTCCAGATGTTGCAAAACTACCACTCCCAGCATGCCTGGACAGCCGTCGGCTGTCCGGGGATGCTGGGAGTTAGGGGCGTACCTAGATCATTTGGCACCCGGGCGGACCCTTTGTTTGGCACCCCCACACCCTCCCCCCCCTTCCTCCCCCCCCCTTTATTTACCCCCCTCCCCCCCCCCTTAATTACACCCCCTCCAAGGAGCAGATTGACAACAGTTGGGGCCCACGGACCAAAAAAAAGCAAGGGCCCCTAGTAGGCTCTGCAGCTTGTCAATCTTCTGCCACGCACCTATTCCACCTAAATCCCACACACAATAAACTAAAATTTATATACAGTGGTCCCTCAACATACAATGGTAATTCGTTCCAAACGAGCCATCGTTTGTCGAATCCATCGTATGTTGAGGGATTCGTGCAATGTAAAGTATAGGAAGCTGTACTCACCTGTTCCCGCTGCTCGAGATGGTGTCCCCGGGCCTCCACTGGGCTCTCCGCTGTCTTCCCCGGTCCTCTGCTTTCTTCTCCGGTCCTCTGCTTTCTTCCGCCTTACTGGGCCTGTGTAGCGACGTCATTACGGCGCTGCGTACGCCATTCCTATTGGATGATGTGCGCAGCAGCGTATTGACGTCATCAGAGAGGGCCGAGAAGACACCGGAAGACCAGCGCTGGACCCGGAGGGCCCCCCGGAGCATCGTGGAGGGGTAAGTAATACTTACCGCACCACACGGGGAACATTAAGCTGCTATCCGGCAGCAGCTTAAGCATTTGGCGCTGCCGGATGGCACTTAATGCGATGGCCCGACATAGAAAAGCATTGTATGTCGATGCTGACATCGACATGCGATGGCCTCTGAGAGGCCATCGTATGTCGATTTGATCATATGTTGGGGCCATCGTAGGTCGGGGGTCCCTGTATATAAGAAACACTTTAACATAGGAAAATTTCCATGACTAATAATACTGGTATACAAGGAGTAAATATATACCACCACAAAATAACTGGATAATACCACCATACTGTACTGAATAAAACCACTATACACAGACCAGTATACTATAAAGGATCTGTATAAGTGATTATATACAGGACCATATGGCGGTAGATATAAGCTATACACAGGATGTATATACCATAAACAATTACAGTTACATTTTGGGACTCACAATTACGTCTTTTCTGATCAGCGGCGTCCTCTTTCCTTTTCTTCTCCGTCCGGATAAGACCACCATGTGGATCTCTTATCATCTGTAGGAAAAACATGTCAGACTCTGCATTTTTCCAGTGCTCTCCTCTCCCCTCCTTGGTGTCCTGCACAGTAAACGGGCAGGTAGGTAGGTAGCAAGGTAAATAGGTAACTAGGTAGGTAGATCAGGAAGCCAGATATGTAGGTAGGTGACAAGTTAGGTAGGTAGGGGGCTAGCTAGGTAGTTAGGCAGCCATGTATGAAGGCCAGGTATGTACATAGTTGGGTAGCTGGATATGTAGGTAAAAGTGTTGCTCGCGAATATTCACAATGCGAATTTTATTCACGAATGTCGCATATTCGCGAATTCGCGAATATTCGCGAATATAGCACTATATATTCGTAATTACGAATATTCGTGTTTTTTTTTTCACAGTACACATCACAGTGATCATCCCTCTCTGCTTCCAGCTTGTGTGGAGTAAAGAAGGCTCTAATACTACTGTGTGAGACTGGTGTGCTAATTTTCGCATATGCGAATTGTCGCTTATGCTAATTTATGTATATGCTAATTTTCGCATATGTTATTTTCGCACACGTGAATTTTCGCATGTGCGAAAATAAAACGAGAACATTACAAATATACGAATATTCGCGAATATATGACGAATATTCCTCCATATATTCGCGAATATTCGCGAATTCGAATATGGCCTATGCCGCTCAACACTAGTAGGTAAGTAGTTAGGCATCCAGGCATAAAGTTAGGTAGCCCCCCTTCCCTGTAGGTATAGGCAGCAGAGTTAAACCGCCTTCCTAATAGGTATAGGAACAGAGTTAACCCCCCTTTCTCCTTAGGTATAGGCAGCAGAGTCCCCCCACCCTCTTTCCCCGTAGGTATAGGCAGAGTAAAAAAATAGCCCTCCCCCCGTTTCCCATAGTTATAGGCAGAGTTAAACCCCTTTTTCCCATAGGTATAGGAAGATTTCCCCCCCCCCTCTTCCCCATTGGTATAGGCAGAATTACCTTCCCCTCCCCTCTTTCCCATAGATATGAGCAGGTACACCCCCCTCTTTCCCATAGGTATAAGCAGAGCTACACCCCCCTCTTTCCCATAGGTATATGCAGTTACACCCCCCCCTCATTCCCATAGGTATATGCAGTTACACCCCCCCTCTTTCCCATAGGTATATGTAGTTACACCCCCCCCTCATTCCCATAGGTATATGCAGTTACATCCCCCCTTTCCCATAGGTATATGCAGTTACACCCCCCCTTTCCCATAGTTATATGCAGTTACACCCCCCCTCTTTCCCATAGGTATATGCAGTTACACCCCCCCCTCTTTCCCATAGGTATATGCAGTCACACACCCCTTGTTACGTAGAGCGCTCCGGTCCCTGCTCCTCCCCGGAGCGCTCGCGGCGTTCTCCTCTCTGCAGCGCCTCGGTCAGACCCACCGTCCGGGAGCGCTGCACTGTCACTGCCGGCGGGGATGCGATCTGCGTAGCAGGACGTGCCCGCTCGCGGGTCGCATCCCAATCTACTCACCTGTCCCGTTCCCCGGCTGTCATGTCCTGGCGCGCGCGGCTCCGCTCTCTAGGGCGCGCGCGCCGGCTCTCTAAGATTTAAAGGGCCAGTGCACCACTAATTGGTGCCTGGTCCAATCAGTGTCTATTAGCTTCCCTGATCCAGGTGTATAATAACCCACTTCCCCTTCCTGTCATTGCCGGATCTTTTTGCCTCAGTGCCTAGTGAAAGCGTTTTGTGAGTGCCCTTACCAGTGTTACCAGACCTTCTGCCGTTGCCCTTGACTACGAACCTTGCCACCTGCCCTGACCTTCTGCTACGTCTGACCTCGCCTCTGTCTAGTCCTCCTGTACCACGCCAGTCTCAGCAGTCAGTGAGGTTGAGCCGCTACCGGTGGACATGACCTGGTTGCTACCGCCGCAGCAAGACCATCCCGCTTTGCAGAGGGCTCTGGTGAAAACCAGTAGCAACTTAGAACCGGTCCACTGGTACGGTCCATGCCAATCCCTCTCTGACACAGAGGATCCACCACCAGCCTGCCGAATACTGACACCCCTTTTTCCCATAGGTATATGCAGTTACACCCCCCCTTTCCCATAGGTATATGCAGTTACTTCCCCCCCTCTTTCCCATAGGTATATGCAGTTACACCCCCCCTTCCCCATAGGTATATGCAGTTACACCCCCCCCTTTCCCATAGGTATATGAAGTTATATCCCCCCCCTCTTTCCCATAGGTATATGCAGTTACACCCCCCTCTTTCCCATAGGTATATGCAGTTACACCCCCCCCCCTTTCCCATAGGAATATGCAGTTACATCCCTCCCTCTTTCCCATAGGTATATGCAGTTACACCCCCCCCTTCCCCATAGGTATATGCAGTTACACCCCCCTCTTTCCCATAGGTATATGCAGTTACACCCCCCCTTCCCATAGGTATATGCAGTTATATCCCCCCTCTTTCCCATAGGTATATGCAGTTACACCCCCCTTTCCCATAGGTATATGCAGTTACACCCCCCTTTCCCATAGGTATATGCAGTTACACCCCCCTTTCTCATAGGTGTATAAGCAGTTACACCCCGCTCTTTCCCACATGTATATGCAGCTACACCCCCCCTCTTCCCCATAGGTATATGTAGAGTAACCCCTCCCCTTCCCCATAGGTATATGTAGAGTAACCCCTCCCCCATAGGTATATGTAGAGTAACCCCCCCTCCTCTTCCCCATAGGTATATGTAGAGTAACCCCTCCCCCATAGGTATATGTAGAGTAACCCCCCCTCCTCTTCCCCATAGATATATGTAGAGTAACCCCCCCCCCTCCCCATAGGTATATGTAGAGTAACCCCCCCTCCCCTTCCCTTCCCCATAGGCATATGTAGAGTAACCCCCCCTCCCCTTCCCCATAGGTATATGTAGAGTAACCCCCCTCCCCTTCCCCATAGGTATATGTAGAGTAACCCCCCCTCTCCTTCCCCATAGGTATATGTAAAGTAACCCCCCCTCCCCTTCCCCATAGGTATATGTAGAGTAACCCCCCCCTTCCCCATAAGTGTATGCAGAGTTGAGAAAAAAAAAAAAAAAATGATGCTCACTTGATATCTCACGCAGCGATCTCCTCAGCAGCAGGAGCCCGCGTGTTCTCCCCTCCACAGTACAGGCGCCGGACGAATGGCGTCACCGGCGCCTGTACTGCGTGCTGCGTGGGGGCGGAGGTCACATCTCCTCTGTGTAAGCTGCAGATGCGGCTCACACAGAGGGGACACCTTCTCCTGTATGTGCGTGTATCGTGCATACAGGAGAATGTAGCGCTGTCTGCTGGGGATCTGGGACGAGTGTCCCGGATCCTCAGTAGTGGTGGGGTGGCGGCGGCGGCGGGTCAGTCCGCCCCTGGCACCCCCCTTGTGAGCGGCACCCGGGGCGGGCCCCCCCTTAGTACTCCACTGCTGGGAGTGGTAGTTTTGCAACATCTGGAGGTCCGCTGGTTGAAGATCACTGTGACCTATACTTTACATTGTATTTTAGATTTTCCTCATTTAAAATTGGGTGCGTCTTATATGCCGGAGCGTCCTATAGGGCAAAAAATATGGTAATTGATTGGTACTGGAAAGTTATAGTGGGACATTTATCATTATTGCTTTGGTAAGCGAGATCTGAAGTACATTTTTTTTGGGCTTTTGGTTTTGCTTTTGTGTGACAAATTTATCATACTATCACAGGGGGTTGATATATTTGGCTCACATAAGCAAAAAACTATAAATCACTTTAGAACACCACTTTTCTTTAGCACACATAGGCGAAAGCCAATATATGACTTCAGAACACCACTTTGTAACACCACCTCCTAAAAATGTGCGATTTCCCCCCACTTTTTTTTCCCCCTAAAAGTACTAATCTATTTTTTGTGTTTTTTTTGTTCTTCCCATTTCAGATCAGTGTATGCAGAGGACTTCTTTGGATTCGGTGGACTACATCATTGACCCACATTTAAAAATAAATAAATAAATAAATAAAATGGTAAATGAGGGCTTGTGGAATTTTTTGGAATAAAAGTATTTTTTTTTTTGGCTTGTAAGTTGTAGTTTAGAAAAAGCTGGAGGCATCCATTTCCTAAACTACAACTCCCGTGATGGTAGTTGTAGTATAGCAACAGCTGGAGGCACCCTGATCCAAAACTACAACTCCTGTGATGGGAGTTGTAATTGAGCAACAGCTGGAGGCACACTGTTTCTAAACTACAACTCCCATGATAGAAATTGTAGTTTAGCAACAGCTGGAGGCATCCTGGTGTTAAAATGGCTCCCTGGCCACCTGCCCGCATCTCCCAACCACCAGCTAGCTGTTGCAAGACTACAACTCTCAGCATGCCCTTACAGTAGTGAGGATATCCTGACAGGTTGTAGTTGCAACAACTAGCAGGCGGGTGGCAGTTGCAGGCAGCAGTTGCGGGCGGGTGGCTAGGGAGCAGAGCCGGCCGGCACTGTTATTTCAAATGGGTGGGAAATATGAAGTTACAGTGCTGTGATCGGGGCCAGAATATCATTGGAGCTTATGCTCCGGGCCCCACATGGCCAGGAAAGAAAGGGTGCCCGCTCCCTCGGCATCATGCAGGTCCTGGTCGTCAATCACTTAAAAACAGGGATCTCCACACAGAACATAATGGCAGTGACTGCCCCATCAGGACCTGCTTTGTACCTTCTGAATGCTGGAGGGGATGATTTCTTTGAAGACCTGCGGTGATGTCACGATCATGTGACTTGAGGGGGGAGGGGGGGTTGAAGCTAAAGTTCAGTTATTCCTGCAATCTGTTGGTGTGAAGTCACTTTATACAGCAGTGTTTCCTAACCAGGGTGTTTCCTAACCTTCCGCTGTTGCAAAACTACAACTCCTAGCATGCTATAGGCACCCTGGTTGGAAGACACTAATATACAGTATATACATGTGAGCTCCTCCAGAGCTGCACTCACTATTGTGCTGGTGGGGTCACTGTGTACATCAGTGTTTCCTAACCAGGGTGCCTCCAAGTGTTGCACAACTACAACTCCCAGCATGTCTGGACAGCAAAAGGCTGTCAAAGGCTGTTTAGGCAGGCTGGGAGTTGTAGCTTTGCAACATCTGGAGGCTGGGGAGGTCACTGTGTACATACATTACATTACTTATCCTGTACTGATCCTGAGTTATATCCTGTAGATCTTTTATTAAAATTTCAAACATAACAATAAAAAAATTACAAAACATAAACATATCATATCCGACAGAACATATCAATATAACGATCATAAAACCAACACCATAAACTATATACACTAATATACACTAATACTAAATGTGAATTTCCTGGCCCAGTTGCAATACCAAAAACCCAATACCAGTAATATACCAAAAGAATAACAACAACAACAATAATAATAATATATACAAAATAATAAAAACCAACACAAACAAAATAACACCACTTTTTTTAATTTTTTTATTTTATTTTTTTTTGGCCCTGAGCTGGTCCCGCATCCCATGCCCCCAGTACATGTTACCAGACGTCCATGAACCAGTCCAGGATTTTCTGAATATATAAAAGTCCCATACAAACCCCCTCCCCCCTTTTTAACCCACCACCCAACCTAAACTAAACCCAAACCCCAGGTGGCATCACACAATATATACAATATATACATTACATAAAATATACACAGACTAACAATATATAAGTATACAAATAGACTACAACAATAAATACAATAACAAATACATATAACACTATAAGCCAAACAACAAACCCCTAAAGCTCAAGTTCAGTGCCTGCAAGCCCTATATTACCATAAACCAACTGCTCAAAACAAAAAGACTAATGTGCCAGCATCAGCCCACCACCAGGGGGAGACAACAGGCTAAGGCACTTTAAAGGCAGAGCCCCTCCATAGACGAGAGGCCCTGCCAGCACCCAGCCTCTCGTACTCCAGAGAACGCAACTTCACCAGGTCACCGAGAATGTTCCTAACCACCACATCCACAGGGAGGATTTTACGCTGCGTCGACACTAAACACCGTGCGTTCCACGTGTAGTACCTAACCACTGAGCTGACTAGGAATAAAGTGAACCGGTCCCAGCCTCCAAGGTTTCTGAATGCCCCATAGGCCCATTCCGCATAGGAGAGACTGGCCAGCTGAGGCCAACCAATGGAAGCGCCCACCCTGGTGTAAACCTCTGTGTTAAAGGGACAATGAAGCAGAAAATGCTCCATGCTTTCCAGCATGCCTCCACACTCTTCGCAGGGACATCCCCGGTCATCAGAGCTCCTGCACTTCAGATTGTCCCTCACACACAGTTTCCCATGGAAGCAGCGCCAAGTCAAGTCCCAAAACTTCAAGGGGATCCTGATAGAATTCAAAAGCTCTAAACCCACCTCCAGATCCCGACTTGGGCAGTCCTTGAGCGCCAATGGCCTCTGGAAATGAGAAGACAGGACCCTCTTGTCAAGGAATTTCCTCGACAGAGTCCTAATCTCCCCCATCCCCAGACCCCACCGATGAATAACCTTCAGAACCGGGGTAGCGTAAGCCGGGAGATGCCCGTGTGGTGTGCGAAGATCCTTCACTTGCCCTCCTGTCTCCCATTCCTGGAAGAAAGGCCAAAACCATCCCCTACAGGAGGATACCCACGGAGGAGCCCTCTCTGACCAGAGGTTTGCTAAATTGGTCTTAAGAAAGGTATTCACTAGGAATACCACGGGGTTGACCATACACAACCCCCCTAGTCTCCTTGTATGGTAAGTAACCTCCCTTTTCACTAGGTTCAGTCTGTTCCACCATAACATCTGGAAGAACACACTGTAGACCAGGGTCCAAAGAGGTTCTGGCAACATGCATACACTGCCCAGGTATATCAGTAAAGGGAGCAGGAATGTTTTGATCAGGTTAACCCTTTCCCGGAGGGTCAAAGACCAACCCTTCCACTGATCCACCTTCTGAGCGGCGATCTTAAGCCTGCTGTCCCAGTTTTGTTTGGGGTAATCCCCTTGGCCAAATTCGATGCCGAGAACTTTTGCAGATTCCTGGGGCTCTGGAAGGGCGTCCGGGAGATCAAAACTAGGATCTCCCCCTCCCAGCCAGAGACTCTCGCACTTATCCCGGTTGATCCTGGACCCGGATGCCTCCGAGTAGCGGTCCACCTCTGACATCACCCATTGGCCTTCCTCTTGTGAGGAGACAAACACGGTGACATCATCAGCATACGCTACCGCCCTCAGAGCCAAATCCAGCACCGCCAGGTCCATTCTCACCCCCGCCAACGGTCCACAATCAATTCTCCTAAGGAAAGGCTCAATTGCAAACACGTACAGCAACGGGCTCAAAGGGCAACCCTGACGGACACCAGACCCAACCTCAAAAGAGCGGCCAATCCAACCATTCACAAGCGGGAAACTCTCTGCCCCTGCGTACAAGGTCTTAAGCCAATCAACAAACCCCCCCGGCAGGCCATATCTCAGAAGAACAGACCAGAGGTACTCATGGTTAACCCGATCAAACGCTTTTGCCTGATCCAAGGACAGCAAGTACCCCTTCCAGTGGCCAGCCCTACCCTGCTCCACAGCCTCTCGGACACTGAGCACAGCACTAAATGTACTGCGGCCCGGAACAGAGCAATGCTGAGACCCCGAAAGGAGCCGGGGTGCAAACTCCACCAGCCGGTTAAACAGCACTTTTGCCAGAATCTTTCGGTCCACACTGAGAAGCGCTATGGGACACCAATTCTCAATGTGGAACGGGTCTTTACCCTTTGACAGGATGATCAGCGCTGACCTCCTCATTGACTTTGGCAGAGTGCCCGAGGATAGACACTCATTAAATACCTCGGTCAACAGGGGAACCAAAGTGTCCTTAAAGGTCTTATAGAACTCAGATGTTAAGCCATCTGGACCGGGTGACTTCTTGAGGGCAAGCCCATCAATCACCATCCTGACTTCCTCTTCCCGGATCATCTCTGTCAAAACGTCAAGAGAGGGGTCTACTCCTAGTTCAGGGATGGTTTCAGCCAAGAAAGCTGACACCTTATCCCGATCTAGATCCTTCCTTCCCAAGAGATGTGAGTAAAAGGATCTGACGACCTCCAAGATCCCTGATCTGGACCTTTTCAAGGATCCCGTACTATCAATCAGTCCTGAGACTACCTTACTATTCACTGACATCTTGCAGTTTCTGTAAGGGTCGGGCGAGCGGTACTTCCCGTAATCCCTCTCAAAAACCAAAGATGCGTGCCTATCGTACTGACACCTCATCAGCAAGGATTTCACTCTGGAGATATCATCACGACTACCTCCAGTCGAGACAAGGTGCTCAGGTTTATTCCTCAGGCCCTGGTACAAACGGTACCTGTTTAGGCTTCTGAGGCCTGAGAGCTGGCGGAAGAATCTCGCAACCCTTTTTTTGAAGATCTCCCACCACTCTGACTTACTGCTACAAAGGCCCAGCAATGGTACCTGGCTCTGAAGAAAATCCTCCTCTCCGCTTCTTCCAAGAGAGACGAATTCAGCTTCCAATAGCCTCTGCCCATCCGGGGGGTCTCTGTAACATTCAGAGAAAACAAAATTAAACAGTGATCGGAGAACTCCACCTCAACAACAGACACTGCTGAAGAGACGGCCTCCTCCTTTAAATAAAACCTATCTATCCTAGACCTACAACTACCCCTATGATAGGTGAATCCCGCGTGGCCTGGGGTGTGCCGGATGTGGACATCCACCAGGCGAGCCTCACTCACTATGCTATTTAGGGCGACGCTATCATAAGTCAGCTTGTCTCTGGCACCTCCCCTGTCTTGGGGCCTCATGACAGCATTAAAGTCCCCTCCAAAGACCACCTGCCGACTTGTAAAAAGATAGGGCTTGATCCTCATAAAGAGACACTTCCGGTCCCACTTAGACTGTGGGCCGTAGATGTTAATAAGGCGAAGTTCTTGTCCCTTCATGAGGACATCTAAGATCAGGCACCTCCCCATTTCTAACTCGATAACCCGTCGGCATTCTACCGCTGCGGTAAAAAGGACCGCCACTCCGCTATACGGCTCGGTCCCAAGAGACCAGTAGGAGGGCCCATTCCTCCACTCTCTTTTAGCCTTGTAGATAGATGACATATCTGTTAGCCTGGTCTCTTCCAAAAATAAAATATCAGCATTGATATGGGCAAAAAAATCATAGGCCGCAAATCGAGCCGTATCTGACTTTATGCTGGCAACATTAATGGATGCCAGAGTCAACGGAGAGGGTGCCGCCATCAAGGGTGATTGAGTTAGACAGCTTTCTTTTTCCCACCATCCTTCCCATCCACCCCACCACCCTCCTCATCAGATGATGGTTTACCCCTTTTTAGTGAGATGGATGTGTCCATTTTCCCTTTATTTACATTTTCCTCGTCCCCTGACTCTGAGCCAGTCCCCCCCCCCCTGAAGACATAGGTTCCCCAGGGAGAGAGAACTCAGGGTCCCCTGTGGGCCCCACCGCAACATCTGGAACCTCACCCCCAGCCTCCTCCTCCGAAGAGGAAATGTCGCGGAGGGCTCGGAACCGGTTGGAGAGACCAATCAGAGGGGGGTCAGTTGTACCTTCCTTTGGCATCTGGCGGGTGGGAGAAGATTTTAAATCTCCCTTTTTCTTATTCCTCCGAGTACCCCGCTTTGTTTCTGCCCATCTCCCTCTGTCCTCATCCGTGCTCTCACCATGGGAGGACAGCGAGGAGACAGTATCCTCCTCTTTGTGGATCCTTCCAGTCTCCTCATCCAGTTCACTATCCCCCAGGGCCTCAGCAGTAACACTGGTCGCAGGGACAGGATCAGAAGCCACCTCAGCTGGCTGATGCTCCTGTGACTCCCGAATCTCCCTATCCCTTTGACGCTTCTTGAGACGCCTCAGTTGGGCAGGCGTCTTCTGCTTACTTTTCTTCCCTGGCCCCTGCACCCCTTCATCCCCGCCAGCCATCCCCCCAGCAGAGTTCACCTCATGGCTTACCCCCACTGGGGCAACAACCGCGTTGGCAAAGGAACGAGGGCAGCGACTGAATGGGTGACCTAAGTCACCACACAGGTGACACCTAATCTCTGCACAAGATGCAGCGAGATGGCCTATTTCCCCACACAGAGTGCACTTCTGCACAGTGCAATTGGCACTAAAATGTGTGGGGTCACCACATCTGTGACAGAGCTTCGGCTGACCCTGGTAGAAGATCTGGATACGATCCCTTCCGAGGAAGGTCGCAGATGGTATATGGGTAACGGTGTTTCCTGAAAGCTTAAGCTTGACCATAAACGTCCAGGCCCCTGACCAGATGCCATATTCATCCCTGTTCTTTTTTGGGACCTCCACCACCTCTCCATACCGACCTAGCCACGTCATGATGTCAATACAAGAAAGTGATTAGTTACGGGTTAAAACGGTCACTTTCTTGACATTGTTTTGGCGATACACCGCCTGAATGGCAAAGTCTCGCCAGCCGGGCTCATTCTTTACCAGCTCATAATTCGACCAGAAGAGCTCAAGCCCCTCTGGCCGAACAAAGCTGATATCGAACTCAGGGGTACCATAAGGATGTATCAAGGCATAGATGTCAGCTGCCTTAAAGCCCAACTTCAGCAGAAGCTCAACAACTTTAGATCTTGGAGGACATGTATCACTGCCTCTCCACCTCAGCCAGACCACATTCCTTCGGAGACCACCTGGCCCGGCTGTTGGGAGGGACCACACAGTATCCCCCCCTCTTTCCTCTCGGAAGGCTGAAAGAACATGTCTTTCTATCCAAAAGGATAGATCAACCTCCCTACCCTCTACATTGATTGATCTCTCCCCTCTCCTTAAGGCCCCCAGGAGACGCTGCTGCAAATTGCCCCCCCCCCAGAGCCAGAAGACGAGGAAGGTGCCCACCTCCCCCCAGCGGTGACATTTGCGTAGCTGCGTACCGTGCTGCCACCGCTGGGGGTGCAACTGGACCAGGCCCTACATCCCCACCACTAATCTGTGCCCCTTCACCACCCTCCTCCACATAATCCATACTCACACCATTATTGCCTGTTTTAGCTGATGTGCCCCCCATACCTCCACCCGTGCTACAGCCCATACTACAATTCACTCCAACATTAACCTCCTCATTCATACGGGCTGGACCGGTGCGTTCTGGTGCAGATAGTGTACCATCAGCATCACTGGGTACCAGAGCTGGAGCCACCACCACGGGACAGGTCACCGGTCCTTTATACAAGGACCGGGAAGCCTGCCTAGCCTGTTTATTAGTGGCCCCAGCCCTGTTTTTACTGGTACCCTCCGCCTCATCAGTACTGGAGTTTTCTGCTCCTGGGCGCCGCTGTTCTGGATAAGCGGCTCCAATACAAAATAAAGGTTTTAGTCCAGTCTTTCTGGGAGGCGAAGACATCTTGGCCCCAGCAGCTCTTTCACGATGACACCGCTGCTCCAAAGGAACAGCAGTGCCAACGCTCAGAGCCACCGGAGCTCCCGCAGCTGACTCTGGCACAAAGCCGCCCCCCCCTCCCGTTAGGGAGCAGCCCAATGTGCCAGAGCCATCCATGCCCATCGCTGGGCAAATATCACTGTCCGACCTCACAGCCGATACATTGTCTGCTCCACCACTGTTACTACAAACAGCGATGGAGCTCACCGCCACACTAGACTCCATACTCTCCCCACTCTCCTGCACTGAGTCCACAGCAGAACTCAGGCTGGGCTGAGAAATGGGGTTCACACAGTGAGCTGACCCTGCGGCCAGTCCGGGGGGCTCAGGGAGGGGGTATATACAAATGTTACCTGCTCCTGGAGCTTGGTCTTCTTTAGCTTCTTTTTCCTTCCCCCAGGTGCCTCCTCTGGTAACTCATCCCCAAATGTGAAGTCCTGGAGGCGACCTGGGGACTCCAGGAGCTGGATCTGGGCCATCAGCGCCCCTCCCTGGTGACTGGTGCTGCTCTCATCCCCCGAACCGCCAGAGCCACGGCCAGATGACATCGCCACTTGCCCTGCAGGGAGCCCACTGTATGGGGTCAGATGTTGCAGACCCCCGGGTGGATTTGGCTCAACATTATCGGCCTCCGCAGCATCTCCTTCCTCCTCCACCCGTGGCTGAAGCCCCCTCAGCCGTCTCTGCTTCTCTCTCTCCATTGTATGAAAGCGGTCTTCATTTAAAAGTTTTTCCCTAAATGGCCCGCTGTTCTCTAAAATAAAAGTTCTCTTCTTCTCCAGTATCCTTATTTCATTTTTCAGCTGTTTAATCCGGGCTGACAGCTCAGCTTTCTGTCGTTTTGCCGCAGTTTCCATCAGGGCTTTTGCTTCCCGTACCTCCTCCTGGAGCCTATACAAGCTGCCCCTTGCTTCCTCATATCCACGGATGTGTTCTGCCACACGAGAGTTATGGGGGACTCCAGACTCCCGGGCCCTAGGCATCCCCCAATCCTCCTCCACACATCCGTGGGCATTTAGCTTTGCTCCAGGAGGAGTATCACAGTCCACATTGTCAGGCCTTGTTGTCACAGTACCTGTGCTTCCGGAACTTCTTGCACTTGTAGTCCCACAACTTGCAGGGCTAGCCTTGCGGCTGCTCTTTGTCTCTACGGGTTCAGGGGTGGCTGGAGATGCATCGCTGCACCTCCTGGCAGAGCGCCTCAACCCGGAGACCTCTGATGCACTTCCTGACGCTGGTCCCTCCACACCTGGTCGCTGGCTCCCCCTGCCCCCCGCGGACCTGATTCGGGGGGCAGGTGTTGGGGTTCTCCTCTCCTCGCTCATGCCTGAACACACGCTCTCCCTCTGGGGAAGGAAGAACGTTGTCCGGCACAGATGACACGGCAGAGCTCAGAGCGCACACGCACCAAACAATCCAGCAAACGACTTCCTCCACACTCAGCAGACTCACAGGAAGATGCTCCCTCTAGTGGCCAGACTCCAGAGCTGTACTCACTACTCTGCTGGTGGAGTCACTGTGTACACACATTATATTACTTATCCTGTGCTGATCCTGAGTTATATCCTGTATTATACTCCAGACCTGTAGTCACTATTCTGCTGGTGGAGTCACTGTGTACATACATTACATTAATTATCCTGTGCTGATCCTGAGTTATATCCTGTATTATACTCCAGAGCTGCAATCACTATTTTGCTGGTGGAGTCACTGTGTACATACATTACATTACTTATCCTGTACTGATTGTGAGTTATATCCTGTATTATACTCCAGAGCTGCAATCACTATTTTGCTGGTGGAGTCACTGTGTACATACATTACATTACTTATCCTGTACTGATCCTGAGTTATATCCTGTATTATACTCCAGACCTGTAGTCACTATTCTGCTGGTGGAGTCACTGTGTACAATCATTACATTACTTATCCTGTACTGATCCTGAGTTATATCCTGTATTATACTCCAGAGCTGCACTCACTATTCTGCTGATGAGGTCACTGTGTACATACATCACATTACTTGTTGGGGGTTGATGTCAGTTAGCACCCAGTGGTGAGATTAGGAGATAACAGCAATACCAAAGACTAGAATTGCTGCTTTTTGGTCACATCATATACCATAAAAATTTTTACAAAAAGCAATCAAAAATTCTCATCTAAACAAAAATGATACCGATAAAAACTACAGATCATGGCACAAAATTGGTCCCTCATATAGCCTTGTATACGGAAAAATAAAAGTGTTATAGGGTTCAGGATGGGAAATTTTTATGCATATACATCTTCTCACAAAAAGTAGTAAAATATAACAAACTACATTAATTGCGAATTGTAATCATATGGACCTAGAGAATGAAGATAATGTGTAATTTTATTCATAAAATATATTGCGTAGAAACGAACCTACCCCCAAAAACGTTGCAAAATTGCGCTATTTTGCTATATTTTCTTTATCAATCGAAAAATGGATTTATTGTATGCGGGCAGGGCAACTATATTGGTGTGGGTGCATGGGGGGCCCCATGAGTTGTCAGTCCACCCCTGCTAGCCGTCTCAGTGGGAGGGGTACAAGTCTCAGTGGGAGGGGGGACTGTCTTGGGGGGATTGTTTGGGGACCTCATCATACTGAAGCGCTCCGTCTTCCAGGCACCCGTAATCTGGCCCTGGCTGTGATTTCATATACCTGTGAGCCAGCTGGCTCTGCTCCCTGGCCACCGTATCTACCACTTGCCCGCATCTAACACCCACCTGCTAGCTGTTGGAAAACTACAACTCCCAACATGACCTTACAGTGAGGACATGCTGGAAGTTGTAGTCTTGCAACAGCTAGCGGGCGGGTGGTAGATGTGGGCGGGAGGCTGGGAAGCGGTGCTTTCCAAAAAGTGGCACAAAAAGTCACAGTTGTGACTTTTGTGTGACACTTTAAAAATGCTGTCAAAAGGCATTTTTGTAAGTCAGGTCTGACCTGGCTTACTATTGTGACTTTTTAAAGAGGTTTTCAACTTTTTTTGCCAACATGCGACATTTGCACTTTATAAATTCCCGGTCACTGCAAAGTGAAAACTGAAAGTTGCTTAGGTAGGGCCATTTGCAACTTTATGCATAACTACAAAAGTCGCATGGGCGACTTTTTGTGCGCCCTGAGAAGGCAAAAAATAAAAAATAAAATAATAAACACAATGATAAATTTCCCTCACATTTGTAAATTACTTTACTTTAAAAATCCTAATCCTTTCATTACTTATCAGATGCTGTATGCACCATGAGGAAGTTGTGTAGTTCTTTCTAGTCTGACAACAGTGGTCTCTGATGACACCTCTATCCCTGTCAGGAACTGTCCAGAGTAGGAGCAAATCCCCATAGCAAATCTATCCTGCTCTGGACTTTTCCTGACATGGACAAAGGTGGCAGCAGAGAGCACTGTGGTCAGACTAGAAAATACTACAAAAGTTTCT
This sequence comes from Hyla sarda, assembly GCF_029499605.1. Taxonomy (NCBI): domain Eukaryota; kingdom Metazoa; phylum Chordata; class Amphibia; order Anura; family Hylidae; genus Hyla; species Hyla sarda. The sequence goes on from NC_079192.1 coordinate 157,876,452, forward strand.
CTAGATCATACTGCAGCTGATAGGTACTGGAAGGATTAAGATAAAAAAAAAATAAAAAAATAAGTAATTTCCAAATCTGTATAACTTTCTGGCACCAGTTGATTTGAAAACATATTTTCCCACCAAAGTACCTCTTTAAGCAAAGTGCACCGAAAATATCAGAAACAGTGCCTCAACTAGGGGGTGAAATTTATAAGAAGAGAGTGTGTTATGAACAGAAAGGGACGTGGTGTAAAGTGCTCAACATATGCCCCAAGGTTTTACCACACTTAGTAGGCCTTAGAGTGCGTTCACACACTAGCTAGCAGCGAGTTATGCTAACATTGATTTAAAAGGGTCCAGGGACAGTCTGCAAATCTGACACTATTGCGGACTGTCTGTGGACCCATACAAGTAGTATAACTCGCAGCAGGTTTCCCGCAGCATGTAACCTGCTGCTGGTAATAGCGTGTGAACACACCATTAAGCAAACCATCCCCTTAAAGGGGTAGTCCAGTGGTGAAAAACTTATCCCCTATCCTAAGGATAGGGGATAAGTTTGAGATCGCGGGGGGTCCGACCGCTGGGGCCCCCTGCGATCTCTCTGTACGGGGCCCCGGCTCTCCGCTGAGATAGCGGGTGTCGACCCCCGCACGAGGCGGCGGCCGACACGCCCCCTCAATACATCTCTATGGCAGAGCCGGAGATTGCCGAAGGCAGCGCTTCGGCTCTGCCATAGAGTTGTATTGAGGGGGCATGTCGGCCGCCGCCTCGTGCGGAGGTCGACACGCCCCCTTCCAGCGGGCTGTCGGGGCTCCGTACAGGAGATCGCGGGGGGCCCCAGGGGTCGGACCCCCCCCGATCTGCAACTTATCCCCTATCCTTAGGATAGGGAATAAGTTGCTCACCACTGAATCACCACTGGACTACTCCTTTAAAAAAATGTCTGAACAGTCTAAATGCACCAGAATTATCACAGAGCCTTATGCACTTAAAAATTGATACTCCCATGCCTGGTGTGTTTATTCTTATGTATTGCTACACAGTTTGGTGCATTTTTGTGGAAACTGGGGTAGATCAAAACCTGTCCAGAGGAGAAGTTGTTGAGTTGCCCATAGCAACCAATCAGATCGTTCTTTCATTTTTAAAAAGGCCTCTGAAAAATAAAAGAAGCGATCTGTTTGTTTGCTATGGGCAACTCAGCAACTTTTCCTCTGGACAGGTTTTGATAAATCTCCCCATTTGTTCTTATCGTTGCTGTTTGGAGGGTGTTGTAGCTCTTTGCCATTCCTGTGACAGACGACCAGTTTTTTTTCAATTGCCTCGTCCCTCTTGTGTTCGTGCAGTGAGGAAGGCTGTTGTAACGCCGAGTGCTCCGGGTCCTGCTCCTCCCCCGGAGCGCTCCGGCGTCCTGTTCATCCTTGCAGCCCCCCGGTCAGACTCGCTGACCGGGAGCGCTGCTCTGTGTCCCCCGGCGGGGATGCGATCTGCGCGGCGGGACGTGCCTGCCCTCGGGTCGCATCCCGATCATCTCACCTGCCCCGTCCTCCTGCTCAGTCCCGGCACCGGGTCTCTCAGATTTAAAGGGCCAGTGCACCATTAATTGGTGCCTGGCCCAATCAGTTCCTAATCACTCCCTACACATGTCCAGAGTTCGCCTGTCTCTACCAGACAAATTTGACGGGAATTCTAAGTTGTGTTGTGGTTTCCTGACCCAGTGTTCTCTACACCTGAAGATGATTTCAGACCAGTTTCCTACAGAACGGTCTAAGGTGGCGTTCATAGTCAGCCTGCTGTCTGGAAAGGCCTTGTCCTGGGCCACACCGCTTTGGGACCGCAACGATCCTGCCACTACTATCCAGTCCTTCTTCTCTGAAGTACGCAGTGTCTTTGAGGAGCCAGCCCGGTCCTCCTCAGCCGAGACGGCTCTACAGAATCTTGTCCAAGGGAACTCTTCAGTGGGCGAATATGCCATACAGTTCTATACCCTCACTTCTGAACTCGCCTGGAACAACGAGGCTCTCTGCGCGACCTTCAAGAAAGGTTTATCCAGCCACATCAAAGATGTTCTGGCCGCACAAGAAATTCCTTCTAACCTGTCTGAACTTATCCAGTTGGCCAACCGCATTGATATGCGTTTCACTGAAAGACGCCAGGAGCTCCACCAAGAAAAGGATCTTGTTCGCATCAGGCAATTTCCTCGCTTGACACCTCTCTTACAGAGTCCACTGCAACCTACTCCTGTGCCTTCTGCCGAGGAGGCTATGCAAGTAGATCGGTCTCGCCTGACTCAAGAAGAGAGAACTCGCCGCAGAAATGGAAATTTGTGCCTTAACTGTTCCAGTGCCGAACATTTCCTAAAGGATTGTCCTATTCGTCCTCCGCGTCAGGGTAACGCACGCACACACCTAGTTAAAGTTAACGCGGGAGAGGCGTTACTAGGTGTGAATTCCTCTTCTCCACGTCTGACTATACCTGTGCGGATTTCCCTATCCGCAAAAATTAATACCTCTTTCTCCGCTGTGGCCTTTCTGGACTCTGGTTCTGCAGGAAATTTCATTAAGCCTCCTTCATTAATAAATTCAATATCCCTGTTAACCGTCTCGTCAAACCTCTTTTCATTTCATCTGTGAATGGAGAAAGACTGGTCTGCACCGTGCGTTATCGCACAGAACCTCTGCTCATGAGCACTGGAGCTCTCCATCTGGAGAGTATTGAATTTTTCGTATTACCCAACTGCACCTCTGAAATTCTTCTCGGTCTGCCCTGGCTCCAGCGTCATGCACCTATCCTCGACTGGGCCACTGGGGATATTAAAAGTTGGGGATCTTCTTGCCACAATCGATGTCTCAAATCTGTTCCCACCTGTCAAGTCACCTTCGCCACGCCTTTGCCAGGTCTTCCTAAAGCCTATCAGGACTATTCTGATGTTTTTTCAAAAAAACAAGCTGAGGTCTTACCGCCACACAGACCTTTTGACTGCCTATTGACTGGCTTCCTGGCACTACTCCACCCCGTGGCAGTATTTTCCCACTATCCGCTCCTGAAACGCAGGCCATGTCTGAATATATACAAGAAAACTTTAAAAAGGGTTTTATCCGAAAATCTTCATCTCCCGCAGGAGCGGGCTTCTTTTTTGTTGCCAAAAAGGATGGATCCCTACGGCCCTGCATTGATTACCGCGGTCTTAACAAAATCACTGTAAAGAACCGCTACCCTCTGCCTCTCATCTCTGAGCTGTTTGACCATCTGCGTGGAGCAAAAGTTTTTACAAAATTTGACCTCAAGGGCGCCTATAACCTCATCAGAATTCGTAAGGGAGATGAGTGGAAAACCGCTTTTAACACCAGAGATGGCCACTTCGAATATCTTGTCATGCCTTTTGGACTTTGCAATGCCACTGCAGTCTTTCAAGATTTTGTCAACGAAATCTTTTGGGACTTATTGTATACCTGTGTAGTGGTCTACCTTGATGACATCCTAATTTTTTCATCCAACCTTGAGGAACTCAAGTGCTCCAGCGCCTTTGTGTAAACCATCTTTACGCCAAATTAAAAAAGTGCCTTTTTGAATGCAGTTGTCTTCCTTGGATACCTGGTCTCTGGACAGGGTCTTCAAATGGACCCTGATAAGCTATCTGCGATAATGGATTGGCCACTTCCCACTGGCCTGCGAGCCATCCAAAGATTTCTCGGATTTGCTAATTATTATCGTCAATTCATTCCCCACTTCTCCACCATCATTGCTCCTATTGTAGCACTGACTAAGAAAAATGCTAATCCGAAATCCTGGCTTTTTTCCATGAGGTTGATTCCTCCTCAGTTGGAGCCGGAGCTGTTCTCCTTCAAAGAACCGCTAAGGGAAAAAACGTCACTTGCGGCTTTTTCTCTAAAACTTTTTCGCCTCCTGGAAAAAAACTATTCCATAGGAGACCGTGAACTGTTGGCCATCAAGTTGGCACTCGAAGAGTGGATACATCTTCTGGAAGGGTCCCTACATCCTATTACCATCTACACTGACCATAAAAATCTGTCCTATCTCCAATCCGCCCAGCGTGGTCGTTGTTCTTTGCCCGCTTCAACTTTCAAATTAATTTTCGTCCTGCAGACAAGAATATCAGGGCAGATGCCTTATCTCCTTCCACCGATGCCTTTGAAGCCGAGACCCTTCCTCAGCACATCATACCTCCTGAGTGCCTGATCTCTTCTGCTCCTGCTTCTCTGGTGCCAGTTCCTCCAGGAAAAACTTATGTTCCTCCACGCCTTCACCTCCAGACTCTCAAGACTGGGGTCATTCCTCCCATCTGGCTGATCACGCTGGAATTAAAAAATCCATTCAGTTGATTTACAGACACTACTGGTGGTCTTCCATGGAAAAAGATATGACTGACTTTGTACGGGCCTGTACAGTATGTGCACATGATAAAATTCCACGCCAGAAGCCTGCGGGTCTTCTCCACCCCCTGCCGGTGCCTGAACAGCCATGGTCCCACATAGCCATGGACTTCATCACGGACCTTCCTTCATCTCATGGCAACACCATAATTTGGGTGTTCGTTGATCGTTTTTCCAAAATGGCTCACTTTGTCCCACTTCCTGGCCTTCCTTCTGCGCCACAGTTGGCGTAGCAATTTTTTTATGCACATCTTTAGTCTCCACGGGCTTCCCACGCATATCGTCTCGGATAGAGGCGTTCAATTTATCTCAAAATTTTGGAGAGCACTCTGCACTCAGTTAAAGATCAAATTGAATTTCTCGTCCGCCTATCACCCTCAATCCAATGAACAAGTGGAGAGAGTGAACCAAATTCTTGGTGACTCTCTGCGACATTTTGTCTCCTCCCGCCAAGATGATTGGGTTGACCTACTGCCCTGGGCTGAATTCTCGTACAATTTCAAGAATTCTGAGTCTTCCGCTAAATCTCCATTCTTTGTAGTGTACGGCCATCACCCGCTGCCCCCCCTCCCCATTCCCACTTCATCTGGAGTTCCTGCCCTAGATGAATTAACTCTAGACTTCTCATCTATCTGGAGGGAGACTCAAAAGTCGCTCTCACTGGCCTCGTTTCGCATGAAGAGACATAGGGATAAGAAGAGAAGAACTCTTTCTGTCTTTGCCCCCGGTGACAAAGTATGGCTCTCAGCCAAATACATTCGGTTCCGGGTCCCTAGCTACAAACTGGGTCCTCGTTACCTCGGGCCTTTTAAGATCAAGAATCAAATCAATTCCGTTTCATACAAGCTCCATCTTCCTTCTTCTCTTCGCATCCCTAACTCTTTCCATGTTTCTCTTCTCAAACCTCTCGTACTTAACCGCTTTTCTCCCAAGGTCACTGCTCCTGCTCCTGTTTCTGGCTCATCTGATGTCTTCTCTGTCAAGGAGATCCTCGCCTCCAAGGTTGTTCGAGGTAAAAACATTTTTTTAATTGATTGGGAGAATTGTGGTCCTGAAGAGAGGTCCTGGGAGCCGGAGGCCAATATTTTGGACAAGGAGCTTATCCACAATTTTTTTGGTTCCAAAAAGAGGGGGAGACCTAAGGGGGGGGGTACTGTAACGCAGAGCACTCCGAGTCCCGCTCCTCCCCCGGAGCGCTCGCGGAGTCCTGTTCATCCTTGCAGCACCCTGGTCAGACTCGCTGACCGGGAGCGCTGCTCTGTGTCCCCCGGCAGGGATGCGATCCGCGCTGCGGGACGTGCCTGCCCGCGGGTTGCATCCCGATCATCTCACCTGCCCCATCCTCCTGCTCAGTCCCGGCGCGCGGCCCCACTCTCTGGAGCGCGCGCGCGCTGGGTCTCTCAGATTCAAAGGGCCAGTGCACCATTAATTGGGGCCTGGCCCAATCCGTGCCTAATCACTCCCTACACATAAAAACCCACTTCCCCTTCCTGTCCTTGCCGGATCTTGTTGCCTTAGTGCCAGTGAAAGCATTCCCGTGTGCCTATTGCCTGTGTATCCAGACCCTTTGCCGTTGCCCCTGACTATGAACCGTTGCTGCCTGCCCAGACCTTCTGCTACATCCGACCTTGCCTTTGCCTAGTCCTTCTGTACTGTGCCTGTCTCAGCAGTCAGTGAGGTTGAGTCGCTATCGAGTGGAACGACCTGGGGGTTACCTGCCGCAGCAAGTCCATCCCGCTTTGCGGCGGGCTCTGGTGAATACCAGTAACCCCTTAGATTCCGTTCCCCTGGTACGGCCCACGCCATCGCCTCACTGACACAGAGGATCCACTCCCGTGTTCTTCCCGCTACCAACCCGGATCCTTACAGCTGTGGCTGACGTGCACTGTACCGTTCTCTTCTGGACCTAGTTTGCACAGGCTACCCCCTTATTATTCATAGATTAGGTCAGAGATCCTCCTTCTGGGGCTGGGCCTTTTTTTTAAATAGCAGTTCCCGAGCCATTTACCGTGTGAGTTGTGCGCAGGCACAATTCCACGCCATTGTCCTCTTGTCGTAATGTTTTTTGGAAGTCCATAGTAAAGAGGTAGCACATGCTCAGTTTCACATTGTGCATAAGGCTAGCGTATGTCACGGTCTGAGTGTAGTATTCTTTTGTTGTCCTCAGGAAAATGCGCATGCATGCATAGTTTTCTACGGACGTTGAAGGTAGCTTGTTAGCGTAGTTAGACTAGTTTAGTTGCGTAAGCAGAAGGTGGAAGGTGATTGGACAGAGGGACATGTAACAGCACTCAGTAGGCTGACAAAACAAAACACACATAACAAGTCAGCTGACAAGAGCCGAGCAATAAGCAAAAAGCGGAAAAAGGGGCATAAGGCCACAGGAGAAGGGCAGAACAGGCGGCGTAATAAATAATGAAAGAGGGCGTGGCGAGGGCATTCACCAACGGACAGAGGGACGAAAAAAAAAGAAAAGGGGCATCCACTAAAGAAAAAAAAAAAGCCATAAAGACATGCTGAGAACTATAATTTCTGCAACACCGGCTACCAGAAGGAAGGAGGAGATAAGCACAAGCTGATCACCTAGTCAACAGGTGACAAAAGAAGCTAGAGAGGGACAACACGGAAGAAACAATAAGACAACAGCACTTGACCTAAGGTTGCTCTTAGAAACACATTGGCAGCAGTACCCCTTTAATATATCTGGTTCAATTTCAGTTTGTCCAAGTTTGCACTGTTTACAAAGTTTTCTGGGCCAGTGTTTCAGTATTTTCTTGAATACATTGATATTTTATGACTTAACTGGCTATTAAAAAAGACATGGGGCCTTAGTAGGGATCGTGTTGACTTAGTTTATCAAGCACCAAGCAGCAGTGTGGTTCAGCTTCCTTAATGGGATACTCTGCACCCCTGGACATCTTATCCCCAATCCAAAGGATAGGGGATAAGATGTCAGATCGCCGGGGTCCCGCTGCTGGGGGCCCCCGGGATCTTGGCACCTGGACCCACCTGTACGGCTTCCACCTCACACCGGCAACGCTGGAGGCTTCGGAGCCCGACCACAATGGCGGAAGAGTGTGACGTCACGACTCCGCCCCGTGTGATGTCACGCCCCGCCCCCTCAATGCAAGACTATGGGAGGGGGCGTGAAGGACCTCCCATAGACTTGTATTGAGGGGGCGGGGCGTGATGTCACATGGGGCGGAGTCGTGACATCATGCTCATCCGCCATTGTGGTCGGGCTCCGAAGCCTCCGGCGTGGAGGCGTGGTGTCCTTTGGATAGGGGATAAGATGTCTAGGGGTGCGGAGTACCCCTTTAAAAAAAAATATACATTTATGATTAAAACCTTTACTCAAATAATTTAAAACTACAAGCTCATGGTCTCTTCATCTATTCTTTGGAACTTGTACTTGTACAGTTTGATTACATCTCCACTACATCTGTACATAGATCTGCACAATGACATCATAGGACTGGGCTGGCAAATAATGATGATGTAATGAAGTTTCATTTTTAACTTTAATGTTCACTGTTTTTTCAAACAACTTCCCTCTCATGATAGCCGATGTGATCATTACATATTTATAAATTAATTTATTTACTAAAAATTACTTATTTATCCAGAAAAACTGCTCTTAAGTATTGGCCACCAGGTGTTTCCCTTCCCTACAATCTGCTGTTAACTGCCTTTTGTTAGGAGAAAGTAAAGGCAAAAACATCTTATCAGATGTCTGATTGTGGGGGGCCCACCGCTAGGACTCCCTGCAGCACCCCCATTCTATATGCGGGGCTGTGTCTCCAGTTTTGGAAACCTCTAGTTTTCCGGGACTAGAGACGTGACGTAACACCACGCCCCCTTGTGACATCCCACCACGCTCCCTCCATTCATGTCTATGGGAGGGGACGTAATGGCTGTCATGCCCCCTCCCACAGATATGAATGGAGGGGGTGTGACATCATGAGGGGGCGTGGTGTTAAGTCACGTCTTCAGTCCCCGGAGGTTTCTGAAACTGGAGACGCAGCCCCGCACAGAATGGTGGTGCTGCAGGCATATTGCGGGGGGCCAACCAGCGATCAGACATCTTATCCCTATCCTTTGGATAGGGGATAAGAGGTTTTTGCCTGGAATACCCCCTTGATCTCTATTAGTACAAGGAAAAAGAAGCCATCTGCGTGTACGTCTAGCAACAATTCAGCTCTGCTCCAGGATCTATCTATCTATCTATCTATCTATCTATATATATATATATATATATATATATATATATATAAACAATTGTATGAAAAATATGCAAGCAAAAAGATACAAAATCTAAAACTTGAAGGTCAAAAACTACAACTTTTAACAGATGTCATTTTATTTAATTTTACTTTTTTGATACTTTTAAAAGAACTTTCTATAGCTGCTAAAAAAAAACATTTGTGAAGCGATTGGACTTGCTCACAAATGAAAAAAAAGTGATACTTACCTGCCCAATCTCCTACTGCTTCTATTCCACTGGTGCCTAACCCCTACCGATCATTGCTCCTTCGTGACTTTTCAACACACAGGATACACACGCTTAGCCAATTGCAGGATAGATGCCACATTTCTGAGGCAATTGAGTGACAGAGCAGGCATTTCCTGTAGGTTGAGAAGTGCACCAGGAAGTTCTGATGGGGCACTACTGGAATGCCATGTTAGCTGAATTACAGTGTGCCGGGAGTTTTTCTACCTTGATTCTATTTATGTTCCCTACTGGACTCCAAGGCTCCAGTGCTTACTGCTGTCTCTACATTCACTACTAGAATACCAGTAGCTGGGAATCAGAAGTTAATGCTGAGCGAATCGAATCTGACAAATCCAAATTTGTTCCTAATTTCATGAAAAATTTGCTTTGCAACTAATCCGTATATTGACACGATTCAATCGCACGAATCAGTTCATTAAACTCCATTTAGTGCATCTAAGATGGCGGCTCCACATGTCAGGACATGGGGCAAGGAACTCTGGGAAGGCAGAAAGATGGGTAGGCAGGATGACCCTGAATCACATGAAGCATGCATCCTATCAGCAGCCAGCCACCCTGTGATGTCACAGCCCTATATAATCTGCAGCCAGAGAGAGAAAGTACAATTTTGGGTGTAGTACACAGCGACTGTGTGCTACAGCACTGGTGTGTACAACTACTGGAAAGCTAATAGTAGCCAACCAGTTAGGGTGAACAGAGTACTAAAAGCCATAATCACCTGCTATTAGTGCCTAATACAGGTTGCGTAGCGTAGCATATTGTCCTCTATTAAATGTAATCTGTGCGTACATAGGAGGTGTACGGTTTTGTTCCTGTTAAGGGCCTAGTTACTGTGAAAGGCCAGCCAAAAGTACACACCTGCTGGTGTTGTAGACAAATACTGTTTTTAGCGTACTGAAGCATATTTTCTTTCCCTTATATATGAACTAATTATATCAGACAGAGAAGTGCCAGGATGTGCTCAGAGGAGTGGCAGAGGCCTAAATTAATCAGGCACAGGCAGATGTCACAGCAGACTAGGGGCAAGTGACAACAGGAGTCGCAGCGAGACTAGGGGCAAGTGACAACAGGAGTCGCAGCGAGAGGCCTGATAGCTAGCGATCGTGTCTCGACTAGCAACCCATCTGCCGACATCCACTTCATCACAAGTGACATCTGACACCCACAGTGAACAGTTGGTGGTTTCTTCAGACACAAACCTTAGTTGGCACGGCCCGGGAACAGTTCCTGTCCTCCCATTACCTCTGTCCTATGCTGTTCCCTCCCCCACAGAAGTATTGTATGCTGTGGGTTCAGCTCCACTATTTAGTGAGGACGATCTGGAGGACAGTCAGCAGCCACTGCCCAGCCAAGAAGTGGAAGAGACATCCGCTGCTTCCTCTGCTGGACGGGTAAGTAGTGATGAGGAGAGTGGCATGGGAGGTGCTCTTGCGAGTGTTCTGGCTCCTGAAGCAGACACTGTTGAGGAACCTAAGGAGGACAACAGTGACGTGCAGACACAAATAGATGATGATGAAGCCGATCACACTCAGAAGGGGCTTCTTCATCATCAGGAGAAGAGGGTTGCAGGTTGCCCGTGAGGCAGCAGCTGAGCCAGCAAGGTGGTAGCATGGTTGTCAGTCAGCATGGTGGCAGAGGTGAGAAGTCTGGAGCCAAACGTGCCCAGGGTAGACCACCTGCTTGCCGGCACCCTACCTTCCCGGGAGGTAGTGGAACAGGGGTTCCTGGAGTCAGTGGCAGTAGCAGTCAATCAGTGCGGACTGTTGGGGGGAAAATCAGTTACTCGGCGGTGTGGCAGCTTTTCATCAAGCATCTGGAGGATGTTAACCTGGCCACATGCAAGATGTGTCGGCAGAAGGTTAAGCGTGGCCAGGGTCCCAATGTTGGCACCACGGCCCTATGTCAACATATGCAGTGTCACCATAAAGCGGCCTGGGAGAGCCGTGGTTCCGATGTGGGGGTCCAGCCAGCGGTATCAGAAAAGTCATCACCGATTTCTTGATGATCCAAGCTGATAGGGAGACTACCCTGTGTAACTTCAATGTCAACCAGTGGCAGCTCATACATGACATCTGATGTTTGCTCAGGCCCTTTGAGGAAGCCACATTATTAGCCATGATTATGGGATGACAATCATTCCACTGATTCATTTACTACAACACATGTTGGAAACTATGGCTGGTCAGGGCACTGGACATGTGGCGCCTACATCTCATGGCCACATGAGCCCTGTGGGGGCTGAACTGGAAGAGGAGGGGGACAGTGGAGCACAGTTTAGGTTTTGTGAAATGGGCAGTTTTTATAGTTATCTGACAGGAAAGGGGGAACAGGAGCAGCCAGAGGAGATAGAGGGTTATGAGGAAGATGAGACAGAGGACCCAGACACACTGTGGCAGTATGCAGTGGAGATGGAGGCAGGGAGTCCCTCTGAGTCACTTGCACTAATGGCACGATGCATGCTCACTTGCTTGCGTAGTGACCGCTGAATTGTCACCATTCGGCAGTGGGATGACTTCTGGCTCTCTACCTTATTGGCACAAAATGGGAGCCTTTTTTACACCCACCGAGAGTAGTTTTTACCCCAACCTGCTACAATGGACAATACGTTGTTCCCCACCTTTCAAGGAAAGTGTTACTCGTGGTAAAAAGGGCGGCCCCACACAGGAACCTCTCTCTATTTGTGTTTGTAGGTGGAAATAGGGAGAGGTTCCTGTGTGGGGCCGCCCTTTTAGGGCGAGTAACACTTACCAAGAAGGAAATTAATAGTGTGAGAGCAGGGCCTTACTGAGGAAGTTTTTACCCCTACCGGTTACAATGGACCCTACGTTGTTCCCTTCCACATTTTAGAGGTCTTTGCACCAGATCAATACTTGGTGGTGTAGGTAGCACATGGTGTTTTTTGCACACCTTTCCTTTTGTTAAATAAAAATAAAAATTGTGGGTACATATATTTTATCCTAAGAATATTATTAAAAGTTAAGTTTTACGTAATGCATATCTTCAATACAAGAGACTGTATTCTTCTGCCTATCTGCCTCAGCTACTATTCTGATCCTTCCACCCACCTGATGCCACACATTTGATGCCAAGTTATTCTATTTTTCACTCACCTTCGTCACCTGGTACTGGTATTGCCACCCACTGCCCCACTCTATCACTGGGTCACTTTCAGGACTCCTGATGCTGCTGATGCCACCTCCAGGCTGTCTCATTCTGCCACCATATTTTCTCCTCATGCTGATGCCACCTCCAGCCTGTCTTATTCTGCTCCCATATGTTCTCCTCATGCTGATGCCACCTCCAGACTGTCTCACACTGCCACCATATGTTGTCCTCATGCTGATGCCACCTCCAGGCTTTCTCACACTGCCACCTTATGTTCTCCTCATGCTGATGCCACCTCCAGGCTATCTCATTCTGCCACCATATATTCTCCTCATGCTGATGCCAGCTCCAGGCTGTTTCATATTGCCACCATATGTTCTCCTCATGATGATAACAGCACCGGGCTGTGTCATTCAGCCACTATATGGTCTCCTCTTGCTGCCGCCACCTCCAGGCTGTGTCATTCAGCCACTATATGGTCTACTCATGCTTCTGCCACCTCCAGTCTGTGTCATTCAGCCACCATATGGTCTTTTATTGCTGCCGCCAACTCCAAGCTGTGTCATTTAGCCACTATATGGTCTCCTCATGCTTCTGCCACCTCCAGGCTGTATCATTCTGCCAGATTATGGTCTCCTCATGCTGCTGCCACCTCCAGGCTGTGTCATTGTGTCGCCATATGGTCTCCTCATGCTGCTTGCACATGAAATAAAATGTTTTAGGTTCATCTATTTGAAATCTTTAATTTAAATGTTAAAAAATATCTTTAATCTTTTCAATTGTGAGGGCCTATGGTCTCGTCAGGCTGTTGCCACCTCCAGGCTGTGTCATTCAGGCACTATATTGTCTCCTCATGCTGCCGCCACCTCCACGCGTGCCGGAGCTCTGAAATTTAAAGGGCCAGAGTGCCCATTAATTAAGTAACACCTGTGCTCACTTTATAAATTTCTCCACCTCCCAAACTTCCCTGCCAGATCTTTGTTGCCCTAGTGCCTGAGAGAAAGCGTTCCTGTTTATTGCCTTGCCGTGTATCATACCCTTTGCTCCATGACCTTCTGCTATCCTGACCACCAGTTGCCGTATCCTACCTGTGCCTCAAATTCCTTAGCCGCCTGTGTGGTCGAGCCGTGCCAGGGGTAGCGACCTGGGTGCCGCCTGCCTCAGCAAGTCCATCCTGCTTTGCGGCAGACTCTGGTGAAAACCAGCAGCACATTAGACTCCGCTCCCTGGTATGGTCCGTGTCATTTGCCACACAGGTCCAGCGGATCTACATCCACCGGTCTTCCTGTCTGCTGAAACATGAGTGCTAAAGCGACGCCTCCAATCTGCATGTCATACTGAATAACAGTATTATTTCACTACCCCAGCATCCTCCCTATGCATGTTACGGCAAGACAAAGTGTTCTACACCCCTATTGAGGCTCTCTGTAGACCAGAAATAGCTGGTTTTAATAGCGATTCACCACGAACAAATTCTTGCTGAACCAAATTTTTGCTGAAAATTTGTTTACTGCTACAAGAGGTTGGAGAATTTTACATTTAGCAATGAAACATGAACCTGAAAATGTTAACTGGTGATTTTATGCTATGTTTAACTAAATGTTTAGATTGGACAAACTTTGTTACTTTGGACCATGTCATGACAAGCCAAGAGCTACCTAGAACAATTTACTTGTACAATATACAGAAAGCCTCAATTAGGGAAACAATTGCAGCCAAAAAGTGACAGTATTGTGTACCTTACTTCATTCTGTAAGGAGAAATGATAAACGGACTGGTTGCTAGGGGTATGACCTCTTTTAAACACTTCTTTATACCTTATTTTTTACAAATAGGTCCCCCTTTGTGCCGATGTTATTTAATACATGGAATCTTCACAATTTCTTGATCATTTATGAGTGCATTAAAAAGATATTCCAGGAAAAAAACTTTTATATATATATATATATATATATATATATATATATATATATATATATATCAACTGGCTCCAGATAGTTAAACAGATTTGTAAATTACTCCTATTAATAAAATCTTAATCCTTCCAGTAGTTATCAGCTGCTGAAGTTGATTTGTTTTTCCTTTCCTTCTGACAACAGTGCTCTCTGTTGACACCTCTGCTCATCTCGGGAACTTTCTGAAGCATTAGAGGTTTGCTATGGGGATTTGCTCCTACTCTGGAGAGTTCCTGAGACAAGCAGAGGTGTCAGCATAGAGCACTGTTGTCAGAAAGAAAAGAACAACTCAACTTCAGCAGTTTATAACTACTGTAAGGATTAAGATTTTTTTTAATAGAAGTAATTTACAAATCTGTTTAACTTTCTGAGCCAGCTTAAAACTATATTGGATCATCATGCATTATGTTTAGTCCCTGTTTCTTGTCATATAGTCCTCTTCATGACTGCACCAGCACAAATACATGGTCACATTGTTTAGTATTTTTTCTTATACTAAACACTTCTATATTTACGAATGCTTTCATTCACATTCTTAAAGAGCAGGTCCAAATTTGTGAGTCTGCACATTCTTCAGGTCCAGCATGGGGAGATGCAGGCCATGCTGGGTGGTACAGTTGCCATTCCAGGCAAGAGTCTTGTTCACTAGAAAAGCCCTTGCGCCCAAAACTTTGCTGAACATGGTACAGATGCCTTGGCAACTATACGGCCCAACGTGGCCTGCATCTTCCCATCCTGGAACTGAAGATCACAACCTGGACTTGCTCTTTAGGCTTAATAGTAATCTGAAATAAGGAGGAGGTTTATCAAGACATGCCAGCGGTGCGGATACCCAAATGTGGCCCATGTCAAGGGGGTGTGAAGGAGGCTGGAAAGAGGCTCTACCTTCAATGGAGGGGGCATGTCTGGGGTGCACCATCCTCACAAGTAACATGCTCCTAGCTGGCTGCACAAGGCATAAGAGCAGCCGCTACTGGATTTCCTAACATGGGTGTGTCTCAATCCAGCGGACTGAAAATGTTATGCCACCCTCTTTGCCAAGACTAGACAGAAACGTATCCCCTGTGAAAAAGATCCTTAAGACTCTATCTGTGTCTATAATATAGTACAGTGATTTCCAACCTGCGGACCTCCAGATGTTGCAAAACTACAACTCCAATCATGCCCGGACAGCCAACGGCTGTCCGGGCATGCTGGGAGTTGTAGTTTTGCAACATCTGGAGGTCAGCAGGTTGGAGACCACTGATATCGTAGAGGATCACATTCAATACTTATCAATCAATTGGACTAAATAGTTACTTTTATATTTTTTTACTTTACAGTAGGGTACAATTGTATTAAAATGTACAATAGAAATAGAAGAAACTGAAAAAATTATCAAACACAACATATCAAAACTGAAGTCAGTATAAGCTCCCAAATCACTTTGAAATAATTATATAACAATACTGGATAAAGAAGATTCCCAATAACTAGTGTCTTCATTCTCGCATGATAAGAGTAGATGAATGGGATATGAAAACAACCATAATACCACAACTGACCACCAAGTGGCACTGCTTCGAATTCTGAAACAAACAAAAAAAAATTATCTTTTAATATATACACTGAATCCCTATGTAAAGGCTGCCTGATTCATTATCCCCATATTGTTCCAGAACCTGTCAGCAGAGCTTTGGGTGTAAACCAGTGGCATACTGCTGTAGTGCTTGTGAGTATCTTTATAGATGTACTTTATAGATGTACTATATATACTCGAGAATATAAACCGAGGCCCCTAATTTTACCCCCAAAACCCAGGAAAAGTTAATGACTCGACTATAAGCCTAGGGTGGGAAATACATCATCCCCCCATGTAATCATCCAGACCCCCGTCATCACCCAGACCCCATCATCATCCCCCCCCCCTTCATCATCACCACCTGTCAATCCCTCCATCAGTGGTCTTCAACCTGCGGACCTCCAGATGTTGCAAAACTACAACTCCCAGCATGCCCGGACAGCCATCGGCTGTCCAGGCATGCTGGAAGTTGTAGTTTTGAAACCTCTGGAGGTCCGCAGGTTGAAGACCACTGCGGCCTTCGTCATCATCCAGCCCCCCCCCCCCCCCTTTTGTTTTGTACTCGGTGAGAAGGAAGGGTGAGCTGGTCCGGGCCATCTATGCTGCAGGGACTGTCCGGTGGGGATGGTTAGTCGTTGCGGGCTGTCCATTTTCACCGGGGGGGGCCTCTTTTCCGCACTTCGTGCCCGGACTAGTGACGTTGCCTTGACGACGGCAAGGCAATGTCACTACTCCGGGGCCGGGCCCGAAGTGCGGGGAAGAGGCCCCCCGGTGAAAATGGACAGCCCTCAACGACTAATCCTCCCCACCGGATGGTCGCTGCAGCATAGATGGCCCGGACCAGCTCACCCTAACTTCCCGCCGAGGGGTGGGAATAAAAAACAAAGTGACGTTGCCTTGACGACGGCAAGGCAATGTCACTACTCCGGGGCCGGGCCCGAAGTGCGGGGAAGAGGCCCCCCGGTGAAAATGGACAGCCCTCAACGACTAATCCTCCCCACCGGATGGTCGCTGCAGCATAGATGGCCCGGACCAGCTCACCCTAACTTCCCGCCGAGGGGTGGGAATAATAAACAAAGGGGGGGGGGCTGGATGATGATGAAGGCCGCAGTGGTCTTAAACCTGCGGACCTCTAGAGGTTTCAAAACTACAACACCCAGCATGCCCGGACAGCCGATGGCTGTCCGGGCTTGCTGGGAGTTGTAGTTTTGCAACATCTGGAGGTCCGCATGTTGAAGACCACTGATGAAGGGATTGACAGGCAGAGAGTTCACTCAAGTATAAGCCCAGGGGGGCGTTTTCAGCACGAAAAATCGTGCTGAAAAACTCGGCTTATACTCGAGTATATACGGTATACACTTTGTGTAAGTGTAGTTGCACTGAGTCCCACAAATGGCTGCGACCCAGCTGTCAGGCCATGGACACTTGTGGGCTCACTAAAATCCCCAGCACCAGACCCATAATGCTCTTAACCCGGCTCTGTTCATGTCTACTGCCCTGCACACCTAGGAAATTACTGGGGGCAACCCATCAGTAGCAGTTCATAGTAAGTTCCTACCCAGCTTGTCAAGGGTTATGTTAAAGGAGTACTCCGCCCCTATGTGCGTCATCCCTGTATCAGCCACGGAGCAAACATAGATCGTGGGGGGTCCACAGTGGTGGGATCCCTGCAATCAGACATCTTATCCTCTATCCTTTGGATAGAGGATAAGATGTCTAGGGGTGGAGTACACCATGCCGACCATTGTACAGTAAATGTTATAACTGTCTTCTCTATAACCTATACAACATGTGGTTTGCACTTATTCCTATCTATGTAGCTGAACAGTCAGAAGGATAATCTTGCCTTTCTGTATTATAACAGTTGTAGTTTTATTCTGTCCACCATAAAGTGTGACGTTTTGGCAGTGTTGCCTTTTCCAAGTATAATTGTTACCCATTGACTATAATGTATTAAGAAAAAGCTATTTTGTACATACTTTTTCTTTGAAGGGCAGAATAATATTTGCTCATGGAAAGGATATCAAACGTGGACAAAAGTATACTCTTTTGGATTACATTGGTCCATTAAAGGAATATTCAAGGATTTTTTTTTTTATTTGACTGTGCTACAGGGGCTGAAAAGTTAGTGTGGTTCACAATATAGTGTCTGCACCTGTGTTTCATGGTGGTCTCACAATTCTTCAGTGAATTTTGCTCAAAGGTTTATTTTTAACAGCAACAGATTTTCCCAAGTTGCAGAGCTGCTCAAGACATTACATCACTAGTCAGGTGATGACAGGGTGCCTGTCTGCTTCAATGGGTGGAGCGACTGCTGGGTGGGAAGGAGATCATTCTGTAGTGATTTGTAGTTTTGCAACAGCTGGAGGTGCCCTGGTTAGAAAACACAGCTCTATTGTTCACAGCAAATCATGGAAGGCCGCTCACCTGTGGTTCAATGGCGAAAATTAACATATGTGAAAATTAGCATATACAAACATTAACCCCTTAAGGACCAAGGGCGTACAGGTACGCCTTTGCTCCCTGGTACTTAAGGACCAAGGGCGTACCTGTACGCCCGTGGGAATTTCGGTCCCTGCCGCGCGCCGGGCGGGGATCGCGCCGGGGTGACTGCTGATATCTATCAGCAGGCACCCCGCGCAAATGCCCAGGGGGGTCATTAGACCCCCCCATGTCGGCGATCGGCGCAAATCGCAAGTGAATTCACACTTGCGATTTGCGCCGATTCCGGGTCATACGGGTCTATGGTGACCCGGTGACCCGGAATAGAAGGGGGATCGCGGGGGGGCCTAGACACCCACGATCCCCCTGTAGCGATAGGAGTGAGGTGGCAGGGTTGCCACCCCTCCTATCTCTGCTATTGGTGGTCTAGACGCGACCACCAATAGCAGATCGGGGGCGGAGGGGTTTACTTTCGGTTTCCCCGTCCTGCCCTCCCACAATAGGCGGAGCAGAACGGGGAAACCGACAGGGACCGGCGCCGAAGATCCACTTACCCATCGGCGACGGCAGCGGCGACGATCAGCGGCGGCAGCGGGCGACGATCGGCGGAAGAAGAGGACCGCGACGCAGCTTCCTGGATCCAACGGAAGCCGGTGAGTTACTTAGCAACATTTGGAGGGCTACAGTCTGAGACCACTATAGTGGTCTCTAAACTGTAACCCTCCAGATGTGGCAAAACTACAACTCCCAGCATGCCCAGAGAGCTGTTTAGGATTGCTGGGAGTTGCAGTTTTGCAACAGCTGGAGGTCTACAGTCTGAGACCACTGCAAAGTGATCTCTATACTGTGCACCTCCAGATCTTGCAAAACTACAACTCCCAGCATGCCCAGACAGCAGTTTGCTGTCTGGGCATGCTGGGAGTTGTAGTTTTGCAACATCTGGAGGTCCACAGTTTGGAGACCACTATGCAGTGGTCTCTAAACTATAGCTCTACAGATGTTGCAAAACTGCAACTCCCAGCAAGCCTAAACAGCAAACAGCTGTCTCTGCATGCTGGGAGTTGTAGTTGCGATCCCTCCAGCTGTTGCATAACTACATCTCCCAGCATGCCTTTCGGCGATCAGTACATGCTGGGAGTTGAAGTTTTGCAACAGCTGGAGGCACACTGGTTGGAAAATACTGAGTTAGGTAACAGAACCTAACTGAAGGTTTTCCAACCAGTGTACCTCCAGCTGTTGCAAAAGTACAACTCCCAGCATGCACGGTCTGTCAGTACATGCTGGGAGTTGTAGTTTTGAAACAGCTGGAGGTTTGCCCCCCCATGTGAACGTACAGGGTACATTCACACTGGCGGGTTTACAGTAAGTTTTCTGCTTCAAGTTTGGGCTGTGGCAAATTTTTCACCGCAGCGCAAACTCCTAGCCGTAAATTCACTGTAAACGCCCGCCAGTGTGAATGTACCCTAAAAACACTACATTACACATAATAAAGAGTAAAACACAACATATACACCCCCTTACACTGTCCCCCTAATAAAAAATAAAAAACGTATTGTACGGCAGTGTTTCCAAAACAGAGCCTCCAGCTGTTGCAAAACAACAACTCCCAGCATTTCCGGACAGCCACTGACTGTCCAGGCATGCTGGGAGTTTAGCAACAGCTGGAGGCACCCTGTTTGGGAATCACTGGCGTAGAATACCCCTATGTCCACCCCTGTGCAATCCCTAATTTAGTCCTCAAATGCGCATGGCGCTCTCTCACTTCGGAGCCCTGTCGTATTTCAAGGAAACAGTTTAGTGCCACATATGTGGTATCGCCGTACTCGGGAGAAATTGCGTTACTAATTTTGGGGGCTTTTTTTCCTTTTACCCCTTATGAAAAAGAAAAGTTGGGGTCTACACCAGCCTGTTAGTGTAAAAAAAAAATTTTTTTTTACACTAACATGCTGGTGTTGTCCTTTACTTTTTATTTTCACGGGAGGTAAAAGGAAAAAAAGACCACCAAAATTTGTAACGCAATTTCTCCTGAGTACGGAGATACCACATATGTGGGCGTAAAATGCTCTGCGGACGCACAACAAGGCTCAGGAGTGAGAGCGCACCATGTACATTTGAGGCCTAAATTGGTGATTTGCACAGGGGTGGCTGATTTTACAGTGGTTCTGACATAAACACAAAACAATAAATACAGACATGTGACCCCATTTTGGAAACGACACCCCTCACGGAACGTAACAAGGGGTATAGTGAGCCTGAACACCCCACAAATTTTCATTAAAGTTGGATGGGAAAGTGAAAAAAAAAAATTTTTTTTCACTAAAATGCTGGTGTCACCCTAAATTTTTCATTTTCACAAGGGAAAATAAAAAAAAGCCCCCCAAAATTTGTAACCCAATTTCTTCTGAGTAAGAGCATACCCCATATGTGGATGTAAAGTGCTGTATGGGTGCACTACAATGCTCAGAAGAGAAGGAGCGCCATTGGGATTTTGAAGAGAAAATTTGTCCGGAATTGAAGGCCACTTGTGTTTACAAAGCCCCCATGGTACCAGAACAATGGACCCCCCCATATGTGACCCCATTTTGGAAACTACACCCCTCATGTAATGTAATAAGGGGTGCAGTGAGCATTTACGCCCCACAGGTGTCTGACAGATTTTTGGAACAGTGATCCGTGAAAATGAAAAATGTAATTTTCCATTTGCACAGCCCACTGTCCCAAAGATCTGTCAAACGCCAGTGGGGTGTAAATGCTCACTGCACCACTTATTAAATTCTGTGAGGGGTGTAGTTTCCAAAATGGGGTCACATGTGGGGGGGGGTCCACTGTTCTGGCACCATGGGGGGCTTTGTAAATGCACATGGCCCCTGACTACCATTCCAAACGAATTCTCTTTCCAATAGCTCAATGGTGCTCCTCCTCTTCTGAGCATTGTAGTTCGCACGTAGTGCACTTCAGGTCCACTTATGGGGTACCTCCATACTCAGAAGAGATGGGGTTACAAATTTTGGGGGGTATTTTCTGCTATTAACCCTTGCAAAAATTTGAAATTTGGGGGGAAACACATATTTTAGTGAAAAAAATATATATATTTTTTTACATATGCAAAAGTTGTGAAACCCGTGTGGGGTATTAAGGCTCACTTTATTCCTTGTTACGTTCCTCAAGGGGTCTAGTTTCCAAAATGGTATGCCATGTGTTTTTTTTTTGCTGTTCTGGCACCATAGGGGCTTCCTAAATGCGACATGCCCCCTGAGCAAAATTTGCTCTCAAAAAGTCAAATATCACTCCTTCTCTTCGGAGCATTGTAGTTCGCCCGTAATGCACTTCATGCCAACTTATGGGGTACCTCCATACTCAGAAGAGATGGGGTTACAAATTTTGGGGGGTATTTTCTGCTATTAACCCTTGCAAAAATGTGAAATTTGGGGGGAAACACACATTTTAGTGGAAAAAAAAAATATTTTTTTTACATATGCAAAAGTCGTGAAACACCTGTGGGGTATTAAGGCTCACTTTATTCCTTGTTACGTTCCCCAAGGGGTCTAGTTTCCAAAATGGTATGCCATGTGGGTTATTTTTGCTGTTCTGGCACCATAGGGGCTTCCTAAATGCAACATGCCCCCCAAAAACCATTTCTGAAAAACGTACTCTCCAAAATCCCCTTGTCGCTCCTTCGCTTCTGAGCCCTCTACTGCGCCCGCCGAACAATTTACATAGACATATGAGGTATGTGCTTACTCGAGAGAAATTGGGCTACAAATATAAGTATACATTTTCTCCTTTTACCCCTTTTAAAAATTCAAAAATTGGGTTTACAAGAACATGTGAGTGTAAAAAATAAAGATTGTGAATTTTCTCCTTCACTTTGCTGCTATTCCTGTGAAACACCTAAAGGGTTAAAACACTTACTGATTGTCATTTTGAATACTTTGGGGGGTGTAGTTTTTATAATGGGGTCATTTGTGGGGTATTTCTAATGGGAAGACCCTTCAAATCCACTTCAAACCTGAACTGGTCTCTGAAAAAAAGCGAGGTTCAAAATTTTGTGAAAAATTGGAAAATTGCTGCTGAACTTTGAAGCCCTCTGGTGTCTTCCAAAAGTAAAAACATGTCAACTTTATGATGCAAACATAAAGTAGACATATTGGAAATGGGAATAAAATAAAAAAATATTTTGAATATCCATTTTCCTTACAAGCAGAGAGCTTCAAAGTTAGAAAAATGCTAAATTTTCAAATTTTTCATCAAATTTTGGGATTTTTCACCAAGAAAGGATGCAAGTTACCACAAAATTTTACCACTATGTTAAAGTAGAATATGTCACGAAAAAACAATCTCGGAATCAGATTGATAACTAAAAGCATTCCAGAGTTATTAATGTTTAAAGTGACAGTGGTCAGATGTGCAAAAAACGCTCTGGTCCTAAGGTGTAAAATGGCCTGGTCCTTAAGGGGTTAATATAAGTGAAAATTCGCACGCCAGTCTCACACAGTAGTATTAGAGCCTTCTTTACACCACACAAGCTGGAAGCAGAGAGGGATCATCACTGTGATGTGTACTGTGAAAAAAAAAAATATATATATATATTTGTAATTACGAATATATAGTGCTATATTCGCGAATATTCGTGAATTCGCGAATATGCGATATTCGCGAATAAAATTCGCATTGCGAATATTCGTGAGCAACACTAGTGGATTACCCCTGTATAATCCAAGTAATCTGTTTGAATATTTTTTTTTTATCTTAATCTTAAATTAATATTATCTGCTTTGAAGAGGACATAATTGTGATGTGAACAGGGCTTTATACTACATATTGTAGATCTGATCGGAGCCTGTGTATCTCTTAGTGTCACAGTGATGTGTAGTGAGGAAGACAGGTAGCTCAGTAGCCCCATGGTGCAGGCTGTACACCAGAACAGATCTGTGCATGTCTGCATTAGCAGGGAACATCATCAGGGGCAACCAGAGGATTAAGACAGACAGGGTCAGATCTATATTAACTTGGCACTAAGCAACAAGGAGTGTAACTGCTTCAGACTGTTGAATTTATACAGTAGTCATAATGTGACAGTCTCATTTGGGTTTAGCCTCTACCGTATAGGTGTCTGTGTCTAATAAGGAATACAAAATGTTATCAAAATTATAGAATTGTAATATTTTGGTCCTTAAACTGTAGCGGAAAAATAGATTCTTATTGAAAAGCTTTATCTGGTTTACACGTTCTCAGCTGCTGTACAGTTTCATTTTGCATAGAGGAACATTTGTTCTGAGGTCCATTGTAGAGCTCTGTTGCAGCCACTGTGGTATCCATACTGTATAGAAACAGAAGAAATGTATATACAAAAGTAAACGCACAATAGATGGATTTGATGCACAGTAAATCCTCAGCACATTACAGTACCAACAAAGTACATGGGATTTCTGAGATCTCTCCTATACATAGTGGCCATTTTCCTGGCTAAAACTGATCTATGGTGCATGTCAATTTATGTTTTAGAATTGTCACTGATTTTCCCACTTACACTCAATGGGGGAGATTTATCAAAACCTGTGTAGAGGAAGAGTGGTGCAGTTGCCCATAGCAACCAATCAGATCGCTTCTTTCATTTTCCACAGGCCTCTAAAGAGGCCTGTGGAAAATGAAAGAAGCAATCTGATTGGTTGCTATGGGCAACTGCACCCCTCTTCCTCTGCACAGGTTTTGATAAATCTCCCTCAATGAGAACGGTAAAATCTGCACTGATTTTCATGTAGATTTGCTGCAGATCTTTCCCTGACAAGTTAATGGCCCAGATTTATCAAACTGTGTGAGAGAAAAAGTGGAGTGATTTTCCCCACAGCAGCCAATCACAGCTCAGCTTTCACTTTACCAGAGCACTTCAACTGAGCTGTGATTGGTTGCTGTGGAAAAATCTCTCCACTTTTTCTCTCGCACAGTTTGATAAATCTGCCCCAATGTGTGCGTTATTCAATGTGCGTTTACCTTTATATAGATTTGTCAGGGATGGTCCCCATTGAAATCAATGAGGAAGGCAAATTCGGCACCAAATTTGCAACCACTTGAGACAAAATGTGCACCAAAATCTGTGGTAAAGTGAAATGTCTGGTGGACATTTACCTTAGAACTGACCCGAAGGATATGATCAGACTAAAATGGACACTGTCATTTAAAGCATTTATTTGATGTGTCATAGAGACACATCAAAAGTTTTGATTGGTCAGGGTCTGAGTGATCACTAGTGTACTCTCGTGTACACTCTGTGCCATGTGAACATGATGGTCTCATAATGCACACCTATGGGACCATCTAGGTGCCATTTACAAAGAGTAGAGAGAGAAGTGCTCAGCCGTGTGCTCCTCTCCTCACTCATTCTAGTGATCGGTCAGACTCATACCGATGAAACATTTTGACATGTGTCTAGGAATGTCAAAATGTATTAAAATAACAGGTATACAGTGGTCCCTCAACATACGATAGTAATCCGTTCCAAATGGAACATCGTTTGTTGAAACCATCGTATGTTGAGGGATCCGTGCAATGTGAAGTATAGGACAGTGGTCTACAACCTGCGGACCTCCAGATGTTGCAAAACTATAAAACCCAGCATGCCCGGACAGCCAACGGCTGTCCGGGCATGCTGGGAGTTGTAGTTTTGGAACATCTGGAGGTCCGCAGGTTGAAGACCACTGGTATTGGAAGTTATACTCCCGTGTCCCCGCCACTCCGGACCCGTCACCGCTCGTCACCGCTGCCCTGGATGTCACCTTCCATCGCTGTCACCGCATCTCCGGGGTGTCCCCGATGCTCCGGCAAGGCCTCTGCTTCCCCGGCATCCTCGCTCTCCGTCGCCGCCATCACGTCACTACGCACACCGCTTCTATTGGATGACGGGACGGCGTTCACAGAGACATGATGACGACGAAGGATAGCGCCGACGATGCTGGGGATCCCAAAGAGGACGCGCCGGAGCCCCGAGGACAGGTAAGTGATCGTCAGCAGACCACACGGGGCACCGTAAATGGCTATCCGGTAGCAGCTGAAGCAGTCTGCGCTGTCGGATAGCCGTTTATGCGATGGCCCCGACATACAAAAGCATGGTATGTTGATGCTGGCTTCAACATGCGATGGCCTCTGAGAGGCCATCGTATCTTGAAATGATCGTATGTCGGGGCCATCGTAGGTCGGGGGGGGGGTCACTGTACTTTAGAGCTGGGTACACACTATGAAATTGCCACTGCACAGTGCACACTATGAAATACCAGCCGGGCAGAGCTTATGCCACTGAAATGATGTCACTGAAAGAATGATCTTGCTAATTTTTTCAGCAGAATCTGCATGGAATACATTGTTGTCTATAGGAAAGGCAATGTCTGCTTAGCGCCGACTGATTCTAAATCTCGGCAGGCTGGAGTATTCTGAATATTCCGAAATATTTTGAGATTCCGTAGTATTAATCTAGCCTTAATCTTAGCAAGCCACATTTAGATACTTTTTAAGGCATCTGTACATAATGCTGGCACTATTGATGACACTGAGCAGGGACAGGTTTTTGGACAGAATAGAGTACACATACTATTAAAGCAACCTACAACATTAAAGGGTAGCTCCCACCATCCTATATATTTTTTTATCTGTCCCTGCCTATTGCCCATCTATCCCTAACCCCCTCCCTACTTTTATTTATTTTTTACTATATTAAAAATACCTTTTTGTCTCCCTGGTAGTGTGCTCACTACCAGGCAGACTTCCCCAGCAGGCACCACGTCACTGATGCCTGCTGGGGCTGACACTTCCGCCCTTAGTTCATCTACACAGGGTGCCTCCAGCTGTTTCACCACTACAACTCCCAGCTTTCCCTGACATCTATTGGCTGTCAGGGCATGCTGGGAGTTGTAGTAGTGAAGTTGCTGGAGGCACTCTGTGTAGATGAACTATAAGTTAATGCCATGCGGCGCTACCCTGTTCCCTCCATCACCCCCCCCCCCCTCTTCTGAAACCCGGAACTCCAGTCTCCTACAACCCCAGTTATAACCACCAACTCCCCTAAACATCTCTCCTCCATACTTACTGATACTGCAGAGTCCGGCAGCGGGCGTGCAGGGGTAGCGGCGGCGACGACATGTGCGGGGGGAGTGGCCTCCCAGCCAGTGGCCGGGGAGCCAATGCGCTCACTCCCGCCTGTCTGATTGACAGGCAGAGAGCGAGCGCAGTGTAAATGAATTAGGACCGATTGCTCGGCTGCAATCAGTCCGAATTCAGGCGTGATGTCACGCCGTGCTGCAGCCGGCCACTAGAAGGGAGACCTCTAGTGGTCGGTTTTCAAACGTAAAATTCACCATGAAAATGAAAATATAAATAATGAAAATATATTACAGATATGTTGTAGTAAATAAGTACTACAACATATCAAAAAATAAAGTTGGTGACAGTGCCCATTTAATGTAATGCCTAGAAGGATGGGGCCCAGAATAAAACGATTGCCTCAATTACATACAGTACTCCAGATCAGGTATTCCCCTATTTTCTTTTCCAGACTCTATACTACACACCATGAAGGAGGGAGACTGTCACGCAGAGAAGGGGTGTTTGCCTATGTTAAGCTTATCTGGTGGAGGATGTGCACCAAGAAGGTGTGGAGGTTAATCATTTTATTTCCCTATGTGTCTCTCCTCCCTTGCAGAAAAATGAAAGAGCTTAGTTATATTACAAAAGGACATCATTTATATTCTGCCACCACTTTCAATATAGAATGAAAATATTCAGTGCAGGCATTAATACCGAAATAATGAAAGTATTATCCAGAACGGAAAGGTTATGTTACTATTGAATAGGCTTAGCATTTCAGGATGTATATACATATTTAGAAGACTTCATCTGATTTGTAAACTATGTATTTAAACTCTATATTAACATCCGATTGGAGCTGTGCCTAAGAATGTATACTCGTATCATAAAGCATTCCATAATAATAGCAGTCAGAAATGTAAGGCGCAGGCAGGAATTAAAGAAACTGAGAGGGTTTCATTCAACTCCTGAATGACCTTGGTCATATGATAATGGCCTCGGTTCCTGTATCTGCCATTTGATATGCCAGCTTTAATCCTTCCTGTTTCCATCATTTAGACAGAGGAACATCCATGTAATGAATCACTTTAAGTAAAATTACATGAGGCTGGTGCTTTAATTAACTTATGATGTAAGAGGGGGAAGAAATACAGTTATGTTCCTGCAGAGGTTGCAACAAGGCCACAGACTGCACACGAGACAATACATTTGACTCCATGGAGTGATGAAATAATGAAAATTATTGCTGTTCCGGGGCAATGTGACTGAATAAGAACTAGAAAGCCTAATGTAGATATTGCAAACAATATAGAAAGGTCTGCAGCGGCATGGTGAAAGGAATCATGGACGGCATACATCAATAAAACTAACCTTATTCAAATATGTATAATGCTCTATATGTGATATAGCAGTGGTAGCAAATAACGCATTACAGGAATCTTAAAAATGACCTCACCAGGGTGTAGGGTTCAATAAGAGTTCTTCATATGACCCATTGTGGTAATTTGTAATGGGGTAGCAACCTGCTGAAATGACACAGACACTTCAGGGTTAAAAAAGTATTGTACTTTACTTTTGTAGCACACTCACACTTGATGCAAAGCTGACACCTAAATAAAGTACAGTGACCCCCTGACCTACGATGGCCCCGACATACGATCATTTCAACATACGATGGTCTCTCAGAGGCCATCGCATGTTGAAGGCAGCATCAATATACGATGCTTTTGTATGTCGGGGCCATCGCATAAACGGCTACCCGGCAGCGCAGACTGCTTTAGCTGCCACCGAATAGCTGTTTACGGTGCCCCGTATGGTCCACTGACGATCAATTACCTGTCCTCGGGGCTCCGGCGCGTCCTCTTCGGGATCCCCTGCATCGTCGGCGCTCTCCATTGTCATCATCACGTCGCTCCGCACGCCGCTCCTATTGGATGACGGTGCGGCGTGCGCAGTGACGTGATGATGACAATGGAGAGCGCCGACGATGCAGGGGATCCCAAAGAGGAGGCGCCGTGATGGCGGCGACGGAGAGTGAGGATGCCAGGGAAGCAGAGGCCTTGCCGGAGCGTCGGAGACACCCCAGGGGCGTGGTGACAGCGATGGAAGGTGACATCCAGGGCAGCGGTGACGGTCCGGAGCTGCGGGGACACATGAGTATTACCTCCAATACCAGTGGTCTTCAACCTGCGGACCTCCAGATGTTGCAAAACTACAACTCCCAGCATGCCCGGACAGCCGTTGGCTGTCCAGGCATGCTGGGTGTTGTAGTTTTGCAACATCTGGAGGTCCGCAGGATGTAGATCACTGTCCTATACTTTACATTGCACGGATCCCTCAACATGCTATGGTTTCAACAAACGATGGTCCATTTGGAACGGATTACCATCGTATGTTGAGGGACCACTGTATGCAGAGGATAAAACAGTAAGCAGATGATTTTGTGCCATACCAACATTAAAAAAAAAAAAAAAAAAAAATCCTCCAAAATGGTTGATGGATCTTTCTCCAGCCAACAGTGCTGCTATAGGTCAGAGGGAGGCTACACTCTACCAGAACCTGCCCCATCTAGGTGTTCTTGACAGGGTTGTACCAACCTCTTGTTTACTATTTCTGTGGTGCATCTGAGGATTCTTGCGAAAACTAGGTATTTGCTTTTAATTTAGGAATGTCTCTTATAAACCTGGCTGCAGACATACAATACACCACCAATGTATACACCACCAACGCTTGTGTTTCACTTAGGGAGTGATACCTGACTATAATATGGCCAACACAGTCCAAGTTCAAAAATGTGCACACCACTAGAAATAACAAGTTACCGTAAGTCCACCTTGAATTATGGCACATCACTCAGTTGTAGGGTTACTTACAGACTCGTGTTTTACCCTACAGATTCCTGCCATTAACAACCACCTGTCTGTGGGGCAACCAGACCTCAATAAAATTCTATATCTGCTTAGGAGCGCACATTTTGCTCCAGTGTCACAAAACACACAGGCCCCTAGATACAACAGTATGAAACTCAACAGGCTCTGGGGTGCACCCTTTCATCTCAGTGACCCCTCTGAGGGCTTCTCCTGTGGCCTATTGGTTCCCATTCCAAACATTTTACTGTCTTTTATGGCAGCTATGTTGGCCCCCATTTTAACCTTAAGGACCAGGCCAATTTTTTTTTTGTGTTTTCGTTTTTTTCTCCTCGCCTTCTAAAATACATAACTCTTTATATATCTCCATCTACAGACCCATATAAGGAGCAATTGTAAATTGTACCGCTTAAAAAAAATCTAAAACTTTTTGTAAAAAATCAGTAATCTAAAATCGCCCTATTTTCCATAAATAGGGCGGTATGAGGGCTCATTTTTGCGCCATCATCTGTGCTTTTTATCGATACCACATTTGCATATATAAAACTTTTAGATCATTTTTTATAAAAAATGTTTTTAATAAAATGTGACAAAAAAACCTGCATTTTTGGACTTAAATTTTTTTTTACGTTTACGCCATTCACCGTACGGGATCATTAACATTTAATTTTTTATTTTTTTATTTTGATAGTTCAGACATTTACGCACGCGGTGATACCAAATATGTTTATTTTTTTTTAATTTACGCTTTTTGGGTGTAAAATGGGAAAAACGGACAATTTTTATTGGGGGGGGGGATATTTTTCACTTTTCTTTTTACTTTTTATTTTTACATTTATAAACTTTTATTTTTTACATTTTTTTATGTCCCCATAGGGGACTATCTATAGCAATCATTTGATTGCTAATACTGTTCAGTGCTATGCATAGGACATAGCACCGATCAGTATTATCGGTCATCTTCTGCTCTGGTCTGCTCGATCTCAGACCAGAGCAGAAGACCCCGGGAGACAGCCGGAGCCAGGTGAGGGGACCTCCGGCAGCCATGCTGGATGATCGGATCGCCGCAGCAGCACTGCGGGCGATCCGATCATCCATTCAAAGTACCGCACTGCTGCAGATGCCGTGATCTGTGTCGATCACGGCGTCTGAGGGGTTAATGGCTGACATCCGGGCGATCTCAGATGTCGGCCATTAAAGGCGGGTCCTCGGCTGCTGCTAGCAGCTGGAACCTGCCGTGTATGACGTGAGCACCGTTCTGATGCTCGCGTTCATACACAGGACGCAAATGTACATCCTGGTGCGCAAAGTACCGCCAAACCAGGACATACATTTACGTCCATGGTCGTTAAGGGGTTAAGAGAGAGGTGCAGTGTAAACCAAGTGACCCTGCCTGCCTAATGGGAACCCCTAAATTGGTCAGTATATATTATAGGGGGTAGGAGTTGCCCCAGTTTAGTTCCAGACTTCATGCTGAGTGCAGTGTGAAAAGGAGGTGAAGTCATGTGTGGAGAAATCCTGAGGGAAGCCTAAGAAAATATCTCGCCATTCTGCAAGTCTTCTCCCGTACAGTGGTGAGTCAAGCCCTGGCAGTGATAGTGATTGGACCTTGTCAGAGGCCTAGTTAGCATTGGAAATCTGCAACCTTCAAGTGGGTGAAAAGCACCATAAGTCCCAGCAAGGCAACAGGGCTCCCAAAGTGTTACACTGCATCCCTTCTACTCTGCTCCGTATTGTGTGTAATACCATCTGAACCTGCTCAGTAAAAGGCAGTTATCTGTAACCTGACTTCAGTGTGTTTCCTACTCCCCATGTCTGGCCCAGGAGAAGCTGGCTCCACCTCGGACCATGTATAGGCTAACGGTGCCCTGGCGTCACAAAATGTTTCAACATCCATTAAGTCAGACAATCCTTTTAACAAGTAGTCCTGCAGTATAGAATCCAGGAACACCTCTCCTGATGTCATCCATTACCATGGGAAATAAAAAGACAATAAAAAGACAATAGTTAACCAGCTCGATATTTCAGGTGGTGCCTAGGTACACAATGGTGGGAATTGCTTTTATATTCTACTGCATAATGCATTAGCGGAACTTTGGACCAGTTCTCTCAGCATTATATTATATGATAAAAAAGCGGTATTTCTGAAAAATTGGACAACCCATCTTTACATATACAGGTAACATTTGCTCCTCTTTACCATTATCATAGAACGTTCTGTAGGTTTATGTGTATAAATCTCAACAGTGACTTATTGCTTTATGACAGCTGCAAATGAATCATATAGGAAAGCTTCAGAATGATGTTTGCTTACTTCAAGGGATTATGGTGTAATTGGAAATCGGGTATGTTCACATATCTTGTCATTTCTGAAGCATATGTTTCCTCTTTGGAATTACAGATTTGCTATTTATTATTAGGCTGTTTATATAGTCATTCCTTAATTTACTCATTATTAAAAATGCTTTTTTTTAGGGAGGCAGCTGTGTGAAATCCAATTTCTCCTACTATCTTTCCTCTCCAACAACAGACACATAAGTACACATTTAGGAATGTTATTTTGATATGTTTTCTGATTTACTTTTACTAAAAACAATGGCTTTTTTTATACAACCCCTACATGTTTGCTAAAGCCTACTTAATTTTCATAGCAAGTAGCACACAGAAACATAGCCAGCACACCTACCTAATACACGGGTGCACGCTGCTGTGGCAAATACAAAGTACACAAATAGAAGGTTCCAGCAGCGCTTTTGGTAAAAAAAAATTTAGTCTTTTACCCATTTTTCCATCGAACGTGATCCCCATCCACCACACAGAGGTGGCCTCATTTCGGATGGGACCCTAACACACTCATTCCACTGGGCATATAGCCTCTAACTGGGGGACATGCAGGATCCACCATCAATTTAAAGAATGTGAGCAGGAAGGGGTGCATGGCTATGTAGGGTTGGGAGGGTTGACAACCCTCCATAGTTATGCACTCCTCTCTGTGAAAAACAGTGACATGTGTGCACTGTCTGGCACAATATTTTGCACATTCTAGTGCTATTGATTTTACTACTATGGCAACATTATACAGTATATTAGAGCGCAATCTGGAATAATTTTTTTCTCATGTCTTCTGGACACTTGGAAAAAAACTTTGTACATCTTGAGAAACAGGGAGATATTGGGGGCATTTACTAGGATATGTGTGATGTAGTCAAATTAATTAAGTGGTTGCAGAGCATTTGATACATTTTGCGGAGGATACTCATTTTCTGAAATTTCGCATACACCAAAAAGCTAAGCTAAGTCTGGCCTGGTGTAGTTTTGCGACTTTTTGCTGGTTTTTGCAACTTTTTTGTGACTTGATCAATTAATTACCACTGCACAAGACTAACCGGAACAGCTGGTCTGTATGCTCTTTAAAAAAAAAAATTTAAAAAAAGGGTAAACCAAAAAGTTGCAAAAAATAGCCTGAGGTGTAGTGCTGCGACAAAATAGAAACCCATTTACAGACAAAAACAGCTCTAAAGACAATGATAAATGCCCCCATTGTTCCCAAGCATTGTGGCAAAGGAAAAACAAGTGCCTGTTAATACTTGTGACCACTGAAACCCCTATAGTCATGTCATTTTTTTTCCCAGTAGATTCTAGTAACAACATACAGTGACATTTATCGATATACTTTTGTCGGTTTCTCATGCAAATTGTGCCAAAATTTTGTACCATGTGTACCAAAAGATACACACCAACAGCTATTATAACTCACTGTAAGCTCATGTAAAATATAGCAAATTTAAGATTGAAGTAATAAAATAGTTGATGTGTGGAGATATTGCTGGGACATGTTTATTATAGTACCAACTGGTGTTCCTTTGATTCCTCTTGAGAACGTGTCCCGCACCAGTGAGAGGATGCCACTTTGGGTGTGCTGAATGCAACAACAACAGCAGTAACAACTTTTAGATACAGGATACTATTTAAGTTCTTCCAGTTTAAAAACAGTGATATCTGTAAGTAAATAAAAAAAAATTCACGGAAATATGTGTTTAAATGATACAAAGAAATGATTGAAGATGGATTTATTCCTGAGTATGATGGGAGCTCTATAAATCCATCTTTTGCAGGTAGCTGCTGTTGGTGACTGCAGGCAGACAGAATTTGATCAATTAATTCTATATATTGTATTTGGAGTTCATACCCACTACAAGAATACACAGGAAATTTCTCAGCTTGAAATCTCAGGCCTGATTTGATTAGGTAGGTACGTAGACCTGCACTTTTTTTCTTTATTGTTCCAAGACGTTTAAAATAATAATCAAGAGTAACAGTCTTATGTAGTCGTATACCTCTTTTCCAACTATGCTACCTAATGTGGGGAAACTATGCTACCTAATGTGGGGAAACTATTCTACTTAATGTGGGGAACTTTGCTACCTAATGTGGGGAAACTATGCTACCTAATGTGGGGAAACTATGCTACCTAATGTGGGGAACTATGCTACCTAATGTGGGGAACTATGCTACCTAATGTGGGGAAACTATGCTACCTAATGTGGGGAAACTATGCTACCTAATGTGGGGAAACTATGCTACCAAATGTGGGGAAACTATGCTACCAAATGTGGGGAAGCTATGCTGCCTATCTAATGGGGGTGGGGGACTGCTGCCTACCTTATGCTTTTTTTTTTTCAGAGGGGGCGGGGGGGGGGGGGGTCCAGGCAGCATTTAACTCTTGGACACAGGCAGCACAATGTCTTATGCCAGCCCTGGATCAGGGCACCCTAAGCTAGGCATGAATGGAGAGGGTGTGGAGTGATGTCACATGGGGGCGTGGTGTGACATCACAACCACAAACCCCCGAAACCCAGACATAATTTTCAGAATACCAGGAAACAAACAGAATTCTCAGAAAGCCAGATGCGTGCATGATGATCGTGGGGAATCCCAGCGGCCAGAACCCCGTGATCAGATATCTTATCCCCTATCCTTTTGATAGGGGATAAGATGTCTAGCGGTGGAGTGCCCCTTAAAATAACTTAGGGGGTTGGCCAAAGGTCCTTTTTAAATCTTCTAGGATGCAATAGGATGCAGCAGAGCAGTCTCTTGTCCAGCACTGAACTATACCACTGATAATTATGATCTTTCTTTATCATCACTTTAATGCTGTTGCTACAAAACTGCCATAATGATTGGAAAAAGCAACAAAACGCTGCATAATCAGAAACATCTGTGGGAAGTTTGGGGACAGTCACTATGGGCATTGCAATTATGACCATAAGTGTCACCATATGACGTTTGATAACATATTAGGACCTCATAGGAAAGGACAATGCACAATGTAGTTCCTGTTATTTTATGGAACAATATATAAACACCTTCAAGCAGGTATAGCTGTATAAACTATTGTACCTGACATACAGGTACTGGGAGGCTCATACCAGAGTAATTGGAGAAGGCCCATAGCATGTGGTTGACCTTGGATTAGTATGTGTCCTTTATTCCAGTCAGGCTGGGAGGTAGCCAGAGAGGGGCACACTTGTAATCAGAATACTAGCACTATATGATACTGATTGCAGAACAAACAAAATGTGATGTGCAACCACAAAGAGGTATTCAGGGATAATCTAGAGATCTGGATGATGGGGATGCGGATGGATTTGACAGTGCAGGTTCACAGTGCTAAAGATGAGAAGGTGAATGAATCAGTCTAGTGGCGAGGAGGTATGTTAGTATGAAGTAATCACTTTCCTAGAAAATGAATGCTAAATTAGCCATAGACATTGCAGTTTTGATTAAAAACAATAAAGAATCCAATATTTTTTTATATGCACAGGATTATTTACAAACAACGGGATGTTACATAAACCAAACGATTCATCTTAGCAAATGCATTGTTCTGAAGAATCCTAATGATTGTCATTTCAGTAATGAAGTATTATCCTTGAGTACTGGTTGAGGTCAGTACTGGTTGGTATGTGTTCTGCTGTTATAATGCATGTTAGTAAACAGTATTTGTCAAGCATATCTATGCGTGGCAACCGTAGTATTAAATGTGCCTTAGAATGAATTCTCATTAACAACCCCTAGATACATATTATGATTGTGATGAATGATCAATCAACAATATAAAACATGGCTGGCAAACTATTGTAGGGATGGACTGGAATTGATAGGACCAGATTGTTTTGGAACCACAGACATACCAATTATCATTAACAATGGGTGTTTTTATGGTTGTATCACA
This sequence comes from Hyla sarda, assembly GCF_029499605.1. Lineage (NCBI taxonomy): Eukaryota > Metazoa > Chordata > Amphibia > Anura > Hylidae > Hyla > Hyla sarda. Next base: position 157,911,576 of record NC_079192.1, read on the forward strand.
TGCGGCATAATTACATGACGGCAAACTGACGATAGATGGGAAGATTTGATCCCGATCCAACCACTGAGACTCTGGCCAGCTGGATCATTTATATTTATCTGTATATTTATGGCCAGCTGGATCATTAATAAATAGTGCTACATCTATGACCTTCTACATTGTTTATAATGATCATTACACTAACGGTCAGTGGGTTTATTAATAAGTAACCATTATATCTGCAGACAATCACTGTTATAACCATCAAGGTTTATGATGATGGTTACGCTGACAGTCAGCTGGTTTGGTGACAGTCTTAATTAGCCCAATGAGCAGTTATTGATTATCGCTATGGTGACAATCAGAGGGATTATTAGCAACAATTATTTTTGCTTTGATGGCTGGACAAATCATTAATAATTATTGTTGCAACCCTAACAAGCTAGACTATTTACAATGATTATATTGTTAATAATCTATACACTTATAGACAGTCTGATTATTGTCATCACTATATAGAGATCAGCTGAATTGTCTATAATCTTTACACTTATAGACAGTCTGATTATTGTCATTCATCACTATATAGAGATCAGCTGAATTGTCTATAATATTTACACTTACAGACAGTCTGATTATTGTCATCACTATATAGAGATCAGGTGGATTGTTAATAATCTTTACACTTATAGACAGTCTGATTATTGTCATTCATCACTATATAGAGATCAGCTGAATTGTCTATAATCTTTACACTTATAGACAGTCTGATTATTGTCATCACTATATAGAGATCAGCTGAATTGTCTATAATCTTTACACTTATAGACAGTCTGATTATTGTCATTCATCACTATATAGAGATCAGCTGAATTGTCTATAATCTTTACACTTATAGACATTCTGATTATTGTCATCACTATAAATTATGTATAAATCAGCTGAATTGTTTACACTACACTCTTTACACTTATGGACAGTGACTAAATGTAGATTAGCCAGATCATTGTGATAAAGACTATCCGTACCAGGTGGGACATACTTGCATTGTTATAGGCAGCCAGTGGCATAGGTGAGTCACAGCAGACTGGGCACATGATGCCAGTGTGCCAGCTGCAGGTAGCATTAGCATGGAGCTACTGAGAAGCAAATAATGGGATGGATAGAAGTGTATTAAGGAGGATCTATACAGGAGAGGCAGGTGGCTAGGCTGCAGAGGGTTCCTCTTAAGCGTTAACAGTGAAGGAGGAGTTCTGAGCGATGAGTAGCAGAGCTAGGATGGTACATGCTGTTTGGAGACAGGAGTTAGCAGTGAGAGGTTAATACTACAGTGAGGTGGCAGAGATATTGTGAATTGTACAGGTGAAGGAGCCTGCTGGAAGAAGTAGTGAGCAGTGACTGGACCTTGTGGAGAAGCAGAGCCGGGATACTGAGCAGGATACAAGGGGTTATTCTCATCCTGGTCCCCCTCCCCTCCTGACAGTACACTGGAGGAGTTGCATTCATTTGCAGAGCAGTCTGGCGTTGGCTATCACCAGGGAAGGCAGTGATCCTCGGGACTTTGTATGGCCCCGTCCTCCAGCAGGCAGATCCCAGTGGAGGCAGCACACATCGCTAGCTCCCCGGGCTCCCCGGGCTCCCCATGTCTTCTCCCTTCTGGATCTCCGCCCAGTGTTTATCTACAAGTGACTTCATCACACCGGGCTGTGCAGCTGACGCTCAGGCTCTGATCCCTTGCTATGACAAGATGATGTTTTTGGGAGCTTGCCCCTCACTTACATTGTAGCCTATCCTCCTTGAGGCTGTCCAGGAACCAGGGGAGCAGATGATCATCTAAGATCAGCTGTCAGAGAAGGAAGGACCATCCACATGTACTGAGAGGGCACCTGGATGAGGAGATCTTCAGATCATGATGGACACACATGGAGACCCCTGACACTAGGACCTGTCCCCTGCCTCTGGTCACTGACCCATGAATCCTCTGTCCCCTTCATCTATCTATTGGCTCTGTGCAGTCAGTCTACTCTCTCCAGGCTCTTGGAGGTGATCGTATTATACAGTGCACTCTGTCCATCACCTGGCATCACTTATCGTCCATAGGTTGGCATACCTCTTACTCAAGGTCTTACTACAGGTAACCCTGCTACTGCATACTACTCCCTGTGACATCTCTTCTGCTAAGGAGCTTCAACTACTCACTCAGCATTGAGTGGCCATCCTGGGAGTAGTGGTCCAGGCTGCAGCTGCTTTGTAATCTTATTTGTGGCAGTCTTGGGAATAGTAGTTGGCTACCTGTAGAAGGTCATCTCTCGCTCATGATGCCACTAAGTGCCCTTCCTGGCACCCGCTCTCTGAGCCCTGCTGCTTTATCACGGAGCCTCTCTCGCCTTCGTGAGTACAGGACTCGCTCCAGGATCATGCTGTCTCTGGGGGTCTCCCAGATGGTGCTTGGATGTCTCATTGTGGCTGTCAGCTTCGCAGCCCTGGCACTCACTACCTCTGCCAGGGTAAGGCACTCATGTCCATTCTGGGCAGGATTTTCGGTAAGTGCATTTTCTCACTTTTTTTTTTTTTAACTCTTCCATTGATGTAATTCTTTCTGTGAATGTATCCATAATACCATGAACGATTGTTTGGTTAGGATATACATGGTGCAAGATTACATAGAAATATTATTGTTAATTGTGCTACAATCCTATCATTCTGGGTACAAGATTTTGCAGCAATTTTTTTTTTCGGAAACAAAAATCGTCAAATGCCCATAGCAGCCTACAATAAAAAATAATGCTAATACATTAAGCTGTCATTTCCATAGAGATCTTCTATGTTTGTACTAATGACATTTGATACAGATAAGATACTAAATTGCTTAGAACCACCAGATCTTCACACCAACCTTACACTATAAGGTGATCCCTCAACCTACAATGGCCTCAACATACAATAGTTTCAACATACAATGGTCTTTTTTGGACCAGGTAAGTTGAAACCAGACTCAACATAGAATGCTACGGACAATACAGATCTGTGCAATGTGTCAATGGCCGGAAGAACCGACCAATCAGAATGGACAATTTACTGGTAAAACACCTGTATTACTGAAGCGTATGCACTGACTGATGTCTGGTAGCGCCCACTTCAGTACAGGGAGGTATTACATGTTCTGTACACTTTACCTGTACCAGGGTTACTTGCTCCTTTGGACACCAGGTAAGGGCAACTCCATTTTACTTTTTTAGGACATTGCATGCACTGTACAGGACCCTGAAGAAGCTCCTGTCCTCTACATAGACCAGTGTTTCCCAAGCAGGGTGCCCCCAGCTGTTGCAAAACTACAACTCCCAGCATGCCCGGACAGCCTTTGGCTGTCCGGGCATGCTGGGAGTTGTAGTTTTGCAACAGCTGGAGGCTCCCTGCTTGGGAAACACTGACATAGACAGTGATTTACAGCTCCCAGCAGCTCTTTCTTACTTTTATACGCTTTATCTATATTAGTTATCAATTTATTTTTCTTTAAAGGGGTATTCCAGGCCAAAACTTTTTTTTATATATCAACTGGCTCCGGAAAGTTAAACATATTTGTAAATGACTTCTATTAAAAAATCTTAATCCTTCCAATAGTTATTAGCTTCTGAAGTTGAGTTGCTGTTTTCTGTCTAACTGCTCTCTGATGACTCACGTCCCGGGAACTGTGCAGTTCCTATGGGGATATTCTCCCATCATGCACAGCTCCCGGGACGTGACATCATCATTGAGCAGTTAGACAGAAAACTTCAGAAGCTAATAACTGTTGGAAGGATTAAGATTTTTTAATAGAAGTAATTTACAAATCTGTTTAACTTTCCGGAGCCAGTTGAGATACATATATATATATATATATATATATATATATATATATATATATAAAGGTTTTGCCTGGAATACCCCTTTAATTCTCACTTTTTCCAATTTTTTGGATGACATTTTGGTGGCTTCAGAACTAATTACCAGGTTTCCATAGAGTCATGGTCTCAACATACAATGGTTTCAACATACAATGGTCGTCCTGGAACCAATTAATATTGTAACTTGAGGGATCACTGTATCTAGCCAGCTTATAGACAGCCACAGCCTATGACTTCTTTGATTTTTACCCACTGGTATAAGCTATGGGACCTGAACTGTATTGCCAAGGCATAGACTGGTGCTCTGTGCCAGAATTTCAAAGGATCATTCAGTGGTGCCTTCTGTGTCACTATGCTCAATGCTTGTCACTATGTACTTGTCTGGTTTCATGTAGGGATAATTTATGTGAGTAGACAGATCTCTTCATGTTTATGCTTTAACATTACTTTGTAGCCTTTTATTATGTGTGCTTTACTTTTACTGTTAAAATACATTCTGGAGGGAAACCTACATTACACATTGAATATTTCCCTTTCATTCCTGATGTTCATCTAAACCAGTGTTTCCCAACCAGGGTGCCTCCAGGTGTTCCAAAACTACAACTCCCAGCATGCCCGGACAGCCAAAGGCTGTCCGGGCATGCTGGGAGTTGTAGTTTTGTTGCACCTGGAGGCACCCTGGTTGGGAAACACTGATCTAAACCATAGGCTAAACAATAAATAGATTTATAAATTGTAATAACTATATTATAGATTCCCTGATGTCAGCTCATTCATTATTGGGATAGAGAAGGGCATATCAACAGGTGAGATGTAGTTCAGGACTTGGTATAGACGCAATGGAACTGAACACTCAGGAACCAGATATGAAAAGAACAGAGAAAACAATGATTTCATGATAGGTTCCCTAAAATTCCATTTCTTCTCTTAAAAGCATTATTTTAATTTTTTTTTTGCATAAACTAAAAAGTTGCCTGTAAATAAGTCTTTCTTTTGTCATCCGTCAAAATGAAAAACACCTTCACCTGTTACTGTCTTAGGCTGGGTTCACACCACGTTTTTCAAATACGGTTACCGTATACGGTTTTCCGCTAAAAAACGTGTGGCAAAAACCGTATGCAACCGTATACAACCGTATGACTCCAAATTAAAACGTATACGGTTTTTCCCCGTACGGTTCTATCCGTTTGCATCAGTTTTTGCCAGCGGTTTTGCTATTTTGTTGGAATTAGTTTTCCAGCAATTTAATAAAGTTACTATTGTTCTATTGAAATTCCAATCTGCGCATGTGTCAACTCCAAAAACGGATTAGAAAAACCGTGTGCAACCGTATTCTGAAATTCTGTGTACGGTTCTCATAGACAACAATGTTAAATGAACTGCATACGGTTCGCATACGGTTTTCCAACCGGAGGCAAAAACGTGGTCGACAGCGTTTTTGCCTACAGTTGAAAAATCGGCAAAACCGTATCTGAGGCAAAACGGATGCAACCGTACACAACATTTGGAATACGGTTTCCAATGCATCTCTATGCATACGGTTTCGGATACGGTCGGATACGTTTTTTTGCGGAAAATCGTATACGGTTACACTATTTGAAAAACGTGGTGTGAACCCAGCCTTATTATTATCTCCCTGTGAGATTACATCCCAGATTTCCTAATACCATTGGTACAACCCTTGCACCATACACTTACATAACTAGGCAGGGTTGCTGCTCAGGACAATTGGAAAGCTGTGTAACCTTTGAGAGACTTGTCATGACAGAGGGGGACAAATATTTATTAATTCTATGTATTGTGCTTTAAAGGGGCACTCCCGTGGAAAACTTTTTTTTTTTTTTTTTAAATCAACTGGTGCCAGAAAGTTTAACAGATTTGTAAATCACTTCTATAAAAAAAAGATCTTAATCCTTCCAGTACTTTTTAGGGGCTGTATACTAAAGAGAAATACAAAAAAGAAATGCATTTCCTGTGATGTCCTGACCACAGTGCTCTCTGCTGACCTCTGCTGTCCATTTTAGGAACTGTCCAGAGCAGCATATGTTTACTATGGGGATTTTCTCCTGTTCTGGACAGTTCCTAAAATGGACAGCAGAGGTAAGCAGAGAGCACTGTGGTCAGGACATCACAGGAAATGCATTTCTTCTTTGGATTTCTCTTTAGTATACAGCCCCTAAAAAGTACTGGAAGGATTAAGATTTTTTAAAAGAAGTGATTTACAAATCTGTTTAACTTTCTGGCACCAGTTGATTTAAAAAAAAAAAAAAAAAAGGTTTCCACGGGAGTACCCCTTTAAATGGATTGTTAAAGGCGACCATCCCTTTCAGACTGAGCATGGCTTTTCACACCACTGGCAAACAGCTGATTTTGCCAGGGGAAGCAGCACTACCCAGATATTACTTCTCCTGCTATAGGGCCATCCATGTAATACAAGAACTATGGGACCTGTTTTATGGAAGTGGCTTTTCTGGTTCATATGCCCTAATAGCCATAACACCATACTAAAATAATAATAAAAAAAATAGCCATAACATCATAGAGCATACTGAGATAAAAAAAGAAGCCATGGTTCATTTCATATTTGCCGATTGATTTGCTAACATCTGACTGCCATGTTTTTTTGTTTTTTTTAAGACCCATTTAATAAATGTCAGGAAAAACAACAAAAAAAAAATTTCTAATATGACACTGTGCACCCTACTGCCACCTCTGTCAGTGTTTGGAACTGTCCAGAGCAGGAGCAAGTCCCAGGATCAAACCTCTTCTGTTCTAGACAGTTCCCAACATGGACAGAGGTGGCAGCAGGGAGAAATGTGTTGATTGGGAAAAAGTACACAACTTCTCTGGATATCCCCCTTTAAAGGGAAGATGAGGGAGTGTAGAGTCCAAATGGCAAAATAATGAAAACATAAAAAATTAACATGTGATGCCTATATAAATGTGTCAGAACAGGATCGTGTGTGTTTTTTACAAGCCTTTTTATGGTGGCGGTTTTATATTTTGTCGGATTTTTCAAGTTCTATAAAGAAGTCTAAACAAATACTGTACAATAACCTCAACATGCTATACTTTGAAACAACACTACAAACGTAAAAAATACAAAAGAAGATGTTTTAATAATTTCTGGTAGACTCTAAAGCATGACTAGACAGCCTTTGACTGTCTGGGTATGTTGCGAGTTGTAGTTTTGCAACAGCTGAAGGCACCTGTTTTGAAAACATAAAAATGCAGCATAAATACTGCAAAATTCTAAGTGTTAATCCAGTCTTAGGCAGAGTAAAGTTTGCTGGCAGAATTTACTTTACACGTGCATTTCCGTGTGCGTTTAGTTGAATATGGTCAAATTTTTTTGCAAAAATAAAATTTGCCAGCAAATTTTACACTGTGTGAACAAACCCTTATTTTGGTTTTCTCCCAAATCAGAAGCCATGACTATAGGTCAGCAAGTATCCCCGCACAGGCCTACAGTGATTGCCATAAGGGCATTAGACTTCGGTGGAAACCTTTGAAAATGTTACATTCTTTTTACAGAACTAAAGAATATGTTGGCACTATATAAATATGGGATTACGGTATATATAATTCTATACATTGTTCCTTATTAATGCTATTAGTAATTCTGGCTTTTATGTCATTTTTTTTATTACATTCGTACATTAATTCCATCATCTACTGGAGCAGCCTACCACCCGCTCCTTCTGGTTATATGTTCTATTACATGACATTTAATATCAAACATATTGAATTTGAGGCAAATGTCCAGCACATTACAATAACAACAAATAAAAAGAAATGGAAAAAAGCTTGCCTCATCAAAACAAAGTTAATTTTAACTGACCAATAAAGTCAATTTACATAACTCTTCCTTAAAATGTAAAGAATCACCAAGATAAGGTTTATGACATCCATCGTCTTTTAACATACCGTATTGCATACGTTCCAGGCTCCTATATTGCCCTGTCCCTGTTTTGTGACCACACATATTGCAAAATAGTGTTTATTTCTCTCCCCATCACTGTTCTTTGTGCAGTGTTGTTCTATGATTCTGGATTAGTTTTGGTCAGCAAGGCCTGCTATTTAAATCCAATTGGATTAACACTCACATTACTTGGAGTGATAGTAGGTAGGTACCCAAGGTAAAGTTCAGTGCCCTAGGTGAAGTTTGGATGCCAGACTCACTGAGGGTCCTTATTCCTGCTTAGATGCTTTGCTTTCCGTCGGTCGTGTTATGTGTCCCAGATGCTAGGACAAAATCCAGGAAACGTGGGACAAGCAAAAGAAGCAGTGCTCTGATTGGTGTTCCAGGGTGTCAATTGGCCTACCCATAGAGTGTGTTACAGAGCCCAGCTTCTGCATTAAGGGGGAGGGTGGAAGTTCCTTGATGGAGGGTATAGAAAGAAACAGGAGCGCTTCCATGTGAAGAATCTCAGGAATAGTGCAATGCTAGTAGCCAGTGCGGACCGTGCTCACTTGGTGAGGTTGTGCAATCTACAGGCACAACACTGACACTTTGCATGAGGAATGACTCAGACAGCGACAGCGGCTTCCCACGCTGGATCACCGGTGTGCATAGTAGGATACAGAGGATAGAGGAAACTGGAAGCTTGATATGGCGCTGCTGTAATAACTTGAAGAATGAATTCAGGTAAGTTTAACCATTTATTGGTACACACACAACGCGTTTCAGGGAATGAATATCCCTTTCATCAGGCGTGATCATAAGGGAGCTTAACTGCAAGCATTACTGGTTGAGTATGCATCTTTTTTTTTCCTTTTTCTCCTTTGTGACAGGTACACTTTAATAATACCTGTACCAGCACTACTGCAAAGGCAGATCTGTGCCTCTTCAACTTTTCACCACTGGTTGGTTCTACCTGCTACTTTTTCTTTTGTGCCTATGCCTAGGTTAGTGCCTGGGTAAGTTTCTGGTTCGGATGTCTACCTTTCTCCTTCCACGTATTATGGCCTATTATACAGCATTGGATAGAGGTCTACCACCTGTAGCACTCCAGCCGTTGGCTGTAGTGCTACAGATGGTAGACCTCTATCCTATGCTGTATAATACGTCAAAGCTTGCCTAATGTTGTAGTTTAACATTTCAGATCATTGTTGCTTAATATTCAGAATCTATTACATCCTGTATATCTTGTGCTGGGGGGGGGGGGTGACCGTCCTGGAGGTTGTGTTATGTAAAACTACCCATAGATGTCACGATGCCGGCTGGCAGGTAGTGGATCCTCTGTGCCAGAGAGGGATTGGCGTGGACCGTGCTAGAGGATCGGTTCTAAGTCACTACTGGTTTTCACCAGAGCCCGCCGCAAAGCGGGATGGTCTTGCTGCGGCGGTAGTGACCAGGTCGTATCCCCTAGCAACGGCTCAACCTCTCTGGCTGCTGAAGATAGGCGCGGTACAAGGGAGTAGACAGAAGCAAGGTCGGACGTAGCAGAAGGTCGGGGCAGGCAGCAAGGATCGTAGTCAGGGGCAACGGCAGGAGGTCTGGAACACAGGCTAGGAACACACAAGGAAACGCTTTCACTGGCACTAAGGCAACAAGATCCGGCGAGGGAGTGAAGGGGAAGTGAGGTGATATAGGGAAGTGCACAGGTGTAAACACTAATTGGAACCACTGCGCCAATCAGCGGCGCAGTGGCCCTTTAAATCGCAAAGACCCGGCGCGCGCGCGCCCTAGGGAGCGGGGCCGCGCGCGCCGGGACAGAACTGACGGAGAGCGAGTCAGGTACGGGAGCCGGGGTGCGCATCGCGAGCGGGCGCTACCCGCATCGCGAATCGCATCTCGGCCAGAGGCGGTATCGCAGCGCCCCGGGTCCGTGGAACCGACCGGAGCGCTGCAGTGAGAGGAGTGTAGCGAGCGCTCCGGGGAGGAGCGGGGACCCGGAGCGCTCGGCGTAACAGTACCCCCCCCCTTGGGTCTCCCCCTCTTCTTGGAGCCTGAGAACCTGAGGACCAGACTTTTGTCCAGGATATTGTCCTCAGGTTCCCAGGACCTCTCTTCTGGACCACAACCCTCCCAATCCACTAAAAAGAAGGTTTTCCCTCTGACCTTTTTAGATGCTAAAATTTCTTTGACGGAGAAGATGTCCGAGGAGCCGGAGACAGGAGTGGGGGAAACAGATTTGGGAGAGAAACGGTTAATGATAAGTGGTTTAAGAAGAGAAACATGAAAGGCATTAGGAATACGAAGAGAAGGAGGAAGAAGAAGTTTGTAAGAGACAGGATTAATCTGGCGCAAAATCTTGAAAGGACCAAGATAGCGTGGTCCCAACTTATAGCTAGGGACACGGAAGCGGACATATTTGGCGGAGAGCCATACCTTGTCTCCAGGGGAAAAAATGGGAGGAGCTCTTCTTTTCTTATCCGCGAATCTCTTCATGCGTGAAGAAGCCTGTAAGAGAGAATTTTGGGTCTCTCTCCATATGATGGAAAGATCACGAGAAATTTCATCCACAGCGGGCAGACCAGAGGGCAAGGGGGTAGGGAGGGGGGGAAGAGGGTGACGGCCGTACACCACGAAAAACGGGGATTTGGAGGAAGATTCAGAGATTCTGAAATTATACGAGAATTCGGCCCAAGGTAGAAGATCTGCCCAGTCATCCTGGCGGGAGGAAACAAAATGTCGTAAATAGTCACCCAAGATCTGGTTAATTCTTTCTACTTGTCCATTGGATTGAGGATGGTATGCAGAAGAAAAATTTAATTTAATCTTGAGTTGTTTACAGAGAGCCCTCCAGAATTTAGACACAAATTGGACGCCTCTATCCGAGACGATCTGCGTAGGCAACCCGTGAAGACGAAAAATGTGTACAAAAAATTGTTTAGCCAACTGAGGCGCTGAAGGAAGACCAGGAAGAGGGATGAAATGTGCCATTTTGGAGAATCGATCAACGACCACCCAAATAACAGTGTTGCCATGGGATGGGGGTAAGTCAGTAATGAAATCCATACCAATCAGAGACCAAGGTTGTTCGGGAACAGGCAGAGGAAGAAGAAAACCAGCGGGCTTCTGGCGAGGAGTCTTATCCCGGGCACAGATAGTGCAGGCTCGCACAAAGGCCACCACATCAGTCTCTAGAGTCGGCCACCAATAGAAGCGAGAGATGAGTTGCACAGATTTCTTGATGCCCGCATGACCTGCGAGATGGGAGGAGTGACCCCATTTGAGGATTCCGAGGCGTTGGCGTGGAGAAACAAAGGTCTTTCCTGGAGGAGTTTGCCTGATGGAGGCTGGGGAAGTGGAAATCAGGCAGTCAGGAGGAATGATGTGTTGAGGAGAGAGTTCAATTTCAGAAGCATCTGAGGAACGAGAGAGAGCATCGGCCCTAATGTTCTTATCAGCAGGCCGAAAGTGAATTTCAAAATTAAATCGGGCAAAGAACAGAGACCACCTGGCCTGACGAGGATTCAGCCGTTGGGCAGACTCGAGGTATGAGAGGTTCTTGTGATCGGTGTAAATAATAACTGGAAATCTTGATCCCTCCAGCAGATGCCTCCATTCCTCAAGTGCTAATTTAATGGCTAGAAGCTCTCGATCCCCGATGGAGTAGTTCCTCTCCGCCGGAGAGAAGGTCCTAGAAAAAAAACCACAAGTAACAGCATGCCCGGAAGAGTTTTTTTGTAGAAGGACAGCTCCAGCTCCCACTGAGGAGGCATCAACCTCCAATAGGAAGGGTTTAGATGGGTCAGGTCTGGAGAGTACGGGAGCCGAAGAGAAGGCAGACTTGAGTCGTTTAAAGGCGTCTTCCGCTTGAGGAGGCCAAGACTTGGGATCGGCATTTTTTTTGGTTAAAGCCACAATAGGAGCCACAATGGTAGAAAAATGTGGAATAAATTGCCTGTAATAATTGGCGAACCCCAAAAAACGTTGGATGGCACGGAGTTACGGCAAGGGTTACTGGGAACCGGTTTTAGACAGTCCTTGGAACAAGAGGGCCCCCAACTCTTGATCTCCCCAGTGGACCAATCCAGGGTTGGGGAATGAAGTTGAAGCCAGGGAAGTCCAAGGAGAATTTCCGAGGTGCAATTGGGGAGGACCAAAAGTTCAATCCTCTCGTGATGAGATCCGATGCTCATTAGAAGGGGCTCCGTGCGGAAACGTATGGAACAGTCCAATCTTTCATTGTTTATACAATTGATGTAAAGGGGTCTGGTGAGACTGGTCACTGGGATGTTGAACCTGTTGACGAGAGAGGCCAAAATAAAATTTCCTGCAGATCCAGAGTCCAAGAAGGCCACAGAAGAGAAGGAGAAGGCAGAGGCAGACATCCGCACAGGCACAGTAAGACGTGGAGAAGCAGAGTGGACATCAAGGATTGTCTCACCTTTGTGCGGAGTCAGGGTACGTCTTTCCAGGCGGGGAGGGCGGATAGGACAATCCCTCAGGAAGTGTTCGGTACTAGCACAGTACAGGCAGAGGTTCTCCATGCGGCGTCGTGTCCTCTCTTGAGATGTCAGGCGAGACCGGTCGACCTGCATAGCCTCCACGGCGGGAGGCACAGGAACAGATTGCAGGGAACCAGAGGAGAGAGGAGACGAGGAGAAGAAACGCCTCGTGCGAACAGAGTCCATATCTTGGCGGAGCTCCTGACGCCTTTCGGAAAAACGCATGTCAATGCGAGTGGCTAGGTGAATAAGTTCATGAAGATTAGCAGGCATTTCTCGTGCGGCCAGAACATCTTTAATGTTGCTGGATAGGCCTTTTTTAAAGGTCGCGCAGAGGGCCTCATTGTTCCAGGATAATTCAGAAGCAAGAGTACGGAATTGTACGGCATACTCGCCAACGGAAGAATTACCCTGGACCAGGTTCAACAGGGCAGTCTCAGCAGAAGAGGCTCGGGCAGGTTCCTCAAAGACACTTCGAATTTCCGAGAAGAAGGAGTGTACAGAGGCAGTGACGGGGTCATTGCGGTCCCAGAGCGGTGTGGCCCAAGCCAGGGCTTTTCCAGACAGCAGGCTGACTACGAAAGCCACCTTAGACCTTTCAGTGGGGAACTGGTCCGACATCATCTCCAAGTGTAATGAACATTGGGAAAGGAAGCCACGGCAAAACTTAGAGTCCCCATCAAATTTATCCGGCAAGGATAGTCGTAGTCCAGAAGCGGCCACTCGCTGCGGAGGAGGTACAGGAGCTGGCGGAGGAGATGGTTGCTGGAGCTGTGGTAGTAACTGTTGTAGCATAACAGTCAGTTGAGACAGCTGTTGGCCTTGTTGCGCAATCTGTTGTGACTGCTGGGCGACCACCGTGGTGAGGTCAGCGACAACTGGCAGAGGAACTTCAGCGGGATCCATGGCCGGATCTACTGTCACGATGCCGGCTGGCAGGTAGTGGATCCTCTGTGCCAGAGAGGGATTGGCGTGGACCGTGCTAGAGGATCGGTTCTAAGTCACTACTGGTTTTCACCAGAGCCCGCCGCAAAGCGGGATGGTCTTGCTGCGGCGGTAGTGACCAGGTCGTATCCCCTAGCAACGGCTCAACCTCTCTGGCTGCTGAAGATAGGCGCGGTACAAGGGAGTAGACAGAAGCAAGGTCGGACGTAGCAGAAGGTCGGGGCAGGCAGCAAGGATCGTAGTCAGGGGCAACGGCAGGAGGTCTGGAACACAGGCTAGGAACACACAAGGAAACGCTTTCACTGGCACTAAGGCAACAAGATCCGGCGAGGGAGTGAAGGGGAAGTGAGGTGATATAGGGAAGTGCACAGGTGTAAACACTAATTGGAACCACTGCGCCAATCAGCGGCGCAGTGGCCCTTTAAATCGCAAAGACCCGGCGCGCGCGCGCCCTAGGGAGCGGGGCCGCGCGCGCCGGGACAGAACTGACGGAGAGCGAGTCAGGTACGGGAGCCGGGGTGCGCATCGCGAGCGGGCGCTACCCGCATCGCGAATCGCATCTCGGCCAGAGGCGGTATCGCAGCGCCCCGGGTCCGTGGAACCGACCGGAGCGCTGCAGTGAGAGGAGTGTAGCGAGCGCTCCGGGGAGGAGCGGGGACCCGGAGCGCTCGGCGTAACAATAGACATATTCCTTCTGCCTTTCATAAAATTCTGTGTGTTCATATCAACACCCTATAGGCCATTAAAATGATTAGGGCTGAAACAACTAATCGATTAATCTTCAACTAATTGATTGTGAAAATAGTTGTGGCAACAATTTCATAATCGATTCATTGGTTTGGTTGGTCGATTATTTGGTCAGCCAATTACTAAAGTTCGCAGTGATTATCACTATGTATATATATGTGGTCCTCGGCAGCCTGTGTAGTGAAGGAGGGGTCCAGCACACACCATCTTCCGCTTCCTGCAACTCCTTTCTGTAACTATCGTGAGTCCCAGGTTGTCAGGCTCTGTTCTAAAGGCCAGACTCGCAATAGTTGCGGAGAGAAGATGCAGGAAGTGGAAGATTAGGTGTGTTGGCCCCCTTTTCACTAAATAGGCTGCTGGGGTCATGTAGGATGGACAACCAGGGAATGTCCCTCCCCTTCCTATAAGAAAATATTTATTATACATATTTAAATAAAAAAAAGCTACTCCTCTTAGCATATAGCCAACCCTACAAATTCTCTCTTAAGACACAATGCATCCCTTACCTAAAACACTCAGAAGACCTTCAGTCTGATCCCCTCCCCTCATTAGCTCCCTCCCTAATCTAACTCACAAGCTATCTTCTTTTCCACTGTAGTTATTTTTATCCGATTAGTTGAAACAATAATCGGCCAACAAATTGATTATGAAAATAATCGTTTGTCGTAGCCCTAAAAATGATCAGTCACTCAGGTTACCTATTCCTCTATGCATACATAAATAACCAGTTCACTGTGACATCACAAGGAGGTATCCGTCATAAGGTACCAAATACATTAGCAAATTATTATCAATTACGTTATTATCAAAACATTCTTAAATCTGTCTCTTTCATTTTCCTTAAAGGGGAACTTGTAATAATCAAATACACCGATTGCAAAGTAAGAGGAAGGTTCTATAGAAGTTTTTACCATGTGAAATACAGCTCCTAGTATGATATGAGCAGTGGTTAGACTTTGCTGGGAGCTGTTGTTTCACACATTATCACTGGAGAACCTATATGTGAGTACAGAAATGATGGGGCACAACAATCAGGCAGAATGTTACAATGAAATCAGTGACTCATGGGGACATCTTCTCTGTAGCCTTTTCTTTTCTTCTTCTTGACTTCTTCCAGGTACCTCTTCGCCCTGTAGAATTTGATGCCCAGATATCATTAGTTCTTCAGTTTTTTTTAGATCCTCATCCTCTATATGAAGACAATAATCATGGATCAATGGATTTTTTTTTAGTCCAAACCTCTTTGCAGGGGACCTTGGTAAAGACCAATAAGACCCCATGAGGCAATTATCAGCCAAACAGCCTAGCTTTCCTGTGTAAAGTCAGCCGACGAGTGCGCAAATGGCAACTGTTCACATCTTTCAAATAATTTGTCAGCCGCACATCTCCCCATGTAAACAGAGGATGTGTGACCGACAATGATAGAAGTAAAAATAATTCATGCAGCACAGCATTGAGTGTTAAGTCACTCCATTAATAGTGTTTAAAGGGGATAAGATGTCTAGGGGCGAAGTACCCCTTTAAGTCCACATTCACACAACAGTACTTTTTTTTTTTTGAAGTTTTTGTTGTTTGGGAAGAGGGTATACAGTCCAATGCTGACTTATTCTATGGGGCCAGAAGAATTTCTCTGTAAGCCCTTCACAATTGTATTAACCTCTCACATCTCTATGCACAGTACATTTAGTTTCTACTTTTCTGTATTCCGTCTACTAGATCAAGCATTCTTCCTCCCAACACAGCCTAGGACTACTAGGCAAAGTGAAGCTCTCCTGCCTGTTCTGTCACAGTTGGGTAACATTTAGTCATACTGTTAGTTTAGATCATTAGACCTGTGGCTGGGCTGGGCATTACAGTCATAATACCCTTGGTGCAGCTGGCCTAATATCTCGAGCCGTGTGCAGAAAGCTGTAGGCAGCACATGCAGTCCTTGAGGCACTCAGATTGTTGCCGTATGGTTGTTCGTATGGCACTGGATTATGGCATTATTCTCCACTAGAGGGTTGTACAGAGCCATAATACAAAGGCTTTATAAAGCTACAATACGTTTGTGTACATGAGCCCTTAGATGTATACCTGATTATTTGAGCTAGGGAATTTAAGCAGGGACACATGAATAAAAATGTAGTTTCTGGACGTGCTCCAGTACTCACATACATGAATATATTTATTGTAAAGTTCTTCAGAATATGCTGTCACTTTCTAATTAACATAGGTTTATGTACCAAGATCATGGCCACATCACTTATAAATCACAAAGGGCAACTTGAGTTTCAGTAGCTAGTTTGTGACTTGTAAAAAAGAGTTAAAAAGAAAAAACTATGCTCCAGGTAGTTCAAGGTAACAATTTGCTCATAGTGCTGCTGGGACATTATAAAGTTTAGGATAAAAGACAATTCTTTCATTAAGAGTCCTACGTTTGTTGACTTGTGGTTCATGTTGCAGTCTTTTGCTAGTTTTTCCCAATTCTACAACCCCTAGTTGCCTTCTCTTATTCTCTTACTGGTTTCTCATCCAGTGCTACTTAATTTATGGAGGGAAGAAAATGAGCTGTGATTCTGTTTTTCCCCTGAGGGAACCCGCAGAGCAGCCGGCAAATCTGCTGCAGATGCTTCAAGGACAAGGGCATTTTAGTTCTAGAAAAACAGTGAACTGAACCTTTCCGCAGCAGGTTGAGGAAATACGGATTGACCAAGCGCCCCTTTGTTCACAAAGCCATCTGCAAAGGTGTCAATGCTCAATATGGCATGTACGGGGGAAACTGTGCAGCTCTAAGAACCACAAGTCTCTGCTTCAGACTTTTATAGGCTCATAATCCTAGTCAGGCTTGTTGTGACTTTATAGCTCATGTAATTCTGTGGGTGAGAAATATCTACAACCTTTCAAAGAATTTCCAGTAAGGAATATGGCATTTGTGAAATGATAGGCCTGCCCTGGAACTATGAGGTAAAGGGAGTTGTATTTTTTCTATCAGACGTCTGGCATGCCTTTCTATAATCTTCCTGCCGTAGAGACGGATCTTAAATACGTATATATATCTGGAGATAAGATGTGAGAAGATATAATTCATGGATGTAAGAGGCATTTCATCTGGTCAAACTGTTTAGAACAATTAAACTCCTTGGATTATAAACACTTTCTTAAAAGATTATTATTAGTAAAACTGCTACTTCTAGTTGCCTCTGCAGGAGAGATGGGTTTTATGATACCTCTATGAGTCCGTCACAGCAGGAACCAGACTTTACAGTGACTTGCCTGTCCAGCTGACAAATGGGAGTTCAGAGCAGAAGCCCTCCACCCAGGATGTCTGTTTGCCCTATAATTAAGAACTTTGTTGGGGGTATAAGAAAGTTTAACCAAGACAGAATTTAATGAATCTCCCCGTCTTATACATCTTATCCCCTATTCAAAGGATAGGGGAAGAGATGTATGATCGCAGGGGTCCCATCGATGGGACCGCCTGCAATCTCGGTGCAGCACCCGGTGTGAAGTGCAAAACTGTGCCCCATGAATTTCTGTGTTGGCACCTCCCCTCAGCTGTCCGGAGATGGGGAGGCGGAGCCATGCAAGATGCAAATCTGTACCTCCCTTCCCCGCTCCTGGATGTAGATTATGACAGCTGTGAAAATCTACATCCAGGAGGCTGTGTACCTCCCACAGGAGAGGGATTCCCACACCCCCCTGGACGTAGATTTTCAGAGCTGTCAAAATCTATTTCCAGTAGTGGGGAAGGGAGGTGCAGAACTGGGGATGATTCCCATAAGTGTTTTTGAGGAAAACACAGGTTTGCACAGACATAGCTAAGGCAGAGCAGGGAAAGAGAGGAGGTACATATTACATATGACTCCATTCAATGCAGCCCATGAGAATGCAGGCAGAGCTGAGAAGGGGAGATGAGGAGGGAGTCATATGTACCTCTTCTCTCCCCCGTCTCTGCCTTAGCTCTGCCCGTGCAAACCTGCATTCTCTGAAGGCAGGCGGAGCAGAGGGAGGGGAGATGAGGGAGGCATGTATGTCCTCTTTCCCCCTGCTCTGTCACTCTGCCCTACCCCCAGCTCTAGTTTCAGAAATCTTCGGAGAGCTGAGGGGAGGAGCAGAAGCAATTTTACACGTGGCGCAAGTTTGCACCTCACATCGGCATTCTGTGCTGGGAGCTGCCTCTGAGACCGAGATGTGATTTCACGGCCACATCCCTCGTGACGTCACACCATGCCTTCTCATTCATGCCTATGGGTAGTCATGCCCCCTCCCATAGACATGAAGGGAGGGGGTGTGGCGTGACGTCACGTCTCGGAGGCAGCGCCTGGCACAGAATTCTGGGGGCTGCATAAATATCGAGGGATCCCAGTGGTGGGACCCCGTGCGATCATACATCTTACCCCCTATCCTTTGGATAGGGAATAAGATGTATAAGGCCGGAATACCTCTTTAAGTTTTGCCTTTTTTTTTTTTTTGCAAGTCATAGTTATTCTTGTTTATTTTGCTGCTATATTGTCAATTAAATCAAGAGTGATTAAGATTTTTTAGCTTGACTTTAGTATAAATTTCTTAACCTTATTTCGAACTTTGATCACTGCAAAAATATACTACTGGTGTACAAGAATGGAAAATATCATCATAGCCAATGCACCAGTATATGAATTCTTCAGGGATTATTGAGAACAATTATCATACAGCTGGGTCTGTATTCACAGGCCAGCGCTCTAAGGCACAATTTGATGTACTTTAACAGTAGACTTTGCTTGTCTCATAAAACAGAGCTACCTGGTATGATCGATTAATAAGAGAAGGGTAGAGGAACACAGGAAGATACTCAGCTTTTATTCCCTGGTGGTAAATTTTAATAAAAAAATTAATAAGGGGAATGACATAGGTTTTAAAGTTTATTTTTTATTTTTTATTCTGATATATGTGCCTTTGGTCAAGACTAATTCGAGCAGTAAGTTTCAGACCATTTTTGCATCAAGTCATAAAGGCTAAATACATATACTATGTATATGATCTTAAAAGGTCAGTCAGTGCAGATTAGGTTACAATTACAGACACCGTTAGATAGCTGTTATAGCAATAAGAAACATGATGCCTTCATTAGTGCCATCTGTGCTTACAGAACTTAGAAACATGCTTTTTTTAAATTAGCAGCCAAGTGTCAAAATAACATTTCCAAGCTCCTGAAGTGCCAGGGGCTGGTAGCCTCCCTCTCCTTAATTAAAGGGGTACTCCACCCCTAGACAACTTATTTCCTATTCGAAGGATAGGGCATAAGATGTTTGATCACAGAGTGGGTTGGGGTTGGGTCCGGCCACTGTGACCCCTGCGATCTCCGGGCCCGCACCCCAGAAATGTAAACATTTATGTTCAGAACACCAAGTCTGGGCAGCTGGGAGATCATACCATGCCCCCTACATTTTTGTCTATGGGAGGGGAGACGAGCGACCACAGCCATCACGACCCCTCCCTTAGACATAAATGAAGGGGACGTGGGTTAATGTCACAACCACAGCTGCCCGAACTCGCTGTTATGAACGGGATTGTTAAAAATGCCGGGGTGCCGGCCGGAGATCGCGGGGATCACAGTGACCAGAACCCCCCCGAGATCAGACATCTTATCTCCTATGCTTTCGATATAGGGGATAAGATGTCCAGGGGCGGAGTACCCTTTAACGGTAAGGGCATGCTTTCAGTCCCAAGCCCTATGTCCAAAAGATAAATAGTGGTGCAGGCAAGGTGAGTTTATATGCTGTGGGCAGGGGCATCAGACATTGTCCACGTGTGCTCTGCTATTTGAATCCACTGCATGCACAAGACTTGGAGACATAGCATGGCACTAAATGCGAGCCCTATAAATCAAAAAAGGAGAAGGGAGCAGGTGTGCTAGCCTGTGGCACTTCAGGGGCTTGGAACTGCCTCTATGACACTGGTTGCGGACAACAAAAGCAAGTTTTGAAAGCATGGACTGCACTATTGGATGTACCATGTATCTTATAGAGGGAACTGGGGTCTGCATTGCAGCAGAAAATGCCGGTGCGTTCAGGCGCTCTCCTCGCAAGTGTAGATCAATCCAGGGTCGGATGCAAATCAAATCCAGAATGGGAAATGATATATAGGCAAAAGGATTTTATTTATCATAAAAGAATAAAAATGAGGATAGTGAAAAAGGCCGTAACATAGGGGGTGGGACAACGCGTTTCGAAGGGCGTGATCCCTTCTTCGTCAGGTCCAATGGTTATGCAGATGGCGATGTCGTCATTTATACCAGGAGGGGTGCCTGTCGTCCGGTTCCGGCTCGCCTGCCAGCCGCCGACGGACCCCCATATGCCCAATCTGTACAGTGAGTGTGTAGCGCCACCTCACGAAGCTCGCACTGATTACATTATATCTTATAGCTATATAAGGTATCTAATAGTGTATGCTGATTGTACCATGATCTGCAGCTGACAGATTCCCATTAACCCCTTAACGACAATGGACGTTAATGTACGTCATGGTATGGTGGTACTTAACTCACCATGACGTACATTTACGTCATGAACATGACTGCGAGCACCGGAGCGGTGCTCACCTCATGCAAGGGACCCACCGGTAATGGCAGACATCAGCGATCGCGCCGATGTCTGCCATTAACCACTCAGATGCAGATGTCTGCCATTAACCCCTCAGATGGCATCTGTGGCAGTCTGGCACTTAAAATGGATGATCGGATCACCCTCAGCGCTGCCACGGGGATCCGATCATCTGTAAAGGCGGACGGAGGTCCCCTCACCTGCCTCCGTCTTTCTCCAGGGGTCTTCTGCTCTGGTCTGAGATCGCCGATAACACTGATCAGTGCTATGCCCTATGCCTAGCACTGAGCAGTATTAGCAATCAATTGATTGCAATAAATAGTCCCCTATGGGGACAGAAAAAGTTTTTTTTTTTTTTTTTTAAAGTAAAAAAAAAATCCCTTTTTCCCATTTTACCCACAAAAAGCGTAAAAAAAATTAACATATTTGGCATCACTGCATGCATCATTGTCCGAACTATCAAAATATAATGTTAATTAAACGTTAAGAAAGTCCAAAATTGCTGCTTTTTTGTCAAATCATATTCCAAAAAAAATTCACAGAAAAATTATTAAAAGTTTTGTATACACAAATGGGGTATCAATAAAAAGTACAGATCAAGGCGCAAAAAATTAGCCCTCATACCACTGCTTATACGGAAAAATTAAAAAGTTATAGGTCGTCAAAATAGAGGGATTTTAAATGTACAAATTTTTTTTTTTTTTTTTAAGCTGTACAATAATAGAAAAGTATGTAATCATGGGTATCATTTTAATCGTATTGGCCCACACAATAAAGAAAACATGTCATTTTTAATGTTAATTGTACAGCATGAAAAAGAAACCTTGCAAAATTGCGGTTTTCTTCAAATGTTGCCACATAAATAGTATTTTTTTGGTTGCGCCATACTATCATGGTAAAATCAGTGGTGTCATTACAAAGGAAAACTGGTCGCCAAAAAAAGAAAACAAGCCCTCAAACTCGTCTGTGGATGAAAATATAAAAGAGTTATGATTTTTAGAAGGCGAGGAGGAAAAGACGAAAATGCAAAAATAAAATTGTGAATTCGGGTAGAAAAACAGACATGGTGCACATCTACAATCTTGTATAATGATCTGATTGCTTCTCAGCATAATATCAAAAACTAACAGGTTGTTAGTATACATTTTTGATCAAAAAGTACAAGCCCACTCGCCACGTCAAGGCCACCTATTTTGAGTGGGTCCCTAACGTCCCTAGCATAAAATGGCGCAGCACCGAGCGGCGACCACCACCGCCGCGACACCAATGCCGCAGTGGGGAGCGACCCACCGGCAGAGCGGCCCCAATGCCACTCAAACCAGTCTTTGGGCCGCACCCCCCCGCAGACACGGCGCCACGGCAGTAACGGACACCGCACAGCACCACACCAGTGTGAACAGGGTGTAATGGCTCACTTACCATGCTCTCCCAGTCATACTGGGAGGCTGCTAGGAAAGAAATGACCCATGTGTAGCTAACTACTACTTATATAGGGTTGGGCTGAGGGGGTGGGGAAGAGTGCAGACAACATGTTCAAACAAAAAAAAGAGGGGATAGAAATCACAATGTGAATTCGGGTAGAAAAACAGACATGGTGCAAAAATAAAATTGGCCTGCTCCTTAAGGCCAAAATGGGTCTGGTCCTTAAGGGGTTAAACCAGTGGTCTCAAACTGTGGCCCCCCAGATTTTGCAAAACTTCCACTCCCAGCATGCCCAAACAGCCGTTGGCTGCAGCCAACGGCTGTCTGGGCATGCTGGGAGTTGAAGTTCTGTAACATCTATAGGGTCACAGTTTGAAACCACTGGTTTAAACACTTGTAGGATTATTACCATCCATCTGCCCTTTACTACAAGTATTTTTCTTCTATATTTGTTGTGAACATTTTATTAGATGAGTACACATTGTTCCATGGATAGCAATGACTACGGTGTCAATAATGCCAATAGTGTTCTATACGCATAGTCTAAGCAGCAACTATGCGAGATACCAGTATCCATGAGTAGCCATAAGGAACTATTACTAAATCCTTCCATTTCATCACTATCTCTCGGATAATTTTTATTCTGAATCTTAGCTTTTCTAAGTTCGTAATAGAGCATCTGTTACTGTTTTTGAGTCATGATATATGTCAGTCTATAAGGTGATCTCAAGAAACTACAAGTAAATGATCTCATACACTCAAGATAATTCAATTAAATAAGTGTAAAGAGTTTTCTCATCACTGAAAGAGTCTTAAGGGGGTACTCCACTGGAAAACATTTATTTTTAAATCAACTGATGACAGAAAGTTAAACAGATTTGTAAATTACTTCGATTAAAAAAATCTTAATCCTTCTAGTACTTATAAGCTTCTGTATGCTCCACAGGAAGTTCTTTATTTTTTTCTGAATTTCCTTTCTGTTTGACCACAGTGCTCTCTGCTGACACCTCTGTCCATTTTAGGAACTGTCCAGAGAAGGAGCAAATCCCCATAGAAAACCTCTCCTGCTCTGGACAGTTCCTGATATGGACAGAGGTGTCAGCAGAGAGCACTGTGGTCAAACAGAAAGGAAATTAAGAAATAGTAAAAAAAGAACTTCCTGTGGAGCATACAGAAATTTATAGTACTAAAAGGATTAAGATTTTTTTAAATAAAAGTAATTCACAAATCTGTTTAACTTTCTGTCATGAGCTGATTTAAAAAAAAAAACATGTTTTCAAGTGGAGTACCCTTTTAAGAGAAGAACTTGGAATCTAAACATGCTCCCCATTGCTTAGTGCTGGGTAGCATCCTGTATGTCTTCTTAGGAGGCTGGATATGAAGCGGATGCTATTGAATATTTATAAGCAGGTCTAAGACAGGGTCACAAGTGGTTTCTGTTGAATGCTCTGTTGAAAAAGCATGACCATATATTTTTATTCATTTATATGTATTGAAATACAGTAAAAATAAAAAAAAAACTGGTTAAACTTATCATTGCCTGGACACTTCAATGATTTAAGTTTTTATTTTTCAGGAACACTAATATAACAGTAACTGTTAAATATTCATAAATCTTTATTCTTACATTCTAATGTTGTGAGTAGTGTTGCTCCCGAATATTCGCAAAGCGAATTTTATTTGCGAATATCGCATATTCGCGAATTCGCGAATATAGCGCTATATATTCGTAATTAAGAATATTTTTTTTTAATTTTTTTTTATTTTTCAGTACACATCACAGTGATCACACCCCTCTCTGCTTCCAGCTTGTGTGGTGTAAAGAAGGCTCAAATACTACTGTGTGAGACTGGTGCGCGAATTTTCTCATATGCGAAAATTTGCATATGCTAATTTTCGTATTTGTGAATTTTTGCCTATGTAAAATTTTTGTATATGATAATTTTTGCATACGCGAATTTTCGCAAATGCGAAAATAAAACGCGAATATTACGAATATGCGAATTTAGCGAATATATGACGAATATTCGTCCTTATATTCGCGAAATATCACGAATTCGAATATGGCCTATGCCGCTCATCACTAGTTGTGAGAGCCTTTCTGCTCCCTCCTCTTTAATCTCAAGTCCTAATGACATTGGGGGAGATTTATCAAAACCTGTCCAGAGGAAAAGTTGCCCAGTTGCCCATAGCAACCAATCAGATCGCTTCTTTCATTTTGCAGAGGCCTTGTTAAAAATGAAAGAAGCGATCTGATTGGTTGCTCTGGGCAACTGGGCAACTTTTCCTCTGGACATGTTTTGATAAATCTCCTCCATTGAGCCTATGCCTACGTAGGCATAGGCTCTTACATCATTAGGATGTAAGAGTAAAATGTTTGCATATTTAACAGATACGCGGGCATATGAAAGCATAGATGAAGGAGGCAGGGAAGCTGGCTCCTGCCTTCCTTGCACAAAAGGCCAGATTAGCTTACTAGCAATGGGAGCTATAACTTACAACCGGACCATCAAATTATGTAAGTGATAAATTATTTTACTCAGGTTCACCCACATTATAACAATGGGGGAGATTCTCGAAAACTACTGTAATTTCTGTTCCAGCGATATTATTCACACCATTTTTCTCCTCACATTTCCGATGGCTGCCCGGGCTTGCTGGGTGTTGTAGTTTTGAAACCTCTGGAGGTCCACAGGTTGAAGACCACTGCGGGTGGAGAGTTCACTCGAGTATAAGCCGAGGGGGGTGTTTTCAGCACGAAAAATCGTGCTGAAAAACTCGGCTTATACTCAAGTATATACGGTAATAACATTTTTCATTAATAATTATAATTTTTTTTTATAATTACTTAAATAGCACCTTTTCCCAAAAAAACTAAGAAAACAAAAAACAAAAACAAAACTACAACCATTTCTGTGATTTCTACACTATCAAAAAGCTGGTGTGAATTTTTTTATGTAAACTGCACTCTCCCCCCTTTGAAAATATCATGTAAAGCAGACAATATATGTGAACACGCCCACTTTTACAAAACTGACATGAACAGTGTAAACCACGGCATAAAACTCTTTGAAAGTGGGGATGATACTTTTTGTGCCAAAATTTTGGTGCAAAATAGATTTTTTCTTGGCGCTAAATTCTTTGAGAATCTCCCCCAATGTGTATTGAATTAAGTGCGGGTAAACCAGCTGTCAGCTTCTCCTTAACAACATTCTGTTCTATACATTTCACAATGATGCCACATATAAAAGAGACAAAAAGAGCAGTGCAGGGCCCTCTTATTGCTGTCACCAATGGTGGGTGTACATGAAGTGTCAAAGTGTATAAAATATACATTTCACTATGTTGAACTTGGCATACATGGCAGGTATATGAAAAATAGGTGGGCCAGTCAAAGTGCTAGCATAGCAAGAAATGGCACCTTTGCCCAGAGAAGCATTCCCCGTTATTGTCTCTTCGTGTTCATCCTGTATGCACTCATGTTCATTGTCTAATTTAATAAAGAAGATTGAAACATTGACAATGGTGCATGGCCTGGTTTCATTCTTATGGTGAAAATAATATATGAAAAATAGTGTGAGCCCCTATACAGATTTCCCCCAATGGGAAAAAGGTTTTAAAGGGGTTCTCCACCATAAGGTGATTTTAGTACGTACCTGGCAGACAGTAATGGACATGTTTAGGAAGGATCTGCGCTTGTCTTGGGGCTAAATGACTATGTTGTGAGATTACCATAACACTGTGGCTAGCTTTTTGTGAACTGGCATTTCCTGTTTGAGTTTTCTTCTTTTGCCTACAAATCCCATAATTCCATTTCCCTCCCTCCCACACATCAACCAGCCCACCCATTGAAACATAAATGAGCTGCATCCATTCAAAAGACCTGTGGTTTTCAATCAGGGTGCCTACAGTTGTTACATTAGTTGCAGATTGATCTCTCTCCCACCAAGCGATCCCTCCACACATTGAAGCAGACAGGCTCCCTGTCATCAGCTGACTAGTGAGTCAGGTCTCCGCCGCATTGCAAGCTGGGAAAAATCTGAGACAACAGTCATTTTGTATGCTGGTAAAAATAAATATTGGAGTGAAAATCACAGAAGAATTGTGAAGAGAAGAGAAAACCATCACACACAGGTACAGACACTATATTATGAACTACACTAACTTTACAGCCCCTGTAGCATATTCATATAAAAAACATTCCTGGAACACCCCTTTAAGCAACTTCTGTCCACAAGATGCTATGGTATTTAGAATCTTAATCCAATACATTTTTTATGCAATACACGATGTTTAAACACATAACTATCCTGCAGATAACCCCTGCTGAATGCTTTCTCATGAAATGCAACCAGGTGTTCTCAGAATACAGAAAATGCAATGTACACCCCAGGAGCAGTCAAGCCCCTCTACAAACGTAGAAATGTAAGTAACCTTTTGCCTCTCTAGACTGATCTCCTTTGTAGCTTGGGTTAAGAAATGGGATATTTTGAAATGTCACTTCACTGTGTACTCTGTCTCTATCATTTAACTTGTTTATCTAACTGGAAACATTACTGTGATGTGAATTTCTCTACCTTTCAGTGATGTGCTGCATACAAATGACACCTGATGCCTGTTGTATGCAAGTGAAGTGGAAATCATTTTTCTAAATCCCCATTGTTTAGTAGATATGAGACGCACTGGTGCTTAACCACTTGGTACTGACATTAAGACCAGTGCTCAACGTTTGCCAAGTATTGGATGGCATCAGAAGTGGAACTAGACAATTACCCATAATAAACATATTTAGATTGTAATCCTCTAATACTGAAAAGCTTAATGAACCAGATCGTCTATCAGAAAACCTGAGCCGTAGATAATTATCTCTATTGTTTGCTATCCGTGTTTTCACTAGTCCCAATAACTGTTTATTTAAGAATTCCACTTATACAAGATTGAAACATGGAATTCAAAATATTTACCAGTTCAAAGTAGAGATTTTATTTTCTTACAAACACCTTCTAATAGTGAAATTCCCCACAGAAGCGATGTGTTCATTTTGTGGTCCTGACAAGACGCAGCATGCGCTCACCTTTGGGAATACTGCGCCCCACGTCTAAGCTGTATTCAGTACAATGAGCTCATGCTGTGTCCACTGGATCTTTCATACTCCTGCCATTTTTAAGAAGACGGAATAGTAACATTGTGTTCGCTTTATGGAGCTGTAAATTCTTTTTTTTTGTATGTTTTATGTTTGTTGTATAGATAGTTTGATAATAGAGATACACACAACAATAACTAATGTGATAAAAGGGGGCCCTCTAGTAGCCACAATCACTTTTATAAAGTCAAAGGACATGATTCAACACTTGTTGGGAATTACAAAGTATATAAACATCCTAGTGACTATGTCCATAGCAAGCACAAAGTGAGGGGCCTACTAAAGACAGGCCAACATATGCCTTTTGTTGGTACCATTATTAGTAGTTGCAGGAAAATGCACGTCAGAAGGATTTCTGGGAGACTTTCACTAGTTAGTGCCAAGAGAGATTACTGAAAACAGTAAGTTGCCTAAGGATACTCAGTTTGAGAAGAAATGGATTCTCTGAACACAGTAATGTTTAGAACAAACTAATTGGGGGTACTGGAGCTGGGTAGTGTTGAGATAGGGCGATCCCTGTAAGGGATCCTGGAACTCACAAGAGAGACAAGGTAGAGAGGATGTTCATTTTAGTAAAGGGCTCTACATGTGTTGTATGTGGTTTGGCATGTTGGCAAGAAAGTGTGGTGTCGGGGTGTGAAGTGATGTGTATGGAGCACATGTTGTAGCCCAGGGGCAGATGGTGTTAACCCCTAAATGTTTGTGATGCCATGGCGTGGTTTTAACTGAGAACCACCCGAACAGTACCACCACTAGTCCTAGTCAGGCAGGGCAAATAAGAGTCCAAGGCCAGGTCAGGGTTAATGATAGCTTTACTGAGGTAGACAGATGGTACAGACTTTACAGCTAGGCCAGGATCCCAGAGAGGTGACCAGTAACACAGGGGACCTCGCAGCTTGCTGGGACTTGCAGACTTTAGGAAAGCCACGCTGACTATAATAGACTTGACTTGACTGAAGATAGTGACAGCAGACAGAGATGACTTGACTTACTGACTTGTGGCTGTAATTTAGGCTTGAGGCCTCCAGGTGTGCGGGACACTGGCTCTGAGACGTCTGGACTGGACTTGACCTCAGCAGAAAGTATGGTGGAAGAGGGAGATTGTAGTACTTCTCCCCAGGGCCAGATTAAGACTGCCTGGAAGATGGAGCACTTCATTATGTTGCCCCCCCCCCGCCTTCTTTCCCGTGTTTTCCCCTGCTCATCATTCTCCCCCCCCCCTCCTACTCATCATTCCCCGCCTGCTCATCATTCTCCCCCCTGCTCATCATTACCCCCCTGCTCATCATTCTCCCCCCCCTGCTCATCATTCTCCCCCCACCCTGCTCATCATTCTCCCCCCTGCTCATCATTCCCCCCTGCTCATTATCACCACCTGCTCATTTTTACCCCCCTGCTCATCATTACCCCCTGCTCATTATTACCCCCTGCTCATCATTACCCCCCTGCTCATCATTACCCCCCTGCTCATTATTACCCCCCCTGCTCATAATTAACCCCCTGCTCATCATTAACCCCCCTGCTCATCATTAACCCCCCTGCTCATCATTCCCCCCTGCTCATTATTCCCCCTGCTCATTATTACCCCCTGCTCATTATTACCCCCTGCTCAGTATTACCCCCTGCTCATCATTACCCCTTGCTCATTATTACCCCCTGCTCATCATTACCCCCCTGCTCATTATTACCCCCTGCTCATCATTAACCCCCCCTACTCATCATTAACCCCCCTGCTCATCATTAACCCCCCTGCTCATTATTAGCCCCCTGCTCATTATTACCCCCCCTGCTCATCATTACCCCCTGCTCATTATTACCCCCCGGTCATCATTATCCCCCCCTGCTCATTATTACCCCCCCTTCTCATCATTAACCCCCCCCTACTCATCATTAACCCCCCCTGCTCATCATTAACCCCCCTGCTCATCATTAACCCCCCCTGCTCATCATTAACCCCCCCTGCTCATCATTAACCCCCCCTGCTCATCATTCCCCCCTCCCCCCGCTCATCATTCCCCCCTGCTAATCCTTCCCCCCATCATTGCTCCCCCCTCCTCCAGCTTTTTCTATATTTCAGATTTCCTTACCTGGCCGCGCTCGGCAGGCTCAGGTGATGCATCGGGTCTTGTGGGCTGTGACGAGTTACGTCTCCTGCGGCTCCTCTGCACAGCATCAGGGACGTCACTCGTCATTTCTTGCAGCACTGGGGTGTAATGAAGAAAACTGTGCCCTGCAGGAAATGATGAGTGACGCCCCTGACGTCGTGCAGAGGAGCCGAAGGAGACGTCACTCGTCACAGCCCACATGACCCGACGCATCACCTGAGCCTGCCGAGCACGGCCAGGTAAGGAAATATGAAAAATAGGAAAAGCAGGAGGAGTCCAGGGCGGGCCCACAGGAGCTGCCGCTGGTCACTCTTTTAAAGTGGCCGCGGCCGGGCTATCGGGGGGCCCCGATCCGCCACTGAGCCGTCTACAGGGATGTCCTGAATGTGACGGGGCCCCCTGCGGGTACGGTGCCTCGAGCAGGTGCTCCATGAGCGCCAATGATGATCCGGCCCTGCTTCTCCCTCTTATAAAGGGGGGCTGTGCAAGGAGCCCATAGGCCAACTGCAGGTCATGTGGTCACCTGGTGCTCTCTGGGTAACAAAACATGTGACTTTAACATGTGACAACCATTATCATGTGACTAACAACCATGTGACCATATCATAGGCCCTTTACACATAATACACAATTATACAGATTATAGGGGTACAGTGCAGGTGAGCCCTGGTGACATGCAGGGACTCAAGCTGATAGGACTGTGAAATGCATATCCCATACTGGGACATCACAAAAGTATGCTGCAACCCAACTGCAGGACCGTTTGATTGAATTAAAGGGGTACTACCGTGGAAAACGTATTATTTTTTTTTAAATCAACTGGTGGCAGAAAGTTAAACAGATTTGTAAATTAATTCTATTAAAAAATCTTAATCTTTCCAATACTTTTTAGGGTCTGTACACTACAGAGGAAATGGTTTTCTTTTTGGAACACAGAGCTCTCTGCTGACATCATGACACAGTGCTCTCTGCTGACATCATGACCACAATGCTTTCTGCTGACATCTCTGTCCATTTTAGGAACTATCCAGAGCAGCATATGTTTGCTAAGGGGATTTTCTTCTACTCTGGACAGTTCTTATGGACAGAGATTTCAGCAGAGAGCACTGAAACGGACTATACCCTGGAAAAGTCATAAGTGTAGGTGGCATGTAAGTTACAAGCATGCAACTGAGGTGTAGGTGGTTCTGGAAATGAGTAGAAATGTAACAGTCACAGACATGCATTGAGG
Source organism: Hyla sarda (assembly GCF_029499605.1). Classification (NCBI taxonomy): domain Eukaryota; kingdom Metazoa; phylum Chordata; class Amphibia; order Anura; family Hylidae; genus Hyla; species Hyla sarda. The sequence goes on from NC_079192.1 coordinate 157,941,995, forward strand.
TACTAGGTTATAGTTATTTTATACAAGTGCAATCCTGCAAATAGGTACACCCATACAGAAAGTTTTGGGAGAAGCCAGCAGACATTTTGAGCATGACATGACTTCAGAGCTAAAGAAAGACTATACTTTTTACTGCAAATGTTATGCAATTAATGAGAGTATACCATCAAGAGTGAAAGAAACATTCAAGCTGCATATTCTGATTGCTTATTTAGTACCTATGTTTATGGAAAAACATTAAGAAAATCATCAGAGATTAATCTATAACATGCCATTGTGGGGATGAGTTCCTTTTCCAGCCCAACTGTGCCTTGGAGTCAGAAGCTGGATGAATACTCCACCACTTTGGACTATGCAAATGTATCAAAACTTGTGCAGAGGAAAAGTATTAACCAGATTCCACCTCTCTTTATTTAAAGGCCTATTGGAGAATCAAAGCCTATTTTTAAGTGTAGAACTGTCCAAAAGTATTTCTTGCATGAATACATATTGATATATAAATAAATTAATTAAATACCGGTAATTGAAATAGTGCAAATATGTCATTTAATACTGGGAATTGGGAAAAGTCATTCATTTTTTCTGTAACTAAATATCACACATTTTCTTGTAGGTCAGTATGTCCATGGAGAGGAAAATACCTCTTCAAAAGTCACTTACATATTCCTATGTAATTACGCCTGTATTTTATAGCCATTTGTAAAGTCTCAGGATGGTAATGACTAGATGTTTTCTGCACAGTCTATCACACTGCAGTGGCAGGTCTCTTAATGCTTCATAGATTGGTCAGTTGCCTTTGGCAATTCATCACTTTGTAATATTATAGGCAATCACAATAATCTGACTGCTTCTTGGACTCATATACACTTGGGGTTTTTCTAGACTTTTCTTCATAGAATACAGAAGAAAATGGTATAGTGTAAAATAACTGTCAGTATTTAATAATGTTGTGATGTGTGTACCATATACAGTCATGCCCGTAAATGTTGGGACCCCTAAAATTTTTCTAGAAAATGAAGTATTTCTCACTGCAAAGGATTGCAGTAACATGTGTTTTGCTATATACATGTTTATTCCCTTTGTGTGTATTGGAACTAAACCAAAAAAGGGAGGAAAAAAATCAAATTAGACATAATGTAATACCAAACTCCAAAAATAGGTTGGACAAAATTATTCAGTTACAATACAGTTCTATGAGACAGGCGAGTCAGCCGTGACGGGAGAGTCGTGGCCCCGTGCAGGAGATTACGGGGGATCCCAGAGGTCGGACCCTCATGGTCATACACTTATCCTCTATCCTGTAGATAGGGGATAAATTGTCTTTTGCTGCAGATGACCTTTATCTTAATATTTGGTTGCACACCCTTTGGAAAAAATAACTGAAATCAGTTGCTTCCTATAACCATCAATAAGCTTCTTACACCTGTCAGCCGGTATGTTGGACCACTCCTCCATTGCAAACTGCTCCAGGGCTCTCTTATTGGAAGGATGCCTTTACCCAACAGCAATTTTAAGATCTCTCCACAGGTGTTCAATGGGATTTAGATCTGGACTCATTGCTGGCCACTTCAGAACTCTCCAGCGCTTTGTTGCCATCCATTTCTGGGTGCTTTTTGACATATGTTTGGGGTCATTGTCCTGCTGGAAGACCCAAGATTTCAGATGCAAACCCAGCTTTCTGACACTGGGCTGTACAGTGCGACCCAAAATCTGTGTGTAATCAAGGCACCCTGTGCCAGATGCAGCAAAAAAAAAAAAAAAAAAAAACATCATTGAACCTCCACCATATTTCCCTGTAGGTACTGTGTTATTTTCTTTGTAGGCCTCATTCCGTTTTCGGTAAAAAGTAGAATGATATGCTTTACCAAAAAGCTCTATCTTTGTCTCATCTGTCCACAGGACATTTTTCCCAGAAGTTCATTTTGGCAAAATGTAGTCTTGCTTTTTATGTCTCTGTGTCAGCAGTGGGGTCCTCCTGGATGTCCTGCCATAGCGTTTCATTTCATTTAAATGTTGATGGATAGTTTGCGCTGACACTGATGTTCCCTGAGCCTGCAGGACAGCTTGAATATCTTTGGAACTTGTTTGAGGCTGCTTATCCACCATCCGGACTATCCTACGTTGACACCTTTCATCAATGTTTCTCTTCTGTCCACGCCCAGGGAGATTAGCTACAATGCCATGGGTTGCAAACTTCTTGATAATGTGGACAATGTGGACTGTGGACAAAGGCAAATCTAGATCTCTGGAGATGGACTTGTAACCTTGAGATTGTTGATAGTTTTCCACAATTTTGGTTCTCAAGTACTCAGAAAGTTCTCTTCTCCTTTTTCTGTTGTCCATGCTTAGTGTGGCACACACAAACACACAATGCAAAGACTAAATTAACTTTTTATCTGCTTTCAGATGTGATTTTTATATTGCCCACCCCTGTTACTTGCCCCAGGTGAGTTTAAAGGAGCATCACATGCTTGAAACAATCTTATTTTCCCACAATTTTGAAAGGTTGCCAATAATTTTGTCCAGCCCATTTATGGAGTTTGGTTTGACATTACGTCCAATTTGCTTTTTTTCCTCCCTTTTTTGGTTTAGTTCCAATACACAGAGAAATACTTGATTTTCTAGAAAAATTTCAGGGGTGCTAACGTTTACAGCCATGACTGTATATACATCAAGCCATAACATTAAAAAGCCCAGATTCATAAAGGGTACCTGTTGTATCCATCACCAAGATATTAGCAGCAGATCCTTTCAAAGATTTTTCTTTTACATGCATTCTTGTTTTGGATTATTTTGTTACCTTTACAACAAGACCAATTTAAGAAATGAGACATTCAGTTTAAAGATCCTAATCCTGAAACTCCTTACTATTGTAACTTTATGACATATACCATTAAATGAGTATATCATATTCAGGAGGGTAGTAACATACAAATTAAATCATGAGGATGTCATATCCTTCTGCTATTTTAAATTATGATATATTTAGCATTATATACAAAAGGTGTTCAGTTTAATTCTCTTAGTCCGAAAACAAGTAGACATGGGAGTACTTTTATAACTTTACTGTCTATCTGTATTAGAAATTTTCCTTTATTTTGACATGACCTTCATTAAGGCTAAGTATATTGAGAGGTCAAGTCAGCTTTCAGCATGATACTGCCTTCAAGACTCCACAAATCATCTTATAGATCTGAGGTTGGTGTATTAATCAATTTCTTGGAAAATTCATATGGTTCCTCTGTGCCTTATGTTTTGTTTTAATGTCAGATTTGCTGAAACACATTATGTAAATGCCAGTGTCATTTCCATTCTTCTTCTTGCCTTTTAAGATAGGCATGGATGTATATTAAAATGTTAATCTATGAGTGGGAGGCGTTAAGTAAAGGAAGTAGAGACATATATAAAAGACTAACATTTTGAACCATAAAAATGACAGTCTGTATATTGCACTCAAAAGTGAAACATAATAGTGCAACCTATAAGGAAAATATTGGTTAAGATGAAATGCTCGAAATTCGTGCATGTTACAATCATAATGAAGCGTGTAGTGCACACGCACAACAGCTATCACCCATGCTGATTTTATGTGTTGCGTCATGGTCAGATGGATATGTTTTATCTGCTATATGTGCTGAAATAAATGAACAATCCTATTTGCACTCACTGTGATGGTGAGTGCTGCCTACGTCTTCTTGATTGCAAGTGATATATATATATATATATATATATATATATATATATATATATGTATATTATGGGAGTTTATCTGTAATGTGTGTTATACAGAGTTGTATAGCATATTTAATGTCTATAGCTGAACATAGAAGAAACATGATACCCAGCACTCACCAGTGATGGACAGTGAAGATTTTTATGCCATAGTGTAGTGCAAGGACGCGTTTCAGCGTGGGCCCTGCTCAGCTGGCTGCCTTAGGCAGACATCTGAGGAAGGCTCCCACGCCAAAATGCATCCTTGTACTACACTACACTGTGCATCACTGGTGAGTGCTGGGTATTATCTTTCTTCTACCTGTGGCTTTACCCTACCTCTTGCTCCACCACAGATTCCACGGAAGTGCCAACATATCCCTATATTGATATAGCTGAACATATACATTAGATTATTATTTGGTGAACCCTCTGATTTTGATAGAATTGGTTTTGGTGCTTACTGGCTTTTGCCTAATGAAAGATGTGAACAGATTCTGGCATGTTAAATTTTAATGCTTATGTTCTTCAGTAGAAAAGTCGCCAACAGTGGTGTCAGGCAGCTGATTCCCCACCCACCCCATTGTGATCCAGAAAGATGAACGTGTATATGTATGTGGGGATTGGGAGAGACAGTTGTGGACCGAACAAGAACTGAAATGTATGGCTAGCGATGGATGACTGGCGTAAAGTCTATCATGTACAGCTAAAGTAATTTTTTTTTACCTATATTGCTTGCCAAAAGTGAAGCACGAAGTAACAGAAAGTAAGTTTAGATACAAATGATGTAGAAAATATAAACAGTATGGCAGGAAAAGCTAAATTGTTTCACAGAAGTAATTCTGTCTGTCTCATGTTCCCAGTCAGGAGGTTTTGATATATTGCTCCCAAAGATGCCTTTACCATTAAGCATGTAGACTGTAAATCATTGTCCCTGTCACTACACACAAATGCTGTTTAGTTTTATTTCAAATCAATGTTGATCCATTTATCAATATGTGACCTTTCTTGTCCATATCTACTTCCCTATTGACTTTAACATTACCTAACTGCAGAGCAGTAGAGGGAAAACAAGGGAACGTATTGGACACATTATAAAAGCAGTATAGCAACATATCAGTAAGTAGTTCCATATTCCATATCAAAAATGATGTAAATGGTCCATTTTAAAATTAATATAGATTTGAAAATACCTGAGAATCCCATGAGGTTGTATGAGATCCTAAATCTAATATTCACTCATACATGCTGACAGAACATACAATGATGTCTATCATATGTCTGTATTGTATTATGATAAATAAAATCCTTTCATGTGTAATAAAAAGGAAGTAAGGAAATGTGAGCGAGGGTCGAACAAAATATGTTATAACAGAGAAGGCAGTCAGTATTATATTTACAGGAGATGAAGACTTTGTGCTGGTCCATGGTGCTTGAGGGGACTAAAGACCATCGTCGCCAAAAATAGCGCTACAAATCAGAATATAATGATAACTACATGACATTGTAACCCTGTTAGACATAGCTATACAAAAGAAATGAATACATCACTTTTATAACACATTTATAACAATCACTCTATATGGATACTAGCAGAGGCGGCTCTAGACTTTGTGAGGCCTTAGGTGAAACTCAATCATGAAGCCCCTCCCCCTGCTTACATTATTAAGAGAATGGTGGTCAATACAGTGTATTCATCGCTGCTCACCAGGGGCGCATCCAAGATTTTCTCACAGGTTGGGGTTTAAATACATAAAATAATACCTCCAAAACCAGGGTGACATATAACTCCTGCTAATAGATATTATATAACTTCCTGGGGGAAGAGTAAGCAGCCCTCCCATTAGGTAGTTACGGGCAGCCTCCCCATATATAGTAGTAGCAGCCCCCCACTTAGGTAGGAGCTGCAGCAGCCCCCTTTAGGTAGCAGTAGCAGCCCCCTTTAGGAATCAGCAGCAGCCCCCATTTAGGTAGCAGTAGCAGCCCCTTTTAGGAAGCAGCAGCAGCCCCCTTTAGGTAGCAGAAGCAGCAGCCCCCGTTAGGTATCAGTAGAAGCAGCAGTCTCCATTAGGTAGGAGTAGCAGCAGTAGCAGCCCCCTTTAGGTAGCAGCAGCAGCCCCCTTTATGTAGTAGCATCAGCCCCCTTAATGTAGCAGCAACAGCCTCCTTTAGGTAGCAACAGCAATCCCCTTTAGATAGCAGCAGCCCCTGTTAGGTATCAGTAGAAGCAGCAGTCCCCATTAGGTCACAGGAGCAGTGAAAACACTGGGAGTAGTGAACCCAGGGTATGCGTATATTGTATGCATCACCACTCACATAGGGGGTGAGTAAGGCAGTTGCAAGGCCCCCTTTGGCATGAGGCCTTAGGCGGCCTCCTAACTCACCTAATGGAAGAACCGCCTCTGGTTACTAGACATTGCAAATGTATTGTATGTGAAGTTTGGGAGATTTTAGTACAAATTTTCCATTGGAAGCCATGTTCACACAGTGTATTTCTAGTCATATTTCTAGCTGTAAAAATACGGTTGTTTTTCTAAACAAGTAAAGTTGTCAAATTTCTGCAGTTTTTTTCTAAATTTTACTGCTGCTTTTTTTTTCTTTTACGGTCCTGTCATTATTTTTTACTTACATGTTTATTATTAACCACCATTAGGAATTACCAACATTTGTTCATACAGTGTGTGCACTAACGGTCGCTTTGCCATAGACTTTAATGCAACACATTGTTTTGTGAAAATACATCCATAACATCCATAATTTGAACCAAATTTTATAGCTGGATTTTGTAAAAAGACATTTTGTTTTACACTGTGAGAATACAGGCTAAAAGCATTACTTTCATTAAAAAAAAAAAAAAAAAATAGATAAATTCACACATTGCACTGACATGTCAAAATTTACATTTGCCAGGGTCTAGGTTCTGGTTGTTTGCAAATGTGCAATGATCTATTATCATTTTCATAATCTGGTTTGGTAGTTGCCTTTATTATCTACAACGTTACTGTCATTTATACAAACTTTTGACATGTCATATAGACATGCTGAAAGTTTTGATTTGTTGGAGTCTCAGTGCTGAGACCCCACCGATCTTAAGATATACACAGGAAAAGTGCATGTCTGTGTGATTTACTTCCCAACTAGCTGTCAGATCTGATTGCAGGCAATGGTATCAACTGTAATGATAGGGTCACACATGCAGTATTTTGCTGCATATTTTCTGCAGCTGATTTTGTACCCATTGACTTGAATAAGTAGAAAAATATGCAGCAACAAATATGCAGCAAAATACGGTGCGCATGACCCTACCTTAAAGGGGTACTTCAGTGGAAAACATTTTTTTTTTATCAACTGGTGCCAGAAAGTTAAACAGATTTTTTAATTACTTCTATAAAAAAATCTCAAAGGATATCTGTCACCAGTGTCACCTGCACTAAGGTAGTGGAGGGGATACTGATGACAATGGTACTTACCTTGTCCTGTTCCATGCAGGGGATCTCCGGTAATCTTCTCTGGTATCTTCAGCTCTGGGTCCGACTTGGGGCATGGGCGGAGCTTAGTGACGTCACCGCTGCTGCTCTCTGCTGGGTCCCGCTGCTAGAGAACAGCAGCTGTGACATCACTAAGCTCCACCCGTGCCCCAAGCCGGGCTCGGAGCTGAGGCTAACATAGAAGATTACTGGAGATCCCCTGCACAGAACTGAACAAGGTAAGTACCATTGTCATCAGTGTCACCTGCACTACCTGTCGGTACTGACAGGTTACTGCAGGTGACACTGGTGACCAGTTTCCTTTAATCCTTCCAGTACTTATCAGCTGCTGTATCCTACAGAGGAAGTTCTTTTCTTTTTGAATTTATTTTCTGTCTGACCACAGTGCTCTCTGCTTACACTTCTGTCCATGTGAGGAACTGTCCAGAGCAAGAGCAAATCCCCATAGCAAAGTTATCCTGCTCTGGACAGTTCCTGACATGAACAGAGGTGTCAGCTGAGAGCACTGTGGTCAGACAAATAAGAAATTCAAAAAGAAATACAGCAGCTGATAAGTACTGGAAGGATTAAGATTTTTTATTAGATGCAATTTACAAATCTGTTTAACTTTCAGAAAAAAACTACAGTACCCCTTTAAGTCTATAGAGCCCATCTGTGGAATTGAGTCTGATCGGATGGCTAGCCAGGAAATGAAGCACAGGTTTTTTGTCATATTTTGAGCCAATACCAGAATTGTATTTAAAAGGAACAGGAAATATAAAGGATGGAATTATACTTTTCCTTCCTGCTGGATCCAATTCTGGGTTTGGCTCAAAAACTGCAGTGGTGGTTCTTCAAAAAATTGGCATGTGTGATAACAGCCTTCAAGGAACATGCTGTGGATTTCCAAGTCCATGCCATTCTGCGGCACAATTCACAGTAGAATCTTCACACACTGACACTAACAGGAATTTTGCTGAGGTATTACTGCAGAATCACAGCAACATTGCAGTGAGTTCTACAGCAGATACATTCTGCCACATTTGCAAACAGCCTAAGGGTACGTTCACACTGTAGGGTTTTTCTGCAGATTTTCCGCACCATTTTTGCTGCAGAAAATCTGCAGCGGATTTTTCTACCATTCACTTCAATGGTTTAGAAGGTAAATCTGCGAATCTGCCTCTATTGCAGATTTTCTGCTGACAAATTGAAGTCACTGCAGAATTTCCGTAGGTAATCTGCCCGTGTTAACGTACACTTACTGTGTTTGCTTTATTCTGAAACATTTGTTCAGTTATATTTGAAAATGTTTTGCATTGTCTGTAGTATATTTGTTGCAATTTTGCTCAACACGGAATTTAGTGCAACTTTTCCAACAGATGTTAAAAGCCTTTAAAACTACTGTACAACTACAAGTCTATCATAATGTACTTAACTGTTAGGGTGGTGAAAAGTGACAATGTACATTGCAAAAGTCTAACTGGCTAGCAGTGTCTTTTCTGTAGATGCAAAGAAAAATAGGTGTTTGTATTTACATGGGATAATGGAGAATTGTTTTTAAATAATAATACATCTAATACAGGAGATATTATTGATATTATGGAGGATAAATGATAAAGTATTTAGTGTGAACTGGAATATAAATTGTGTAATGTCCCTTTAAGGATTTTTTTGTGAACAGATATAAATAGACCACAAGCATTCCGCATTACACATTGTGCATTATTTCCTGATTGAATTCTGATGTAAATCCCTTCTGCTAACTTATTTTAGCATTATTTATATAAGAGATGTGGTCATTTATATGTAAATTTTCAGTATTAGCTAATTACATGTAAATGAGATCTATCAACATATTTTGAGTGTTCAGTAAAATCCTTGCTTTATCCCTGGAGTCTGATACCATGGACACTGCAAGTCTTAAATTACCGCCGCCTTCCTTTCTGTCTCCCCGTAGCAACCTAACCTCCGCACACTGAAGCATGGGAAATGCTTGTTAAGGATGTATCTTGGGAACTGGACACCATGTGTAAATGGATTGCTATCAGAGAAATTAGACAAATTGGAGTCAACATCTATGAAATAATCTAAAAAAAATCTAAAACAAACCTGTATATAGTATATGCAGAAGTAACAGCATTGAAAAGTGGCTTCACATTAGTGAATAGAGTAGTGGTTTGTATTGACCTGTAGAATACTTCTTTATGACAACAGGAAGTCATACTTTTCAGAATTTTATGTGGATGTTAAAGTGGATCTCCGGTGAAAAACTTTTTTTTTTTTTTTTTAATCAACTGGTGCCAGAAAGTGAAACAGATTTGTTAATTACTTCTATTAAATTTTTTTCATCCTTCCAGTACTTATTAGCTGCTGAATACTAGTTACATATGGTTGCATAGTAACATAGTTCATAAGATTGAAAAAAGACCAGTGTCCATCAAGTTCAACCTATAACCCTAATGAGTCCCTACTGAGTGATCCAGAGGAAGGCAAAAAACCCTCATACTCGAGGTAAAAATTCCTTTCCCACTCCAAATATAGCAGTCAGAATAAATCCCTGGATCAACGTTCTGTCCCTATAAATCTAGTATACATAACCAGCGATGTTATTATTCTCCAAAAATGCATCCAGACCCCTTTTAAATTCTTTTACAGAGTTCACCATGACCACCTCCTCCGGGAGAGAATTCAACAGTCTCACTGCTCTTACAGTAAAGAACCCCTGTCTGTGCTGGTGTAGAAGCCTTCTTTCCTCAAGACATAGAGGATGCCCCCTTGTTATAGATTGTTATAGATACAGTCCTGGGTATAAATAGATCATGGGAGAGATCTCTGTATGGTCCCTTGATATATTTATTTTCTGTTTGTCCACAGTGCTCTCTGATGACACCTCCGTCCATGTCAGGAATTGTCCAGAGCAGGAGTAAATCCCCATAGCAAACATATGCTGCTGTGAACAGAGGTGTCAGCAGAGAGCAATGTGGACAGACAGAAAAGAAATCCAAAAAGAAAAGATTTTCCTCTGTAGTATTCAGCAGTTAATAAGTACTGGAAGGATTAAGATTTTTTTTTTATGGAAGTAATTTACAAATCTGTTTAACTTTCTGGCACCAGTTGATTTAAAAACACACCAGAATACCCCTTTAAGAAAATCTATGTTTATTCAAGTTTCTGTATGGACATCTAAAGAGATAGGCACAGATAGACACCATTGGCTTAAACTGTCTACCAGAAGTAGGTTATATTAATCTACTGTATAGTGATTTAACCATTGTAATATAACATGTTCTCTTTAGGGGTCTTTCCCTTGTTTCTGACAGTATCAGTCCTGTAGGGATACATCCTCGGCACAATGTGACAGATATCAGCCTGTTTTCAGTCAGGCCTGTGATACAGTCATTGGGAGAGATAACCAGAACCATCTAAAAGAAAAACTGTCTTTGTTACCAATAGCAACCAATATGAGCTCAGCTTTTATTTCTAATACTGCTCTGTTAAAATAAAAGCTGATAGCAGAAAAAAACACACAAAACTTTTTCGGCAGCGGTCGTAAATTTTTCACTATTTCAGCACAGGAGTCTTCCCAGAATTTGAAGATATCACTTACACTTGGTGAGTGGTTTATGCAAACCACTCACACACTGAAGACGCTTGAATTTTTATTCTCTGGAATCTCTATATGATCCTCATCCGCTACAATCCATTTTGGTCAGGAAATAGCCACTCCGAATAAGATAAAGGCAAAAGAAAAAAATTATACAAAAAATTGGAGAGCGGACTGGATCGATATTACATGCAGAAACATACAGTGATTTTCACTTCACTAAGAGGTTTTTTTTTCGTCCAGAACACCCCCCCCCCCAGTCCTGCAGACTTTGAATTCAGAAGCTTGATTCCTATTCACAGGACACTCGGGAGTGGACGGACTTTCTCCAACGAGGAATTCAACCCACTAATACTTTGTTGCAAAGTAACAATTTATTAAAACTTTAATTTATTTAAAATAACATTTAAAATAGCGTATTAGTACATATGGAAAATAAAAGCTGAGAGAAACTTGAAAATACTTAATAAAAATTAACTTTAAAAAAAAAATGAAAGCTGTGTTCTGATTGGTTTCTAATGGACAACAAAGACAGTTTTTCTTTCAGACAGTTTTGATGATCTCCCCCAATGAATAGACACTAATCCCATATCTTGTGGACAGGGCATTTTTTTCCACTGGACTCCTTTAATCTAGATACTAGAATCCAAATTCAGAGTAGGAGAAAAGATGCCTGATGCTCTCAGATGTATCCGGACAATGATAAGTCATCTTGCCGACACACTACAATATAGAAAAAGATTTATTAGACAGGTTGTAGGACTGACTACAGTTTTCAAGGGTATCGCAACCTACTTTATTAGGTCCATCATCCATTGATGTAGACACCAGAATCCATAATGAATGCAGACCCCCAGGCCAGCCACCAAATTAGGTGCAGTACCCAGACCTTAAAATATATGCAAACCCTTGACAAACCCCTAATTACAGACGAGACACCAATTTCAAACCACAATAACTTATCCATCTGCTCCTAGGTTCCTCCCAGGGTCTAGTTGTCACATCACTGGGCTTCAGTTTGCTTCTGCCCATTGATTATGATAGAGATATTTCTCTTTCTCCTGATCTCTTGTATTCCTGACCTTTGATTTGTTCTTTGACTACTCCTTCACTTAATGTTTTGGTACTTGGTTACTTTTTGATTTTGACTCTGGCCTGTTTGACTCCACTTTGTTTTTCTGTTTATCAGTTTTCTGTTACCTGTTTTATGCTCCTCAGTTTGTGATTTGGATTAACCTGTGGTGTCCCAAACTATAATTTGTTTTTTAAATTATTTTGACACACCCTTTACCATATTCAACGTAGGGTCTGGCACTGTGGTTGAGGCCACCCTATAAAGTAGGTTGGGAGCCCCAAAAGGCATGGACAGAGATCTGGGTGAGCTTAGGGCTGCACTTTTCTCTGCCCAACATGACAGCCACCACACATTACATCTTAATGATAAACAGCATGAGGATACAGTGCATTGGTGTCTGGATCTCAAGAGGAGCCCAAAAGCTAGAAGGATCACTATTATCAGCAATTATCTATTAGGTAATTAGAATGATCATGCAATGGCAGACTAAATGTTGGCTCTTGACTATATAAACATTACAAATGTGTTCTTCATCCTGTGAGGTGTTCGCTGTAGTTGGATAAGTCACTTCCATGTTGTATTTATGTTCACATACAGAGCACAGTATGCTCCTTAAATTAAATGAACACATTAATAATTGATAGAGCTCATTTGTGCTGGTGACTGGAAATACTCCCCAGCAGTCTATTTAAATTATATAAAAGTGTCCTGTTTTGAGAAAGTCTTTTATTAAAAAAAGTCTCTGTGGATCTCTACAGAAATACATCTCCGTTCAGACATATGAGAGCGAAGCTCCTAGTAAATGCAGCCCCGCTGAGCTCCCAGCTGATATCTTGATGGGTGTGTTCTTCCAAAGACACAGAGAGAGGCAGCATGTTGCGATGAAGTTGAAGGTCATCCCTCTCACAAAAATGTCTCTAGTTTCATATGCACCTCAGGAGAACAGGGGAATACGCAATAGGATATGCACAAATTTAACATGTCACAAAACAGCATTTTGTGACAAAAGTGTTGCTGATGCTCACAGGAGGGTTCTCGTTGCAGTACAAAGACAATTACGTTACAGGCACTGCACCATTCAGATATCTTTAATGTGTGAATTGGAAAAATATAGAAATAAATGCATTATTACTTTGGAAGCAGCTATCTTTGTTGACTATGGTAGCACAATACACTTAATACACATACATTAAGTATAACACATGTGTATGAGGATTATGTGCAGTCATTTGAAAAATTGATGCTATTATGTTGTTTTCTTAGAAAAGATATAGTGACAATATATAACCAATACTGAGGAAGATAGGGGCGAGTAGGAGAAAGCTGGAAAAGTGTAAAGAAAGAGTTATTTTCAGATGCTTTAGCATATTTAAGGCTTAGAAGAGAGAAAATCTGTTCTTTTTCATCAGGCAACATCTTACACATTATACACCAGTGGGCACCTAATATTATGTACTTATTACGATGATCTGATATCTGAGCTGCTGGTACATGCTTAAAATTGGACCTGTAGATCTTTAGAAACAGTCAAGAGGGCACAGTGAGGCATTGGAGTGGTCACTGAGAGAAGCCAGAGAGCCTGTGAGTCTAATAGAGAGGCTGTAGTGTGTAGGCCAAGAGTCAGTGTATAGAGAGAATAGACCATGTAGAGACCTTCAGGAAGGCTTGAGGAGAACAATCCAGTCAGTGTGTGTGAGCTGAATGAAGAAGCACAAGAACATATCTGCTGAGTGACCATGGGGGACATTTATCAATGTTGGTGTAAGTTAGTTAAGATTTTATCCCTGTTTGCTTGGTGTATTGTTTGCAAAGTTGCTCAAAATTTACAAAAATGGTGCACGGGACTTGATTAATTTTGGTCCCAGCGGCGGGCCCCCCGCGATCAGACATCTTATCCCCTATCCTTTCGATAGGGGATAAGATGTTTTTGCCCAGAATACCCCTTTAAGCTTTGTCCTATGGCATCTGACACTTTTGTACGTGTCCTATTAGGTGGTGTAGGTTTGTGCAAAAAAGTAGGCTTTGCGCAAAAATACTTCTAAATTTAATTTGCACAAATAATAAATACAGCTCCACTGCAAAAATTGATGTATGGTGCACCAAACAGTAGACAACTTTGAAAGATGTTCTACCAAAAATTGTGTATAAAATTTGCGCAAAAAATGCAATTGCGCAAAATTTGACGGGACATTTAGAACATTGAAGTGGTGTAAAGCCAATGATAAATGTCCCCCCATGTGTTTTCCAGTGTAACCTTGCTTTGATAACTCGAGAAGGTACCAGTATTATGAAATAGTGCAGATACTGCAGTCACATTTTCCTACCTTCATACAGTCATCAACCATAATGAAGAGAGGGGATAAGTCTCAATTGTGGGATAACCCCCTTAAAGGAATATCATTTCTATGACTAATAATTATGAGTCTGGTTCTTTAATATTTGTAAGAACTACTACAGCTTTTGGTAATTTTATAGGAGGCAGGTTGTTGAGTGAACACTTCACAAATATCACAATTTCACGTATTTCAGCAGAGAGTAATATGGTAAAATTGGCCATAAATAAGAGAAAAAATTTTGCTTTAAAGTATAGGTTCATGTTATAAAATACTTCTGTTTGGCTGCTGCAGCGCGATTTCTTGGTCATGGCATATTAATCTTGGAGTGTAGTGAGGACCGTCCATGCATTATGGTGGCTATTAGGACGAGACTTCTAGGCAATGAGCCCCAACTGTTTTATTTAATTTCAATTTAGGGAATGAGGTTATAGGAGACAAACAAAGCTTAAAGCTCACTTACAGTATACTAAAAAGGTTGTAGACACTGGAACATGCTTAAAGGAGTACTCTGGTGTAGACTACTCCTGCTCTGTCCTGCCTGGGCTGCAAAAAAAAAAAAATGAAAATAAACCATTACTCACCTCCATGGGTTCCCACGGAGCACCACTACAGCTGATCGGTCCTCCGGTCCATCTTCTTCATACTTCCGTGTGAACAAAGCGTCAAATGGCACTCAGCCTATTATGGGCCGAGGCAGAACATCGCAGCGGCCGGCAATAGGCTGAGTGCCATGCGATGCTTCATTCACACGGAAGTATGAAGACAATGGACCGGAGGACAATAAGCTGTAGTGGTGCTCCGTGGGAACCCAGGAAGGTGAGTGATGGTTTATTTTCATTTTTTTGCAGCCCGGGCTGGACAGAGCAGGAGTAGTCTGCACCAGAGTACTCCTTTAACAACATTAAAAACATAGAAAAGATGGTGACCATGGCAGGCTGAACATCCTTTTTATTATGGCCTTGTGACAGACATTGTGGTCTGGTGAAAAACAACTTATCCCATTTTCACAGCATAGGGGATAAGTGTCTAAACATGGGGGTTCCAACCGCTGGGACCCAACTCTATGAGAGGAACCTGTGCATGCCCATCTGCAGCACACGCTCACCGTCTGCAGCACCGGGTCCTGTTCACAAGATAGCTGGGGGGCCCTAGCTCTTGGACACCACACTATCGGACACTTATCCCCAATCCTGTGCAAAAGTTTTTTTTACACCAGACAAACTTTTTAAGTAACCTTAAAATGGGGCTGAAGGTTATACAACCTTGTGTGGCACTGTGTGGCATACCATCATTTCTCCAGGAAATAGAATACAGTTATGGAAGTTAATTCCACTGATCGGCACTTGCAGGCTTTTATATGCATGACTCCAAGTACATTAAAATCTAGTACAGGATTCATACTCGAGCTATGAAACCAGGAAGTTTTCCATAAAACATAATTGAAAATAAACTGTATACCATTGTAATGGCATTTAATGTTCTTAGTGCTTAGCTCTGAAATTGCAAGTTGCACTGAAGAACACAGTATGAAAGAGACGTATCTGTGAAAGCAGCAGGAGGAGGATCCCTGGGGCTGTACATTACCTGCCAGGAGCAGATCATGATTTCCTAAAGACTTCCCAGCATAATCTTTATCGTCCCTTTGGGAGAGCCTCAGAAATAAA
Organism: Hyla sarda; assembly: GCF_029499605.1. Taxonomy (NCBI): domain Eukaryota; kingdom Metazoa; phylum Chordata; class Amphibia; order Anura; family Hylidae; genus Hyla; species Hyla sarda. The sequence goes on from NC_079192.1 coordinate 157,957,852, forward strand.
TACAATGCAAATGAAGGGAAAGAAAAATAACAATAGCATCAAGGACATTATTTTTTTTCCCTAGTCTTTGAAGCATCAGTCATTAGAAAAAAAAATTATCCAAAATGCGAAATGAAAGTCCCCAGGCTTAATGTCAGTCTTTTTTGAAGCTATTTTGATTTGTAATGATAATTATATTTTTCATCCAGCATAATGCACACTAAATCATCTCTAGCAGAATGAATGCTCACCTCGAAGCCCACGCAACTTAATAGCTTCAACTGTAGGCGAAAGGGCTTGTATTTATACTTTGCTGATGACTCCACGCCTCTCCTGAAAGTCAGAGAGATGAAAGCAAATATGAACAGGGTTCTTTTTATAGATTACAGTAGGTAGAGGAGAAGTAGTGAAACAGATACCTCGTGACATTACTCCTGCCTTTTCAGTAGGTTGCAGGCACACAGAATTAGTCAGGGCTGGTGCAAGAATTTTTGCCACCCGAGCCAAAATCTAATTCTGCTGCCCCCCCCTGACCCCGCCCATTGGCTCCGCCCTTTGACATGCCCTATTTTACTACTGGGGTGACACGCTGTAACAAACCACCTCATGTTATCGCCTTACTACTGGGTTGACACACTGTAGCAAACCTCCTCCTTGTGTAATCACCTTACTACTGGGTTGACACACTGTAACAAACCTCTTTCTTGTAATTACCTTACTATTGGGGTGAGACACTGTAACAAAACCCCCTCCTCATGTAATCTCCTCATTACTGGGGTGAAACACTGTAACAAAGGCCCCTCAGCAACCAACAATCCTTTGGATAGGCTATGTTTTTTAGATGATACTTCTCCTTTAAATATATCTTCCTTTTGTTGCCGTGTGGATTTCTGTGCCAATCACCCATGGATCAGATTACGCAAAAATATTTTTGAAAAGTTGCAAATAATAAATGTGTAACTTAGCTGTAACAAAATCCATTAGAACCCAAACTAGTGAACAAGGTACAGTGCACCCCAAAATACCAAAGTGATGTTGGTCATGAAGAATGACATACATGTTACCAACATATAGGTGCTAGACCACTGATAAGTTCTCCTTTGTGTATTGTATCCCTTAGTACAATATTTATTACTTATTTGTTTACATATTTTAACTAAACAGACTTACATAATGGTTATGAAACAGGTTTGTTTCTCTCAATGTTAAATATAGATCAGAATAGAGAAAAATATGCTATTAAACCCGACAATCCCTGATGTTCAAGACAGAGGAATTCACTTGTCTCATGGACAGGAGTTGAAGTTTAACCTCTTAACCTGTTAAGGACGCAGGGCGTATCCATACGCCCTGCATCCCGAGTCCTTAAGGATGTAGGGTGTATGGATACGCCCGTGGGAATTCCGTTCCCGGCCGCTAGCCGGTTGGGGACCGGATCAGGATGCCTGCTGAAATCATTCAGCAGGCACCCCGGCACATCGCCCAGGGGGGTCCTGAGACCCCCCCATGTCGGCGATCGGAGAAAATCGCATGTCAATTCAGACATGCAATTTTCTCCAATTCCGGGCTGATCGGGTCTCTAGTGTCCTGATCACCCGGAAAATAGGGATGATCGGAGCTGTCAGTGACAGCCCCGATCAGCCTAAGGGATAGGAGTGAGATCGCAGTGCTGCGATCTCCTCCTATCCCCTGCCATTAGTCAGAACTGAGTTCTGACCAATGGCAGCGCAGGACAGGGCATGTCTGGGCATGCTGGGAGTTGTAGTTTTTCAACATCTGGAGGGTCACAGTTTGGTGACCACTGTTACAGTGGTGCCCAAACGGTAGCCCTCCAGATGTTGCCAAACTACAACTCTCAGCATGCCTAGACCACCTAGGCATGCTGGGAGTTGTAGTTCTGTAACATCTGTCCCTTCAGATTTTGCAATTTTCATGACATTTTTGAAAATTGCTGCTCTACTTTGAAGCCCTCTAATTTTTTCTAAAAGTAAAAATATGTCCATTTTATGATGCCAACATAAAGTGGACATATTGTATTTGTGAATAAAAATAAAATTTATTTGGAATTTCCATTTTCCTTACAAGTAGAGAAGTTAGACAAGAAGTAGTCAAGTAGAGAAGTAGAAAAGTTAGAAAAATGCTAAATTTTCAAAATTTTCTTGAAATTTTGGGATTTTTAACCAAGAAAGGATCCAAGTAACGCCAATAATTTACCACCAAAATAAAGTAGTATACTTTAACGCCCTGGTCCCGTTCCCTCAGTTTGAAGCTCGCTCACGAGCTGAGCGCGCTTCATACCCGGTGTGTTGCCATCAGCAGCTAGGAGCCATGGTTAATGCCGGACATCGCAGATCGAGCCGATGTCCAACATTAACCCTTTAGATGCCACATTTAAAGTTGATAGTGGCGCCAAAATGCAGGATTTAACATTGCCGGTTAACTCAGTGAGTCCCGTGGAGTTCCAATCAGCTGAGTGGATGGCGGGATGGCCCTTACCTGCCCCCTCGCCGTCCGATTGGTGCTTTGATGCTCCAGCCAGCCTCTGCAGGATAGAGTAGCAGATTGACAATCAACACTGATCATTGCTGAGCCAAAGCTTACCATTCAATAGTGTATTCAATCGCAGGATTGCGTCCCTATCCAGTCCCTATGGGGACTAAAAAAGTAAAAACTGTAATAAAAAGTTCATAAAAGTGAAATAACCCCTACCCTTATTAAAGTTTAAATAACCCTCTTTTTCCATTTTGTAAATAAAATAATGTAAACAAAAATAAAAATAAACAAATGTGGTACTTTATTAAATCGCCGGTAAATGTCTGGTTTATAAACATATAATGTAAATTAGATTGAATGGTTCATGGCGTACATGTAATAAAATACCAAAGTTCAAAATTGCAAATTTTTGGTCACTTCTTATACCATAAAAAAATTGTAAAAAGTAATCTAAAAGTCCCATAAAAAAAAAAATTATATTAATAAAAACTGTAGACCATGGCGCAAAAAATTAGCCCCCACACATCCCCCCGTATGAGGAAAAATAAAAAAGTTATAGTCAGAAAAGGACAATTTTAAGCATATTAATTTTGGTGCATGTAGTTATAAAGTTAAATATAGTAAAGTAAAATAAAATCTATAAAAATTGGGTATCATTGTAATTGTATGGACCTACAGAATAAAGATAAGGTGTAATGTTTTACAAAAAAGTGCAATGCCCCAAAATTTACAAAATGGTCCTTTTTTTTCAATTTCACCCCACAAATTTATTTTTGGTCTCATCGTAGATTTTGTTATGAAATTATTGATGTCATTACAAATAACAATTTGTGGCACAAGAAAACAACCCCACATATGGGTCTATAGGTAGAAAATGGAAAGCGTTATGATTTTTAGAAGGGGAGGAGGAACAAAATGTGGTGAGGGTGTGATGAGGGCAGATGTTATTACCCAAGGGGCAGATGGCATTAACCCCTTGTGTTCATGATGCCAGGGCATGGTTTAACCTCTTCACCACCCGAAGGTATACCGCTGGATCCTGGGCTAGGCACGGGGCAAATAATGACTCCAACGCCAAGTTATGGAACAACAGCAGCTTTACTGAGGTAGACAGGTGTAATAGTCTTCACAGCTCAGTTAGGCCCAAGGAGGTGACCAGTGACTTCAGAGACCTTAGGGCTCACTGGGACTTAGGGTACGTTCCCACGAGTGGATCCCCAGCGCATATTACGCTGCGGATCTGCCGCTGAAGGACCCCTGTATGCTGCCTTTACAGGTGCCTGCTCGAAGCGGCAATACGCCACTACGAGCAGACACACTGCGATGTGCGAGTCGCAGCGCGCATGCACAGTATACTCACATATCGCGCCAGCTCTCGGCCTAGCTCATAGAGCAGGGGGAGCGGCCGTGATGTGTGCGAGTACACCGTGCATGCGCAGCGACTTGCACATTGCTTAAGTGTTTCTGCTTGTAGGGGCGTATTGCTGCTCTGAGCAGGGACCTGTAAAGGCAGCATATAGAGGGTCTTTCAGCGGCTTATCCACAATGTAATACGGGCTGGGGATCCGCTCGTGTGAACGTACCCTTACAGTGGATTTGGACAATTTGCTGCAGGCCCACGCTGACTTGACACAGACTGATCTTGACTGACTTGACTAGACTAACTTAACAGACTTCACCCCATATGTAGCTTACCAGGTTTTGACTTTCACCTGTGGGGCACTGGATTAGTAGAAGCGTGGCTGCGTGGTAGGCCTTGGGTCTCCTCAGGACACCAGACACTCTCTCAGGATTTGACTGTTCCTCAGCATGAGCTAAACTGAACTAACTTGCTTCTCCCACGGTTTATACGGGGGAGACTCTGGAGGGGTCCCATAGATCACTCTATAAGTCATGGGATCACTTTTACCTTCCTTGGTACCATAAGACAAATGAATTCATCTGTCCAGAACAGATAAGAATGCCTGGCTGAAAGGCAACTTCTTCTCCAAGCTGACTTCAGGTTCCTTGCACCATCCAGGCCAGGGCTGCACTGGCCATCGGGCATTTTCCCGGTAGGCCGCCGTTTGTGGGCTGGGCCGTTCCCCTGCCTGCTCTTAATAATAAGCAGCCACAGCTTCCAGCCACAGCTATAAGAGCTGTACCTAGGGCTGCCGTCAGGGGGATACATTGACTGACTGGTTGGGCACAGCCTGAGTCTGAGAAGTAGCCACTGCTGCCAGAGTCTTTACTTACAGTTTCCCCTTTCAGGCCCTTTTCAGTCAGTGCAAGGGCCGCACTGACTCTCTGGGAGGAAAAGAGCAGCTGAGAGCAGCGCTCCTCCCCCCTCCCTCTCATGACCCCCTGTGTGCAGTCTTATTGGTGGAGCAGGAGCATGCTGTTTTTTCTGTCCACCACAGACCCTGAGCTGCCCAGAAGTGCTGGAAAAAGGAATCCTTCCCCTGCCCACAGCTGATGCCATGTTCAGTAAGTAACTTTCTATATATCTCTCTACTTTCCATCTGTCTGTCTATCTCTCTATCTATCTCAGTGTTTCCCAACCAGGGTGCCTCCAGTTGTTGGAAAACTACAACTCCCAGCATGTCTCTGACAGTTTGGGCATGCTGGGAGTTGTAGTTTTGCAACAGCTGGAGGCACTCTGGTTGGGAAACATTGATCTATCTATCTGTTTATCTATCCAGCTCATATCTATCAATCTATCTATCTATCTATATATCTCAGTGTTTTCTAAGCAGTGCCTCCAGCTGTTTCATAACTACAACTTCCAGCATGCATTTGGCTGTGTGGGCATGCAGGAAGTTGTAGTTTTGCAACAGCTAGAGGCACACTGGTTGGGAAACACTGATATATCTTTCTTTCTATCTATCTCATATCTATCTATCTATCTATCTATCTCATATCTATCTATATATCCAGAAGGCTGAAACGTCGCAATCTCTGATGTTTTGGTGAATAAAGCCACACATTATTCACTTATATCCTGGAGTGCTGCTGTTTTTCTACATATACTTTTGGGACTTGGGACCGAGTCAACCAGCTAGCACCACAGTCAACCCGGTTGTGCTGCCCGCTTTGCTTTTCTCTATCTATATATCCATCCATCTATCTATCTCATATCTATCTATGTATCTATCTCATATCTATCTATGTATCTATCTCATATCTATCTATGTCAGTGTTTTCTAACAGGAGTGCCTCCAGCTGTTTCATAACTACAACTCCGAGCATGCATTTGGCTGTGTGGGCATGCTGGAAGTTGTAGTTTTGCAACAGCTTGAGGCGCACTGGTTGGGAAACACTGATCTATCAATCTATATATTACCTAACTATCTAGCTCATATCTATCTATCTATCTATCTATCTCCTATCTTATATTCAGGGAAATGCCTGAGAGGGGGACCACCGCTTTTTTTTCTCAAAATTTACCCTTAGCATACTTAAAGGAAAACTGTCAGCAAAGTCACCCGCACTAACCAGCACTAACCAGTGGTACTGGCTGGTAAGTGCGGGTAAAAGGGTGCTAACTTTGCCGAATCCGTCACCTCGTTCCACCATTATATTCCGTATTGTGATTATCGTAATGAGGACCAAGTGGCATGAGCGGGGTTAGAAGCTTGCCTTCAGTCACTGTGACATCGGCCGGGCTAATAAATATTCATTCTCTCCCTCCGCTTCTCCCCTCTCCTCTCCACTTTCCAAACACGTCTTCTGCACATGTGCCGCTTCCTGGGCTGTACTGAAGCTGCGCCTAGGCCGCTTCCGGGTGTACCCAGGAAGTGACACATGTGCAGAAGACGTGTTTGGAAAGCGGAGAGGAGAGGGGAGAATGAATATTCATTAGCTCAGCCGATGTCACAGTGACTGAAGGCAAGCTTCTAACCCCGCCCATGCCACTTGGTCCTCATTACCATAATCACAAAATGGAATATAACGGCGGAAGGAGGTGACAGATTTGGGCAAAGTTAGCACCATTTTAATTAGCATCACCTGCACTACCAGCCAATACCACTGGTTTTCCTTTAAACGGCAGCAAGGGGGGCCCGCTGCCAGCCCTTAACCCCAAGTCTAGCCCCAAACCTCTATTCACTTAGACTGCAGGATGGGCTGTGGCTACGTTAAAGCCAGCACAGGGGCTTCCAGGGGTAGGAACTACTTACTGGGGGCACTATCTACTGGGGGCACTATCTACTGGGAGCATTACCTACCTGGGTAAGGTACCTAATGGGACATTATCTACCTAGGGACACTACCTACTGAGGGCACATTCTGCCTTGAGAAACTTCCTACTGGGGGCATTACCTACCTGGGGAAATTATCTATTATTGGCATTACATGGGGGCACTACCTACTGAGGGCACTACTTATTATGGACATTACCTACCTGGGGCACTACCTACTGAGGGGATTACCTACTAGGGGCATTAACTACCTGGGGGGGGGGCACTAGCTACTGGAACATTACCTATCTTGGGTCTTACCTACTACCTACTGGGGTATTATCTACCTGCGGGGGCACTACCTACTGGGCACATTATTTACTACGTACAACCTACCTGGGGGCATCACCTGGTACCTACTGGGGGAATAATCTACCTGGGGGCACTACTTTCTGGTGGCATTACCTACTCGGGGCATTACCTGCCTGGGAGCAATACGATGGACATTCCCTATGTACTGGGGGCACTACCAACTACTGGGGGCTTCTACCTTATTGGGTAGATTTTCTACCTACCTACTGGGGGCATTACATAGGGCACTGAGAGTAGGGAACAGGTGGGGAATGTGCTTGAAAAGTGTGGAGCCTAATATGTTTGTTGCCTGGGAAATTCTGCGGGAGCAACTCATGATTGGAAGAAGACTTCATGATGGTCTAAGCAAGACAGAGAAGAAAAGATAGGAGAACGACTCCAAGAATACATTTTCTGTGAGTCAATAGTAACTGCACTGTAATCACTCTGCAGTGCCTGTATAGAGCCAGGGTCACTACTATATGGGCTTTGTATGAGGGATATTGGTCTATTTTCAATGGTTTTTCTACAGTCACTATGTGGTAGTAATGTTAGTGGTCATGGTGTAGCTGTATTATTCTTACTTGTATACTGGTATTATTGGTAATATTGGTCTCAGTATACAGGATTTGGTAAGTAACAGTATGATGGTAATATGTATGGTGATAATGTTCCTCCTTGTATACTGGTAGTATTGATAATATTGATCTCAGTATGCAGGATTTGGTCAGTAACAATATGATGGTAATATGTATGGTGATAATATTTCCTCCTTGTATACTGGTATTATGTGTTATATTGGTCTAATTATACAGGGTTTGGTCAGTAACAGTATGATGGTAATATGTATGGTGATAATATTTCCTCCTTGTATACTGGTATTATGTGTTATATTGGTCTAATTATACAGGGTTTGGTCAGTAACAGTATGATGGTAATATGTATGGTGATAATATTTCCTCCTTGTATACTGGTATTATGTGTTATATTGGTCTAATTATACAGGGTTTGGTCAGTAACAGTATGATGGTAATATGTATGGTGATAATATTTCCTCCTTGTATACTGGTATTATGTGTTATATTGGTCTAATTATACAGGGTTTGGTCAGTAACAGTATGATGGTAATATGTATGGTGATAATATTTCCTCCTTGTATACTGGTATTATGTGTTATATTGGTCTAATTATACAGGGTTTGGTCAGTAACAGTATGATGGTAATATGTATGGTGATAATATTTCCTCCTTGTATACTGGTATTATGTGTTATATTGGTCTAATTATACAGGGTTTGGTCAGTAACAGTATGATGGTAATATGTATGGTGATAATATTCCTCTTTATATACCAGTGTGATTTAGTAACTGTATGATTTATTTAGAGTAATGTATTTTAATCATTGGAAATTGTCTTACCTTAACAGGCTAGGTTCATTAAGTGTTTTTCAGGCATATTTTATTTTTAAAAAAATGTGTCCGCAAAATCCAAAAATGTGTCCAGAGAATAGTTGCGTCAGTATTTTTAACATTAATATGCTCTATGTAAGTCTATGAAAAAGTGATTGTTTTGCACAAAATATGTAACAAAAAAAGAAAAAAAGTTAGCGTCCGCGACATGTATCTTATTTACACGACTGTAAAAAACATGTCCTTCTTTACAAATTGGCCCTCATTTACTATTGCAAACCCGACATGTTTTGTCGGGTTGTGCACCAGATTCTGTCGCATTGCACCAGAAATTCTGTCTGCGCCAGATTTTGGGTCAGAATTTGCGCCAGAATTGAAAAAACCCAACTAACTCTCCACTTTGCTAAGAAAACCCGAAAAGGGGGCGTGACTGCTGGGGAAATGGGGAGTGGTCTCAGAAAAGGGGCGTCTTCACGACATTTTCACAAAAACCCAACATATTTACCAAGGTTTCCACAGAAAATGTGGTGGATTTGAGCTGAGGAAAACCGGACAGATCAGAGCATGTGTAAAAAAAGCAAAGTGTAGGGAAAGTGGAAATGTAGGGAAACCTTAGTAAATACCGTGGAAAATAAATTGTAGGGAATTAAAACCCCACAAAGAAACCTACACTCCACTCTTAGTAAATGAGGGCCATTGTGTGCACAGACATCTACTTTCCCAAACACTTACATAAAGCACATTAATATAAAAAAATACATACATTTTGTATATACATTTTTTTTTATTATGTGCTCTATTATACCCAACTGTGATTAACATCTGGCCCCTCTCATGTGTGGCCCCGCCTCCACATAACCACACTCACGGCTAAAATGGGCTGCTTATTGTAAAATGCCCGTTCCTATTTTTGGTCCCAGTCCGGGCTAAGTCGGAATAGACATATTACCACATACTGGTGTTGTGCCTACAACACAACTCTGCCAGGGGAGCCTCTCATCCATATTATACAAGGATAAGTGTGCCCTTTCGTGTCTCTTTTTCCCCCCCATACATATGCTGTCACTGTTTAGTAGATGGTCAGTGCATCCTTAGGAAAGAAGGACTCCCTATCAGGATAGAATGGGATGTTTTGAGTTTTGTATTTATTGTTTTATATAATTTTTTTCTGAAAGAGTAAACAAATATAAAAGCTCTCACTGGCTGTTGTTGTAGTTCATTTTTAATTATTTAGTAATGAATTAATAATTTCAGGAACTAAAATAATGATTTCAGGAAATACGAATGACAAGGTTTTGCTGCTAGATTTCTTGGCATTTATGTTTTATCCAAGGATTAACTCATATTTCATGTCAGGAAGCATTTATATTATCCCTTGCATAACGCAATTAGCAACTGCCTCATGTTTTTTGTCTTAATCTGGATTAATATTACATCATAGTAGGATGTATGATCACTTTACTATGTAATGATATTATATAATACTCCGAGGACAAAACCAGTCTGGATCTATTACTCATTCTGCACGACCTGATAAGCAGTTTACTTGTCTTTGGGATTCAGTATGGGAATCCTGCTTGAGGATTACTTTTAGTAGCAATTCATGTACTTTGCTCTATGGGTTAACAACATGGACCGATCAGTGAATCAGTGAATTGATAAATTGATTTTCTCACCTCTAGATCATAACAAAAAAAATTATTTTGAATCTTCACTACTTACATTCATGTTTAGATTGTTGGGTCCCACAAATCTTCTAACTAGAGATAAGTGAAGTTACAGTAATTCGATTCGTCACAAACTTCTCGGCTCAGTGGTTGGTGGCTTTAGCCTGCATAAATTAGTTTATCTTTCAGGTGCTCCGTTGGGCTGGAAAAGGTGGATACAGTCCTAGGAGAGAGTCTCCAGCCCACCGGAGCACCTGAAAGCTGAACTAATTTATGCAGGCTAAAGTCAGCAACTGCCGAGCCGCGAGGTTTGTGACAAATCGAATCACTATAACTTCGCTCATCTCTACTTCTAACCTTTAAAAGAATAGAAAATACCATTGAAACAGATTTGCATATCTCCAAATGAGTGTTTTTTTTGTTGTTGTTTTTTTTCCAGGAAATAATAAAAAAAATTTTTTTGTTGTCTACCACTAATTTTCTACATTTTAGTACCAACTTATAATGACTTATAAAAAGATTTGCAGATCTTCTCCCTTAATATCAGAATGTGATGTGCATGACCCAGAGAAGAGTTAATTTCCAACGTGGACAATCATACTATAATTCTAATATTTGCACCTACGGTCCCAGAATGGGTGTTCGATTACTTGGGTGGAAAACCAAGGATAGAGCCTGACCCTGATAAACCCTCTGACCCCCACCTTCTGCACTTTTCTCGGTAGTGACGGCCCACTCAGCCAATCACCAACTGAGGCAGGACATCTGTGGCTGGTGATTGGATAAGCGGGCCGTCACTGTTGAGAGTTAAGATGAATACATCTCAGAAGGTGAGAGCCATAGCGTTCAAAAGGGAGTCGGGCCCCATTCTGGAGATAGGGGATAGATATTAACAGCTGGATAGTTCCTTTAAAGGCTAGAATTTGAAATACAAAGGGATAAACAATGAAGTTCTATTTTGTTTGCTAACTAATGTCACCATGATCAACCTTTTGAAATGAAATACTCGAAATACATAGAATTGTTTCTGGTGTAACAATGTTAACAAAAAGCTTTCATGGTGAAAGTGATGGATTTTATTGTAAATTTTCGCCATTATTGTCTTTCTTTTACCTATTTTTACCTCTTTTGAATATTGGTTGAATTGAGACGGCTATAGTTTGACATAATTTAATCCACTTATTTGTAAATGTAATAGTACATTGAGTAAAGGGTAAAGACTGCCCAATATATCTGGGTGCATTGAGAAGTGGCCATGGTGAAAGTGATGACAATTCTGGTGGGTTGACTTTATAAGCTTACTTATTAAATATGAAATAGAAATCCTAAAATAATTGCCTGCCAGTCATAACCTGGTTGAGCATTTCCGATGGATCGGTGCCAAGTAGAACATTTTACTGCATGGAACTTACAGTATATTTAATTTCATAAGCACATAAAAAGTGTAGAGCATAGCATTCAGCAATAATAGAATGGAATGACACCATGAGAACACACATCCATTTCCTGCTATGTGAAATTTGCGCATTGTTGAAGATGGATGAATTGATTGAAATGAATTGGGCTGGCTGCAGTTCCTTGCACAGCCAATAACCAGAAGTGCAGCTGGGTATCAGTGCTATAAACCCTTCATTCCCTCTTTGTGATATGACATGTAGATGAAAATATCCCTTTAAAGGGGTACTCCAGTGGAAAACAAATGCTTTCAAATCAATTGGTGCCAGAAAGTTAAACAGATTTGTAAATGACTTCTATTTGAAAATCTTAATCCTACCAGTACTTCTCAGATGCTGTATGCTCCAGAGGAAGTTGTGTAGTTCTTTTCAGTCTGATCTCAGTGCTCTCTACTGACTCCTCTGTCCGTGTCAGGAACTGTCCAGAGTAGAAGCAAATCCCCATAGCAAACCTCTTTTACTCTGGACAGTTCCTGACACGGACAGAGGTGTCAGCAGAGAGCACTGTGCTCAGACAGAAAAGAACTATGCAACTTCTTCTATAGCATATAACATCTGATAAGTACTGGAAGAATGAATATTTTTTAATAGAATTAATTTGCAAATCTGTTTAACTTTCTGGCACCAACTGATTTGAAAAAAATAAAATAAATAATAATTTGTTTCCCACCGGAGTACCCCTTGAAGAAAAACAAATGACCACGTCATTTCTGATTTCAGGCAATGTTTTAGCTACTTGCCGTATAGTTTTGGTAATGGGTGTATATAAAATAGGGCTAAAGTTCTGGATCAGGTCTTGAGTTTTTCATATGGTTTAGACCAGGGATCGATAGCAGTAGCTGTTGTCTAATTTCAGGTATGAATTGTTTCTGCACCAACATGATATAGTACAGTGGTCTTCAACCTGCGGACCTCCAGATGTTGCAAAACTACAACTCCCAGCATGCCCGGACAGCCAACGGCTGTCCGGGCATGCTGGGAGTTGTAGTTTTGCAACATCTGGAGGTCCGCTGGTTGAAGATCACTGATATAGTATATTGTGTTTTGCATTTGCACACTTCTATTAGTGGTTACAAAGCAGGAACACTTTTTACTGTTGGAGACAGGTAATACAAGCAATCAGCTTTACATTGTCAGGTAATTCTAGCTTATGGTCCATAGGTCTCTGGCTACTACTATAATGATAATAATGCGCTGCACTATTCCAGTCCTCTTTGTAGCACTTATGGATAACTCAAACAAGCAATACATGAGGTCAGCACTACAGCTGTATTCATTAGTATTCTTTTAGCATGAAGGCATAAAAACAGTGAGTACTGCAGTATTTTTATTTACCTATAAAATAAGCAAATCTGCCCAAGAGACTTTTATCAGAACGCACACTAGTGTTCAGCTCAGACTTCCTAAGGCTGTTACTGTTATTTATCTACTGCATGGCTCTCTGAAGAGAGAATAACACTGCTTGCAAAACTGCATGAGAAGTACGAGAAAATAGGAACGAATGATAGTTTGACTTATTTCCAATAGTTTCTGATCCATACCTAGTAGTAAGTTAATAAAACAATATTATGTTTTTTTATTACCCAAATCCAATGCAGTTTTAAATGGTATTCTGGTTTTAGCAGGTAATTCATTTTTGCATGATTAAATGTTATACAATTCCTCAATACACTTTGACACAATTATGATAACTCTTTAGTACTTTAAAGAGCTATCTTGTAGGAGCTTTTTTCTTCAATCTATACCCATTGTGTAGTATATACATATATATATATATATATATATATATATATATATTAAAAAAATCTTAACCTCCAGCGCTTCCATGGTGTCTCTGGTGTTCTGCTCTGGTCAGTCTTCTTGCTGCCTCTGGAGGTCGACTTGTCATGCTGCAGCTCAGCTCAATGGGACATATTGGACCTGAGCACTGGTCTTCTTTCTGGTTCCCAATATGTCATACTAACATTTAGCCAATCATTGGTTGATGTGGGACATCACTGCAATCAGAGATTACCCAGGCATGCAGCATTTTGTATTGACCAGAAGTAGGAAGGGGATCGCATCGGGGGCCTAAGTAGGACACCGGAGGCACCATGGGAGCACTGGAGGTAAGTAAACTTTCATATATATATATATTTTATTTTAATTTTATTTTTTTACTATGCCCATTGTGTGTGTGTATATATATATATATATATATATATATATATATACACACAATGGGCATAGTAAAAAAAAAAAAAACAACAACCGGACAATCCCTTTTAGGGTATGTTCACACTGCATAATTCCCACGTACTTCCCTGAGCGGAATGCCAAGAACGGAATTACATGCTGTCAACATAAACATCAGTGTGAATGGGTTTCCGCAAGGCCCGTTCACACTGCCGCTGAAATTGTTCATTCTTTGCACGGAAGTCCGCGAACACTGCATAGCTGTCAATCTTGACGGTGCAGGGCCGCGCGGTCCTACCGCCGAAGTATTGCGGTGGCGGCCGCCAGTATAGAATCTCCGCTTGCGGAATTCTGGGAGCGGAGATTCCGTTCATTATCCGTAGTGTGAACATACCCTAAGTTAAAAAAAAAAATTGTCAACTATATTTTAAAAAAAAAATTGTTTTGTGATTTTTATTCTCTTTTTCCCATTTGACTATATTTTAAATAGTGCTGAAATCATGGTAGTTTGACACTTCCTGTCCTGTAGAGAAAACTTTTCGGCACACAGTGAGAGGCCACAACAATATATAGGCGATCAGACCATTTATAATATGTGATGGTCACAGCTCCCCTCCCCCCCCTCCCGTGCAGGCTGACCTCTGCATAGGCTACAGAGCATGCCATAGAAGGCAATTAATCGGCTCTAAACTATTTCCTGTGATTCATGAGGCTGCTGTAAACCATATCTGTTAATATTGTTAGCAAACCTTCCATAATAATGCACAAAAAATCTAATAAAAAAAAATACAGAAAATACAAACCGATTATGAGAAAATGAGAACATGTTTTAATATCTGGCTCTAAACAGTAGAGAAAAAATACTAGGCTACACATGTTACGTTCTAAAACTCCAAATTGTAGTTAGTACATTTTAGTAGAAGGTAACATGCACAAACTTATCATCAGGAGCGGTGGTCATGTGCATTGGTGGTCACTAGGACAAGTGGGACCTGTTGTGGAGGAGAGTGTCCCTAGAGTGCAGCTGGTTGGGACTGTTTGCGGCTATCTGTTTATGCTAAAGGATTATCTTTGACTTCTGGATATAAGGCCTAGATGGTGGAACTTTTAACCAAGGAGGAGTGATAGAGTATTTGAATTGTCTTTTGCTTCTCGGGCATTTTTGTACAACTAATGATAGTCCTGCTCCCTAGTTTTGGCTCTTAACTGGATAGCTCTACCCATATCTATGTATAATCATACTACAACAGCGACATCTCTGGAGAACATATTGTTTTGAGTTTACCCTCCATATATCTGTGAGGTCGGCTATCTAAAGGGACATACTTGTTCATGAATATTTTGGAACAATAATGAAGGTCTGAAAACACATCACGGCAGTTTTCATCGACAATAAGCAGAGCCGAGCTCTTTCTGTGTATTAACATGTATATGTTCTATATGTACTTATTATGTGTATGTGCATTTTTGTCCTAAAGCGACTACTTTAATTGCTTGTATACCCCTGATGAACCGTATGTTCTTTCATTGAATTACGGGGAAACGCGTCGGGTGGGTGAGGCATGTATTACGGGGGATTGTCCCTATTACTATTGCACTTTGTGAAATAATTGATATCTACTGTTTTTTATGGGGATTTGTGTACGTTATTCTGTAATAGGAACATTTTTGTAATAAAAGGTTTAAAATTTAGCTATTGTTATTCCTGATTTGGTAGTTTAAAGTTAGCTAATATTGATCTATATATCAGTGATTGTTGCATGCACAAACTTAGTTGCGCCAAAGCCTCAATACATCCTGATTTGACTTTCGTGACTCATTTTAGCTGTGTCTATTTTATTAGTATTACATATAATATATATATATATATATATATATATATATCTATCTAATTCAATCACAATAGGATATTATATGTCAAATGGTTACACTGTGTAGAAGGCAACCAATGCCTATGGAGGTTTTTAAAGGGCCCATTATCCTGGGGGCCCTGATCACTCTCATTCTGCCTCTACTCACCACAGCACCAGATCACATAAAGAAGTCAAAGAAAAGGAAGACGTAAGATGGAGGAAATGTGTATTTTTCTAACACCCTGAATAGTAGTTAATAAACAGCAGCCATGTTCTATGTTTTTACACTGTGGCCAAACTTCAAATAATGGGAAATAGTCCTTCTGGGGATTTGGTTTTACTGTATAGTTGACAATAGGCAACTATTGGATACACACAGTATTATATTAGAACCAAGAGGTGAAAAGTTCTGAGTTCAGCTTAGCTTTATTTATTGCTAATAAACCATAACCTTACTCATGGCTTGTGGTAGAATAATAAATATTAAATCTGTTTCTAAATATAATTTCCAATATGCTTTATTCATAGAGGGGCATTAAAGTGTAGGAGAAATTCATCATCACCTTATTTAAATAAATATTGTTTTTATATTTCATTGGTTAGCATAACACATTCTGGGGTTTTATAACGTGGTTATAACATTATTTGCACTGTGTTTTGTTGCTCTGTGGTTAGTGTATGATTGTGCTTCTTTAACCAAACTAATAAAACTTTAAATTGAAATCTAACTGTATTATGTTATATGATTGAGACCACGTTTACTTGGAAGGTGAATACAATGGAATGAGTTCACTGTCAATCTTTGTGAAGAGTTTTAATAAAGCTTATAATAAAGTTCAATGTGTGTGCAAAAATGCAATGACACATGTCTATAATATTAGGCGGCAGAAGCAGCAGTCAGCAACCTCGCACTAGAGAGGCATGTGGAAATGTGTTTAACACTGTCAGCAAACCATAAAAACCTAATGTTGCTTCATTGTTGAAAGTATATGTCTTGCAGTACACAAATGTGATCTAGGGATTACCTATTATCAAGCTATTTCAGGAACAACACATGTGGCCCAGTAACTAGTATTGCACCAGCCAGTATGTCTTGAAACACGTCTGAATAGGCTTATAAATCATCGGATCTTATATACACTTGAATGTGAGTTTTGCATCTGATATGGTAGCACCGACGGAGCCCAGATTTTTTCCTGCATGCAAGTACGTGGATACTACAGACCAACCCGGAGAGATACCAGCCCGGTGGCCAGGAGGCTGCACTACTTTCTAAATATCATACGCTGTTACAATTGTTGTGTCTGCCACACAACAATGAAAAGTGAGCACACTGTGATCTATACTTGTGTCACTAACCTCTTGAATGTCCCATGAGTAGCTCTGCCCTTTTTGTACTCCTAGATATCATACACAACAATGAAGGATTATGGATTCCCATTTACACCGGATGACATTGCCATATTATGTGCTTTGGAGCCCATGTTGTACCATGTTTACACAGCAAGCTACATTAGTAACAGGTAGCATTCCCCTATCTTAAGGGGCTAGAAAAGCAGACTGCAAACTGATACAAATTGCTATTTTCTTTTTATTAGCAAATCGTTCTATTATTTTTATGAAAGACAGCTATTGTATGATATAGTCAACTCCTACAACCAGTTTTTCCTGTGTTGAGGTGTATAACCCGTTAAGGACCAGGCCCATTTTGGCCTTAAGGACCAGACCAATTTTATTTTTGTATTTCTGTTTTTTCCTCCTCGCCTTCTAAAAATCATAACTCTTTTATATTTCCATCCACAGACCCATATGAGGGCTTGTTTTTTGCGTCACCAATTGTTCTTTGTAATAACGTCACTTATTTTACCATAAAATGTACGGCGCAACAAAACAAATATTATTTATGTGGGAAAATTGAAAAGAAAACAGTAATCTAGCAAATGTTGGAAGCTTTTGTTTTCACGATGTACATTTTACGGTAAAAATTACATGTTTTCGTCATTCTGTGGGCCAGTATGATTAAAATGATACCCATGTTATATGCTTTTCTATAACTGTACCACTTGAAAAAAAATCTCAAACCATTTTAACAAAATATGTATGTTTGAAATTGCCCTATTTTGACCACCTATAACTTTCTCATTTTTCTGTATATGGGGCGGTATGAGGGCTCATGTTTTGCGCCGTGATCTGTAGTTGTTATCAGTACCACTTTTGCCTAGGTTTTACTTTTAATAAATTTTTAATACATTTTTTGGGGAATAAAATGGGACAAAAAAGCTGCAATTTTTTACTTTTGAATTTTTTTACGTTTAAGCTGTTCACTGTACGGGATGATTAACAATATATTTTAATAGTTCAGAGTTTTATGCATGCAGAAATACCAAATATGTGTATTAATTATTTTTTTACGCTTTTTGGGGGGTAAAATGGGAAAACTGGCATTTAATCTTTTTATTTGGGGAGGGGATATTTCACATTTTTTGACTCTTTCATTTAAATTTTTTTTACTTTTTGTTAACACTTCAATAGTCCCCATAGGGGACTATTTATAGCAATCATTTGATTGCTAATACTGTTCAGTGCTATGCATAGGCAATAGCACTGATCAGTATTATCGGTGATCTTCTGCTCTGGTCTGCTCGATCTCAGACCAGAGCAGAAGACCCCGGAAGACAGCCGGAGCCAGGTGAGGGGACCTCCAGCTGCCATGCTGGATGATTGGATGCCATATTCTATATTATTCACGGCATCTGAGGGGTTAATGGTGGACATCCGTGCGGTCGCGGATGACAGTCATTACCGGCGGGTCCCTGGATGCTGATAGCAGCCAGGACCTGCCGCACATGACAGTCATGGTGGAGTGTAAATGTACATCATGGTGCGTTAAGTACCACGGCACCATGACGTACATTTATGTCCATTGTCATTAAGGGGTTAAAGGGGTACTCCACCCCTAGACATCTTATCCCCTATCCAAAGGATAGAGGATAAGATGTCTGATTGCAGAGGTCCCGCCGCTGGACGGTCAGGCCAACTCCCATAGACTTGTATTGGGGGGGGCGGGACATGACATCATGAGGGGGTGGGGCTGTGACATCACAATACTCTGGCCTCTGCATTGCCCATCATAAGGAGCAAAGTTTGCTCCGTGCAGCAGATGACATGGGGGGCTGCAGGAGAGAATGTGGGGGTTCCCAGTGGCAGGACCCCCGCAATCAGACATCTTATCCAAAGGATAGTGGATAAGATGTCTAGGGGCGGAGTACCTCTTTAAGGCAGAATTGAACTGTTTGCATCATGCTTTATGCGTGGCTTTATTAACAAGCCATATTTTTTTTAACTTAACATGGATGTCTAAAAATAAAAATAAAAAACATGGCCAGGCTACCTGCTTAAGCAAAAAACAAACAAAAAAAACTATACTTATATCACTAAGTCCCTGTAGCCCCTGGTCTCGTTGTTCCCGGTCTCCGCTGTGCTCTTTGTCCTGGTTTTGGGGCTCATTATTTCACATAGCTACTCAGCCAATCACCAGCAGAGGCTGGACACTGCTTCGGCCAATGATTGTCTGAGCAGCAATGTCCCTAATCGGCCCAATGCGTCACATGCTCAGTAAATCATTGGCCGCATTGGTGTCTAGCTTAAGCCAGTGATTGGCTGAGCAGCATTCTGACATATTGAGCCCCAGGAGCAAGAAGCATGGAAGAGACCAGGAGCAATGATACTGAAGGCTATGGAGACTGAGTGAGGCATTTTTTTTTTTTCTTCTGTGGAAAGTATTATTTAGTGGACTTCCCCTTTTAATGGGGAGATGATGGCTAGTGCTGCTATACAGGACACACAATCCAACCAATGTAGTTATGTTTTAATGTATTCATTGCTTAATAAGCACCTGGGGCTAGGGTGTTGTATTTGGCAAATTACACTATAGAAATGGGAGAATACATCCAAATCTTCAGAGAGGACAAATCACACAGGCTACACTTCAGGTGTAAATGTGCAAGAAAGCACAAAAAAGGCAGTCTGAGGGTGGAGGTGTAGAATCACATAGGGTGTGTATCAGTCCAAAGGAAGAGGAGAGCACAAACAGCAGACTCTGCATGGGTGATGGTAGAAATCACACAGACATCAGCATCAATGTCTGTCAGCACAAGGAAGAGGACTTCCCTCATGGGCTGTAAAGAAGAAATCAGTATAGGGATAAAGCTGTGCTGATGCATGGAAGCTATCAAAGACAGTAGCATCCTGGAGACACAGACGTCACATCTTGCATGTATTACTGGGAGAGTTACATGAGAAAGCTCTGGATCTAGTAGCAGGTTACAAACTGTATACTTGAGGATCTAAAATAAATGAATGGATAACATTGCAGTTTTTAATGCAAGGTAACTACTAACAAAATACTAAAAAAAAGATATTTTTTTTAACATCAAAGGCGTCTTTATGTTTTATTAACTTCAACAGATCTTTGCTACGACAATGCTGACTCCATGTTAGGAAGAAATAACCCCATTCACTTGTTTCTTTCCCTATATTAGAAGCCTATGAGAAAGCTTCAGTAAATTATTTTGCGATGACCCTGTTTTCTCCATATGAGTTTAAAGCAGATCTATTATTATTGTTTAAATCAACTTTTTATGTTAAAGGGGTACTCCACTGGAAAACATTTTTTTTTTAATCAACTGGTGCCCGAAAGTTAAACAGATTTGAAAATGACTTCTATTTAAAAATCTTAATCCTTTCAGTACTTATCAGCTGCTGTTATGCTCCACAGGAAGTTATTTTCTTTTTGAGTTTCCTTTCTGCCTGACCACACTGCTCTCTGCTGACTCCTCTGTCCATTTTGGGAACTGTAGTTTTTCTTTGGGGTTTTGCTCCTACTCTGGACAGTTCCTAAAATGGACAGAGGTGTCAATTCAAAAAGGAAATTCAAAAAGAAAAGAACTTCCTGTGGATCATACAGCAGCTGACAAGTACTAGAAGGATTAAGATTTTTTTTTAATAGAAGTCATTTACAAATCTTTTTAACTTTCTGGCATCAGTTGATTTAAAAAAAGGTTTTCCAGTGGAGTACCCCTTCAAACATTTCTTTGTAAAATTCTGGGGATTTTTTCCATGTCACTATTTTTTTTAATGAAATAAATAAATAAATAACGAAATAAATAAATAGTTCTCACACTGCCAATGAGCACTCACAATAGGCTGAGACTTTTTGTTTTGTGTAAATAATTTTTAGCTGTTCTCTCTGTACAAGAATCTGCTAGAGGTAAATGTATTTCAAATATTATTTTAGGCAATTGGTAATTACATAATGAGCAGTTAGTATCAAGTCATTTCCATTAGCACAGTGATCTACTAATAATACTGGAGTTGCTGTTTATAAATTGCATGTTCATGGAAATTGTCTTGGTGCCTAAGGAGCTCAGTTTACATCTCAACTGTACCAGATACATTGTACGACATTGACTTGGGGTCTGTTTGGGTTCTCTTGTGATGTCCATCATTTGCACAGCAAGTGAAGTGTTGCATGGTAAAGGCACTAAAAAATACTACTACAGCTCATAACAATAATAATTATAATAATGATAATTCTGCACTTTTCTTGTGGTCAAATGTAGTGAAACAGTTTCAAAGAGTCCCTGACAACAATGTGAACAGAGCCTAAGAACTTTTGAAAATGCTAACTGTATTACTATTGACATCTAAAGTCAGTGGTGATAAACTTGGAATTACCCTCACCCCTACTGGGTTATTATTGGATTACTCCCAATTGTAAATGTAGCAGATCTCACGTTAACATTTATATTTGAGAATTTCTCATAATGAAATTTCCTTCATTATTAAGTATTTAGCATGTCTCTAAACTGAACTTCACTTGAAGACTTAGTAGTCCTAAATGATGCAAAGAGCAGCCAGAAAAAAAAATCTGATAACAATTCTGTCTGGATTTTCAGTTTAACCTACTGTATCGTGTGGGTTTGATCGTTTTTGTGTAGGCCATTGGGTTCCTTTGAAGAGCAGTATGTATAACATTACTAATGTTCACTCCACATCTTAATGCAAATGTATTCCTGTATACTTATTTCGGGTAATGGAAAAGGTGACTTTGCAGCTCTTTATGAAAGTATATGTAGAATCGTTTCTTTTTAACAGATTAATCATTACCAGCGTGCAGAAATAAAAGCAATATCTGAAAAGGCAAGGCAGTAATGAATAGGGTGGATCATAATGGGAACATGAGTGATTAATACAGGCAGACCATTATTTTTATTTTATTTGCAGATTTCAATGACCTTCTCAGTTCCAGCTCAATTGATGCCTAACTATAAGTATATTTTATTTTGATCAATGCTATGCAATAGAAACAGTTTTATAGTTCAGTGCTTTAGTATTAGTTATAAAATTGATGCTAGCCATAACAAAGCCATTTTAACACACTGTTGGCCCCAGACAGAAGTAAGTTCCACTCAGCATTTTGGCCCCTTCAGGCCTTACACATATAGAGCTCATAGTAATTGTAACATCAATGGTTGGGGTCCGTTTATGTGCAGTGTGCACCACTGCTTACCAGTACTGCGCCATGCATGTTGGTCCCCTGCCTAGGCTCTGGATGTCCCTCTCTCCTGCACGCATTGCATGCTGTGAC
Organism: Hyla sarda; assembly: GCF_029499605.1. Classification (NCBI taxonomy): domain Eukaryota; kingdom Metazoa; phylum Chordata; class Amphibia; order Anura; family Hylidae; genus Hyla; species Hyla sarda. The sequence goes on from NC_079192.1 coordinate 157,980,038, forward strand.
TGTTTCTGCCATGTTCCATAGGGGCTGCACGCATGCACAAGCCTCCTCTTGTAGAGCTAGATTCATGACCTCCTCCAATACCTGCCAGGCACCACCTATATTAGAGCATGTCTCCCTTTCTGTGGTGCATGAACAAAATTGTAGTATCTACAAGCAAAGGTGTCTGTACTTTTTCTGATCTGCATGCCTATGTCTTATTCTGACCCTGCTTTTGCCTGATCTCTTATACCTGCTTGATTCTTCATTGTATGACCCAAATTGTTCACCATGCCTAAACTCTCATCAAGTCTGCACCCCCTGGCTGCATCTAAACTTCTCAGCCATGCGGTTACACAGACTGCGCTGCTATAACATAATTTCAGCTATGTCTCTGCCGTGCTATGCTAATACCATCTCCAGCGTCAGCTAGCCCCTCTTGCCTGTATCCCTGGTTCTTGGCACCAGGGCGTTCTAGCCTGCTTAGCCAGCTGCTACCTAACCAGCACCACTTTTGAAACTTGATATCTCCCCTGCAACATAAGTCCAGCTTCCAGTTTGATGGGTTAAACCACTTAACCACTTAATGGGTGAAAACCAGGGGAATACTTAGATTCCACTCTCAAGTTTGGCACAAAGCCAAATCGGTAGGTAGCACAGCGGGTCCATACCTGTTGGGGCATTACAGTAGTGTTTCCCACTAAAGTGATATTGATCCTATAGGGTATATTGTAAAAATAATAACAACTTGTACTCACATGACTTCATTCTATTGATATGCTGAGCAGCCTATCCTCTAAATTATTGTCACTGACACAATGAAAGTGGCACAATGTAGTGGAAGGATGATGATGTCCTGCACAATTCTGCACTTGGCGATACTAAATATGTTTATTTAAAAAAAAAATTTGAGAAAAGGTAAAAGGGTTTTTTTTAAATTTTTATCAGGGGAGTGGTCTTTTTATATTTTTTAAGTTTCTTTTTTTTATTAACACTTTTTAGGTCTCCATAAAGGACTATTGTAAGCAATCAAATACTAATTTATGCTGTGCAATTGCATAGCATTGCTTATTGTGATCGGCACTCTGCTGTTAGAGTCTGCCTAAAGTGAGTACAGCAGACTACAGCTCAGGACATAAATATACATCCTGGTGTGTTGAGTACAACGTGCAACTTCCATTAAAGGCAGTGGGAGCTATGCAAATTGCGTAACTTCCTCTCTTCAGCTGCTTTCAGCCTTCCAACCACATACAGTGGAAACCAAATTTGAGAGATGGGAATACCCCTTTAATAAATCTACAGTTTTTCAATAATTTAGTGAATATCAATCCCCCACAGGGTTGTTCTGGCGATACATTTTTTTTTTCCATTGACTGGGGGCTGTCTAAAAGTAAAAATGAAAGCATACTCTCCTGCCTTGATCACCTACTGTGATCAGTCACTGGCTAAAGCAGGTCACAGCTGAGGACAGTGATCAACTCTGCATGCATTTCCTGCATGGTCAACAAGTCACAATAAGCAGCAGTGAGCAGAGGGGACCTGGTGCCATTAAACTTCAATAGTAGCTGAGGCTGCAAAAATACCACTACACAGGGTACTGAGCCAACTGCTTCCAGCACTGTTCTGTGTGTAGTGCGGGCGCAAACAGCTGACCAATGGGGTTGATGGGTATCAGTACTCTGTTGATGAGCTATTGATCACCTACACTGTAGGTAGGCCAATAATATTTCCCTGAAAAATCTATAAAAAAATGTATTTCAAGTATGCCATTTTAACTTCAAAATACATATCTATGTAGACTACTTTGTAATTCTGGATGTCCAAAAACAACAGTTTTCAATATTGCAGTTCTTGTATTCTACATTACTCTTAGCCTTTCCATTACCAACTTCTCTCCAGATTGAAGTAATTTGCACAGCTATTAAAAAATCTAAATTATTTTTGAAAACCAATATTAGTCTATTGGGAAATATGGCTATACCTAATATGCTTCCATATGTTCCAAGGAGAATACCACAAATAAAGCCAAACCACACTGGTATGTTTTTGGAACAATCCAGAACTCATAGATGGCTTATATCACATTTACTGGTACATCAATTCTAATTTTAAAAAAATTCTATAAAAATGTATTTTTATAATATAATTATTAACATTCAAGTATAACTTGATATTATCATTTCCAAATGAGTACTTAATAAGGAGATACATAGGGACACAGTATAATTCCCTAGACTTCTGTAGAGGTTGTATGTATACATAATAGAGTAATGTTTATAAGCCTATGTTATACGTAGACCCAAATGATCTTGTCTACAACATTCCTTTATGTTAAACATCCTTATCTACTAATTATTTGTAAATCGGACGAGTATGTTAACATATTAGAGTTTATATAATCCACCAAAGACAGCTGAATCAGTTCTAGATACTGTGCTGCCACTGGTTCTCTAATGCTGCCCATATTCCCAGTGGGTTTAATCATTTCATTGTGGTTGAATTAGAAGGAAGTGAATTTAAATGGTAGAAGAATAGCATCGATCATTTATATTTAACCTACAGAACAAATTACTTGGCAGTTTAAACTCCAAAGCAAAAGAGAACGCTCAGAAGAAAAAAAAACATTTCAGCTTTTAAAAATGATAAAACTCTATTGAAAAATTTAATAGAAAAAATAAATATTTGCCTGCTGACTAGATAAAACATTTTACTTGGCTAAATATCCGGTGATGATGGTCTTCAGTGTTTTTTGTTCAGTCATTTCCTTAAATTACTGTGTATTGTGGTCATGTTGGTGGCGATCAGTCTCAGGAAACCCATGTAATTATAGAACATATGTAGAAAACAATTCTTCAGACTCCCCACAAGCAATGTTTACTTGTAATTTATCATAGTAACATTACAGGATGGATGTGGCTTGATATATTTATGTTCAGCTAAATAATTGATTGTACAGCTTGTCATAGCCATTTTCGTTGTTTAAAGCACATGCATATGTAGCTTTCCTGTAGTTATAGAAATCATCAAACATCTTCAGCTTTTTGATATGGGCTCAGCAACCAAACTATGACTTTAACAATGGTCAGAAGCTGGATTCACATAATGTTTTTAAATCCGGTTGAAAAGGAAAATACTTTTTTTCTGATTAATCAGTTTACATCAGTTTTTAGCCTTGTTATAGGTTTAAGTTTAAAGAGTACCTGTCAGAGACAGACCGGGGGACAGGGAGAGTCAGCACTAAACTGACCCTAAAACCATCTCTCCCTGCCCACCCTAAACGGGGAATCGACAACTGGGCGTCGGTCCCTCTCTGAACTAAAGTGCCTAATAAAAACACACACTAATAAATAGTCAGTCACCAACCAGAAAACTAACAGGAAAATACAACTCTATAGTATTTAAGTTCAGGGGACACCATCAGTGGAACAGAGGACACTAAAGATCGTCGGACATGAACAGAGGACTCAGTGGTCATGAACAGAGGACTCTATAGATCTGTGGTCATGAACAGAAGTCACTATAGATAAGTAGACATGTACAAAACTCAAGAGAGCAGAATACATGAACTAATAACAAATAGAGTTCAAAACACCAGACAGGAAAACAGATAAGTCAACAGACTATAGGAACAGACAGGAATATAGTATAATCCTCCAGAATGTCCAATAGACTCCAAGTCCATGGACCAGAAACAGGGATCTATAGCTAAACAGGAATTATCGTAATCCCCCAGATACCTCCAGTAGAAACAGAAATGTCTTGATACTAGAACGCTATCTCCCAGAGTCCACCTTGGAGCACAGAGTTATCTTGTACGATAAAATTATAGAACACTGTTCACACTGAACACAAGACAGGAAACCGCAATCTCTCAGGAACATCCAGTAAACTCCAAGTCCCCAAGGACCAGAAACAGGGATGCCAGATAGGACACTGTTCACACTGAACAGGTACAAGTACAAAGGACAAAGATCAGATCAACCAAACAGAATATAAATTTCGGATGCTGTACACACTGGAACACAGAACCAGGATACCAAACAGGGATAACATACAGAGAATACTCAGGAATAGTGTGAACAGACACATAACAGAAATTATAATAAATCCTAAATCCGACTATAAAAACACAGCTTAAAATCTACTAAGAGCATGCCCAATAACATGGCTAAAACCAGAAAATACAAAGGTGCATGCTAAAGCATGGTAGATAAAAGCACAAACAAAGAGTGTTTCACCCAGCCTCCATTAGCCGCATGGCAGCAGCAGCAAGCTAGCAGCATGTCAGGATATAATGAGGATAATCACCAGCAACCAGAGACTAGCCTGGGCTGACATTAAATAGACACAACCTAGCAGCTATTGGCCAACAGAGGCCAAGGCTGAAACAACCAGGGAGTTTTAACTCTTCCCTAACCAGGGAAGATAAAACTGTTCACACACACCAAGACCAATAGGCTGTGTGTGAACACAGACCAATACAGACATGAAAATACCTGTCGTCAACAAAAACTTTTTATACAATGTAGATGTCACGATTCGGCTTACAGGTAGTGGATCCTCTGTGTCAGCGAGGGATTGGCGTGGACCGTGGTGGTGGACCGGTTCTAAGAGGCTACTGGTGTTCACCAGAGCCCGCCGCAAAGCGGGATGGTCTTGCTGCGGCAGTAGCAACCAGGTCGTATCCACTAGCAACGGCTCAACCTCGCTGACTGCTGAGAAGGCTTGGGACAGAAGGACTAGGCAGAGGCAAGGTCAGACGTAGCAGAAGGTCGGGGCAGGCGGCAAGGTTCGTAGTCAAGATGGATAGCAGGAGTTCAGGTAACACAGGCTTTGGACAACACTAAACGCTTTCACTGGCACAAGGCAACAAGATCCGGCCAGGGAGTGCAGGGGAAGTGATGTGATATAGCCAGGGAGCAGGTGGAAGCCAATTAAGCTAATTGGGCCAGGCACCAATCATTGGTGCACTGGCCCTTTAAGTCTCAGAGAGCCGGCGCGCGCGCGCCCTAGAGAGCGGAGCCGCGCGCGCCAGCACATGACAGCAGGGGACCGGGATGGGTAAGTGACTTGGGATGCGATTCGCGAGCGGGTGCGTCCCGCTGTGCGAATCGCATCCCCGACGGCCATGTCAGTGCAGTGCTCCTGGTCAGCGGGACCGACCGGGGCGCTGCGGGGAGAGAGACGCCGTGAGCGCTCCGGGGAGGAGCAGGGACCCGGAGCGCTCGGCGTAACAGTACCCCCCCTTAGGTCTCCCCCTTTTTTTGTCCGACAACTGCTTTACCTGGGACGAGGACACCGGGAGTGAATGGAGGGTTTCCTCAAAGGCAGGCAGTACAGCAGGAGTGGGAATGGGGAGGGAGGGCAGAGGGCGAAGCCTGGCACGGGGCAGTGTGTCACCAGGATGGGGGCCATGAGGAGGCACTGAGGCTTGCCTGACGGGACTGGGAGGGGGGGAGAGGCACTTCCTATGGCAAGCAGAGTCCCAGTTCTTGATCTCCCCGGTGGTCCAGTCAAGGGTGGGAGAATGAAGCCGGAGCCATGGCAGACCGAGGAGGACCTCAGAGGTACAGTTGGGAAGGACGAAGAACTCAATCACTTCGTGATGGGGTCCAATACACATCAAGAGGGGTTCTGTGCGGTAACGCACGGTGCAATCCAATCTGACTCCGTTGACCGCGGAAATGTAGAGTGGCTTGACAAGACGGGTCACCGGGATGCAGAATTTATTCACCAAAGACTCCAAAATGAAATTCCCAGAGGCACCAGAGTCCAAGCAGGCCACGGCTGAGAGGGAGGAGTTGGCTGAAGGAGAAATCCGCACGGGCACCGTGAGACGTGGAGAAGCAGACTGCGAACCAAGAGACGCCACACCCACGTGAGCTGGGTGCGTGCGTGCGTTTCCCAGACGTGGAGGACGAATAGGGCAATCCACCAAGAAATGCTCGGTACTGGCACAGTACAGACAAAGATTTTCTTCCCTACGGCGATTCCTCTCTTCCTGGGTCAGGCGAGACCGATCCACTTGCATGGCCTCCTCGGCGGGAGGCCCAGGCGTAGACTGCAAAGGATGCTGTGGGAGAGGTGCCCAGAGATCTAAGTCTTTTTCCTGGCGGAGCTCCTGATGTCTCTCAGAAAAACGCATGTCAATGCGGGTGGCCAAATGGATAAGTTCTTGCAGGTTGGCAGGAATCTCTCGTGCGGCCAGCACATCCTTGATGCTACTGGATAGGCCTTTTTTAAAGGTCGCGCAGAGAGCCTCGTTATTCCATGATAATTCGGAAGCAAGAGTACGGAATTGGATGGCGTACTCGCCAACAGAAGAATTACCCTGGACCAGGTTCAGCAGGGCAGTCTCAGCAGAAGAGGTTAGGGCAGGTTCCTCAAAGACACTTCGAATCTCCGTGAAGAAGGAGTGTACAGAGGCAGTGACAGGGTCATTGCGGTCCCAGAGCGGTGTGGCCCATGACAGAGCTTTCCCAGACAGAAGGCTGACTACGAAAGCCACCTTAGACCTTTCAGTAGGAAACTGGTCCGACATCATCTCCAAGTGCAGGGAACATTGTGAAAGAAAGCCACGGCAAAACTTAGAGTCCCCATCAAATTTATCCGGCAAGGATAATCGTAGGCCGGAAGCGGCCACTCGCTGCGGAGGAGGTGCAGGAGCTGGCGGAGGAGATTGTTGCTGGAGTTGTGGTAATAGCTGCTGTAGCATCACGGTCAGTTGAGACAGCTGGTGGCCTTGTTGCGCTATCTGTTGCAACTGCTGGGCGACCACCGTGGTGAGGTCGGCGACAACTGGCAGTGGGACTTCAGCGGGATCCCTGGCCGGATCTACTGTCACGATTCGGCTTACAGGTAGTGGATCCTCTGTGTCAGCGAGGGATTGGCGTGGACCGTGCTGGTGGACCGGTTCTAAGAGGCTACTGGTGTTCACCAGAGCCCGCCGCAAAGCGGGATGGTCTTGCTGCGGCAGTAGCAACCAGGTCGTATCCACTAGCAATGGCTCAACCTCGCTGACTGCTGAGAAGGCGTGGGACAGAAGGACTAGGCAGAGGCAAGGTCAGACGTAGCAGAAGGTCGGGGCAGGCGGCAAGGTTCGTAGTCAAGATGGATAGCAGGAGTTCAGGTAACACAGGCTTTGGACAACGCTAAACGCTTTCACTGGCACAAGGCAACAAGATCCGGCCAGGAAGTGCAGGGGAAGTGATGTGATATAGCCAGGGAGCAGGTGGAAGCCAATTAAGCTAATTGGGCCAGGCACCAATCATTGGTGCACTGGCCCTTTAAGTCTCAGAGAGCCGGCGCGCGCGCGCCCTAGAGAGTGGAGCCGCGCGTGCCAGCACATGACAGCAGGGGACCGGGACGGGTAAGTGACTTGGGATGCGATTCGCGAGCGGGTGCGTCCCGCTGTGCGAATCGCATCCCCGACGGCCATGTCAGTGGAGCGCTCCTGGTCAGCGGGACCGACCGGGGCGCTGCGGGGAGAGAGACGCCGTGAGCGCTCCGGGGAGGAGCAGGGACCCGGAGCGCTCGGCGTAACAGTAGATAATACCATTCTGTGTATATTTGTAATATACAGTACATTGGTTAAAAATTGTGCATATTTTTGGGTGAAAAAATGCTGTCCCTGCAGCTATTGCATGAATGTCTCTATGAGGAGTCCAAGTACAGGAAGTGAGGGCAGAACATGCAGGGCTCTGTGCAGGCTCCTGGCTTGTCAATTGTCCTCATGTGTGAGCTGGGAATGTGTCAAAGAGCCTCAGTGAACACTGTCCTGCTTTTCCTTAGTGCAAAGAGCCCTGCTTGTCCACCCTCACTTCCTGTATTTGGACTTCTCATAGAGACACACATGCAATAGCTGTAGGGATAAAATATACACATTTTTTAACCATTGTAAATATTACAAATATACAAATAATGGTATTTTCTACTGTACATTAAATAATAAAGGTTTTTGTTTACGACATGTACACATAATTGCAAGTTTTAATAAGAAAAAAAAAAAACATATGCCAAACAGAATAGTTCAATGGGATGCAACATAATGCCGTAGATTTGTACAAAAAAAATACCTGGATCCTTCAGTTTTTTTTGACAGGGCAGAAAAATACGACAGTGTGCACTTGTTTGCCTTATTAAATGAATGGATCCTGACTGAAACTTGACAGACGGACACAAACTGTCACTCTTGACCATGACAGAACATCAATGGAAAACCTATAGATCAATTAAGGAATACTCTTGAAAATAAATAAATATATAAATAAATAAAGCAGATGTTTCAACAAGATTCAAAAACATGATGTGAACATGTAGAGTGTTCCCAACATAGCCCGCAGTCTAAGCCACGTCTTCTTGTTTACCAGCTACAGTCCCTTCTGTAACAACCACTCTGTTCAGTCATCACAACACTTCTCCACACACCTCTCTCCTACTGGAAGAAGGAAGTTAACTGCACAGTCTGTGGTACACCCTTCTGGGACAGACTCATTATACCAATGAGACTGTCATACTTGATTTAAGACACATGGAAGACATATTCTAGAAGTAGGAAGCTCCTTACTGGCTAGGCCTACCTCTCAGTTTGACAAATAAAAGAAATCAGAACATTTAAAGGGTACCCTACCCCTAGACATCTTATTTCCTATCCAAAAGATAGGGATTAGGTGTCTGATCGGGGGTATATCTGTATATCTGCTTACTATTCACGATTGAAATTGCTTTAGAGGAAACCTGTCACATTAGAAATGCAATCTAATCTGCAGATATTATGTTATAGGATAGGAGGAACTGACCAGATTAATATAGTATTAGTATTGTGAGAAAAGTTCCAGAAGAGCTTGTCATTTATTCATAAAAGTCCTGTGGGTGGCCCCACTCAGTGATTGACACAGAGCTGTCAATCTTTGAGAAGGACCACCTATTGGCTACTTAGCCCACGAATTAGCCAAGGTTTACATGGATTAATGAAATTTTCCCATAAAATTAGGTTCCTTTTTAAATATTGCTACATAAATCATTTAAGATTTTTTTTTGGTTTTGTTTTTTTAACCCCTTAAGGACGCAGGACGTAAATGTACGTCCTGGTGAGGTGGTACTTAACGCACCAGGACGTACATTTACGTCCTAAGCATAACCGCGGGCATCGGAGCGATGCCCGTGTCATGCGCGGCTGATCCCGGCTGCTGATCGCAGCCAGGGACCCGCCGGCAATGGCCGACGCCCGGGATCTCGCGGGCGTCCTCCATTAACCCCTCAGGTGCCGGGATCAATACAGATCCCGGCATCTGCGGCAGTTCGCGATTAAAATGAACGATCGGATCGCCCGCAGCGCTGCTGCGGGGATCCGATCATTCATAACGCCGCACGGAGGTCCCCTCACCTTCCTCCGTGCGGCTCCCGGCGTCTCCTGCTCTGGTCTGTGATCGAGCAGACCAGAGCAGGAGATGACCGATAATACTGATCTGTTCTATGTCCTATACATAGAACAGATCAGTATTAGCAATCATGGTATTGCTATGAATAGTCCCCTATGGGGACTATTCAAGTGTAAAAAAAAAATTAAAAAAATGTAAAAGTAAAAGTAAAAAAAAAGTGAAAAATCCCCTCCCCCAATAAAAAAGTAAAACGTCCGTTTTTTCCTATTTTACCCCCAAAAAGCGTAAAAAACATTTTTTATAGACATATTTGGTATCGCCGCGTGCGTAAATGTCCGAACTATTAAAATAAAATGTTAATGATCCCGTACGGTGAACGGCGTGAACGAAAAAAAATTAAAAAAGTCCCAAATTCCTACTTTTTTAATACATTTTATTAAAAAAAAAATTATAAAAAATGTATTAAAAGTTTTTTATATACAAATGTGGTATCAAAAAAAAGTACAGATCATGGCGCAAAAAATGAGCCCCCATCCCGCCGCTTATACAGAAAAATAAAAAAGTTATAGGTCATCAAAATAAAGGGATTATAAACGTACTAATTTGGTTAAAAAGTTTGTGATTTTTTTTAAGCGCAACAATAATATAAAAGTATATAATAATGGGTATCATTTTAATCGTATTGACCCTCAGAATAAAGAACACATGTCATTTTTACCAGAAATTGTACGGCGTGAAAACAAAACCTTCCAAAATTTGAAAAATTGCGTTTTTCGTTTTAATTTCCCCACAAAAATAGTGTTTTTTGGTTGCGCCATACATTTTATGATATAATGAGTGATGTCATTACAAAGGACAACTGGTCGCGCAAAAAACAAGCCCTCATACTAGTCTGTGGATGAAAATATAAAAGAGTTATGATTTTTAGAAGGCGAGGAGGAAAAAATGAAAACGTAAAAATTTAATTGTCTGAGTCCTTAAGGCCAAAATGGGCTGAGTCCTTAAGGGGTTAAAGGAGAACTTTCTATATCAAAAAAGGCTCCAAAGCCACCACACTACCTGTAAATGTTCCCTGTAAATGATCCTTCCTGATATGCATAGCTCTTGTGGCCCCTGTTGTCTTCTCTGGCTGCTTGATATTTTTTTACCAAAGGTTGATGAAAGGGAACGGATGGGCTGTGGGTTTAGTTCCCCAGAGTACCCCATTAATTGCTTGTACATAATACCTTTTGGACCTCAACTACTGAAGGACCTAATGGCATAAATAACTTACCTTCTATCATTCTCTGAGACTGAAACAGGAATATTGGCTTAAAACTCCCTATTAGGTTTGTTAATTAGCTAGTACTGATCCTGCTCGTACGGAAGATGCATTAGTTAGATTTCCAACAGGTATTGCTAAATCTAAGCAAGTCAATTTTCATACAAGTAAATAAGTGCAAAGGGTTTTCACCTTGAATTTAAAGGGGTACTCCAGGGAAGTTAAGAAAAATTAAAATGCCCCAAAGCCACCACAATACCTGTTCATTGTCCCCTGTAGTTATTCATGTGGTTTTGGCAGCTCCTGTGGCAATTGTTGTCTCCTAAATACTTTTTTTTCCTTACCTGCAGTGCAAACTACAACTCCCAGAATTCAGTGGAGTTCTGTGTATTGGCTGCCAGCCAACTGCTTTCACTATCTGTGTGCAGGCTTAGGGTGGGTTCACACTACGTTTTGTCCCATACGGGAGCGCATACGGCAGGGGGGAGCTAAAAGCTCGCGCTCCCGTATGTCACCGTATGCGCTCCCGTATGTCATTCATTTCAATGAGCCGACCGGAGTGAAACGTTCGGTCCGGTCGGCTCATTTTTGGGCCGTATGCGCTTTTACAACCGGACCTAAAACCATGGTTGACCACAGTTTTAGGTCCGGTTGTAAAAGCGCATACGGCGCAAAAATGAGCCGACCGGACCGAACGTTTCACTCCGGTCGGCTCATTGAAATGAATGACATACGGGAGCGCATACGGTGACATACAGGAGCGCGAGCTTTTAGCTCCCCCCTGCCGTATGCGCTCCCGTATGGGACAAAACGTAGTGTGAACCCAGCCTTACACTGCAGATAACACACACACACACACACACACACACTGGGGGAGATTTATCAAACTGTGTGAGAGAAAAAGTGGAGGGATTTTCCCACAGCAACCAGCTAACAAGCTGAGGTAAAGTGAAAGCCGAGCTGTGATTGGCTGCATATGGGGAAATCTCTCCACATTTTCTCTCACACAGTCTGATAAATCTGGGCCACTGTACATATCTTTTCTTTTAAACAATGCCTCCTGCTATGAGTTTTTCTGTGGTCCGAATGGCAGCATATTCAAAAGAAAAACAGCAGCTATGTGCTCAGTTGTGACTAGGAATCTTTCCTTTCACAAGCTCCTCACACAAGTAGGGGAGGGGTGGCTGTACAGCCAGAGCTCTAGCCCAATCAGAAATCAGACATAGATCAGGTGGTGTTGTCTTGATGGGAGGGGCTGCTCTCACTGAGGAGACAACGTGGATCTAAAAAATGATTTTTTCTCACACTTCCTGCATGTAAGTGACAGCTGAAAGAGGAAAACTATTTTATATAGCTAATGAATGATATTTAGACAAATACATAGGTTAGTGAGAGGGAAAGAATGGGCTATGGATTTAATTCCCTGGAGTACCTTTTTAATCACTATTCCTGTTAGAGAGTGCTAACTGCTTGGGTTTAGACCAGCAATGCAGGCATTTAGGAAATTGGTAAGTACATGCTTTACTCCAGGCTTTACTGTATGAAGTCATCAGCACAGTAAGTTACATAAGCAATATTAGGCTGAGTTCACATGCTGTGAAATGGAAACAAAAAGGGCAGTAAAATAGGTATATAAAGCGTAAGTTTTAAAGGAAAACTGTCAGATATTTTCTCCCGCACTATCCACACTACTGGTGGATAGTGCCGGAGACGCTGATTAAAACGAGCCCTACCTTGCCCGGATCCGCCCGGCGATTCGCCCGCAATTGTAGTTTTAATCTATGTGTACATCTTGCTGTAACTGGCACGGGCGGGGCTTCTGCAGGTTACCTGGCACTGACATCAGCGTCGCTTATGAATATTCATTCCCCCTCCCTCCAGTTCTCCCTCTCTTCGCAACTCCTAACTGAAGGGAGGGAGAATGAATATTCATAAGCGGCGCTGACATCAGTGCCAGGTAACCTGCAGAAGCCCCGCCCATGCCAGTTACAGCAAGATATACACATAGATTGAAATTACAATTGCGGGCGAACGGCCAGGTGGATCCGGGTAAGGTAGGGCTTGTTTTAATCAGCGTCTCCCGCACTATCCACCAGTAGGGTGGATAGTGCGGGAGAAAATATCTGACAGTTTTCCTTTAATGTCAATGGAAATATCTTTGGTCATATTGCAGTCAGCACCGAACCCTGATATTAGGTTTGCATACTGTTTTTACAGAGCTGGATCAATATACACTACATGGTGGATCAGTAATTACATTGTCTCTAATGAATGTGATTTTGCTCAGTGATTTAGAAAAATTGTTCTAGTACCTACCAAACATGTTTGAGAAGATCAATCTCTACATTGTATGCCAATCAAAGACAACCACAAAGTATTTGTAAAGCATTTTTATCTTCATAGACCCAATAGATTAATGGAATCTTCCTTTTAATTGATTTTATTGTCTTGGTTTGAAATATATGATTGATGTTGTGTTGCGATTGTTTGTTTCAGTTCCTCTTATCATTGACATGCATTACTTGTCAGCAGCCCGTTCCCTTTCTACACGTAGAGATGCTCATGCGAAGACCTAGTAAACTCTCCCAACTTTTGACATGTTTTGTAGACATACAAGCATTCTCAGAGCTGTAACTTATTTTGCATAGACAAAGCTTGTTTTTTGAGAGATTATTTGTACTTTGGGTTTCTTTTTACCTCTTAGGGATGCAGGGCGTATGCATATGCCCTGCATCCCCGATCCTTAAGGACACAGGGCGTACCTGTACGCCCTGATCCAGTATAACAGGTTTAAATAGTTCTCACCGGCTGAGAAAAGGTTAAACCCTGTGGGTCCCGGTTGCTATGGGCAGCCAGGACCCAGGTCTAATTCCGAGCACGGCCAATTGGGCCGATGCCCAGCATTAACCCTTTAGATGCCGCAATCAAAGTTGATTGTGGCGTCTAAAGCGGAGCTGATCGGGACTATAGAGACAAAATCGCAATGTCCCGATCAGCTTACCAGACGACGGGAGGGTCCTCACCTGCCTCTCCGTTGTCCAATCGGCAATCTATTGCTCCATGCCTGCGCTGCAGGCTAGAGCAGCAGAGCAACTGTTACACTGATCAATGCTGTGCAATGGCATAGCATTGATCAGTGTAAGCAATCAGAAGATTGCATGTTGTAAGTTCTGCCACGTGGGTAAATGTTCGAACTATTAAAATATAATGTTAGCTAAACCGCACGGTTGATGGCGTATACGTAAAAAAATACCAAAGTCCAAAATTGTGCATTTTTGGTCAAAAAAGCGATCAAAAAGTCCTACCAAAAGAACAATGGTACCAATAAAAACTACAAACAACAGCGCAAAAAATTAGCCCTCATACCACTCCGTACACAGAAAAATTAAAAAGTTACAGGGGTCAGAAGATGCCAATTTTAAACATACTAATTTTGGTGCATTTAAGTATTAAAATTAAATAAAACCTATATAAATTGGGTATGCTTGTAACCGTATGGACCTACATATGGACCAAATATTGTACTGCGTAGAAACAGGAGCCCCCAAAATTTACAAAATGGCATTTCTTTTTTCGTTTTACCTCACAAATACATTTTTGGGGGTTTTGCCACAGGTTATATTATAAAATAAATAATGTCATTACAAAGTACAATTGGTGACACAAAAAACAAGCCCTTATATGGGTCTTTAGGTGCAAAATTGAAAGTGTTATGATTTTTAGAAGGGAAGGAGGAAAAAACGAAAATGCAAAAACAAAAATCAAAGAGTCAAAGAGTCCTTAAGGGGAAAATAGGCTGAGTCCATAAGGGGTTAACTTTTTGTTATGTTACTTTAAGTAAAATGAAATTGTGTTGCCCCATTCTAAGATCTAGTATCTTTTTTAAATTTTTTGCAAAAAATCTTGTACTTTTTATTGGTATCATTTGAAGTAAATGCTACTTTTTGATTGCTCTCTTTTCTATTCCTTACCCAGGTGGATAAACAAAATACTAGCATTAACCCTGCTGAATAAATAATAATATTCTTTTATGGTCTATTCATACATACAGTATTTTGCGCAGATTTGATGCGCAGGATTTTCTGCTGCAGATTTCAATGTAAACTAAATGAATGAACACTGCTTCTAATCCTGCGCATCAAATCTGAGCATCAAATCTGTGCAGAACACTGTACGTGTGAATAGACCCTTATAGTTTGGATTGCCATGGTATGGCAATACCAAATATGTGTAGAAGACCTATACAGGGTTGCTAGGCTGCTTCTGTAAAAAGCCCTTAGCCTGACCTAAGCCCCCCCCCCCCCCCCCCAGTGTAAAAACGTATACTGGTGGTAACTAAGGCATCAAAGAACTCATGCATGGAAATTTTTGGACATAGTATGGTTGGTTGCCCAGGCAATCTGACTGCCTACCGTGGACTGTGACTTTCCATGCCCAATCTGAAGAACTGATGGGAGCTCAACCTTACAGGTGTACTTTAATATGAATGGGGTTGTGTTCTTTGAAGTAGCTTCACAGCACAGGGGCCCCTGTCTTTTGATTTCCTGCTAAAAAGAGATCTTCCTGATGTTGGGAACATAACGGTTATTCTTCTGAGAACTGCTGCACATCTAAGATTAGAACAATTTAGCGTGAATGTAGTCATGTTTTGTAGGCTTCCTTTACTTTCTGACATAACAAAATATATATAGCACAGACAGAGCCCGAGGCAGCTCTCGTACTGTAATAAAGGCATCTTAAGAAAAGCAATAGCTTTGAGGTTTCCGTGCACATAACCAAAATCTGAAGCTTTGTGAAAAATACTGAAGCTCATGTGAAGGCCAAAGGGCTGTGATTTGGGAAGTGCAAAGGCAGCATTTCTCTGACAGGCTGCCTGGAGGAACCTTCTGGGACTCATACTATTCTCAAGGCGATCGTGACTGGGACCAGAGTTCAAGGTATGCATCTAGCAAAAATGTGTTAATATGCTGCAGTTCATTCAGCACTTAGAATTTCTTAAATGTAAACTGGTAAATAATAAATGACAAGAAATGCTAGGATGTAATTCTAACGGTTGAACAGGTGTAATTGGACAAGCATAAAAATGTTCTCTTTATAGGCCGAGCTGAAACACTTACCTTTATTAGCTGTTGGAGGGTACGGCTTCCTTGAGGATAACCAACTGGGGTAGAAAACCTTATAGGGAATGCCGCTTGGGAAAAATATACAAATAAATTATCCTCCTCTCTAGTACCACATATAGGTGACTACCCTGTAAGTCAGTGTCCAATCCTTTAACCCCTTAAGGACCAAGCCCATTTTGGCCTCAAGGATCAGGCCAATTTTATTTTTGCATTTTCGTTTTTTCCTCCTCTCCTTCTTAAATCCATAACTCTTTTATATTTCCATCCAAAGATCCATATGGGGGGCTTGTGTTTTGCATGGCCAATTGTACTTTGTAAATACATCACTCATTTTACCATAAAATGTATGACAAACCCAAAAATTTTTATTTTTGTGAGGAAATTTTAACAAAAAACTGTTTTGTTGTGCACTTTACGGTAAAAATTACATATTTTCTTCTGTGAGTCAATGCAATGGTTACATGCTTTTCTATTATTGTACTACTTTTAAGAAATCTTGAACTTTTTTTTTTTTTTTACACAATAAGTATATTTAAAACCGTCCTATTTTGACCATTTTCCCCATTTTTCCGTACACGGGGCTGTATTACGGCTCATTTTTGCGCCATGACCTCTAGTTTTTTTAGTACCACTTTTGCATATATGTCACTTTTTAATCGCTTTTATAAATGTTTTTGGGGCTGTGATGTGACCAAAAAGCAACAATTTTAGACTTTAAACTTTTTTTACGTTTAAACCATTCACCGTACGGGATCATTAACATTATATTTTGGTAGTTTAGACATCTACTCATGCAGTGATGCCAAATATAATTTTTTTTTATGCTTTTTGAGGGTAAAATGGGAGAGAAGCTTTTTCACTTTTTTAAAACATTTTTTTTTCTTTTTACCTTTTTTTACACTTTTTATCTCCCCATAGAGGACTATTTAGAGCAATCACCATAGCACTGATCAGTATTATCGGCGATATTCTCTGCCTGCTTGATGCCTGATCAGAGAAGAAGACTTCGGGAGAGCGGTGGAGGCAGGTGAGGGGACATCCATCTGCCATTTTGGATAATCGGATCCCTGCGGCATTGCTATGGCGATTACTGATGTACGCCATTACCAGCGGGTCCCTGGCTGCTGATAGCAGTCAGAAGCTGCCGTGCATGATGCGAGCACTGGTCTGGTGCTCCCGCCATGTACAAGACATAAATGTACGTCATGGTGCGATAAGTCCCATTGCATCAGGACGTACATTTACATCCATTGTCCTTAAGTGGTTAAAACTATTTGAAACATGTTTCAAGGTTGACTTGCAGGTTAGCTACCTATAGGTGGCTCCAGAGAGATAAATCCTTTCCTGGCCTTGACCGATCTGCACAGTCAGATCCCCTCATACAGTGGGACATTGCACCTAATGGCCCTCATTTACTATTGCAAACCCGACATGTTTTGTCGGGTTGTTCGCCAGATTCTGTCGCATTTTGCCAGACATTCTGTCTGTGCCAGATTTTGCGCCAGAATTGAAAATACCCAGACTAACTCTCCATTTTGCTAAGAAAACCCGAAAAAGGGGCATGGTCGCCTGGGGAATGGGGGTGTGGTCTCCTAAAAGGGATGTGTTCCTGACATTTTCACAAAAAAACTACATATTTGCTAAGGTTTCCACAGAAAATGTGGTGGATTTGATCTGAGGAAAACCAGACAGATCAGAGCATGTGTAAAAAAAAGCAAAATGTAGGGAAAGTGGAAAATGTAGGGAAACCTTAGTAAATACAGTGGAAAATAAATTGTAGGGAAATAAAACCCACAAAGAAACCTACACTCCACTCTTAGCAAATGAGGGCCAATATGTCCTATAGAAACAATACTTTGAGGTATGTTAAAATTGATTATAATTTCAGGTTTAAAATTAAACAAGAGGTTCCAATATAATACTAACACATATTTAATAGATCAGCTGCTTGTGCTGTTTTTAATTATACATTCATTAAAATCCCTTAACATACTGCATATGGAAAATGTCAATCTCATAAAATAATTCTATAAATAAATGTAGTAGGATAGTAATTTTTATGAAAACACAGTTGTGTCAACATTGCATTGCATACACATTATAGTGTCCCTAAAGAATGTCTACATATTATTGCACACACAGTGAACTTCTTACATTTGCTCCCATCATTTATAAGGCCAGCTATACTTCTCACATACCTTTATTCATTTATTTTCTCACAAACTTCACATATATTTATTTTATCATATTATTATTTTTTTCTTTTAGACACAGACTATTGCATTGGTATAAGAAAACTCATATGATTTCCTAATGTGCCATAAGTGCCACTCTCTGTTTCTGCATTATATTTTAACCTTCTGTAGTGAAAAATGGGTGGCACTCCTCTTACCACAACATAGTGTCCCCCATAGAAAAAAAATCTATGAGGATGCACTCAAGCTTCTGATTAAGAGATTAAGCTAAAACATTGCATATGGGTGGTTAACCCCTAAATGACCCAGGGTTTTTCCGTTTTTTGCACTTTCGTTTTTACTTCCTTACCTCTCAATAACTCTTTCAATTTTGCCCCTAAAAATCCATATGATGGCTTCTTTTTTGCGACACCAATTCTACTTTGTAATGACATCAGTCACGGGTCATGGCCGGGCCAGACCCGCTATGACGTGGGATGCGGGTCCCCGCATTATAGAAAGGGAGAGGACTCAGGATGTACTGGTACGTCCTTGGTTATTAAGGGGTTAAATGATCAGTATCTTCTTTATACTGTATCATTTAGAGATGGTGAAGGCCAGAGATAAAGAGAATGGTTTGTTACTAATACTGAATGCAGATCATGGTGCTAGTAATTCAATCTACCAATGTTTCTTTAAATTCAGTTATGAAAGCAAATCAATCAATGTAATGTGGGCATTTAATCTCAGAAAAAAAATTGATAATATAATAATAATATTTATTTATATAGCACCAACAGATTCTGCAGCACTATAGAATTTTGGGGATACAATAAAGTATCAGACCATACAATATTACACACTAAATATTCAGTAAGGGCCCTGCTCGTGAGAGCTTACAGACTATAAGGGATGGGGTTAAGACAAGAGGTAGATTCTAGCTATATCTAAAGATCGTGGGGGGCCACAGAAGAGAGACTCCTGACTGATGAAACTTTTGACATCATATGTCTGCTTGGCGTTTAAAAAGTTATTTTTTAATTATAGTAACATTTTATGGACTACATCTGAACTAGATATTCATAGACCAGTCAGTTTGTAGTGTATAGCCGGTGAGATAAGTAAAGAGCAACAAAAGAATCAAATAAATGCTCTCCCTTTCATTGACATTATAAGAAATTGATGTTTTCCAACTAACCTAAATGGTACCTATCATTTGAAAAACATTGTTTTAATGTTATATATAACCTCATATAAGGAAGCTTTAATATACTTCATAAAAAAATATAGGACCTGATAAAGAGCCTTGAAAGTGCCACACTAGGGGTCTTCATTCTGTCCTGCCCGCATTTCGGTACCAAGGATTGTCTCAAGCTTCAGAGAGACAAAAATCTCGAAATGTGAACAAAACCATTCTAAGCACAGTACTTCGCTCTCTGTCAATCAAGCAGATGAAAGCGAGCATTTTATGTGGCGGGCTGCACACACCTTCTCCTTCTGCGTCTTTATCTCCCCAGCTTTTGAGAGTAAGCGCAGCATAGATAAGTGAAGGTGGAAGTATTTCTCGGCAGGGCTTCGGATGACTTCCCACCTGCCGGGGAATGCCCCTTCCCTCTATGCGGAGCTCACTGACAGTGAGCAGAAAACAGCAACAACAAAAAAAGAGATAAGAACTGCTAGCATAAAAATAAAGGCAAGGGGGTGATAAGTGTAAAGAGGAGAGACAATCAAGAATAATATAATATTTTACAACCTCATTTCAGGTAGTCTTGAAGCTGTTTATTTAATTAAGAACTAATGTTCAGATATTGAGAATAGAACATTACACTGGACATGGATAGTGATAATGCTTCTGACTTGGCTCCGGTTACAACTTTACTAAATAAGGTGCCAATTACCAAACTAAGGACATAAAGAATGCATAAATTGCCATCATCCATCAATACATAAAACTTCCAGAGTACAGATAGTGATGCTTACTAGGCATTACCATAGACAAAGTGGTTGTCCTTTAATTCCCACAATGGGCTAAAGAGCATGGTTAGCCATTATGGAACTTTCGTGTATTTTGCCTACTGAAGCAATTCACTTCAGTGACCAGATGTTTTATTATGTTAAAAGAAATTAAAAAAAACTGTTCAGAGCCTGCAGTGTGTGTTCAGGACAGGAGAGTGTATAATATGAATGTCAAAGATGTGGTAAATCCTAACAAAGGATAGAACTTCTAAACATTATTGCTGCTGGCAGTATGTTTGTGTAGGGGGGAGGGGGGGGGGGGAGGGGGGTACTGGGGCAGCCTAACCAAATTCATGGTATTTAACAATTAAAGTGATACTGCGATGGGAAAATACAGATTTGTAGATTACTTATATTTAACAATCAATCCTTCCAGTACTTATCTGCTTCTGTATGCTCCAGAGGAAGTTGTGTAGTTCTTTCTAGTCTGACCACAGTGCTCTATGCTGACATATCTGTCCGTATCAGGAACTGTCTAGGGCAGGAGGGGTTTGCTATAGGGATTTGCTCCTGTTCTGGAAAGTTCCTGACACAGACAGAGGAGTCAGTAGAGAGAACGGTGGTCAGACTGGAAAGAACTACACAACTTTCTCTGGAACATACAGCAGCTGATAAGTATTGGAAGGATTAAAATTGTTAAATAGAAGTAATTTACAAATCTATATATTTTTCTGACACCAGTTGATTTGAAAACATTTGTTTTCCAGTTGTTTTCCCACCAGAATACCCCTTTGCCATTGTGGTTCCATTTTGAATTGGCATTCCTTTTTAAAAGGGGTTCTTTTTTTATGAATAGTCACACAGTCATCTTTCAGCTCTGCAGTCTTGTTCTTTTATATAGTTATATAACTCCTCTAATACAGGAGTACACTGTCCCATAAAGGTAAATTGAAATATAACCATATGTGCCAACCACTAAATAGGTCATAAAGTAACACCTATTGCCTGTCTGTAAAGTATGTCAGGTCGAATGGGTAATTTTCACTGTTTGTAAACCTCTGTTAGAATAAGATTATTAGCTCAGTGCAGTTTGTCTTGTTTGAGAAGTATGTCTGATGCTCAAGTGCTTAACCAAACTTAATTTTATTTAACTATTTTTATATTGTGAGTTTTGATTACAAGATTTAAGACATATTTAATTGCTTTGCAAATTCGGAACAAGAAATGTAATAAGGAAAGGCATGCCATCTAATATTTCAGGATTAACAGCGCATAATACTTGTATTAAGAGCTAGTCTGTGTCTTATGTGTAATTGAAGCAGAAGGGATAACTGCTCATATATAAATCACAGATTAATGTTTTATATTCTGTTCTTGTTATATCTTTATGTCTCTCCAAATTAAATGACACGGGCTGCTATGAATATGTATTAATTATAGAGATATTCACTTTACAATGTATGACTATTTTCGGTTCCCAAGTAGTGAGTGTGCGACAATAAACTTGAGAATCTCATTATTAGTGAATTAACACTTAAAGTCATCTTCCTTTTTACATTAATTGTGTGTTAAGTGGATGATTAAGTAAATAAAATGTAATTGGAACCATCTAAATTGTCAGGTATTCACTCTGTGTTCCAACAAAGAAATGATTTCACTTTGAAGAAATTATGTCTTTTCTAGAGACGAGCAAACTCATTTAAATTAATTAGCATGGCTTTAATTTTTCCCCTTTAAAGGATAATTCCTCTTAAAATCTAGGTTTTTATTTTACCAGAAATATAGGTGTTTGGTTTGAGTATTCAATTGTTTTTATGCTTAATACATTGGAGATGCTGTAGGGTTGAGCTTACGCCAAGATCGGTTGAGGTTTTGTGGGTTTTTTAGTGGCCTTTTTTGATAAGCATTTTTTTTCTTAAAAAACACAATGGAGAGATGTATGACTTGTATGAGTTGTTTTGTATGTCCTTTTCCAAGTTTCTTTTGTTGCAAGTCTTTTTGGCGGACATGCACATCATTTTTCATATAGTCTCACAGTGTGTGATAAATAATGCATAAGTCTACAAAAACAAAAAAAAATTACTCACAGCACCATTTTTTCCATCACTGCGTTGTCATTTTGCATAATGAATGACCATTGTATGTAAAGTGGCCAAAAACACAAGCTTTCAAAAATTCTTTATATTGTAAGGAAAAAAAAATATGGAAAAAACATGCAAAACCAACATTGCTAAATAAAAAATAGCCAAGAAAAATTACTAACAAGTAAAAAAAAGGTTAATAAATCTCCCCAATGTAAGGTGCACAATAAAATTGGCTGCATCTAGCAAAAAAATATCTGTAAAATTATGTTTTTATGGTAAACAAAAAATCAGGTAAAAATTTGCAGGTTTTCTTGCAACATGTATCATTGTCAATAAAAATAAAACTGTTAGCTTACAAAATGTCTGTTAAAATAATAAGCATGTTCTATAAAAATTTGGCAGTAAAACAGTAAAAGAAAAACGATTTTTTTAACCCCTTAAGGACCAAGCCCATTTTGGCCTTAAGGACCAGACCAATTTTATTCTTTCATTTTCGTTTATTCCGCCTACTAAAAATCATAAATCTTTTATATTTTCATCTACAGATAAGTATGAGGGCTTGTCTTTTGCGCGACCAGTTGTCCTTTGTAATGACATCAATTTTACCTCAAAATGTATGGTGCAGCAAAAAAAATTACTATTTGTGTGGCGAAATTTAAAAGAAAACAGGAATTTAGCAAATTTTGGAGGGTTTCGTTTTCACGCTGTACAATTTACAGTTAAAATGACATGTTTTCTTTATTCTGTGGGTCAATACAATTAAAATGATACCCGTGATTACATACTTTTCTACTATTGTACGGCTTAAAAAACAATCTCAAACTTTTTAACCAATTTAGTACGTTTAAAATCCCTCTATTTTGATGACCTATAACTTTTTTATTTTTTCGTATAAGCGGCGGGATGAGGGCTCATTTTTTGCACCGTGATCTGTACTTTTTATTGATACCACATCTGCATATATAAAACTTTTAATAAATTTTTTATTAGAGGTGCCAGAAGAGAGCACTGTGGTCAGACTGAAAAGCACTGTAGAAAGAATTACAACTTCCTGTGGAGCATACAGCAGCTGATAAGTACTGGAAAGATTAAGATTTTTAAATAGAAGTAATTTACAAATCTGTTTAACTTTCTGACACTAATTTATTTTAAAAATAAAATGTTTTCCACTGGAGTACCCCTTTAAGTTCTGATCTCTAGTATTTTTCACATTGTGATTTGATTCCAGGTACTGACTGATGCTAGCAATAAATTGTAGCTTTGTTAGTATTACATAGCGTACAATAAAGCAGGCATGACTTACATTTTAAAACTTGTTTAAATCCTTTTTCCACTAGGGATTTGTGTTCGAATTGTGTCTTTATGATGCTATTTAGTCTTTATACTAAGCCCTCAACCTATGCTGCATGCTGAGTCCAGTCGCTGTATAGCTATGGCTGCCCTCTCTATTATTTATATCCACATTCTACATTACATCTTCTCTCAGCTTCCACTCAAGCTATGCCAAGTCCAACATGATACATCCAGTGACTTTAGTAGCCAATGACAAATGTGTCACTAAGCCTGGGTTGATTATTGTACATATTGCTGAGCATTGCTGGTGAATGAAGCCATGGAAAATGGAAATCGTAATGCATCGACTCTTGAATAGTTAGCAGCACTTTTTAAAAGGGTAAGAGTTCATATAATTCCTGTTAAAACAGAGAGAAAACGGTCTGTCTTTTCTTTATAAGGTCACAAAATTCAGCACAAGCCCTGTTAAATGGTGAGATATAAGAAGCGTTGAAGGCTTGGAGTGTTAGGAACGAAATTAGAGAGAAAACCAAAACATGCAGAGAACTAAAATGAGATGTTAGAGTTTTAAACGGAAGACTGTGATACATTTATAGTGGAAGAACAGGTCACAAACCTCAGACTATAACTTGAATCAAAATCCATTTTCGTACACAGGCTGAGTTAGTGGTCCTGCTGGGCATGTCTCTGACTCCTGTATGCATATGGACACTATTTCCTCTTTGATTGTACCTAATTCTCTTTAATCTCTGTTGGGTTTCTTGAAACCATTTCTGTAGTCTCAGTAATATTCTTTTGATATGTAATCTCATATTTTGCACTACATGAATTGTATCTTTTGGTTAATGAATCTGAACATACTATTTTATTTGGAAATGTTTTATTTGGAAAAGTTTTAAGTGTTCTGACAGAACAAGTATTCCAACAATACCAAGTAGGGAAAAATACAATTATAATAGATTCTAGATGGATATTTTTTCAGAAAGATATTTCCTTTGAACGCAGAAACCTATATGTATCACTGATTAGTATAGAAGTTATATATTATCTAATAAGTATATCATCTAATCTTTGTCTACATTGGGGTCCTAAGTCTTTCTGTTAATTTTAAATCACTCATGGGGGAGATTTATCAAAACCTGTCCAGAGGAAAATTAGCTGAGTTGCCCATAGCAACCAATCAGATCGCTTCTTTCATTTTTTAAATGGCCTCTAAAAAAATGAAAGAAGTGATCTGATTGGTTACTATGGGCAAATCAGCAACTTTTCCTCTGGACAGGTTTTGATAAATCTCCCCCTTAGTGTCCAACCATGCACCTGGTTGTATTAGTTTTATGGAAGTAGTCACTCAGGAGTTAATTTACATCAAAACGTTTGCCTATTACCCCCCACCATTTGGACAGACAATTGTGACTTCATTACATTAGATATAATTATCTAGAAGAAGGGGCCCAGAAATACAGTGAGTGCACACCTAAATGAGGTATACTTCTTAATTTGTACCTAAGAATTTTCAATATCATTCTGGAGCAGCAACACACAGGAAGAACTAATTTTAGCTTGACAAGCCTCTTCTACTGACTGTCTACTAAACCTAAGACTGAGAATGGGAGCACAGCTGGAGCCAATGACATGGCAGTAATTGTAAAATGTTGTCATTGATTTAGAATACATGACTGATCATGCAAAAAACTCCCAAAAAACTATCTTCTATATGAGGATTGTGATTGCATCTAGCTATCACATAGTTGTTTGCTTACTTTTTTAAATTACAATTCTACCAGAAAAAATCCAAGCATTAACATACCCTTAAATTTTTCACCTTGTTACAGACACACAAGTTGACACATACAGGTTAAAATTGCATACTGAACCTTAGGGAGCAGAAAAAAAGACCTGCATGACAAGGTAATGGAACTGTTTAAAGATGGGGGAAAAAAACCATTAAAAAAAACAAAACCTTTAAAATGTCAGTCAATACTGTTTAATCGCTTATTAAGAAGTGGAAAATTTGGGGATCTCTAGATCTTAAGCTGAGGTCAGGTAGATCAAGAAAGATTTCAAACACAACTGTCAAGAGAATTGTTTGGGATACAAATAAAAACCCACAGATAACGTCAGGAGAAATACAGGCTCTGGAAAAAGACAGTGTGGTTGTTTCAAGGAGCACAATACACGGATACTTGAACAAAAATAAGATTCATTGTTGATTTTCCAGAAAATTACAGTAATTTGGAATGACCAAACCAAAATAGAGTTTGATGGACACAACCATAAGCACTATGAGAGAGATTTATCAAAATTTGTGCAGAGGAAGAGTTGACCAGATTGGTCATTATGTGTAACTGGTCAACTTTTCTTTTGCACAGGTCTTGATGAATCTGCATCTATGTTTGGAGAGAGGTCAACAAGACCTATAGGAAAAAGAATCCCATGCTCATTGTGATGCTCTCTATTGAAGGTTCCAGAGTGGGGATCACAGTCTCTGGATTATCATAGAGCCACTCTGAGGAAATCCAAACATGTGGGTAATGCTATGACATGTTGTGCCTGCTCACTAATGTTTCTTTAATAAGGATCAGGGTTTTTTCTGTTTTTCACTTAAATTTTTTCCGTCTTACCTTTAAAAAATCATAACACTTTCAATTTTGCACCTAAAAATCCATATGATGGCTTATTTTTGGCGTCACCAATTCTACTTTGTAATGTAAAATCATTGTGCGACAAAATTTAAGAAAAAACACAATTTTGTAATTTTTTGGGGCTTCCGTTTCTACGCAGTAAATTTTTGGGTACAAATGACACCTTATCTTTATTCTGTAGGTCCATACAATTAAAATGATACCCTACTTATATAGGTTTGATTTTGTGGTACTTCTGGAAAAAATCAAAACTACATTAAGGGAAATGTTATACGTTTAAAATTGTCATCTTCGGACCCCTATAACTTTTTTATTTTTCTGCGTACAGGGCGGTATGGGGCAAATTTTTTGTGCCGTGATCTGAAGTTTTTAGCAGTACAGTTTTTGTATTGATCTGACTTTTTTTTATCGCTTTTTATACATTTTTTCATGATGTAAAAAGTGACCAAAATTGGCTATTTTTGACTTAGTTTTTTTTGCGCGTACGCCATTGACCGTGTGGTTTAATTAACAATATATTTTTATAATTTGGACATTTCCACAAGCAGCAATACCACATAAGTTTATTTTTATTTACACAGTTTTTTTTTATGGGAAAAGGGGGGTGATTGAAAATTTTATTAGGGAAGGGGTTAAATGATCTTTATTAACTTTTTCCCACTTTATTTTGCAATGTTATAGCCCCCATAGGGGGCTATAACACTGCACACACTGATCTTTTACATTGATCAATGGTTTCTCATTTATCATCAATGATTCTGCCGCTTGACTGCTCATGCCTGGATCTCAGGAACTGAGCAAGTCATTCGGGGATCAGACACCAGGAGGCAGTTAAGGGGTCCCTCCTCGTGTCCTATAGCAGTTTGGGCCACCACAATTTTACAGCAGCAGTCCCGAACAGCCCACTGAGCTAGCCAGGGGTAGTTTAGCTTCACTTTAGACGTGGCGATCAACTTTAAACACCGCATCTAAAGGGTTAATAGTGGGCTGCACTGCGATCAGTGTCGTGTGTTATTAGCCACTGGTCCGGGACCAGCCGGGACCGACTCACTATGAAGTTATAGAAAGGGAGCAGACTCAGGGTGTACAGGTATGCCCTGTGTCCTTAATGGGTTAAAATTGATAAATATATTACTAATTCTTCAAGGGTATGCAAATTTTGGAGCACAACTATAACTACCAAAAGTGAACAGAACTTATTTGGAGCTTTAACCTTGAAATGCAGACATGTTGCCCAATGGAGAACAGTTTCTTGTGGTCAGGATAGCAGAAGGTCAGGGCTGGTGGCACAATAGCGTAGTCAGGAACGTAGCAAGTGGTCAGTAGGCAGTCGGCAAAGGAGCAAGGTCAAGTCACAGAGCAAAGAGTATGGTACACGGCAAGGCAACTCTCAGGAACGTGTTCTCTCAGGCACTAGGGCAACAAAGATCTGGCAGGGAAGTTTGGGAGGTGGAGGAATTTATCAGTGAGCTACAGGTGTTACTTCACTAATGGGCGCACTGGCCCTTTAAATCTTTAAGCACCGGTATGTGCGCCCTAGGGAACAGGGACACGCGTGCCGGAGCAGCGAGGCAGAAGCGGGGTTCAGGAGAAGCACCAGGTGAGTGACGGGCAGGGATTCGCATGCAGACGCGCCCCGTGATGCGAATCCCAGACCCGCGAATCCCAGACCCAGCAGGTAATGGGACCATGCGTTCATGGCCAGCGTGTGCGGCCGGAGCTCATAACATAACATATATATATATATATATATATATATATATATATATATATATACATATATATCTGTTCGAAAAAATTTATTTAGGACAATAAAAAAATCCACAATTTACCATATTTTGTTTACAAGTGACAATGACCTTGACATTACATATCATGTGCCATATACATTAATTCTAACACACCACATTGCTAATTTTCTTGTTCAGTAGGCTGGCAGTAATTCTATGCATCTGTTTTCATTGTGAATGTAAGGAGATTAGCACAAACCCTCTTCTTTGGCTACATGTTAGATGCTGTTTCCATTAAAATACTCATACTGGATAACAACAATAATGCAAAACAACAACAACAAAAATGTCAGGGAAAAAATCTTTACTGTAATTTTCCTTACATATGATATCATATCTTTCTTATTTAGCTGGATCAAGTAAGTAATAATAGCAATGTTATCAACTGTTCAGCTATAATGTAATTATAGAGTCATTTAGACTTTATAAAATGTGTATTCTCTGATTTTGCCTCCTTTTTTCCTTAGTTAACACATAATTATTCTTACAACAAACCATAGTGTTTTCATGCATTAAACTGATGGATATTATTAGCACAGCAACTAGACATCCTTTTATGGGATGCTTCTTTGTAATGACTAGGGATGAGCGAATCGAATCTAACGATCCAAATTCGTTAGGAATTTCATGAAAAATTAGATTTACAACTAATGCAAATATCGCTGCGATTCGATTGGGGGAATCACTTCATTAAACTCCATTAATGTGGTCCAGGCTCCAGGGCATCTAAAATGGCAGATCCAAATGTGAGGACATGGGGCAAGGAATCCAATTAGTGATGAGAAGAGTGGCTCCTGAAACAGACACATGAGTTGGACATCAGTGACATGTAGACACAACTCGATGATGATTAAGCCGATTGCACTTGGGAGCAGGGTGCAGGAGGGGCTTCATCATCATCAGGAGAAGAGAGTTGCAGGTTGCCCGTGAGGCAGCAGCTGAGCCAGCAAGGTGGTAGCATGGTTGGCAGTCAGCATGGTGGCAGAAGTGGAAAGTCTGGAGCCAAATGTGCCCAGGATAGACCACCTGCTTTGCGGCAGCTTACCTTTCCGGGAGGGTGTGGAACAGGGGTTAATGGAGTCGGCGGCAGTAGCAGTCAATCAATGCGCACTGTTGGTGGCAAAATCACCCTCCATATGTTGGACCGACTATACGAATAGAGAAAAGCCAATATTGATTTCTTGATGATCCAAGCGGATAGGGGGACTCCCCTGTATAACTACAATGTCAACCAGTGGCAGCCCATACGTGACTACTGCTGTTTGCTCAGGCCCTTTGAGGAAGCCACATTATTAGTCAATTGCCAGGATTACGGGATGATCGATGTCATTCCACTGCTTCATCTACTACAACACGTGTTGGAAATGATGGCTGGTCAGGGCACTGGAGACGTTGTGCCTACATCTCATGGCTACATGAGCCCTGTGGGGGCTGAACTGAAGGAGGAGGAAGGGAGGGGCAAAGTGGAGCATGGTTTTCGTTTCACGAGATTGGCGGTTTTTCTAGTGATCTGAAAGGAGAGGAGGAGCAGGAGCAGCTAGAGGAGCTGGAGGGTTATGAGGAAGGTGAGACAGATGACCAAGACACACCGTGGCAGTATTCAGTTGAGATTTAGACAGGGAGTCCCTCCGAGTCACTTGCACAAATGGCACGATGCACGCTCACTTGCTTGCATAGTGACCACCGAATTTGGCAGCGGGATGACTTCTGCCTCTCCACCTTATTGAACCCTCGTTACCGACACAAAATGGGTGCTTTTTTACATCCTCTCAGAGGTTGGACAAACTGACCTACTACAGAGACATCCTACGTAGTCAGTTGGCTGATGTCTATCTGCGCCATCGTCCATCCTCAGATCCATCACAGATCTGACTCGGGGGGCCCTCGGTGCTCACCTTCCACTGCCATGGCTGCTGGGGAGGGGTGGACTGGCAGGTGCAGTACCAGCTCCATCAGCAGCAGCCTGAGTCTACAGTCGCTGATGAATAGCTTTCTTCACCCGCATAGTGAATCAACTCATCAGCTGCAGGTAGACCTGGAGCAGGACCTGGACCAGCAGGTGGTGGCATACCTTGACATTTCCATGCCAACATACCTTGAAGATCCGCTGGACTTCTGGACAGCCCAACTTGATTTGTGGCCGCAACAAGCAGTTCTCCCTGGAAAATCTGTCCTGCCCGGCCAGAAGTGTGCCATCAGAGGGGCTGTTTAGTGCAGCGAGGCCATAGTAACCCCAAGGAGAACTCATATGTCTACGAAAAATGTGGAGAGACTGACCTTTGTGAAGATGAATAAGGCATTGATCAGCTAGGATTTCCAGCCACCAATGCCTTATGCAGCAGAATAGATTGACCACATCAACGCTTCACAAATATGGATAGTGCTAAACATATTAAGGTGCTGCTCCCCAGTTACAGACATTCCTCAGCATCAGAACACAAGTATTGAGCATATGCATTAGCTAAAACTTAACTTTTCTTAGGATAAAATATATGTACCCCAATTTTTTTTTTTTAAATCTAACAAAAGGAAAGGTGTGCAAAAAACACCATTTGCCACCTACACCACTAAGTGTTGATGTGATGCAAAGACCTCTAAAAAGTGGAAGGGAACAATGTATGGTCCATTGTAACGGGTGGGGGTAAAATCTTCCCTTGTAAGGCCCTACTCTCGCATTATTTAAGGGGTACTCCCGTGGAAAACTTTTTTTTTTAATCAACTGGTGTCTGAAAGTTAAACAGATTTATAAATAATTTCTATTAAAAAAATCTTAATCTTTCCAGTACTTTTTAGGGTCTGTATACTACAGAGGAAATTGTTTTCTTTTTGGAACACAGAGCTCTCTGCAGACATCATGACCACAGTGCTCTCTGCTGACATCTCTGTCCATTTTAGGAACTGTCCAGAGCAGCATATGTTTGCTATGGGTATTTTCTCCTACTCTGGACAGTTCTTAAAATGGACAGAGATGTCAGCAGAGAGCACTGTGGTCATGATGTCAGCAGAGAGCTCTGTGTTCAAAAAAGAAAACCATTTCCTCTGTAGTATTCAGCAGCTAACAAGTATTGGAAGGCTTCCGATTTTTTAATAGAAGTAATTTACAAATCTGTTTAACTTTCTGGCACCAGTTGATTTAAAAAAACAGTTTTCCACAGGAGTACCCCTTTAATTCCCTTCTTGGCAAGTGTTACTCGCCCTAAAAAGTGCAGCCCCACACAGGAACATCTCTCTATTTTTCCCTACAAACACTGTAATTTCCCAGGGTTTTTAGGTGGAAATAGAGAAAGTTTCCTGTGTTGGGCTGCCCTTTTAAGGGTAAGTAACACTTGACAAGAAGGGAATTAATAGAGTGAGAGTAGGGCCTTACAGGGGGAGTTTTTACCCCCACTTGCTAAAATAGACTATATGTGGTTCCCTTCCATCTTTTTGAGGAAAGTGTTACTCATCTTAAAAAGGGCTGCCCCACACAGGAACCAATCCCTATTTCCATGTAAAACCCTGGGAAATTGCAGAGTTTATAGGTGGAAATAGAGAGAGCGAGTAACACTTGCCAAAAAGGCAATTAATAATGTGAGAGTATGGTCTTACAGGGGAAGTTTTTACCCTCACCGGTTTCAATGGACCATACATAGTTCTCGTCCGCCTTTTAGAGGTCTTTGCATCACATAAATACTTGGTGGTGTAGGTGGCACATGATGTTTTTTTGCACACCTTTCCTTTGTTTTGATTTAAAAAAAAATTTCTATAATGGTCTATATATTTCATCTTAAGTATATTATTAAAAGCTATGTTTTAAGTAATGCATGTCCTCAATACTTACTTGTGCATACTAACACTTTTAGAAAAGAGACCGTTTCCTTCTGCCTACCTGGCTCAGCTACTATTCTGATCCTGCCAACCACCTGATGCCACATATCTGATGCTAAGTTCTCCTTTTTTCACCCACCTTCGTCATCGTGTACTGGTATTGCCACCCACCGCACCACTCTGTCACCGGGTCACTTTCAGGACTCCTGATGCTGCTGCTGCCACCTCCAGACTGTCTCATTCTGCCACCATATGTTCTCCTCATGCTGATGCCACATCCAGGTTGACCCATTCTGCCACCATATGTTCTCCTCATGCTGATACCAGCGCCAGGCTGTCTCATTTTGCCACCATATGTTCTCCTCATGCTCATGCCAGTGCCAAGCTATTCCATACTGCCACTATATGGTCTCCTCATGCTTTTGCCACCTTCAGGCGGTGTCATTCAGCCACTATATGGTCTCCTCATGCTGCTGCTAACTCCAGGCTGTGTCATTCAGCCACTATATGGTCTCCTCATGCTGCTGCGACCTCCATGCTGTATCATTCAACCACTATATGGTCTCCTCATGCTGCCAACTCCAGGCTGTGACATTCAGCCACTATATGGCCTCCTCATGCTGCTGCCACCTCCAAGTTGTGTCATTCAGCCACTATATGTTCTCCTTATGTTGCCACAAACTCCAGGCTGTGTCATTCAGCCACTCTATGCTGCCACCAACTCCTGGATGTGTCATTCAGCCACTATGTAGTCTCCTCATGCTGCCGCCAACTCCAGGCTGTGTCATTCAGCCACTATATGTTCTCCTCATGCTGCCACCACCTCCAGGCTATGTCATTCAGCCACTATGCGGTCTCCTTATGCTGCCACCGCCTCCAGGCTGTGTCATTCAGCCACTATATGATTTCTTCATGCAGCTGCCACCTCCATGCTGTGTCATTCAGTCACTATTTGTTCTCCTAATGCTTCTGCCACCTCCACACTGTGTCATTCAGTCACTATATGTTCTCCTCATTCTGCCACTACCTCCACGCTGTGTCATTCAGCCACTATCTGCTCTCCTCATGCTGCCACCATCTTCATGCTGTGTCATTCAGCCACTATATGGTCTCCTCATACTGATTAGTGTTGCTCGCGAATATTCACAATGCAAATTTTATTCGCGAATATCGCATATTTGCAAATTCGTGAATATTCGCGAATATAGCACCATGTATCCGCAATTACGAATATTCCACAGTACACATCACAGTGATCATCCCTCTCTGCTTCCAGCTTGTGTGGTGTAAAGAAGGCTCTAATACTACTGTGTGTGACTGGCATCCGAATTTTCGCATATGCGAAAATTTGCATATGCTAAGTTTCGCGTATGCGAATTTCCCTTATTCAAATTTCCGCATATGCAAATTTCCGCATATGCAAATTTTTCTCATATGCGCATTTTTACTTATGCTAATTTTTGCATATGCGAAAATAAACGCGAATATCACAAATATGCAAATTTAGCGTATATATGACGAATATTCGTCCATATATTCGCGAAATATCGCAAATTTGAATATGGCCTATGCCGCTCAACACTAATGAGTGGTTCTAATAGCGATGCCACTGATCTGCATGTCCTACTGAATAACAGTATTTTTTCACTTACCCAGCACACACCCTATGCGTGATACAGCAAGGAAAAGTGTTCTACATCCCTATTGAGGCTCTCTGTAGGCCATAATTAGCCATTTTTAATACAGAATTTTTGGAAAATTCAGCGTATTGGGCGAATCGAATTAAAAAAAAATCCCTCATCTCTAGTAATGACACTAACTCTTTATCTTTGCATTTCTGGCTTCTGCTACCATCTTGTGTCTTAGATTGTTTGACTTGTACCTTGTTACGCCTAGCGCTCCGGGTCCCCGCTCCTCCCCGGAGCGCTCACGGCGTCTTTCTCCCTGCAGCGCCCCGGTCAGTCCCGCTGACCGGGAGCGCTGCACTGTCTTGGCCGTTGGGGATGCGATTCGCACAGCGGGACGCGCCCGCTCGCGAATCGCATCCCAGGTCACTTACCCGTCCCGGTCCCCTGCTGTCATGTGCTGGCGCGCGCGGCTCCGCTCTCTAGGGCGCGCGCGCGCCAGCTCTCTGAGACTTAAAGGGCCAGTGCACCAATGATTGGTGCCTGGCCCAATTAGCTTAATTGGCTTCCACCTGGTCCCTGACTATATCTGACCTCCTCCCATGCACTCCCTTGCCGGATCTTGTTGCCTTGTGCCAGTGAAAGCGTTTAGTGTGTCCAAAGCCTGTGTACCTGAACTTCTGCTACCCATCCTGACTACGAACCTTGCCGCCTGCCCCCGACCTTCTGCTACGTCTGACCTTGCCTCTGCCTAGTCCTTCTGTCCCACGCCTTCTCAGCAGTCAGCGAGGTAGAGCCGTTGCTAGTGGATACGACCTGGTTGCTACTGCCGCAGCAAGACCATCCCGCTTTGCGGCGGGCTCTGGTGAATACCAGTAGCCTCTTAGAACCGGTCCACTAGCACGGTCCACGCCAATCCCTCGCTGACACAGAGGATCCACTACCTGGAAGCCGAATCGTGACAGTAGATCCGGCCATGGATCCCGCTGAGGTGCCGCTGCCAAGTCTCGCTGATCTTCCCACGGTGGTCGCTCAGCAATCGCAGCAGATTGCCCAACAAGGACAGCAGCTGTCGCAGTTGACCGCCATGTTACAGCAACTTCTGCCTCTGCTACAGCAGCAACCATCTCCTCCGCCAGCTCCTGCACCTCCTCCGCAGCGAGTGGCCGCTCCTAACCTCCGCTTGTCCCTGCCGGACAAATTTGATGGGGACTCTAAACTCTGCCGTGGATTTTTGTCTCAGTGTTCCCTGCATATGGAGATGTTGTCGGACTTGTTTCCTTCAGAACGGTCTAAGGTGGCGTTCGTAGTAAGCCTTCTTTCAGGAAAGGCCTTGTCTTGGGCCACACCGCTCTGGGACCGCAATGATCCTGCCACAGCCACAGTCCAGGCCTTCTTCGCTGAACTCCGGAGTGTCTTCGAGGAGCCAGCCCGAGCTTCTTCTGCCGAGACTGCCCTGTTGAACCTGGTCCAGGGTAATTCTTCCGTTGGCGAGTACGCCATACGATTCCGTACTTTTGCTTCTGAACTATCCTGGAATAATGAGGCTCTCTGCGCGACCTTTAAAAAAGGCCTATCCAGTCGCATCAAGGATGTGCTGGCCGCACGAGAGATTCCTGCCAACCTCCAAGAACTCATCCATTTGGCTACCCGCATTGACATGCGTTTTTCTGAACGACACCAAGAGCTCCGCCAGGAAAAAGACTTAGATCTCTGGGCACCTCTCCCACAGCATCCTTTGCAGTCTTCGCCTGGGCCTCCCGCCGAGGAGGCCATGCAAGTGGATCGGTCTCGCCTGACCCAGGAAGAGAGGAATCGCCGTAGAGAAGAAAATCTCTGTCTGTACTGTGCCAGTACTGAACATTTCTTGGTGGATTGCCCTATCCGTCCTCCACGCCTGGGAAACGCACGCACGCACCCAGCTCACGTGGGTGTTGCATCTTTTGGTTCTAAGTCTTCTTCTCCACGTCTCACGGTGCCCGTGCGGATTTCTCCTACAGCCAACTCCTCCCTCTCAGCCGTGGCCTGCTTGGACTCTGGTGCCTCCGGGAATTTTATGTTGGAGTCCTTTGTTAATAAATTCAGCATCCCGGTGACCCGTCTCGTCAAACCGCTCTACATTTCCGCGGTCAACGGAGCCAGATTGGACTGCACCGTGCGTTACCGCACAGAACCCCTCCTGATGTCTATCGGACCCCACCACGAAAGGATTGAGTTCTTCATTCTCCCCAACTGTACCTCTGAGGTCCTCCTCGGTCTGCCTTGGCTCCGGCTTCATTCCCCCACCATTGATTGGACCACCGGGGAGATCAGGAACTGGGACTCTGCCTGCCACAGGAAGTGCCTCTCCCCCCCTCCCAGTCCCATCAGGCAAGCCTCTGTGCCTCCCCATGGCCCCCGTCCTGGTGTCACACTGCCCCGTGCCAGGCCTCGCCCTCTGCCCTCCCTCCCCATTCCCACTCCTGCTGTACTGCCTGCCGTTGAGGAAACCCTCCATTCTTTCCCGGTGTCCTCATCCCAGGGGAGGCAGTTACCGGACAAAGAGAAGGGGAGACCTAAGGGGGGGGGTACTGTTACGCCTAGCGCTCCGGGTCCCCGCTCCTCCCCGGAGCGCTCACGGCGTCTTTCTCCCTGCAGCGCCCCGGTCAGTCCCGCTGACCGGGAGCGCTGCACTGTCTTGGCCGTTGGGGATGCGATTCGCACAGCGGGACGCGCCCGCTCGCGAATCGCATCCCAGGTCACTTACCCGTCCCGGTCCCCTGCTGTCATGTGCTGGCGCGCGCGGCTCCGCTCTCTAGGGCGCGCGCGCGCCAGCTCTCTGAGACTTAAAGGGCCAGTGCACCAATGATTGGTGCCTGGCCCAATTAGCTTAATTGGCTTCCACCTGGTCCCTGACTATATCTGACCTCCTCCCATGCACTCCCTTGCCGGATCTTGTTGCCTTGTGCCAGTGAAAGCGTTTAGTGTGTCCAAAGCCTGTGTACCTGAACTTCTGCTACCCATCCTGACTACGAACCTTGCCGCCTGCCCCCGACCTTCTGCTACGTCTGACCTTGCCTCTGCCTAGTCCTTCTGTCCCACGCCTTCTCAGCAGTCAGCGAGGTAGAGCCGTTGCTAGTGGATACGACCTGGTTGCTACTGCCGCAGCAAGACCATCCCGCTTTGCGGCGGGCTCTGGTGAATACCAGTAGCCTCTTAGAACCGGTCCACTAGCACGGTCCACGCCAATCCCTCGCTGACACAGAGGATCCACTACCTGGAAGCCGAATCGTGACATACCTGTACTACTTCTGGTTATGACTTTTGACTATGCTCTGACTATAAGCAAATTGTGATAAGGTCATCTATGCTGTAGGCTATATAGACTCTCTTATGTAAAGATCTCTAATGCATGGACCACTGTGCAGCCATTCCACAGATAAATAAATACCTGTTAATATAAATAGATGAATGGCATCCAGCATCTGGAGTTATCCTAGATGCTAGACAGTAGACTCCATTCATCTATGTCTGTGTCCTGATTTATGTTCACCTCTCATCCTGTTGTCTGTTGCATCGTTTACCCTTTCCATGATGATGACTCTTGGTTCTGTTCCCGGCTACACTACTGCAACCAATTGGTACTCACACAACACAAACCACTATGAACAACATATAATGATATTAAGAAAATTCCATACAAATTATTAAACCATTAGACAAATAAAACATGACCTTTATTTAATTTGTTACAAAACAAAATTGCAATTCTCACAACTAGTGCATAAAACATAAAGTAATATACTAAATATTCTAGGGTGGGGCATATTGAAGATATACATACAGGCTTTGATCCAGACAAACGTGAACTATCTTATCCCAAGATGGACAGCTAGGTAGGCCTGTAGATGGTATACCTCCTCCAGACAAAACAAGGACTCAAACATTCTGGAAAAACATGGTTGCAAGTAGAGGAAACCAATTCCAGCCTTAAAGGGGTTATCCACCATAATGTGATTTTAGTACGTACCTGACAGACAGTAATGGACATGCTTAGGAAGGATCTGCGCTTGTCTTGGGGCTAAATGGCTATTTTGTGAGATCGCCATAATACTGTGGCTAGCTTTCTGTTAACTGGTATTTCCTGTTTGACTTTTATTTTTTTTACTACAAATCCTGCAATTCCATTTTCCTCCCTCCCACACATCAGCCACCCCACCCATTGAAACATAAATGAGCTGCATCCATCAAAAGACCTGTGGTTTTCAAACAGGGTACCTACAGCTGTTGCATTAGTTGCAGGTTGATCCCTCTCCCACCAAGCAATCCCTCCACCCATTGAAGCAGACAGGCTCCCTGTCATCAGCTGACTAGTCAGTCAGGTCTTGGCCGCATTGCAACCTGGGAAAAATCCGAGACAACAGTAATTTTGTATGCTGATAAAAATAAACATTGGAGTGAAAATCACAGAAGAATTTTGAGAAAACTGTCACATACAGGTACAGACACCATATTATGAACTACACTAACTTTATAACCCCTGTAGCATAGTCAAATAAAAAAAAATCCTGGAATATCCCTTTAAAAGGGTACTCCGCTGCTCAACATTTGGAACAAACTGCAAGTCTATGGCAGGGGCAGCACCGGCTCCAGCATTCGGAACAGTTTGTTCCAAATTCTGAGCAGCGGAGTACCCCTTTAAGGTTGTACAATAGGATATCCTTACAGACAACCCTTCCCCTCCTCACTCCTCACTCAGGCAATTGGCCTAAAAAGGGCGACCCTGCCCCACACTTACCTACACTTGTCCTGCCTGAGTCCTAACATGCAATGAATTGGTGACTATTTGGGGACTGCAACCTGGCCATCTGTTAAGGAAAAAGAACAGGCAGATTATTTAGACCCCATACCCCAGTTTAGCCAGCTCCACTGTATTTATAACAGGGCAGGCAATAAGGAGAGCTTCCTGTTTGTAAACTAGGTAGATAAAGGCTTTGAAGAGAAAGACTTCACAAAGGTACTACACACAGGAGGATCTAAGAGTGACGTGAAGGTTTTTACATTTCACTAGAGGTACTGTATGATTTTATGTATCCCTGTAATTTTTATATGTCAAAACCTTTGATCCTACCCATCAGGAGAATGAGTGTAAAGACGTGCACGGTGGCATACTTCACTCCACTTGAACCAAACTATGTCCTGCATCCTTATTATGAGTCTATGGGGCCACAGGACGGAAATTTCTGTGAGCTGAGGGGGGAGAAAAGCACACTACCACACTTCTCCCTGCTTGTTCTTCTGATCATTTGGGGGTCTCAGCACTAAGGTCCCAACCAACATTTATCTTTTTTTTTTTTTTTTGTAAATATCGTTTTTTATTAACATTTATAAAAAAAAAATACATTAACATATTAATTATCCTAAAACTATAGATGTATAGATTCTAACTAAGTAAGTTTACTTAGTTAGAATATATATATTACCTTTTACCAAAATGATAAAAAGAAAATAGGGTAGATGTACAGATATAATAAATGTTACTAAAGTTTAGCTGTAAAATACATAAATAATGATAGGACAACTGAGAATACGCTTATTTATTTATAAAAGTCAAAAATGAAATACAAATATAACCCGAGGGAAGAAGTAAAAAATAAATAAATAAATAAATTATAACACTACTTTAAAACATATGCAATCCTAAGGGCTAACATTTTGAAGAACACCATGTTAGTGTAAGTGGTCAGAGGGCTGATAACCTTACCTTTAATTGCTGTATTTAAACATCAAGTTGATTCAGTCATAAACATTTAATCTGTGAGGCTGAACACAAGTAATGTCATGTGGTGGCCATCCACTTCTGTGACCTCTGGACACAAATGACACAAATTATGATAACTAGCTCTCTGTTAATGTCGGAGGACCGAGAGCCAAAATTTCATTGGCCAGACATTTATGCCTTGGCTTTAGTCCAGGTGGCACTGCGAACAAGGTTAAGTGTAGCAGAGGATGTGAAGAGCTTGCTCAATGTGTTCTTTAGCTATTATGGAAAACTAAGACTATCCGCGGCCAGATTAATATGCTCATTGATACTCGGTACTTTTTGCCTACACCAGAGAGAAGCTACAGATGCACAAAGTCATTTATACATCTGCAAAAAATGAGTTATTCAGATTCTCCTAAGGTCCTTCTTCTAGATCTGACAGGTTATAATTATTTAATGGCGCCAGGGGATCAGCGTTCGCAGATCAGGGCAGCAAAGATAAACTACTAGGTATTTGATTAGCGACAGTCTGTCTTGTGTCTGAATGGATACGAGAAGCCCCTGACATTAATTGCCTCCGCGCATCAATTTTTCGTTTTGTTTTATGCCCAGATGTGGGACAGCGAGGGGAAATTCTCTGGATACCGAGAATAAACATCTGCTTTTTTTGCTTTGTTAATTAGAGCTAATGATGAAGTAAGGAAGAAAGTTTAGCAAAGAAACTTCTTTAATGTAGTTATGAAGTACATAATACGACCCCAAGGTCCTATAACAGACACTTATTTCCAGAGTATATTTTACACTCTTCTCCTGCAGTCGGAGGAAGATCACATTAATTGTGCGTTTAGCATCCCTGCTTGCTTCTGCTGCCTGTGAGCTATCCGGGAGCTCTGGAATATTATTAATAGTATTGAGTTTCAAATGCCCGGCAAAAAAGTTGTATCCAAGAAACAATTATTCTTGAAATCTGCCTGCTGGGAATATGAGTGTGAGAAAAAAAAAAAAGTAAAAATAAAACCTTTGCTCATTAGCTTATTAAAAAATACTTTTGCTGAGTGTAGTTACAAGAAATAATGGGGGACATAAATTTTCTGTGTCGAAATTCTGGCGGCAAAAGTTTCCACTAAATATTTAAAGGGTCTTACATGAGAGTGATCCAAGGTTTACACTATGCATGCCAGTTTTTCGAAAGTGGTTGTCCCTGCACATGCACTTACATTTAACCCCTAGAGGACAAGCAATGCACATGTAAGTCGCTGTGTCCCAGTAGTTAGCGCACAGTGACGTACATGTACACCGTGGCAGGTTTACATTCTAAGAAGTGAGTGCTGGAGCTTTACTCATATACATTGGGTCCCAGATGCTATCGGCAGTCCGGAACCCGCCACTAATGGTGGACGTCACCGATCACGCTGATGTCTGGCATTAACCCTTTCGACACCGTGCTCAATGCTGACATCTATAGCTAATTTGCTCTTGTCTTGCCTTCAGACATGTTTCATCCACACAGTTGTCGCTTGTCTGGGCACTAAGGTGGAGATTTATCAAAATGTGTGTAGAGGAAAAGTTGTCCAGTTGCCAATATTGATCAAAGTGCTTTTTTCATAAAAAAAAAGTATCTGCTGCTGAAAAATGAAAGGCGCAATCTGATTGCTAGGGACTATCTTCCTCTAGACAGGTCTTGATAAATCTTCCCTTAATAGTGGCATGGAAAAACCCAAAAGTGGCACGAAAATTAATTATATCACATATTTTTAAAACAGCACAAGGGACCTTTGAAAATG
Source organism: Hyla sarda (assembly GCF_029499605.1). Lineage (NCBI taxonomy): Eukaryota > Metazoa > Chordata > Amphibia > Anura > Hylidae > Hyla > Hyla sarda. The sequence goes on from NC_079192.1 coordinate 158,020,676, forward strand.
GGAGGAGAAAATAAAATGACGGGATTGATATTTCTCTAACAGAAATATCTGTAGTTTTCAAAAATGACCGCCAACGGCTTTTGTAAACGTTAGTATTTTTTATCCGTTCCAGAATATGAGGGGGAAGGCCTTTAGTGGGTTTTTGTCACCCTGTTGTAACACTTGAAGGATTTTGCAGACAGCGGACTGTGAAAGCAGCTATCATAATACTTTCCTAAGGATCTTAGTATTAATAGGATTTGTAGAAAGCTACTCATGCTGTTCCATACCGCATTTTCCTCTGTTAGCCATGCATGTATAACCAGTTCTGGGTAAAAAGAAGCTTTCTGTACTTAAGGTCTTTCTAGTTTTAATTAAATTGATTTTAGTCTATGGCGGTGTTTTGCAACCAGGGTGCCTCCAGCTGTTGCAAAACTAGAACTCCCAGCATGCCCAGACAGGCATGCTGGAATCTGTAGTTTTACAACAGCTGGAGGCACTCTGGTTGGGAAACACTGGTCTGTGATTTAAAGGGGTACTCCGGTGGAAAACTTTTTTTTTTTTTTTTTTTTTTTATCAACTGGTGCCAGAAAGTTAAGCAAATTTGTAAAATACTTCTATTAAAAAATCTTAATCCTTCCAGTACTTATTAAGTGCTGAATACTACAGAGGAAATTATTTTCTTTTTGGAACACAGAGCTCTCTGCTGACATCATGACCACAGTGCTCTCTGCTGACACCTCTGTCCATTTTGAGAATTGTTCAGAGTAGGAGAAAGTCCCCATAGAAAACATATGCTGCACTGGACAGTTCCTAAAATGGACAGAGATGTCAGCAGAGAGCACTGTGCTTGTGATGTCAGCAGAGAGCTCTGTGTTCAAAAAAGAAAATAATTTCCTCTGTAGTATTCAGCAGCTAATAAGTACTGGAAGGATTAAGATTTTTTAATGGGAGTAATTTACAAATCTGTTTAACTTTCTGGCACCAGTTGATTTAAAAAAAAGTTTTCTAACGGAGTACTCCTTTAATTGAACAAGCGGGATCTTAGTAAGTCTATGTTTAGACATAATGCAAATTTAGTGGCAAGTACATGATGCCTCTGGCTGTTGTAAAACTTCAACTCCCAGCATGCTTGAACAAGCTTTGGCTGTTTGGGCATGCTGGGAGTTGTAGTTTTAAAACAGCTATAGGCACCCTGGTTGGAAAACACTGGTCTTTGGTTTAATTAAACAAGCAGGACCTCAGTAGGTCTATGTTCAGACATGCTGTATATTTAGCTGCAAGCAACAGCTGGAGGCGCCATGGACTTGCAGCTTAATATACAGTGTACAATGCATCATAAAATACATGCTGTATGCTTTCAAATCCCCAGCATGCTCTAAAATACCCACATTTATTTGTATTTTTTTAATCCAATCCTAATGGCCTTTTTTTATTATTATTATTATTTTTTTTTTTTTTTTACCTAGATAAACATATATTGATTCTGGAATATATTGAGCCCTTTTCCTCTAACCCAGCATATAAGATTTGGAGATAACTGTAGGTTTCATTTCTTGGATTTTTTTAAATGCTTTATCATGGGAAATACAGCGTTAATCCAGCTTTATGTACCCATAGAGATTTTAAACAGAATTTTGAATGTCATTTTTGTAGTTTTTGAAAACCACATAAAAGAAGCTGAATGTAGAATGCAACATTTCTTATTGAAGGGGAAGTATAACCATTTAGTAAATAGATTATCCCCAGTATTATTAAGACACATTCATTGTATAGAACAAAACTGTTATTCCCCACTCCCAATCTATTGTACACATGACCCATCATATCTCTTCCTGCCTTGGGTACAATACAAGATTCTTTTGTAAATGAAAATCTGGAAGGAGATTGTTCTGTGGACACAGGAAAACCAATATGTGCTTAAAGTTGGTGGGTAATGGACCTTCAGAGACCTGAGCAAGCACAGATATATACAGCATAGGAGAGATCATTTTTACAATGTGTTTTTTTTCATTAATGGGTTTATTTTGTTTCACATGTGCACACAGAAGATAACAATTTTCCCTTCAACTGATATGCCTGGTGTTCTGAGATGGTGATTTCTGGTCACAATAAAAATATATATATTAATAATTTATATATATATATATATATATATATATATATATATATATATATCGCAGAAAAAATTAAGAGACTCAATTTTGAAGGTATGTGTTTGAGTAACAACATTAATCCCACATTAATCCCACATTCCAAACAAAAATATTCTTAGAGTATTTATTTGTAGAATAGAACAGTTAACAGTTAAAGGGGTACTCCGTTGGAATTTTTTTTTAAATCAGCTGGTGCCAGAAAGTTAGACAGATTTGTAAATGACTTCTATTTAAAAATCTTAATCCTTCCAGTACTTATCAGCTGCTGTATGCTCTAGAGGAAGTTCTTTTATTTTTGAATTTCTTTTCAGTCTGACCACAGTGCTCTCTGCTGCCACATCTGTCTATGTCAGAAACTGTCTGGAGCAGGAGAAAATCCCCATAGCAAACCTATCCTGCTCTGGACAGTTCCGCACATGGACAGAGGTGTCAGCAGAGAGCACTGTGGTCAGACAAAAAATAAATATTAAAAGAAAATACCATTCAACAGCTGATAAGTACTGGAAGGATTAATATTTTTAAATAGGAGTAATTTACAAATCTGTTTAACTTTCTGGCACCAGTTGATTGTTTTTCACCGGAGAACACCTTTAAGTGTGTTTTCATATTGTAAAACAAGTTCTGTTATGAACACCCGTTATGAAATCTGCAGTTATACGGCCGGTACTAAATCACTAGCTGCTGTGCTTGCTCCCGACTCCCAACTGTGAGTCAGAGCAGAGTGAGGGAGGGGGAGGAGTCATCACAGTGAGGAGAAGAGAGGGACACACCCCAATGATGATAAGTAAATAAAGTTAATTCTGAGAGAAATATAAGTTGTACATGATAATTAGATATAGATGATTAGGATGAGGTACTGAGCAACATAAAACATTTTTTTTTATTTGGGGGGGATTTGACAGGTATGCTTTACCCCTTAACAACAATGGACGTAAATGTATGTCATGTTGTCGTGGTACTTAACGCACATGACGTACATTTACACTCCGCCATGACCGCGAGCACCCGACTGGTGCTCACGTCATGTGCTGCAGGTCCGGCAGCCAGGAACCCACCAGTAATGGCTGACATCCGCGATTGCGCCGATGTCCGCCATTAATGCCTCAGATGCTGTGATCAATACAGATCGCGGCATCTGCGGCGGTGCGGTACTTTAAATGGATGATTGGATCGCCCGCAGCGCTGCCGTAGGGGTCCGATCATCCATCATGGCAGCCGGAGGTCCCCTCACCTGTCTCCGACTGTCTCCTGGGGTTTTCTGCTCTGGTCTGAGATCGAGGAGACCAGAGCAGAAGATCACCGATAACACTGATCAGTGCTATGCCCTATGCATAGCACTGAACAGTATTAGCAATCAAATGATTGCTATAAACAGTCCCCTATGGGGACTATTAAAGTGTAAAAAAAAAAAAGTACAAAAATGTAAAATAAAAAAGTTTAAAAATGTGAAAAATCCCCTCCCCCAATATAAAGGTAAAACATTAGTTTTTCCCATTTTGCATCCCAAAAACGTAAAAAAAAAATATTAATACACATATTTGATATTGCTGCATGCATAAAAGTCTGAACTGTTAAAATATATTGTTAATCATCCCATACGGTGAACGGCATAAACATTAAAAAATGCAAAATTGATGCTTTTTTGTCACATTTTATTCCCCCAAAAATAATAAAAAATTAATAAAAAGTAAAATCTAAGCAAAAGTGGTGACGATAAAAACTACAGATCATGGCGCAAAAAATGAGCTCTCATTCTGCCCCATATATACGGAAAAATTAGAAAGTTATAGGTTGTCAAAATAGGGCAATTTCAAACATACTAATTTTGTTAAAATGGTTTGAGATTTTTTTTAAGTGGTACAATTATAAAAGAAGCATATAACATGGGTATCATTTTAATCGTATTGACCCACAGAATAAATAAAACATGTAATTTTTACCGTAAAGTGTACATCGTGAAAACAAAACTTTCCAAATTTTTCTAAATTGCGATTTTCTTTTCAATTTTCCCACATAAATAATATTTATTTGGTTGCAGCGTACATTTTATGGTAAAATAAGGGATGTAATTACAAAGTACAATTGGTGACGCCAAAAACAAGCCCTCATATGGTTCTGTGGATGGAAATATAAAAGTGGTATCATTTTTAGAAGGCGAGGAGGAAAAAACGAAAATGCAAAAAATAAAATTGGTCTGGTCCTTAAGGCCAAAATGGGTCTGGTCCTTAAGGGGTTAAGGGTATGTTCACACTACGGATTATGAATGGAATCTCTGCTTGCAGAATTCCACGAGCGGACATACCATTCTGGTGGTTGCCTCTGCAATACTTCGGTGGTAGGACCACGATGGCCGTCACCTTTGATGGCTATGCAGTGTTCGCGGACTTCCGCGCAAAGAATGAACATATTCTTTCTTTGTGCGGAACAATTTCAGCAGCGGAATTCCGCAGTGTGAACGGGTCTCGCAGAAACCCATTCACACTGAGGTGTATGTTCACAGCATGTAATTCCGTTTGCGGAATTCCGCTCACTGAATTCCGTGGGAATTACGTAGTGTGAACATACCCTTAAAGTAACATATTTATACTAATTAAATTCACCATTATTTGTAAACAGTTTCTTTTAGCAATTACCAAAAATTGCTGACGGAAACTCAACAATTTTAATATACATTGTGTTATATTTTTTTCCTGATTTATGCTTCATATTTCAGTTAACAGTTGCCCCATGTGCGATATATATGTGAATGCAAAATACAAAGTTTACAGAATACTATTGTTTGTATAGGCTCTAACACCAGAAACAATGGGGGAGATATTCAAAAACTACTGTCATTTCTGTTCCATTTCCAAAGGTCACTTTTGCTGCATTGAAAATATGAAAATATGTGAGTTCATTTTCATGCCACTTGTTGTTTTTTTCTGTGCCAAAATTGCAGATTTTGACGGCAAAAAATTTTTTTGTCACCTTCTTTCGGCGCCAAATTTTTAATCACCAAAAATTCTGGCAGAAGCATCTCACATGATGTTCCATGATTATTAGTGCCCAAACAAGAGATAACTGTATAAATAAAATGGACTCTCACCCCTTTGAAAATATAATGTAAAACATGAAATTTGCATAACCACGCCCACTTTTGAAAAACTGACGTGACTAAAACATGTGTAAACCTTGGATCATTCTCATGTAAAACACTTTGAACATCTGACGAAAACTTTTCATTCCAAAATTTTATTGTAAAATGCTAAATTTTTGATGTGAGGGGTTTTGAATTGACCCCCATTATTTCCAACTCATTTACTAAGTTTTGTGTTTGATTATCTTATCGGCTGTTTGATATCTACCTATCGACTTGTGTGTTATTAGGTAATTCCAATACCTAAATATATTACTGAATTGTATCTAGAACCCAACATTTTGTTTCACATACAATATATGTTATGATTATCGTACAGGACGTTAAGTTTCATCTGTAAAAGACACAAGAACATTAAATGGGATTTCAAGTACCAATGACAAGGGTGGAGTATAGCTTTGAAGTGACCTACAGTACTCCAGGAATGACTAATATACCATACTATTTCATAATTAATTCATGATATCATACTTGGCTTAAGAGCTGCAGTGTGAAAATTGGCAATGCATTTTGGAGGAAGGAATTAATATACTGTATATTTCCGAGTCTTTGTATTGGATGCTTGCCAAAAGTTAAAAGGCAGATAATTTATTTTTTTGTGGGGGCTTTTGAATTTTATTTATCCTCGGATTTTAAACTTGAAAGAATGTATTAGCTGTAAAGGGTTAAAAATGTCAGCACTTTGGAGCTATACTTTTTCAAGCTGGGAAGGTACCATGTTCAGGTTGAAATGAAAGTTTCCACTTGAAAGAACCACTGCTGGGATAGTATAATATGCTTCAACCAAGCTCACATTAAATGACAAGTCCATGGTATGTACTGGAAAATTGAAAGTAATGTAATTCTGTATTGACTGCACATTCCAAGTAGAACTGCTGTCTTGTCTCACACTGAATGGAATTCACGTTGTCATGTCTATTGGAAAACTAAAAAAGTGGTAATAACATTTTAGAAGAATTGAAGATACTAACATTGCAGCATTTTTTTCCCAGCATTTATATTGCTGTTCGCCAGAACTGATTCAGTTGTCATTCTCTGAATATGTCATTAACATCTACATTATTACATACATGTTTGTACTAGGAGCCCATGCATAGGCAGGGGTATGCGTAGACATTATGGGAGGCAGGGGCTCAGGTAGAAAAAAAGGGCACTTCTCATTATGAAAAATTTTGTAAAAAACCTTGCACACGTTAACACAACACAATTCCTGAGATAAAGGACCTTTGGCTAAATGGGACCCACATCACTCCACGGAAGTCCCAATTAGTGAGGGCATCATTGGGCAGGTGCATTCAAAGTGCAGGGTTTAAGCTCCCTTTTGAGTCTATGTGTGCACATCCCTGTGCATAGGTGGTCAGCTGCCAACTCAATATTTGATGTATTATTACATAAACATAATATATATATGAGGGAGATATTAAAGAGGAGATATTTTAACTATTGCATCTTAAGGGTGGACACGCACACCATGGTTTTCAATACTGAGAAATAGATAAAGGTAACATATACAGTGGGGATCAAAAGTTTGGGCACCCCAGGTAAAAATTTTTATTAATGTGCATAAAAAAGCCAAGGAAAGATGGAAAAATCTCCAAAAGGCATCAAATTACAGATTAGACTTTCTTATAATATGTCAACAAAAGTTAGACTTTATTTCCATCATTTACACTTTCAAAATAACAGAAAACAAAAAAATGGCATCTGCAAAAGTTTGGGCACCCTGCAGAGTTAATATCTTGTACTGCCCCTTTGGCAAGTATCAAAGTATGTAAACGCTTTTTGTAGCCAGCCAAGGGTCTTTAAATTCTTGTTTGAGGTATCTTTGCCCATTCTTCCTTACAAAAGTCTTCCAGTTCTTTGAGATTTCTGGGCTGTCTGTCATGCACTGCTCTTTCAAGGTCTATCCATAGATTTTCTATTATGTTGAGATCAGGAGATTGTGAAGGCCATGGCAAAACCTTCAGTTTACACCTCTTGATGTAATCCCCCGTGGATTTCGAGGTGTGTTTAAGATCATTATCTATTTGTAGAAGCCATCCTCTCTTTAACTTCAGCTTTTTCACAGATGGCATCAAGTTAGCATCCAAAATTTGCTGAAATGTTTTTGAATCCATTTTTCCTTCTACTCGTGAGATGTTCCCTGTGCCACTGGCTGCAATACAACCCCAAAGCATGATTGATCCACCCCATGCTTAACAGTTGGACAGAGGTTCTTTTCATTAAATTCTGTTCCCCTTCTTCTCCAAATGTACCTTTGCTCATTTCAGCCAAAAAGTTAAATTTTAACCAACTTGTTTCCAAAATGCATCAGGCTTGTCTATATGTTCATTTGCAAAGTTCAAACGTTGATTTTTGTGGTGAGGATGTAGAAGAGGTTTTCTTCTGACGACTCTTCCATGAAGACCATATTTGTACAAGTATCTCTGTATAGTGGAATAGTGTACCACAACTCCAGTGTCTGCCAGATCTTTCTGGAGGGATTGTGCAGTCAAACGTGGGTTTTGAATTGTTTTTCTCACAATCCTGCGAGCTGTTCTGTCTGATATTTTTCTTGGTCTTCCAGATCTTGCTTTAACTTCCACTGTTCCTGATGACAGCCATTTCTTAATTACATTCCAAACAGAGGATATTGACATCTGAAAATGTTTTGCTATCTTCTTATAGCCTTCTCCATCTTTGTGAGCGTCAACTGTTTTTAGTTTCAGATTTCTAGACAACTGCTTAGAAGAACCCATGGTGCTGATTGTTGGGGAAAGGTCTGGACATTTATAACCTTTGAGATTGACATCACTGGGTCTTCCCAGATGATGATTGAGAACAATCCATGACACTGGCAGGTCTCAGCTTTGCAAAGGGGGCACTGCATGCTATAAATTCTGCAGTGTGCCCAAAGTTTTCCAGATGCCATTTTTTCAGTTTTCTGTTACTTTGAAAGTGTAAATGATGGAAATAAAATCTAACTTTTGTTGACATATTATAAAAATGTCTAATCTGTAATTTGATGTCTTTTGGAGATTTTTCCATCTTTCCTTGGCTTCTTTATGCACATTAATACAAATTTTTCCTGGGGTGCCCAAACTTTTGATCCCCACTGTATATAAATATATATATATATATATATATATATATATATATATATTTCTTGCTGTAACATGCATAGGGTGTGTGCTGAGTTAGTAAAATAATACTGTTATTCAGTATGACATGCAGATCAGAGGCATCGCTACTAGAATCACTGTTGCAGAGCAGCACACTGACAGAGCCTGGAGGTGACGGAAGCATGAGGAGACCATATGGTGGCTGAATGACACAGCGTGGAGATGGCGGCAGCATGAGAAGACCACATAGTGGCTAAATGACACAGCCTGAATTTGGCGGCAGCCTATAGCGGCTGAATGACACAGCCTGGAGTTTGTGGCAGCATGAGGAGAACATATAGTGGCTGAATGACACAGCTTGAAGGTGGCGGAAGCATGAAGAGACCATTTAGCCTCAAAATGGGTGTGTGAGACTCACGGCAATTGGCAAAAGCTCTCGAGTTAGTAGTAGATCCGCTGGACCTGTGTGGCAGATGACGCAGGCCGTGCCAGGGAGCCCGCCGCAAATCGAAATGGTCTTACTGTGGCAGGCGGCACCCAGGTTGCTACCCCTGGTACGACATGACCACACAGGTGGCTGAGGTGATGCAAGGCACAGGAGGGATACAGCAAGTCGTGGTCAGGATAGCAGGAGATCAGGGCTGGCGGCACAGGAGCATAGTCAGGAACATAGCAGGAGGTCTTTAGGAAGGCGACAAGGAGCTAGGTCAGGTCATGGAACCAAACAGCAAGGCAAGATTAACAACGCTTTCACTAGGGCAACAAAGATCCGTCAGGGGTATGTGCAGGTACTGATAAAAAAAATGTGCAGGTGCAAAACATAATTATGGGCGCACTTGCCCTTTAAATCTGAGAGCTCCAGCGTGCGCCCAAGGAGGCGGGGGCACACGCGCCAGCGCTAAGGGAGGACGAAGAGAAAAGGAGAGAATGGAGGTGAGTGACAGGCTGGGATCCGCATGCGAGCACATCCCGCTATGCGAATCCCAGCCCCGCCATCTGGGTAGGCGAGAAAAGGGGAGCGCTCATGGCTAGCGTGTGTGGCCGGAGCGCTGGATGTGACAGGGTGTAGAACACTTTGCCTTGTCCTAACACGCATAGGGAGTGTGCTGTGTTAGTGAAATAATACTCTTATTCAGCATGACATGCAGATTACAGGCATTGTTATTAGAATCACTGCCGCAGAGCATTTGGATTTGGCAGCAGGGAGACCATATGGCGTCAAAATTGAAGAGGATGAAGAAATTTTATATGTAATTTTTATTTAATTTAATTAGAATTTATTTACATTAATTGAGTAAAGATTTTGGTGAGCCTCGAGTTTGCGGTCCTCCGTCAGGCAAGATACCACCTGTTCCAGCCCCTGCCTCTCAGCGCCCACCTAACTGTGAAAGTGTGAATGTTTCATTTAATCAGTTATGGTTCATTGTTATCGCCCCAAGCTGCTTCATTGGACTCTTGTGAATTAAAATTTAAGATTTATATTAGATTCCCAAGTTTAATGTTCCGGCATTTACTTTGAACTAATACTGTATGACCACAAAATCCAAACTAACAAGGAGTCACATGGCAGCACAATGACAGAGCCTAGAGGTGGCAGCAGCCAGACGAGATGATAGGGCCTCACAATAGAAAAGATTAAAGACATTTTGTAAAATTTAAATTGAAGATTATGGATACATGAACATTTTTCAAGTTTAATCTAAGGTGCCTAGAGCAGAAAGATACCATATGGTGGCACAATGACTCAGCCTGGAGGTGGCAGCAGCATGAGGAGACCATAGGGCCTCACAAAGATTAAAAGATACATTTTCAAACTTTAATTAAAGATTTTTGGTAGCTAGTGCTGCCATAAAAAATTCAGGTAATGTCCCAGCAGCATGATGAGACCATATAGTGGCTGAATGACACAGAATGGAGATGGCGGCAGCATATAGTGGCTGAATAACACAGCCTGGAGTTGACGGCAGCATGAGGAGACCACATAGTGGCTGAATGACACAGTGTTGAGGTGGCGGCAGCATGAGGAGACCACATAGTGCCTGAACGACACAGCGTGGAGGTGGCAGCAGCATGAGGAAAACATATAGTGGCTGAATGACACAGCCTGGAGTTGGCGGCAGGATGAGGAGACCATATAGTGGCCGAATGACACAGCATGGAGGTGGGGGCAGCAAGAGGTGAACATATAGTGGCTGAATAACACAGCATGGAGGTGGCGGCAGCATGAGGAAAACATATAGTGGCAGAGTGACACAGCCTGGAGTTTGCGGCAGGATGAGGAGACCATATAGTGGCTGAATGACACAGCCTAGAGTTGGCGGCAGCATGAGGAGACAATATAGTGGCTGAATGACACAGCGTGGAGGTGGCAGCATCATGATGAGAGCATATAGTGGCTGAATGACACAGCGTAGAGATGACAGCAGCATGAGTAGAACATATGGTGGCAGAATGAGACAGCCTGGAGGTGGCAGCAGCAGCATCAGGGTTCCTGAAAGTGACCCAGTGACAGAGTGGTGCGGAGGGGGGCAATACCAGTACCCGGTAACAAAGGTGGGTGAAAAAAGGAGAACTTGGAATCAGATGTGTGGTATCAGGCGCGTTGCAAGATCAGAAAAGTAATTGAGGCAGGGAGGCAGAACAAAACGGTCTCTTTTGTAAAAGTGTTAGTGTGCACAAGTAAGTATTGGGGATAATATGATTAGGATAAAATTTATGGCCCCAATCATTTTTTTTAAATCAAACCAAAGGAATGGTGTGTAAAAAAATACCATGTGCCACCTACACCACCAAATATTGATGTGATGCAAAGACCTCTAAAAGGTGGAAGTGAACAACGTATGGTCCATTGTAACCAGTGGGGGTAAACACTTCCCTGTAAGGCCCTACTCTCACATTATTAATTTCCTTCTTAGCAAGTCTTACTCACCCTAAAAAGGGTGGCCCCACACAGGAACCTCTCCCTATTTCCACCTACAAAAACTGCCATTTCCCAGGGTTTAGTTGGAAATAGGGATTGGTTCCTGTTCTTCCCGTTGTCGGTCACCATGGTTCCCATTTCTAGTTTTTGTGGAGTAAGCCATGATCCGATTTCTTGATGAATTACTTTTAGCAGTTCCTCCCCTGTGTGACTCCGTTAGCCAAGGCAAACCATGTGAAGAACAGCGTGACACCGGCATGCCCTGCACGCATGGTATGCTGGAGGGGCACTGAGACTTGTCCGTGCAGTGGAGATTGAGGACTCGGTGGAGGATGAGGAGGCGAAGTGAGAGCGTGGAGGCAGAAGTGGCATGACCTGTCCAAGTTGCTGTTGTTGTGGCTGTGCAGGAACCACATTCACCCAGTGGGCTGTAAAGGACATGTATTGTCCCTGACCGTAGTTACAGCTCCATACGTCGGTGCTGCCGTGCCCTTTGGTACACACCGACAGGCTCAAGGACTTGCGCACCTTCTGTTCCACAAAATTGGGCAGGGCTTGTACGGCCTTCTTCACAAAGAAATGATGGCTTGGCACTCTCCACCTCGGCTCGGCACAAGCCATCAGTTCTCTGAAAAGTGCAGAGTCCACCACTTGAAAAGGGAGGGACTACAGCACCAGCAACTTGGACAGGAGCACCTTCACCTTCTGTGTCGTTGCATGAGTGGGCGCCTACTGTTGTCTCTTGGACATGGCTTCGCCAATGAATTGCTGGCAGAATGACTGACTCGAAGTAGGAGGAGCAGGAGCATCTGGAACGACATAAGATGGGTATGACACACAGCTCCCTTCGGCTGAGGTGGTGGAACCTTGGCTGGCTGCTACAAGGAGCGGCGTACAAGTGGGTGATGCAGGCTGGACCACCACATCGGAGCCTCGGTTCTCCCAGGCCGGTTTATGGTGATGCTGCATATGTTGACGCTTCACCTTCTGCCGACACATCTTGATGAAAAACTGCCACACTGCCGAGTAGCTGATTTTGCAACCAACAGTACTGCTCCTGCCACTGACTCCAGAAACCCCTGTTTCTCTACCCCCCGGGAAGGTAGGCTGCTGTGAAGTAGGTGGTCTACCCTGGGCACATTTGGCTCCAGACTTTACACTTCTGCCACCATGCTGACTGCCAATTGTGCTACCACCTTGCTGGTTCAGCTGCTGCCTCATGGGCAACCTGCAACCCTCTTCTCCTGATGATGGTGAAGCCCGTTCTGCACCCAGCTCTCAAGTGTGATCAGCTTCATCATCATCAGCATCATCAGTTGTATCTGCATGTCACTGATGTCCTCCTCAGGTTCCTCAACAGTGTCTGCTTCAGGAGCCTGAATGCCTGCAACACCATCTCCCATGCCACTCTCCTCATCACTACTTGCCTGCCTAGCAGAAGAAGCGGAGGATGTTTCCTCCATTGCTTGGCTGGGCAGTAGCTGCTGACTGTCCTCTAGATCGTCCTCACTAAATAGTGGAGCTGAACCCACAGCATAAGATACTTCTGTGGGGGCGGGAACACCATAGGACAGAGTCAATGGGAGGACAGGGACTGCCCACGGGCCATGCCAATTGAGGGTTGTGTCTGAGGAATCCACCGACTGTTGACTGCGGGTGTCAGATGTCACTTGTGATGAAGTGGATGACCGTGTTAACCAATTGATGACGACAAATGGGTTGCTGGTCGAGACACGACCGCTAGCTGATACCGGGAGCTCAGGCCTCTCGCTGCGACTCCTGCTGCCACTCGCCCCTAGTCTGCTGCGACCTCTGCTTTATGAATTTATGCCTCTGCCACTCCTGGCACTTCTCTGCCTGACATACTTAGTGCATATATGAGAGGAATGCAATACGCTACAATACTCTTAATAAAGTATTTGTGTATACACAAGCTGGTGAGTACTTTTGCCTGGACTTTCACAGTATCTAGGCCCTTGAGAGTTTAGCAGGTACAAAATAGTGCACCACTTAGATGTAAGTATGTGGTATGCACTTTTGAGGGGAGAAAAATGTGCTACAGTATGCTTAAAAGGTATTTGTGTACAACACCAGCCGGTGAGTACTTTTGCCTGGACTTTCACAGTATCTAGGCCCTTGAGAGTTTAACAGGTACAAAATAGTACACCACTTAGATGTACGTATGTGGTGTGCACTTATGAGGGGAGAAAAATGTGCTATAGTACACTTAGAAAGGTATTTGTGTACAACAACAGCCGGTGAGTAGTCTTGCCTGGCCTTTCACAGTATGTAGGCTCTTGAGAGTTAATACAATATAGTACACCTCTTAGATGTACGTATGTGGTATGCACTTATGAGGGGAGAAAAATTAGCTACAGTACACTTAAAAATGTATTTGTGCACATCAGCACTACACACCAGTGCTGCAGCACACAGTCACTGTGTACTACACCCATAATTGCACTTTCTCTCTCAATCTCACTCCCTTCCCTATCAGTGCTTCTTGGCAGGATTTGTGCTTGCGCTGAATCACTGCTGTTCTGTGAAAGAAACTTTGCAACACACTGCTCTCTGTCAGAGACGTCACGACGTGCGTTGGGGACGTCACCATCAGTGTGCACAGTGACAGCGCACAGCAAAAGCACCGAAGCCAGGAGCATTGCGGACCTCGGACCCCGGCAACAGGTAATTATAACACCGGGGATGGGGGAGGCAATGGGGCAGCTCCGGTGATGGCTGAGGATTGTGTATTGTAGCGAAGTGGGGACCAGATAACGCTATATGTCTGCTCCCCACTTCGCTTCTATACACATGCCTCTGAAGCGCTACCATTGACAAGTATTAGCCAGTGGTCTCCAACTTCCGGACCTCCAGATGTTGCAAAACTACAACTCCCCGAATGCTCTGTGCATGCTGGGAGTTATAGTTTTGCAACATCTGGAGGTCCGCAAGTTGGAGACCACTGCATTAGTCATTGATAGCGCTTCAGAGGCATGTGTATATAGATGCGCTGTGCGGGGCATATATAACGCGCTGTGCGGGGCATATGATTGCGCTGTGCAGGGCATATATACATGCGCTGTGCAAGGCATATATAACTTGCGCTGTGCGGGGCATATATAACTTGCGCTGTGTGGGGCATATATAGATGAGCTGTGCAGGGCATATATACATGCGCTGTGCGGGGCATATACATGCGCTGTGCGGGGGACATATATACAATTTATGGTGCGACACAATTTCAAACCCTTGGACACAATTTTTTTCCCATGCGACACATTAGTAAATCAGGGAGATGGTTCTCCTTTTTTTTTTTTTACTCCGAGAACATGCAACACTTTCAGGAAACCCGTGGGACACATTTCCAAACCCGTGCGCCCCCCAAAAAAATTGTCGGGCGACAGATTAGTAAATATGGAGATTTTCACTCAGAGAATTCAGGGAAAACACTCAGAGATTAAACCGACACTCTTAGTAAATGAGGGCCAATATATTGCATACATAGCCTTAAAATAGCTGTCTTATGAGGACACATGCCTTATTAGGACATTATAGAGGTAGATCCCCAGCTTAGAAGCCTTCCTATTGCCCTGTTTGCATCTACCCATGCTACCCCGCAGTTCCGGATCCAGGAATGATGATTATAGAAGACATATATTCTGGTTAGTGGCCTTCTTTTTTTTTTGCATTGAATTTATTTCTGTTTGCCAATAATAATTTTGTTACTGCATAATTTGTATTATGGTAAAAACACTTTTTTGGAGTTTGTGCAACATTTTATATTCTACTTAAAAATAGAAAAATACTGTCATGGGTAGATAAGCAATAGAGTACAAAGTTCATAGTGATCATTCCCCGATCAATAAGAGAAATATGGATTTTAAAAATATAAATTAAAAAATATGTTGCATACAAAAGCTGTTTTGGGAAACAAAATCTTCAATAAAGAGAAAAAATTGAAAAAACTGCTCTTGGAGTTGAAAGGTCGTAACATTTCCAATCTGGAGGTTTAGCTTGAAAAATCCATCACGGTGGAATCTCTACACAGAAAATCTCCATGTGGACATTCCACCCAGCGCAAGGACTGCTCGGAAATGCGCCACCCATAGACAGTGCAGAAACATTAGCCTGTTCAGGACGAAGGGCATACAGGTACGCCCTTGCGACCTGGTACTTAAAGACCAAGGGCGTACCCGTACACCCTAAATTCTTAAGTGGCTTTGAAGCAAGCACAGGCGCTACGCTCACTTCAGAGCACTGAGTGTCGGCTACTATCAGTAGCCTCAGACTCACTGCTTATGCCAGGCACTGGCGATCCTGTTGCTGCCCCGCATTTAACCCTTTAGTCTAAAGTGAAAGATGACAGCAGCTCAGTGGAGCTCACGGAACCCCCGCGACGTGATCCAGGGGGTTTCGTGAGCCAAACTGGTGGAGGATGGTCCCCTTACCTGCCTCCTGTTGCCTGATGGCCGATCTAATGATGTAGCCTAGCTTAGCCAGGCTATATCAGTGGATTGCCGATCTTACTGTGTAATGCTATGTCATAGGCATAGCATTATACAGTAAATGCAATCTAATGATTGCATATAAAAGTCCCCTATGGGGACTTCAAAAGTGAAAAATAAAAAAAAGTTTAAAAATTATATAAAACCTCCTCCCATAATAAAAAGTTTTATTACCCTTATTTTCCCATTTTACAAAAAAAAAAAAGAAAAAAAGAAAAACAATTAACATATTTGGTATCGCCACATGCGCAAATTTCCAAACTATGAAAATATGTTTATGATCCCTTATTGTAAACGGCATAAATTAAAAAAATACCAAACACCAAAAATACAGATTTTTTTATCACATTATATATTGGAATTTAGTGCTCAAAAAGTCCTATCAAAACTAAAATGGTACCGATAAAAATTACAGATCCTGTTGCTAAATATGAGCCCCATACATCCCCGTATACGGAAAAAGTTAAAGGGGTCAGAAAATGACAAATTTCGGCATACCAATTTTGATAAAAAAAAGTTATCTTTATTTATTTTTTATTTTTTTTAAATAGTACAATAATATAAAAACTATATTGGGTATAATTTTAATTGCATTGACCTACAGAATAAAGATAATGTATCATTGTTACCATGAAGTGCACTACGTAAAAAACAAACCCCCCAAAAGTTGCAAAATTGCAGGCTCCTTGTAAATCATGCCCCTCATATCTTATTACTGTTTTACATACTCTTTACTTACTTGACTTTCCAAATGGTTAGTTTAATTTAATTATTCTATGTATTTTCAGATAATAAAAGAAAACAATTGACCTTGACAGGTAAATCTATAACACAATATTCTGTAGGTTTAGCAGCTGTGGATAATAAATTGTCCCCAGAAAACCTCCAGGTAGCTCCCCTTGTAATGAGGTTACGTTTTTTTTTTCTGTTCTTATTGTAGTAGTTTGGGTATGCTAGATTCTGAGTGATTGAATTAATCCTGTCTGCTGCATGCATGGCATCTCCTGGAAGCCGTCATCTGAGAAATCAAGTGAGTATCTCAAGGGGATAAATAAAGTTCAGGCATGAATGACTTTTCAAAGTAAAAGAACACTAGCACAAGGAATCAGACATTGACTCTAGAGGTGGAAAACTGCAGGGAACATTGGAACACTTTGTGGACCTTGAGAAACTCAGGGTTAATTATCCCCAATCTCCATTTATGTTAGAAAAGTGCTGAGCTGTGCTGACGTATTAATACATAGGACATTGTCTGCAAATATACCATGCTGGGCCAGGATAATATAAAGAATAACATTATGTAACCACATGCTGCATTGTATGTTGAGAAGTCCTTCGTGCATAGAATACAATCAAACACACAACCATTGCCTTTCTTTTTTGCATGGAATGATTTCTAAGAAATGAGATGATAGAATCTGAAGTTTAAAATATTCCAGAGAATAATGTTAGATTGGGAAATTCCCCAACTATATAATATATGGGAGGAATTTTTTTCTTCAAAGTGGGACAATTTTCATCAATCTCCAGGGAAGTAGTTATTATGTAAAATCAGTAGTAGAAGTTCCAGTTCAGTGTTACCATTCATCATACTGTTGTTTTTCAGATCCAAGTAGTTAATTAGAAGTAGTTCTAGTTTACTTGCGGTTGCTTTGGATAGGGGATCATTTTTTTCTGTAAAAAAACAAAACTGAATTGCAGATTTGTGATGACATCATATATTAGAAAAAATGACTAAAAAGAGATAAAAAAAAGTCCCATCTAAACCAACATGGGACAAAAAATAAAAAAGTAAGATCTGGACACAAAAATTGAGCTCTCGAGCAACCTTATAGGCATGAAAATAAAGGAGTTATATGAGATCAACATAATGTGATTTTAAGCTTCCTTATTTAAAAAGGAAATGTTTACTTTTTTAAAGGTAGTAAAATGATACAAAAACAATGTAAATATAGGTATTGTTTTAGTCATATTGATCCACAGAATACCGATAACATGTCAATTTTACCTTGAAGTGCACTGTATTTTTTCAGTTTCCTTTCATAAATATTATTTTTGGTTGTGCTGTACATTTAAAGGTAAAAAGGTGTCATTACAAAGTACAACTGGTCATGCAACAAACAAGCCTTCATATTGGTTTGTAGATGGAAAATGTATGTAGATGGAAGAGCTATAAGGTTAGGAGGAAAAATGAAAATGCACAGATGAAAATTGTCTGCTTCTTCAAGGCCAAAATGGGCTGTGTCCTCAAAGGAGAAGTCCCATGCCTGATCAGTACAGAAAAACATATCCCCTGTCCACAGGATAGGGGATAAGTTTTAGATTGTGGGGGGTCTGAGCACTGTGGCCCCCAGCAATCTCCTGCACGGAGCCCCGCCCCCTCCATATATCTCTATGGGAGAGCCAAACAAAGCCAAAGATATATATCTCCCATAGAGATATATGGAGGGGGTGTGGCGGCCCACGCTTCCGGCAGGGGTTGTGACGTGCCACTCTGTGGGAGAGTCGGGGCTCCGTACAAATGATCGTGGTGGGTCAAAAAGATAGGACCCCCCACGATCTAAAACATATCCCCTAGCCACAGTTTTTCTGTACTGATCGGGCATGGGACTTCTTCTTTAAGGCCAAAATTTGCTTTGTCATAAAGGGTGTACGGAACTCAACTGCTGTCATTTTATATATTACTGTTTTCCAAGGTCATAAAACATCACATTCTGTAGATGATAAAACAAATATCTCTATAAAATAGCAAAGAGGGGTAGCTTTTGCAGTTTACTTTTGTCACCAACATATGGATTGGGAAATAGAAAAGAAAAGAAATAAGAAAAGGCTTAATGAACTTTCTCTTTCACTAAAGTGTTTGTTGGCTCCAACTTCTAATTAAACATCATGAGAAAGATCATTCAGTGTTCAGAAGGAGAGGCTTATCCGACAAGTCTAACTTGAGTGTTGTCATACAATTTAGAGACTGATATTGGTATTCATACAAGTTTTTTTTATAAAGTGATAAATTCCTGGAGACTGCGATAATCTTAGTTTTTCTAAATATGAGACTCCCTTGAAGAAATTATAACATTTATTTTTCTCCATCTAGTCGCACTGCTGTAAATTCTTTGGTGTATAAATGTCCTGTGATTTTAGATTTTATTATGCATTATACTATTTTTGGTGGTAAAGTTTGCATGAGTGGCAGTGAAAGCAAATGTGACACTAATGTGGTACTTAGTGATTGTGTACCAGTCCTTGAGTAACAATAAGACGTAAGAGTAATCAATAGTACACCTTAACTACAGCAACTCAGTAAGTGGCTTATCGTGGTTTGTTTCTGTTGCTGTATTGTGTCTTTTTCTAAAAATAATAGAACTAGTAGAAACCAATTATATTACTTGTGTTTGAGCTGTCAAGTCTACAATAGTGTAGTCTGACAGGCAGGGAAGCTGTGAGTCTCAAATAAAAGGAAATATCCAGGTACATGGTCTGATTCTGCGGACATTTAGAGGCTATGGACACTTTTTCACAGTTTTTTTTTATTGTTCTTATGCTTACTAAATGCTAGCTATCATGCTGAATTTGACATAGATCCAACAGCATGCTTCTTCTAGCTGTTTTGATGTCTATGCTTCCCAGTCTCTTCTTTCAGTGTTTATAGATAGCTGCAAGGAGGGGCAGGAGGAGGACTATAGCAGATCATTGAGGCGATAGGGCATCCATGTTATCAGGGAGGGCAGAAAACAAGAGCTGGATCTAGGGCACAGTCATGGCATTTTACAGAGGGAGGAGAGAGATATCATATAGGCCATGTACCAGTGTAGATGAAGTCAAGGAATGCTGGTGGAAAGGGGAAATCACATACTACTCAGCATATGTCAGCACGAGATAGAAAATCCCTCTAATTTAGTCTACATTAGAAGAAGAGAAAAGTAGTGCAGTCAAGAAGCTGGGCTGATATATGAGAGTTGTTGAAGACAGATCTTATAGCTAACAAGTATTAGTGGTAAAATGTTGTATAACAAGGAGCAAATAGCAAACTGCTTATAACAGGGCCTGAAAATAAATGACCAAATAAGCATTGCCACCTGAAGCGTAACATTTTTTTTCTTAACATAAAGGGGTACTCCAGTGGAAAACTTTTTTTTTAAATGAACTGGTGCCAGAAAGTTAAACAGATTTGTAAACTACTTCCATTAAAAAAATCTTTACCCTTCCAGTACTTCTTAGCAGCTGCATGCTACAGAGGAAATTCTATTCTTTTTGAATTTCTTTTCTGTCTTGTCCACAGTGCTCTCTGCTGACACCTCTGTCCATGTCAGGAACTGTCCAGAGCAGCACAAGTTTGCTATGGGGATTTTCTCCTGTTCTGGACAGTTCCTGATATGGGCATCAGGTGTCAGCAGAGAGCACTGTGGACAAGACAAAAAAAGAAATTAAAAAAATTATGGAATTTCCTTTGTAGCAAATAGCTGCTAATAAGTACTGGAAGGGTAAAGATTTTTTAATAGAAGTAATTTACAAATCTGTTTAACTTTCTGGCACCAGTTTATTAAAAAAAAAAAGTTTTCCACTGGAGTATCCCTTTAAGATAAATGCTAACATACATGAGGTTAAAGAAAAAAAACAAATATATATATATATATATATATATATATATATATATATATATATATAAATATATATATGTGTGTGTGTGTATGTGTGTGTGTGTGTGTATATACACACGATGGGGCAAAAAAGTATTTAGTCACCCACCAATTGTGCAAGTTCTCCCACTTAAAAAGATGTGAGAGGCCTGTAATGTTCATCATAGGTATACCTCAACTATGAGAGACATAGTGAGATAAAACTTCATGAAATCACATTGATTTTTAAAGAGTTTATTGGCAAATTATGGTGGAAAATAACAAAAGTTCTTCTCATTACTTTGTTATATACCCTTTGTATGCAAAGACAGAGGTCAAACGTCTTCACAAGGTTTTCACACACTGGCCCTGATTTATCAATCTGTCTGAGACAGAAATTGGAGTGATTTTCCCAAGTAACCAATCACAGCTCATGTTTTATATCTTAAAGGGGTACTCTGCCCCTGGAATCTTATCCCCTATCCAAAGGATAGGGGATAAGATGTTAGATCGCCGCGGTCCCGCTGCTGGGGACCCCGGGGATCGCCGCTGCGGCACCCCGCCATCATTACTGCACAGAGCGAGTTCGCTCTGTGCGTAAGGATGTGCGATACAGGGGCCCGGAGCAGCGTGACGTCATGGCTCCGCCCCTCATGACATCACTGCCCATCCCCTTAATGCAAGTCTATGGCAGGGGGCGTAACGACCGACACGCCCCCTCCCATAGACTTGTATTGACGGGGGCGGGCCGTGACGTCACGGCCCATGTATTGCCCGTCATTACGTGCAGAGCGATCTCGCCCTGCGCAGTAATGATAGCGGGGTGCAGCAGCAGCGATCCCCGGGGTCCCCAGCAGCGGGACCCCGGCGATCTGACATCTTATCCCCTATCCTTTGGATAGGGGATGAGATGTCTAGGGGCGGAGTACTCTTTAAGGAGCTCTGGTAAAATGAAAGCTGAGCCGTGATTGTTTGCTTGGGAAAATCACTCCAGTTTCTGTCTCAGACAGATTGATAAATCAGGGCAACTGTTGCTAGTATTTTGGCCCATTCCTTCATGCAGATCTCGTCTAGAGCAGTGATGTTTTGGGGCTGTTGCTGGGTAACACAGACTTTCAACTCAATCCATAGGTTTTCAATAAGGTTGAAATCTGGAGACTGGCTAGGCCATTCCAGGACATTGAAATGCTTCTTACAAAGCCACTCCTTCATTGCCCGGGTGGTGTGTTTGGGATCATTGTCAAGCTGACAAGCTGACCCAGCCACATGTCAGCCTGTTCATCCACACTAAAGCTAATTTACTGGGTTATAGTGTGGGTGAACAGGATTCAAACCAGTGGTCACTTACTTATTTTTGTCAACTGGTCGTCAAGATATCTTGTTCTGAATTTCCAGGATTTCTAAAGAGATTAAGCGCACTGATGGCATCTCCCCCGCCGGCTGGACGCTTCTCTCCCATAGTAAGGCTCCTAATCCCGCCTTTCCACTATGCATATGCATTGGATTCAATACCACATCCTAGTGGGAAGTCCCACATCACCTGATCTCAGCCCTCTGTCTGGAGAGCACATGCGCCGCTATATTTTCCTCAGCTCTCATGTTCTCCAGCTCTCACATCATCAGGACGTCAGACCAGGGGAAAATATAGCGGCGCATGCGCTCTTCAGGCAGACCGCTGCCATCACGTGATATGGGACTCCATGTCACTAGAATGTAGAGTTGAATCCAATGCATATGCATATTGGAGGGGCAGGATTAGGAGCATTACTGTGGGAGCGAGAGGTGGCCAGCCAACAGGGGAGATGCCTTCAGTGCGCTTATTCTCATTAGAAATCACAGAACTTCAGAACATGATGTCTCGGCGGCCAGATGACAAAAATGAGTAAGTGACCCCTCATTTTAATCCTGTTCACCCACACTATAGCCCAGTGTATTGGGTTTAGTGTGGGTCAACAAGCTGACAGTTTTCCTTTAAAAATCAGACTAATTTTGTGATGTGATTTTATGGATTTTATTTCTCTCATATGTCTCTCATACTTGAGGCATACCTATGATGAAAATTACAGGCCTCTCTCATCTTTTTAAGTGGAAGAACTTGCACAATTGGTGGCTGACTAAATACTTTTTTGCCCCACTGTGTGTGTGTGTGTGTGTGTGTGTGTGTGTATATATATATATATATATATATATATATATATATACAGTCCAGACCAAAAGTTTGAACACGCCTTCTCATTCAGAGTTTTCTTTATTTTCATGACTATGACAATTGTAGATTCACACTGAAGGCATCAAAACTATGAATTAACACATGTGGAATTATAAACATAACAAAAAAGTGTGAAAATATGTCATATTCTAGGTTCTAGCCACCTTTTGCTTTGATTACTGCTTTGCATTCTCTTGATGAGCTTCAAGAGGTAGTCACCTGAAATGGTCTTCCAACAGTCTTGAAGGAGTTCCCAGAGATACTTAGCACTTGTTGGCCCTTTCTTCCTTCACTCTGCGGTCAAGCTCACCCCAAACCATCTCGATTGGGTTCAGGTCTGGTGACTGTGGAGGCCAGGTCATCTGGTGCAGCACCTCATCACTCTCCTTCTTGATCAAATAGCCCTTACACAGCATGCAGGTGTGTTTGGGGTCATTGTCCTGTTGAAAAATAAATGATGGTCCAACTAAATGCAAACCGGATGGAATAGCATGCCACTGCAAGATGCTGTGGCAGCCATATGCCTTCAATTTTGAATAAATCCCCAACAGTGTCAGCTATGGGAGGAACTGCATTGAAAGAGCAGGTCACATGGTTAGAGAAGCAGTGAATACAAATGAGGAAGTTGTATGCAACCTTAGCCACTGACAGCAGATCACACACTGAAGCGCTCTTGCGCATTAAAAAGTGACATGTCATTATGACGACAGTCATCATGTTTACTAAGACTTACTCGGCTTCCTGCCTGGAGGAAAAGCTGAGAGAAACGGTATGTGCTTAGCGAAGATTACACTTGTACAAAGTTATATAACTTTAACATGTACGGCTATAAACAGGTAATTTCTATTGGCGTTCATTTCTAACATGAAGAAAGACCCAAAGACCTAGACCATTTCTTGTTAAACATACTTAAAAGGTTTGTATCATCAACACAACCCCTTTCTATATGTACTTTGAAGCCACCTTTATAGGATATGGACATGATCTAGACCTGCCTCTATGATACAGAGTTTAGACAGAAACAGCTGATCACCAGTGCAGCTGTTTTAACCCCTTAACGACACAGGATGTATATTTTCGTCCTGCGCTGGCTCCCGCTATATGAAGCGGGATCGCGCCACGATCCCACATCATATCGCGTCGGTCCCGGCGCTCATCAACGGTCGGGACCCACTGATAATACCACACATTGCCGATCGCGGCGATGTGCGGTATTAACCCTTTAGAAGCGACGGTCAAAGCTGACCGCCGCTTCTAAAGTGAAAGTGACCCGGCTGCTCAGTCGGACTGTTCGGGACCGCCGCGGTGAAATCGCGGCGTCCCGAACAGCTGACAGGACACCGGGAGGGCCCTTACCTGCCTCCTCGGTGTCCGATCGGCGAATGACTGCTCTGTGCCTGAGATCCAGGCAGGAGCAGTCAAGCGCCGATAACACTGATCACAGGCGTATTAATACACACCTGTGATCTGTGTAAAAGATCAGTGTGTGCAGTGTTATAGGTCCCTATGGGACCTATAACACTGCAAAAAAAATGTTTAAAAAAAGTGTTAATAAAGGTCATTTAACCCCTTCCCTAATAAAAGTTTGAATCACCCCCCTTTTCCCATAAAAAAAATAAAACAGTGTAAAAAAAATTTAAATAAACATATGTGGTATCGCCGCGTGCGTAAATGTCCGAACTATAAAAATATGTCATTAATTAAACCGTACGGTCAATGGCGTACGCGCAAAAAAAATCCAAAGTCAAAAAAGCGCATTTTTGGTAACTTTTTATACCATTAAAAAATGAATAAAAAGTGATCAAAAAGTCCGATCAAAACAAAAATCATACCGATAAAAACTTCAGATCACCTCGCAAAAAATGAGTCCTCATACCGCCCTGTACGTGGAAAAATAAAAAAGTTATAGGGGTCAGAAGATGACATTTTTAAACGTATAAATTTTCCTGCATGTAGTTATGATTTTTTCCAGAAGTGCGACAAAATCAAACCTATATAAGTAGGGTATCATTTTAACCATATGGACCTACAAAATAATGATAAGGTGTAATTTTTACCGAAATATGCACTGCGTAGAAACGGAAGCCCCCAAAATTTACAAAATGGCGTTTTTCTTCGATTTTGTCGCACAATGATTTTTTTTTCCGTTTCGTCGTGCATTTTTGGGTAAAATGACTAATGTCACTGCAAAGTAGAATTGGCGACGCAAAAAATAAGCCATAATATGGATTTTTAGGTGGAAATTTGAAAGGGTCATGATTTTTAAAATGTAAGGAGGAAAAAACGAAAGTGCAAAAATGGAAAAACCCTGAGTCCTTAAGGGGTTAATGATGTCCTACTTAGTCAACAATGAAGAAAAACGAAATGATCCAGCACTGATGAAATTCACAGCTTTATTCAATCCTCTATAAAACCAGCATGGCAACACACAATTTACAAGGTCTGTGCAATCTTGACGCGTTTCCAGCGCATGCACTCTTTGCCAAAAGATACTACTTAGGCAACCTCTTTAAAAGGAGTTGTTTGGGAAGTGAGTTTATTTTCTTATAAATAAAAGAAACGTGTTATAGTTCCAAATAACCTATTTAAACATAGAATGTAATAGCTGGAAGGCTTCTATATTTTATTCTGACTTTCATGTAAAAAGTAAATAATGTTATAGTTTTTTCTCTTTCTCACTTGTTGTAATGGCTTTTGGACAATCAATATAACTCACAGCTTCTGAACAGTCTAATCAGGGACATCACTGCTTTCTGAATAACCTGTTTTGTGAATAACTGAAGAAACGCTTTAGACAGAGCTGCCAGCCCTCACTGTGTATTATCGATTCCGAGTCTACTTCATAGACAGCCATAATTAGTAGTTTTTATTGAAATGCAATTTGTTGTGCTTAGAATTCAAGTACTTGTACAATAGATATTCAGAATTTAAAGGGAAATAGTAGAGTCATGCCTGGAATAATAGGATGTCGCAAAATGTTCTATGCAAACCCATAAATAACTTGATCATAATCATTTATTAGTTAATACTGTTCTAACCATTTATTTAGGTGCTTATTTATGTAATATTGTTTTATATCTAATTTCAGGGAGTTACCATTGTATTTACTTACAAAATGATTGTATATTGTGATCTTGATGAAGATCAAGAATACAAGATGAGGAAATGAGGATTACAATTGGGCTAACTTAAACAAATTGGAAACTTTAGTGGGGTGCGATATTGTATAGAGTTACACAGCCAAGTCTTTTGTATTTAGTCATACATATCTATAGCTATTGATATACATTACATGGATGTACAGTACAGTACTTGCTGGTCAATGAGGGTATAGATAATTTTCCTGGAAAAGAATTGACCTAAGCATGTATTAGCTTCTAAGGCTACTCTAAAAAAACAGGTAAAAACATAGATAGGGCATGTTGGAGGGGGGATGATATCAAAAGATAGGTTCATTTATGTTACATGGTTATATTTACAATTACTATTTATTCTACTAATTATTATTTATTTTTATAGTGCCCTTGGTTCCAATTCACTGCACATTTGATAAGGGGGCCGTCTGCAATCTTAGGATTCCTGTCAGAATAGAGTGGTGAAATGCGCATGTGTGTCACTGCTCAGTACATTCTCCGTGAGAGCTGCCAGAGGTGGCTGAGTAAAGCATTTGGTTTTCTCCATGGCTCCCATAGAGAATGAATGAAGTGGCAATGTGAAAGTGTGTCCTGCCACTTGATTCTGACAGGAGTACAGAGTCCCCATTCTGGAGATCACCAGGGGTGGGGAATGGGGGATTGATGGATCTTAATGTACAAACAAGAAAGTTGCAACAGCACTCTAGGTCTAGGGGGGACACATTTTGATCAAAAAGTGCGCTGAGAGCCTCCATTTTTTGACCTAGAGTGCTGTTGCAACTTTCTTGTTTGTACATTTTGTATTTGCCACAGCAGCGGGCACCTGTGTATTAGGTTGTTGTGCTGGCTATTTTTCCTTTTGTTTTTACATTCATTGATCTTAGTCGTAGAACCCCCATGATCACATAGTTATCCCCTACCCTAAGGATAGAGGATAACTTATAACCATTGGACAACCACAACTAAAGTATGTAAAGGTATTAGTACAGAGTTGCACAAGTTTATAGCATACATTTAGGAGCACAAATGGTCCTGTCAAAAATTATAATATATAAATGAAATGTAAACCTAAAAAGTTGATTTTCTATTCAGATGCTTGAAATATCTCTATCTATTTAAGTATCAGTTGCTTGGGGGCATCCAACAATGGCAGCCATTACAGTGCTCTAGAGGGAGACAGCAAAAGACACTACTGAGTAGAATATATTTGCATGATACAGATTATGGTTAGTTGTCACCCAGGCACTAGTACTAATGATGCTAGTACTCGTGTAGGTCAGAAACAGCTGATCACTATACTAAAATTAATTATTTTATGGTAATATGCTCTTTAAATAGTTTTTTTTAGCTGCATAAATCTTTTTTTGTTTTTGTTTAAATAGACAGACTGGATTAAAAAAAATAAAAAGCATTACCTGACCAATTATTCCTCTTTGCCATTCGAATCCTCACCAGGTCCCCTCCGATCTTCACTTCCTGGCTTCATCTTGCCACATAGGAAATGGAAGGAAATGCCCACCCAGCCATGACTTCCAGTGGTTGGCTTAGCAGGCATTTCCAGCCATGTCTTGTGTGTCAAGCCTGGATCAGAAAATGGAGATATACAGGGACCCATGAGCATCAGAATGGCAGTCAAAGGGAATCAATGAGGTGCATTATGCTTATTTTAGTTTTTTAAGCCAATACTCAGGTATCATTTTTTTCTACAACATACCGCTATTTTTATTTAGTAATTATCACTTCATTCACTTCTGATATTATCTACATTTCTTCAAAAGAGGAATATGCATAAAATGAAATAAGATACCAAGGTCACCACAAGGTTTGATGTTTCTGCAGTTGCAATCAGGATTAGTTATGCCTGTTTAGAGTCTAATTTTTTTTAATACGTTTTCAGTGGCAGATGTAACAAACAACATCATTAAACATTAGCTGAAAATAACCGTATTTATAACACCCCTAAAATGCGTTTTAGAACTATCTGTACAGTTCAACACCATCTGTGGGGTTTATACATCATAAAGCTTAATTGTTTGTACTTTGTAATATTTCATCATACATTTTTACTAGTGGTTCATTGTGATGTAGCAGATGATACTTATGATCAAGGATGAGTCTAATATTATAAAGAAGCCAAGCAGATAATTCTGAGAGCCTGATCAACACTTGTTACAGATCAGTCCATACTGTACTATTTTAATACTCTACTATATGTAACAATGTATTTAGTGGAAGGGTAAATTGATTTATGTGGAGTATGTGTAATCTTGTTTTTTTATAATGTGACATATCTCATAAAGTATTATATTTTTGTAGAATATACAAATATATAAATACGCAGCATTAACTTTGCATTTGCCTTTGTAACAGAATATAAATGAGGGGGGGTTAAAAAGATAGTTCATAGATAGTGTGAGAGTGTTACTCTTAAACCTAAAAATATATTTTTTGGTGCATGGGGTCATATTCAAGCCACACACCCTTTTCACCAAAGCCACACCAATTTCCCCCTAAGCCATGTTGAGTTTGACACACAGCTTCATTCTTTATGTCTAATTTAGTTTAAAAAAAAACTGTCTCATAACTTATCCCAGCTTTTTTATTTTTATTTTTTTTTAACAAACTTCACCAGAATTATAATGCACATTTCAAAATGTGTAGCTGTTAGCTGTAGTTTTACGTTAGGCTGTGCTCACATCACATCTGTGAACTCTTTCAGCATACATTTCTATAGGCCTACTGTACAAAATAGCAAAGTAGACTAAACTTTTTTATGCAGAGAGTTCCAGTAAAAAAATGTGTATATTTATATATTAAATTATTTTCTTTTATAATGTGATCCTATTAGCAAAAGTACATATAGTAGCATACACTACAGCCTTCCAAACGTACAGAAATCCTGCTGATATATCTCAAGTGGAAGACTCAAGTGCAATGTAACCAGAGACTTATCTGTGTCTACTGATTTCAATTGTGCCTTATTATTGTGATGGACTATTTGAAATGTGTACCACATGTCTGAACCAACTCATACCCAACCCAGCAGTTGTTACATTTGTTACACAAATAGTGAGCTGGAGATTTTCGGGGGAGAAGATAAACGAAAAAACAGGGGGCGCTCCCTCGTAACGCATATCATAAGGTGTGCTACCTCCACCACACCTAAGTGATATACTGACCTGCCAAGTTGTAGTAACTTGGTGTAAGATTCAGATGAAAAGAAAGTCATAGTGTATAGGTATGGCTGCTGCACTCTGAGCTAGACCCAAACTCCTGTGTGGAGTTGGTAAACAAATATTTGAAAACAGGCAGAAAAAATGGTCAAGGAGGCACTGCACATAAACTTGACATTAGAGATGATCGAATTAAAGCTAACAAACCCGAATTCGTTAAAAATGTCATGAAAATTTCGATTTGCATCGAATGCGAATATCGCTGCAATTCTATTGCGCAAATCTCTTCATTAAACTCCATTTAGTGCAGTCCAGGCTCAAGGGCAGATCCACATGTCAGGACATGGGGCAAGGAACGCATACCACATACCTACATCTGATTTCTTGATGATCCAAGCGGATAGGGGTAATCTCGTGTGTAACTTCAATGTGAACCTGTGGCAGCTCATACGTGACACCTGCCGTTTGCTCAGGCCCTTTGAGGAAGCTACATTATACGTAAATCGCCAAGATTACGGGATGAACAATGTCATTCCACTGCTTCATTTCTTACAACACGTGTTGGAAATGATGGCTGGTCACGGTACTGGAGACATGGCGCATACATCACATGGCCACATGAGCCCTGTGGGGGCTGAACTGGAGGAAGAGGAGGAGGAGGTGGGGCACAGTGGAATACAGTTTAGGTTTAGCCAAATGGGCAGTTTTTCTAGTAATCTGACAGGAGAGGAGGAGCAGGAGCAGCCAGAGGAGCTAGAGGGTTATGAGGAAGGCGAGAAAGAGGAACCAGACACACCGTGGCAGTATGCAGTGGAGAAGGAGGCAGGGAGTCCCTCCGAGTCACTTGCACAAATGCTCACTTGCTTGCATGGTAACAGCCGAATTGTCACCATGTAGCAGCGGGATGACTTCTGGCTTTCCACCTTATTGGATCCTCGCCACAAAATAGGACCCTTTTTACACCCACTGAGAGGGAGGACAAACTGACCTACTACAGAGACATCCTATGTAGTCAGTTGGCCGATGCCTATCTGCGCCATTGTCCATCCTCTCGCAGGTCTGAATCGGGGGGCCCCCCTGCGCTCACCTTCCACTGCCATGGCTGTTGGGGAGGGGTGGCAGGAGCAGTACCAGCTCCTAGTGTTGGGCGCCAATATTCGCAATTTCAAATTTTTATTGCGAATATCGCAAATTTGCAAATTCGCAAATATTGCGAATATATTCGCTATATATTTGAAATTACGAACATTCACTTTTTTGCGCATATTCACATATGCACATATTCGCATATGTGAATATTCGCATATTCCTTCTTTTCACTTGCGGGCCAATTAGAATGATGCAACTACACTTGTCAGAGGATATCAACAACATCATTAGCAACCAATAGTAAAGTTGCACACCCACTCACTGTTTTCTTACTCAAATACGTAAATATGCGAATATTCGCAAATGCGAATATAAAGAATACACGAAATTCGCAAATATAAGACAAATATTCGTCTATATATTCGCTAAATTTTGCGAATTCGAATATGTGCAATGCCGCTCATCACTACCAGCTCCATCAGCAGCAGCCTGAGTCTACAGTCGCTGATGAGTTCCTTTCTCCACCCGCTTAGTGAAGCAACTCATCAGCAGCAGGTACACCTGGAGCAGGACCTGAACCAGCAGGTGGTGACATACCTTGACATGCCCATGCCAACACACCTTGAAGATCCGCTTGACTTCTGAGCAGCCAAACTTGATTTGTGGCCGCAACTAGCAGAGTTTGCCCTGGAAAAGCTGTCCTGCCTGGCCAGTAGTGTACCATAACAGCAGGTGTTTAGTGCGGCCGGGGCCATAGTAACCCCAAGGAGAACTCGTCTGTCCACGAAAAATGTGGAGAGACTGACCTTTGTGAAGATGAATCAGGCATGGATCAGAAAGGATTTCCAGTACTGGTATTGCCACCCACTACACCACTCTATCACTGGGTCATTTTCAGGACTCCTGATGCTGCTGCCACCTCCAGGCTGTGCCATTCAGCCACTATTTGGTATCCTCATGCTTCAGCCACCTCCAGGCTGTGCCATTCAGTCACTATATTGTATCTTCATGCTTCAGCCAACTCCAGGCTGTGCCATTCAGCCACTATATGGTATCCTCATGCTTTAGCCAACTCCAGGCTGTGCCATTCAGCCACTGTATGGTAACCTCATGCTTCAGCCAACTCAAGGCTGTGCCATTCAGTCACTATATGGTCTCCCCATGCTGCCACAAACTCCAGGCTGTGCCATACAGCCACTATATGGTCTCCTCATACTTCAGCCACCTCCAGGCTGTGCCATTCAGCCACTATATGGTCTCCTCATTCTTCAGCCAACTCCAGGCTGTGCCATTCAGCCACTACATGCTATGCTCATGCTTCATCAAACTCCAGGCTGTGCCATTCAGCCACTATATGGACTCCTCATGCTGCCACAAACTCTAGGCTGTGCCATTCAGCCACTATATGGTCTCGCCTCCTGCTTCAGCCACCTCCAGTCTGTGCCATTCAGCCAATATATGGTATCCTCATGCTTCTGCCAACTCCGGGCTGTGCCATTCAGCCATTATATGGTATCCTCATGCTTCAGCCAAATCCAGGCCGTGCCATTCAGCCACTATATGGACTGCTCATGCTGCCACAAACTCCAGGCTGTGCCATTCAGCCACGATATGGTCTTCTCATGCTTTAGCTAAGTTCGGGCTGTCCCATTCAGCCACTATATGGTATCTTCATGCATCAGCCACCTCCAGTCTGTGCCATTCAACCACTATATGGTATTCTCATGCTTCAGCCAACTCCAGGCTGTGCCATTCAGCCACTATATGGTATCCTCATGCTTTAGCCAAGTCTGGGCTGTGCCATTCAGCCACTGTATGGTAACCTCATCCTTTAGCCAAGTCCGGGCTGTGCCATTCAGCCACTATATGGTATCCTCATGCCACAGCCAACTCCAGGCTGTGCCATTCATCCACTATATTGCCTCCTCATACTGCCACAAACTCCAGGCTGTGCCATTCAGCCACTATATGGTCTCCTCATACTTCAGGCAACTCCAGGCTGTCCATTCAGCCACTATATGGTATCCTCATGCTTCAGCCAACTCCAGGCTGTGCCATTCAGCCACTATATGGTCTCCTCATGCTTCCGCCATCTCCAGGCTGTTCCATTCAGACACTATATGGTCTCTCCCCATGATTCAGCCACCTCCAGGCTGTGCCAAATAGCCACTATATGGCATCCTCATGCTTCAGCCAACTCCAGGCTGTGCCATTCAGCCACTATGTGGTCTCTCTTCATGCTTCAGCCACCATATGGTATCCTCATGCTTCAGCCAACTCCAGGCTGTGCCATTCAGCCACTATATGGTATATAATATCCTCATGCTTCTGCCAAGTCTGGACTGTGCCAGTCAGCCACTATATGGTATCCTCATGCTTCAGCTAACTCCAGTCTGTGCCATTCAGACACTATATGGTCTCATCATGCTTCAACCACCTCCAGACTGTGCCATTCAGCCACTATATGGTATCCTCATGCTTCTGCCAACATCAGGCTGTGCCATTCAGCCACTATATGGTATCCTCATGCTTCAGCCAACTCCAGGCTGTGCCATTCAGCCACTATGTGGTATCATCATGGTTCTGCCAACACCAGGCTGTGCCATTCAGCCACTATATGGTCTCCTCGTGCTTCAGCAAACTCCAGGCTGTGCCATTCAGTCACTATATGGTCTCCTCATGCTGCCAGAAACTCCAGGCTGTACCATTCAGCCACTATATGGTATATGGTATTCTCGTGCTTCAGCCAACTCCAGGCTGTGCCATTCAGCCACTATATGGTATATGGTTTCCTCATGCTTCAGCCAACTCCCGGCTGTTCCATTCAGCCACTATATGGTCTCCTCATGCTTCAGCCAAGTCCGGGCTATGCCAGTCAGCCACTATATGGTATCCTTCTGCTTCTGCCAACTCCAGGCTGTGCCATTCAGCCACTATATGGTCTCCTCATGCTTTAGCCAAGTCTGGGTTGTGCCATTCAGCTACTATATGGTATCATCATGCTTCAGCCAACTCCAGGCTGTGCAATTCAGCCACTATATGGTCTCCTCATGCTGCCACAAACTCCAGGCTGTGCCATTCAGCCACTATATGGTATCCTCATGCTTCTGCCACCTCCAGGCTGTGCCATTCCACCACTATATGGTCTCCTCATTCTTCAGCCAGCTCCAGGCTGTGCCATTCAGACACTATATGGTCTCTCCCCATGATTCTGCCACCTCCAGGCTGTGCCATACAGCCACTATATGGTATCCTCATGCTTCAGCCAACTCCAGGCTGTGCCATTCAGCCACTATATGGTCTCTCCTCATGATTCAGCAACCTCCAGGCTGTGCCATTCAGCCACTATATGGTATCCTCATGCTTCAGCCAACTCCCGGCTGTTCCATTCAGCCACTATATGGTCTCCTCATGCTTCAGAAATGTCCGGGCTGTGCCAGTCAGCCACTATATGGTATCCTCATGCTTCAGCCAACTCCAGGCTGTCCATTCAG
Organism: Hyla sarda; assembly: GCF_029499605.1. Lineage (NCBI taxonomy): Eukaryota > Metazoa > Chordata > Amphibia > Anura > Hylidae > Hyla > Hyla sarda. The sequence continues at coordinate 158,054,188 of NC_079192.1, forward strand.
CCACTATATGGTATCCTCATGCTTCAGCCAACTCCAGGCTGTGCCATTCAGCCACTATATGGTCTCCTCATGCTTCCGCCAACTCCAGGCTGTGCCATTCAGACACTATATGGTCTCTCCCCATAATTCAGCCACCTCCAGGCTGTGTCATACAGCCACTATATGGTATCCTCATGCTTCAGCCAACTCCAGGCTATGCCATTCAGCCACTATATGGTCTCCTCATTCTTCAGCCAACTCCAGGCTGAGCCATTCAGCCACTATATGGTCTCCTCATGCTTCAGCCAAGTCCGGGCTGTGCCAGTCAGCCAATATATGGTATACTCATGCTTCAGTCAAGTCCGGGCTGTGCCATTCAGCCACCACATGGTATCCTCATTGTTACGCCGAGCGCTCCGGGTCCCCGCTCCTCCCCGGAGCGCTCACGGCGTCTCTCTCCCTGCAGCGCCCCGGTCAGTCCCGCTGACCGGGAGCGCTGCACTTACATGGCCGTCGGGGATGCGATTCGCACAGCGGGACGCGCCCGCTCGCGAATCGCGTCCCAAGTCACTTACCTGTCCCGGTCCCCGGCTGTCATGCTCTGGCGCGCGCGGCTCCGCTCTCTAGGGCGCGCGCGCGCCAGCTCTCTAGATTTAAAGGGCCAGTGCACCAATGATGGTGCCTGGCCCAATCTTCCCAATTAGCTTGATTAGTTTCCACCTGTGCACTCCCTGGCCGGATCTTGTTGCCCTTGTGCCTAGTGAAAGCGTTCCCTTGTGTGTTCCTAGCCTGTGTTCCAGACCTCCTGCCGTTGCCCCTGACTACGATCCTTGCTGCCTGCCCTGACCTTCTGCTACGTCCGACCTTGCTCTTGCCTTATCCCTTGTACCATGCCTATCTCAGCAGTCAGAGAGGTTGAGCCGTTGCCGGTGGATACGACCTGGTTGCTATCGCCGCTGCAAGACCATCCCGCTTTGCGGCGGGCTCTGGTGAAAACCAGTAGCTACTTAGAACCGGTCCACCGACACGGTCCTCGCCAAGCCCTCTCTGACACAGAGGATCCACCTCCAGCCTGCCGAATCGTGACAGTAGATCCGGCCATGGATTCCGCTGAGGTGCCGCTGTCAAGTCTTGCCGACATTTCCACGGTGATTGCCCAGCAATCCCTAATGATCACCCAACGAAATCACCAGCTGGCATACTTGACCACCGTGACACAGCAACTTCAGTCACAGATACAGCAGCTGCTGCCGCAGATACAGCAACTTCAGTCACAGACACAGCAGCTGCAACAGCAACAACCATCTCCTCCGCCGGCTCCTGCAACTCCTCCGCAGCGACAGGCCGCTCCTAACCCCTGCTTGTCCCTGCCGGACAAATTTGATGGGGACTCTAGACTCTGCCGTGGTCTCCTGCCTGGGAAGGCCCTGCCATGTGCCACACCGCTCGGAGCACCTCTCTCACAGTATCCTTTGCAATCCACCCCTGTGCCTCCCGCCGAGGAGGCTATGCAAGTGGATCGGTCTCGCCTGACCCCTGAAGAGAGGTCTCGCCGCAAAAAGAAAGAATTACTTCTATACTGCACTGTGCGTTACCGCACAAAACCCCTGCTCTTGAACATGGAACTTTTTGTTTTGCCCAAATGCTCCTCTGAAGTCCTCCTCGGTCTGCCATGGATCCAACGCCACTCCTCTACCCTTGTCTGGACCACCGGGGAGATCAAGAGCTGGGGTGCTTCTTGCCACAGAAAATGCCTCACGTCTGCTCCCAGTCCCGTCAGTCAAACCTCTGTGTCTCCTCCTTTACCTGGTCTCCCCAAGGCCTATCTGGACTATGCTGTGTCTCCTCCTCACAGCCCCCGTCCTGTTAACACTCTGCCCCGTGCCAAGCTTGACCCTCTTCCCTCCCTCCCCACCCCCACGCCTTCTTGTGTGCCCGCTGTTGATGTGGTTTCCCGGGGCTTCGCCACCATCTGGAAAAAGACTCTAAAGTCCCTCATACTAGCCTCATCCCGGGTAAAGAAGCTTGCCGAAGAAAAAAGAAGAACTCCTCCTGTTTTTGTGTGGCTCTCCACCAAGTATATCCGCTTCCGTGTCCCCAGTTTTAATCTCGGACCACGTTATCTTGGACCCTTTGTACTTGAGTGCTCAGAGGAGAGATCTTGGGAACCTGAGGACAACATCCTGGACAAAAGTCTTATCCTCAGGTTCTCAGGCTCCAAGAGGGGGAGACCCAAGGGGGGGGGTACTGTTACGCCGAGTGCTCCGGGTCCCCGCTCCTCCCCGGAGCGCTCACGGCGTCTCTCTCCCTGCAGCGCCCCGGTCAGTCTCGCTGACCGGGAGCGCTGCACTTACATGGCCGTCGGGGATGCGATTCGCACAGCGGGACACGCCCGCTCGCGAATCGCGTCCCAAGTCACTTACCTGTCCCGGTCCCCGGCTGTCATGCTCTGGCGCGCGCGGCTCCGCTCTCTAGGGCGCGCGCACGCCAGCTCTCTAGATTTAAAGGGCCAGTGCACCAATGATGGTGCCTGGCCCAATCTTCCCAATTAGCTTGATTAGTTTCCACCTGTGCACTTCCTGGCCGGATCTTGTTGCCCTTGTGCCTAGTGAAAGCGTTCCCTTGTGTGTTCCTAGCCTGTGTTCCAGACCTCCTGCCGTTGCCCCTGACTACGATCCTTGCTGCCTGCCCTGACCTTCTGCTACGTCCGACCTTGCTCTTGCCTTATCCCTTGTACCATGCCTATCTCAGCAGTCAGAGAGGTTGAGCCGTTGCCGGTGGATACGACCTGGTTGCTATCGCCGCTGCAAGACCATCCCGCTTTGCGGCGGGCTCTGGTGAAAACCAGTAGCTACTTAGAACCGGTCCACCGACACGGTCCTCGCCAAACCCTCTCTGACACAGAGGATCCACCTCCAGCCTGCCGAGCCGTGACACTCATGCTTCATTCCCCTCCAGGCTTTGCCGTTCAGCCACCATATGGTCTCTTCTCATGCTTCAGCCACCTCCAGGCTGTGCCATTCAGACACTATATGGTATCCTCATGCTTCAGCCACCTCCAGGCTTTGCCATTCAGCCACTATATGGTCTCTCCTCATGCTGCCACAAACTCCAAGCTGTACCATTCAGCCCCTATATGGTCTCTCCTTATGCTTCAGCCACCTCCAGACTGTGCCATTCAGCCACTATATGGTCTCCTCATGCTTCAGCCAACTCCAGGCTGTGCCATTCATCCACTATATGGTCTCCTCATGCTGCCACAAACTCCAGGCGGTCATTCAGTCACTATATGGTCTCCTCATAATGATGCCACCTCCAGGTTCTGTAATTGTGCCGCCATGTAACATTTGACTACTTCTTACATTTGGTCCTTTGTATCCACACGCCAGGGCCTGGGACACTAAAACTTGGGAGTGCTAGTAAAAATTTCAATTTCAAAATCTTAAATTTTAATTTCGAAATCTTAAATTTCAATTTTAAAAAAATCGATGTGATCTTTTCAAGACTGAGGCCCTATGGTCGTTGTCGTCATATAGTAGCTGTGAAATTCAAATTGATTTAAATAAAAATTACATAAAAATATCTTTTTACTGTCTTCAATTTTGACGCCATATGGCCTCCTTGCTGCCACATTCAGACACTCTGCACCAGTAAATCTAATAGCGATACCTGTAATCTGCATGTCATACTGAATAACAGTATTATTTCACTAACACAGCACACTCCCTATGCATGTTAGAACAAAGCAAACTGTTCTACACCCCTATTGTGGCTCTTTGTATGCCAGAAATAGCTGTTTTTAATACAGATTTGCCACAAATACATTCGACTTGAAACAAATTTTTTCTGAAAATTCGACAAATCGGCCGAGTCAAATTTTTCAAAAGTTCGCTAATCTCTATTTGACATAATAAAGACCCAGGTCAGCACAGGACGACATATATTTAATTTCAATAAAGATGCCGCTTTTTTGCACTAAGCTTGTGCCGCTGCAGCACGCCTTGTACACAGGACCTCCAGACCAGTACCCTACTCTGCATAATCCATGTTCTGGGGTACCATTTGTGGACCTGAGGAAGGCACAAGCTTAGTGCCAAAATGTGTTGTCCTTATTGAAATAAAATATATGTTGTCCTGTGCTTACCTGGGTCTTTATTACATGAAGTTTATGTGCAGCACCTCCTAGACCATTTTTTCTGTCTGTATTCCACTAAATAGTGAGCTGGCAATTTTCATTGTCCCAAGCTGGGAACTATGGTGTCATATGTGGAGCTCTTGGTTCTCTTAGGCTGATGGAAATAATTATCACTGCCTTGTTTTAACTTTCCACCTCTGCTGCAGATCTTACATCACTATTTTCTAGAACACCAAAGAAATTACTTCACCTTGGCCATGTAATGGATACACAGTTTTAATGCCCATATTTTTTTTCAAGAGGCAATGCAGCATAACTAAAGACAGACAATATAAACAGCTAGTGCTGTATCGCATCAACACATTGCTTCTTCTTCACATTTAGATGCAAAATACCAATGTGGAGAGATAGTGGGCTCTTTGGTATGTAAATGAGTACATCACTGACTTGTTGAATTTGCCTTTTTATGAGACAGATTTTAACAATAGCTGCAGATTTATAAAATTTCCCGTTAATCCTAATGGAGCCTTTACTTCAAAGCCATAGGTTGTGGCTATTGAAATGCTAATGCAGATATACTTCACATCATAAAGCTGCCAGTGGGAAATTTAATTATCAAAACCAGATATTTTGTTAATTGATGCTGGAGGTTTCACCTGTTTCAATAATAAACCAGACAACTCCATCACTATATTTGTTGCTGTGCTCAGTAAAGAGTGTAATAAAGAAAACTAGGCTTGTTTATTTTATATATAACAAATATATTGAAAATTACATGTCTGCTTAAAATCTTCACTTGTCTAGATTAAAAGGGTGGTCATTCACAAAAAGACCAGACAGCTTGAGTTTAGCTATTAACATTTTAAAGTCAATTCCGGACAGACAATCCTGCTATAGTGGGACAAGTCAAGTCTCAACAAATCTGTAATTAAATGTACCTGTCATATCCCACAAAAAAAAAAAGTTACTCAGTACCTAATCCTGACCATGTACATCTAATTTTTATGCTCCTTTCATCTATATACAGTCATGGCCGTAAATGTTGGTACCCCTGAAATTTTCAAGATAATGAAGTATTTCTCACAGAAAAGGATTGCAGTAACACATGTTTTGCTATACATATGTTTATTCCCTTTGTGTCTATTGGAACTAAACCAAAAAAGGGAGGAAAAAAAAGCTAATTGGACATAATGTTACACCAAACTCCCAAAAATGGTCTGGACAAAATTATTGGCACCCTTTCAAAATTGTGGAAAAATAAGATTGTTGAAAGCATGTGATGCTCCTTTAAAATCACATGGGGCAAGTAACAGGTGTGGGCAATATAAAACTCACACCTGAAAGCAGATAAAAAGGAGAGAAGTTCACTTAGTCTTTGCATTGTGTGTCTGTGTGTGCTACACTAAGCATGGGCAACAGAAAGAGGAGAAGAGAACTGTCTGAGGACTTGAGAACCAAACTTGTGGAAAAATATCAACAATTTCAAGGTTACAAGTCCATCTCCAGAGATCTAGATTTGCCTTTGTCCAGAGTGCGCAACATTATCAAGAAGTTTGCAACCCATGGCACTGTAGCTCATCTCCGGAAGAGAAAAATTGATGAAAGGTGTCAAAGCAGGATAGTCCGGATGGTGGAAAAGCAGCCCCAAACAAGTTCCAAAAATATTCCAGCTGTCCTGCAGGCTCAGGAAGCATCTTTGTCATCGGGAACTATCTGTTGACATTTACATGAAATGAAACGCTATGGCAGGAGACCCAGGAGGACCCCACTGCTTACACAGAGACATAAAAAAGCAAGACTACATTTTGCCAAAATGAACTTGAGTAAGCCAAAATCCTTCTGGGAAAACATCTTGTGGACAGATGAGACCAAGATAGAGCATTTTGGTTAAGCACATCATTCTACTGTTTACCGTAAAACGGAATGAGGCTTACCCTTACCAACGGATTTTGGGTCGCACTGTACAGCCCAGTGTCAGAAAGCTGGGTTTGCGTCCGAGATCTTGGGTCTTCCAGCAGGACAATGACCCCAAACATATGTCAAAAAGCACCCAGAAATGGATGGCAACAAAGCGCTGGAGAGTTCTGAAGTGGCCAGCAATGAGTCCAGATATAAATTCCATTGAACACCAGTGGAGAGATCTTAAAATTGCTGTTGGGAAAAGGTGCCCTTCCAATTAGAGAGACCTAGAGCAATTTACAAAGGAAGAGTGGTTAACATTCCGGCTGAGAGGTGTAAGAAACTTATTAATCGTTATAAAAAGTGACTGATTTCAGTTATTTTTTCCAAAGGGTGTGCAACCAAATATTAAGTTAAGGCTGCCAATAATTTTGTCCAGCCCACTTTTGGAGTTTGGTGTGATATTATGTCCAAATTGCTTTTTTCCTTCCTTTTTTGGTTTAGTTCCAATACACACAAAGGGAATAAACATGTGTATAGCAAAACATGTTTTACTGCAATCCTTTTCTGTGAGAAATACTTAATTTTCTTGAAAAAATTCAGGGCTGCCAACATTTACGGCCATGAGTACATATATATATATATATATATATATATATATATATATATATATTATAAAAATACCTCTTTTGATTAGCTTACAGTTATAGAAATCCTCTCAGGGGAAGGGTGTGTGTCCCACTCTTGTAGTAGTGGGTTGGTGTGTCTGCTCAAGTAGTCTTGTCCATAAGTCATCTGTATTCTTTATTAAAGCATACTTCTCATGATCTTGTTACATTTTATAATCCTCCCAGTTTACTGCCCCCATCATGATAAACCACCCCCTGCCTTTATTTTTATTATTTTTTAGTCTTCTACCTTGACATTGCTCTGTATTGTCAGGATTCGGCAGGCTGGAGGTGGATCCTCTGTGTGAGAGAGGGATTGGCGTGGACCGTGTCGGTGGACCGGTTCTAAGTTGCTACTGGTTTTCACCAGAGCCCGCCGCAAAGCGGGATGGACTTGCAGCGGCGGTAGCAAGCAGGTCGTATCCACCGGCAACGGCTCAACCTCTCTGACTGCTGAGATAGGCGCGGTACAAGGGATTAGACAAGAGCAGGGTCGGACGTAGCAGAAGGTCAGGGCAGGCAGCAAGGATCGTAGTCAGGGGCAACGGCAAGAGGTCTGGAACACAGGCTAGGAACACACAAGGAACGCTTTCACTGGCACAATGGCAACAAGATCCGGCAAGGAAGTGCAGGGGAAGTGAGGTAATATAGGGAAGTGCACAGGTGAAGACACTAATTAAAACCCATGCGCCAATCAGTGGCGCACCGGCCCTTTAAATCGCAAAGACCCGGCGGGCGTGCGCCCTAGGGAGCGGGTCCGCGCACGCCGGGGCAGCACAGACGGGGAGCGAGTGTGGTAAGCGGGTCGGGATGCGCACCGCGAGCGGGCGCGTCCCGCATCATGAATCGCATCCCGGCTAGGGACATTATCGCAGCGCACCCGGTCAGCAGGTCTGACCGGGGCACTGCGAACAGGAGAACGCTGTGAGCGCTCCGGGGAGGAGCGGGGACCCGGAGCGCTCGGCGTAACACGTATTTTCAGTCAGATTCACAGACTCGGAAGGGACATTACTCAGCAGGCATGACATCATCTGAAGCCATACAGGGGAGGACTTCTTCCCTCACTCACACACAGCTGCTACACACAGCCAAGAGCAGTTCAGTGTGAGATGAGCTATGATTGGCTAAGGCTGCACACCCTCAGCACTCCAGACTGCTTTAGAAAACTTTATTTATTTTAACCCGATAACGACCATGGACGTCTATACTCGTCCAATGGCCGTTATGGGGTATGATACAGGCTCCCGACTCGAGCCCACGTCATAGCGGCCAGCCCCCAGCTGATACCTGTTGCTGGGGGTCGGCGTTAATAGCCGACATGCGGCGATCACCGGAGCCAGCTATTAACTCTTTAGATCGCCGCTGTCAAAGTTGACAGCGGCATCTAAAGGTGCCTGTATCCCGTCCCTGGTGGTCCAGTTGGGTGGATCGCCCCCCCGCAGTGCGATCATGGAGGGGCGATCCACTACTGAGGTAGACTGAGGGCTTACCTCTCCTGCTGTGGCGGCTCCTGTGCTCAGAATGATAGAGCCTGGCAGGGCCAGGCTTTATCAATCGAGATCAATCAGCTGTCACGCCCCCTCCCATAGGCTTGCATTGAGGGGGCGGGGCATGATGTCCCCAGCAGTAGTACCTTTGGATAGGGGATAAGATGTCTAAGTGCCGGAGTACCCCTTTAAGGGGTACTCTAGTGGAAAACTTTTTTTTTAAATCAACTGGTGCCAGAAAATTAAGCAGATTTGTAAATTACTTCTATTCAAAATTCCTAATCCTTCCAGTACTTATTAGCGGCTGTATACTAGAGAGGAAATTATTTTCTTTTGGATTTCTTTTTTTTTTTTAATTTAGGCTGTCCTTTATACCCAGCTAAGTGCTTCAGCAAACATTGCAGTACCAGTTTCTATGAATATATTATCATATTTAAAGGGGTACTCCACTGGAAAAAATGTTTTCTAAATCAACTGGTTCCAGAAAGTTACACAGATTTGTAAATTACTTCTATTAAAAAATCTTAATCCTTTCAGTACTTATCAGCTGCTGTATGATCCACAGGAAGTTCTTTTCTTTTTGAACTTCCTTTCTGTCTGACCACAGTGCTCTATGCTGACACCTCTGTCCATGTCAGGAACTGTCCAGAGCAGGAGAAAATCCTCATAGCAAACATATGCTGCTCTGGACAGTTCCTAAAATGGACAGAGGTGTCAGCAGAGAGCACTGTGGTTGTGACAGAAAAGAAATCCAAAAGAAAATAATTTCCTCTGTAGTATACAGCTGCTAATAAGTACTGGAAGGATTAAGAAGTTTTAATAGAAGTATTTTGCAAATCTGTTTAACTTTCTGGCATCAGTTGATTTAAAAAAAAAAAAATTTCACCGGAATACCCCATTAAAGACGACATAAAAGACAAGCAACAGTCCAAAGTATTTTTGTTGTACTGATCTGCCTCAGGAGTATAGGAAAGTATACAGTTGCTTTATAAGTGTGCACCTTCCAGTGAGATTAATTCTTTCCCTCATTCTTTTCGGCTAAGTTTCCACTTGTTTTTTCTTTGGGGAAATACGCCAAGAAAAACGCCAATTCTGCAGCATGGTGTTTTTTGGGCCAAAAAAAGCTGTGGCCAGATTTTAGCTGTAAATCAATGAGAAATCGCAAAATAATTTTTTCACTTTGCGTTTTTCAGTTGGCGTTTTTTTTTTTTTTTATCCTTTTGCCATTTTTTCCAATTTTTTTTTAGAGTTTTTCAGCTCCTTGGCAGTTTTGCAAAGTCACAGCATTTTGAGCCTATAGCGTTTTTTACCTGAAACCGTGGCCTTTTTCTCCCATAGAAGTCTATGGGAGTAAAAAAAAACGCCAAGAAAAACGACATGTGGGTTTTAACTTTGGTGTTTTTACAGGCGGTTTTTATTCTTTCTTGGACTTTAGCGATCCAAAAAATTGATGGAGATACCTTTTTTAATAAAATTTCTTAGGGTACCATTAAAAAAATATTAAAAAGATACAGTCATAATAAAATTGTATTTAATGAAATTTATTATAACAAAATTTATTTTTTATTTTTAACCTCTTCAGGACCCATGACGTATGCATACGTCATCACACCCTGGGTCTTAAGGACCCATGACGTATGCATACGTCATGTCTTTTCCTGGTCTCCGCCGCTCACCCAGTCGGAGATCGGAAGCGGATCCCTGCTGAAATCCTTCAGCAGGGATCCATGGCAAACGCCGAGGGGGGCCATGTAGGAAATCGCCCTTGCGATCTGCGGCGATACCGGGCTGATCGGGTCTCTGGGACCCGACCGCCCGGTAATTTTGCATGATCCCGTCTGTCACAGACAGCCAGGACCATGCTAAAGAATAGGAGCGAGGTGGCAAGCCTGCCACCTCCTCCTATCCCCTGCGATTCTTCGGTTAGTTAACCGACCAATCGCAGGGGGGGAGGTTACTTCCTTCCGTTCTGCCCGGCCCCTTAAAGTCCGGAGAGGACGGGAGGAAGACCGGAGGATGCGGCGGGGGACGGGGGAGTGCTGGGGCCCGGCCCCGGTACTTACCTCGTCCCTGAAGACCCGGATCCCGGCGAGGAAGATGGCGGCGGCGGCGACAGGTGAGTGGATCTTCAGCCGCGGTCGGGCCCTCTACAGCAACGCACGTCGCCGTAAAGCGACATGCATTGCTGTATTGGGACCCTATATACTACAACTCCCAGCATGCCCAGACAGCCCTTGGTGTCTGGGCATGCTGGGAGTTGCAGTTTTGCAACATCTGGAGGTCCACAGTTTGGAGACCACTGTGCCCTTCCAGATGTTGCAAAACTACACATCCTCAGCATGCCCTTACTGTCCAGGCATGCTGGGAGTTGTAGTTCTGTAACATCTGGCCCTTCAGATGTTGCAGAACTACAACTCCCAGCATGCCTGGACAGTTTTGACATACTGGGTGTTGTAGTTTTGCAACATCTGGAAGGGCACAGATTGGGAACCACTGTATTAGTGGTCTGCAAACTGTAGTCCTCCAGATGTTGCAAACTACAACTCCAAGCATGCTGAGAGTTGTAGTTCGGCAACATCTGGCTCTAAAGATGTTGCCGAACTACTACTCCCAGCATGCCTGAGAATGTTTGGGAGTTGTGGTTTTGCAACAGCTGGAGACACTGGTTGGGAAACATTGTCTGTTTCCTAACTCAGTGTTTCCCAACCCGTATGCCTCCAGCTGTTGCAAAACTATAACTACCAGCATGCACTGATAGACTGTGCATGCTGGGAGTTGTAGTTTTGCAACAGCTGGAGGTCCCCCCCTTGTGAATGTACAGGGTACATTCACATGGGCAGGGGGCTTACAGTGAGTATCAGGCTGCAAGTTTGCAATGCAGCAAATTTTGCGCGGCAGCTCAAACTCGCAGCAGGAAAATCGCTGTAACCCCCCGCCCGTGTGACTGTACCCTAAAAACACTACACTACACTAACACAAAATAAAATAAAAAGTTAAAAACACTACATATACACCTACCCCTACACAGCCCCCCTCCCCTATAAAAATGAAAAACGTCTGGTACGCCACTGTTTTCAAAATGGAGCCTCCAGCTGTTGCAAAACAACAACTCCCAGTATTGCCGGACAGCCGTTGACTGTCCAAGCATGCTGGGAGTTTTGCAACAGCTGGAGGCACCCTGTTTGGGAATCACTGGCGTAGAATACCCCTATGTCCACCTCTATGCAAATCCCTAATTCAGGCCTCAAATGTGCATGGCGCTCTCACTTCGGAGCCCTGTCGTATTTCAAGGCAACAGTTTAGGGTCACATATGGGGTATCGCCGTACTCGGGAGAAATTGCCTTACAAATTTTGGGGGGCTTTTTCTCCTTTCACCCCTTATGAAAAGGTGAAGTTGGGGTCTACACCAGCATGTTAGTGTAAAAAAAAAAATGTTTTACACTAACATGCTGGTGTTGCCCTATACTTTTCATTTTGACAAGAGGTAAAAGGGAAAAAAGCCCCCCAAAATTTGTAATGCAGTTTCTCCTGACTACGGAGATACCCCATATGTTGCCGTAAAGTGCTCTGGGGGCGCACAACAAGGCCCAGAAGGGAGAGTGCACCATGTACATTTGAGGTGATTTGCACAGGGGTGGCTGATTGTTACAGCGGTTTTGACAAATGCAAAAAAACAAGACCCCACATGTGACCCCATTTTGGAAACTACACCCCTCACGGAATGTAATGAGGAGTGCAGTGAGAATTTACACCCCACTGGTGTCTGACAGATCTTTGGAACAGTGGGCTGCACAAATAAAAAATGTTGTACAGCCCACTGTCCCAAAGATTTGTCAGACACCAGTGGGGGGTAATGCTCACTGTACCCCTCATTACATTCTGTGAGGGGTCTAGTTTCCAAAATGGTATGCCATGTGGGGGTTATTTTGCTGTTCTGGCACCATTGAGGCTTCCTAAATGCGACAAGCCCCCCGAGCAAAATTTGCTCTCAAAAAGCCAAATATGACTCCTTCTCTTCTGAGCATTGTAGTTCGCCCGTAGTGCGCTTCAGGTCAACTTATGGGGTACCTCCATACTCGGAAGAGATGGGGTTACAAATTTTGGGGGGTATTTTCTGCTATTAACCCTTGCAAAAATGTGAAATTTGGGGGGGAAACACACATTTTAGTGAACATTTTTTTTTTTTTTACGTATGCAAAAGTCGTGAAACCCCTGTGGGGTATTAAGGCTCACTTTATTCCTTGTTACGTTCCTCAAGGGGTCTAGTTTCCAAAATGGTATGGCATGTGGGTATTTTTTGCTGTCCTGGCACCATAGGGGCTTCCTAAATGCGACAAGCCCCCCGAGCAAAATTTGCTCTCAAAAAGCCAAATATGACTCCTTCTCTTCTGAGCATTGTAGTTCGCCCATAGTGCACTTCATGTCAACTTATGGGGTACCTCCATACTCAGAAGAGATGGGGTTACAAATTTTGGGGGGTATTTTCTGCTATTAACCCTTGCAAAAATGTGAAATTTGGGGGGAAACACATTTTATTGAAATTATTTTTAAATTTTTTTACATATGCAAAAGTCGTGAAACACCTGTGGGGTATTAAGGCTCACTTTATTCCTTGTTACGTTCCTCAAGGGGTATAGTTTCCAAAATGGTATGCCATGTGTTTTTTTTTTCCTGTTCTGGCACCATAGGGGCTTCCTAAATGCAACATGCCCTTCAAAAACCATTTCAGAAAAACGTACGCTCCAAAATCCCCTTGTCGCTCCTTCCCTTCTGAGCCCTCTACTGTGCCCACCGAACACTTTACATAGACATATGAGGTATGTGCTTACTCGAGAGAAATTGGGCTACAAATATAAGTATACATTTTCTCCTTTTACCCCTTGTAAAAATTCAAAAATTGGGTTTACAAGAACATGCGAGTGTAAAAAATGAAGATTGTGAATTTTCTCCTTCACTTTGCTGCTATTGCTGTGAAACGCCTAAAGGGTTAAAATGCTGACTGAATGTCATTTTAAATACTTTGGGGGGTGCAGTTTTTATAATGGGGTCATTTGGGGGGTATTTCTAAGATGAAGACCCTTCAAATCCACTTCAAACCTGAACTGGTCCCTGAAAAATTGTGATTTTGGAAATTTTGTGAAAAATTGGAAAATTGCTGCTGAACTTTGAAGCCCTCTGATGTCTTCCAAAAGTAAAAACTCGTCAATTTTATGATGCAAATATAAAGTAGACATATTGTATATGTGTATAAAATAAAATAATATTTGGAATATCCATTTTCATTACAAGCAGAGAGCTTCAAAGTTAGAAAAATGCTAAATTTTCAAATTTTTCATAAAATTTGGGGATTTTTCACCAAGAAAGGATGCAAGTTACCAAAAAAATTTACCACTAAGTTAAAGTAGAATATGTCACGAAAAAACAATCTTGAAATCAGAATGATAACTAAAAGCATTCCAGAGTTATTAATGTTTAAAGTGACAGTGGTCAGATGTTCAAAAAATGGCCGGGTCCTAAGGTGTAAAATGGCTGGGTCCTTAAGGGGTTAAACAGGAATTAATTTATGTGGGCAGATAGGGCACTAAAAATGTAGCCGACAATAATAAAAATGTAGTGTGTATGTGTGTTTGTGTGTGTTTTTAACTTTTTTTTTACATTTTTTAGGTAGTACTACAGGGTGTTTAATTTTTCCAAAGATGTGATTTTCATATGACATTGCTTACGCCCCGAGTCTCAGTGATGTAAAAAGATATAAATGCCAAATTTCAAGAAGATTGCATAATATTTAGGGGTTGCACACATTGATCACTTTTATCTCAAACTAGTGAAATATCTAATATTCAGTTTCAGGATCCCAGGGGCTCTGCATCAAGCAAGGTGGATGGCAAAGGCAATATATGCACTTAAAATTGTTCTCTTCACTAAACAGTTGAACATTCCTTAACCAGAATTGAAAGGAATGAAAAGGGTTGCACATTTTGTCAGCCTCATATATGTTCGCTTTTGGCACAAGGCAATTGTAAGTCGATGGGCTCCAAAGCATGATTTGGATATGCTACAGCTTCAGAGCACTTACACAGATGCAGACGTCAAAAAAAGTGCTCTCACAGTTTCTTAGAGATACCTTTGGTATCTGTCAGAAACAAACTCAGCATCTCTGCTAGGTTATGGAAGATTGCATCGGGTGTCAGGAGTGACACCCAGGGCCATCTGTCTATTAGTACTACTACTCCCATCATGGAACAGTGGGGGAGATTTATCAAAACCTGTGTAGAGGAAGAGTAGTGCAGTTACCCAGAGCAACCAATCAGATCGCTTCTTTCATTTTTCACAGGCCTCTTTAAAAATGAAAGAAGCGAGCTGATAGGTTGCTATAGGCAACTGCACCACTCTTCCTCTGCAGAGGTTTTGATAAATCTCCCCCAGTGTGTTCCATGCTGGGAGTAGTAGTAAAAAAAGTGAAAAAAAGTGAAAAACACACACATACATCTTTAGTGACCTGCTCACCCACATAAATTGATCCCTGTTTAAAAATTTATTAAAATTTCATTATAAAAAATAAAAATTTCACCAAAGGAGAGAAAAATGCTATTTGCACTCAAATGAAAAAACACCAGAAAAAAACGCCAGAAAAAAAACGTGAGACACAAGAAATTGCACTGGCGTATTTTCTGGCGTTTTTTTCACATACAAATAAAGACAGCAGGAAATAAAACCAAGTGGAAACTTAGCCTCAACAATACTCACTATAAGTGAATAGGGACGTTTATTTACATCCAGAAGCTAAGAACCAAGACAGGCCTAGTTGTGCTCTCAGCACAGACAGTTCTAGAGAATTCTGAACAGCCTGGTAACACAATTTGATAAGTTAAACTTATGGACGTTAAAGTTTCCTTGTATTCTTACGGAGTAGCATGGCAATAAATAAAGTCTGGGGACGAGTTAAGAATAGCTGGATGTATTTCTCTTTTATCCGCACTGTATTTTATCTCATGTATAAAGCAATGAGCCTGAGCAAATGGTTTGGTGGACCATTAAGTTCATGTAGAAAACAAATAGTAAAAATAACATTTATGGGGTGTAATTGAGTGTGCTGCAATGGGAATTCATAACCAGACAGTTATGTTATTGCAGCATCTAGAATCTGTGTTCACAAAAGTACATTTAATTTATTCATATAAATAGACCTAAAACTGTTTTAATTGCTTTTTTATTATCATTATCTATGGGTATAACAGATAACCATCATACAATTTTTTTTTTAAATTTAGGCTGTCCTTTATACCCAGCCAAGTGCTTCAGCAAACATTGCAGTACCAGTTTCTATGAATATATTATCATATTTAAAGGGGTACTCCACTGGAAAAAATGTTTTCTAAATCAACTGGTTCCAGAAAGTTACACAGATTTGTAAATTACTTCTATTAAAAAATCTTAATCCTTTCAGTACTTATCAGCTGCTGTATGATCCACAGGAAGTTCTTTTTTTTTTGAACTTCCTTTCTGTCTGACCACAGTGCTCTCTGCTGACACCTCTGTCCATATCAGGAACTGTCCAGAGTAGGAGAGGTTTGCTATGGGGATTTGCTTCTACTCTGGACAGTGCCTAAAATAGACAGAGGTGTCAGCAGAGAGCAATGTGGTCAGACAGAAATGAAGTTCAAAAAGAAAAGAACTTCCTGTGGATCATACAGCAGCTGATGAGTACTGAAAGGATTAAGATTTTTTGATAGAAGTCATTTACAAATCTGAAAAATAATTGAATAGTAAGCGCTGTATTATACACACAAGTTACAAACTGACCTGTAGATAGTACGGTTGCTGAAAAAAATCGGTGTAAGTGTAATGATCCCACAGCAATGCTGTTACAGCACGATCGCTGTGTATTGCAGTGAAGGAGGTACCGCTCTGCAGATACGTGGGCTCCCTGAAGTGGTGTTCCAGAGGTTGCAAGTGGTTCTTACTGAATTGACTCCCGGATGTAGCGGGTTACTTCTTTTAATGTTGTTTCCCAGAGTGTTACTTCATGAAGGGTCCGGTCTCTAGGGAGGAGCGTGGATTGCAGTGGGAGCGTGCCCCGGCCTGTGGCGCCTCTACCAACTTGCACGCACGTTACGATCAGGTTAAGGTTCCGACTGAAGAACATATATATAATATTCAGAGAGGATATGAGGGTCATCCTCTATCCTTACGTTATAAAACAATGCACCATCAATCTGTGAAGTCCTCGACATTCTGTGGATTAGAAATGGTGCCCCCCCCCCCCATTGGAGAGGAGGCAACTACATTTCATTACTATCCCGCTGTGAAACTAAGTGGATTTTTAATTTAAATTCCCTAACTCCCCTCGGCTTGAATGCCGAACTAGAACTATTTGCATTCCTATAGGAATATAACTATCTGAACTATGTGTGGGGGAAAAAAACTGGCAAGGAAGGAGTTAACATCAGGTTAATTGACGAGGAAGGAGTTAACATCAGGTTCATTGACGAGGAAGGAGTTAACATCAGGTTCATTGACGAGGAAGGAGGAGTTAACACCAGGAGCGCACAGCTATAAGAGAGAACTAATGGTCCATTAAGGCAATCCAGACGAAGGAAGCCGAGACTTCCGAAATGTACGTCGATAGCCTTGTGGACTGCTGAGGATACATCACTCACAACACACTCAGTCGGAACCTTAACCTGATCGTAGCGTGCGTGCAAGTTGGTAGAGGCGCCACCGGCCGGGGCGCGCTCCCACTGCAATCCACGCTCCTCCCTAGAAACTGGACCCTTCATGAAGTAACACTCTGGGAAAAAACATTAAAAGAAGTAACCCGCTACATCCGGGAGTCAATTCAGTAAGAACCACTTGCAACCTCTGGAACACCACTTCAGGGAGCCCACGTATCTGCAGAGCGGTACCTCCTTCACTGCAATACATAGCGATCGCGCTGTAACAGCATTGCTGTGGGATCATTACACTTACACCGCAACCACCGATTTTTATCAGCAACCGTACTATCTACAGGTCCGTTTGTAACTTGTGTGTAGAATGCAACGCTTACTCTTTAATTATTTTTCAGTATATTACTTTCTACACAGTGTACATCCATAGGGGAGCACATTTATAGTAAAGCAACAGTACAATCACACATCAAACCAGACCCATCCAGCGCTAGTGATCTTTTTTATTCTCTAATTTACAAATCTGTTTAACTTTCTGGAACCAGCTGATTTAGAATTTTTTTTCCAGTGGAGTACCCCTTTAAACATGCACAGATGTGTCCTCAAACCTGACATATTTCACAGATGTATAGGACGAGCTGTAAATCAAACTTAACACATGCTCTGACTCAGGGCCGGTGCAGGGATTTTTGCCACCCTAGGCTAAAGCTAATTTTGCCGCCCCTTGACCCTGCCCATTAGCTACACCCATTCACATGCCCTACCTTACTACTGGGGTGACACACTGCATTACTCCAAAGTGTCATTTCTCTGTATTGGGACTGCACCAGAAGTAAAATATGAGTTGTCTATAAATCCTGGTTTTAGAGGTGTAATTTTCAGGAGCCTTGTGTACAGAAGACAACTTATTTGTGGTAGTGGTTTGTGAGATTTTACACCAAAATACAGAGTTGCACCACTCCTGCCATATGATACTACAACCCTCATCATTCACTATCCTCTAAATACATAACTCTACTTCTAACATCACAAACCTTACATTTGTGCAACCTAAACTAAAAAGACAGCTATCCATCCAGCCTTAGCACATTTTGCATGGGCCTGCAGATTAAAAACAATTATGTGTAGGTATGGAAGTGATGATTTCAAATAAGTATATGTAGTTATATTTTAGTAGCTTTTGTCATTTTGGTGTCACCACATTGTCATTATTTTTTATAAATTTTGTGCCAAGATGTATAAGGGCTGATGATGGGTTGTAGATTTTATTGATATCATTTTGGGGTATACACAAGTAACACGAGATAATACTTATAAGCAAATCTATCAACAGCAATGGGCTGAAAAAGGAAATCCTCTCAGTTGCTTAAATACAACAGTTACATAGTTAGTATGGTTGAAAAAAGACATATGTCCATCAAGTTCAACCAGGGAATTGAAGGGAAGGGTGTAAGGGGATGTGGGGAAGGGATGTTGTTTTATATTTCTTCATAAGCATTAATGTTATTTTGTTCCAGGAATGTATCTAACCCTGTTTTAAAGCTATTAATTGTTCCTGCTGTGACCAGTTCCTGAGGTAGACTGTTCCATAAATTCACAGTTCTTATGGTAAAGAAGGCGTGTCGCCCCTTTAGACTAAACCTTTTCTTCTCCAGACGGAGGGAGTGCCCCCTCGTCCTTTGGGGGGTTTAACCTGGAACAGTTTTTCTCCATATTTTTTGTATGGGCCATTTATATACTTATATACGTTTATCATATCCCCCTTAAACGTCTCTTCTCAAGACTAAACAATTGTAACTCCTTTAATCGTTCCTCTTAGCTAAAATGTTCCATGCCCCATATTAGTTTAGTCGCACGTCTCTGCACCCTTTCCAGCTCCGCAGTGTCCCTTTTATGGACAGGCGACCAAAACTGAACAGCATATTCCAGGTGAGGCCGTACCAACGCTTTATAAAGGGGGAGTATTATGTCCCTGTCCATCGAGTCCATGCCTCTTTTGATACATGACAATATCCTGCCGGCTTTGGAAGCAGCAGCCTGACATTGCATGCTATTCTGTAGTCTGTGTTCTACAAGTACACCCAGATCCTTCTCTACCAGTGACTCTGCCAGTTTAATTCCCCCTAAGACATACGATGCATGCATGTTATTAGTACCCAGATGCATAACTTTACATTTATCCACATTAAACCTCATTTGCCAAGTGGATGCCCAGACACTTAGTCTATCCAAGTCATCTTGTAACCTATACACATCCTCTATAGACTGTACCGTGCTACAAAGCTTGATGTCATCTGCAAAGATAGAAACAGAGCTGTTAATACCATCCTCTATATCATTGATAAATAAATTAAACAACAGCGGGCCCAGTACAGAACCTTGGGGTACACCACTAATAACCGGGGACCAATCAGAGTACGAATCATTGACCACCACTCTCTGGGTACGATCCATGAGCCAGTGTTCAATCCAGTTACAAACTAAAGTTTCCAAACCCAAAGACCTTAACTTACCTGTCAGACGTCTATGAGGGACAGTATCAAACGCTTTAGCAAAATCCAGAAACACTATATCCACAGCCATTCCTCTGTCAAGGCTTCTACTCACCTCTTCATAAAAGCAAATTAGATTGGTTTGACAACTTCTATAGTTAGTAAACCCATGCTGGCTATCACTTATAATACTATTATCCCCTATGTATTCCTGTATGTAATCTCTTATAAGTCCTTCAAACAATTTACCCACAATGCACGTTAAACTTGCATTGAACAGTTGCTATTGACCCTTTGACAGCATCTAAGTGGTTAAAAGTCCAGACTCAGAGGTTTCTCTGATCCTGTCTATTACAACAAGAGCTAACTGTCAATCACTACAGGGCTCCAATTGTTGGTCTTACAAGCACAGTTTCCATACCTGCGCGCTTGACATGACATACACTTATGACAAGGCTTCTTAACATAAGACAGTTCATGATGTAGATGTACCAAGGAATTAAACATACATTTATCTTATAATATCTGTGATTTAAGTATATAAAAAATTCACACACACACACACCCTTTAGTGTTTGCATTGTCAAACACTTTATACCACATCTTACATACATTTGTAATCATGTTGCAATTTTTTGGGTATTGGTGTGCTTGCTACGCTTAGCGTCTGGCAAAAGCTCCTTCATGGTATTGCTTGGTGCAGTGCGGCTACATATTCCCAATACATCTAAAAGCTAATTTTTCATATTCTATTTATTGTCTTAGGAATGGTATTGAATAACTGTAGCGTTGTAACATGATTATAAATTTTGTTTTGGGATATGAACAATGAAAATACTCCCACTTTGAAAATCCAGTGTGTCTGCTATTTCTTTGGCATGAAGTTCACGTGGTACTGAGGCTCGAATCAAACCTATAGTGAGGAGGGAATCTGATGCCCACAATATTTGAATATTGTTTATAATTTCATTGAAATATTGTACAATACTCGCAGTTACTTACAAGACTTAACATTCCAAGTGTGTATGCTTTTTAAAACAAAATTATTTTCTTGTACTTTAATGGGAAAAAAAACTAACATTCAAAAAGCACTTGAGCTTTTGTAGAGGCACAAAGTGGCTTTTATTAATATGATTGTCTACAATGTTGATTGTAAACTAGAAAGATTATAGCATCATTATGGGTGCTACCGCACTGCAGCGTTCATTGTAGAGTTGAGGGAATATTGTACTCATGAACATCTGCTCGAAGCCTTTATCATTGCAGTGATGCCAAGGACCCCATTAATGAAGTGCCATTTAGAAATGTGATTAAGTGAGCATTTTTCTATCCAGGAAGGTTAGAGATTCTTTAATAAATTCCATTTGCTGAGGATTTACAATTTCAATAAAGATGCAGCTGCAGCCTGCACAAATGGGCACTGAAACATTGATTCGAACTAAAATTGGCTGGCACTGATGTTTTTGTGCCAGTTTCGAGAAGGGGGAGAAGCAAAATATGTGCTTATAATTGTGTCTCCCATATATTACTTTAAACCAGGCTTTCATTAAAAAATAGCAATTCATTAGCAAATGATCTGATTGACTCGACTACAGCTTTAAAATGCTTAGCTATAAGAGTCTTTAAGGTTTATTTAGTGCATGCGTTCTGACAGCCAATGTTCACTTAGCTTTTATGACTGTGGACAGAAACCTTTCCTGGGGAGCATAGCAGGCGATCAATAGCCATATGGGCTTTTCCCAGAACAATTTGTGTCACATAAAGATGGTTGGATTCAGACGTCCATCCTTTAGTTCTTAGTATTGCATTGCTGGGGTTAAAGTTATGTACATACGGTTTGCCAGGAGTGACTGGGCACGCATTGTTAAGCTTACTATATGTGATGCCCAAAAAAGGAGTATTTACAGGGAAATGACTGCAGGCAAGGGCATACATACGGAACTTGTGTGTTCTATAAATGCTTTAAAGCATTACTGTCATTCTAATTAAACATGTCCCAGGGTTGGTCATGCATGCTTCACTCCTTGGCTTAACCCTCAATAAAGGAGACAATCTTCATATGAAGCCCCTCAGCACAGAGACCCTGACCGATTTTAACCTATGGCAGGCTGTACCAATAAAGTACAGATTTAATAGATCATTGCAGTAACTATGTACTCCACTGATCTGTATGCATTATGATAAAATGATTTCTCATACAAGTCCCCTAGAGCAACTTAAAAAAGTTTAAAAAATTAAAAACATGTTAAAAAAAAACAAAAAACCTTCAATTATAAAAATTCTAATCACCCCCAATTCTTCCATTTTGCAGAATTGTCCTAAATTGTTTTAAAATATATCACCATTATTAACCCTATGTGGTGAATGGTGTATAGAATTGTGAATGGTGTATAGAAAAAAAAAACTAGAAATATTATAACATTATTTTTGGTCACAACATCACATCACAGAAAAATAGAACAAAAAGAGATAAAAAAAAAAATCCCATATTCCCAAAATATAGTTTTTATTTATTTATTGTTAGTATTTTATAAATATATTTAAAAAAAATCTTATTTCCGAGGGACCAGGTTTTCTAAGGATTCTTTGAGGCACAAGGAATTATTTAAAGATCTCAGTAACCTCTTTACGCTGAGCCTTATCAGCTAAGAACAGTCCACCACCCACCACCAATAATTTGCTTTCATAATATCACAAATATCTAAATAACCGTACTGTCATTTAAAATATGAAAAACTAAACTAGAGCCTAGTAAGGACTATCAGATGCTTGAGTTTGAGCGATTGTTCCTTTAACATAATGGTGTACAATCACTATACATAATATTACTACTATCATCATCATGCCATATATCATGTGTAGACCAGTGCATGTGGGCATCTACCGTAAACCAACATCATCACATGTGTTCTCCTATTGACTTCTTTTACAAGTAGTTTACAATTTTACTGTCAGTTTGCGCGTTCTCTATCCAGACTGCCTTGGCAAGTAATAAAGCAAATACTATATCTACTTGCCTGTGTTTTAGTGTGAAATATTCTTCTGGAGGAGCGAGGAATGGTTATATGAGTCTACTCTTTCAAAGACCGCTCAGTCCAACAATGTGAATGTTGCCATTTTTGCAGGTTGATTTACAAGGAATAAAAAGAGAGGAAACTCCATCATTTAAACAAAGGATAGGCAGGGGATTTCTCAGAATTAAAGCTGAAGATTACATATGGGTAGGTTCACATATTGTTTTGTGTTGAGTAGAATTGCATTTCTGAATGTAGTATCTGACTGAGGTAAAATGGCCATAATGGGAAAAACAAAAACTAAAGGAAAGCGTTACTAAAACTAATATTTAGTTTAAACTTAAAGGGGCTATACAGGAAAAGAAAAGTAAAGTAATGTCTTCCAAAAACAGCTCCACACCTGTCCACACCTCAGGTTGTGTATGATATTACAACTTGGCTCCATTCACTTAAATGAAACTGAGCCTCAAAGCCACACAACACCCATGGGCAAGTGTGGTGCTGTTTTTTTTTTTTTTTTTAAGAAGTCAGCTCTGTTTTTCTAATCCTGCATAATTACTTTAACCCCTTAAGGACCACGGGTTTTTCCGTTTTTGCACTTTAGTTTTTTCCTCCTCACCTTTTAAAAATCATAACCCTTTCAATTTTGCGCCACCAATTTTACTTTGCAGTGACATCAGTAATTTTACCCAAAAATGTACGGAAAAACGGAAAAAAAATCATTGTGCGATGAAATTGAAGGAAAAACGCCATTTTGTAACTTTTGGGGTCTTCCGTTTCTACGCAGTACATTTTTCGGTAAAAATTACACCTTATCTTTATTCTGTAGGTCCATACGATTAAAAGGATACCCTACTTATATAGGTTTGATTTTGTTGTGCTTCTGTAAAAAATCATAACTACATGCTACTACATACTTTATACATTTAAAATTGTCATCTTCTGATCAGCATAACTTTTTTATTTTTCCGCATATGGGGTGGTATGAGGACTAATTTTTTGTGCCTTGATCTGAAGTTTTTAGCTGTACCCTTTTTGTATTGATCTGACTTTTTGATCACTTTTTTTCATGTTTTCATGATATAAAAAGCGACCAAAAATTTTTTTGCGCGTACGCCATTGACCGTGCGGTTTAATTAATTATATATTTTTATAGTTCAGACATTTACGCAATCGGCAATACCACAAATATATCTTTTTATTTACATGGTGTTTTTTTTTTTATGGGAAAAGGGGGGTGATTTGAACTTTTATTATTTTTTTTTTTACACTTTTTTTTGCAGTGTCATAGCTCCCATAGGGGCTATAACACTGCACACACTGATTGCCAGCACTGTTCACTGCAAAGCCATAGCTTTGCAATGATCAGCGTTATCGGCGGTCAATTGCTCAAGCCTGAATCTCAGGCTTGGAGCAATCAATCGCCGAGGAGACACGCCGGAGG
Source organism: Hyla sarda (assembly GCF_029499605.1). Lineage (NCBI taxonomy): Eukaryota > Metazoa > Chordata > Amphibia > Anura > Hylidae > Hyla > Hyla sarda. The sequence goes on from NC_079192.1 coordinate 158,077,976, forward strand.
CAGGTAAGAGGACCTCCGCTTGTGTCCCAGCTGATCGGGACACCGCATTTTCACTGCGGTAGTCCCGATCAGCCCCGCTGAGCAGCCGGGCAGCTTTCACTTTCGGTTTATTTGCGGCATTCAACTTTGAACGCTGTGTCTAAAGGGTTAATAGTGCGCGGCACCGCGATCACTGCCGCGCGCTATTAGCCCCGGGTCCCGGCATCAGATACATGCTGGGACCGACCCAATATGATGCGGGGTCACCGCGTGACCCCGCGTTATATCGCGGGAGCCGGCCAAGGACGTAAATATACGTCCTTGGTCGTTAAGGGGTTAAGACCCTTTTAGATGATCCAACTGCTGCCACATTACAAATCAAGTCTTGATCAGCGCTTGTTTACAGAGCCTTTACACAGCTTGATGATCATGCAAGCAGGACTGTATGAATGATAGCTGGATCGTCTGCACCTTTACTGCCATTATTCATGTGTCACACATCCTCTGTTACCTAGGAAGATATGTGACTGATGAACGACGATTTTTTCAACCTGCAAAAATGATGCAACCAGATGGTGATGGAGCATATGTTTGTTCATTGTCTGATCACTGGGTCTATTACACAGGGAAATGATGGCCTGCACAACCATAACTGTCCCATGTTATTAGGCCCCTAGACAAGGCAGTCTAAAAATGCTCTGATTATATCAAAGAAGCCTTAGTTGTTAGATACATTTGTGCATTTTTCAACAATAATTTGCAACATACCAACTCACTAACATATTACACCCATTTCTGTGTCTAAAACACATAAAAAAAAATGTGAAGCCAGCATTCTGGTCAAATTTTGATGCAAAATGTTGGAGCATTTGGAATGGTCAATTTGCCCTAGTATCTAAACAAAAGATAAACTTTGACCTTTGATAAATCAGACAGCCAGAGATGAGCAAAACTGCTGCCCTCACTGCCCTGGAATAGAACAGTAGCTTGTGTAATATTGCAGGATTTTAAACTTGGGTAGGGCTTCCACCTAGGGATAAAAGGTAAAGACTGTCACAAAAACATGTCTAGGATCTTTTTGTTTGTGTTACATTGTGTGCTTGCTCAGTCTAGTGCATTTAAACATGAGGGTTCACAGTTATTGAGAATACAGCAAGTCTATCTCTGAGGAGTTTAACATCTCATCAGCTTGTCTATAGATAAACAGTAACTTCTAAACCGCTCTCCTGACAGTATCTATTATTTACAGGCCAGCCTATTGATTTGGTTAAGTGATATTTTCATTTTGAAATGCACATAAAAATGTGAACAAGTACATTTTCTTCTGTAACTGTGCGAAGGTTTACAAGCCTATATATATATATATATATATATATATATATATATATATATATATATTACATGGTGGTCATTATATTAGATTATAACTGGTATATAACATATGCATGTGTGAATGCTTGTAGGCTTTTTCAAAGTTTTTGTAGAATACAGATAGCATTAAGTGAATAAGAGCTGCAGACTTGGGCAGATAGGTGGAAAGGAGATAAAACAAATGAGTCCTGTCTCTTAGCTCATGGCTCTTTCTTTTTGAGCTCAAGTGTCATGGAGGTGATGCTAAGCTGCAGCAGTCCTCCCTCCCCCACACCATCCTGCCCTTCATGATTGATCTACAGGGCTAAATGCTGGAAACCAAGCAGGAAGGGGTGGGGGAGGAAGAAGGCATGCATGCTGTAGCTAAGAACCACTTTTATGACACCTGAGAATGGATTGTTTTACTTTCCAAACAGCCATCAGCTGAGACAGAAATAATTTTGTATCTCAACTAGCAGCTATTTGTCCATGTCTGCAACCCAAAGACATAGATATAGAACTTCTATGAAGGAGTTATTTAATAAAAACAGTTAACCCCTGTGCCCTCGCTCACTCCCCATTGGGCTTCGGTATAAGAGAGTTCCATCTGTGGTCGCTTACACTAGTCTTCTCATAGTTATAGATTTGTTTCCAAGTCGGGGCACGGGTGAAAACACAGTTTTAACTGGAAAACCCTTTTAACTTTAACTGGGAACAAGCCATAGGGTTGGTGCTTTTACTTGCTTTGCATTTTTTTCATATATGTCTATATACATTTTAATGACCAAATGTTATGTCTAGACGGGTGCCTGAAAATCCCTGGAAAGTGCTCATACTTGCTGACCTCTTAAATTTGTGTGTCTGTGCACCAGGCACCACCTGCTAACAACTGAAGCACATTTTCCTCTCTGGGCAATGATGCCAGTTGGTAAAGAAAGCAAAAAGTGTCTGGTACTTGCCTAGTACAGTACATGTGAGGGTAGGGTAAAAGTAAAGACATTTCTGTTTAGATTTTATGCTTTGAAAAACACAATCTAGGGAGATCTTTGTGGAATCCTAGTTAATATTCTGAGTTGTATAAAAAAAAAAATTCAGAATTTCACTTAGGTTTAAGGCCCCTTTCACACTGCTCGGCCGTCAAACTCCCCTTTTTTTTTTCAGTTTGCCGACTGTAATTTTGCTCGAGCATACTGGCAAATAATGGGTACCGATGGACCCCATTGTATTCAATAGTCGCCATTATTTTTGGAGAGAAAAGCCGGAGAAAAAGACGGTGTAAGCACATTTTTTTCTCCAGCTTTTCTCAATCCTAAAATGACGGGCTTCACACTGCTGGAGACAGCTGGCAGTGTGAACGTAGCCTAAGATGGACGTTCAATAGCAGCAGGTAAGCCTCAGTGAGTATTTTTAGAAAAAAAATAAAACTTGCATTCTGTGTTTTGGATGAATAAGTTACTGATTCATTTTGCTGAATTTCACTTTTAATGCCTGTGCTAGCATTGAGGTAGTACCATCACATATTAGGAGTGAACTATGTCTATGTGTATAGTGAGTCTGACGTAGAGTGATTGGCAATATTGATTTTTACTTGGGGATAACATAACAAAGATCTTACTTTGATGTGTAGATATTAGGCTTAGCATTCCTCACATCTTCTTTATCTCCAAAGAACAGTTGTTCAGTGTAAAATTGTAGATGAGAATCTCCTGGTGCTGCTGAGCATCTGTCTTAGACATTGCCTTGATCTCCAGTTTTTTTTCTTTCTTTCTTTTTTTGGGGAATTTAAGAACTGGAAGTTTATTTTTATCCAAGAACACTATGAATGATATTTATCAAGCTCCGTAGTAGATTTTTTTTTTGCGTGAAAAAGTCACGTTTACTTGCGCACGTGCAACTTTTCTATACATGCGGCGACTTTTAGATTTTTGCTTATTCCAACGCACATTTATGAAATCTGCTATTTTTTTTTACTCTGCAGTGGTTATGTATTCATCAAATGCGATAGTCGCTATTTATGAAGAAAAAAAGTTGCATCTCTGTTTAAAAGTCACATATGTATTCCAGGTCCAACCTGGCTTACAGAAAGTGCATACGTCTGCAGAAAAGGAAATTAACACCCACTTTAACAACTGTTCGTGTTCTGCATCATGCAACAAAGCTACTTCATTAATGTTAATTATAGAAAAAAAAATATTATATTCATATAATTATATTATATTAATTATATATATATATATTTTATATATATATATATATATATATATATATATATTAATTAACTCTATAAATGTTTTTATATTTTATTTTTGATTTTATTCAGATTGACAATACATAATAAAGAATAATTTTCCACAAATACCACAATAATAATATTAAGAAGAAAATGATAGTAAAAATACAAAACAGAACAAAACATAAAGAAAAAAAAAGGACAAAAGAGAAATAAGAAGAAAAAAGAAAAAAGAGAGAAAAAGAAAAAAGAGAGAAAAAAGAGAGAAAAACAAAAAGAAGAGGAAGCATTAATAAAAAAAAAAAAAGAAAATTTACTTCCTTGAGTTCTCATTTATCTATTATTATTTACATTTATCAATATATATATGGCCCAATTTTTCCAAGTTCTCCCAAATTTCATGATTTTTCCCACTCGATTTGCAATGAGCATTTCCATTTTATAGGAGTTTTGTGTTTTTGTGATTATACTTAAAATATCTGGGGCTTCTTGTGATTTCCAGAGTGATGCTATCGCAATACGTGCATTGGGTAATACATGAAATTTAATATTTTGATAGTTTTTAGGGGCTTTATCCAAGTCTAAAGACAATAATGCCAGACCTGGTCCCCAAGAGATTTGAGAATCTAGAATAAGTTTAAAAAAAAAACATATACCTCTACCCAAAATGATTTAATACAGGGGCATTCCCACATTATGTGTATAAACGTCCCTTTTTCTTTTACACATCTCCAACATAGTGATGACCTTTGGGGGTGCATAGATGATATTTTGTGGGGTGTTTGGCACCATCTGTACATTATTTTAAGAGAAGTCTCCCAGTAGTTGACGTGTCAAGATATTTTAAATTTTCTTGAATTTTAATTTTATTTTTTTTAAATTTATTTAATGAATTAAATTTATTTTAAATTATTTATTTAAAAATAAATTAATTAATTTAATAAAATTTTAAATCTTCTTAAAATGATCTTCTTTTATTTCCGTTTCTAGATCTATTTCCCCTTGAGATTTAAAGGAAGGTTCATATTGGGAGCTCATTTCCTTAAGGTGCAGATATCCCTTTATGGTGATAAAAATATTATGAGTATCCATCAGAAGTTGATGTGTGCCATACAACAGATTTTAACAAATGCCTTAGTTGTAAATACTTAAAAAAGTCACTAGCAGGAATGGGGTGTTAATTCCTAATTTCCTCAAATGACATCAACAAACATCCACTACTGATACCTTGGAGATGCTTTACTTAGAGTTTCAGCAATAATGAAAAATCCGTTGATGGTAGTAATAATTTTAAACAGGTGAAGGGTGTATGTGAGTAAGATATTGGGTTCAAAGCACCAGAAGAGAGCACTTGCAACCAGATACAAAGACTAAGTTGAATAGTTTGACAGTGGGCACCCAAAGGTGATTTAGTTAGAGCCACCACGATGAGTAATTCTCATAGACAGGATACCCCCAATGTTTATTTTTCCATTAATATCCATTGTGGTTCCAGATCTTCGGACCACCATTGTTTCAATTGGGTCAAATGAATAGCTTTATAGTAGGGTAGGAGGTCTGGAAAACCCATACCACCCAGTCTAACTGTTATTAATCTATTAATTTTAAGGTTGAAAATACACACTGTACACCTTGTTAATTTTAGGACACGTACATGCTGGCGTACCCTTAAAATTTGAAAATTAATGGTCACTTTGAATACTCTAAAAAAAAATTAGAAAAAACGATCAAAAAGTCCCATCAAAACAAAAATGGTACAGATGAAAACTTCAGATCATGGGGCAAAAAATGAGCCCTTAAAGGGGTACTCCGGCACTTAGACATCTTTTCCCCTATCCCCGCCGCTGAGGACCCCTGTGATCTTGCACGCCACACCCCATTAAAATCAGTCCCCAGCATGTTCGCTCCAGGTCTGATCACTGTCGATCACGGGGACGGAGTGTTGTGATGTTACGGCTACGCCCGGCGTGACAGCATGTGTATAAAGCTGTCACATAACACGACATCCATTTATAGTCTTTCTTCCAAGATATGTATTTAACTGCTTCGAGGAGTGTTTTTGTGTCCTTAATATGTCTTCGGGTACGGGTTACCAGAGGTTGTAGAAAGTGATCGAGTCAGGAACCTATTTGGAAATAGATTTTTATATATTTTGGGAAAACCATGAAAAATGGGACATTTTGGAAATTGTGGTGTATGATATTCACATTGTCTCTGGTTGATGATTCCTAGAGTAACTCCTTTCAGCAAGCAATTGAGTGTGTCAATGACTTGTTTCATAGGATTAGAAGTTAACGGTTTATATGAGCTGGTATCTTGGAGTTGATCTAGGATGAGTTTTTCATACAGTTTTTTTGTCAAGAACAGCAACTGCCCCTCCTTTGTCAGCCTGACAAATTTCGATATGAGTGTTATTAGTTAATTTGTTGAGGGCTTGTCTTTGTGCTCGATTTAAGTTGTATTTCAGCTGATGTTATGAGTTCATCAAATTCTTCAGGTCTTGTTCAACTCTCAGTTGAAAAGTGTCCATGGTGTCACACCTGGAATTTATTGGATAAAATGAATGATTAGGTGTCAGGAAGCAGTCTATTGCATGGCTGCGTTCTGGTAATTTTTCTTGAGAGGAATCATTATGTAAATAAATGAGGTTAAGCATAGTACTCTGAACTTGAAAAGAAGCATGGAGTGGTAAACTTATTTTCAGCTAGGGTATTGAGATATGGTAATTCTGTTAGGAGTGTATCTGTCTCAGATGATGTAGATGGAATGTCCGCACAGTAGAAGTGTTTTTTTTTTTTTAACTGTAATGGCTCTAACAAATTAATTCACATCTTTTATGGTCTGGTAGAGGTCCGGTTTCTGTGTGGGAACAAAATTAAGGCCTTTGGCAAGTACCTCAATTTGTTCTATCGAATGCATGGTAGAAGATAAATTAATTACAGACAGTTGTTCTTGTTCACATGTATCTACGTCCGTTTGGTGCTATGTCTGGTGTATTTTATTTTTATGTTTTCTGCCTGCTCTTCTGTAACGGGACCTCCGTCTGTTTTTTGTGCCACAGTTTTGTTTTTGTTTTTCTTTTTGTGAGTGTCTCCATCTAAAAAATCTTGGTTATTATGTGCATTATATAGTGAGTGTCTAGTATGGTAGTGAGCTGAGGTTGCTCCCATAGCAGATGAATCTTCATCCATGTCTGATGTTTCGGTTCCATAGTCAGTTGACTCATTTTCTGAGGATGAAAAACTCAAATTTTTCTCCAGTATAGGTTTTATAATTGTTACTTTTTTAGTATAGAATGTGGGATATTTTGTTTGTTTATGTACCATGTATAGACTTCATTGTTTGATTATTGTTTGACATACAGTTCAAAGATAAAAATGGCTGCACTCACCCAGGGGTCTTGCCAGACGAAATATTTATTCAATAATCCATACAACGGTATAGCGGGTAGACACAGAGCCTCGTAGCTGCTTATATGGGTCTATAGGTGGAAAATTGAAAGCGTTATGATTTTTAGAAGGTGAGGAGGAAAAAACGAAAGTGCAAAAAAACCTGAAAAAGTCTGTGGTCCTTAAGGGGTTAAATGCATTCACTTTTTTTTTCTTTGGTTCTAAGGCATAAAGCATTGTACAGAAATTACACAGTAAATCTCTTTATTTTTTTTAGCTGTGATAAAGATGCATCAGAAAACTTCCATTTATCAATGTGCAGATTTTCAGCTTTGTGGACTTTGTAATTATTCCTAGCGTACATTTCTCATCTATTGCATGGACATGTTTGCATGTTTGAGATTGTTCTCATGCTGTTTCTTTATCGCCTGTCAGTAATGTTTAGGGGCTCTGGCGTAAGCATTAAACCAGTGTCTTCCATTACATTTCTCCTGTCTGTTACAGGCTTATAGAGCTCTTGAAATGTGAAGAGGATTACAGTACTGTATCTCTTGTAATATTAATTCACTAATCAATTTCCTTGTGGATATCCAGCAAAAAAGCTCTGTGTGGTTGGTCCACCTAGTATCAGTGTGCATTGACGTACGTCACTTTTTTTTTATTCAATGTCAGACAAATGTACCCTCTGTAGTTAAATGTTTTTATTCTAACAATCATCTCAGTAATTACAATAGACCTTAAAGGGGTACAAACTGTTCCTAATGCTGGAGCTGGGAGCTTGTGATGTCATAGCCCCACCCCCTCATGGTGTCACGCCCCACCCCCTCAATGCAAGTCTATGGGAGGGGGCATGACGGCAGTCACACCCCCTCCCATAGACTTGCGTTGAGGGGGCGGGGTGTGATGTCATAAGACTATGACACCACGAGCTGCTGGCTCCAGCGTTCGGAACAGTTTGTGCCAAACGCTGAGCAGCGGAGTACCCCTTTAAGATTCTTTCATGATCTTTTATGCACCCACAGCAGATTTATTGCAAGAACTTCACCTAGAAAAATCTATTATGTACATCTGAATTAAGCTGATCCTGCAGCATGCCTATGGTTTCTATAAGCTCTTTGCCATACTTGTCTGGCCAGTTACAGTGCAGTACCTACTACACTCTACTATGCCATGACATAGCTGCTAGATACAGTGCACTGGACTGAACAGGCTAGCACTAAACAGGGGGATGATTTTTACACATTACAGTACCCTAGATAATGCTTAAAGGTGCTATGTGAGCAAAAATGAAATAAACTACATCTTTAAGGGAGCGATTGCATCCCAGATTGCATTCTGATAATGCCTAGGTAAGGCGAGAGGGAGAATGGATTATATCGAGAAGGCAGCACTGTGTATTTTTACAAGGGACAGCTGCCCAGAACTGACCATTGGAGATAAGGGGAATCCTTTATTTATTTTTCAGGCACAGTGTGGACACTCTGAGGGAGGCTGAACACAGATTGCATGTATTCAGCCCAGGCACTCTCCCTCTCTAAACACAAGCTAATCCCTGCCCCCCCCTTTCTGTGTTCTGATTTTTTGCCTCTGTTTAAAGAGACATACAGGGGGACATTTCCTAATCTAGTCTATTCTGGGTATGCTTATAGACCAGCGTATGTGGTAGTCTCCTGTCTATTGTGCTCCTAATTTATCAAAGGTCTCACAGCCCTTGATAAATTCTGTGCTCAGACTTCAGGATCTACAGCTTAAACTGCATTTAGACCTGCTCCAACATGGTCTGACATTTCAGCGTATTTTGGGCAGATGCGACTTGTCGCACAAAAGTCGCACTTGATAAATTCAGCACCAATGCATTTTCCAATGCATTTCTGTCTAAAATAGACATGCATGCATCATGTTCTAAAAATCCTCTACAGCAAAAGTCGCAGAAAAGTCTCACATATTTAGACTGCGACTTTCTGTGCGACAAATTTAGACAGGAAAAAACAGTCTAAATCGTTTGATAAATCTCCCCCATAGAGTCTAACAACAGGCAAAGAATAGCAGTTTGCATTGAGACATCTAGTGGCCAAGACTTTAATTATTCTGGGGTTAGGAGTCATTGGCCCTTATTTATTAAGAGTGTTGTGTGGGTTTCTTTGTGGGTTTTAATTCCCTACAATTTATTTTCCCCACATTTTATACTTTCCCTACACTTTGCTTTTTTTTTTACACATGCTCTGATCTGTCTGGTTTTCCTCAGCTCAAATCCACCACATTTTATGTGGAAACCTTAGTAAATATGTTGTGTTTTTGTGAAAATGTCAGGTACACGCCCCTTTTCGGATACCACGCCTCATTTTACCAGCGGCCACGCCCCTTTTCCTGGTTTTCTTAGCAAAATGGAGAGTTAGTCAGGGGTTTTTCAATTCTGGCGCCAATTCTGGCACAACATCTGACGCAGACAGAATCTGGCGCACAACCTGACTAAACATGTCGGGTTTGCAATAGTAAATGAGGGCCATTGTTGGTAAAAGAAGTGATATACAAATGTGTTTGGAATCACAATTGAAATCTTTTGACCCAGATAAAAAAAATATATATACATACAGTATATTTCCACTTCTAGTGAAAAAATTTAGTTCATCATTAACTCATCACTGAAAAAGAATGAAAATATGATCACAGCGTGAAAAGTGTCTTCATGCTACTTTAGGAACATTTGAAGCAGTGTTTATTTTACTGTAGTGAGCTGCTTCAATCTATTCCTAAGTAAGCAAAATTTATGTTCCGGTTTATGTCTTCCATTAAAATCAATGTAGTGCACAGTGATCTAAACTATAAAGAATAAACTGCCTGTAGCCAAATACACAAGGACAATTTCCTTCCTGCTTATTTTGATTGTCTGGGCACCGTAGGACTATTGGTGGGTCACTGAACATAAGATTCATTCTTTGTGCTTTATGTGTAAATTAGATACAGGATGGGTCAATGTATAACTAATAGAAACATTGAAACATTGATGAAAATATAAAACTGTAGTGTAGAGTGGAGGACCCGGCACTGCAGGACTAGGGTATGATACAGGAGCGCAGACTAATAACAGTGCAGGTGCGGCATAGGTGTGGACAACGGTGGTGCAGCTCAAGGTAAGTAACCAAATCCACAAAGAAGAGAGTCAAAGAGAGATTGAACTCACCATCCACAGATTTTATTCACTGGGGTACAGGCATGTATGGCGGAGGCAGGGGCACAACGTTGTGCCCCTACCTCCGCCGTACATGCCTGTACCCCAGTGAATAAAATCTGTGGATGGTGAGTGCAATCTCTCTTTGACTCTCTTCTTTGATTAAAATATAAGCATGTAGCTTTATATCAAAGGGAACCTGGCACCTTGGGAGATAGCCTGACATAGTGAGGGTGCATTAACATCACGATTTTTACATCTACTTCATATGATTTTATACTTAAAAATTGTATAGAATCATACATCTAGATGTGTTTATTGATTTCTATTGACAAATTCCATCAAACCCTTTCAGGCATTTTGGTCTCTTTACATTTTTGTCTGTTTTTTTGATGGATGGAAAGTTGTGGTTGACTGCAGTTTTTGTCCCGCTTAAAAAATGAATTACAATCGTGTTTTTTTTTTTTTAACATTACTGCCTATGTAAATAGTTTTGAAACATATCATTATGTATTTCAATTTATTTTATTTTACCCCAGTTTTTTTTTACACACAAGCACTGTAGTTTTGAGGAAATTTAAAAAACCTAAAAATGGTTATTTTTTCATATAAGGACAAAAATGTGTGAAAACGTCTGACGTTTTTAGGCACATCTGATTTTATTTTTTAAGCATATGTTTTAATACAATTTTAAGTCATCTATTTTAACAATATGCTCGATGTATGCAGCCTTACAGGTCTTATAATCATAATCATCCATATTGACTGGTGAACCATACTTAACCGTATTTGACCTGAGGCATGCCCTGGTCATGCATAAGGTCTGCCTGAAATGGGGCATACCAATTAGTAAAGTTAAGGTGTATAAGAATAGAAAAAAGGTAGGATCAGCAGTGAACGCCCCTTCCCCATAGGAATATAAGACAGGCCCCTCCCCCAGCCTTCATGCCCCCTCCCATAGACATGAATGGAGGTGAAGTGGCATGATGTTATGAACACAGCCACCCAAAGCTGGCATTCTGAACATAAATGTTCAGAATGCCGGGGTGCCGGCCCAGAGATTGCGGGAGGTCCCGGGGCTAGACCCCCCCCCCCCCCCCAAGATCCTCAAGATAGGGGATAAGATGTCTAGGGGTGGAGTACCCATTTAATTATGGCTATATACACTGTTCTGCTAAAATGATCATTCAGATTTTATACTTGATCGAACCATTGAATGATCATCTTGTTTGAAGCCGACATTTTATATAAACTTTAGACTAATGTAGACTAATGCACCTTTTGTTTGTGAGATTTAGTTAAATTCTTTCAAGGTGGGTATAGAATATGTATAAAAAAAAGACCACTTGGTAATAGCCACTATAAAAACATTGTGATTTAATTTTGTGTATTTTTCTTTTGTTGCAGTTTTTTAATCCTTATATCTCGTTATGACTGTGCCGCTTGAAAAGCCTTTATTATAATAGCTTAGAATTTAGGCTGTATGTATATGGCCACTGAATTATGAACTTACTATTACTCTTTGCACTGATAAAAAAGTCATTTTTGCAAATAGTTTTGTCTAAGAAATATTGTGTAAGCAGCTCCTATGCAGACATATGCTTCTCCATGATTACTGGAGTAGCTGGATCCTGGAGTCATTCTACCTTCTATCTGTGTATTCCTTATGTTAATGTGCATTATTTATTTAATTCATTTATATTGCGCTGAAATATTCCATAAGGTTGTGCAGATTATCATTAGAGATATCAAATTAGTATCTGTTTAATCCCTACTATCCTGCTACTTATTCTTCCTTTTAATTTGGGGAATTTTTTTTTTTCATACATTGTTATCTTCTGAACTGAGCTGAAAAATTGCCCAAAAGTTATAAGTTATAACTATGTTATTAGTTGATGATTGCATTAATTCCGGAATTGTACTTATCCTTTTACAGTGTTTTGCATTGTCATTATACGGACATTTTAGTTGTCGTCTGCATGCACAATATTTTGCATCTCCACCAAGATTTACCATAGAGAAGTCATCTCTCCGGAGTGTTAGAGTGTAAATGTCGTACAATGGTTTTGTCAGTGCCTCACAATTTATTTTAAATGCTTGTACTCCATGAAAACATCCAAAAATATTTTGAGGTGGAACCTGAGGTGAGGTATTGAATTCTACAAGAGCTGAACTATTTCTTTCTTTGATACACAATAAGGTAGCTAGGTTCCTTTCAAACCTTTTATATCAAACATCTATCCCCCACAGAAAATATTGTCAGTAGCCATAGAAACGTGATAGTAAATGGGACATATGAAATGACTGCCTCAACTAGCCTGTAATTTTCATGTGTATTTAAAATGCCTACCTTTACTTTCTCTAACTACATATACCCTAATGTCTTCAAACCAGCCACAATTAAATTCCCTTGTCCGCACAAAATGCAGCCATGGCTTCCTAAGTGGTGATCTGTTATTTTGCAAGCGAAAAATGTAGAATATAAGACCATACAATTATGTAAAATGGTTTAACATTTTTTAGACTTGATTTTCATTTTGCGTGACATTTTCAAATTAATTTTGGTACAATTTTTAAACCAGCTTTAAAATAGTGTCAAACTTTTAAACATGCACATTCTTCTAAAGATAAACTTACAACATACTATCTATTATGATAGTGTTTGCTTTCTTTCTTCTGATTTTTATCAGCTTTATCATTTTATCACTCACACCTTCAGAATCAGTGGACTCCGTTCATTTAACCTCAGTGAACATAACAATATGTTTTTGTATGACATAGCCAACTTGAAGAAAAGGAAAACAGGGCGCACACCTGTAAGTCCTGTTGCAATGGTCTATTCATTGTTTATGAGATGAACATAGACATGCCTAAACCCCGTATCACGAGCAGAGCTGGAAAGGGAGGAGCGTACAGTTTTCTGCCATAAGGCGTTTCATCAGGCCCCCGGTGACAACTTCCTGTTGCTCGTTCTGATAATTAAATAGTGCACACCCACTATATACAAAATATAAAAAGTATTAAACATATGCAAAAGACATAAACATACAATGTGACAATATTCAAATAATTCTAAAAACAAGAACATACTATGTGAGCTATAGAAATGAGCCTAACTCATTCCTATCATTAAAGGACATCTGCAGCGTGATTAACACTTATCCCCTATCCACAGGATAGGGGATAAGTGTTTGATCGCGGGGGGTCCAACCATTGGGACCCCCTGTGATCTCCTGTACGGGGCCGCGGCTGTCCCGTTCAGGGGGCGTGCCAGCCGCAGCATGACGTTGCAGCCGGCACGCCTCCTCCATACATCTCCATACATCTCCAGACAGCGTTCGTGCCTCCCCGTCTCCCCCATAGAACTGTATGGGGACGGGGAGGAGACTGGGCGTCACCGTCGACCTCTAGGTCGACGCTACGTCACCATGAGCGCTAATGGCGGCGCCCCGTTAGGAAGATCTAGGGGGGTCCCAGCGGTCGGACCCCCCGTGATCAAACACTTATCCAGTTTCTTGTAGATAGGGGATAAGTGTATATTGCGCTGCAGTTGTCCTTTAAGCTCTAAAGCGCTGAGTGCCTCGGCTCTAATGATCCATCGTGCCTACACGCGAGCTAGGCAATCCTGCCTATCTCCACCTCTGACCAGACACTTTACTCTTTCTATACCAGCAAACTTCAATTGGCTCACATCTCCCTTGTGAACCTCTTGCAGGGGGATGATGAAGCGCCTTGTGGCGTAAAACAGCGGCTGTCATCCGGGTGTACACCCCTGCCTTTCCAGCTCTGCTTATGATCCAGGGTGTAGGCTTGTCTAGGTTCCACTCATAAACATTGAATAAACCATTGCAGCAGGACTTACAGGTGTGTGCTCCATTTTCATTTTCTTCAAGTTGGTTATTTTGTTTTTATATATCTACATTCATGTAGCACTGCAATGTCCCTGGACTGATAGAGACATCCACTCCAGCTGAGTGTTTTGGTCATATCGCTCCCTATTGCTGTGTATGCAGGCAGTGCCCTATCGTATCCTATCTGTTTTGACTATTTTTTGTTTTTGTATGACATTTAGACATTGGATAGGTTTGTATATAACTACTGGTAGACGGTAAGCTCGCAGCAGTTGACACACTAGTAATTCCCTAACTGCTTATACTGCTTATAGCATTAAAGTGCATCAGTCACTCGATCTGCAATGGTTAAACCGGCAACACCATGTAGATGGGGTTATTTGATCGCTTTATTGCAATAAACTTTAGTGCCCTCGAGTGTCAAATAGACGTTGCCTAAGGTACTCGTTGATTGACCCACAGTGCTCGTCTACCAGAGACAGGCTTGTGTAGATTGCTTGCGCATGTGCCATCATTGGATATTGTCGAGGAGGTGCGGGGAGTCTCATTCTCAACCTGTCAGACTAAGTTATTGAGTTTCACAATAGCTAGAGGCAGAGAGCTCTTTCCCTGTCTATAGTGACTATATGTTTATCTCTGCACAGGAAATCCACACAAGGCTGCAGTTGACATGTTAGCCCTATGTGTCACTTAACAAGCAAAGCAGGCCTGACATCAGAGGAGAGAGATGTTGCGGCCCTGGTATGCCTTGTATGGGGTTGTTAGCCCTGACTACACTGTGTTGTCAATTTAAACGTTGTAGATCAAGTGACAAATAAAGTTTATATTGATTTCTGATAAATCATTCTAACTTTTGTCATATAAGCTTGAACTGCCAGCTTCATTTTTCTTATATCACCTTGTTTCTCTATGTTTCTACATTGTGAAATGCTGTGATGAAGTCTGTCATGATCCAGGTATGTCTGGTTTACAAAATGTGGAATGAAAAAAATGCCATGTAAAAAATAAAAAAATAAATAAAAAATAAAAGATGTGACATCAAAATGAAAAAATGGCACAAAAATAAGCCCTGTCATATTCAAAGCTACCTCGATCTTTGAAAATACAGACAATATCATAAAATAAAACAGTATTAGATTGCATTGCTATAAAAGGCACTCATTTTTTAATATGCCCCCTCCCCCCCCCAAAAAAAAAAAAAAATATGTGCAATTGTATGTGCATTAGTTGTTCAGTCAACAAAAAAACAAAACACATCTATCACTTATCCACAGGATAAACAATGAGGGGCATTTATTATGCCTTGTATACAAATTTTTTGCAACTACTCTGTTTGCTTTGGGTCCATCCATCTTTGGCCATCAGATTATCGAGAACTATGCATCACGCAGCTGTCTACCCGCTCTGGTACGCTATATTTGTATAGTCACGTACCTTCCTAATAGCCACCCAAGTTATCTATAACGGTGCTGTAAGGGGGAATTTTTTCCAAATACCAGAAAACAACTGAAGGGGACAAACTTATCTTTGCATCTTTGTAGGCATTTGAGTCTCTCTCCTCCCCCCTGAGGATGGTGTTTACAGTGGTATTGGCACAAGTTACCCAGATATATCTCTATCAACCCATACCCCCGCACTATTACAGTACTCTATGGCGGTTAATAGGTCACCAGGATGGAGCCACAAGGGACACTCTAAGGACACATTATCGCTATATTTTAGCTATCAAAAGAATACATATGGTGTCCTTTACCGTTGTACCTCCATACAATCTATGATTGACTATACTTTGTATAAATACTAAGTGCGGCAGGTGGTTATTTAATATTGTCCACTTTGGCATTTTACTTACCTAATTTATTCCCTGAGGAGTTACATCATTCTGTACATGACTAATGAAACGCGTTGGAATTATGGGATTCTAACCAACTTCTATAAGGACTATGGTGCCATAA
This sequence comes from Hyla sarda, assembly GCF_029499605.1. NCBI lineage: Eukaryota > Metazoa > Chordata > Amphibia > Anura > Hylidae > Hyla > Hyla sarda. Next base: position 158,093,899 of record NC_079192.1, read on the forward strand.
TCATAACCCAATACACAAGATAAATTTACCAAGTATATTCTGGAGGGTATTTTTACAATTTTTATTATGAATTATTGTGCCTCCTGTCCGCACCTCCCCACCATACAGAGGTACAGACCTCCTATGCCACTACATTACATTACATAGGGTCAGAGAAGAGGTTCAGGCTGTGTGCTAGTCCTCACTAGGAGGCTACCACACAGTAATAGGTAGGGAGTATAGACGGACTAGGGAATTTTTAGGCTACACACGCATATACAGGTGTCCTTCTAGCTATCTTCTCGCTGACACAGCGTAAATCCGATAATTTATCGGTACATATATACATATATATATATATACTTTTGTTTTGACCTTCTTGTTTAATTTTGACACACATTTAACTTGATATAAATAAAAATTTACTTTTTAAAACCCAAGTGTTGTTTTCTCTATACAATACTCTATGCGAACACTGGTCTAATAATCCATTGGATACCAAATTGGGTGTCTGTGCTATAGTCTGTGGGATTATATTGCCCTCACCTACTTGAAAAAGTGGGAAGGGCTTTGAGAAAAAGTGGGTGTGACCTCTTTGGCCTAGAAAATTTGCTATGGTTCAGTAACTGGAATGATGTATAGGGGAAATATTTCTAAGTGCAGGGCTCCGTGCAGCAACTATAGAGGCAGAATTATTAAAAGACACATTCCTCTTAATTTGCCAAATCCAAGTGCACACGTCGGTGTGAAATGCTGGTCTTAAAGGGGTACTCCGGTGAAAACCTTTTTTCTTTTAAATCAACTGTTGGCAGAAAGTTAAACATTGTAAATTACTTCTATTAAAAAATCTTAATCCTTCCTGTACTTATTAGCTGTTGAATACTACAGAGGAAATTCTTTTCTTTTTTGAATGCTCTCTGATGACATCACGAGCACAGTGCTCTTTGCTGACGTCATTATAATAAACATAGTAATGCTTTATTTATTGTTGTCCTTAGTGGGATTTGAACCCAAGTCCCCAGCACTGCAAGGCAGCAGTGCTAACCACTGAGCCACCATGCTGCCCTTAGCATACATCTGCTATGCATGGTTGCTAAAATGGACAGAGATGTCCGCAGAGCGCACTGTGCTCGTGATGTCATCAGTGTTCAAAAAAGAAAGGAATTTCCTCTGTAGCATTCAGCAGCTAATAAGTACTGGAAGGATTAAGATTTTTTTAATAGAAGTAATTTACAAATATGTTTAACTTTCTGCCACCAGTTGATTTAAAAGAAAAAAGGTTTTCACCGGAGTACCCCTTTAATGCATTTCCCCCAATAAATGTAATAATGCCCCACCAATTGTAGATCCACCATTGACTAGAACAAGGGTTCTGCACATCTGGAGTCTGGTGGGGTAAATGTTACACCTTTTCCTATATGTACTAAATCACAGGAAGGATGAAAGACTCCTAAAGCTTGAACCAATGTGTGCTGTGATAAAAAAAAAAATCCTTGCTATTAGATTATATATTCATATATGAGTGTAATAAGTCTCACTTGATCTTTACAGCTTACTTGCTGTATACCGAATGCCTAGTGAAAATACATTTTTATATAGCTAGAAAAGGCATAGTTCCAATTTGGATTATGACGGAAATATAAAATTACAATTAGCCTTAGGCATCTATGTGTGTATATTCATTTTCTCCATATTACTCTTTTATATTCTTGGATCAGAAACATTTCTATCCCTAACCACCTGCCAACAAATATATTGAATGTCTCATGAAAGGAAAAAAGTAGTATATTAACCCCCAATAGATTTAAGGAGAGGTTGGTGTCATTGGAAAGATAAGCAGCCTTGGTTTCTCTTAAGGTAACTGGATTTTATTCTCAAATCTCCTTTGTCCCAGAGGGCCAAACTATAGTATTTTCATTTGTCTTGGTAATAGCTGTGAATACTTCCTCTGCAGATTGGTGCCAGTGTTGCTTTGTCTCTTCTGCTTGTGATGTAGGAGTCAGATAAGCTAAAGAAATCAGTCTCACTAGACGCGGGATGGAGATTAGATAGATGAAAGTCATCCAAGTTGATTTTTGCCACTTAAAAAAAACTGCTCAACTGTGTAGAGATGTGAGAAAGGATACAATGGAATACAGTTCACAATTACATGCTTGTTATATTAGGTGAATTGTCATAACACAATGGAACATTTCATAGGTGAGGGATTATGTTTTTCACTTGTTTCTATTTAGAATACCTTCTAGAGAATTCAAGGTTGTGTTTATACTCATGTATTATTTATTTAAGGCTTTTACATCGTTTTTATTTTCTAAACATTTTCTAATTATTTGCACAGGGTAGATTTTTTTTGTGTGCTTATTTAATGATATGTAATGATTTGTGGAACCGCCTCTACAATTTATTACAGAAGATGAGTCCTACAAAGGGAGAGGCACTCTTTGTAGTAATTCTTTTCCGTGGTTAAAAGTAAAAGGTCTTGAGCAGCTTTTATTCTTTTATACATTTGTTTCTCTTAAAGGGGTACTCCGCTGGAAAACTTTTTTTTAATCAGCTGGTGCCAGAAAATTAACTAGATTTGTAAATTACTTCTGTTCAAAAATCTTAATCCTTCCGGTACTTATCAGAAGCTGTTATGATCCACAGGAAGTTCTTTTCTTTTTGAATTTCCTTTCTGCCTGACCACAGTGTTCACTGCTGACACCTCTGTCCATTTTAGGAACTGTCCAGAGTAGGAGCAAATCCCCATAGAATACCTATCCTGCTCTGGACAGTTCCTAAAAGGGACAGAGGTGTCAGCAGAGAGCACTGTGGTCAGGCAGAAAGGAAATTCAAAAAGAAAAGAACTTCCTGTGGATCATAACAGCAGCTGAAAAGTACTGGAAGGATTAAGATTTTTTAATATAAGTAATTTACAAATCTGGTTAACTTTTTTTTCTTCCTGTGGAGTACCCATTTAAACACAAGGCACATACTAAAAAAAAAAAATATCGAAGGCAAACAGCTACTTCATTGTGTTATGTTCCTATTTATTTGATGGCTTTATGAAGTATACATGTCTGATCCTTACCAAAATGGACCATGCCCCTATTCTCTATGAATGTTATGCTTTTGGAATTTTTCATAGCTAATCAGTACTTTAAAATTGTTTCCATCACCAACCATTGACCAGATGTTCTTGCTCTTTTGGTCCCAGTCTGCACAAAAATGTAACAGTTTGAATCTAAATTAGATGTTGACCAGCATAATTTCCAGGCAGGTGTTGGAACAACTAAGTTTTACTTTGCCTGTTGTATTTACATGGATGTTGTGAGTGGGCTCCGACAACAGTGTCAACATTCCTGAATATGTTTAAGTTTATAAAATTGTTATGTTTAAAGTTAAGTCATTGTAAGACTTCTATTCAGTACAAAGTTCACAAATTTACTTTATAGTAACTTTCAAGAAGTTTTTATTGGTGGAGGCCAATATGCTAAGACCCCTACTTCTCGCATGTTCCAAAAAGCAAAGGTGCTCAGCTGAGCCCTGCGCCATTCATTTCAGTTTTGCTTGTCCTTCCTAGCAGCAAAATTAGTGCACAGAATAGGGCAAGAAGAGATAAAGCAGAGACTGACACCATAGGGGGCCAAGACTGATGTGTCAGCTACTGAAGCTAGTGGAGTGGAAGGGGGCCTGGACTGGGCATGGTCAAGCAATTAGAGTGCATACAGTGTAGTGTAAGTATACATCCAAAGAACAAAAAATGGGGCACTCACCCAGGTTCTTGTAGTGTAGAATCAGCAGTGGTTTATTCAAATACATTGCAGAAATCCATATGCAGGGTACTGGTGAAAAGGGAGAACAGTTGTGGGCCGTTTTGCATATATCCGCATGGTCACGCTTGATGTACCAGGTGTTGAGCTCTATCCTTTATAGTAATAATTCTCCCTTTGCCTTATATAATAATTCTCCTTTACCCTGTTTAGCAATTTTTCCCCCTGTGCCTGATATAGTAACAATACCCGGAACATAGCAGGATTCAGCTCACCTCTCCCAGTTCGGTGCTTGGACCCATGCCCAGTCAGACACAATCCATGGAACAAACAAATGCAGATGGTCCAGCACATCAAAGAATCCAGCTTTATTCTGTTTAACAGAACACTTACAGGTAGACGTCAGACATGTTTCGAGCGCATGCGCTCTTCCTCGGTGACAATACCCTACTGTTCCCCATTATAGTAATAAGGGCCTCCTGGTTCCCCATTTAGTAATAAGGCCCTCATTAAGTGGTAATGCCCTTTAGTGTCCCCACGTAGTGGTAATGTCCCTGTGCTACTATAAGCTAATACACCCTCTGCTCCCATATAGTTATAATGCCCCCTGTAGTAGTAATGCTCTATTGTAGCCAAATAGAAGAAATAAAAACTTTTATATTTACCTACTCTCAATTCCATGATGAACCAAGTGGTGCTCTCTTCTCACTTGCAGCCTGTGGGCCACAAGGATAGGATTCCTGGGCAGACATGATGACATCATATCATCCGGCCAGCCAGTGTGGGGCTCATGTTTCGGCTGGCCTGAGATGCCTGCAGTCTGTGACAGTAAATGGTGGAACAGGGGGTTGCTCCATTATTAGTTGTGCTGCAAACTACGATAATGATGATAAAGTAGCGATTAATCATTCTGTGAATGTGAGTAAACATTTCCTTTAAATTATTACACAATCTGTACAGGGAAGAATGTATGTCACTAAGTTTTGCATTGTGACAGACTTGTTAAGTTGTCACAGTTTATTTTTTCTTTCTGTTAATTATTCTATTATGTAGGTAAAATTGGAGCACAATTCATGTTTCTTTTTATTTACCAAACTCTTATTTGATTTTCAGTTTCTAGCAGAATTCTGTAATTGATGTGGAAAGTATATTTCAATGAAGCTTAATAAATGGTAATTCAGAGAACTAGAGCAAACAAATTCTATGTTAATTTTATGACAATAATAATAATTGTAGTTGTTGTATATATGATATACTGTATAACCATGAGGACAACCCTTTTTTATGTTCTTTACTAGGGAATTGTCCACAGAATTGGAAAAACACTGTAGAAAAATACCCATAAACTTTAAAAAAGCTGTTGGCCAAACATTCTTTGGCCGCAAAATATCTTTTATTTTTCCCACATATACACAAATCCCTGGCTCTGTGGCAGCCGCATATCTTTCTGAGAACAAAATAGTCAGGTAGTTGAAATCCAACATGCCCAACCATTCTTTCCCTGGACATAATCTTGGCGCTCCCATACACAATAGACCATTAAACAGTCAGCTGGTCCCACAAAATTAAGCAGGTTTGGCCAACTTTTGACTAAGGTGTTGGTACCTAAAAGGGGTTGTACAGGTCCTACCTGTTCTGCTCCCCGACGTTTACTTCCACCCCCTGGTCATTTCATAAGGAAAGGGGGGGGAACAATCCTCACATGTAATTGGACATTCCATGTTTGGCCTGCACACAATGTCCAATAGCGGGAGGATGGTCATTGTATAATGTGTTCTGTGTGGAACACCAGTGAAGCATTTTACTGCACCTGGTACTACAGAATAACTTTCTGTAATGTTGCAGAATACAGAAGTCAACATTTGGTTTCTAATGGACTCTATAGCCACTCCAATTTTTTTTTCTCTTTCTCCTATCACTTTATTCTGTCCCTTAACTGTGAATCTTTCTTGAGCCCTTCTGGGCCCTCCTTAGGCATTCTATACCTTTCAATGGACCAGTCATCTTGAGGAGCTTGGACCTCAACATTGGTGTACCTCCAATGTTGCGGACACTTTTATGAAAAACAACTATATTGCAACACTGTGCACAATAGTAATTTTTTTAAATCAGATTTCTTTTTAATTTGGCGCTGGGATATTTTTGTTCCCACTACCTGCTGCTTATAACTGTGCATTCTTCCCACTACCTGCTGCTTATAACTGTGCATTCTTCCCACTACCTGCTGCTTATAACTGTGCATTAGATGATCGAGCTTCCTCCTCCATCTCCATAGCACCCACATCCATGACCCACCATTGTAGAGTCACCTTATATTGAGTATTGTGCTAGAGACAGGTACTATTGGGATCAAGCAGGAAGCTCAGTCACCTAATTCTCAGTTATAAGCATCAGGGAGCAAGGAGAACAGACTCTTGGGGAATGTATTCTGTAGCCAAATTCAAAATAAAAGAGATTAAGAAAAAAAAGATTTAAAAATAAGAAATAAATTAAAATATACAGTTTGCTGTAGTGTTTACATACAGCACTATATAAAACATAATTTTAAACATAACATCCATTTTACAGCCTTACTTGGATTTATTAAAAGCCCCTTGAAGCAGCTAAAAGTTAACTGAAAATAAAAGCATAGACAAGCCAAAGTAAATCCAATTATCACACATGAAGTTACTGCTTCCCAGGAAGAACTTCTCATCTTTATTTAGTACTTACAATACTAACATATGAATATAATGAGGTCCCCATAGTCTAATTGTGACTGCAGAAACCAAGGTGACTTACTCAAGGTTGCAGGTAAAGATAACACCTGGATTCACAGCGGTTTCCATAGCACCAACTTTATATTTGTCTACATACTATGCTGCTATGCTGTAAAAAATGTAACATATACTTGTATATTGTGCATAACATACCTAACTACTAAAGTAGAAAGTAAGGTGTATGCAATATACAAAGGACCAGTGCAGGGGCGTAGCTAGAAACCACAGGGCCCTGAGGCCAAAAAATGCCTAGAGGCCCTCCTGCGCTCCTGAAACCAAGGACTGTTTTGCGGCCTGCGCCCCCACCAGGAGTGCACTCATGGCAGGGGCCGGGTTTGCCATATGGTAGGTACGCCACTGCTTCAGGGAACGTTCACACATGTGTATTTTCTGCTGCAGATCTGCTTCTGCAGATTTTGCTGCCCCATTGACTTCAATGGGTAGTAAAATTGGCAGGAGCAGATCTGCAGCAGAAAATACACACGTGTGAATGTACCCTTAGGGTAGGGTCACACGTAACGGATCAGCAGTGTATGTTACACTGCTGATCCGTCAATGACCTGACCCTATAGAGTGCCTCCAGCTGTTTTCCCCATGTCCTGCTTGCAGCAGCAATCTGCCACTATGAACCGCTCTGCGATGTCTGTGAGTACGTAGCATGTGCCCGCGGCAACTCGCAGGTCCCTGTGTGGCTGCTTGTAGCGGTGGATTGCTGCTGCAAGTAGTACACAGGGTGGAAAACAGCTGGAGGCACTCTATAGGTTTGGGTCATCGGCGGATCTCTTACGGGTGACCCTACCCTAATGTTAATCATTACAAAATGTTTTATGATAATAAAACATTATATTTATATATTTTTTTCTATAAGTTAAGACATTTACTATAAGCCAGAGTTACTGTAAGCTGAGATTTGTAGTTTTGTGTCTCCTACTGTTGCAAAACTACAACTCCCAGCATGCCCAAACAACCTTTGTCTGTCCAGGCATGCTGAGAGTTGTAGTATTACAACACCTGAAAGCACCACGGTTGGAAACCACTGGCTTAAGGTGTCTGAGGATGTCACTTTGTGCAACTACTATGAAGTGAGCGCAAGAGCTCCTGCGCTAATTTCATAGCCATGCAGTAAATGACAGCGCCGTGCATATATATTGCGCAGTGTCTTAAGTCATTCCTGGCGGGATAGCGGGGTCAGATGGCCAGAGGGAAGGGAAAGGTCCACACTGAATGGCCGGGCGGATGAGCGGGCAGCTGGGCGGATGAGCGGGTGGGCGGGTGGCCGGGTAAATGAGCTGGCGGGCGGGCAAATAAGCGGGTGGTCAGGTGGATGAGCCGACAGTCTGGCTACACTAAGGAAGAAAGGGGCAGGGCTTTCTGGACTCTACGCCATACATGCCCTGCCCCTCTTCCTCCACTCACTTAAAGTGGCGGCATCAAGGCAGGGGTGGGACAGTCATGGCGTGATGATCCCACCGCACTGTCCCCGCCTATTCCAGGTCCTGATTCCGCCGCGCTGTCCCCAGGTCCTCATACAGACTCCGCTGCTGCCGGACAACAGGTCTGGTAGCAGCGGCTGTCATATTGATTTATTCACATAATGGAGGCACCGGTCGCTAAGGGGCTAAGGGGCCTGGTCACAATAGCGACCATTGCGACCTCTATAGCTATGCCACTGGACAAAGGCCTTCTTAGAGAAGCTTCCATGGTTTTCCAGAAAGAATATGTTCCCACATGGCAGATTTGCTGCAGAAATTCCCAGGTCTACTCCATTTGTTACTTATACAGGGGGTTGGCTAAAATCAATTCCTATTTCAAAGGTCCCAAATTATTGGTCACATGAATTCTGGCATCCAAATTTACTGGTCCATTGTCAGGTTAATTGTAAAATTAAGCAACATTGCCCACTGAGGAACCAGTATTAGAACTAGATTGCTTTGATATGTTTGTACCAGCCTGATATTTTATTGTTATTCACTTCTGTTCCTAATCTTAGCCGAATTCTGATACTGCACATCTGACTGCCAGCACACCAGGCAAGCAACTGATTTTGGTGGGAAAACCTAGTCTGGAGAGATTTATTCCCCCCCCCCCCCCCCCATCATGCTCATTTGTCGTAATAGAAGTTGTTTCCAAGAAAATTTTAAACTCACAGTACCTACTCCAAATTTGTAAGGAATTATAATGACTTTTAACAATAAGTAATCTTATTCCTCATAAGCCTTTATCCCTTATGTTATTGCTTCCATTATAATGAATAGGATGTGCACAGTGAGTATATGTTAGAATTTAATAAAATTCACTTAAAGAGAATGGTTGGGTAAAACCTATTGCAAAAGCCTAACTCAATTATATTAAAAGATTATTGTGTGAGAGGGGTGAATTCATGTATTGCCGGCTATTCCATGTTGTTCATGAATACTGATTGATGATGTCTTTCTGTTTCCTTTGATAGTTGAAGTTGAGAGCTGCAGGAATTTTATATTTGTTGTGTGTGAGTGCTGACACTCGAGGGCTTTACTCATTGAAGAGCTCCCATTTTATTTCTTCTGTGGGAACTTCAGTCCTAATGTGTAGACTCAAAAGCTTATGCTTCAGTCAATCTTAGGTTTATAAATGGAGCACACATGCCAACCTCTAATTTTCTTCAATGTTGTGTTCTTATTAGTTATTTTGAATGGTAAATATCTCTGCTAGTTGCGACATTATTGCCTGTCAAAAGTTCCACAAGCAAATATGACTTTTACAGACATGTATTTATTATAAATTCAATTTGGAGCAGGTAAATATATTCACGTAAGTTTCTAGGACTGTACAAGAAGAGTTTAGGGGGGCTCATTGATTAGCAATTTTTGCTACTAGTGGAAAACAACATCAGGACTGCCCTGGCATTGTTTATGCCCAGTTCCTCATTCATCAACAAGGCATGTGGGTTAAAGGGGTATTTTGGGCAAAAATATTTGATCTCCTATCCAAAAGATAGGGGATAAGGTGCCTAATTGTGGGGGGAGTGGGGGGGGGAGGGCGTTGCTGAGACCGATCTCCCTGTAGCACCCGCATTGTATGCGGGTGCTGAATCTCCAGTTTCGGAAACCTCCAGGTTTCTGGGACTAGGGACGTGACGTCACGCCACGCCCCCTCCATTCATGTCTATGGGAGGGGGCGTGATGGCCATCAAGCCCCCTCCCATAAACATGAATGGAGGGGGCATAGCGTGACGTCACGTCCCCAGTCCCGGAAACCCAGAGGTTTCCGAAACTAGAGATGCAGTCCCCGCATAGAATGTGGGAGCTACAGAGAGGTCGCGGGTGGGGTGGGGGGGTCTCAGCAGTGGGCCACCCCGCGATCAGACATCTTATCCTCTATCCTTTCGATAGGGGATACATTTTTTTTGCCCGGAATACCCCTTTAAGGGCCCTTTGCAGAAAGCGAATATTGACTGAACAGGTCTCTTTTATTGCCTCATGTAAATGACCCAGCCATCAGTTAATGGATGAGAAATCTCTTGTTTGTCAACTGATCGCTAGGATTGTGTGGCCATAAAATCATTATTGTAAACAGGGATGTGCAGCCAACAATGATGTAAGTGATGGGCTTCATAATCATTGAGCCGTGTAAAAGGTTCATTAAAGGGGTCCTCCAGTGGAAAACTATTTCTTTCAAATCAACTGGTGCTAAAAAGTTATACAGATTTGTAAATTACTTCTATTAAAAAAATCTTAATCTTTCCAGTACTTATCAGCTGCTGTATACTACAGAGGAAGTTGAGGAGTTTTTTTTCTGCCTGATCACAGTGCTCTCTACTGAAACCTCTATCTGTGTCAGGAACTGTCCAAAGCAGGAAAGGTTTGCTATGGGAACTTTCTCCTACTCTGGACAGTTCCTGATACAGACAGAGGTGTCAGCAAAGAGCACTGTGGTCAGTCTGGAAAGAACTTCTCAACTGCCCGTGGAGCATACGGCATCTAATAAGTCCTGGAAGGAATAATATTTTTAAATAAAAGTAATTTATAAATCTGTTTAACTTTCTGGCATCAGTTGATTTGGGAAAAAAACTATTGTTTTCCACTGGAGTACCCCTTTAAATGGGTGCTCATCTGCTAGACTGGTGCTCGGATCAGGCATAGTTTTGTTCATCTATAATAGCACTCTGGCACCCCATTATTAAATTTCCCCTTAGTGCCAAGTGCTGCTTATTAATAAACTGTGTATGTGAGCCTGTGTTCACATGTTGCAGTTGCATTGCATCTTTGCTAATGACTCAGATCATGGTTCCACAGTGTTTTTACCATGATTATGCAGTACTGCAACAGTACCACAATACCACTGTAATGTGTGAACGCAGCCTGTTAATACCTTCACATAACGATATCTCCAAATTTGATTAGATTCAATGACAAAATCTGATCACAGATTCCAATATTAACCTCTTCCAAGTCACAATCTTTAAACACAAGTATTACATATAGCATTGCCAAGTTTTAGTTTTCTTTACAGAGCACAAGCATCTTTTATACAGAAAAAGAGATCTGATATTGGGATCTGTCCCACCTGTCAAATTCTCTTAAATTTTGGTCTGTTTCGTTTCCCAGTTTACTTTGGAGGGTTACTTGGAGGGTTAACTATTTTCATGAAATATTTTTCCTCTTAACCAGTAAAGGGAGGGAGAGAGGGGTGTAAGAAGTTGCTGTAAATCTTCAGAAATGGAGATAATTGTGTTCTGCTTTAAGGCTGTTTGTTAGCAAGCCATTTTATCTGCAGATTATTCTGCCGTTCCCATCCCTTTTTATACATAAAATGTAGATGTCAATGACTGTGTGCCGCACACCAGTGAGCACCGATACATGAAGATGGACTTCAAATTAGATCAAAAGTGTAGCATGTTAATAAACCCTCAGAGCGATGTGAATATGCAGGTAATTGGACTGTCCTGTCTATGAAGGGCATCAAGGGAGTTTATGTCTCCGCTACTGTTTCCATAGCAATTAGGATCAGATTAGTGTTTTGTTCACCATCAGTAAGCGAGACAGACAGAGCCATGATGCCACGCTCATTGCACAGAGAATCAGGCCTTATGGTAGGAGAAATGCTCTAAAATCAGTTGAAGAGAAGCTGCTGGTGCCCGCCTTTCTACACACAGCTCTTATTTTCTTCTGAGACAGAGAAATTACCAGTGCTTTATTACTCACTTTAGAAGGAGCCTGCACCATACACTTCATAAAATGAAAGCAAAGTTCAAGGAAATTATATCAAACGAAAAAAGAGTAGTGGAGCACTCACCAGGTCAGTAAAAGGCTTCTTTATTGATCATAACGACCAGTCGGGATACATGCAGGGGAGGATGGAATGGACGCGGGGGTACACAAGACGGCGATGGACCGTTTACGCACCGAAGCGATTCGTCAGGCCCATGCTTAGCATCGGCCTGAGGAGGTGCTTCGGCGCGTAAACCGTCCGTCGCCGTCTTGTGTACCCCCGTTTCCATTCCATCCTCCCCTGCATGTATCCCGACTGGTCGTTATGATCAATAAAGAAGCCTTTTATTGACCTGGTGAGTGCTCCGCTACTCTTTTTTTCGTTTGATATCATTTGCTGTTGTTGCTTGGCATGGTAGCACTGAAGAGGTTGAATATACTGGTTTCCAGGGACTGTGTGGATCAGGTGTCCATTCATTTGGGTTTCATGCAACCTAAGGGAAGGTACTAAGACCAGTCCTCCATGCATATGTAAAAGTTCAAGGAAATTTGCATTGCTATGGGACTCTACAATTTTTTTTCTAGTAGACAGGAGAAAATGAAAAACATAATGCAACCACTTTTTACACTGGATGCAGCTGGGGACTTTATATACAACAGGTAAACTAGCACTTAAATAATGCATATGGAGCCTGTGCTTGTTATCCAGATGTTATAGTTGCTGTATAATCTGCACATAGTAGTTATGTACATAAACTATCTGCATAACTGTTCAAGAGAGTAGTGTTAAATCTATGACTATCCACAAAGCCAAGGTCAGACTAACTTACAAGGGAACCCATTTAATGGTCTCAGATCCAGACACAGCTATGCAGCACAGCCACAATTTGCACTTCAGTAACCACACTTTCAGGTCTCAGGTTGCGGAGATTATTTTATGTTTGTATTAATTCATACATAACTTATCAATTGATATTGATATGGCCTGTGAATGCAATGCTAATGCCACAACCCATGAACTTTGTATAAACATGTCTACCTCAGACAAAACCTTTTTCTGGCTAAAATATGGGGTGAATTGAAAAGAATTGTGCAAAAGTAAATGCCTGTAGTTAAAGGAGAACTGCAGGAAAACATTTTTAATTTCCCCTGTGCCCGGGTTTAAAAAAACAAATAACAAAAAAACTTTAACTCACCTTCGTACGTTTCCCCCGTTATGCCGATTTCAGCGTCCTAGTCCTCCGGTGTTGGTCTTCTTCCTGGTTCCTGGGCTCAGTTACTCATACTTCGCTCGCCGGCCACAGCGATGGCCGCCTCGGCCAGTGATAGGCTGAGCGCACTGTCATGTAAGGAACCTGGACACTGTCTTCTCCCTGCTGCCCGGGCTCATTTGATGACAGTGTGCTCAGCCTATCACCTGCTAAGGCGGGACATCGCTATGACCGTCGATACGCTGAGCGCACCAAACCCAGGAACCAGAAAAAAGACCAGCACGGGAGGACAAGGACGCCGATATCAGCGCAACGGGGGGAACGTAGGAAGGTGAGCTAAATTTAGTTTTTTTTAGTTTATGCAGCCCAGGCACAGGAGAAATGAAAAATGTTTTGCCGCAGTTCTCCTTTAAAGTAATATCATGGGTAAATGGCTAGAAACTGAAATTTAAAGCAAAACCAGGCTGACCAGTATGGAACTACAGGTGTCACAGACCACAGCATGTTGTTTCTTTCTAAATCGTCTGCATTGTAAGCCATACAGATTGCATCTTCTTCAGGAGGTGAAATCAGACTACAACCCAAAATACTAATACTTTTGCATCGACTTACTGGGCCAATTGGGAGGATGATGTCACTGAAAGGCTGGTGTTCTACAATGATGCTACCTTTTACCAGAGTATGTTCCCAAGTGCGTATTTTTTGCAAAGATCTACTGCTTCAGAAGCTGATCTGCAGCAGAAAGTACACACGTGTGAGCGCACCCTAATGGAACAGTCAATCGCTACAATATCAGAATTTGGGGCTCCTATTAAGCCCATGAGGGAGGCATGAAGACTGCTGTCTCTAAATATTGCTCCTGCATTGTGGGAACCAATAGTGACACTTAATAAAGTTAGTTCAGCCTCCTCCTCCACCTGCACATTATCATTGTTATAATAAACCAATTTTTTTTTTTTTTTTATTGCGGTCCCCGGTTGATTCTTTCCATGAACCAGTCACAGCACCATAGTGCATAGTGTTCCCAAGTGCATATTTTTAGCACAGATCTGCTGCTGCAGAATATGCTACCCATTGATTTTAATCGGTAGCAAAATCAGCTGAAGCTGATCTGCAGCAGAAAGTACGCACATGTGAACGCACCCTAATCGAACAGTCAATCACTACAATATCAGAATTTGGGGCTCAGAATAACCATGTACTCCTATTAAGCACATGAGGGAGGCATAAAGTCTACTGTCTTTAAATCTTGCTCCTGCATTGTGGGAACCAATAGTGACACTTAATAAAGTTAGCTTAGCCTCCTCCTCCACCTGCCCATTATCATTGTTATAATAAATCAATATTTTTTATTTTATTACAGTCCCCAGTTGATTCTTTCCATGAACCAGTCACAGCACCATAGCAAACATTTTTTGAAAGGTTTCCTTGAGGGATTCCTACTCTAGCTCCACCTCCATGACACTTAGCTGAGGAATGAAAAGGTGATTTCATAGGTTTGGCAACCACCATCAGCTCCAGTAAAGGTGCAGTTTGCTTTTATACCCTAACAGCTATCAAATTGTGTCTGCAGCTCCTAGCAACAAATACAGCTGACAGATTCCCTTAAAGGGGTACTCCACTGGTCAGTGTTCGGAATATTTAGTTCCAAACGCTATGTGTGTGCTACGGGGGTTAGCCACGCCCCCTCGTGATGTCAGGCCATGTCCCTCAATGCAAGTCTATGGGAGGGGGGCGTGGTGGCCGTCACTACCCTGTCCCATAGCCTTGCATTGAGGGGGCGTGGCATGACATCACTAGGGGTCATAGCCGACCCCCAAAGCCTGCACACAGCGTTTGGATTTAATTGTTCCGAACACTGTCCAGTGGAGAACCCCTTTGAAATAGTTATATAGTAATGTCCACCATTACCTTTCCTTCAGTTTAGTTAATTATTCCAATTTCTCATGAATATGCTGAGTTGCTATCAGAACATTTAAGAGGGATCTCTTATTTGAGCCTTATTTTCAACTGCTAAAGTGAGAGTATATATGAAATTGCCAGAAGTTCCATAGACTTTCATTGCAAGCATATAGCAATGCAAGTCTAAGGGACTTCTGCATACTTATCGTTTCGATGATGGAGAATGGAGTTGCTTGTATTTTTTATTTTTATTTTTTTGCTGGGATCCTGTTGCCTGGCTCAAATAAACCCTTTAAAAGTATTTATTTACATAACAATCACATCTGGCACAATTTTCATAAAAAAAAAAAAAAAAAGTAACTAGCTTAAATGACTTGTACTACAAAAGGGGTATGGTTTAGGTAGAAAGGGGGCTTAGCCTAATTGCATTACCATGCACCAAAATACACCAAATATTGGTGCACATTTCTGGTGTAAAAGTAAACCAATTTAAAAAAAATTTACTTTTGATACAGCCTGAGCCACTATTATAAATCTGGGATTCTTAGACTGTCTAGTCTACAGTCCACTAAAGATTAAACCATTGATATTTATCTACCCAGTATATACACTTAATGACAGGGTGTCACCGAATCATGTTGTTGTGACAAGCTTGTAATCTCGCACCATACACCTCATTGACAAGTTAAAGGGGTATTCCAGGCCAAAACTTTTTTTTATATATCAACTGGCTCCGTAAAGTTAAACAGATTTATAAATTACTTCTATTAAAAAATCTTAATCCTTCCAATAGTTATTAGCTTCTGAAGTTGAGTTGTTGTTTTCTGTCTAATTGCTCTCTGATGACTCACGTCCCGGGAGCTGTGCAGTTCCTATGGGGATATTCTCCCATCATGCACAGCTCCCGGGACGTGACATCATCATTGAGCAGTTAGACAGAAAACTTCAGAAGCTTATAACTATTGGAAGGATTAAGACTTTTCAATAGAAGTAATTTACAAATCTATTTAACTTTCCGGAGCCAGTTGATATATATAAAAAAAGGTTTTGCCTGGAATACCCCTTTAAGAAAGGATACATCGGTAGCATTTCAGAAGTACAAAGCCTGTTGTGTAATTAGACATCATATTCACATACTAATATAACACCTTACATTATTTGTATCTAGTGCTTTTTAACTGTTCTAGTTCATATAGGACTACTTTTCAGTTTAGGACCTTTTCTGTCTTTGAACTAAATAAGTGTGTTCTGTAGCTTTTTCAAAGACTATTTCATGTTCTAGAATGGTGAACAGTTGGGCTTATGAGTAGATGTTCACCCAATTGTATACAAAATTGGAAAAACATCCACGACTATCATTTAGAAATAGAACCAATCTCCTGATATATCTCTATCCAAATATTTAATGGAAGTCTTAAATATAACTGTTGCAATAACAAGTGAATGTGCAATTAATCTGATTCTATGATGCAACCGGGATAGGACTTAAGAGCTGTTGAGTCTTTTTTCCCTGTAATTTGCAGCAACGAGATTAGTACTTAGCAAGAGCCTGCTAAAGCAACAGGACATTTACACTTCATTGAACCATGTTCCAGCTGTTAGCTAGAAGCCCTCCTGGAGTAGCAGGCAGAGATTGTTCGTAAATTGACATGGTAAACAATTATCCACTTGTATTAATACAAGCCCTGTGTTAATCATCAACCATGCAAACTAATGATGGTTTCAGAACTGGCTGAAAAATAGGCTGATATTTAATATGTATACACTGCCTATGAATTATACCCATTTGAAGAATGTCATATTTAGTCTGCTGAATAATGGAAGCAATGCAAATATGTACTTTAGAGTGTAATTTACTATGAAGAAACATACAGATCTATCGAGGCGAGTGTCTGGAGGAAAAGTAACAAATTTAAAAACTAACAATTACTGAGATGAAAAGCCTCTAAATGGAATGGATTTGCCTTACAACAGACATTATCAGTGCTTTCCCAAATGTTAACCCCCCCCCCCAGGAGAAGTATAATGGAGAGAAATTTACAATAAAATCCTCTTGGCACAAGGAAAAACATTGGTATAAAAGTTTCTCAGCTTTATAATCTATAAAAGAGTAGAATAGTAAAGAATAGAATAGTTGTGGCACTGACCAAAAGCCCATTAACCAATGCATATTATAACTGTAGACATAGTGGATACAGGCAAAAGCAAGCAACAGTATTTTTACTTCTTGGAAGGATAAAGAAGAATTGAAGGGGCAACTCACCGACATGATTCTTCTTTATTGTGAAAAAAGTGCAAACAATGCCCGGCCAATCGCTATCTCAAAGAGTCAGATGCTCAGTGCCGATGTAGTGTTCACCGGGGACAATTGTTTCGCACACTGAATGTGCTTCCACAGACCGTCAGGTCTGTGGAAGCACATTCAGTGTGCGAAACAATTGTCACCTTCACCACATTCAGTGTGCAAAACAATTGTCACTTTCAACACATTCAGTGTGCGAAGCAATTGTCACTTTCACCACATTCAGTGTGCAAAACAATTGTCACATTCACCACATTCAGTGTGCAAAACAATTGTCACTTTCACCACATTCAGTGTGCGAAGCAATTGTCACCTTCACCACATTCAGTGTGCGAAACAATTGTCACTTTCAACACATTCAGTGTGCGAAGCAATTGTCACTTTCACCACATTCAGTGTGCGAAACAATTGTCACCTTCACTACATTCAGTGTGCGAAAGAATTGTCACTTTCACCATATTCAGTGTGCGAAACAATTGTTACCTGTGAACACATCATCGGCACTGAGCGCCTCACCCCTATGACGTCTTTGGGATGCCATTTGTCAGACACTGTTTGCACTTTTCTCATAATAAAGAAGAATCATATTGGTTAGTTGTTGCTTCTTTTCTTCCTTATCTATTGAAGTTTTAAATGGACCGTTTACTGTGCACCCCGAAATATTATGCTGCTGCACAACTACCCACACATGCCGTTTGTGTGCCAATATTGGGAGTAGTAGTGCCGAACTTGTTTTCTTTTTTTTTTACTTTTCTCAGTGTTTTTCTGGGACAGATAGCCTGTTTCACACACAGCTTTTTGGGGGCTTTAAAAAAATAACAAACAAAAAGTTTTCGGGAGGTTTATTTACAACAATTTTTGTGGCTTATTTTTATGCAGAAAAATGTCCCAAGTGTTTTTGCCATTTTTCTTTTTTATAGGGGACCCTATGGAGAAATGGCTGAAAAATAGCAATATGGAGAATATGCTGTTTTAGAAAAAGGAGACATAACAAACAAACAAACAAACAAAAAAACTAACACAAACAGTAAAAATACCAAAATTAAATGCAATGGATGTCTTTGGAAAAACATAAAAATAAATCTGTAAAAATACAGCACTAAAGCAGCAAAAAGTACAAAAATGCTCTGTGTGAAACTAGCCTAGAGGTACCCCTCTTTCACACAGGGGATTTATACCCATTATTACCTTACCCCATGTGATTATAATCACATGTCTTAAAACAGTACAAAGCCGAATTTAATATATTCCTCCAAAATAGGGCATATTTTACAAACTAAGCTAATCAACAAAATAAAGAAAAAAAAGACCCACTGGTACAAGAAGACACAATGTATTAATGAAGTGACTGAAATCAGTACGATCGTTCAAACCTACAGCCCCCAGAGCATTGCTCTTAATTATCCTATTAGCTTCTTTTCGTACTGACAGATTATGTTTGTCACTGCTGAGAGAAATACATAAAATGAACCGTATTTCTGAAAAAGTTAGGAAAGCTAGATAAATATTTGGATGTTCTGTTAAATCTTTTATAATGCTAAATAATCCTTGGTTTGTACTTTCCTTTCAGTAGGGTTCTATGACTGATGCCGCTTAATAAAAGGATCCAAGAACTGGCATGATCCATGAGTACAGATGTAGATCACCTAGGGTTAGGGTTGTTTAAGTGATCTTAAAGTATACCTGTCATTTCAGGTGATTTTTCAGGATAGGCTGCCCTATGTGTGTACATTCGAAGGGGCGCTATTTATGGTCATTATATAACTTGTACATGATATTTTTCAGCAGATTTTTCCTCTGCAGACTTCATCTCTAATTTGCAGTTCTCCCAGAGCTGGTGGGTGGAGCTCAAGCCTTCACCTTTCCAAGACTTGTATTGCTTGTCTTACAGACACAGGACAAAGATGCACTGATTATCAGAGAAGTAGATATTAGCAGCAGGAGGGGAGGGAGCATTTTTGGTCTTATAAGATTTATTACAAAGTTTGTTTTGTCATATTTACTTCTACTGTTAATCTATGCAACATTTATTCAAATGACAGCACCTGTTTAAGTCTCTTCATTGATGCATGCTTTTGTGTCATGTTATACAACTAGGAGGTTCTATTTGAAGCTGTAGAGCTCCATCTTGACACTTTTGATCCTAGCATAACTTATTGTCAACATAGCTCTGACTATGCCAGTACATCTGCCAAGTATACCTGTGGGACGGAAGGGATAATGTTTCTCCTTGGAGACTTATGTGGTGACTTATAGGTCATTTATGCTCCAATGGGAATTCTGGAAAGAAGAGTATGCAAAGCAGCTCTCTGATGCCACCTTTTGGAGGCATATTTTCTTTTAAGCTGATGAGAAGCCTTTGAACATGACTGGGAATTTAAGCAAGCCAGACAACTATTCAAAAAATGTGGATACCTCCTTCTGGATAATTTCTTCTTCTTTGAAGTATACCTGGGTATTGTTTTGTTTATCTTTTTTTTGAGAACATACACCTACTAAGACTAAGAACATACACCTACTAAGACTAAGAACCCAAGTCTATTCTTGAAGCTGAAGGGGAATGTCTATAATTAAATATGATGTATTTTATATGTTAGCAGTATTATAAGTGAATGGGACATTTTTAATTGTCTTTCCTGCTACAAAAAAATGCCTATGCACAAAAAACCTGTTCAGAACCGAACAATTTTCATGTCTTATAACAGAGATTCAATAATAGCGCATATAATGACCTTTTTCTGTAACTCTCATCATGAGTGATAAAGCCATTGGTCTGATGCAGGAAAATAGGATTAAAAAATGTCTATAATGCCCCGTTAACTTGTATCTTATCTCATTTCTTCATGAACAATCTTTTTTATGTCAAGTGCGCTGAAACCATGTAGCCTTCAATGCTCAGATCTTACACATCTGTCTTTGACACTAATGCAGCTATTGAATTATCTTTCCTCTTTGTCAAGTGGTCAATAGCTTTTTTCTTTAATAATAGAGAATTTTCTGTCTTACATACTTAGCAAAAGACTTTGGGATTTAGTGAAAAGAAAGTATTTTGTTCCCATGATTCCCTTTGATTGTACTTTGGATACATTACCTTTGTCAATATCAGGAACCTTTCCTGCAATCTGATGAATGTTTCCTCTAATCAGCATTAAATTACACAATATCAAGAGTCGCTTTCTGATTAGAATGAACTATTCGGATGGAATTTCATTCTGCATCAAATGAAAACTAAAAAAAGATTTATTATATTATTTCCAGGATGGGATTATTGCTTTGTTATTTATGCTGATTCAAGTGTTTATTGACACCATTCAAGGTGACTATTTACGAGAATCAAATCTAGATTATTTTTGTCACAATTTGTAAATAAATGCATTCATCAATTAAGTTATTAAAGGGGTTGTCTCAAAGCCAAGACTAAAGATAAACTGTTAGGATATAATGAAGTACGTAGAGAAGTGAAAAAGCCGCACTCACCCTCTGTGTTGCTATAAAGTTTGATGCTTTATTTCATAGCGATTTCATGGAAGCAAGGCAGACTAGGATGTGGGCAATGAAATCATCATGATATGTCATATTCCATAAGAACAGAAAGTCAGGGCACTCACCCATGTCAGATCTTCAAACTTCCAGACTGGAGACGTCATGTCACGCCTCCTCCATTCATGTCTATGGAAGGGGGCATAACGGACGTTACGCCCCCTCCCATAGACATGAAGGGAAGGAGCGAGATGTGACGTCACAAGGGGGCATGGCGTTACGTCACATCTCCAGTCCCAGAAACTTCTAGTTTCCGAGCCTGGAGATGCAGTTCCGCACATAATGTGGGTGCTGCAGGGAGATCGCAGGGGGTTCCCAGTGCCTGCCCCCCTCCACCCCCGTGATCAGACATCTTATCCCCTATCCTTTGGATAGGGAATACAATGTCTAAAGCCAGAATACATCTTTAAGCCTCTGGCTATAATGGACCTATAGTGATAGGTGATAGACCAGGCATGCATACATAAAGAAAAAAATGTTTTGGGATTTGAACGTTGCTACATAGCACTTGTGTATACCAAATAACATCTAAATTCAGAGTTCTTCAGGAGAAACTGTCACATTTTTAGATATAACAGATAAAAGCCATATGACCATTATGACACAGTGGTGTTTATTCGCAGGTTTACAGAGACGGTAGAACATGCTGCTCATGATAGCTACCAACTGTGTTCTCTAAATGAAAAATGTGAGAATATTCTTTGGGATCCCCATGGGCTGCCTGCAAGATAACAGAAGTCACAAAGGTTTACTTGATTACTGTATTGCAAGGAACCAAAACCCACTAAGGAATACCACCTTTTGTAAGAGTCAAAATTCAGTCATTCCTAACCATGGGTATATAAATCATACATGGCCTGACCTTATATTGGGCCCAAACCACCCAGATGTAAATAAATAGAGCATAGATATAAAAATATATATAATGCAAATGTTATTTACAAATAATCACAATCATTAAAACTACAATTATCATATAAGAAATGGTGAAAAAAACTATGAAGCTTAGCACATTACAATATTATAGTACACTTCTACTCACTTAAGGTTCACTCCTATGTTGGGTGCCCATTTATGGGTTTCATAAAAATACTAGACAAAATGACCCGTGTCCCGCTCAATAATACCGCCACTCCAGGCTGTCAGTTTGCCGCTCCTCTGCTGCCGCTGCCCTGCACCATAGCTCTCTGTCACCGTCATCACATCGCCTCTCACGCTGCCCCATTGCCGTCCAGGGCCGTCATGAGCGGAGACATGATGGCAGCGGCGACGTAGTGATAAGCCAGCAGAGGAGCGACGAACTGACGGGGCGGAGCGGCGGGGACATGTAAGTACTGTATCATTGCCAAAACAATATATCAAGGGAAGGGATCTACGTCTCAGGGTGTATCAGCGTGGTGACTGGGTGCTCTAATCCCAGTGTATACACAGTCATAAGAACAAAAAATAACACACCCTGTTTAACTGCAATAATGTCTTCCTTCTTTATATGAATTATTCTTCAGAAAATAGAACAAGGCAAGGAAAGCAGAAAATAACCATCCAGTGTGGATATAAATAGCCTGCAGAATGTATAATGGTGGAATAGCTGACTTCTTTAAACTTCAATATGCAGCTCCACTGCTAAGCTTCTCTGGCCGTCTCCATTCACACAAAGGACAGGTGAAAACAAAAGCAGTGTTTCAGAGGCAACGAGGCCTTTGTCAAGCCTAGTGCACATTCCCATTACCAACATATATAGTATCAAACTCTCATGAGATTTTAACTCTACGAAAATACAAAAGAATAACAATAATATTAAAAACAATGTATATCCTCATAGAAAATATCCTACAAAAACACATTAAAATTACAATTCTCATTAATCCCCTGAGGCTGTAACGTACACAATTTCTGAATCCATCGCACCGCACTCTTCGGTATCTTCATCTTAATTTGTTCCTTATTATCTGCTTCAACATTCTCCAGTACTTGCCACCTTAATTCATTAAAATAGTGTCCGATTACAAAAAAGTGTCTTGCTACACTAGTTTCATACTTTTGTTTTAGATTTTGAGTACCTTCATCCAGCTCTATTTTGTACGTGGAAATCGCATTCTTGTGTTCATTTATTCTTTGTTTTATTGGTCTCATCGTCTGTCCTACGTATCCCATCCCACAGGAACACTTCAACAAATACACCACTTGGCTACTGTTACAAGAGTGCCACCCTCTGATTGGAATTTTGGTCCCTTTCATGGGATGGGATACTGTGTCACCTTTAATGATAGTGCTGCAATTTTGACAAGACAGACATGCAAAAGTCCCTGATTGTCCCTGAGCGAGAGTTTGATACTATGTATGTTGGTGATGGGAATGTGCACTAGGCTTGACAAAGGAGGCGTTGCCTCTGAAACGTTGCTAATGTTTTCACCTGTCCTTCGTGTGAATGGAGATGGCCGGAGAAGCTTAGCAGTGGAGCTGCATATTGAAATTTTAAAAAGTCGGCTATTCCTCCATTATGCATTCTGTGGACTATTTACATCCACACTGGGTGATTATTTTCTGTTTTCCTTGCCTTGTTATATTTTCTGAAGAATTATTCATATAAAGAAGGAAGACATTTTTGCAGTTAAACAGGATGTGTGATCTTTTGCTCTTATGACTGAGTACTGTATCATTGAGCATCCATGTCCCTGAACATATGATGGTTTCAGCAAACGATGGTCCGCCTGGAATCAATTACCATCGTATGTTGAGGGACCACTGTATTATAGTAAAGGCAAGATTCATTGGAATAGAACATGGTGTTCATTTAAGTGAATGCCTATGTATGTAATATATGGATATGTGAAGACCCCCAGACAGGATTCAGAAGACCTCTGGCTCCGGCTCGTACATGGTTACCCCTTTATTACATCCAAAGGCCCTGCAGAACATGCCCCCTTAAGTCCTGCAATTAATACTTATCTCCAGAGGAAAATGGGGTCTTAAGTCTCCTACTGAAATAGATCGGTGGTCAAACATGCTCCATTCATTGTCTATGGCAACTGCAAAAGATAGCTGAGCACATGGAATGATCTCTGCTTTTTTCTGATAGGAGACTTGGGATCCTGTTTTTAAGATTGTAGAGGGTACCAGCAGACACCCTCCTCGGTGGTGATACATGTATTTCCTATCCTGTTGTTAAGGGATAAGTGTTAATGGGCTGACAACCTATTTAAATGTCATATAATTTATAGTGTTATTTATTGCTATATAAAATAAAATAATTATACAGTATATAATTAATTATTCAAACTTGCTTTTGAGTTAAAAAGGCCTTTAAAACTTTTTTTTATGTGTTAGGTTGTAACTATAGTAGATTCTATTTGGTACTGGTAATGGTACTTGCCCCATCACACCATGTTTGAATGAGGCTGTACAATACATTGCTTGCTTTAGGTTCACCAGATCTTCTGTATTCTTCTCAGGGTGATACTTCTTGTTTCGGATCGACTATAAAAACGATACATAAAATGCTTTAGTACAAAAATCTGCGAGACCCACTTAGCATCCAGCCAGCACGCTGTGTGTAAGCAAGGAAAGCTGTCGAGATATTTCTGAATCTTCAGCAGCTAATGAACGGAACAAACAACATACTGCCAGAGTGATGCAAATGTATAGTCATGCTTTTATTGAACTGGCTTTGATTCTGATGTAGTAAAGCATCGTTTCTAATGTTCTTTAGCCTCAGTAGCTGAAGAACAACTGTTTCTAGAAACAAAAATAATGTCTGTAAAGCATGAGCCATTAGTTTCTTCTCCTCTATTCTGGATGGTAAGATTATTTTAACTTGACTAATAGGATATGGTTATTTTAACCCCATCCTGACCCATGACATACATGTACGTAATGACCAGGAAGGTTTTGCCGACCTATGATGTACATGTACGTCATGCAGATAATAGCCGCTACTCGCGGCATTCCGCTACGCCCGGTAAGATGGTGGATATCACTAATAGCCAGTCATCTTGACTTGGGACCTAGGAAAGTTTCTCCCCCACCGCTATTGCTACTATCAGCTAGTTAGATCTGACTAGCCGATGGCAGCGTTTCGCAATGAAAGTGCTGAGCAGAGCGGTGTGTGTGTCCCGATCACAGGGATCGGGACACACACACTGCTCCCGTTCCCGAGCTCCCGCAGCTGTGCCCTCCTACATGCTTCACTTCCAGGTTTTTTTTTGTAAATGAGCTGTTTAGTTGTACAACAGCTCCCCTATTGTCCTAAAACTGCTAGTGCATCTTGTGCTTGGCAGGGTAGACTTTAGGGGGAGCTGTTGTACAGAAGTAAAAAAAAAAATAATATATACATATATATATATATATATATATATATATACGAACAAACAACAAGAAACGTGGTCTCAAATGGCTGGAGGTGCTCAACCCCAAATGCAGTTGTGCATTTATACTGGGGGAGCAGATCCTGCCCTTGTAGTCCGTTGCTAAGGGCGATCCCCAGCATAAAAATGCATACAATGGAGGATGCCTGCAGCGGACTACAAGTGCCACAATAGAATCCTACACCAGATAAACGGTGTGGATGTGTAACAATTAGAATACAATACAGGAATATGGGTGCACTACTGTGGTAGATGTATACAATGACATGTATGTATATATACACGTATACATACATACATATATATATATATATATAATATATATATATATATACACTTATACAGTCATGGTCGTAAATGTTGGCACACCTGAAATTTTTCTAGAAAATAAAGAATTTCTTACAGAAAAGGATTGCTGTGACATGTTTTGCTATACACATATTTACCGTATTCCCTTTGTGTGTATTGGAACTAAACCAAAAAAGGAAGGAAAAAAAGGAAATTGTACATAATGTCACACCAAACTCCAAAAATAGACAAAATTATTGGCACCCTTAACTTAATATTAAGTTTTAAGATCTCTCCAAGGGTGTTCAATTGGATTTAGATCTGGACTCATTGCTGGCCACTTCAGAACTCTCCAGCGCTTTGTTGCCATCCATTTCTGGGTGCTTTTTGACATATGTTTGGGATCATTGTCCTGTTGGAAGACCCAAGATCTCGGACGCAAACCCAGCTTTCTGACACTGGGCTGTACAGTGCGACCCAAAATCCGTTGGTAATCCTCAGATTTCATGATGTCTTGCACACATTCAAGGCTCCCAGTGCCAGAGGCAGCAAAACAACCCCAAAACATCATTAAACCTCCACCATATTTCACTGTAGGTACTGTGTTCTTTTCTTTGTAGGCCTCATTCCATTTTCGTGCAATCCAATGAACTTCGTTGGTGGCAGGGAATTCTATGGCGCTGACCAGGCAGAGACAATTCCAGTAGACATGTTCAAATAAAAAGACTTTATTCAGCCAAGACGCAATGCGTTTCACTGCGCAATCTTATTTTTCCACAATTTTGAAAGGTTGCCAATAATTTTGTACAGCCCATTTTTGGAGTTTGGTGTTACTGCAATCCTTCTCTGTGAGCAATACTTAATTTTCTTGAAAAATTTCAGGGGTGCCAAAATTTACAGCCATGACTCTATACATATATATGTATATATATATATATATATATATATATATATATATATATATATATATATATATATATTCCAAATTCAAGTGGTCCCTAAAAAAATGTGATTTTGAACTTTCGTGGAAAATTTGAAGAAATGCCCATTTTATTATAAGCCTTCTAATGTTGTAAAAAAGTAAAAGTGTGTATGAAGTAGACATGTTGTGGATGTGAATTAATAACAACATTTATTTGGCATGACTTTCTCTTATAAATAGAGAGTCTCAAACATAGAGAAATTTTTCACAACATTTTAGAGTTTTTCACAAAAACAGCTTCATGTATCAACAAAAATGTACTACTAATATAAAGAAAAATATGTCTCGAAAAAACATCTCTGAATCAAAGTTATACAGGTAAAAGCAGTTCAAAGTTATTACCACTTAAAGAGACATATGTCAGAGTTGAAAAAACAGACTGGGTCATTTAGGCCAAAATTAGCTGGGTCATGAAGGGGTTAACAAGAAGGTTTAAACTTTATTCACCATAAAAATGTATGTACCGTTTTCTTTCCTCTTTTCCCATGAAATTTCCCAATAAATAAAACCAGGAAGTTCCTTGTAATAAATCCGTTAACAAGCCTGGCAGCCAGGCATATAGAAATTAATCGTTTTTTTTTCTATTTTATTTTTTTACTAAAGACACGCTTTAAGTGGTTGGCTGACTCCATTTAAAGTTTATTATTGTTTTATAAGTGTAAAATAAAAATCAATTTAACAATATACTTAACTGAAAGCATTGTCTAAGTTTAGTCCACGTCATTTGGTTATTGAAGTTATGCCTTACTTACATAGAAACAGAGAGTGTGTCGGCAGATAAGAACCATTTGGCCAAGCCAGTCTGCCCAATATTTGTTGATGAAATAATCTTAAAGAAATATTCAAACCTCCAGGAATGAGTGAAAATTGTACCCAGGAATAAATAGGACACCAGCTATACATGCGTGGTGTACTCTATTTGTTCAGGTTACCATTTTTCACCATTCCAGTAGACAGTAGAGGTCCCAGTAGTGATACAACCACTGTTTAGCTTGTTATGCCCTATCTTAAATATGGGATAACTTTTGGAGATGGGAATACCCCTTTAAAAGGATATTTCTATCATAAAAAGTAAGTTATATGCCTCCACTTTATGTTTGTGGGGATCCAAACACTGGGTAAAGGGGCACTGGTTTAGTTCTGCACCCCCTTCACTCTTTTCCCTGCACAGTTGTGCCCTGACATCTGCTGTGCATAGACCTGGAGTAAAGACCCATTTAAAGGGGTACTCTGCTGCTCAGCGTTTGGAACAAACTGTTCTGAACGCAGGACATGGCGCCGGGAGCTGATGACATCACGCCCCACCCCCACAATGCAAGTCTATGGGAGGAGGCGTACCACAGGGCACCATGACTCCACCCCATGTGATGTCACACCCCGCCCCCTCATTGCAAGTCTATGGGAGGGGGCCATAACGCCCCCTCCCATAGATTTGCATTGAGGGGGTGGGGCATGATGTCATAAGGGGGCAGGGCTATGACATCACGAGCTCCTGGCGCCAGCTCCAGCGTTCTGAACAGATTGTTCCAAACGCTGAGCAGCGGAGAACCCCTTTAAGTAAATGGGCCAGTTACAGATTCCTAAACAACCAAGTGGTTGGGAGCGCCACTGGGGAGGGGGAAACTTAGCAGGGGATAAAGTACTAAGTCAGAGCTGTGGGTCATTAATATTCACAGTTGCTGGGGGTCCCAGAAGTTAGACTTCCCTGATGATAAAGTGAAGGAATATCCTGGAACTTTGCCATGACCTTATATAAATGGAGTAACCCTTTCATTGGCTTAGTGCTTTGTGAAATTGCATTCTATATTCTTAGCTCCTGCCCACAGAATGTATATGAGCAATTCACAAACACATATTCTCACCTTCCACAGAATACATCAGAATTTCCCTGCTCAGAATAAAATTACCTGCTCAATGCTGCAAAATAAGTAACATTATGTACTGTAAGAGTATTTGAGCTGATACTTTGCAATACAGAAGTAGTAGCAATCTTATATGTGCTGTGTTCACCGTCTCCTTCTCAAAAACCCTATTTGTCATTAGATAGCACTATGAGATATTTAGACTCATTTTCTAGTTAAGCAACACCAGATTGCAACATTTTTCAGGTTTCCCTATTTTGCTTCCAAAAAATGTATCATGAGAACAGACTGCAACAGACAGATCAAATATGACATAAAGTGAGGCACCATTTTCTGTGTATATGATGCCTAAAGTCATCATACATAACCCCAGCATTGGCAGGTTTTAAAAAGAGTAATACTTAAAAATAATTATAAGGCGGCTTTATCCATAAACCATTATTAATACAATATGTCAGAGAGCATCTGAAAACCAACAATACAGGCACCAGACGTTATTACTGAATTGCATAGATTGAAATGTTTCTTTATAGTTTTAGATCTAAAGGATAATATATTTTTTTCTAAAGACATATTAAATCTGCAACATAAAAAAGAAATTCAAAAGCACAGCATAGTCTATGAATATTAAGCCTATATTAAAGCTCCTGGGCCTCAATGCAACCAATTGCTATAATCATGTAAAAAGAAGACTTTTTATGGCCGTTACACCTTCACTCTCTATAGCTAAATACCTGGTATAGATAAAGTCTGTATGAATTGGATGTTTATGGAGTGTGTAGTTTCTATGTACTAGAACAATTGTATGGGTAATACTTTGTTGCTAAGAATCCAGGATTATTAGCACACTAACTGGCTAAACCACACAGGCAATATCATAGTCAATAAAATATAAAATAAAAATAAAAACACCAAGAAAGAGTTGTTGGAATTGAAGGAAACTTTATATGTTAAAATGGGAAAGGCATGTCTGGAAGGCAATTATCTCCTACAAAGAGGTACACTACCCAAAAGTAGCCTCTGGGAGTCTTTTCACAGGGCAGCTGGGGAAGCCTTTTATGCCCACTTGTGGCAAGACCCAGTATGAAATTTGACTGACCCTGTAGTCATTTACACAACTTTCTGAGATTTAAAGGAAATCTGTCATCAGAATCACCCGCACTAAACCTGTTACACAGGCTTGTAGTGCAGGTGATCCTGATTAAAACGCTCCTTACCTGGTTAAAAATGGTTCAGCGGTTCTCCAGATATCTATATTTTTAGTTTTTTGTTATTCCCTGGCTTGGGACTCAGTGGGAGGTGTTATCATCTGGGACTCGGCCACACGTCATCCTAGCTGGGCGGAGCTGCCGCCCGGCTCATGAATATTCATGAACCTAGACCGAGAAAGAAGAATTAGACCAGGAGGATAAGTTCATGAATATTCATGAGCCGGGCGGCAGCTCCGCCCAGCTAGAATGACGTGTGGCCGAGTCCCAGATGATAACACCTCCCACTGAGTCCCAAGCCAGGGAATAACAGAAAACTAAAAATATAGATATCTTAAGAAGCGCTGAACCATTTTTAACCAGGTAAGGAGCGTTTTAATCAGGATCACCCGCACTACAAGCCTGTGTAACAGGTTTAGTGCGGGTGATTCTGATGACAGATTTCCTTTAACTGTATGCCGAGTTTTGCAGCAATCTGACATTTCTATCTTTGTGTGTTGTTTATTTTTTGTCAGTGAGTGTATTAAGCATATAGTATTTTCATTATTTTTTCCTGTGTACTATATGGCAGTTTCACCCTCTGCTACAAACACTATATGACCATCAAGAAGTATTCAGCTATAGTATTTGGGTGTAACTTCTACCATACAGTTGGGAAATAGTACGGACACTTTTCAGAAGACTTGCAGTCCACATTTGATTTCAACAATACTAGGATGCTGGTGATGTCATTCATTTTCTCCTCCTATACTAAAAAAAAATGATCCTCTTGTCTAAAATAATGCATATTAATATAGTTACATTTTGTCTTTGCAATCTCCCAACTGAAACCTAAAAGGATAACATAAAAGCTATTTCTCATTCAAACAAGATGTTTGATCATATTTTCAATGGGTCGCTACAGGAGTGTAGCTATAGGGGTTTTAGAGGCAGCAGTCATTCTCACACCTTGGTGCCCATTGTGGCCCAAAGAGCCTTTATGTTTGCACAGAAGAAGATACCAGCATAAACTGGTACATTTAACCCCTTCATGACCCAGCCCATTTTCACCTTCATGACCTGGGCATTTTTTGAAAATCTGACCACTGTCACTTTAAACATTAATAACTTTGGAATGCTTTTACTTATCATTCTGATTCCGAGATTGTTTTTTCGTGACATATTCTACTTTATGTTATTGGTAAAAATTCACTGATATTTGTATCCTTTCTTGGTAAAAAATCCCCAAATTTCATGAAAATTTTGAAAATTTAGCATTTTTCTAACTTTGAAAGTCTCTGCTTGAAAGGAAAATGGATATTCCAAATAAATTACATATTGATTCACATATACAATATGTCTACTTTGTGTTTGCATAAAAAAGTTTTTACTTTTGGAAGACACCAGAGGGCTTCAAAGTTCCGCAGCAATTTTCCAATTTTTCTCAAGATTTTCAAAATCGTAATTTTTCAGGGCCCAGTTCAGGTTGGAAGTGGATTTTAAGGATCTTCATATTAGAAATACCCCATAAATGACCCCATTATAAAAACTGCACCCCCAAAGTATTCAAAATGACATTCAGTAAGTGTTTTAACCCTTTAGGTGTTTCACAGGAATAGCAGCAAAGTGAAGGAGAAAATTCTAAATCTTCATTTTTTACACTCGCATTTTCTTGTAGACCCAATTTTTGAATTTTTACAAGGGGTAAAAGGAGAGAAATCACCCTAAAATTTGTAACCCAATTTCTCTCGAGTAAGGAAATACCTCATATGCGTATGTAAAGTGTTCCGCGGGCGCAGTAGAGGGCTCAGAAGGGAAGGAGCGACAATGGGATTTTGGAGAGTGAGTTTTTCTGAAAGGGTTTTTGGGGGGCATGTCCCATTTAGGAAGCCCGTATGGTGCCAGAACAGTGGACCCCCCACATGCGACCCCATTTTGGAAACTATACCCCTCATGGAATTTAATAAGGGGTGCAGTGAGCATTTACACCCCACTGGCGTTTGACAGATTTTTGAAACAGTGGACTGTGCAAATCAAAAATTTTATTTTTCATTTTCACAGACCACTGTTCCAAAAATCTGTCATACACCAGTGGGGTGTTAATGCTCACTGCACCCCTTATTACATTCCGTGAGGGGTGTAGTTTCCAAAATGGGGTCACATATGGATATTTATTGTTTTGCGTTTGTCAGAACTGCTGTAACAATCAGCCACCCCCTGTGCAAATCACCTCAAATGTACATGGTGCACTCTCCCTTCTGGGCCTTGCTGTGCGCCCCCAGAGCACTTTGCGCCCACATATGGGGTATCTCCGTAGTCGGGAGAAATTGCGTTACAAATTTTGGGGGTCTTTTTTCCCTTTTACCTCTTGTGAAAATGAAAAGTATAGGGCAACACCAGCATGTCAGTGTAAAAAATTTATTTTTTTACACTAACATGCTGGTGTAGACCCCAACTTCACCTTTTCATAAGGGGTTAAAGAAGAAAAAGCTCCCCAAAATTTGTAAGGCAATTTCTCCCGAGTACGGCGATACCCCATATGCGTCCCAAAACTGTTGCCCTGAAATACGACAGGGCTCCAAAGTGAGAGAGCGCCATGCGCATTTGAGGCCTGAATTAGGGATTTGCATAGGGGTATTCTATGCCAATGATTCCCCAACAGGGTGCCTCCAGCTGTTGCAAAACTCCCAGCATGCCTGGACAGTCAATGGCTGTCCGGCAATACTGGGAGTTATTATTTTGCAACAGCTGGAGGCTCCGTTTTGGAAACAGTAGCGTACCAGACGTTTTTCATTTTTTGGGGGGAGGGGGGCTGTGTAGGGGTATGTGTATATGTAGTGTTTTTTACTTTAAATTTTAGGTTAGTGTTAGTGTAGTGTTTTTAGGGTACAGTCACATGGGCAGATGTTCACAGCAAGTTTGCCGCTGGAAGTTTGAGCTGCAGCGCAAAATTTGCGCCATCTCAAACTTGCAGCACTCACTGTAAACCTCCGCCCATGTGAGTGTACCCTGTACATTCACATTGGGGGGGGGGGGGGGCAAACATCCAGCTGTTGCAAACTCCGAGCATGCCCTTTGGCTGTCCGTGCATGCTGGGAGTTGTAGTTTTGCAACAGCTGGAGGAACGCTGGTTTGGAAACACTAAGTTAAGTAATAAACTTTCAAGTGTTTTGCAACCAAACTTAGTGTTTCCAAACCAGTGTGCCTCCAGCTGTTGCAAAACTACAACTCCCAGCATGCATGGTCTGCCAGTGCATGCTGGGAGTTATAGTTTTGCAACAATTGCAACAGCTGGAGGCACTGAGGTAGGAAACGGACAATGTTTCCCAACTAGTGTGCCTCCAGTTGTTGCAAAACTACAACTCCCAGCATGCCCAGACTGCCCAGGCATGCTGGAAGTTGTAGTTCGGCAATATCTGAAGGATCAGATGTTGCCGAACTACAACTTCCAGCATGCTTGGGCAGTCTGGGCATGCTGGGAGTTGTAGTTTTGCAACATCTGGAGGTCCACAGTTTGGAGACCACTGTATAATGGTCTCCAATCTGTGCTCTTCCAGATGTTAGAGAACTACAACTTCCAGCATGCCTGGACAGACTGAGCATGCTGAGATTTGTAGTTTTGCAACATCTGGAAGAGCACAGATTGGAGACCATTCGACAGTGGTCTCCAAACTGTGGACCTCCAGATGTTGCAAAACTACAACTCCCAGCATGCCCAGAAAGCCAAAGGCTGTCTGGGCATGCTGGGAGTGGCAGTTTTGAAACTCTCAGAGGCAGCAGTGAGATTGCTTTACGGCGATCTCACTGCTGCCAATGAAGATGCCGCACTGCTGCCGGAAACTCACCTCCAGGACGCAGCGCAGCCAGGACCGCATGGAGGACGCCGGGACCGCCGGGACACCGCTCGGACGGGTAAGTGACGCCGGGGGACGGGTCAGGGACACTTAGCAGAGCGGTGTGTGTCCCGATCCCCGTGATCGGGACTCACACACCGCGCTGCTATCAGCTAGTCAGATTTGACCAGCTGATAGCAACGATCGCTGGGGGGGGGGGGGGGGGGGGGATGAAACCCCCCATGGTCGCACGGTAAGATGGCTGGCTATCAGTGATAGCCACCATCTTTCCGGGCGCTGTGGGGTGCCGCGAGTAGCAGCAGTAATGTTCATGACGTACCTGTATGTCATGGGTCGGGAACACCTTGCCACCCATGACGTACAGGTATGTCATAGGTCGGGAAGGGGTTAAGGTGTTACCAATTTCCCAATAAACCCCAGAAGCTTTAAACTACATCTCTAATACTCATACATTCCAGCTTATGGTCTCTGTTGCACCAGTGATAATGTTGTATTTTTAGTCAGATCATTAGATACAATCACAATGGACATATATCAGGCTAGCGATACAAGGCTTCAGAACAATGAAATCTGATCACTTACAGTTCATTATTTACCAGATTTTGCTTTAGGAATCATTGAAGCATCCTTTTCAGTTTTCTTTTATGTATATTCTTTATCTTCCTAACTGGGCAGAATCTCTCTAACTGGACTAACAATTATATCTCCGATCTCCATGACAATAACTAAGGGGTTTTGTGATAATGTGCAGAGCATTCATCTGCAAGAGAAATTCCATCCAGGCTGTGTTACTGATAATATCTGGGCTGAGTGCGTCCATAAATGAGTTTATTTGAATATATGCTGGCTTATCGTGCCAGCTCTGATGCAAAATAGTGATGAACCTAATGATCTGTGACAATATGAATGCAGTCTGCTTTACCATGAATAGTACTGTTTAAGGCAAAGAAGCATATTGCCTAATAAGTGTTATGTGTTTTGATATGCTGAGAATAGATTGCTTTTGTTTTGTGAATCTTAGCTGTGATATTGACTAGAAAGTATAGAAACAGGCTCTTTGCTGGTGCAGTATATTCCGCCATATCACTTGTTCTTTTAGACAAATATTATGTACTGACACATAATTGCTTTTTACATTGAGTGGCGGTTGCTGGATCCTGTAGGATTTAATTTTATTTGTTTGTGAAAATAAAGTAGATCTTAGCATGACAGCATCTTGTCGGCCTCCCTATGCAGTAATAACAGCTTTACTTTTACTCTACCAAACCAAACTGTTGCCACAATGTTGGAAGCATACAATTGTGTAAAGTATTTTGGTTTGCTAAAGCATTAAGAGTTGTCTTTAGTGGATCTAAGAGGCCTTGGCCAATCCCTAAAAGTATGATTTTACTGCTCCAGATTCCATTGGCGGCAAACTTTACACCACTCAATCAGATGCTTGACATTGTGCTTGGGGATATAAAGCTTCCATGCAGCTTCCATGGAAACCCATGCCATGAAGGTTCTTGCACACTTCTTGTGCCAAGGTTCTTGCAGTTTTTGTGCCAATTTTAATGCCAGATGAAGTTCGAGTTAGCAAAGTGTTAGTAACTTTTTTTAAAGAATTTATTTATAACTTTTTGATGAACAATAAACAAAACATACAATAAACATGTAGCTCGAGCACAGAGCTCCCCAATCCCCCACCATAAGGAAGATAGAGATGTGATAGTGAAGCATCTCAGGAATGGAAAATCAAGTTGATCTGCGCCCGAACAACCATCAAGACAAAAGAAATACACAATCACTCAGACATACACACATACTCCCAGAGCAACCCCCACCTCACAGATTTAGAGAGAAACCAGAGCACTACCCTGAGAACTTGTTCCAAAGGCACCACCGATTCACCTATCAGTAACCAGGGCATCCAGACTTGATCAAATTTTTGGGGGCATTTACGACTAATATAAACAGTCCCATACATCAGTACATATTTATTAACCAGATTGAACCACCACGCATTGGGAGGAGGGGAGGTTTCCTTCCATGCCATAATCAGAACCTTACGGGCACAGAACAATAGAAACCGAATGAGTAGGTGCCTATGGGAGCCTAAGGCCAGATTATTAATAACACCTAACAGACATACAACAGGGGAAAACACAAAGGGAAACTCTAAGTGATCTGTCAAGAACTGCATCACCTATTTCCAAAAGGGTTCCACCCAAGGGCAACTCCACATAGCGTGTAGAAGAGAGCCTACATCTGCGTGACATCTTAAACAAGAATCAGAAGCAGAAACCCCAATACAGAACAGCTTGACTGGAGTGTAATATAGACGTAAGATCAATCTAGTTTGGATAAGCATACCCCTAGCACTGACCCCAGTAGGATAATGTGTTTTAGTAACTTCTCTCCACTGGTCCTTCGACAGATCAGGAATATCAGCCACCCACTTTCCAAAAGCCAACTCATACGGGTCAGGGTCCATAGATTGAAGTAATGCATAAGACAAAGTCAATGGTTTGGAAAGGTCAGCGATACCCAGAAGCAGCTCCACCTCCGAGAAAGCTGGGGTCACATCAAGAGAGCCAAATTGCGCCACAACCGCATGTCTCAGCTGGAAGTACTGGAATTGAGCACCTCGAGGGAGATTAAAGCAGTCTCGTAATTCTGAGAAAGAGGGGAAAGAAAGAAATTCCCCAAACAAATGCTTGGCAAATTTGACTCGATCATGCCAGAAGCCTGCAGCTTCCAACTCCTGTAGGTGTTCAAGATGAGGGTTCCCCCACAGAGGTGCTCTAGGAGACATTGCTGGCAACGGAAAGCATCTGGAGACCACCGACCACACCTCAGCCACAGTTTGAATAGGGGCCAATAAACTAGAATTAGAAGTGTATCTGTGAAGGGTATCAGTAAAGGTTTCATTCAAACACATGAGAGCGCCCGCAAGGGCAGTAGATGCATTCGCCAGATCCAGGTCAATCCACCAGGCAGCATACACCAATTGAGATGCTAAAAAGTAATCATACATGTTAGGAGCAGCTAAGCCACCCTGCTGTTTGGACGCATGGAGCAGAGCCTGACCCAATCGAGGTGGCCTATTTTGCCAATAGAAGGATGTCAAGGTGCCAGTAAGCTTTACAAAGTACTTCCTAGGAGGAATCACTGGAAAAAGATGGAAGAGATACAAAAACTTAGGTAAGTATATCATTTTAAAGATATTAATCCTGCCAGCTATGGAAAGAGGTAAAGAGAACCAGGCTTGTAGCTTGACTGACACCAACGACAAAATCGGATCTAAGTTCAACCTTACATAGTCCCTCACACACGCAGAAACCTCCACTCCCAAATATCTAAATTGAGTAACAGTTTGCAACCCATAAGGAAGAGACGGAATGGGGTCCGCAGCCACCGATAGTGGCATCAGAGATGACTTAACCCAATTAACTTTAAGATCGTAGAAAGAACTAAATTTGTCTAAGAAGACAAACAAGGCCCCCAGAGAACCCTGAACATCAGCCAAATAAACCAAAGTTTAGTCTGCGTACATGGATACTTTCTCCTCTAAGGAACCCCTACATACCCCCTGAATACAACAGGACGATCTAATGGCTGCCGCCAGCAGTTCTACTGCCAGGGCAAATAAGAAGGGTGACAAGGGTCAGCCCTGCCGTGTACCTCTACCCAGCTTGAAGGACTCTGAGACCTCTAAATTGGTTCGCACCCTGGCTCTTGGGCTATCATATAGCAAGTGTACCCATGCCCGGAATCGTGGACCAAAGCAAAGGACCACCGGGACAGCCCAAAGATACACCCATTCCACAGAGTCGAAAGCCGTATACACATCTAGGCTAACTACATATCCCCCAGAGGCAATCCCTTCTGCAGCGGATATATTGAGATGTAAGCGCTGGACATTAATATTCATGGCTCTCCCTGGCATTAAGCCTGTCTGGTCAGGATGAACAATAGCGGCTATAACCCTTCGGAATCTATTAGCTAATATTTTAGCCAGCAGTTTGATGTCTACAATAAGGAGGGAAATAGGTCTGTAAGAATCTGGTAAAATTGGATCCTCTCCTGGTTTAGGAAGAACCACGATAAAGGCCTCCCAGTCTCCATAGCAACACTAAAAAGGTTCTGTAGAAGAGGTATTAGTCGCTCCTCATTCACACTGTACCAATCTCCAATCATCCGATCCAACCCCAGCGTTTTCCCTGTCTGCAGAGAAGCAATAGCCATAGAGACTTCCTCATCAGAGAAAGGGGCATCTAGATTGCTGCCTGAGCCGTCGTCAAGGGTGTAAGAGGCAAACCCTTCAAAAATGGCACTAAACCTTCCGGCACAGCCGGCAATTGAGAGGTATAAAGATCAGTATAAATGTCCCGAAAGACATTATTGATAGCAATAGGGTGAGATTCCAAGATCCCAGAAGCCCCCCCTAATACAAGGTATAGCAACCACTGGCCTACTCTCTCTAGCCAAATATGCCAATAAACTACCATTTTTATCCCCAAATTCAAATATGACCGCCTCTCTGTCCACCATCCTCTTTTGAACCTTATCTCTCTGAAGGACTAGAAGAGCCCTCTGGGCAGTCAACCATTGACATTCAACAGCAGGGGAAGGATCCCTCACCACCTCCACTTTCAAAACCCCAATCTCAACCTGCAGCGCACGTTCCCTAGCCGAATAAGCCACCCTACGTCTGGCAACCCCAGTCATAAAAGCCCTAATAACATGAGCCATATATGCATTCCATTGCACTAACTTATCGGGGTGAGACCCATTATGTTCCCAGAAACAATTCTGAGCTTCCAACAGGGATGCTGTCACCACCTTCTCCTGTAGCCAGCCGGGATGCATCCACCAGACTTTGGAGGAGTGGCAAGGGCCTAGATCCAATGACAGTATAAGAGCTGAGTGTTCTGAGATCCCCCTAGTGTTGTACATGACATCTCTTACCAAAGATAGAAGATCAGAAGAGACATATGCCAAATCACTCCTGGAGAATGATTTATGTATCACTGAGTAAAAGGAGAATAATGGGTCAGACGGATGCTTTCAATGCCAAACCTCCGTAAGAGAGAGTGCCATACTCCAGGCATTAAGTCCAGGGGAGCCGGGATGCGCTGCACCAGTGCGATCAACACTCCGATCTGGAACCGCATTAACCTCCCTAGCGGTACGATTCCGTCTGGAAATTTGTACCAAAAGCGGTACAATTTTTTGCATTGAAATTCCACATCTCCCCCCGTCACATTCCCCCTCCCTTGTCACATTTCCCCCCCCCCCCATATCACATTCCCCCCTGTCACATTCCTCCCCTTGTTGCATTCTCCCCCCCCTGTCACATTCATCCCCCCTGTCACATTCCCCCCTTGTTACATTCTCCCCCCCCCCTTGTTACCTTCTCCCCTCTCCATGTTACATTCCACTCCCCCCCTGTCACATCCCCCCTTTGTCACATTCCTCCCCCCTGTCACATCCCCCCCCCCTTGTCACATTCTCCCCTCTGTCACATTCCCCCCTATGTCACATTCCCCCCTATGTCACATTCCCCCCCCCTTGTCACATTCCCCCCCCCTTGTTACATTCCCCCCTATGTCACATTCCCCCCCCCTTGTTACATTCTCCCCTGTGTCACATTCCCCCCTTGTTACATTCTCCCCTGTGTCACATTCCCCCCTTGTTACATTCCCCCCTATGTCACATTCCCCCCCCCTTGTTACATTCTCCCCTGTGTCACATTCCCCCCTTGTTACATTCTCCCCTGTGTCACATTCCCCCCTTGTCACCTTGTCATCTTCTTGTCCTGCAGCAAATACACTAGGTTTGCCGGCAGATTTCAAACCTAGTGTATTTGCTGCAGAACAAGTCCTTTCCCCTTCAGCCAATCACAGGCTTTACACCACTGCGGCCTGTGATTGGTTGAAAAGGGAAAGGTCCTGTAAGATGAATAGAGCAGTGAACAGAGCGCACGGAGGGGAACGACATCTTCAGGGACCGGGACTAGGTGAGCAAAAGGTTTTTTTATTTTCTTCCTTCTTACTTTTACACTTAGTTCAGGGTTTTCTACCAGGGGGCCTCCAGCTGTTGTGAAACTACTGCTCCCAGCATGCCCGGACAGCCTTTGGCTGTCCGGGCATGCTGAGAGTTGTAGTTTTGCAACATCTGGAGGCCCCCTGGTAGGGAAACACTGACTTTTAGTATATGTCTTTACCTGCTCTGGCCGGCCCCCGCAACGGGAGCCGACCCGAGCAGATAATCACATGTTTTCCCGGGGGCTGCATCACTACATCGCAAAAAGCAAAAATCGCGATTTGATTGCTTTTGCGATATACTGTGCAGCCCGCACAGCAACTCTGCAATTCTACCCCGAGCGTGACTC
The DNA here is from genome assembly GCF_029499605.1 of Hyla sarda. Classification (NCBI taxonomy): domain Eukaryota; kingdom Metazoa; phylum Chordata; class Amphibia; order Anura; family Hylidae; genus Hyla; species Hyla sarda. The sequence continues at coordinate 158,133,446 of NC_079192.1, forward strand.
GGGGTTACCGATTCTAGCAGCGAAAATTAACCCCGAGTCACGCTCGGGAATACCGCTAGGCTGGTTAAAGTCACCTATAAGGAGAACAGGCAGAAAGGGAAATGTCGGTAACTTGGACGTTACACAGTCTAAGACATCAACACGAAACGGAGGGGGGACATACACCGACACCAAAAGAAAACTAAAGGCACGCAAGGAACAATCACAAACCTACCAAATTGGTCACAAGCCACTTGATCAATGACCAGGGGAAAGGATTTAGTCACCAAAATAGACACCCCCCTAGCAGAGGAAGAATAAGTGGAGTGATATCCCCTCACTATCCAAGCCCGTTTTAGAGCAAGGATTTTCTGACCGGTAAGATGAGTTTCTTGTAAACAAATCAGGTGTGGGGACTGCTTCTTTACAAAGTCTAAGCACAGAGCCCATTTAAATTTGGAGTTAAGGCCTCTAACATTCCAACTCACAATACGAAGTGACCCCATTTTTAATACCTGAACTAATAAATGGCAGAGGGACCACAACTGGGCAGAGAACCCTCTCCTTCACATAAAAGCTTCTGAGTAGTAGTGACAGCGCATCTAAAACAGAATGCCACCACCTGAGGTCCTCCGGGAACAAACATCATACACACCACTTACAGGACGCAAGACAAGACATCACAAAGACAGACAGGGCACAAACACCAAACACATAAACAAATGCAAAACACAAAGAAAACATCCCCAACAAAACCCTGTCTAACACTGGGAACATGTGCAGACCTAGACCCTAAAAGCTAACCAGTGGACAGTAGCAAGAACTCCACTAGAATGGCCCACCCCACTCCCACCAACCCAACCCACTATACTATCTCCGTGGCCAACTCACTAGAGATCCCCCTAATCAAGGAAACGTAACCAGGGATATAGTCCACAGTCCATGAACTCTAAGGCCAGCCCTAACCACCTACCTATCTCTCTATACTAATTAAAGAAATGGAAAACAGGAGAAGACTTGCGCTGATTCACCACAGGATCAGTCCAGAGGAGCCACCGGAGGAGCAGCATCCACCCACTGCAGAGCCTCGGCTGGAGACATAAAGAACCTGGCAGTCGCACCATCCACCACTCGAAGACGAGCTGGGAACAACATGGCATAGCGATACCTCTGTGAACTTGACCCTTTGTTTATGGAGCTCCACAGTGAAATCTGGATAAAAGGCAACTCTGCTCTCATTACAGCGCACCTCCCCTTTTATGCGTACATCTCGCAGGATTGGGTCCCGATCTTTGAAGTGTAGTAATTTTGCGAAAAAAGGCCTAGGAAGAGCTCCAGGAGGAGGAGGCCTTCCTGGCACCCTATGCGCTCTTTCCACAGTGAAGTATGGTAAGAAAGTGTCAGCCGGCAGGATCTCCTTCAACCACGACTCCAGAAACGCCACCGGGTCCGACCCCTCTGCCTTCTTCGGAAGTCCCACTTGGCGAATATTGTTGCGCCGAAGCCTATTTTCCATGTCATCAGCACGGTCCAGGACAGTTTTTACTTGCAGCTGTAGAGAAGTAATTTGTTCCGGCAGGGGGTGAAGGGTATCTTCAACTGTGGAAACCCAGCGTTCCACCTCCTCTGTACGTTCGCGCAGTTTTTGCAACTCATGACGAAGGATCACGAACTCCTGTCGCAGCTCATCCACCTTGGAGATCATCAGAGTTTGGCAGGAGGTAAAGGCCGCAAGCAACTTCTGATCCACCTATGCAGCAGAATATGTAGCATGGGGCGGGAGCAGCACCGCTTGGGGCTAGGAGAGCCAGTAAACAGCAAAGGAGTCAGTTCAGTAGACTCCCGTCTCACCACCTCTGGAGGCCTAGAGAACTGGCTAAGGGCCTTGGCAGCGTGAGCAGAGACATTGGAAGCCAAAGGTGTGGCAAGACAGAAGTCCCCTCTTAAGCGCCTGCTCGCCTGACAGTGCACCTCATCAGAAGAGGCCTCATCCTCGGAGGATTGTCGAGCAGCCTCAGCAGCAGGTGCGGTCCACCTATAGTTGCAATACTTATGGAGAACAGTCCAGAGATAAGTAGTAGCTTCGCAGGAAACAGGCAGTAGAAGGGAAGTAGTGCAGCAGAACCCCACAAGCACCAGGATGTTCAGTCCCACAAGCTCCAACAGCGTACACAGCCTATGTATGAGATGTAGAAGGGCGGCACCACAGCAGGCCCCAGGAACAGAAGCCTTAAGTAGAGCACTATGAGTCCCAGCAGCCCACACAGTCGTGATATGAGATGTAGAAGGGCAGCACCATAGCAGGCACCCGAGAGAGAATAAAGCAGGCAAGCACCACAGGTTCCAGCAGCTCCACCAGCCACTGATAGCTGGTGTGCACGGCCACACTCTTTAAATGCAGCTTCTGAAGGTGAGGCACCACAAGTTTCAGCAACAGGTAATAGCAATGTGCAGAAGGAATATGTTCAGGCACCCTCCACAGCTGCAAAGCAAGCTCCCAGCACCACAAGTCCCAGCAGTTCTTTCTTGGGGATAGGCAAACAGATGCCAGTTGTATCAGTATTCAAAGTGTCCAACCCTTTTTTGGCAGCATACCACAAGTCTCAGCCAGCCCTCCTGAGAGGTGTTAGATGTGGGCTAGAGGGTAGAGCACTGATGAAGCTGTACAGGAGCAGTGATTCCCTGGACAGCCCACAGAGATGGCCCGCCACTCAGCCGTAGCAGTGGGAGTCCCTTATGCAACCTGAAGACCACTCCCATGAAGCAGGGGTAATGGCCACCGCTCCCCCGTGCAACAATCCAATTCAGGACCAGGGCCTGTAACCAGCCCATTCCTGGACTTCACAGTGCCTCCTACCTGCTGTACCTCTCTGTGCTCCTCGCTCGCCAGGGACCTCCACCATCCCCCGCACCAGCCCTCCTGCCGCTGCAGCCTCACTGCTTGTCTATCCACACCACCAGCCGCACCTGGACCGCACCGGAACCAGCCCTGCAGCCTCCACGGACCCAGAATCCAGAAAGATGAGTCGGGGCCACATGATTATCCGTTATACAGGGTAATTACAGCTGGGTACGACTGCTCAGCTCTCCATTCAGGCCAAGTGTTAGTAACTTTAATGCACTAAGTGCCTCAGTACTTTGTCCCCACTAGTCTTTACTGCTATGGTTCCTGAACACTTTGGGGGGGGGGGGTATTAAGAATGATGTTTCACCATTTTTTAGTAAATTACTGCTGCTTTTGGTTATAGCAGATTCATGAAAATGCATGCAAAAAGATGTATGCAAAAAGAAAATAACTTCCTGTGGAGCATACAGCAGCTGATAAGTACTGGAAGGATTATGATTTTTAAATAGAAGTAATTTACAAATCTGTTTAACTTTCTGGCACCAGTTGATTAAAAAAATATATATTTTCCACCGGAGTATCCCTTTAATGAATCTGTCACTGCAGCTGTTGCCCAGTCATTTATTGACTGTGGAAATAAATGCAAGCTCAGAGCTAGCTTAGATTTCCACTATAGTTAATGTCAGCTACTGGTGTGAACTATACTAAATCTTCACTGTGGTGTCCCCTCCTTCATGCTAAATTCTGTCCACTTTTTTTAAAAAACTTTTTGAGATTGGCAAAAACCCATCAAAAAGTCACAACAACTTGCGCAAATGAACTTTTTTTTACAAAAAGTTGCAACTTTTTACTCCAAAACCATGTATAAATGAAGTGAGATCTTTAGACCCATTCTTTCATATACAGTATTTGTAAAGGCAAACTTTGAAGGTAGGGGCTTGGCTTTGAACTTACAGTGTTTCATTCAGTCCCATTGCAACATATGTATATCTGTTGCAATGGGATTGAATGAAACACCGGAAAGTGGTATATTCCAATGATTGTTCATATAGCATATGTGTGTGTGTGTGTGTGTATGTATGTGTATATATATATATATATATATATATATATATATATATATATATATATATACAGGGGTCAAGTATTCTCCTTAGCACTCCGCAGGCTTACTGGGTAAGGAATATGCAAAGCAGGTCATCACACCACCTTCTCAGGTAGCATGCCCTAAGATCAGCTCTGGCTCAACTGGAGCCAGAACCGATCTTAGGGCATGCTACCTGAGAAGGTGGTGTGATGAGCTACTCTGCATGTTCATTAAAAAAAAAAAAAAAAATATATATATATATATATATATATATATATATATATATAAAGGGTCAAGTATTTTCCTCAGGGAGAAGAACACCGCTTCAGGTGTAAAACGGAGATTCAAAAAGGCCATTAGCACTCCGTGGGCTTTCTGGGTAAGGAATATGCAAAAAGTAACTCATCACACCACCTTCTCAGGTAACGTGCCCTAAGATCAGCTCTGGCTCCAGTTACAAAGTCTCAGAAGCTGATTGGGATTTCTGCCAATCCAGAATTCTCCCCAAAGGGGAGAGGACCCACCTGCAGACAGCTGTTTTGGGGTGCTTGCCCCTCGTCAGTACAGAGCAGGGTGTTCTGGCCTGGCTTAGTGGTGTGATGAGTTACTTTTTGCATATATATATATATATATATATATATATATATCTCAAGGCTGATTTGTGAGTCACTCACCCCGTGCACGCCCACCTCGCCACCTGTGCCGTGGACCGGCCAGTACCGCCTCCGGCTACTCACTTGTAGAAGAAGAAACAAGGTCCGGCACTAGGTTGCAGGTAAAAACTTCTTATTCCTTTATTTCAAGATTCTGCAGTACAGGGTAGAAAGTCTGACTTTCTACCCTGTACTGCAGAATCTTGAAATAAAGGAATAAGAAGTTTTTACCTGCAACCTAGTGCCGGACCTTGTTTCTTCTTCTATATATATATATATATATATATATATATATATATATATATATATATATCAGTGGTTGTCAACAGAGACCCCTTCATGGTCATAGAGGTTATTTGGGACTTTAAAATTGAAGACCTGTCCTTAGGGTAAGGGATCACAACTAGACTGATGGTGGTCTGATCGGGCTGCAATGCCTTCTTTTATTGTTTACCAGTCAAAATTCTAAACTTTTGGTCCATAATAATTTCATACCTTTCAAATGAACAAGACTGAGTTGCAATATCTGGCACAGCTCCTACTAAAAGTATAAAGCTGTGCATAGTAAACAGTAAAGGGCACACAGTCCTGTACTTGTTGGATTGCTGGTGCTCCTTCAAGCAGCTGGTCAGCGGGGAAGGGGGGGGGGCATGAGAGTAAGACACCCACTGATCTGATACAGATGGCCTACCTTGAGGTCTCAGATAACTTTTTTAACTATTATGTGTGGAGGCCCTAGTAGCAATTATTGAGGAGTTGTCATACGATGTCACATTCAGGCGAAATTGCAAATTGAACATTGACATATAATTTTGAAGCAGAACCCTCTTTTACACATTTCCCCCCAGTTTTCTGGATTTTAACCACTGGACTTTCAAGGATAGAATTGATGCAGTTTAAATGTTTCTTCTTTTGGGAGAAAACTGTTCTTCCACCCAGCTGTGTCACATGTTATGTGTTTCAGGGTTTAGGTTCACCACATTGTACAGTGACCCCCCGACCTACGATGGCCCCGACATACGATCATTTCAACATACGATGGCCTCTCAGAGGTCATCGCATGTTGAAGGCAGCATCAACATACGATGCTTTTGTATGTCGGGGCCATCGTATACACAGCTATGCGGCAGCGCAGACTGCTTCAGCTGCCACCGGATAGCCGATTATGGTGCCCCGTGTGGTCCGCTGACGATCACTTTCGTGTCCTCAGGGCTCTGGCGTGTCCTCTTCGGGATCCCCTGCATCGTCGGCGCTCTCCATCATCGTCATCACGTCGCTGCACACACCGTCCCGTCATCCAATAGGAGCGGCGTGCGTAGCGACGTGATGGCGGCGACGGAGATCGAGGATGCCGGGGAAGCAGAGGCCCGGGGACATGGCGACAGCGATGGAGGGCGACATCCAGGGCAGCGGTGACGAGCGGTGACGGTCCGGAGCGGTGGCGACACGTGAGTATAACCTCCAATACCAGTGGTCTTCAACCTGCGGACCTCCAGATGTTGCAAAACTACAACTCCCAGCATGCCCGGACAGCCGTTGGCTGTCCGGGCATGCTGGGAGTTGTAGTTTTGCAATATCTGGAGGTCCGCAGGTTGTAGACCACTGTCCTATACTTTACATTGCACGGATCCCTCAACCTAAGATGGTTTCAACAAACGATGGTCCATTTGGATCGGATTACCATCGTATGTTGAGGGACCACTGTATCAGGTGACAAAAGCTCAATATTCCCTCTTTATTACAGAAATTGGGAAAGAAGGAATTAAAGGAGGGATAAAGATGTGTTGCAGCACAGGTCAGGAAGTGCAGAACTAAGGGGGGGCAATAATTTACCACAAGGAATGACATAGATTCAGAGTTTTCTGGGGCACGTTGCCAGTCTCAGAAATGGAGGTGGAAGTATTTGTTTAGATCCAAACCGGAAGCGATGAGAATGAGGAAAGAAATACCAAAACACAGTTGGAGCATGCCAGGAAGGAAAACCTTTCAACAGGATACTTTTTTGGAACATTAAGAATTTCTATAATGTTGTCTTTGAAGAGAAGAAATAAAACAAAACCAACAGTAATGAACATGAGAAATGAAGCAGTTTGTAGTCTTTTATTTTTTAAAGTAAGCAAAGATTATGTTATTGGGCTTTATATTTTATACAAGTGCTATTAAAATATATAATAATGCACCTTCATCTTGTTCACAACATAAAAATAAAGCCAATTTCCTTTACACTAGAAACATAATTGGGTTATTATCTTGTCATGTGTAACTCAAGCAAACTACATAATAAATGGAGAACTATACATATATGATCCGATTCAGAAATGTATTTATATAAATTTATATATATCATTTTTTTTTTTTTTTGTATTAGGTGAATTTAATGAATGGTTTGCCTTAATTCTTATTATTTTTTAGTTGGTCATGTGTTTTACTTAGCACAAATAACAAAAACACAAGTATTTTCCAAGCTTCTGATCTACTCGAGTCTGAAGTATATGTATATGTATGATCTGCACAAACAAATATACATTTGTGTATCACATTTCGGAGCAAATTTTCTGCATTAAAGTCAATGTCCAGCTAAGAACTCTCATTTGGCTAAAGATTTTTCCCAGAACTGCCCTTCTATATCTCAATTCAGAGGTGCTCCGTTCCTGATTATAGAGAATGCAGGTAGGCTTGTCTGATATATTTGTGTAAATATATAAGTTGGATTATAGCTAATAAACATATTTAAAAAAAACATTGGTCAAAACATGCCTTCCTTCATGAGAACCAGTCACCCCTCATATCATAGGGTGCAATGTCTGACATTTATAGTTAAGCATGCCTAAAACTAGAGATGAGCGAACTTACAGTAAATTCGATTCATCACGAACTTCTCGGCTCGGCAGTTGAGGACTTTTCCTACATAAATTTGTTCAGCTTTCAGGTGCTCCGGTGGACTGGAAAAGGTGGATACATTCCTAGGAGACTCTTTCCTAGGAATATATCCACCTTTTCCAGCCCACCGGAGCACCTGAAGTCATCAACTGCCGAGCCGAGATGTTCATGAGGAATCGAATTTACTGTAAGTTCGCTCATCTCTACCTAAAACCCAACACTCAACATATTGCTACAAGTTCTGGTAAACAGATCCAGCATCACTGAAGCAATTTCTTGTAAAATTTCCCAGTTTAGTTGTTTTGAAAAATTTGTTGCCAAAAATCCAAACATTCTTGATGTCATTTGGTTTACAGACGAGGCATGGTTACACTTATCTATGTAAACTCTCAAAATTCGCATATGTGGCCGGCTGAAAATCTTCGCAAAATCCATGAGATCCTCCTTCATTCTAAAAATAAATAGGCTGTCTAAGCGGCGGAGAGATGTGCGTATGTAGCGGATAGCAAGGCAGCTTGTGTCCCGCCTGTGCCCCTGGAGCGAAGATGGTGAAAACTGTGTCACGCTGTAAAGAAGAAAACTGTATCTCCCCTGGCTGAGGTTGTGCGGAGGGTGAACACGGCTCAGCCAATCACTGCAGGAGTCACATTTGGCTACAAGTGCACAGTTTTCTTCATTACAATAGTCTTAAAGGGGTACTCCGGCCCTAATACAACATATCCCCTATCCAAAGGATAGGGGATAAGATGTCTGATCGCAGAGGTCCCGCCGCTGGGGACCCCCACAATTTGTCATTCAGCGTGACGTCACACGGCCCCGTGGTCCAGCGCTGCAGAGAGCTCGCAAAGGTGGGTGCTGAGTGACAGATTGCGGGGGTCTCCAGCGGCGGGACCCCCGCAATCAGACGTCTTATCCCCTATCCTTTGGACAGGGGATAAGATATATTATGGCCGGAGTACCCCTTTAATAATGTTCCTGTATATTTTTAAGACTATCGTGCAGTTTGCAACTGGCTTTATGGGTAAAGAAGTGTAGATTTTTTTTCGTATTTTTGGGAGCATATATGTTCATATTAATTTGATATGATTATTTTTATTGTAACAAAGGTATGTATAAAAAGCATCTGAGCTTTTCCTGACCCTGACTATGAATAAAGGAGTGCAACCATTCTCCTTAATGTATGTCAGAGATCGTGAATTCGCCCTTGCTTATGATGTTTCTGTACAATTGTAGAATGGGGTTAAACAGGTATGAATATTGCTTATTTTGTATTTCTTCTTACATTGACAATATTTACAGTAGCCCAGTAGTCATCTCAAAGTGTACTACAGCTTGACAGCAAGTTGGGAATAAAAAACAACAGACTGGGAGGGCTAATTGTTTCTCCCTTATGTCACTACATATCCGAGTATTTTCTCAGACAGATCTCAATACCAGTACCAGGTGTCTATTATCATTCACCACAAATGTGAAAACCTAGCAAATCGCATAGGCTGTCAGAAATAATATGTATCTGTAGAATTGTTTACAATTTGTATTCATTACCGGATACGTATTTGTGAATATACAGCGCAGATAAGACTTTTAAAGACCAGAGGTGGCGAAATACTTGAAATGTACCATTTCATTTGAAAATGGAAGTTCTAATAAAATATAACATACAGCAGATTTTGTATTCAGCGATTGGTGTGGACGTAACAGTGTGGGCCAAAAAAAAAAAGGTTTGTCCTTGCTGAAAGCCTTTTCAAAGGCAACAAACAGAAATGTTTATTTATTTATTTTGCTTTGGGAAACAGCTTTTTAAATAAAAGGAACTGGGAAAAATGCAGTCATATTTTAATGCCTAGACTTCAAATTATACAGGAGCCGGTACAGCTCCATTATTTTTCAGTAGTACGCTTTGGAGAGTTGTGTGGAAAATATATTTATTCTTGCTTTTGAAGGCTCTTTTCATAAAAAATAAATAAATAGATAAATATAGCAAGCTCTGTTGGCTTTTAAGTAGCTTCTGGTTGTAAAATGTTATGGGGGTGACTTTGGCATCCAGTGACTCAATACAGGTCTGCCACTAATTATCATTTGGATATGTATTAACATCACACCAGTTGACATATCACAGTTTTGTTATTGTAGATTTCAGGGAAAGAGATGACAGTTATCATGTACAAGCTGTCCATGATATCCTGCAAAACACTTCTATTGAGAGAGCGAGCAGAACAGCAAGATTATTCATCGGTAAGAGGATTAACAGTTTGTTATTATCACAGAATAATAATTATATGAGAATAGGAAAACCTACAAGTACATTCAGGCGCTAAGGAGGTAGACTGAATCAACCATTCATATTCTAATTCTGAATGGATCCAATGAAGGGACCAAAGTGTTCACGCAAAATGCAATGTTTTTAGTTTCAAATGATTGAAGTAATAGACAAATTTAATTTCCATACAGGCTTTAGAACATTATTTCTTTCTTTAAAGGGGTTCTCTGCCGAAAAACATCTTATCCCCTATCCAATGGATAGAGGATAAGATGTCTAATCCCAGGGGTCTGATGTGGCAGCCCCGTAATCCATGCAGGGAGCGAATTCTGCTCCATGCCAGATGACTGGCGATTACAGATGCCACATCCCCTCTGTTCATATCTATGGGAGAAGGTGTGACGGCTATGTACTAGCCGTCACGCCCCATCTCCCATAGATAAGAATAGAGGAACCATGGCATGACGTCATGAACGTAGAAGCTCCAAGCTTCCGTGCTCCAGATACCGCCGTTGCTGGCCCAGAAATGGCGGGACCCCTGCAATCAGACATCTTATTCCCTATCCTTTGGATAAGGGATAAGATGTTTTCATCGGAGTACCTCTTTAACCCCACCAGGACCAAGGGCGTACAGGTACACCCTCGCATCCTGGAACTTAAGGACCAAGGGCATACCTGTACGCCCTTGGCATTTCTGTTCCCCGCCAGTGACCGGGCAGTGAACAGAACGGTATGTCTGCTGAAATCGTACAGCAGGCATGGGGGCTGTCCTGAGACCCCCTCATGTCGGCAATCGCCGCAAATCGCCGGTCTGAATCTACGGCGTTTCCAGGTCATAGGGGTCTACGGTGACCCGGAAAATAAGACATCCCCGATCCTCCTGAAGTGATAGGAGTGAGGTGGCAGGGGTGCCACCCCTCCTATTCCTGCTATTGGTCAGTCAGAAGCGACCGACCAATAGCAAATCGACAGTGGGGGGGTTAAAGTTCAGTTCCCCCGCTCTGCCCACCCATGGTAGTCCGGGCAAAGCAGGGGAACTGTGCTGGGAGCGAAGGTCTCTTACTTATTGCGGGCGGTGATTGCTCGGTGGCCATCCTGCAACTGACATGCTGAGTTGTTGCCTAGCAACATTTAGAGGGCCACAGTTTGGAGACCACTATACAGTGGTCTTTAATCTGTAGCCCTCCAGATCTTGCAAAACTACAACTCCCAAAATGCTGTGACGATCCGTCTTGGGGATTAGCTCTGGGACCGTCCTGGACCACGCCACAGGATGCGTTTCTTCTCAATAAACCAACAAACAAACGCTTATAATGCAAATCTGGCACCTTGCCAGTTTTATTAGACAGGTTGCAGGGAAAGAAACAAACAAAAAAGCAGGAACAAAACAAAATCCTAGACCGTCTGGTCACTGACTAAACAGATCAGCTTGTCCTGACTAACAACCGCTGAGCTTCCCTCAGCCGGTTAAACTTATGTCCCCTGCAACCTTCTACTCACAATTCATAGCAGTCTCTTTGAGCCTCTCATAGCTCGGGCTGTGTACTCCTCAGCAGGCTCTGTCTCTTCCCTACAGCCCACATGCTGTCTCCTAGGAAGAGCCCCCATTACACTGAGTCTCCATCTCATATACACCTCCCTTCCCTCCTGCCTCATTACTTAAGAAGCAGGTGAGAGCTTCTGCAGGGTGAGCCAAGGAAATGCACCCTTTCCTTGCCACACTGCCACATATCCCCCCCCTTTGCTCAGACCACCGGGAAGGAGCACATATATTTGAAAGGCAGAAACCATCTGCCTTTCCTTTCTCTTGGACAACTTTTGTCCCACAGTCTGTGAAGTCCTTGACTTTTTTCTTCCGGATTTTTACCAGCCACCAATTGCAAGTCTCTCGGTCACACCTCTCCAGTACCAGGTTCTTCACCCTGGTGTGGGCAGGGTTCTTGAAATTAAGGAGTGAGAGGACCGATGCTTCTAACCTTTGTCTTCTTCTTGCTTGCCGGACCTCTGCCTCTGCTTTAGAGAATCTTTCGGCCTCAGTGGCTTCACCAACCACTGTCTTGTTCTCTGTACCATCAGAGGACCTCTGACACGGGTCCATCTCAGTTTCAACTTTAGAGAACTTCCCACCTGGTTTCACCTCAGTCTTGTCTTCAGTGGATTTCTCACATGGTTTCACCTCATCCCATCCAGCTTTCTCTTCTTGGGCACCAGCTTCCTCAGGTTTGGCTTCAGAGTCTTTGGCTCCTTCAGATTCTTGTGTAGAATCAGCTTCTACTACTGCAGCTTCTTCAGGCTTACTCTTCTCTTCACCTGTAGCTTCAGTTGTGTGATTCTCTTTACTCACAGCTTTTGAGGTTTACTCTGGTTTAGCTTCTGCTTCAGAGGATTTCTCTGCCTCAGCATTACCTTCAGAATTTTTGGTCTGCTCAGGTTCAGAGGATTTCCCACCTCTCTTCTCCTTAGTCTCCACTTCAGAGGATTTCCCACCAGGTTTCAGCTCAGTCCTAGCTTCAGGGGACTTCTTACAGGACTTCACCTCAATCTTAGCTTTAGAGGACTTTTTGGCATTCAGAGAAAGCATAACTGTATCCTGTAACTTCGGCCCCAGAAGCCTTTCTTGAGCCAATTCCGCCATATCTTGGTCTCTGTTCTCTTTTAGGACTTCCTGGTCCTCTTCCTTTTTCTCACATTTTCGCAGCTTACACTGGAGCTTAGCGGACTTTATCCTCTCACTGTCAAGTAACTCTGTCAAGTCCCTGACAGTATCTTCCGAAGACAGCAATTGTTTCCTCAATTGTTCATTGTCCGCCAGCACAGCCACCTGCTCGTAGAGTTGCGCTCCCAGCAAAACCAAGGCAGCTACGTGGGACCTTCTGCGCGTTTCGTTCTGCGCTTCCAGGCTCTCTTTTAAGATCTTCATGTCATCTTCCAGCTTTATATATTTCAGCTGCTCACTCTTGAGCTTTGTGGAGATCATCTTCTCACTGTCCAGCAACTGTTTCTTGGACTTCTCTAACTCATTGATAGATTTTCCACTCTCACCAATCTGTTCAGATAAATCTGAGATCTCCCGTTGCAAGTTCTTGTTTTCATATTTCAGAGTCTCAACTTGTTCCAGGGCCTCCTCATACTGCTCACGGAGGAAGTCATTGTCATGACGAGCAGATTGGAGAGCATGTGCAAGGGCATTCTTCACCTTGACTTCCTCCTCAAGTTGTCTCTTAGCTTTAGAGACACTCTCCAGATTGCTGGCAAGAGCTTCAGCTTCCATCTTCGTTTCATTCTTCTCTTTTTCTATTTTTTCCATAGCTACCAGGCTAGCCTTGTGATCACTCTGCAGAGCCTGATATGCACCATGTAGAAGACTCACTTCTTCTTCCTGGAATGACATCCGCTTGGCCAGACTCTGCACTTCACTCTCCTTGCTGGTCACAAGACCCTGGGAGCGGGACAGTTCATCCTGCAGAGCCACAAACTTACTTCTGTGGTGCTCCATGACTTTTTCCAGCTGAAGCCTCGCTTCTTGCTCTTTCTTAAAGTCAGCCAGTGATTTGTCCTGCTCCTCTGTCAAGCAATGTATCTCTTTTTCTTTCTCCAACAACTTTACAGAAACCATCTGCAGGGTTTCTTCCAGATTCTGGATCTGCTCCAGTTTTTTCCCAAGGCCAGCTCGTCTTTTCCGAGACCTTTTACTGACAGCGGTCTCCTCACTCTCGCTGTTAGACCTTGAGACATTCTCTGGTCCTCTGTCAGACACTCGACCCAGCTCTTCTCCATCTCTAGATGAAGTCTCCCCCTTTTTCGGGGTTGCGGCCACTTGTGCCTTGTTATCATCAACAGGTGCCACCGACACCTGGCACTCTTCCTCTCCCACCACGTTGGCAACTCTGGAGACTCTCGCTAAACACTCCCATCTGACCGGCAATCCCTTGACGGTAAGTTTGTTGCCCCTAGCAACAACTTCAATGGCTCTTGGCACCAGCGAGTCAGGGAGATTCCTGATCAGTTCCTCTGAACTGCCTCTCGGCTCCTTGGCAGACTTTTCTTTTGTCTTGTCACAGTCTCCTTCACTTAGGACTGTCTGTGACCGTAAGTGCAGCCCCCAACTCCACTGGTACTCTCTTCCGGAGTTTTGGTTTTTCCGCAGCCATCTCTGTAGCTTTTATTCCAGTCACCACTTTAACTTGACTCGTGGACTGTTCTTCAGCTCCCCTAGTGGTCTGGCACACTCCCACCTGAGATATTCCTAGGGTCTGCTGACACTCCCCGTCCTCAGCTGAGTTACTGTCCCCTGCTATGTGGTGAAAACCAAGTGTTGTGAGCCTATCAGGTGTTCCTGCTCTAGTCACCTGACTATCTTCCCACAACTGCTTAAAAAACGGAAAATCCTTCCCCAGCACTACTTCATACTCTAAGGTAGGCTCTATTGCAACCTTGTGACTTATGGTACCATAGGGAGTAGAAATACACACATTAACTGTTTTATAACCCCAAATACCGGCTTGTATAGACACTATAGCGGGGTCTGGCTTTCTGCAGCTGGTCTTTACCAAACTTATTACACATTTTGGATCTAACAAAACAGTCATCTTTCTACCTTCTATTTCCAGCTCACACAGGTTTTCTTTTGTCCGGCAAGAAGTGGGAATAGAACTCTTGACATCAGTACACATTAACATAAGTGTTTCAAGAAAAACATTATCAGCCTGCATGGGTTCACAATATACAACACCATTCACACAGTCCAGTAGAGACTCCCCAGTCCTCACTACTTCCGGAACCTTTGTGTGCGAATTCTCAGGGGCACTCTCAGCATCCCACAGCTGCCAGAAATACGGAAAGTCTCTGCCCAGTACAATTTCCACTGTAAGTTCCGCACATACCTCCATCATATGGCTTACTGTCCCAAAACATGTATCAAAGGTAATTTGAACAGTCTTACCGGGCTCCGGGCGGGACTTCACAAATGGAATTATTTCTGGCATAATCCGAGATACAGTCTGGCAACAATCCAAGTCCACCCACAGTGGGATTCCACCCACCGACAACTCACTGGACCTCGGCTTCGTCTTGGTGACCACCGGTTGTGGCCCACGTCGGTTGCTCCCAGCAACGGCCTTTCGAGGTTGTCCCATTTTCTTGAAAAAAAAAATCTCGATCCGTTGCCCCTAGCAACGCTCCTCCACAGACACCAAATTGTGCTTGAACTCCTCTGCTGGGCTCCTCCGACTTGCAATCTTGCAGGGGGTTGCTCCTAGCAACAGCTCCTCTCCAACTCGCTTGTTGGTTGCCCTTGGCAACGGGTTGCCCTTAGCAACGGCGTGCCCGCATCCTCCACCAAAATGTGACGATCCGTCTTGGGGATTAGCTCTGGGACCGTCCTGGACCACGCCACAGGATGCGTTTCTTCTCAATAAACCAACAAACAAACGCTTATAATGCAAATCTGGCACCTTGCCAGCTTTATTAGACAGGTTGCAGGGAAAGAAACAAACAAAAAAGCAGGAACAAAACAAAATCCTAGACCGTCTGGTCACTGACTAAACAGATCAGCTTGTCCTGACTAACAACCGCTGAGCTTCCCTCAGCCGGTTAAACTTATGTCCCCTGCAACCTTCTACTCACAATTCATAGCAGTCTCTTTGAGCCTCTCATAGCTCGGGCTGTGTACTCCTCAGCAGGCTCTGTCTCTTCCCTACAGCCCACATGCTGTCTCCTAGGAAGAGCCCCCATTACACTGAGTCTCCATCTCATATACACCTCCCTTCCCTCCTGCCTCATTACTTAAGAAGAAGGTGAGAGCTTCTGGAGGGTGAGCCAAGGAAATACACCCTTTCCTTGCCACACTGCCAACACATCCGTTTGCTGTCTGGGCATGCTGGAATTTGTAGTTTTGCATCATCTGGAGGGCCACAGTTTGGAGATCACTGTGCAGTGGTCTCTAAACTGTGGCCCTCGTACGGCAAAAAAATTTGTTTTTTTTTACACCCACTGAGAGGGAGATCAAACTGACCTACAGAGACATCCTACGTAGTCAGTTGGCCGATGCCTATCTGCGCCATCGTCCATCCTCTTGCAGGTCTGACTCGGGGGCCCTCTGCGCTTACCTTCCACTGCCATAGCTGCTGGGGAGGGGTGGGGTGGCAGGAGCAGTACCAGCTCCATCAGGAGCAGCCTGAGTCTGCAGTCCCTGATGAGTAGCTTTCTTCACCCGCATAGTGAAGCAACTCACCATCATCAGGTAAACCTGGAGCAGGACCTGAACCAGCAGTTGTGGCCTACCTTGACATGACCAGGCTGACACACCTTGAAGATCCGCTGGACTTCTGGGCATCCAAACTTGATTTGTGGCCACAATAGACTTTTCCATTGAAAAGCTGGCCTACCCGGCCAATAGTGTACCATCAGAGAGGGTGTTAAGTGTGGCTTTGGCCAAAGTAACCCCAAGGAGAACTCGTCTGTCCACGAAAAATGTGGAGAGACTGACCGTGATGAATCAGGCATGTATCAGCCAGGATTTACACCCACCAATGTCTGATGCATTAGAGTAGATTGACCATGGTACTACACCAAAACTTCACAAATATGGATAGTGCCAAACGTGTTCTAGGTGCTGCTTCCCAGTTACAGACATTCCTCATCATGAGACCACAAGTAAGTATTGAGGATATGCATTAGCTAAACGTAACTTTTAGGATAAAGTATATGTACCCCAAATTTTTTTGAAATCAAACATAAGGAAATGTGTGCAAAAAATACCATGTGCCACCTACACCACCAAGTATTGATGTGATGCAAAGACCTCTAAAAGGTAACAATGTATGGTCCATTGTAACCGGTGGGGGTATAAACTTCCCCTGTAAGGCTCTACTTTCGCATTATTAATTCCCTTCTTGGCAAGTGTTACTCGCCCTAAAAAGGGCGGCCCCACACATGATCCTCTCCCTATTTCTCCCCACAAACACTGCCATTTCACAGGGTTTTTAGGTGGAAATTGGGAGAGTTTTCTGTGTGGGACTACCCTTATTAGGACGAATAACACTTGCCAAGAAGGGAATTAATAATGTAGGGCCTTACAGAGGAAGTTTTTACCCCCACCGGTTACAATGAACCATACGGTGTTCCCTTCCACCTTTTAGAGGTCTTTGCATCACATCAATACTTGGTGGTGTAGGTGGCACATGGTGATTTTTGCACACCTTTCCTTTTGTTTGATTTCTAAAAAAAAGTTGGGTACATATCTTTTATCCTAAGAATACTATTAAAAGTTAAGTCTTACGTAATGTATATCCTCAATACTTACTTGCTCACACTAACACTTTTACAAAAGAGACTGTTTTCTTCTGCCTGCCTTCGTCACCGGGTACTGGTATTACCACCCACCGCCCCACTATGTCACCGGGTCACTTTCAGGACTCCTGATGTTGCTGATGCAACCTCCAGGCTGTCTCATACTGCCACCATATGTTCTCCTCATGCTGATGCCAGCTCCAGGCTGTCTTATTCTGCCACCATATGTTCTCCTCACACTGCTGCCACCTCCAGGCTGTCTCCTTCTGCAACTATATGGTCTCCTCCTTCTTCCGCCACCTCCAGGCTGTGTCATTCAGCCACTATATGGTTTCCTCATGCTGGCACCAATTCCAGGCTGTGTCATTCAGCCACAATATGGTCTCCTTATGCTGCTGCCAACTACAGACTGTGTCTTTCAGGCACTATATGGTCTCCTTGTACTTCCGCCACCTCCAGGCTGTGTCACTGTACCGGCATTTGGTCTCCTCATGCTGCTGGCACATTAAATAAAACTTTTTAGGTTCATCTATTTGAAATCTTCAGTTTAAATGTTAAAAAATATCTTTAATATTTTCAATTGTGAGGCCCTATGATTTTGTCCGGCTGTTGCCACCTCCAGGCTGGGTCATTCAGTCACTAAATGGTCTCCTCATTCTGCTGCCAACTCCACGCTGTGTCATTCAGCCACTATATGGTCTCTTCATGCTGCCGCCACCTCCACGCTGTCTCATTCAGCCACTATATGGTCTCCTCATTCTGCGTCCACCTCCACGCTGTCTCATTCAGCCACTATATGGTCTCCTCACACTGATGCCACCTTCAGGCTTTGTCATTGTGCCGCTCCAATAGCAACACCTCTAATCTGCATGGCATACTGAATAACAGTATTATTTCACTAACCCAGCACACACCCTATGCGTGTTACAGCAAGGCAAAGTGTTCTACACCCCTATTGAGGCTCTCTGTATGCCAGAAATAACCATTTTTTATACTGATTTGCCACAAATAAATTCAGACCAAGCTAAATTTTTTGGTAAAATTCGGCGAATCGGCCGAATTTAATTTTTCAAAAATTCACTCATCTATAGTGAGCATCATTATGGTGGGAGGTACAGTTTTTGGGAATAAAACGGACAATAATACTAATTGCCAGAGCTGAGAAGATGACTGTTTTAGTGTGTGTGGGCAATATTAATGTATGAAGGACAAAAGGTGACAGCTACACGGCCAAAGATTGATGGGTTGCACTCCCTGGCTCACGCTGAATCTCAGCTTATGCGAGCGAATGGGGTTTGACCCTAATATGGCCGTGTCACAATTCCATTCTCGATGGATGTGATTTCTTGCATCCGTGCATTCTCCTTACTGCCTATGTACAAAATAAAGATGTGAAAGATAGATAGCTGTGAGTTCTTTGCATGGACCACATCTAAAAATTACTGATATAAAGTATGAATAATGTCTTTTGATTTCACTACTTTATTACTGATCCATTCCATGGTGGTATACATAAATACCTTCTCCACAATACGAAAAAAAGTAACACTTACATCTAGCATGAGAAATGAGCAAACACCAATGGATAACAATGATTCCGGCTTTTGCTGTTTTACATGTGCATCTGAAGTCACCATGTCATTTGTAGTGCAACAAAATGCACATTAATGAGGCCAGAGTGGCTCTGACATGGTGTATTGTAGAATGTTCTATAGATTCTTTGCGTGCTTCTAAAATGAATGAAGCTTTTTACCCAAATACAGATATTCTAAAAAGCACATCATTGGAGATCAATATGATTTCCTGCTTTTCTGGCCCAGCACTTGCCTTTATACAGTCATAAGAATAACATTATGTTGAAATAGCATTTAAAAAGAAAAAAATCCTGCAAATGTTACATTTTAAAATGCATCTTTTGAAATTTTATTGGTAATTTTTATTAAGTGAGATTTTCCTGATAGTCTCTGCAATTTAGGCAACAGAAAACAGTAAAGCACCGCGAAAAAAAAGCTCAATAAAAATGAATAAATAAGTGATCCATTTGTTTTGAATAACATTAGGGAGTTGATGTGCATTTAAATGCTGTATGCTCAGAGCTCCTAAATGTGCAAAATGATGTTACCTGCAACCACAGACTTATTATGCAATATATCTGCTCTCTCCATAAGTGTTTTTTTTCCCTCATTACTGCTAAGTGTTGTAAAAATATGAATGACATTTTGTACAATTTAGTCAAATTAGTTGACTCAGGACATTGGTTTTTAAGCTTAGTTCATAATATTACAGAAGGTAAATAGTGATAACACTCTCATGCTTGTGACTGTATTATTCATGTATACAACCTTCCAGTTATATGGAGACATAATAGGGTCCCATAGCAGTCTACGGGTCTGTATTATACTTCTGTATGCCTCTAATGAAAAAATAATGGCCTGTTTTATTAGATGCTGCATTGGGGATGCATTTTCCATCATACAGTGCTATACAGGAGCACCATACAGTGGCACAGATAATACCTACAGTACTGAGATAATTCAGATTACAGAATAGCATCCAATTTATTAACATAGAAATTATATTAGTTTTCTGAAAAGTCATATTTATATATTTATTAGTCATATAGCATTATGATATTCTAAAAAAAACATAAACTATTAATTACATTAAATACCAGTAATAAAGAAAAGGGGTCCGACAACTCACAGTAAGATGCTAGCTGCTAATCGACACGAGGTCCGTCCATGGCCTCAGAGGCCGGATGAAGTGCATGTGCACGAAATCAACCGGTTAATTGCCTCCTGAGCTTCCCTCACTTTCTCCTGGCCCATGGACGGACCTCGTATCGATTAGCAGCTAGCGTCTTACTGTGAGTTGTCGGACCCCTTTTCTTTAATACTGGCATTTATTGAATTGCATTTATTCTGTCCAGGCCCCACTGTTACGCAGGACATTTTTCATGTATACGGACTACCACTATTCACTTTCTTGGATATTTGTGTGACCTCTAATAGTTCTATTCATTGCATTTTTTTAATAGACCGTTAGGTGCCATAGCCACTATCTTTTTCTACTTTATATTATTAATTACATTAATTTACTTTCATTTGAATGAGGCATTTTTCATAAGCCAGAATGTTCAGCTATTAAAAGGGGGTTTCCAATGAAGATAATTATGTCTAAACTAAATCATTATATGAAATAAAACATAATTGCAATGTACAAGCATTTAAAAAAAAATTCTATTTTAAATTATTTCTTGTCCTGTTGCCCTTGGCCTTGACCGTCTTAGGGCATCCACTAAGGCTGGATTCACATATGTCCGGCATCTGGCATCGTTTTCCTCCAGCGTGCACTAGAGGGAAACTGATCCTAGAACTGATCCCATTGATTTGAATGGGACAGTACAAAATCATCCAGCATCTCATATTTGACGCCAGATGGTTGGACACGCCGGACAGCTCCGGACAGGATTATGCAGGTTTCTGTGTACCCCAGTCCGGTTTCCAGAAATGATGGAGGCCGGATGCTATACAACTGATGTCAACTTTTCATCAGTTGTAGCATCAGTTGCGTTGAGATCTATGCTGAGTGGTGCCGGATGCCAGACATATGTGAACCCAACCTTATACTAGCTATTGCTTCTTTGTCTCTACTGTGTATGCAAGCAAGGGGGATTGTGGAAAAATGTAAGCTCTGTTGGGGGAAGAAGAACAGTACAGTTTACAGAAAAAAAAAAACCCTAGCACATTTTTTCATCTTTACATACATGCACGTGGTAAGCTTTAATTTACTTACTTTGCAATTTTAATGCCAAACCTCACTATTTTATTATGGATATGACACAATTTTTGCATACATTAAAGTTTAGTTTTTCTATAGTAAATCGTGTCATTTATACCAAACTCATGTTTTGTTGTGGCCTCTTTGGTTATTGTTAATTTGACAACTTGGCCCTTGAACCATAAAGATTGTACCTTTACATACAAAATTTTACATCCATTGTAACAGATATTTTTTTAGACAATAGACTTATGAAATAAAGTAACAAGACCAACCCATATATTTATAAAATCTTACTGGGCTACAAAGCTACATAACAATAGAGTTTTTTTTAAATAGTTTTTATTCTATTTATATGTAAAGGAAAATGGGAGAAATAAATAAAATATACTTTGCTGTTATTTTATTCTGATCTTTTCAAATTTTAGTACAATGTTTTATTCATACGGGAGTTTCTGAATTTTGTTGCTTAAATATTAAATTTACAGTTGTGCATCTAGCATACCTTGGATTTCTGTTGTGTGCCAAATTGGAAAATGTGATTGTTCTTTTTGCTTGTTTTATACCATAACTTCCCATTTTACTGGAGAATTACAGTAGAAAAAGGATTCATAATAGAAAATATGTATTGTTTGATTTAAAGTGCATTTCTTGTTAGGTATGTTCACACTGTGTTTTTGTCTCTGTTTCACTGTTTATTTTCCAGTCTGTTAAATTTAGTGGTATACAAAAAACATGGTCAGCCTCACTATTGTGTATGCTAAATAAAACTAATATGTTACAGTCTGGTTTTTCATCAGTGTAAGTCAATGGGATGACTTAAAGCAGCATACGTTTTCAGCATCAGTTAACATATACTTTCAGAAATATACACGTTAAACAAAATGCAGTATGAACCTAGCCTTATGTACAATTATGTCCTATACTTTTATTTAGCAGAAATGTATCTATACTTTCTTTTACCTAAATGAAACTTTTTAGTTTGCTGTGCTAGTCCTGTATCTAAATATCCTGGAAAAGGCAGAAAGGCTTGTTGGTGCCCCCTACCCAATTCTTTGTAGATGACACCCAGGGAACTTGGCAAGAAGGGTGTGTGGCTGTGCTGGAAAAAGGGGCGTGTTCTTACAACCCAACCTGTTTTCTATTGAATTTACACAAAATCCTGTGAATAATTAGCTGGAAATTTCCACCAATAAAAAGCTGGTTAGAACTTTCCTGACATGTAAATCCATATAATAAATTGTATAGAAAGAAAGAAACACAGCGCAGCACTCACCCTTCCAGTGGTTTATTTCAGATCCATAAACAATCCGTATGGTGATCCAGGTACAGTGGGGTTCATGGGGAGGACAGGTTTTTGCCGCAAAACGTTGCCACAAGGGCTCCTCGGAGCTCTCTTTCCTGTCCTCCCCACGAACCCCACTGTACCTGGATCACCATATGGATTGTTTATGGATCTGAAATAAACCACTGGAAGGATGAGTGCTGAGCTGTGTTTCTTTCTTTCTACATTGATGCATCTCTGTCTAAGTGGTATTGCACCACCCAAGTGTAAGGTACAGTTACCCCCGATAACAAGAACCATTGCAAGACCCGGTGCCGAGCACTTCTTTCTCTGCACAATATTCACGTAATAAATAGAGCGGAATCATGCAAGTCTGAAATAACATTTGACATTTATAAAAACCCAACACTTATTAAATCAGGGTCAATATTTGGAACATTAAATGGTGGTGACCAAAAATACAGCTGGTGGTGACCACAAGAAACAAGCCCTCATATGGTTATGTCAAATGGAAAAAAAATCAGTAATGGATCGTAAAAGGCAAACATAAAAGAAAAATAAAAAAAATAAAAAATGTCTGCATCAGAAAGGAGTTAAGAAATAAATCTGCTAGAATTTTGGTCCCAAAAAATTGACATGATGATCAAAGGTGGACATCATCTATTAATGGGCACACTGGGATACAACTTTTTATTTATTTATTTTTTAAGCTAGCCCAGAATGTGCAGCAGTGTGATGTGTTGATTACGCTGCTGGGGCCCCATACATTACACTGCCGCTCAGTCAATCAGGGGCCAAGGCAGGGGACCACAAGTAGTTGGAAGAGGATCTCTGCAAAAGCCTAGAGCAGGATATTCAACACATCGGGGGGTAAGGTCAGCTATTTTTTTTTTTTTATAATGACATTTTGGGCAATTTTTTTTAAATGTTGTATCACAGAGTACTCCTTTAAACCCCTAAACAGAAATCAGCCCATAGTGGATCAAAAATATAAACTTATTTGTTATACAGTTTTGCTAAATTTCAATACTATACTCATGCTTTCTATGTTGCTCATGAATTGTATTCACAAAACAGGGGTCACCATCCTTTTGCAGCCCCTGACAGACAGAGAATCCAGCATGGAAGATTCATTTGTAATTATTTTTTTTTTTCCTACTGGTTAATTAGCACAGTGCCCAGTGCCAAATCTAACTTCATTTTAGTCAGAAGAGTGAAATAGAGAATGAGCCCTTCTTGACAGAGCTGATGCCAGTCTGTGTTTGGCAATAAATCACATTTTGTAAAGAAATCCAAACTGCCAGATATATTCACTTGCTCATTAGCTGAGGATGAGAGACACACTGAAGGTCATTTGGCTCCGTGGCATTTTCTACTTATTTGAGGCAGTTATATTACTGGATTTTAACAGTAAACTAAAACTGCTCTCCTACTGCGGTCTATAAAAATATTTTACATATAAATACAAGAAACCAAATACAATTTTAGACATAAAAGTAAATGAACAATGATGTTTCACATTGAGCTGTAGGCAATGCTACCCTTGCAACGCCACTTTCACAGTATAAACTGTGTTGTACCATTGAATAAAACTGTGAAATCGGTAATGCCAATAGGCCTATTGCGGTTGAACAAAGTAGCCATATACTATGCCAATGCCTGGGTGCTAAGGGATCATCAGTAGAATTGATTCTGGAGGCTTTCCCCACAGTTATTGTATGTGAAAATATTACCTGATCTCATTCAGGTATTATTCAAATAAATGGATGGCTCCTTCTACTAGAAATTATTTGGCTATTTTCCTGTTGACAGAGAGCTTCTTTTTTTGCAGACGAGTTGTATATTTGAATGGCATATTTCATTGTATTGTGAAACCAATATTTTGGGGGGAAGAAGATGCCGGCAGCAATATACTGCAGGCTAAGGAAAGAATGTTAAGTTCAGAAGGGGGCCCAGGAAGGCAGAAGATGGGCCCGCAAGAACACTGACCCAGGACACAAGATTATATGACATCTTGTCATCTTGCAACATGCACAATGGTAAGCCACAGAGACTCAGTACGTTAAAAGTAGAAACAAGAGGGGACCCACTCTAGTTTGACCCACTCCCCTGTGGTGGAGTCTGAGCCTGCCAAGGTTAATGATTGATGAATTCTTAAAAGATGATATTGACGCTGCACATTGTCTCTGCATATTCTTTGTCATTGACAAGAGGAGCTAGCAGCAGAGGAAACCAGATATTCTTTATATTTACAAAATGATTTTTTTTTTACTTTTTTTTAGTTTAGAATCCAATACTGATTTTGGTAAATCAGTAACCACCCACTCTACCACCATGGAGTAGACAGGAAAGTTAACAGCAATCCAGCTCAAATCTCTCCATAATAGAACCTGAGTGAGTGGTCCTCTGATAGACCTGGGCACCTTCCCTTATTCCCCATATTTATAGATATATTTTTTGTTTGCTTTTATGCTTTTGTACATCTGTATCAAATTGCTACAGAGATGTTAACAGGTCTGATTGTCCTATTGATTTTAATCCCCTGAAGAACTCCAATATTTCTTTAGGGAGGAAATGACTTGGGACAGTTGTTTGTAAACAAGAATATTAGGGACCACACTAATGTTTAACTAAGAATGTGGCATTGTGTGGCTGAAGTGTTATCTAACTTTCTTAATGGATGCTTCTGTGGTACCCTGTTTGACTTTTTTCATTCTGGATTATCTGGATTGTATAGTTTATGCTTAAGGACACTCAATATTTTAGTAATAATTTACATTTCTGGTCATATTTTCCTGTGGTGGTAATTTTGGCCAAAACATATTTATAGAGAACACAAATCCCTAATTGCCATGTAAATGAGACCTATATGGATATGTATCTTGACCATTGATGAAGTGATATACAGTCCTTTGATAAAATCAATGGGTTTATCTGAGGTCTTCATAATATGGCTGGTTAGCTGCCACTAAACTAAAGCAATGTACTTTCCCGTTGGATTCACTCTTTGATTTTGATGTAAAAAAAAATGTAAGTATCTGATCTCTTATCACTCACCACTCATCAGTGTTTGTAGAAGTGATCACTGAATAACCGAGCCTACAACCTAAGCATTGTTACAATGGATTCACAGAGAAGTAAGACTTAAACATTAATCTGCAAATGCAAACAGACTGTTGGAAATACTGACTAATAATAATAATAATAAAAAAAACAGAAGCAAAAGACAAACAAAAACTGTAAAGGGGAGTCTGAATAAAGTTGGTAAAAGTTGTTATTGATGTATGAAGTTAGTTCATAAAGTTGATGGAGTTTCACAATGTAAGAAAAAAACATTTTAACAAAATCAGCAAAGTTTCAAGGTCAGGAGGAAAATCATCCCACTTGAGAATAAAACCTGTACAATCTGCCTGTGAATTCAAGGTATGACTTTGTAGGACTATAGACAGGTGATTAAATGAATCTTAGATCCAGAGGGACATCATAAGAACCATAGCAGTTTGTAGAAACTATTTATATGCAGCTTGCTAGTCCAGATAGGTCAAGATTGGGTTAGGTGAGATTTTATTGAAGATGAAGTTTTACAGTGGCAGCATTAACTGTTTAGGCTACAACATCAGTATTCACTGTACAATTTAAGAATAAGGGCATGATCTCATGGAGACCCCCCCCCCCCCATATTTTAACTCTATACACTCTGGATTTTGTCACCCTTTTTGAAAACTGATTTTGTCTCTTCATTAGGGTGCATTTACACCACGTTTTTGCAATACAGATCCTGTATAGGTTTTCAATGTGAAAACTGTATGGAACCGTATTTAAAACCATATGCAATGACTTTCCATTGAAAACCGTATGCCAAACGATGCATCCGGTTGCATTCATTTTGCGTTTTGTCCAATTTTGTCCATTTTTTCCCCCATACCTGATGAAAGGGCCATCCTGGTCCTGAAACGCGTTGCATGTCTTATCAAGAATAAAGTTTTGAAAGGATTACCTTTCTTACCCTCATCCATCTTGTTGGGAGATTCAGCAGCACAGGAATAATTCCCAAACAATCCAGTGTGTGTGTTCCAGTACCCAAAATTATAGCCTACCACGTTTTTTTGTCCAGGTGAAAAACCGTATTAAACCGCACATGTTTTTTTTAAACATGGGAGTCAATTGGAACCATACAGAACCCTATGTGCGTACGGTTCAATCCGGTTTGCACATACGGTTTTTGACTTTGCATAGTTTTTTTCTTGGAATTTCAATCTAACAAGTGAAACTTTATTCATAATGGAGTGAAAAGTTAAAAACATATACGTTTTTTCTTAAAAAACTGATACAACAGGACATCATTTTTCAAACCGTATACGGTTTTTAACCATTAAAATGTGTACACACGTTTTGATACAGTTTAGTCCGGTTTGAGGAATCCGTTTTTCATCAAAAACCTGATACAAGAACTGTATTGCAAAAATATTTTGTGAATGCACCCTTACTATGAGATTACTATGCTGCTTTTTTCTACTGAAAATAATTGGACAGTGCTGGTATCCACTTGAAAATCCTCCATATAAATGGATCCTAAAACCTTTCAGAACATCCTTTACTTCAGTGGTCCTTAAGCCAGTCCTCAAGGCCCAACAACATTTTGGATTTTTTTCATTTGCTGCATTAGAATAAAACAGGGAAAATTTAAAATCCTGGATTGTTGGTGGTCCTTGAGGACTGGGTTGGGGACCTCCACCTTACTCCAAGCATCAAGAGTTGCCATTTCTGTTTAGTGTACAGTAACGATTATCTTAAAAACCTGTAACTATTGTTTAGTTGCATTATGTTCATTAACTTTATCAAAATGATCATTGGGGTTTAGCATTGCATTTAAGTAATGTATCCTTATCAGGTTCTGAGTTGAAAAGGAAACACAATTGGAAAGTTCTGAAGCATTCTTGATTCCCTTAAGTATATGCAATTACTGTTAATCCTATTAGTATCATATGTTAGTGCTGAATAATAATGTTAAATCTCTAGATTGCCACATACCACTTTCTTCTGATTATTAAACCACCATCTAAGGCTTTCTGCTTTAAGATGCTTCCGTTTGTGCCTTACATTTTGCAGAGGTGATTCCTTTCTTTTTGATTTCAGTGTAGACGTGATAGGTGTTCAGCCAGGGATTCAGTATCCTAATAGGAGAGACAAGTTGATTAGCCATGAAGGAGGAAAAGGTCAGCAAATGAGGCTGAACCAGTGTGTGTCTTGATAAGTACACTGCTTCACTTGCTGTAGACAGGTTTATTTCTATTGCAGCTTTTTATTCACCTAGCCTTGAATCTAGCTTTAAGGATAGACAATTCAGTTACTATGTATTTCTACTGTTACTGAATTAAAAAATGTTAAATGTTTTTTATGAATTTTGTATAAACGTATGAATATAAATATTTGATAATACAACCAGGTTTATGGAAGGCATTGATCAGTCCAAGCTATTTGGCGATAGTATGCTGGTCCTGGTCACAACATCAAAATGTTGTATACACAGTATATCACAGTCATGGCTGTAAATGTTGGCACCCCTGAAATTTTTCAAGAAAATTAAGTATTTCTCATAGAAAAGGATTGCAGTAACACATGTTTTGCTATACACGTGTTTATTCCTTTTGTGTATAATGGAACTAAACCAAAAAAGGGAGGAAAGAAAGCAAATTGGACATAATGTCCCACCATACTCCAAAAATGGGCTGGACAAAATTATTGGCAGCCTTAAAGGGGTTCTCCGGTGCTTACACATCTTTTCCCCTATCCAAAGAATAGGGGATAAGATGCCTGATCGCGGGAGTCCCGCCGCTGGGGACCCCCGT
This sequence comes from Hyla sarda, assembly GCF_029499605.1. Taxonomy (NCBI): domain Eukaryota; kingdom Metazoa; phylum Chordata; class Amphibia; order Anura; family Hylidae; genus Hyla; species Hyla sarda. The sequence goes on from NC_079192.1 coordinate 158,161,354, forward strand.
GATCTTGCACGCGGCACCCCGTTTGTAATCAGGTCCGGGTCTGATTACAGGCGACCACCGGGCCGGCGGCGTGTGACGTCACGACTCCGCCCCAGTGTGACATCACGCTCCACCCCTCAATGCAAGCCTATGGGAGGGGGCGTGATAGCTGTCACGCCCCCTCCCATAGACATGCACATAGACATCACACGCCCCATCCCATAGACATCACACGCCGCCGGCCCGGTTGTTGCCTGTAATCAGACCCGGAGCGAACACGCTCCGGGGACTGATTACAAACGGGGTGCCACGTGCAAGATCACGGGGTCCCCAGCAGCGGGACTCCCATGATCAGGCATCTTATCCCCTATCCTTTGGATAGGGGATAAGATGTGTAAGCACCGGAGAACCCCTTTAACTTAATATTTGGTTGCACACCCTTTGAAAAAATTACTGAAATCAGTCGCTTCCTATAACCATCAATTATGGCCAACACTTATGGCCATGACTATATATATATATATATATATATATATATATATATATATATATAAATATATATATATATATATATACAAAAATCAACAGGAGCTGCACAACCAAAGAAGTCCAGATAGGGCGCCAGCTATGGAAAGTTTTGGTCCAACAGCCTATGTAATACCTGCATAAAATATTACCGCAGCACATCCAGATAGTGGTTAGAGTGCGACTTTATTCAACACCAGAATGCTGGCTATCTCACATAGCCATTGTCATGCAAGGTATATTATAAAGTGTGATGCTTAACTAAAATGCATACACATGTGACATCATAATAACAAAAATTACATCAATGATGTTATAATATCAACATATGTTCATATAAGATCACTGTAGCAGGAATTATCTAACATACAAACACATATATAACACATCGCCTGATAACAGGAATAAAAAAAAAAAATCGAAAAGAAACAACATTGCAAAATTAGTGAAAATATTGGACATATCTTAATACAATCGATAGGTGCAGGTGTGGTGAAGTGAAAGACTTATCTACCTCATAGGAACAGGGAGGAGCTTTGTGAGCACATGTGGCTTCCAATAGTAACTGTCAGGGAACGCCATGGCTCGCAGGGAACAAACACTAGTGTGCAGAGCACTTACGGTACAGGGACACAGAATAATTCTTATTGTGGTAGATTTGGGGTCAATTACAATGGCTCTATGGATTGGCATTATTCCTTAATCTTAGCTTCTTCCATACACATTTCTCTTTGTCCTATGAAGTCTGAGGCATTTCTCCAGTAGAAGAATTGTTATTCCTGTCAGTTTTCTATTAAGTCTATCTGTGTCTAAACCAGCTAACCTTGTCATTTTACCCTCTCCAGTGCAATGCTGCATTACCGGATTAACAACCCAGGAACGGTTATCATAACAGTAATAATAGGATATCTTAGCTGTGTGAGCAAATTTAATTAACCACACACAGAAACCCGGGCTTCTTCTGTCACATGGGCAGCCCTGGCTAATAGCCATGTGTCTGATGTACTTAACAGAAGCGAGACCTCACCTTGAGACGCTATCGAGACAGTATAAATAACATTTCATCGATACATATTCTGTATACACATGTAATGTGCAAGTTCATGTGTCTAGACATGTATGTTCTGGCTCTGTGAGAAGTATTGATCTGTGCATTGAAACAAGACCAAAGATTTTAATATTAGAAGAAGCTTGATCTCCTTACAGCACTAAGAATGGACTCTCTGAGGATGATGCTTTATCTTTTGTTTGTACAATGTGAGTTTCCCTACAGTTTTTCTCAAGTTGTTTTATATACTAATGTAGCAGAGCTACAGAGCAGGGTTTATTACCTTTTTATTGTAATACTGGTTACTATTTAAGATACATCTGTAGGTTCACTTGCAGTCACAGAACTACAGAACAACAGATCGTACACTTTGATATTGTGATGGGCCAAATTACTATATTGGCTCTCCTACACCCGACAAAGTAAGCACTGCTTCACTTTAAAGGGGTACTCCACTGCCCCCAACGTTTGGAACATTTTTATCTGAAAGCTGGGTGTGGGCAGCAGGGGTCGTGACACTTGCCTCCCAATGCCGCCATTTGTATTGGTGTTTGTAACTCTTCCTTCTTAAACTCAAGGTTTTAAAGACCACCTCTGTGGAAAGAGTGACATCATTGACAAATGGTGCGCATGCGTCGGAAACGCGTCTGATTGTTTCCGGCACATTTGTGTTTTTTCTGTCCGTTTTTTTCTACAATAAAGCTGTATTATGTCTTCAGTGCTGGATCCATTCTCTTCTTCCCCAATGTAGTCACGTTAATAATGTTAGGTTCATTAAAGTGAACTAGGCTGCTGCCAGGTACATGAAATTATATATCGGCATCCCATTTTTATAGCAGCCCAAGGTATAGCATGAATGCAAAATGAAATTGTAATGTTAATGACCCCTTACTATTGTTACCCATTCCCAAAGAATAGGGAATGAGATGTCTGATCACAGGGGTCCCGCCGCTGGGGACTCCTGTGATCTCCCTGCTGCACCCGGCATTTGTTTAGAGCGTCAGATGCAGCGCCAGAGCACCGGAGGCTCGTGACATCACGCCCGCACCCCGCTCATTATGTCATGGCTACATCACCTCAATGCAAGTCTATGGAAGGGGGTGTGATGGCCATCACGCCCCCTTCCATAGACTTGCATTGAGGGGGCATTGCCGTGATGTCACATCCACTCCGCATGGCCAGTCATCCTGGATGCACCGGATGTCTGGGGTGGCAAAGCCGAGATTGGGGGGGTCCCAAGCGGCGGGACCTCCGTGATCAGACGTCATCAGACATGCTTTGGATAGAGGATAAGATGTCTAGGGGTAGATTACCCCTTTAAATTTAAAGTTTCCATTTTCTTTCTGATCAGATCAAAACCAGTCAATATAAAAAAATCTTGGAGAATTTAGTATTTCTCCAATTATAGTATACAATCTGCAGGATGTTGGAGAGCACACACATTATAAATAAGAGTGAAAATTTATTATGATCAAAGATTGACATAGAAATACTGGAAGTCATAATGGTGACAGACATAAACGTTGAATTATGAAGTGGTAACCAAATAGTAATGTATTGTTGCCTATGTAAATAGGTTGGTGGCCTCAGCTGTCCTATTTGCAGGAAGAAATCAGTGTGGCATTTGACAAATTAGTTGTCAGCCACAGAAGAGAAAGGATAGATTGCGCTATTCACTTCAAATGCAATTACAATCTCCCGTTCTTATTGAGCTCTTTCTGACTGCCTTGAATTCTCGCTTTTAAATTCAGATCATGGTAGTCTATCCTTTTACATTGTCATTTAAGAGTCCAATGTATGTAGCGATAGCTCTCTGAGCAAAAAGCTATTCAATTTATTCAGTATTTAACATGTTTTATTTCCCATCAAAATGAATTCATTTCATAGGCATGTAGATCTGCACGTACAACCATACATAAAGACACTTAATACAAGCAAGGTAGCAAAGGCTTACAATGCTTCTGTTCTATACACCAGGTATAGCAGCATATCAGTATAAACCTATGCATTTGCTTATTTACTGTATAACGAGGAAACCAGGACTATTCCGAAAAGAGCCATCCCTTAGCCATGTTTTAAGCCATCAGGCATTGGCCTTTTCTTCTTTAGATTTTTTTTGTTAAGGTTATTATCAGGTTTAGAAAGCCTGTTTTCAAATATTATACAAAAGAATAATGTAGGCCACAGAGAGCAGCTATCTTTTGAAGATGAAGGTCTGACGGCCGTAAAATATGTGTGTGTGAATAAGAGTAAACGAGAAAATAATGGAGTATAGAGGGTTTAACAAAAAAGAAGCCTTCTATGCACAAATAATGTAACATTGTGTGCATGTTAAATGGGTATTCTGGTATCCAAAATTTTATTCAAATAACATTATCACCACAAGATGTATGACCTACTAATATATTTGTCACGTACCTGGATGAGGATGTAACAGAGCAGGTAGTGGATCCTCTACCTGTGTGGCTGATGACTCGGACCGTATCGAGGAGCGGAGTCTAAGTTGCTGGCGCAAGGCAGGATGGATTTGCTGCAGCAGGCAGCACCCAGGTCGCTACCCCCGATACGACCACACAGGTATTGGGCAAGGCGAGGTACAGGAGGACGAGACAGAGGCGTGTAGTCAACGTAGCAGAAGGTCAAGGCAGGCGGCAAAGGTTCGTAGTCAAAAAACATAGCAAGGAAGTCTGGTAACATGGGTAGGCAAAACAGACAATGGGAACGCTTTCTCTTAGGCAAAGAGCACTGAAGATCTGGCAGAGGGGGGGAGGTGCAGGAACTTAATAATGTGGTGTCAGGTGCAAAGACTAATTGTGGGCACACTGGCCCTTAAAATTTCAGAGCTCCGCCGCGCGTGCCCTAGGAGACGGGGACGAGCGTGGCGGAGCTGGGTTACAGAAGCAGCAGAGCGGGGTAAGTGACGGGCTGGGATTCGCATGTGGGCGCGTCCCCCGATGCGAATCCCAGCCCCGCCAACAGACATGGACCCCAGGACACTGCACTCACGGCCGGCCGGTGACAATAGTGTTATCACATATTGTACTGCCTTTAAAATGCTTTTGTGTGATTATTCCTTTATAGGAAATTGTGTAGTTCTTTGATTTCTTGTGTTGCATTGTTTTAGCAGCTCCCTGGCTCCTCTCCCCCAAAACAATCCATTACCATTGCTATCTCAGGAGGGTTGACTAGATTATCCCGGCCCTGTTTGAGGATCTGTCAGGAGTGCTGTGGGAGGGGAGTAGGTAGGGTGGCATGACTGCGATAAAGAGATACGATTCTGGGAATTGTAGTACTCAACAACTGCTCAACCAGGAAGTACAGGGATAAGACCCTCAAAATATATAATTTTTTTAACCTTTATGATAAATGCAAAAAGTAATTTGCCCAGTCCTTTTGTATGTGTTGTTCTCTTTGGCTATTCTGTCTCTTATTTAATGTAACACTGGCCCAGATTTATCTAGACAAAACTGATTTTGCCCATAGCAATCACAGCTCAGCTTATAATTTTCAGAGTTGTATAAATAGAAGTGAGTGCCAAAGCACCACCAAGAACCCCACACTCACTGCTAGGTTAGCAACTTCACTCTTCGATGGCTGCAGGAACAACTGGGGGCCCTCGGTGGCTTCTGAGCGCCTCTGAGCACCCCCAGTCATTCCCTCAGCTCGTCCGGGCCATCCAGCTTGGGAGAGTGAAGTGCAGGGTTCTTTGTTGTGCTTTGGCACTCACTTCGATTTATACATGTTTTTGCTTACATTATTCCTCAGCACATTCGGACCACTACCCCCTATACCTCGGCCCCACAGCTTGGTTTCTCCATCCACAGTGTAGCATATTGGACAACAGAGTATACCTCAGTGCCACCTGAGTTCTTTATGCATCAGAGTTTGTTAACATATGAACCTGGGCCCAAGTGAGCTGGGACACCAAATTACCATAAAACCATAATAAGATTTATTAATCTGTCTAAAAAATTGTCTGATTTGCATGTAGAAAACAATCTCTGAACAGGCTCTGGTAAATGTAAGCTGAGCTGTGATTGGTTGTTTTGAGTCTTTTTTCACCAGTTTTAGTCTCCAACAGATTGATAAATCAGGGCCTTGCTATTTTGATTTTCTCCAATGGAGCACTAGTTGCGCATGCACAGTCTGGTTCTTTCATTACTAGAATATTGCTCCCCTGCTCTGGTAATCTGCAAAAGTCCCTATGGTCGAAACTAACCAATCACCTAGATGTTCTATAGAAAGGGGATAACTTTGAATTGTGGCTACACCCCTTAACTATGTTATTATAGATTTTTTTTTAACCTTTCCTAACAGCTATGGGTTTTATAAGGATTTGGTTACTAGTTAACATAGAGAAAGCACAACAAGTTGGCTAGCATGGTTATGTCTCTTTATGGTGGATGGGATATTTTTGATCCTCACTTTCTCCGCTATCATTTTTCTACTCTATCTGGGTTTAGTGATAATCTGAACAACAAGTCCAGAAAAAATAATACAGTCTGGTACTATTAGCATAAGTGTCTGTTAACTTAGGGTAATGTGTTTGTGCAATAGCTCGCAAATTTCAATTAATACAAGACAAGTTAAGCATTAAGAGAAAGCGTCTCACCCTTGTAGTGTAACAGAGACTTTATTTTCTTCGATGTTTGAGGAAGGACGTAGTTGCATCCGAAACAGCTGCTGCACTGATTGCAGCTCCCCTGCCCATTCACAAGCATGTCCCCACTGCAATGTTTTTTATGCACTGAAGAAAATAAAGTCTCCGTTACACTACAGTGGGTGAGTTGCTTTATCTCTATGCTTATCTCGTCTTGTATAATCTTAACAACCAATGAAAGAAATAAAAGGACTAGATATACTGTAGCTCCTACTAAGGCATATTTCTACAAAATCATTGTTATGGCTAGCTTGAGCTGTATTTTCATGATATGTACATTATAGTTAAAAGACCCAACAAAAACAAAAGGCAATGCCCCTACCATTTTGCGTAATCCTTTGTTATTAATTGATGAGTGAAGATGTGTATGGTGTGGTTTTAATTCTTTTAATTCCATGACAATAAAACATTATTTAATAAGAAAACAAACAAAAACAAACAAACAAGCAATACATAAAGCTTTGTTTGTAGACCTCTTTGTAGATAAAGCTTTGTTTGTTGACTTGCGTCTGGGGTCAAATCTGAAAATGCTACATTAATTGGTTCAGTATTTTCAACTATTCTAGTTTTCCTTCCTTTGTTTATCTGCAACACCAGACACAGTCCAAAGACAAGAAAACCGATGTTCCTAGGTAGAAGCAGATTGTTTAATAACCCCTCACATTTTCCCATTAAAAGGAATACATCATGAGAAAACAGCATATTATTTGAATAAGGTTTTTGTCATAAACATATTTTTAAGATAAGACCAAGGATGCTGACACATTTCTCTCTATTTATCTCAGTTACCATAAAATAATCACAACCTGTTGCACTGTCCTAACAGGCAATATAGGAATAAAGTACTATATGTGTCCCTATTTTACAACATGGCAGGAAGAGAAAAACACCTGTTACTGATCTCCTGCCCATGCCATCCCAACCAGTCACACTGCTCACAGCTTGCTCTGTCCCCACATGTAGGAATTGTCTGTTTAGCCAATGACTGCCTATAGTGGTGACCCGAATCATCCAGTGATAAGCAGGCACTTCCTATGCGTGGGGACCGAAAAAGCTCTGAGTGGGACTGGCACTGCCAAAATAACACCTTTGAGGGATCTGCAACAGGTGAGTATGTGTGTTTTTATCCTTCCTGTCATCCTGAGCACATTTAGACATAAAAAATTTCTCCGGACAACCCCTTCAATCTGAAATAAAAGACATGGGATGTTTCCTTCAGTTTCCTACAATTCATCTCTACCTGGATGGTTTGAGTAAGTTAAAGTGTAAGCACACATTTTACAGATCACACAAAGCAAAGTCAAAGAAAGGTTTTTCCACTTTACATTCTAAAGCAGAAACAGGGAAAATGTTTGGATTCACAATATTTGCATGTAGTGATTTAAAGTGGTATTCCGGTGGAAAACTTTTCTTTTTTAAATCAACTGGTGCCAGAAAGTTAAACAGATTTGTATATTAAATCTATAAAAGAAAAATCTCAATCCTTCCAGTGCTTATAAGCTGCTGAATGCTACAGAGGAAATTCTTTTCTTTTTGGAACACAGAGCTCTCTGCTGAATCACGAGCACAGTGCTCTCTGCTGACATCTCTGTCCATTTTAAGAACTGTACAGAGTAGGAGAAAATCCCCATAGAAAACATATACTGCTCTGGGCAGTTCCTAAAATGGACAGAGATGTCAGCAGAGAGCACTGTGCTCGTGATATCAGCAGAGAGCTCTGTGGTCCAAAAAGAAAATAATTTCCTCTGCAGTATTCCACAGCTAATAAGTACAGGAAGGATTAAGATTTTTTAATAGAAGTCATTTACAAATCTTTTCAACTTTCTGGCACCAGTTGATTTAAAGAAAAAAAGTTTTCCACCGGAGTACCCCTTTAACAAAGATCTATTACTCAAGCTTTTCAAGTTATGTAAAAAAAATAAAAACAAAAAAATAAAAAAACAAAAGGTTTCTACCTGAGACTTGTCTAGTTTTTGTCCTCTAGAACTTTCTGAAAATAGAATCCAAATGATAATGTTTGGAGTCCAGCATGCTATGTGATAAATGTTTGGCTGCCGTGAATAAGAGCATAGAGCACTCATAATAGGTAGTAGTTGTATCTACCATCTACATTTTAACAAAAAATGTTTTTAGCTGACATGACATACTTGACTTCAAATATGCCCATTTAGATTCAGCTACAGATTTTCCAAATTTTACTCTGCCTATGGACTCACTAGAAGAAGATGACGTGGGTGGGCTGACCATAAATATTTTGTTTGTTACTTACTGAAAATAGTAGCATATATTTTGAAAAGTCATACGAGAGGGACTGGAACACTTAGGAGCTCTCGCATTAAGGAGATACAGCATCTAAATGACGATACCCAGGACAGCATGGGGAATCAGATGGTGTGGAGGACTGGCCAATCGTGTCCAGGCTTGGTATCCACACCTTCCTGAGCTGGTCTATTTATACTGCACTTGGACTCCATGTTCTTGCCTGTGATAAAGGATCTTTCCCTTGTCTCTGCCTCTGGTTTGCTATTCACCTGTACATCTTGTGTATATTCTTGGCCTTTTTTTTATGATTACTCTGTTGCATTCTGATGTTTTACCGCTCATCTCTCTCTCTTTTTGAATTGGCTTGTTTGATACTGACTATAAGTTTATTAATGCATTCCCTGTAAGTGCTCCTTTTGCTGTTCAGTTGTTAACCCTTTGTGTCCTGACCTTTTCAGTGACTTCCATACTGTGTTGTTTGTCACTTAGACTTGTCCAGACCCTGCACATTAGTAGTGTAGGGACCGGCACCATGGTCACCTGATAAAGGATGTGGGCACTCCAAAAGACAGGGACAGAGAGTGTGAGTCAGTTCAGGACTGCACTTATCCCTTCCCAGCGTGACAGCAGCCTATCAGCATTTGGTCCAAAGATTGATTTCAACAGTCAATGGGATTTGCGTTTCTTCTTATTATACTTTGAGGTCTTACATAGGAATCTGACTTAATTTCAACATACAAAGACATGGAATAATGTTTAAACTCAAATAAATTGTTTCCCTTTTATGTAAGCAAAGGAAAATAATAATTTGGAAAATGTACTAACATTTACATTTATTATTGTTTCCTGTTTTATTTCTAAGATTTATTATGTTTCCTTTCAAGCTTGATCTTTCATATTAAAAAGTCGTATAAGGTCATTGAGCAATAAAAGTGAAGTTCTTTTATCTTATATACATATACTGAGCAATATCATTTTATTAATTCTAAGTTCTATTCAGGATGCATACTGCTAAGAAGAAATACATGAGGGGGGTATTTACTATGTTAAATGCACCAGAATTTTTGCTAAATATGCACTGAAAAACTGTAATTGTTAGCTTGTGCCAGATTTATTATCTGTTTTGGACACTTTTTGCGCATCCCTGCACAATTTTGAGAAATGGCTTAAAAAGTTTTAAATTCTACCAACAATGCACAAAAAAGTTGTTTTAACAGTAGTGATGAGCAGCAGGGGCCATATTCGAATTTGCGATAGTTCATAAATATATTGACGATTATTTGTCCTTTGTTCATGAAATTCGCATATTCCCTATGTTCGTTCACTTTTTTCCATGCGAAAATTTGCATGGAAAAAGTGCATAAAAAATTTGCATGTGAAAAATAAAAAATAACCGAATATTCGTCATTAAGAATATATAGCACTATATTCTAAATATTCGCAAAATCGCGAAGTGCCAATATTCGGGATAAAAATTTGCATTGCGAATGTTCGTGCTCAACACTTCTTAACAGGTAAGTTAACCAAGAGGCGACATAAGCAAGAGAAACATGTTTCGCAACATGCCCAACTAGGATAAATTTGGTATATCTGTTATCTGTCTGGCTTAGTTTTAGGGTGGTTTCAGCATTTTTTTTAAATAAAGGAGCTGCTACAGTTTTTAATGTAGCTTTTTTCAGGCAAAGTCAGTCATAAAAAAATATATGAGAGGATTATAGAGTTTCCCTTCCTGCTGGATCCACTTATAACTTTTTTTTAATCAAAAATCAACAATTGAAGTGACTATTCTCCAAAAAACACTGAGTGTACATCTATCCACAACATGTCAAAAGTTTTTTGAACTGACAGTGACCGTTTAAAGGATTTGTTAAACTTCTGAAAAAATTCTGTTTCCTAATGTGTCAAAATAAAAAAGGGGAAAAACCTGTTAATTCCTACTGCATCCGTTCATTAACATTGGATGACCATATACCCCATTTCACTGCTGCAGCCAATCACTGCAGCGCTGATAAGGTTGTGTTCACACCTCAGTTTTTTTATTACAATTATTAAAATCAATTATGTGGAACGGACCATAAATGGAGGACATGTACAAAGACAACACTGAGACTTTACTCTTTTTGAATTTGAGTACTTTGGGATCTTTAGGAAAGGGAATAAGTGTTTGCGGGGGTCCATGATCTCCTTTACAGGGCCCTGGCTCTCCTTCTGAATGTAGTGTGTCGACCACCACATGAAGCGGCTGCCGACAAGCCCCCTCCATGCAGCTCTATGGGAGAGCCATAGCGCTGCACTTGGGAATCTGCGGCTCTAGAGTTGCATGGAGGGGGCTGGCCGGCTGGTGTTTTGTTCAGTGGTCGTCCCGCTCCATTTAGAAGGATAGTCGGGCCCAGTACACAAGATGGCGGAGTAGCACAGCAGTCAAACCCCCTGCAACCTGACACTTATCCTCTATCCTTTAAATCCATTCCTAGCTTTTTAATCAATAATTTCAATAAAAACCTGAATGTGGGAACACAGCCTAAGTCAAACAACCCCTTAAAGATTTTAGAGCTGTTAGAACTTAGTAAGAGAGTAGTAACGAGTTTGCTCCATAGTATATAATTTATGAAGAAAAAAAAAAAAGATTCCAAAGTGTAAGCAAGACATGGGATGATCTAAACCCTGTCACTGGCCTTTTTGTGACTATGTACCCCAGCCATGCAGAAAGCAGACATTACCTGTCAGATTGGCTTCCTTGTTAGTGGGGTCCGATTTTAATTGTCTTCCTTTGTGCTTGTGGAAATGTTTCTTTCAAACATGAGCGATAACCTTTAGATAATTAGTCAGTAAATTGTCAGGTTCCAGGAGCTGCCAACCTCTTCAATGATTTACAGGAAACATCCTTTTCTCTTGCGTTCACAGTGAAAGTCTTCCTTAATTATTTATGATTACAAATAAATGCTGGCAGAGTGACACTTCATGCAGGGATAGGTCGCTTTGCCAATGCAATGTAATTAAACCATTGCAATTCCTTCGTTGTATGATTACTGTATATTAATAGAAGTACAGCTGCCGGGGTTTTGGAAAGAGTAGCATTAACATGTAATCCAGTGGCGCACACATTAAACAAGGTAAAGGTGTGATGTCTGAAACAGGAACAGAAACTTTACCTTCGCAACCAGAATTTTAAGAGAAGTATCAAGTTGGTTGGGATAGACTCGCTAGCATGTCTTTGTTATTGCATTATATAGGTTTGTGAACAAAACCATTAAGTTACTGTAAATTAATATTGTCTGTGTTTAATTCTTCTTCATCCATTGTGTAAGATATTTGATTGTAAAACCTTGTATCTTTGCTGTGTAGATTTATTTAACCAGCTGCCTGTTGTAATTTTAGAAAATCAGAAAGTATAAAGGTTTGGATTACCCAGGAGCACAGCAAATTTCAGCATTTTTTTCTTAGTGTAAAATGAAGAAAAAAAAAAAAAAGGCTACGTTCAGATGTCAAAATTTCCGTGGGGAATGCCAATGGGATGCACATGGCGGAATTTCTGCAGCATATGTTTCTGGCTTGGGAATTCCGATTCCTGTGTCCACAGAAAGAATGAATCTGTATGTTCTTTCTGCGAACTCTGCACGGAATGCTTTGTTGTCTATGAGACAGCGCAATCCTGTGCAGTCCTAGCGCATGTCATGCCAGCGCCCACAGTCTGCAAAATGTCCGCACAGAGATTTTCCATGCAGACATTCTGAAATGTGAACACAGCCTTATGGTAACACCTGGAAGCCATATTTTCAACAAGAAAGAGTTTCCTAATATTAGTTAACAGCAATAATGATTATATACTGTAGGTTTTAAGGATGCCTATGAGTACATCCAGTTATAAATAAAAAATAATATGAAGCATTACTTACGATAAGCTGTAGTCACTTGGCACAACTTGGACATCATGGTAGGCCTGCAGATCTCCCATAATTGTCTGCCTTTTAGGCTTGGACTCTGTGTTGTGATGTCAACAATGCTTTGGAATACTATGTATTTTGACATTACATAAGTGCTCAAAAGATCACTACATCAGGTCCTCAAAAAATGAAGCAAATACAGTAGTCCCTCAAGTTACAATATTAATTGGTTCCAGTGCGACCATTGTATGTTGAAACCATTGTATGTTGAGACCATAACTCTAAGGAAACCTGGTAATTGGTTCTGAAGCCCCAAAATGTCATTCAAAAATAGGAAAAAAATGGAGGATTAAAGAAAAATAAGTAGATTAGTAATAGAGATAAAGCAAATCCTTACATATAAAAGTAATAAAGATCTGCTGGGAGCTGTAAATCATTTTCTATTTCAGTGTTTCCCAACGAGGGTGCCTCCAGCTGTTGCAAAACTACAACTCCCAGCATGCCCGGACAGCCAAAGGCTGTCCGGGCATGCTGGGAGTTGTAGTTTTGCAACAGCTGGATGCACCCTCATTGGGAAACACTGGTCTATGTAGAGGACAGGAGCTTCTTCAGGGTCCTCTACAGTACACATAATGCCCTAAAAAAAAGTAAAATGGAGCCGCCCTTACTTGATGTCCAAAGGAGCAGCTAACCTTGGCATAGGTTAAAAGTAGTACAGGACATGTAATACTACCCTGTACTGTAGGGGGCGCTACCAGACACCAGTCAGTGCATGCACTTCAGTAATACAGGTAAAGAGTACAGAACATGTAATACCTCCCTGTACTGTAGGGGGCGCTACCAGACACCAGTCAATGCATACACTTTAGGAATACATGGGTTTTACCAGTGAAATGTCCATTCTGATTGGTCGGTTCTTCCAGCCATTGACATGTTTTGCAGATTCCATAGCATTGTATGTTGAATCTGGTTTCAAGTTACAATGGTCCAGAAAAGACCATTGTATGTTGAAACTATTGTATGTTGAGGCCATTGTAAGTTGAGGGATCACTGTAGTTCCACTCGCCAAAAATGTATTCTTTTTTTTTCTAAATAAAAAATATTTTATTTAAATAGTTTACCATATAAGATGTATTTGGTACCACTACAATGCCAACAACTGCTAGAATAATTATAACTTGTTATTGCTACTGCAAGGTAAACATTGAAAAAAAATGGTGCAATTGGCATTCCTCGAAGGCACACAGTTTTTTTTCTGGCATTTATTTGGGAAAACGGTCACTGTAGTTTTGAGCTGAAGTCAGAAGTGGATCCAATAAGAAGGAGAAGTATAAGTCCTTCCTTTAAATTTCCATTCCTTTAAAATTCACTTCTGGCTTTGGCTCAAAAACTGCTGTGGCAGTATTCTAAAAAAAACACCAGAAAAACCTGTATGGAAACTTGAAGGGGTACTTTGGTGGAAAACTTTTTTTTTTTTTTTTTTTTATCAACTGGTGCCAGAAAGTTAAACAGATTTGTAAATTACTTCTATAAAAAAAATCTTAATCCTTCCAGTACTTATTAGCTGCTGAATACTACAGAGGAAATTCTTTTCTTTTTGGAACACAGAGCTCTCTGCTGACATCTCTGTCCATTTTAGGAACTGTCCAGAGCAGCATATATTTTCTATGGGGATTTTCTCCTACTCTGGACAGTTCTTCACTGGAGTACCTCTTTAACCTTAAAGAAATAAAGGTTAATAAAAACATTTTTTATCCTGAAAAATATTACCAATAAAAACAAAAATCCACCCTACAAAAACAAGCATTCATACCGCTACATTGATAGAAAACAAAAAAGCTATGGATCTCTGAATGCTGCAATTTTCCATAAAACATGTTGTATAGGTACTAAAAGTACAAAAATAACAGAAAAACATGTATTTGGTAAGTCCTTGTTCATAACAAGTTCTAAAATAAATGTAACTCCTATTAGCAAAACAAGCAAAAGGCAATGGCAGAAAAAAAAATAAGAAAAGGTAATCACTAATCCATAAACTATATATTCACTATAATGGTAAAATACAAAAACACAGCTTCATAGACGAAAATAACAAAAATATATGGCTCATGGAATGGGAAATAATAAATGATTAACCTGGCTCTTAGAGCTCAAAATATCTACTGCGGTCCCAGTATTTGGCTGAGCAGGCATGTCCTGCTCTGACACATAGGGGGAAATTTATCAAAACCTGTGGAAAGAAAAAGATGACTAGTTGCCCATAGCAACCAATCAGATAACTTCTTTCATTTTTAAAAAAGGCCTCTGAAAAAAATAAGCAATCTGATTGGTTGCTATGGGCAACTGGTCAACTTTTCCTCTGCACAGGTTTTGATCAATCTTCCCCATTGTCTTGGAAACGGGAACAAGAGCTGCAGTGGGACCTGCAGGGGGGACCGGGGAAGGTAAGTATGACTTTTATTTAACATCTGCCCCAGCATTATTTAAAACATTTGAAACCCTGTAATATCCATTTTAAGGGGTACTCTTCTGATAAACACCTTATCCTCTATCCAAAGGATAGGGGATAAGATGTCTGATCAGGGGAGTCCCACTGCTGATGCCCCCCGCGATCTCCCACAGCAACCGGCATTCAAAACAAATGCTGGATTCCTGCGGCAGTGGTCGTGATGTCATGGCCATGCCCCTTGTGACATCACACCATGCCCCCTCCATTCATGTCTATGGGAGGGGGCGTGTCAACACGCCCCTTCCCATAGACATGAATGGAGGGGGCGTGGTGTGACGTCGTGAGGGGCATGGCCATGATGTCACGATCACAGACTTTAGATCCTGCGGCAGTGGTCGTGATGTCACGGCCATGCCCCTTGTGATATCACACCATGCCCCCTCCATTCATGTCTATGGGAGAGGGCGTGTTAACAAGCCCCCTTCCATAGACATGAATGGAGGGGGCATGGCGTGACGTCGTGAGGGGCATGGCCATGGTGTCACGATCACCGACTCTGGATCCGAGCATTCTGAACAAAATGTTCAGAAAGCTGGAGTGCCCCTTTAACTCCTTAATGTGTATCCTGAAGACATAAAAAAAAAAACCTTGACATAAAGAATCTCAGTTGTCTGATAATATATTTTGTGGTGTCTTTTTTTTACAGTTTCCAGCATTCATGGGGGTGCTGTCACTCAGCTTTCTAGAATATATATATATATATATATATATATATATATATATATATATATATAAATAAATAATATTTTCTCCTAATTCCTGTCATTATAACCTGGGTCATATAGTCAGATATGTCTTATAGTCAGAAAAATACAGCATTTGAGTATGCAGATAATAACATCAAAAAATCTCTATTCAGAACACCTATGCAAATGTCCCCAGGACATATTGATGAATATATTGCCAAGTTTAGACCCCGGGAGTGACATGTCAGAGCAATGATTTTCAGATCAAGTCAAGCAACAGCTAATTGCATATGGAACTTCTGGCAAGTTGCACTGACAAGTTCTCCGATCTGAAATGACACTGACAGGTCTATAGCCATATTCCTGACATGTAGGAATAAATTATCCAGTAGTATTGTATGGAAAAACAAACAAATCAAATGTACAAAAAGGCGTTTCTCCAAACTAGATTTTATTCACAATTATAAACTAAATGTTTGTTAGAAATATGTTGCTGTCTTTGAAATATGTTGCTGTCTTTTACTTTTTTTTGTTCTTAAAAATGTGATACTTTTTTTTAAGCATGTGAGCAGTCGTAAATATATAGTGTTATTTGTGTTTCATTTGTTGTAGGGATCCAGATTTACACTGTGTATGATAGTTCAAAGCTGCATTCAAAATGTAAAAAGCAGCAGAGCTGGAATCTCAAAGCATTGCATTCTATGCACAGAGCTTGTTCTGGGGACTTACAATGTGAGGAGTTAAAGTAGCACTCCGGGAAATTAATTTTTACTCATACAGAGAGGCACAGAATGGTATAAAAGAATAATGTAGAGATACTTGTGTATGCCTTGTGCTTACCTGTTTTTACTTATATGGCAGGCATGGGTTGGGGTTTCATGTTGATTTGCAATTTTACACTGTAATGTTTCTATAATGCTGCCTACATTTCCCATGAATCCTCTGGCTTTGGAAAGAGAGGGGGTGGAGTTTAATGACTGCACCTGGTCATCTAATTAGGCTGTCTGGTGTTGGAGTTCAGCCAGGTGAACTTATCAGACTCATAATATGGTCAGTTCCCACTATGCCACTATGTGCAGTTTTGATGGGTTTTCCTATTCAAAGTGTGTTTTTAGACAAACAGCAGCAGCATACAGAGCTGGGAGGGGAGGGGTCTGTGAGCTGGAAGGAGGAATCTAATAGGTAGTTATGTCATCCTGTGGTAGACAGAAAGTCACCTGACCCAGGAATGACATCAAGCCATGTCGTTTTCCATGGTGGGCAGGCTGGTGATCACATGACCAAGTTAAAGTAATCAATTGCATAAATATAACTGTGCTTGAATAAAAAAAAGGTGTTGTATGATTAGTGACGGTGAGTGCATAATATGGGGAACAAAAAAAAAGCAAAAACACGGGTGCTTCTTTAACCCCCTTAAAGACCACAGATGTAAATGTACGTCCTGGTGTGGCGGTACTTAGTGCACCAGGACGTACATTTACATCCTGTACATGACCGCGAGCATTGGAGCGATAATTGGGTCATGTGAGGCAGGGATCCGCCGGTAATGGCCGACATCCGCGATCACATGGATATCTGCCATTAACCCCTAAGATGCCATGATCAATACAGATCACGGCATCTGCGGCAGCACGATTTTATGCTGATCTGATCGCTCACAGCACAGCTGCAGGGATCAAATCAGCTAACATGGCGGACAGAGGTCCCTTCACCTGCCTCCTCCTCCTCCTTCCCGGCTTCTTCTGTTCTGGTCGAGCACACCAGAGCAGAAGATAGCCAATAACACTGATGGGGATTATTAAAGTGTAAAAAGGAAGTACAAAAAAAAGTTAAAAAAAAAGTAAAAAAAAATTGAAAAATCCCCTCCCCCAATTCCCCCAATAAAAATGTAGAATGTCCCTTTTTCCCATTTTACCCCCAAAAAGTGTAAAAAAAAAAAAAAAAAATAAACACATTTGGTATCGCCGCATGCTTAAGCTATTCAAATATAATGTTAATGATCCCGTACAATGAACGGCGTGAACGTAAAAAAAAAGGACAAAATTGCTGCTTTTTTAACACATTTTATTAAAAATTTTTTCTAAAGAAATACAGATCACGGCGCAAAAAAAAAAATGAGCCCTCATACAGCTGCTTATACGGAAAAATGAAAAAGTTATAGGTTGTCAGAGTAGAGGGATTTTTAACGTACTAATTTGGTTAAAAGTTTGCAATTTTTTTTAAGCACAACAATAATAGAAAAGTATGTAATCATGGGTATCATTTTAATTGTATTGATCCACAGAATAAAGAACACATGTCATTTTTACAGTATATTGTACGGCATGAAAACGAAACCTTGCGGTTTTCTTTTTAATTTCCCCACACAAATAGTATTTTTTTTGGTTGTGCTATACATTTTATGGTAAAATGAGTGATGGCATTACAAGGGACAACTGGTCGCACAAAAAACAAGCCCTCATTCTAGTCTATAAGAGAAGGCGAGGAGGAGAAAACTAAATGCAAAAATAAAATTGGCATGGTCCTTAAAGGGGTACTCCGGTAAAAAAACTTTTTTTTTTAAATCAACTGGTGCCAGAAAGATAAACAGATTTGTAAATTACCTCTATTAAAAAATCTTAATTCTTCCTGTACTTATTAGCTGCTGAATACTACAGCGGAAATTCTTTTCTTTTTGAAACACAGAACTGCCTGCTGACATCACGAGCACAATGCTCTCTGCTGACATCTCTGTGCATTTTATGAACTGTCTGGAACAGCATATGTTTGCTATGGGGATTTCCTTTTACCCTGGACAGTTCCTAAAATGGACAGAGATGTCAGCAGAGAGCACTGTGCTCATGATGTCAGCAGACAGCTCTGTGTTTCAAATGGAAAAGCATTTCCACTGTAGTATTCAGCAGCTAATAAGTACAGGAAGGATTAAGATTTTTTAATAGAAGTAATTTACAACTCTGTTTAACTTTCTGGCTCCAGTTGATTTAAAAAAAAATTCACCGGAGTACCCCTTTAAGGTTGGGCTTGGTCCTTAAGGGGTTAAAAGAGGAGGAATATTTGTAAAGTTACTTAAAATTTTATGAAGCTTAATTTTATATATTGACTGAATTTTTTTCCCCAGGTTTTATAGTAATGGTATTGTCCCCAGGCCAGTTAAAGGGTATGTTCAGGATTAGAAAACCTAGGCATTTTCTTCCAAAAGTGTCATACCTGTCCACAGGTTGTGTTTGGTATTGCAGATCAACCACATTCACCTCAATGGAGCTAAACTGTGTCAACAAACATAACCCTTGGATATGTGTAGCTCTGTTTCTGGAGGAAAGCAGGCATGTTTTTTTTTTTTTTTATTGTGTACAACCCCTTTGAGTTTGCCAATCACAAAAATCACTTAAAGAGGTATTCCCAACTTACGAAGTTATCACCTATCTACGGGATATGGACTAATAGGCTAATCACGAGAACGGAAGAAAATTGTTTGACGAATGTATGGAACAAACTACGCCTGCACAATACTCCATTCAATAGGCCCCTCAGAAAATGAACACAGAATTTGCTTTCCATGCGCAGTGCCTTCCATTTATTAACTAAATAGTTTCACTTCATTCTTGTAATTGGTGGGTTCCAGCAGTTACATGACTAAGGATCCGGCTTATTACTTTGCGAGTTAAGAATACCCCTTTATTGGTTGCTGTACCTGGCTATATTACTGATCATTATTGAACTTCTTCATAATATACAGCCCAGAGCTGTAGATGGAAATTAAGTTATTATGGAAGTATAACTACCGAGAACAGTGCAGGTAAAGCTTTATCAAAGTATTTGTTTGGCAACTCTTTACCTGATTTACCCTGGCATTGGCTATTAAGGTCCTGTTCACACTACAGAATTTTCAAGGAAATTCTGGACAGATCCCGCTTACAGTAGCTTCCTCCGAAATCGGTACTATCTGTCTGCAGTAATCTGCCATGGACAGTAAGCGCTGTCCCATTCACTTCAGCACAATGCCGTGGGCCTCTCCGGACGATTCTATTGGTAGACTCAACCTGTTCAATCTTATGGCGGAATCCAATTTTGCATCTGAAGTTCCGCTATAAAACTTTCGTAGAGTAAATTTCGCAGCTAAATCCCATTAAGATCAATGGGAGTCTCCTGCGAGTTCAATCAGTGCAAGTGGAATCCAGAAATTCTTCAGTGGGAATTGGACCATACAGTAAGTCCTATACAATTGTGCGCACAAGTCGTAATACTTCCTTTTATTCCCTGCATTGCATCAGTGTACTTTATTTGTACGTTGGACAGATACAAGTTGGATGACTGTTTTAGAAAGCAATTTCATCCAATTTTTGTTGGTAGTTAGTAAAAATGGGTGTGCAATGGGGCTCTGATTTTCCACTCTAAAGATTATAAGGTTTTCTTTCCAATCTCTACTTGAGTTCTTATACAGGCATCTATTTAGAAATTAAGCTTTTATGTATTTGTCCAACCAGTATTCAAATTCTCAGTTTATAATGTGATTTCAAAAGTATTTTTCTCTATTTAGTAATTATTCTAGAAGGCTTGTGAATAGACTAGAGACTGAAAATTCATTTTCATTCATTCCATGCATCTGAATGGGTTTGTTTCAAGCCACAGTCGCAGTTAAAAAGAAATGGACACTCAGAAATTCCAGCAATAAATCTGACAAGTGTAAACATAAATTTACTATCTAAAAATAGTAGAATAACAAATGGGTAGTTGTAAAAGCATAATGGATATATTTGTGAACAATGAATAATCACACAATGCTTAAAAACTGAACGCATTCTAAAACTGTCCAGTTGTTCTTTTAGAAATCCACAATTTCTCCAGGGTTCTGCATAACCCCCCTAAGATGAGGACTTAAGAGAAACCCGTAAACTCTGTCAAGATTCTCACAGAACAGAAAAAAAATCTATTCCTGTCACACAAAAAAAATGATATTCCTTCAGCATTATAAAAGAATGATTGATATCGCTGGTACTAGCCGTTTGGGGATAACACAAGTCCCAGAAAACACTAAATAGAAAATCTAAAAACATTCTGAGTAATTATTTTTTCCTTAGTGAATAATTTAAGGCTGTTGGAAGTGATTGAAGTGATGAGGCATAATAAAAACCTTATATTGATGTCTCACATACTTACGTATTAACAAACTGTAAAGCAATAATTGCTGCATCTGTCATCTATTATGGTTTTTTTTATTCTGCATTGAATATGCTATTTGTAATTATTCTAAAAATAAATTCATCATAAGTCCCTTTTTTTTGTTTTCTGTTTATAAATGGGGATTGCTAAAGGGCAACAGAGACTTAGTGGTTCCCTGGATATGTCTGATAGACCCTACTGTGTTGTAATTGTCTTAATACAGCTGCATACTATACTATTATTTCCATAAAATCTGGTGGAGCTACCAATGGAGGCTCTGAGCCTCTGACGGGGTCTGTAAAAACCACTAGTTACCATTGTTTAACAGATCCACCATTGCCATCATGGGTTTCAGAACAAAAATGGCACTTTAAAGTGAACCTTGTAATGAAGCCTCTCACGTTCTACTGTTTTGACAGAAAAAATAGTGATGCTTGCTGCACCATTCATACTTGACATATAAAGAGACATCTAAGAACTAGTGGATTGCATAACACAAAATTTCTTCCACAGCCCTATCCATTCAAAAGGCCTTTCCCTGCTGTGGCTTCTGCCTATGACAAATAAAGGGTATCTAGAGTGTGGATCTGTCAACCTATTAGGCCCCTCAAAAAGGATTCTGTACTAACTCTAGACTAACTCCTAGTTTGAGATAGAACAGACACCTATTGAGCTGCAGTACAGACCAAAAGTTTGGACACACCTTCTCATTCAGAGTTTTCTTTATTTTCATAACTATGAAAATTGTAGATTCACACTGAAGGCATCAAAACTATGAATTAACACATGTGGAATTATATACATAACAAAAAAAAGTGTGAAAATATGTCATATTCTAGGTTCTAGCCACCTTTTGCTTTGATTACTGCTTTGCACACGCTTGGCATTCTCTTGATGAGCTTCAAGATGTAGTCACCTGAAATAGTCTTCCAACAGTCTTAAAGGAGTTCCCAGAGATGCTTAGCACTTGTTGGCCCTTTTTGCCTTCACTCTGCGGTCCATCTCACCCCAAACCATCTCGATTGGGTTCAGGTCCGGTGACTGTGGAGGCCAGGTCATCTGGCGCAGCACCCAATCACTCTCCTTCTTGGTCAAAGAGCCCTTACACAGCCTGGAGGTTTGTTTGGGGTCGTTGTCTTGTTGAAAAATAAATGATGGTCCAACTAAACGCAAACCGGATGGAATAGCATGCCGCTGCAAGATGCTGTGGTAGCCATGCTGGTTCAGTATGCCTTCAATTTTGAATAAATCCCCAACAGTGTCACCAGCAAAGCACCCCATCACCATCACACCTCCTCCTCCACACCAGCACACCAGTGAAGTGAAAACCATTTCAGGTGACTACCTCTTGAATCACAACAAGAGAATGCCAAGAGTGTGCAAAGCAGTAATCAAAGCAAAAGGTGGCTACTTTAAAAAACCTAGAATATGACATATTTTCAGTTGTTTCACACTTTTTTTGTTATGTATGTAATTCCACATGTGTTAATTCATAGTTTTAATGCCTTCAATGTGAATCTACAATTTTCATAGTCATGAAAATAAAGAAAACTCTGAATGAGAAGGTGTGTCCAAACTTTCGGTCATTACTCTATGTGCTATCTATTTACATCAGGGGCATTGCTAGAGTCTTAAAAGATTGGGGCAAAAGCCTGAAGACACTTCTCTTTGCCACCACCGCCACTATGACACACACAGACAAGGAAGATTTATGCATACAGATGTAGCCAACCCTGTCAGTAGTAGCCTCCTGTAGTCCCTGTAGTTAGTATATCACATTCAGGTAGCCCCCCCAGTAGGTAGTATCTTCCATCCCCTTTAGATAGTATCCACTGCAGATAGGCATCCCACATTTGCCGGGTGCTGATGTCAGCCCATGTTTGCTACAATGTCTTAAGTTAAAGTTTGGTTCACAACAACCAAACATTTAAATCCTGTTAAAATGTTCTTTTTATTTTCAAGATTACACAAAAAAGAAACATTTAAATTTGTATACTTAAAGGATTTATGCATCGGAACATGAGTGGCATATCCACAGGATATTACAAGTCCACGAATGTTCAATGCACACCCCAGCCAGTTCTTACCTTTTATTCTAGATGCGCTGTTGAGCACGGATAGCTTAGAGTGAAGCCACACAAACACCAGTTGCAAAAAGCCAATTTTCCAGCCAGAAGGTTCCAGATAAATCTTCAACTTTATTATTGTAGTATAAAATCCATATATCCAGCAACTAGAGGTAACATGAACGACGGATGTTACACGTTTCAGTCACGTTGTGGATCTTATTCATAGATCTATGACTAAAGTTGAAGTTTTATCTGGAACCTTCTAACTGAAATATTGTCTCTATGCACAGAATATGCCAAAAAAAATTTGGATCCTTAGACCATACCCTGACAGCATAAGACCGAAGGCCCCTCACCCCTCAGCCCCCACTTGTGGCTGCCAGATCGTAAAGGTTGTAAAGTTTGCAAATTTGGGGGTTTCGTTTTCCCGCTGTACACTTTACGGTAAAAAATACATGTTTTCTTTATTCTCTGGGTCAATACGATTAAAATGATACCCATGGTTACATACATCTCTATTATTGTACTGCTTTTAAAAAATCTTAAACTTTTTTGACCACTATTTTGACCACCTCTACTTTCTTATTTTTCTGTATTCAGGGATGTGTGAGGGCTAATTTTTTGTGCCATGGTCTGTAGTTTGCTTTGGTACCAGATTGCGTATATGTGACTTTTTGATCACTTTTTATTATATTTTTTTGCAGTTTGATGTGACAAAAAAGCTGAATTTTTATTTAATTTTTTTTTACATTTACGCCGTTCGCCGTAGGGGATCATTTACATTATATTTTTTATAGTTCGGACATTTATGCACGCAAGGATACCAAATATGTTTATTATTTATCTTTTTTTTTTACTCTTTTATGTATTAATATGTGGACAAAGGGTGATTTAAAACTTTATTGGGGGAGGGGATTTTTTCACATTTTTTTTTAGCTTTTTTTAAAACCTTTTTTTACAGATATTTTACAGTTTTTTAGTCACCATAGGGGACTATTTATAGCAATCATTAGATTGCTAATACAGTGCTATGCTATGCCGCCGGGTCCCACCAGGAATGAAGCAAGCACAGCACCTGCGCTCATATCACAGCCGCGCCGTAAATGTACCGAGCTGTGCGCTAAGAGGTGCTATGCAGCGCCGTACATTTACGGCGCACATCCTTAAGGGGTTAAAATCAATGGGCGAAACACGTTGGCAAGAGAGGTAAGCTAACAGACTATCTGTATGTATAGTATTTTTGTTCCCTACCCCTATCCACACTTAGTATTAGGAGTTCCCTCCCTAGATAGGTAGGGTCTCTAGTGTAGTCACCTGTACCCTTAATTCCCTATCCCACCACTTTTTGTATATCATTGTATATTGATCTATATTCCAGTAAAATTAAGTTTTATTGCATCTAGAGCCTAATTGGGGATTTTCAATGATTATATAAGTTGCCCATAGCATCCAATCAGATCACTTCTTTCATTTTGGAAAAGGCTACTGAAAAACAAAAGACGCAATCTGATTGGTTGCTATGGGCAACTCAGCAACTTTTCCTCTAAACAGGTTTTGATAAATCTCCCCCATGTTTTTTTTTTTTTAAATTTATGAAAAATATTTCAATTTTTTCAAATATATTAGTAAATAAACACAAATAGGCAGAAGCAAAGACATTACATGACGCTAATTTGTACAACAGTAGAACAGTAATTGGAAATCACTTTTTCCTATTACCTTCACATCCTACAAGTCATTTCCAGGCATGCCATATTTTAAGAGTCACTCACTTTGAATGAGTGACTTTAAAAAATGAAAATTATTTTCAGCAATGCTATTCTAACAATGCTATGGCAGCTGGCTCGACTCCGGAATGTAACATTTATTTGCCTGTTCTTTACAATGATTTACACTGGAAAGCATACAATTATTTATGTAGATACAAATAAGCCTTCTTACAAAAGACTTTCTAAAGCTTTTGTTTAGCGGTTCTGTTTTGCTTAAATGAAATGAATGTTGAGGATTTTAGAAGTAATAATTCTTAAATGTAAATGGTACAACTTAAGTTTCTTTTCTATTTTAGCATGATTTAAATAGTAAGCAGTGTGCCAACCAAACAGTTTATGGTAGGGGCATTCATTTGCTATCTTTGCTTATTATTTAGTTGTTGCTCTGCTAAAATAGATCCAAGCTATTTTCTATATTACCACTCCTTAAATGGGCACTGTTAGATCCAAAAACTTTTTATATGTTGTTACTAATAAAATTAAAACCCCTTTGTATTATAGTTCTTTTGTAAATTTTGAATATTTAATAAAGAAAATGGCTCCTAAGAATCCTACCACTAGGGGGTC
This sequence comes from Hyla sarda, assembly GCF_029499605.1. Lineage (NCBI taxonomy): Eukaryota > Metazoa > Chordata > Amphibia > Anura > Hylidae > Hyla > Hyla sarda. The sequence goes on from NC_079192.1 coordinate 158,186,472, forward strand.
CCCATACCTCCATACCTACTGGGACACTAACCGCAGCAGCATCAGATTGTCCATGAGTCATGGACAAGAGATGACTCATGGACAAGGCTACATGAGCAGATGCACCAATCACCTCCCACCATCACAAGGGAATGACCCCCCCCCCTTCCCCTAAGAGGATTTCTAACACTGGGAGCTAATGAAAAGAGGTATTTTTATAATAATTATAGGTGATAGAGGCATAACAATTAATGTACATGGTCAGGATTAGGTACTAAGTAATATATCCTTTTTTTTTTTTTTTTTTTTTTTTGTGGGATCTGACAGGTACGCTTTAAATGTGGACTTTAAAGTGAAACTTAATGACTTAAAATGGTCATATAAGTAGGGGCAATTTTGTTCACTAAACAGCCACTAAAAGCAAAAACAGGAAAGGCCCTTCGAGTTTCTTGGGAATTTTAAGGCATAATGGATGTATGTGCCACAGGTGGGCACTGGGCATTGTATCCAGCCAAGATGAGATGGCAAACCCACCTGGGTTTCAAGGAGTGCAATGCAAGCCACTAGAAATAGACTAAATGATTTTTTCTTTAAGGATCTGGCACCAGGAATTGTTTTAGTTGGGCAATACTAAATTCAAGAAAGGTATCTATATTTTACATACAATTTTATTTTATTGTTATGTTTATTTTTTTTAGGTTAGGCTAGGTTTACACTACGAAATTTCGACTTTGAAGTTGCAGGCAGAAATTCTGCTTGCTAAAATTCACAAGCCTAGTGAATGGGTTTTCCGTTCACAAATTCACACTTCGGAATTTTGGAAGCGGAATTTGAAAACGAAAAATCCACTTTAAAATATCCACCTGAAGAATGTTGGTGCTCTTTCTTCTGGCGGATATCCTCGTGGAACACATTGAAGTCTATTGAGAACTTCTATGTCTGGCGGTGTCCGCACTTGGAATCTCAAGGCCGACATTTTTCGTCTAGAGATTCTGCAGTGAGTACCTAGCCTTAGGCATAGCATCCATATATACAAATACATATTGCAATGTTTTTACTTGTGTAATCTATAATTTGTACATTTCTGCTATCACAGAAGTAACTTTACATTAGATAAGTGCTGCTCCTTCAAAAGTAATGTGCAAGTTCATGTTGTGGGTCTTTGGAGAGGCCAGAAGAAATAGCTGCATGATTTATACACTGACATTTCTTCCTTTTTTCCAGGTGCTCTTGTCGGGATTGATTGGTGTTGTTGCCTGGAAACGTCCCCTCTCACTCGTGGTAAGTAACACTCTAGTTATGTTTGGGTAACACTGTCCGTATATCTGAACCACCAAGCAAATAGCTGTAAAATGCAAAATATATTACTCATCATAATATTTAATATAATAGAGAAACAAAAAGGATTCTGTTAAAACTCACACTGACAATTTCTCCTTCTTTATTTTAACTATTTTAAGTCTGTTCTAACAAATGGCCCCCTTTAAAATTTGTAAAAAAATAAATAAACAGATGAGGTTGGCAGATAATAGAATGAATGAACATTAAAGGGGTATTCTGGCCAAAGAAATCTTAATCCCTATCCAAAGGATAGGGGGATAAGATGTCTGATTGTGGGGGCCCTCCGAGATCAGTCATCTTATCCCCTATCCTTTGAATAGGGGATAAGATGTCTATGGCCAGAATGCCCCTTTAAGAACAAGGCAACACCTGGACTCTTACGAGCTGCAATAACTGCATGTGATACTTTATCAGGTCTTGCTGTGAATCATAGGCAAATCATGATTTTCTGCAGTTTATTGTGAATTTTGGTGAATTCAGGGAAAATACAGATAAAGCCCACAGCTCATCCACAACATCTATGGCCAGCCTAACTTTTTGGGAAGAAAATAAGCTAATTCTTGAAGTGGACCTGTCAACAGGAAAACACATGTGTAAATAAGCCCATGACTACATAAGGATAATCATCAGGATTTCAGACATACCTTTTTTGTTTCTATAGTCCTTTCCAGCACTGAGATATAAGTATTTTTGTAACTATGCAAATATGGCTGAAAAGCTCAGAGGGTGTTTCTTAGCACGGCAAGAGCCCGGGTAAGTCCAATTTATCTAATGAGCCAAATGGCGCAGGCAAATGCAAGTGGGCCAGTGGGCTGTAAAGAGGACATGGGCTGGACTCACCGGAGCTCCTTTCATGCTTAGGAACACTCTCTGGGCTTTTGAGACATATTGTTACGCCTAGCGCTCCGGGTCCCCGCTCCTCCCCGGAGCGCTCACGGCGTCTTTCTCCCTGCAGCGCCCCGGTCAGTCCCGCTGACCGGGAGCGCTGCACTGTCATGGCCGTTGGGGATGCGATTCGCACAGCGGGACGCGCCCGCTCGCGAGTCGCATCCCAGGTCACTTACCCGTCCCGGTCCCCTGCTGTCATGTGCTGGCGCGCGCGGCTCCGCTCTCTAGGGCGCGCGCGCGCCAGCTCTCTGAGACTTAAAGGGCCAGTGCACCAATGATTGGTGCCTGGCCCAATTAGCTTAATTGGCTTCCATCTGCTCCCTGCCTTTATCTGACCTCCTCCCATGCACTCCCTTGCCGGATCTTGTTGCCTTGTGCCAGTGAAAGCGTTTAGTGTGTCCAAAGCCTGTGTACCTGAACTTCTGCTACCCATCCTGACTACGAACCTTGCCGCCTGCCCCCGACCTTCTGCTACGTCTGACCTTGCCTCTGCCTAGTCCTTCTGTCCCACGCCTTCTCAGCAGTCAGCGAGGTAGAGCCGTTGCTAGTGGATACGACCTGGTTGCTACTGCCGCAGCAAGACCATCCCGCTTTGCGGCGGGCTCTGGTGAAAACCAGTAGCCTCTTAGAACCGGTCCACTAGCACGGTCCACGCCAATCCCTCGCTGACACAGAGGATCCACTACCTGGAAGCCGAATCGTGACAGTAGATCCGGCCATGGATCCCGCTGAGGTGCCGCTGCCAAGTCTCGCTGATCTTCCCACGGTGGTCGCTCAGCAATCGCAGCAGATTGCCCAACAAGGACAGCAGCTGTCGCAGTTGACCGCCATGTTACAGCAAATTCTGCCTCTGCTACAGCAGCAACCATCTCCTCCGCCAGCTCCTGCACCTCCTCCGCAGCGAGTGGCCGCTCCTAACCTCCGCTTGTCCCTGCCGGACAAATTTGATGGGGACTCCAGACTCTGCCGTGGATTTTTGTCTCAGTGTTCCCTGCATATGGAGATGTTGTCAGACTTGTTTCCTACAGAACGGTCTAAGGTGGCGTTCGTAGTAAGCCTTCTTTCAGGAAAGGCCTTGTCTTGGGCCACACCGCTCTGGGACCGCAATGATCCTGCCACAGCCACAGTCCAGTCCTTCTTTGCTGAAGTCCGAAGTGTCTTTGAGGAACCTGCCCGAGCCTCTTCTGCTGAGACTGCCTTGCTGAACCTGGTCCAGGGTAATTCTTCCGTTGGCGAGTACGCCATACAATTCCGTACTTTTGCTTCTGAACTATCCTGGAATAATGAGGCTCTCTGCGCGACCTTTAAAAAAGGCCTATCCAGTCGCATCAAGGATGTGCTGGCCGCACGAGAGATTCCTGCCAACCTCCAAGAACTCATCCATTTGGCTACCCGCATTGACATGCGTTTTTCTGAGCGACACCAAGAGCTCCGCCAGGAAAAAGACTTAGATCTCTGGGCACCTCTCCCACAGCATCCTTTGCAGTCTTCGCCTGGGCCTCCCGCCGAGGAGGCCATGCAAGTGGATCGGTCTCGCCTGACCCAGGAAGAGAGGAATCGCCGTAGAGAAGAAAATCTCTGTCTGTACTGTGCCAGTACTGAGCATTTCTTGGTGGATTGCCCTATCCGTCCTCCACGCCTGGGAAACGCACGCACGCACCCAGCTCACGTGGGTGTGGCATCTTTTGGTTCTAAGTCTTCTTCTCCACGTCTCACGGTGCCCGTGCGGATTTCCCCTACAGCCAACTCCTCCATCTCAGCCGTGGCCTGCTTGGACTCTGGTGCCTCCGGGAATTTTATTTTGGAGTCCTTTGTTAATAAATTCAGCATCCCGGTGACCCGTCTCGTCAAGCCGCTCTACATTTCCGCGGTCAACGGAGCCAGATTGGACTGCACCGTGCGTTACCGCACAGAACCCCTCCTGATGTCTATCGGACCCCACCACGAAAGGATTGAGTTCTTCATTCTCCCCAACTGTACCTCTGAGGTCCTCCTCGGTCTGCCTTGGCTCCGGCTTCATTCCCCCACCATTGATTGGACCACCGGGGAGATCAGGAACTGGGACTCTGCCTGCCACAGGAAGTGCCTCTCCCCCCCTCCCAGTCCCGTCAGGCAAGCCTCTGTGCCTCCCCATGGCCCCCGTCCTGGTGTCACACTGCCTCGTGCCAGGCCTCGCCCTCTGCCCTCCCTCCCCATCCCCACTCCTGCTGTACTGCCTGCCGTTGAGGAAACCCTCCATTCTTTCCCGGTGTCCTCATCCCAGGGGAGGCAGTTACCGGACAAAGAGAAGGGGAGACCTAAGGGGGGGGGTACTGTTACGCCTAGCGCTCCGGGTCCCCGCTCCTCCCCGGAGCGCTCACGGCGTCTTTCTCCCTGCAGCGCCCCGGTCAGTCCCGCTGACCGGGAGCGCTGCACTGTCATGGCCGTTGGGGATGCGATTCGCACAGCGGGACGCGCCCGCTCGCGAGTCGCATCCCAGGTCACTTACCCGTCCCAGTCCCCTGCTGTCATGTGCTGGCGCGCGCGGCTCCGCTCTCTAGGGCGCGCGCGCGCCAGCTCTCTGAGACTTAAAGGGCCAGTGCACCAATGATTGGTGCCTGGCCCAATTAGCTTAATTGGCTTCCATCTGCTCCCTGCCTTTATCTGACCTCCTCCCATGCACTCCCTTGCCGGATCTTGTTGCCTTGTGCCAGTGAAAGCGTTTAGTGTGTCCAAAGCCTGTGTACCTGAACTTCTGCTACCCATCCTGACTACGAACCTTGCCGCCTGCCCCCGACCTTCTGCTACGTCTGACCTTGCCTCTGCCTAGTCCTTCTGTCCCACGCCTTCTCAGCAGTCAGCGAGGTAGAGCCGTTGCTAGTGGATACGACCTGGTTGCTACTGCCGCAGCAAGACCATCCCGCTTTGCGGCGGGCTCTGGTGAAAACCAGTAGCCTCTTAGAACCGGTCCACTAGCACGGTCCACGCCAATCCCTCGCTGACACAGAGGATCCACTACCTGGAAGCCGAATCGTGACACATATTAATTTATTAATATTAATAATTACAAAAAAAGCTTCTATCTCTGTGCTTGAAAGGACTATAAAAAATGATGACTACCCATATGTAACCAAAGTCTTATGTGTACCAGTTTTTCTGCTGAGCACTCTGCTTTAACCAGTGATTGTCAAAAGATTTCTATGCGATTTTATATAAATTTATTAAGGAAAACAGACTATGAGAGCGCTTCAGAAACACCTTAGTTACTAACCATATGGATTTCATTGTTTGCTGTGCAATGTTTATCCTGTTTATACTGAAGAAGCATTCTTTATTGGAATCTGCAGCTTCAAACTTGTCATTTATACAAAATTACTGCACATTTAACCAAATGATTACACCAACTGCTTATCAATGTTACATACTTCGTAGTATGTAGAATGTATTTTCCTTCTCGAGAGATTAGAGACATACGAGTTACATGTCTTTCTCTCTCTGCACAACGTCATGGCCATCTTCAGGCTTTATCCTGCAAGTGACAAATAATAAAAGCATTTGTATTCTGCGCACATCTGTTGAATCATGCTGTTGTTATCTCTTTCATTTTGTCTGCAATTGCAATAATACACATAATGTGCTCATCTGACTGGGCTATACCTTCAATAAATATAATACATGTATTTCTTCTGTGCAGTGGCTTCCACTTGTCTTTTTAACAGCAAAGGATCAAAATAGCTGGTGAAATAAAATGCTTTAGAAATCACAGTACTTTGTTTCCCCATTATGTGTTCTGTGATTGCCGGCAGCATTGTCTAAGAGGAAGAAAAATTCCAATATTATTAACGCAAATGGTATCTGTAGATTGTCTTCACATGTGTTATGTTGTATGGTCCTGCATTTAGTATTCCAGCTTTTCCGCTAAGCAGGGTACTGTAAGGTCTTGGGATGATGGGAGTAAATCATGAATGCATCCATCCTTTCTTCTGTTCATAATACAGAGGTAATGTCCATGTAGTTGTCTGTTTACAGGAGCGTATAAAATAGTCAGTGGTAAAATACCAATTAAAATAGACATGAATCAATATGTTATCTGTATTCGTTTTTCACAATAACTATGTCATTCCATTTCCTGCCTCAGAAAGAGGTCATCATGGTTACTGATCAGCAATGTTAATGTAATTCTGCTACAATATCATCTATAATGGTTTTGTATTTCAAATGTTTACCAATACACTCAACAGAAAACAGCCGGTAGGTCACTATTTTGCATCAATATTTGTAAGACAAAATAAAGAATGGAACCTATACACAGAATAATTACAATGGAATAGTTTGCAATTCTGTTGTGTTTTGCATCCACTTCTAGTTGGCCTAAAAATAGAAGAAAAACATTTTATGATATGATTTCCCAATTCCAGTGTCCACGTCTTGCATGTCTACATTTGCACATATCCAAAGGGTGCACAGTTTACATGATACACTAGCAGGTTCGGAGAAGGATTCCCCAGTAGATTAGCTTCAGATGTGTCGATAGATGTATCTATGGGTGGACCCTTTAGCTTACAATACTGATGCAAAATGCAGGCCAACCTACTGCCATGTGAATGTGGTTAGTTTAGTTCACTATTAGAGAATGGTTAGTTTAGTTCACTATTAGAGATGAGCGAACTTCCAGTAATTCGATTCGTCACAAACTTCTTGGCTCGGCAGTTGCCGACTTTAGCCTGCATAAATTAGTTCAGCTTTCAGGTGCTCCGGTGGGCTGGAAAATATGGATACAGTCAGGGATCAAGTCCTGGGAAAAAAAGTGTGGGAACTCACCCAAAATGTCCGCTTAAAGGAGTACTAGACATCTTATCCCCTATCCAAAGGATAGGGGATAAGATGTCTGATCCCGAAGGTCCCAACGCTGGGGACCCCCACGTTCTCCCTGCTGCACCAGGCATTCGTTTAGAGTGTTGGGTGCAGCGCCGGAGGCTCGTGCCATCACACCCCCTCACATAGACTTGCATTGAGGGGGCATTACTGTGACGCCACAAGCCTCCGCCCCGCATCACCAGTCATGCGGCACCGGATGTCTGGGGTGCTACAGCCGAGATTGCGGGAATTCCCAGCAGTGGGACCCCCATGATCTGACATCTTATGCCCTATACTTTGGATAGGGGATAAGATGTCTAGGGGCAGAGTACCGTTTAAGGGCTGGTCCTGCAGGACTCCTGCTAATGGGAACTGCGTTCCTGCTGTGGAAAAAGTGCAGGAACTCTGTTCCCATGAGTTCCTGCAGGACTTGAGCCCTGGATACAGTCCTAGGAGAGAGTCTCCAGCCCAGCGGAGCACCTGAAAGCTGAACTACTTAATGCAGGCTAAAGTCAGCAACTGCCGAGCCGAGAAGTTTGTGACGAATCAAATTACTGGAAGTTTGCTCATCTTTATTCACTATTTCTACTTAAAATTACTTTTAAACTAAAACATGTTGGAGGATATGTATCCTGTGCAGCCTTTTGGTGCACCACACTTAAAGGGATATGCCTGCCTTATACATCTTATCCCCTATCCAAAGGATAGGGGATAAGATGTCTGATCGCAAAGGTCCCACTACTGGGACCGCCGTGATCTCGGTGCAGCCCCCGGCATTCTGTGCGGCCACGTCCGCTCATGACATCACAGCATGCCGCCTCTCTTCATGTCTATGGGAGGGGGCGTGACGGCCATAGTGTTAAAGGAGTACTGCAGCAAAAAGTAACTTTTCCGCTGACACTTATTTGCTAGGGCAGTGGTCTTAAACCTGCGGACCTCTAGATGTTGCAATATCTGGAGGTCAGCAGGTTGGAGACCACTGTGCTAGGGGATAAGTGTCAGATCACAGGAAGTCCAACCGCTGGGGCCCCCCACAATCTCCTTGAGCTGGCCCTGGCTCTCAGAGAAGTGCATGCTGGGGTCCCAGGCATTCCATTCATTCTCTATGGGAGCGCCGAAGAGACACAAGTGCTGCAGTTAGGCATCTCCGGCACTCCCATAGAAATGGATCAGCACACATTCTTCTCAGAGAGCCAGGGCCCTTTCAGGAGATTGTGGATAGAGGATAAGCTACTTTTTGCTGCAGTACCCCTTTAAAGCCCATCAGTTTTTGGAAGAAGCTGCTTAGCAGTTGAGAAGAAGAACTCTCGCATGTTCAGTGGCAATGGTCATGCTAGGCATAAAGTAGGCAGTTTAGAGCCAATATTAGTATAAAACATGTTCTTTAGTATAAATAATTCTTTTAGGGCAACAATAGGTTGAAGATGACTTGTTGCCTTTCCTGACCAGTTTGTTTTACTAAGTACTTTGCGGTAGAACATCTACTTACTATTTTACAGAGTACTTCTGTAAGAAAGCTGGCTCCAGAATTTATACTTTATGGAGCATGTAGTATTTACTAAACCATAGATGTCATAAGTGCTGACAGGTCCTTTTTGAAATAAAATTGCAGAAATGTTTACACTTCTCACCTGTGAAATTAAAAATATAATTTACCAGGCATTTTATTCAGCCGGTACAGTCCTGCATCAGAGAGGACGGTAAGGGTCTGTAATAAGAGCTGGCACATAACCTCTGTGCCCGTAACATATACAGTATATACTACTTCTGTGATCAAAAAGAGGTTTTGGAACAGTAAATTTTAATATAGTGTTCCCGAGTCCTAGTTATTTTTTTTAAAGCCTGCCTTTTTGTCGAGATGTTCTTCATTATCTATTTTATTACCTATATGCCTGTGGGTTGTAGGGATAAGATTCGCTGGTCATTTTAACACGTTTTCATAGTTGAACAATATTTTGCATTGTGCAATGAAGAGATGCAATGACTGTAGCCCTCATTCATTTCTGAAGCAAGATCATTCATTTTCATTATCTAAGGCAAAACCATTTTGTGTTTAACTATCTGGTAAATGAAGCAGCAAGTATGGCTAAGTAAATGGCTGTTACGCCGAGCGCTTCGGGTCCCTGCTCCTCCCCGGAGCGCTCACCGCGTCTCTCTCCCTGCAGCGCCCCGGTCAGACCCGCTGACCGGGAGCGCTGCACTGACATTGCCGGCGGGGATGCGATTCGCATAGCGGGACGCGCCCGCTCGCGAATCGCATCCCAAGTCACTTACCCGTCTCGGTCCCCGGCTGTCATGTGCTGGCGCGCGCGGCTCCGCTCTCTAGGGCGCGCGCGCGCGCGCCAGCGCTCTGAGACTTAAAGGGCCAGTGCACCAATGATTGGTGCCTTGCCCAATTAGCCTGATTAGCTTCCACCTGCTCCCTGGCTATAATACCTCACTCCCCCTGCACTCCCTTGCCGGATCTTGTTGCCTTGTGCCAGTGAAAGCGTTTAGTGTTGTCCAAGCCTGTGTTACCTGATCTCCTGCTATCCATATTGACTACGAACCTTGCCGCCTGCCCCGACCTTCTGCTACGTCTGACCTTGCCTCTGCCTAGTCCTTCTGTCCCACGCCTTCTCAGCAGTCAGCGAGGTTAAGCCGTTGCTAGTGGATACGACCTGGTTGCTACCGCCGCAGCAAGACCATCCCGCTTTGCGGCGGGCTCTGGTGAACACCAGTAGCCACTTAGAACCGGTCCACCGGCACGGTCCATGCCAATCCCTCGCTGACACAGTGGATCCACAACCTGTAAGCCAAATCGTGACAATGGCTTTTTGGTGTATGCAAAAAAAAAAGTGCAAATTTTATGTAGGTATCCTCTCCATTTATGTATTTGTAAAAACTTTTGGCCCTATTACTTGGGCCATGGTATTAAGATACAGGGCTTTCGGAGTGAATTATACCTTTGTCTCATGAGAAAGAAAGTCCAACTACACCTATCTGTACCATTACATTTCAATAAATGCAGAACAGAACCCTCCCAGGAACCTGCTTTTATGAAAATTCTGTTTCTGTAAAAAACATTTTATAATTTTAACCCCAAGGACCAAGCTCATTTTGGCCTTAAGGACCAGACCAATTTTATTTTTGCATTTTCGTTTTTTCCTCCTCGCCTTCTAAAAATCCTAACTCTCTTATATTTCCATCCACAGACCTATATGAGGGCTTGTTTTTTGCATCACCAATTGTTTTTTGTAATTACATCACTTATTTTACCATAAAATGTACGGCACAACCAAAAAAATATCATTTATGTGGGAATATTGAAAAGAAAACCGCAATTTAGCAAATTTTGGAAGGTTTTGTTTTCACGCTGTACACTTTCGGGTAAAAATGACATGTTTTCTTTATTCTGTGGGTCAATACAATTAAAATTATACCCATGATTATATTCTTTTCTATAATTGTACCGCTTAAAAAAAAATCTCAAACCATTTAAACAAAGTTAGTATGTTTGAAATTGCCCTATTTTGATCACCTATAACTTTCTAATTTTTCCGTATATGGGGCGATATGAGGGCAAATTTTTTGCGCCATGATCTTTAGTTTTTATCAGTACCACTTTTGCTTAGGTTTTACTTTTTATAAATTTTTTATACATTTTTTTAATAGAATGTGACAAAAAAGCAGCAATTTTGGACTTTTAAAAAATTTGTTACGCTTACGCCGTTCGCCGTACAGAATAATTAACAATATATTTTAATAGTTCATACTTTTATGCACGCAGTGATACCAAATATGTGTATTAATTATTTTTTTTTACACTTTTTTGGGGGTAAAATGGGGAAAAACAGACGTTTAACTTTTTATTGGGGATGGGGATTTTTCAAATATTTTTTACTTTTTTGTTTAAAATTTTTAAAAATTTTTTTTAACACTGTTTATGTCCCCATAGGGGACTATTCATTGCAATCAGTTGATTGCTAATACTGTGCAGTGCTATGTATAGGACACAGCACTGCTCAGTATTATCGGTGATCTTCTGCTCTGGTCTGCTCGATCTCAGACCAGAGCAGAAGACCCCGGGAGATGGCCGGAGTAAGGTGGGTGAGGGGACCTCCGGCCGCCATGCTGGATGATCGGATTGCCGCGGCAGCGCTGCGGACGATCCGATCATCCATTCAAACTACTGCAATGCCGCAGATGCCGTGATCTGTATTGATCACGGCATTGGAGGGGTTAATGGGGGACATCCGCGCAATCGCGGATGTCTGCCATTACCGGCGGGTCCCTGACTGCTGATATCAGCCAGGACCTGCCGGGCATGACGCGAGCACCGCTCCGGTGCTCTCGATCATGTCGGCGCATAAATGTACGTCATGGTGCGCTAAGTACCACGTCACCATGACGTCCATTTACGTCCATTGTCGTTTAGGGGTTAATATTATCAATATATTTTGCAATATTCAACAGAGATTTTGGCCTCCTACAGTATATTATTTGGCTGCTTTGTCTACATCACCAAAACAAAATGGCCTGCTGAACTACAGTAAGTGGTTTTTCCAAGTTCAGTGGGACATATATAGAGAATATAGTATAAACTAACATTAATTATATTGCGTGAAAAGTTGTCTAAACATTATGGGTACTGTAGTGGGTATTATAGTGTAGTGGGTAACCATAACAATTACTTGAAATTGTTTAATTATTAATTTAGGTAAACATTTAAAAAGCATTGATATAACTTACAAAACATTAAGTTAGGAAACATGTTAAATCAGGATGAATAAATGACTGAATTCAAAGTAAGCGGGAAAAAATGTCATTACTATTGTACTGGCCAAGAACAAAGTAGGTCAGATTCATAAATGCAGTTTTTGAGTTGTGAAAATGAGGAATAAATGGATTAGCTCCCTAGATCCAGGTAAACAGCAAACAACAGTCATAGACAGTGACATGAAGGAAAGTTTAAACAGGGTTTCTCCTTATATCATTTTTCATCATAACAAGTATTTACATTCAGGCACAAAATATAAAGTAAATCCTGCTTGTCCAAGCATAACTCATGTAAATGTTTCCTATCTATGTACAACACACAAGGAAAATATCTCCTTAAAGGCTGCAGACCTCAAGACCCCAACTCACATCATAGGTTTAGGTTCCTCCACTTAACCTGACTAATTTTAAAGTCCATTAACCAGCTGTCTGCAGCACTTGTGCTGATTTGGGCTACACTAAAAACTTGGACAGGCCAGGAAGTGAATGAATGGCCCCACTACCAACTTGCCTTTTTTCCCATAAAAATCCGGGCCTGAAAATGGACTTTACCAAGGGTTCATTAGCGGCTGTAGTCTGCCAGGGATTTCATACTACCGTATATACTCGAGTATAAGCCGAGTTTTTCAGCACGATTTTTCGTGCTGAAAACACCCCCCTCGGCTTATATTCGAGTGAACTCTCCACCCGCAGTGGTCTTCAACCTGCGGACCTCCAGAGGTTTCAAAACTACAACTCCCAGCAAGCCCGGGCAGCCATCGGCTGTCCGGGCTTGCTGGGAGTTGTAGTTTTGAAACCTCCGGAGGTCCGCAGGTTGAAGACCACTGCGGCCTTCGACATCATCCAGCCCCCTCTCACCCCCCTTTAGTTCTGTACAGTACTCACCTCCGCTCGGCGCTGGTCCGGTCCTGCAGGGCTGTCCGGAGAGGAGGTGGTCCGGTGGGATAGTGGTTCCGGGCTGCTATCTTCACCGGGGAGGCCTCTTCTAAGCGCTTCGGGCCCGGCCTCAGAATAGTCACGTTGCCTTGACAACGACGCAGAGGTGCGTTCATTGCCAACGTACTTCTGCGTCATTGTCAAGGCAACGCCTCTATTCCGGGCCGGAAGCCCGGAGAAGAGGCGCCCCCAGTGAAGATGGCAGCCCGGAACCACTATCCCACCGGACCACCTCCTCTCCGGACAGCCCTGCAGGACCGGACCAGCGGTGAGTACTGTACAGAACTAAAGGGGGGTGAGAGGGGGCTGGATGATGTCAAAGGCCGCAGTGGTCTTCAACCTGCGAACCTCCGGAGGTTTCAAAACTACAACTCCCAGCAAGCCCGGACAGCCGATGGCTGCCCGGGCTTGCTGGGAGTTGTAGTTTTGAAACCTCTGGAGGTCCGCAGGTTGAAGACCACTGAGGGCGGATGATGAGAAGAGGATGATGAAGGGGGGGTGTGGGATGATGACAAGAGGATGATGAAGGGGGGTGTGTGGGATGATTACAAGGGGATGATGAAGGGGGGTGGGGATGATGACAAGGGGATGATGAAGGGGGGATGTGTGGGATGATGACAAGGGGATGATGAAGAGGGGATGTGTGGGATGATGACAAGGGGATGATGAAGGGGGGATGTGTGGGATGATGACAAGGGGATGATGAAGGGGGGATGTGTGGGATGATGACAAGGGGATGATGAAGGGGGGATGTGTGGGATGATGACAAGAGGATGATGAAGGGGGGATGTGTGGGATGATGACAAGGGGATGATGACAGGTGATGATGATGAGGGTCTGGATGATGACAGGCGGTGATGATGATGAGGATGTTAATGACGGGTCTGGATGATGACAGGGGGGGGATGATGTATTTCCCACCCTAGGCTTATACTCGAGTCAATAACTTTCCTGGGATTTTGGGTTGAAATTAGGGGTCTCGGCTTATACTCGGGTCGGCTTATACTCGAGTATATACGGTATCCTTGATTTCCTATATCAATATCTCCCCCAGCTTCCCTTCTACTTCCATATGCACTCTGCCACCTATTACCTGGGAGAGATGTATGACTGGTACCTTGAGGAAATTCCTGATCACCGTTCCTGCCACTGGCCACTGGCTAACTGTACTGATGTACTAAAATGCTGACAAAAACATGTTTCTTGTTGAAATTATAAAAAAAAATTACAAAAAAACTACTTATTTACCTTGGTGACTCTGACTTTCAGAGAGATGAATAAAAATGTTATATAAAATAAAACATTAACATATAAAATACTTAACAGGTAAGGTTGTTAATAAGGAGTTAAATGTGCCCTAGGTAACAATAGAGGTGTGCTTTGTTTAGAGGAGAGCTCTTAGGTTTTATCACATCATGTGGTCTAGTAAGTCCTATTCAAACTTTACCATGAAGTTAGAAAAAATAAGCGTTGTCTTTTACATTCTTTTACATTTCTCTCCATTGGTAAGAGACAAATTGTTTACAGTATCTACTGACACTTAATCTATTGACAGCGTACACTGTGAAGAATCCTTATGCTGATCTTCATCCATTTCAGGCAAAGCGCTTGTCATATTAAACAAAAGCAGTGCTGTGCCAAACACCTCTTGTCTTTCTTTGAGACATTCACCTTCGTTGTAGAATGACTAATGATACCTTATGGCTGTTTTCCAGTGAGCAGCACTCTACAAATCAAAGTATCTGAAACCCACAGAGTAGCACAAAATAGTAAAGAAACTCATTGGTTTGTGTGTTCACTATGGTATTCTACTGTACAATAAACTTCAAGTTTGGATAAAAAAAAAAAGACTTTTTTTTAATAAAGATTCTTGGCACGCCTTTATGAATATTTTAATCGAAATATATTTAATGTATGTTCCGTTTTTTCTGGAAAGTATTATAGTAAGCAATAAATCTGTATTCATAAATCTGGCCTCTTGTAGGGCTATATGTTTGAAGCCTGTAGCACTCCTACATCTATCAGTCCCCTTTAGATGTTGAATCCTCAATTTTTCTGCACCTCATATATTCTACATCTCTGGTTAAAGGGGATTGTTCACAGAAGAACACTTCATTTAATAGTAAAAAGTGTTTCTATCCAAGACTCCAGAGGTCCTGCTGCTAGTAAATCCTTTTGTGTGGTAATGTGACCATTTTAGTATTCTGTAAATATTTTAACACCTCTACCAATATCCTTTCATAAGTAAATCATACATTATTATTATTATTTATTTATTTAGTTTATTTATTTACTCATACAATACCTTTTTTTCCCAGAGCACCTTACATTTGATAAAGATTAAAGAAGTACTCTGCCCCTAGACATCTTATCCCATATCCAGAGGATAGGGGAGAAGATGTCTGATTGTGGGAATCCCGCAGCTCGAACCCCGAGATCTCTGTGAAGTACCTGGCCGTGAGCGCTCTCTGCTTATGTCCCCGCTGCCGGCGGGGCTGGGATTCGCATTGAGGGACACACCCGCATGCAAAGCCCAGCCTGTCACTCACCTCCCTCTCCACCTCTCCGTGTCCTCGCAGCCCCAGGGTGCATGCCCCCGTCTCCTAGGCCGCATGCGCCGGTGCTCTTTCACTTAAAGGGCCAGTGCTCAATTAATCAAGTGTCTACACCTGTCCCCTGTCCTTAAATATCAGCTCCTCCCTTGGTTCCCGGATGGATTACCTTGTTCCATTGTGAAAGTGCTGTGTCCCTTTTACCGTGTACCTGTTCCTTGCTACCTTACCTCCCGTGCACCTATGTTACCTGCCCTAACTTACTGCCATCTTGCCACATCCTGCCAGTCTCCTTCTGTACCACACCACCTCCCAGCTACCTGTGTGGACGAGTCGTTCCAGGGGTAGCGACCTGAGTGCCGCCTGCCGCAGCTAGACCATCCCACTTTGCGGGAGGCTCTGGTGAAAACAAGCAGCACCTTAGACTCTGCTGCCTGGCACGGCTCATCTCATCATCCACACCAGCCCAGGGGATCCACCACCTGCTGTGTCCCTTTACACTGCATACCTTTAGAATGCGTGGGTTGTGACATCACGGCCATGCCCCTTGTGACATCACGCCACACCCTCTCAATGCAGGTCTATGGAAGGGGGATTGCCATGACATCACGACCCCCCACCGCCCACTCTACGCCTTCGGAACAAAATGTTATGAATGCTTGGGCAGCGGAGAACCCCTTTAAAGTACATAATACGAACACAACTTCATAGACTTACATGGGGAGTCTGAAAAATCCATAGACAGAGAGCTGTAGTCTAGCGCAAGTCTTCTGAACCATCATCGAAGTTGCACTTTAAAGGGGTTCTCCGGTGCTTTAACATCTTATCCCCTTACCCTATCCAAAGGATAGGGGATAAGATGCCTGATCGCGGGAGTCCCGCCACTGGGGCCCCCGGGATCATGCATGCAGCACCCCGTTTGTAATCAGTCCCCGGAGCGTGTTCGCTCCGGGTCTGATTATGGGCGACTATAGGGCGGGCGGCGTGTGACGTCACGCCTGCGCCGGCGTGTGACATCACACTCCACCCCGCAATGCAAGCCTCCCGTAGGCTTGCATTGAGGGGCGGAGCGTGACGTCACACGCCGGCGCAGGCGTGACGTCACACGTCGCCCGCCCTGTAGTCGCCGGTAAAAAGTCCCGGAGCGAACACGCTCCGGGGACTGATTAAAAACGGGGTTCCGCGTGCATGATCCCGGGGGTCCCCAGCGGCAGGACTCCCGCGAACAGGCATCTTATGCCCTATCTTTTGGATAGGGGATAAGATGTTTAAGCACCGGAGTACCCGTTTAAAGGCTCAGTTGATGCCTCTCAGTTTTATGACACAACCACCAATATAAAGGTTTTCTTATAGCCTAAGGCTTTATTAGGAATTTTTTACTGAATGCAGGAATTATTCTAGATGGAAATAAAAGGCAAACTATTTATTTCTTAAAAATGGGGATGTGGAATTGACAGTATTCTAACAGAAGTTTATGAAACATTTACATAAATACCTTAGTTTTGCAGACTAATAATAAATATTAATAAGTTAATAACAAATAATAATAGTTATGGAAAGCTGATAAATCAGTGATGAATAATTGATTGAGAAATAAGAAAATAACATTAATACCTCAGCTATTATACAGACCAATGACAAATAATATTGAGGGCTATTAATATAATTGCTATAACAATTATAGTCAGTCTATAAATCAGTGATGTATAATGATTAGGAAACTCTGAACGTGATGGATTTGCATCTTTTTTCAAATTAAATTCAGATGGTAAAGTGCAAACTTAGTTATTGATTTATCCTCTTTATACAGTGAAATTAGTAATCCTGATCCAAACAGGTTTTCTGCCACTCAAAACTATTACATCTGACATTAGTGTAACACTCACGTTTCAGAAGACAGGAACCCCAGTGGATGTGGATCCGCTAGAACAGTATGGCAGATGACTCGAACCATACCAGGGAGCGGAGTCAAAGGTGCGGCTGGTTTTCACCAGAGCACACCGCAAAGCGGAATGGACTTGCTGCGGCAGGCGGCACCCAGGTTGCTACCCCTGGCACGGCTCGACCACACTAGTGGCTGAGGAGATGCGAGGCACAGGAAGGATAAGGCAGCTCATAGTCAGGATAGCAGAAGGTCAGGGCAGGTGGCACAGTAGCGGTAGTGTAGTCAGGAACATAGCAAATGGTCAGTAGGCAGGCGGCAAGGAGCAAGATCAGGTCACAAAGTGAAGGATCGGATACAGGGCAAGGCAATAACAGGAATGCTTTCTCTCAGGCTCAAGGCAACAAAGATCTGGCAGGGAAGTGAGGAGGGTGGAGGAATTTATCAATGAGCCACAGGTGAATCACACTAACGAGCGCAATGGCACTTTAAATCTGAAAGCTACGGCACGTTTGTGCCCTACGGAACGGGGACATGCGCGCTGGAGCAGAGAGGCAGAGGCGGGGGCAGGAGAAACATCCGGTGAGTGACGGACTGGGGCTCACATGCGGGCGCGTCCCGCAATGCGAGTTCCAGCACCGTCGTCAGCAGCAGGTAACGGGACCATGCGCTCACGGCCAGCGTGTGCGACCGGAGTGCATAACGTAATAATTAGATGGCTCTTTTTTAAGAGCCAACCCACCCATGAAAACATATCAGATAAAGCCCTAAGCGAGTTTACGCAAAGAATTTTAGTCAGTATTTTTAGGCAAAACTAGGAATGGGTACAAAACTTTTTTGCTTTAGGAATGGGTACAAAACTGCTTTGTTGCCACCCATTTCTGGGTGCTTTTTGACATATGTTTGGGGTCATTGTCCTCTGGAAGACCCAAGATCTCGGACGCAAACCCAGCTTTCTGACACTGGGCTGTACAGTGCTACCCAAAATCTGTTGGTAATCCTCAGATTTCATGATTCCTTACACACATTCAAGGCACCCAGTGCAAAAGGCAGCAAAACAATCCCAAAACATCATTGAACCTCCACCATATTTCTCTCTAGCTACTGTGTTCTTTTCTTTGTAGGCCTCATTCCGTTTTCGGTAAACAGTAGAATGATGTGCTTTACCAAAAAGCTCTATCTTGGTCTCATCTGTCCAAAAGATGTTTTCCCATAAGGATGTTGGCTTACTCAAGTTCATTTTGGCAACATGTAGTCTTGCTTTTTTATGTCTCTGTGTCAGCAGTGGGGTCCTCCTGGGTCTCCTGCCATAGCGTTTCATTTAATTTACATGTCGACGCATAGTTCACGCTGACACTGATGCTCCCTGAGCCTGCAGGACAGCTTGAATATATTTGGAACTTGTTTGGGGCTGCTTATCCACCATCCGGACGATCCTCCACCATCCTTGACACCTTTCATCAATTTTTCTCTTCCGTCCATGCCCAGACAGACAGTTCTCTTCTCCTCTTTCTGTTGTCCATGCTTAGTGTGGCACACACAGACACACAATGAAACACATCTCAGTCTGGCCACACCCACCAGCATGCCACACCCCGCCTCGCAAAGCCACACTCACAATTTAAGCCACACCCCTTTTATATTCTACCTCTTTTGTGCATTGTAAAAGAGGGATGTATATATGATATATATACAAAAACCAGTCCTCAAGAGCACTGAGGGTATGGAATGAGGAAAAGAAAAGAAAGAAAAGTTTTAGGATCCAATAAAAGTATATTTATTATAATAATGATATCAAATATGACCGATCGCCCTGCAGGGCCCTTGCAAAAGCGAAAGGTATATGTGATATTGGGTAAAATAAATGAATAAATATAGCACTAATCAAATAAAAATATAAATATATATATATCCACTATAATGAGTTATGTTGGTATAAATATATATATGGTTCACAGTTCGTCACAACCAACAATATTGCAGAAAAGCAGTAACAATAAATTCCAATGGTACTGAATAGATCACATCAGAGTCTCCAGTAACATAAATCGTGCCGCTTGTGAATTTATACCAACATAACTCATTATAGTGGATATATATATTTATATTTTTATTTGATTATTGCTATATTTATTCATTTATTTTACCCAATATCACATATACCTTTCGCTTTTGCAAGGGCCCTGCAGGGCGATCGGTCATATTTGATATCATTATTATAATAAATATACTTTTATTGGATCCTAAAACTTTTCTTTCTTTTCTTTTCCTCATTCCATACCCTCAGTGCTCTTGAGGACTGTTTTTTGTATATATATCATATATACATCCCTCTTTTACATATATTTCTTAGGCCTATTGAGTGAAGGCATCACCTTTAACCTCGAGCACCCCCCCCCCCCTCTTCTTCCCCATATCCTAAGTGAGCTACACATTTTTGACATCTTTTGTGCATTGGTCAGGCTTGCAAGTCATGCCCACTTCCACAAAACCACGCATCCTTCTATTTTCAGCCTACAATCTCTTCATCACAGCTCAGCCCTGCCTGAGGATGGGATAGGAGGATGAGATTTGAGGATGGAATATGAGGACAGAATATGAGAACAAGATATGAGGCGGGATATGAGGTCAGGATATATATTTGGGATATGAGAACGGGATAGAAGGACAGGTTATAAGGCTGGGATATAAGGACGGAATATGAGGTCAGGATATGAGGAAGGGATATGAGGACGGGATGTGAGGTCAGGATATGAGGACAGGATATGGTGATGGGATATGAGGACTGGATATGAGGATGGGATATGAGGATGGCATATAAGGTAGGGATTTGAGGATAGGATATGAGGACAATTACTTCCTCCTATGTTGCTTTTCCTCCCCCACAAGGATTAGGTAGGAAAAACAGAGCAATGCCGGGTACTCAGCTAGCAATCTATATATATATAACACTCAATGTGTGTGTTTATGTATGTGTGTGTATGTGTGTATGTATGTATGTGTATGTATGTGTGTATGTTCCACCATCACTTCCAAATGGCTAAAGATATTAACATGAAACCCTTACCCACCCCCATTTGCGAGAGTCAGAGTTTTTATTTAGAGTCCCATGCAAGTCTATGGGAAATATATGTTACTGCATAACTTCCAAACACCTGGAGATATTTCGATAATACTCGCTCACATGTTACTTAGATATCCACTAAAAATATAGGATAGTTAATTTAACCCTAACCTACCCTCAATTGCAAGGGTCTGGGTTTTTGTTTAAAGTCCAATGCAAAGCTATGGGAAATGTACACTATGTTCCAGCATAACTTCAGTATGGCTGGAGATATTTCGAAAATACTTGGTCACATGTTACTTATATGTCAAATAAAAATATACAAAAGTTAAATAAATCCCTAACCTACCCCCATATGTGAAGGATGGGGTTTTTGTTTCAAGTCCCCCTGCAAGTAAATAGGACTTCTGGTTCCTTACTCCACAAGCTCCACTCTGCATTTCCTGGTGAATGCATCAGTCCGGCTGCCAAGCCACACCCTCCCCGCATGCCATGCCCCATCTTGCAAAGACACTCCTACCCTTTAAGCTGCACCCCTTTTGTTTTCAGCTTACAATATTTTTACCACAACGCAGCCCCACCTGAGGATGGGATATGAGGATTAGAAATGAGGATTAAATATGAGGACAGGATAATGGGACAGAATATGAGGTCGGGATACGAGGTCGGGATATGAGGACGGGATATGAGGTTGGGATATGGGGACGGGATATGAGGTCCGGATATGAGGACGGATATGAGGTTGGGATATGGGGACGGGATATAAGTTCTGGATATGGGGACAGGATATAAGGACGGATATGGGGACAGGATATAGGGTCGGGATATGGGGACGGGATATGAGGTCAGGATATGAGGACGGGATATGAGGCGGAGATATGGGCATAAAATATAAGGACAGGATATGAGATCGGAATATGAGGAGGGGATATAGGGTCAGGATTTAAGGACAGCATATGAAGACAAAACCTTCCTCCATTGTTGATTTTCCTCCCCCACAAGGATAAGGTAGGAAAAACTGGGCAGCTCCGGGTACTCAGCTAGTATATAATAAGTAAAAGTTAATTCAGCTCATCCTCTATTGCTTACGGAAGTGCATGGACAGAGGCAGCACAGCACCGCTTTAAGCCACAATGATTTAAAAAAAAGGCCAATGTAGGAAACAAAAAAAATCTCTATAGCAGAGAATCAGTAACGCGTTTCAAGCGCACATAGTGCCCTTGGTCATGCTTTGAATGAGGGCAAAATGTGAGCCTAAAATGCATTACTGTTTTCCTGCTATCCTGATGTTTGTATTCTGCTCTATATGAAAAAAAGAAGAAGTTTTAAAAGTTACCTGGTTTGCGCTGGACTTTTCGTTCTTTTCACTATAATGTATAATACCCCATTTGTGTCTGCGCTATTCAATCAGAATCAATCTTGGGTATTCAGGCTGGATAGTGTACAGAATGTATTGTCAAAATGTGGAGATAAGGTGTATTTTTCTGGCTTGAACCAATTACTTAGTCTTAATTTATACATTAGGCTCTGCTGGATGCAGTTATGTCTACTTATGTAGATCAGGAATAAATAACTTCATTCTTAAATTTTTGGCAATTTATCTCTGTTAGGATCCTTCAGAGAACACAGAACTCAATATTGCCCTGCTATTTTGTGACAAGTAAAAAACTGGTACAAATATGTGTGTGTGTGTGTGTGTATATATATATATATATATATATATATATATATATATATATATATACATACTGTATAGTTGACTGCATTGTTCCAATCAAAAATCCTTCCACAAATGCTTTATGTTTTTAATAATTCACCAACAGCAATAAATGATTTCATATTCAACAAGTATTGAAAATATCTTCCCTAAAATTATTTGGAAATATAAAAAAAATCAAGATGTAGTATAATTTTTTTAAAAGGTACTTTGGCAAAGGGGTTAGCAGTGCTCCTATTCTCAGGTATTATTTTCTAGCACGCCAATAACTCATTTAAAAGGATGGCATAGAGAAACTTCAGTGGATAAAAATCGTTTTATTTGACAGCTTCTCAGTAAAAAATCTAATACAATACAGGCTGATAGACTTAGGGTTAGACATTTTCACACACATCTTCTCTTGCAAAAAATATAGTCTATTTATAGGAAGAAAAAAACATACATCCAGCATATAGTCCTGTCTAAATTTTTATTTTATTTTAATACATTTTATTTCAGAATGTAAGCTTTTTATGGGTACAAGTGGTAAAAGTTTTGTGATTTAATTTTTGTGATATGGTGACGGTGCAAGCCTGTGTCCTCGCTGATGTAGTGCTGTTGTACGGTGGAGGTTGGTGATGGGCTTCTGCTAAGTTTGGCCATATAATTTAACTTTTTGGATATTTAAAGTGTACCTATCATTAGCAAAAACTTTTTGTATTTTGGTAAATAATACCATTATATGTTTATTTGTAATCAGCAAAGAAAAGATGTTATTCTCCATTATTAGTTGGCAGGATGGTCCCTCCCTCCCCCCTCTTTTTTTTAAAAATGTGGGATTATCATATATCAAATATAAATTTGTACAGTAATATACAAATAACACCATCTTAATGATATAATAATAACAATTGTAAAAAAGTTATAATAATTAAAAACATATTTTTTTTTTACTTATTGGGATGTCTTTCAGCTAATTTTAGTTGCATCAATAGTTTATGCTAGTGTTTTGATTATTAATACATTTTTATATATACATTTTTACACATAGTATAGCCTTTTTTGGTGTAATTTGGGGGTATTTTGAATGTGTCTCTTCTCCCTTGTTTGAAGAAGATCACGTAGAGTATAGATTTTTGTACATTAAATATAATGCTGAGCCGTCAGCTTGTCACAGAGCCTCAGTGCACAGATCCCTACTTGTCCTCACTGCACAGAGCTCTGCTTGTCCTCAGTGCACAGAGCCCTGCGTGTCCTCAGTGCACAGAGCCCTGCTTGTCCTTAGTGTACAGAGCCCTGCTTGTCCTTAGTGTACAGAGCCCTGCTTGTCCTCAGTGTACAGAGCCCTGCTTGTCCTCAGTGTACAGAGCCCTGTTTGTCCTTAGTGTACAGAGCCCTGCTTGTCCTCAGTGTACAGAGCCCTGCTTGTCCTCAGTGCACAGAACCCTGCTTTTCCTCAGTGCACAGAGCCCTGCTTGTACTTAGTATACAGAGCCCTGCTTTTCCTCAGTGCAAATCAGCCATGGAGCAAATGTAACTCTGGAGTGCTGATGACTCGGGGGGCTGCAGGAGAGATCGCGGGGGTCCCCAGCAGCGGGACCCCTGCGATCAGACATCTTATCCCCTATCCTTGGATAGGGGATAAGATGTCTAGGGGTGGAATACCCCTTTAAGGCCACCTCTTTGTCCCTCACCCCACTGCTTCCAGAAAAAAAATAGAACAGAAAGTGTTTGAGGGTGAGGTGGGGACCACAAAGGTGCAGAGTCTTGTTGCAGACTCTTTTCTTTGAATTGTCATTGGTCCCAGTATTGTCGCTATTAGTGTTTTCATGCATTGTTATACATTTACTTTTTTACTGTGATGTATTTCTCTGATGCTATATGGATTGTGATAGTTTTGTAACTAGTCATTACAGTGCAACTGTCATGAAATTTTGGTGCAATAACCTGCACACAGCCTTTGTACTGTGTGCAGGTGGTGGGTATAGCAATATTTTTACCTGAAATTTGCAGGCTTTCATGACTGCAAAAAAAGCTTTTATTCAAAGCCACTGATAGTCGGATAGGCGTGTTGCGAAGTACACAATGCCCCACCACCGCCAAGACCACCCCCACGCCTACCCTGTATGTCCGCGCTCACTCCCTCCGCCGTCTTCCTCCTCAGTGCGCCTGCGCATAGCAGCACGCAATCAGGTTACTTCTCGATACTAGGTGCAGAGAGGAAGCGCACTCTCAGCACTGCGCAGGCACACTGAGGAGGCAGACGGCGGCGGGAGCGAGCGCTCGCTGGATGACATACAGCGTCGCACAGGTTAGATTAGCTGAAGGGCGCTTGCGCTGGGACCTGTGTGTCAATCACACAGAGGTCCCAGTGCGGACATACGGGGTAGGCGTGGCGGTGGGCGTGGCAGTGACGGGGCATCGTGTACCTCGCGCCACGCCTATCCTTCAATCAGTGGCTTTGAATAAAAGCCTTTTTTGCAGTCATGAAAGCCTGCAAATTTCAGGTAAAAATATTGCTATACCCACCACCTGCACACAGTACAAAGGCTGTGTGCAGGTTATTGCACCAAAATTTCACGACAGTTGCGCTTTTAATCAAATATTTAATTATCAATTAACATTTATTACATACAATTAGGTTCCTGTGCAATACTTATCTAGACACACTTTAGTCTCATGCTTATTGGTATCATGTATAATTTTTTATCATTCCCCACCATTGCTTTTAATATTTTGTCTATGTGTTTTTAGGGGCGCTTTGAGTAATGTAGTTGATCAATAAATTTTGGAATTTTATATATATATATATATATATATATATATATATATATATATAATTCCAAGCGAAAGAGCCAGCAAAGACCCCCTCTGTAAGTGCACGTGGTCAGCCAACTGGCAGGTCAGCAGTCCATAAATGTGCAATCTCCACCACAGCACAAATAATCAGATGTCCAGGATCAAGTGGAAAGGCTTCCAAGTTTATTCACACCATAAATGTGATAGCGGTGCAACGTTTCGGCAAACTGCCTTTGTCAAGCAGTTTGCCGAAACGTTGCACCACTATCACATTTATGGTGTGAATAAACTTGGAAGCCTTTCCACTTGATCCTGGACCTCTGATTATTTGTGCTGTGGTGGAGATTGCACATATATATATATATATATATATATATATATATATATATATAATAATTATCATACAAAGCAGCACCTCCTCGTATCCAGGTGATTGGGTGCAAGCCCTTGAACCTCGGTGCTCCGGTCCTCTTTAGATATAAATGGATATAGGCAGCACACCAAAATGGGTGAAAAAAGTAAGTGCTTTTATTCCAAGGAAAATTGACAACGTTTCAGCGATCTCTCACCGCCTTGAAAATGGCGGTGAGAGATAGCTGAAACGTTGTCAATTTTCCTTGGAATAAAAGCACTTACTTTTTTCACCCATTTTGGTGTGCTGCTATATCCATTTATACCAACAATAAGTCCAACAGCACTCACGGGTCCAAGTAAAAAACACAACCGTGTTTATTTAAACCATGTTCAAATGCAACGTTTCAGTGATATCCACCACCTTTTTCAAGCATGGTATACAAATGTGCAAGACAAGCCTTTATATGGTATCATATTAAGTTAATTACAAACTCCAATCAATATAATCAAACATAATTCATACAGTAAAAAAACATAATCAGTACAAAATTCATAATATAAAAAGTGCAAGTGATAACGGTGTGTTTAGAAACAACAATGGTCACCGTACATACAATAGATCATCGTTGTTATTAAAAATACAGTGCAGATAATAAAGACGCAGCTGTAACTACGTCTTCCAGTGATTAAAAACAACATTGCCATGGGGACAGACCACTCACCTCCTGTGTATGGACGCCGCCATTACGGCGTCTCACATGTGGTCATATGGCTCCCGGTCATGTGACGATCCCGAGCTCCGCCCCGTCATCACGTGATCGGAGCGCACACTCGCGCATGCGCACCTGCCACTTTGATGCCGAAAACGGCATCAAGAGACCTGGCGGAGACACGGGAGCGCCCCAAGCACCAGGACCAAACTAACATCATAAATCCCAATGTAAAAAGATGAATTGGAATACAGATAGTATCTAGAAAGAGATAGATGGTGATGTACAAAATAGATGCAGGGGCAAAAAGACATCATTACGCTCAAAAGTCAGAACAGGTCAGAAAAAATCATCTGTAGATGACAGGAAAACCTATCAATCATACAAAAGTTATTTTGATGGTGTATCAACAAACGCATCGAAAACGCATCATGTGTATAGGGGGGAAACATTTTTTTTATATTAAATTGTGTCAGTGGATACGTCAATGGGCACACAAATGTATACGAATGTACAGATGTGTATCCAGAGACATCTCGCCAAGGGCAAAGGGGGAAAAAATATAATACTAAAAAAGTGAGTACTAGAATGTGGAGTCAAAGTTCCACAATGTGCCCAAAAATATACAAAAAGGGTGTAGTATATGTGTGTATACATACATGCGTCTAAGGACCAACGAATCAAAGTTGGTGTATAAAAATAAGATAAAAGGTGCAGTGAATGAAATAATAATGGTAATAATCGTAATAATAATAATAAGTAAATATAATAATAATGAGTATTAAGTGTCTACTGTGAATGTATGTTTGAAATCCACACATGCACAGTGTCCATTCATGTGCACATATGGATACCAAACCTTCTTAGAAAAATGTAAAATATTCTTAAAAGAGTATATGATTAAATATGTGACATTGCCCCATTTTTGTACATCACACATAACTAGAGTATAATCACAAGAAAATCTTTTATTTTACACATGTGAGGGTAACATAAAGAATTATAATAGTATATTCCGTGTCGGTGTCTTTGGTCTGTCCCCCGACAAGTGAAAATTTCAACATCTAAAACAAAACAGAGAGAAAGTATCAATAATATATATTACATTGTATACCATTTAGATACATTCTCAATAGTCGACATTGGCCTACGCATTATATATAGCTGATGTAACAGTAAAATCTACATTCAGGCCACGTGGGCGTAACGTGTCCAACTCATGAATCCAATACAACTCACGTTTCTTTAACCGATTGATTCTGTCTCCTCCCTTCTTACTTTCTGGTACATGATCAATTAATGTAAACCGTAACTCGCCTTCCGTATGCCCCGCCTCAACAAAATGTTTAGATACCGGCAGATCCAGTCTAGCCTTCCTGATCGAATATATATGTATATATATATGTATGTGCACATGAATGGACACTGTGCATGTGTGGATTTCAAACATACATTCACAGTAGACACTTAATACTCATTATTATTATATTTACTTATTATTATTATTACGATTATTACCATTATTATTTCATTCACTGCACCTTTTATCTTATTTTTATACACCAACTTTGATTCGTTGGTCCTTAGACGCATGTATATATACACACATATACTACACCCTTTTTGTATATTTTTGGGCACATTGTGGAACTTTGACTCCACATTCTAGTACTCACTTTTTTAGTATTATATTTTTTCCCCCTTTGCCCTTGGCGAGATGTCTCTGGATACACATCTGTACATTCGTATACATTTGTGTGCCCATTGACGTATCCACTGACACAATTTAATATAAAAAAAAATTTTCCCCCCTATACACATGATGCGTTTTCGATGCGTTTGTTGATACACCATCAAAATAACTTTTGTATGATTGATAGGTTTTCCTGTCATCTACAGATGATTTTTTCTGACCTGTTCTGACTTTTGAGCGTAATGATGTCTTTTTGCCCCTGCATCTATTTTGTACATCACCATCTGTCTCTTTCTAGATACTATCTGTATTCCAATTCATCTTTTTACATTGGGATTTATGATGTTAGTTTGGTCCTGGTGCTTGGGGCGCTCCCGTGTCTCCGCCAGGTCTCTTGATGCCGTTTTCGGCATCAAAGTGGCAGGTGCGCATGCGCGAGTGTGCGCTCTGATCACGTGATGACGGGGCGGAGCTCGGGATCGTCACATGACCGGGAGCCATATGACCACATGTGAGACGCCGTAATGGCGGCGTCCATACACAGGAGGTGAGTGGTCTGTCCCATGGCAATGTTGTTTTTAATCACTGGAAGACGTAGTTACAGCTGCGTCTTTATTATCTGCACTTTGTATTTTTAATAACAACGATGATCTATTGTATGTACGGTGACCATTGTTGTTTCTAAACACACCGTTATCACTTGCACTTTTTATATTATGAATTTTGTACTGATTATGTTTTTTTACTGTATGAATTATGTTTGATTATAATGATTGGAGTTTGTAATTAACTTAATATGATACCATATAAAGGCTTGTCTTGCACATTTGTATACCATGCTTGAAAAAGGTGGTGGATATCACTGAAACGTTGCATTTGAACATGGTTTAAATAAACACGGTTGTGTTTTTTACTTGAACCCGTGAGTGCTGTTGGACTTATTGTTGGAATTTATGGATGTGGTCTGCGACTGGGACCACGTTTCTTTCCTATTGCACCCGGATTACTATCTCAAGACTTACAGTGGTTGTGCTGTCCTCCGCCATTTGGATATATCCATTTATATATATATATATATATATATATATATATATATATATATATATATATATTTTTTTTTTTTTTTTTCCTTTGTAGTGGCATTTTATGTAGGAGTTTGTAGTTTAATTTGTTGCCCTTTGCCAATTTTACTTGTATATGGGCGTAGGAGTCTTTGTTCTCAGATAGGTTTTTGGAGTAAATGCAAATAGCCTTAGACATCTGACACTTTCAAAACTACTTGTTGAATATATTTTATAGGGTATAGAAATGATGGCCTAATTAACATCAAGTGACTCAAATTTGGGAACCAATCCAATTGGGTGTGTACGTATTTTGCACATGTCTCTGGAAGCAGACAAAGGACTTGGAACTTTTTGTGTTTTTATTTTTGTAACTGGTTCTGCTCATTTCATAAATGTCTTTTATGTAGTTTTGTAAATATTAAATGGGCACTACGGTGGAAAACACTTTTTTTTTTAATCAATTGGTGCCACAAAGTTAAACAGATTTATAAATTACTTATTTTTAAAAATCTTAAGCCTTCCAGTACTTATCAGCTGATGTATGCTCTAGAGGAAATTGTATTTCTTTCTGGAGTTCTTTTCTGTCCGACCACAGTGCACCTCAGTCCATATCAGGAATTATCCAGAGCAGGAGAGGTTTGCTATGGGGATTTGCTTGTACTCTGGACAGTTCCTGACATGGACAGAGGTGTCAGCAGAGAGCACTATGGTCAGACTGGAAAGAATAACAGAAAGAAATACAACTGTTATACAGCAGCTGATAAGTACTGGAAAGATTATGATTTTTAAATAGAAATAATTTACAAATCTATATAACTTTCTGGCACCAGTTTTTTCCAGTGGAAAAATATTTTCTACCTGAGTACCCCTTTAAACACTTTAGTAAACACAGTTACGCTTAAAACACCAGCAGTTCTCACCCTAATAGATCATCTTCACAAAGTAAAATTTGCAGTCAGTCCATCATGTGAAAAAACAGGTTGGGACTTATTGATACAGCTATACAGTATAGAAGTGATTATATTAAACCATTTGATCAATTAAAAGTAACTTTTGTCCTCCATTACATTTTTACTTTATGCACTTTAACCCCTTAAGGACGCAGGACGTAAATGTACAGACTGGTGCGGTGGTACTTAACGCACCAGGACGTACATTTACGTCCTGTGCATAACCGCGGGCATCGGAGCGATGCCCGTGTCATGCGTGGCTGATCCCGGCTGCTGATCGCAGCCAGGGACCCGCCGGCAATGGCCGACGCCCACGATCTCTCGGGCGTCCGCCATTAACCCCTCAGATGCCAGGATCAATACAGATCCCGGCATCTGCGGCAGTACGCGATTTCAATGAATGACCGGATCGCCCGCAGCGCTGCTGCCGGGATCCGATCATTCAGAACGCCGCACGGAGGTCCTCTCACCTGCCTCTGTCCGGCTCCCGGCGTCTTCTGCTCTGGTCTGAGATCGAGCAGACCAGCGCAAAAGATGACCGATAACACTGATCTGTTTTATGTCCTATACATAGAACAGATCAGTATTAGCAATCATGGTATTGCTATGAATAGTCCCCTATGGGGACTATTCAAGTGTAAAAAAAAATTTAAAAAAATGTAAAAGTAAAAGTAAAAAAAAAATTGGAAAATCCCCTCCCCCAATAAAAAAGTAAAACGTCCGTTTTTTCCTATTTTACCCCCAAAAAGCGTAAAAAATTAATTTAATAGACATATTTGCTATCTCTGCGTGTGTAAATGTCCGAACTATTAAAATAAAATGTCAATGATCCCGTACGGTGAACGGCGTGAACGTAAAAAAAATAATAAAGTCCAAAATTGCTACTTTTTTAATATATTTTATTTAAAAAAATTATAAAAAATGTATTAAAAGTTTTTTATATGCAAATGTGGTATAAAAAATGTACAGATCATAGCGCAAAAAATGAGGCCTCATACCGCCGCTTATACGGAAAAATAAAAAAGTTATAGGTCATCAAAATAAAGGGATTATAAACGTACTAATTTGGTTAAAAAGTTTGTGATTTTTTTTAAGCACAACAATAATATAAAAGTATGTCATAATGGGTATCATTTTAATCGTATTGATCCTAAGAATAAAGAACACACGTTATTTTTACTGTAAATTGTACGGCGTGAAAACGAAACCTTCCAAAATTAGCAAAATTGCGTTTTTCTTTTTAATTTCCCCACAAAAATAGTGTTTTTTTGTTGCGCCATACATTTTATGATATAATGAGTTATGTCATTACAAAGGACAACTGGTCATGCAAAAAACAAGCCCTCATACTAGTCTGGCGATGAAAATATAAAAGAGTTATGATTTTTAGAAGGCGAGGAGGAAAAAACGAAAACGTAAACATTTAATTGTCTGAGTCCTTAAGGCCAAAATGGGCTGAGTCCTTAAGGGGTTAAACTGCAGATAAACTTCAAAACACTGAAAGACTTATCTAACATGTTTATTATTCAGTATTTAAAAAGAGACATATAGAATGTACAGTGCAGTGCAGCTAAAAAGTCAGAATTGTTAAAGGATAAAAATATTTAAACAAATCAAATGGGAAAGGACATTATCAACTGTTGATAATGAGTGGCATATTATTATTTAACTTTAAAAGGAGATATTCAACCAAAATTGGTAAAAATAAGAATCTAAATTATATGTATACAGTATATATATATATATATATATATCAGTAAATGCTTACCGTGACTCCACCAGGCATCCCAGCTGATTTGATTCAAAATAGCCCCATGGCCCCCCATAAACAGAATTTGAAAATCCAGGTACTTCCTGGTTTATGTAGGGAGCTGAAAGTTGCAGAAGACTGTGCTTGTTTTCTGTTATAGCTGCCAGGTGAAGCTTCCTTTAGAGAGCTGAGCAGATCACATGGTTAGAGAAGCAGTGAATATAGATAAGGAAGGTGTGTGTGCCTCAGCCAATCACAGCCCATTAGACACTGAAGTGCTCTTGGCTCTCTGACAGCTGAGGAGAAGGGAGTGTGACATTGCAAAGTGAAATGTTGTCTACACCCAGAAATGTGGTGTTTGACAGTCATCATATGTGCTAAGAACTACTGGACTTCCTGCAAAGATTACACTTGTACATTACAAAGTTGTATAACTTTAGCGTGTGCAGATAAATAGAGGTAATTTAATTTGGCTGGAGTTCTCCCTTAAACAAAGAAAAAGGCTTTGTATGAATACATGCTATAATGTAATTTTGCTGTTTTGCTCTCTCCATAAACATAAGCAAGATTGTCAAGCATTAGTAGGGGCAGCTATCATTGTTTCACCGTTTTGACAGGTTAAAAGGATATACTGATATGATTCAGAATTTCAAATGATCCTTAAAATGCCCATAGTATAATGTATTCCAACGGAATCTGTCATAATTTTTGAGAAATTCCGAATGTTTAGCTGCTGCTTTGTATTGGACACTTTCAATGGTTTATTCAATCCACCTATTTGTGCTCAAACTGACACATCTGTAAACAAGACATATTTACATGAATTAAGCACATATCAGATATTTTTCAGAAACTTGGTTTACAGATCATAAGTTCCTAAGTCCTGACATT
This sequence comes from Hyla sarda, assembly GCF_029499605.1. Classification (NCBI taxonomy): domain Eukaryota; kingdom Metazoa; phylum Chordata; class Amphibia; order Anura; family Hylidae; genus Hyla; species Hyla sarda. The sequence goes on from NC_079192.1 coordinate 158,218,615, forward strand.
TACTTTGTCTTTGAGGATGTCTTTGTGCTGTTCGACGTGGCCAACCATTGGGCGTCAAAATTGAGATGCTGGGATCAGTTATAGCATTAGTTTCCCTCTGGTGCACGCCAGAGGGAAACTATGCCAGACGCCTGATATATGTGAACCAAGCCTTAGCAAATTTTAACACAAAATATTTAGTTTGAACCCACCTTTTTATGCTACTATGGTTACATGCCTGGCTTTATCTTCAGTCAATCCTGTTCTGCCTTTTCTTTCCCGTTGCAGGCAGAACAATATATTTTATCTCTTCAATCTGTATGCTCAGTTTGGTCTATGACATCTTTTCTAATGTTTTAAGCAACCAATACGTGCAAAGAATTTATATAAAATCAGAAACAAAACATTATTTTTTCAAATATAATTTTAGTACAGTTTTTTTTTCTTTTTTAGATGCAACCTGCATAAACAAAAAGGTGAACACTGATTTGTATTTTTTGGCTCTACAGCCATACTTTGTGCTAATATTGAAGTAATGTCAATCTTATATGTGCTGGTATTTCTGTTTTTATTTGTTTTGTTCTTTTGTTTTTATTTGTTTTCTCCACTTGCACTACACTATTTCTTTTCACGCTGTGTTCTTTTTGCCAGTATCATATGTTTTGGTGTGGTATGTTTCCATTGTCCTATTACAGCTCTTCTGTTGGTTTTGGGTTTCGATTTTGTTGAAATTTTGGGCAAGGACCCTTTATTGTTTTGTTATATTTTTCTGAAAATAAATAAAAATCTTAATCCTAAATATAATATTAAACCTATAGCTATCTTATCTCTTTGCCATGGCTCCAACTCAACATTTAAGAGGTTATCCAGGAATAGAAAAACACAGTTAATTTCTTTCAAAGACAGCTCCATGTCTGTCTCCAGGTTGGGTGTAGTTTTACAACTTGGCCCCATTCACTTTAATGGAACTGAGCTACAGAACCACACTCAACCTGAACCCAGACCAGGAGTTTTTTTTTTTTAAAGAAAGTAGCTCAGTTTTTCCATTCCTGGATAAGCCCTTTAATACTATTGTAAAGAAGAAACATATAACACAGCTCAGTCACATAGCAGTAGACCACACAGGCTTCAGATGCGGAAGCTCATAAAAGTAATCTTTGGTTTCATCACTCACTACTGCATTTGCAAACTACACTCCCACTGGCACCTTACGCAATGCTTCAATACATTTCTCTTGCTAAAAGCATATACACATAAGTGAGAGAATTCAAAGTAAAAGAGTTTATGTACTTCACTTGATCTACAAATCACTGGACGTCCACGATAAGACTACACCAATGGGAATCATGTATTTCTCTTACATGTGAGAATATTTTTTAAAGAATCTCCACTTTAAATAGCAATGGAGCTACTTTAATGTAGATAAATAATTATTCTTGTATATACCTATGAGGCATATTTATCTATTTTAATTTGTTTTGCCTTCCTACTAAAAAAGAGTGAGAGACAGTTGAAGCGGCACATTTACTATGTAGAAATTCCTTGTAATGTCCAATTTTGTAGATATATATGAATATCCAGTACATTATATTAACTAAATTGAAAGATATATATATATATATATATATATATATATATATATATATTCGAAATGTTGTGATGATTTGCAAATGCTTGCTTAAATGTTGTATTATATCTTTGGTACACTGACCAAGAACAGATCGTGTGGAAATGTATGGTTCCGATTTTGATGTTTATTCAGGCCATGCTGTACACCATCGCACAGTGGATCTCTGTTACACTACCTAGTTTGCATTCATGTTTCTTAGGGTAAAAACACACAATCTGCCATCACACACGTCCGAAATGCTGACAATATGAGGCGGTCAATCATCTCAGGAGTATGTCGGCAAACTCATGCGAAGATGTCATCTGCAGGATTGTTTGTTTTCACTTATTCCCCAACTCACAATGTTATCCCCTATTCACAGAATAGGGGACAACAAGCTAATCGTTGGGACTGTGACCATTGAAACTAATAATAATCACAACAACAGAGTTTAAATGTTTCCTGAATAAATAGAAAGCACAATGTGTGTTCCATTCATTCTTATTCTTCCAAACATTGTTGAGCATTAGCTGAATAAGAATAGAAGAAATACAAACCCCAGGATACATGCTGATTTACAAAACAGGTCCTACACTTGCATAACAGCTCACACTCTCTCCTGCTATATGAAACGTTGCTGCTCTGCTCCATGGATTCAGGACCTGCATACATCAGGTCATGTGACAATGTGCAGGAGCTGCACACATACTGTAAAGTCATTTAACCTTATATGAGCAAGTCCTTATACAGTGCATCATGTGTGCACGTACTTCAATAGCTCCTGCATACATTTGTACTAGAGATCTTTGCACATAAAATTTACCGTATTTTTCGCCATATAAGACGCTCCGGCATATAAGACGCACCCAATCTTAAAGGATTAAAATCTAGAAAAAAAATATTCTGAACCAAATACAAAGTAAAGTATAGGACAGTGATCTTCAACCTGCGGACCTCCAGATGTTGCAAAACTACAACTCCCAGCATGTCTGGACAGCCGTTGGCTGTCCGGGCATGCCAGGAGTTGTAGTTTTGCAACATCTGGAGGTCTGCAGGTTGAAGACCACTGGTATAGGAGGTTATACTCATGTGTCCCCGCCTCTCCGGACCCATCACCGCTACTCTGGATGTCGCCCTCCATCGCTGTCGCCGCGTCCCCGGGGTGTCCCTGACGCTCCGGAATGTCTCTGCTGCCTGGTATCCTCGCTCTCCATCACCACCATCACATCGCTACGCACGTGATGACGACGAAGGAGAGGGCCGGCCATGCAGGGGATCCCGGCACGGAGCAAACACCGTGGAGGCAGGTAAGGTCCCTCCTGGTGTCCTGTAAGCTGATCGGGACGCTGCGATTTCACCACGGCGGTCCCGACTGAGCAGCCCGACTGAGCAGCCGGGTTAGTGTTACTTTCGTTACAGACGAGGCGGTCAGCTTTGATCGCCACATCTGAAGGGTTAATACAGGACATCACCACGATCGGTGATGTCCTGTATTAGCCCCGGGTCCCAGTCGTTGATGGCCGCAGGGACCGACTCGGAAGTACAGGGTTTTAATGTGTATTTCCAGGATAAGACGCACCAAAAAAGTGCGCTTTATATGGCGAAAAATACGGTACATGTTTTTTTTTGTATATATACAAGTCTCATTGTGGTTTAAATTCTTTTAAAAAGTTAAACTGAGGGTCAGCTTTCCCCTCAGCCCCAGGGCTTACTCTCCTCTAGACTATTATTGTCTGTATTGTGACAGTCTGCCTGGCTTTAATTTTATATATGATTTCATGCTTTTTATGGATCAAACCACTGGTTTAAATACTTAATAGCATTCTAAATATTTGTTCTTATGATAACGCACAATGAGTTTTGTCAGCTTGAGCAATGAAGTTATGACAAAATACACCAAACAAGCATATCCTTTACTTGCAGATTTTCAGTAGTGACATTCAATACAGTTTCATAATTTTCCAAATGAGTGGCAAAAATCTTTCTGTAGTGAGAAACCTACATGTCAGACTCCAGATTATCCCTTCAGTATTGTCATTGATGTTTTGTGACCTTACAACCCCATAGGATAGGTTGCTGTCACAAAACTAATGGGTCATATTGCTCTAGGTCTGCCACATTGCAAACAATACATTAAGCCCTTATGAAACATACTGGGAACTGTGTTTCCTTTTCTTTCCCCAAAATAGTTGTATTAAATTGACACCTCTTATAAGTGAAAACCAATGTGTTCTAAAATGTACATGAGTTTAAGCATTTACCGTGAAACAATTATTTTGGAATTTTTAATAATTTCACACAGAGGTAAACGTTTAGCTTTAAATATGGATTTGCACATTTAGTTGAATGAGCAAGAATTATTGTTTGTTAGGAAAGAAAAATTTTGAAATTGAGTAAACCATCCATAACATGCACATACATGTGTCAAGGATATATGGCTATGGCTCTTCATCAATACACAACCCATGGAGTTGCCTTTTATTGGTTACAGGCAGTGGCACACCTTCCATGAGGCAAGTTGAGGATCTTGCCTCAGGAAACCTTCTTTAGTTCCTGCAAGGTGTGACAATTTTAAAGTATAATATTTATCTCAGCCCTGAAAAACATCACTTCTTGCCAAATCTAATACAATTTCTGACAAAAGCTGAGAACAGATCCTCTAACAGTAGTGTGAACACAACCTTAGAATACACGTACACTGATGTATTCTGCACTGTAAAGTATTTTTAGTTTTTTTTATATTATTGGACTGTAAAGTGCAAATTACTGTACTTTCCGAGTTGACTATTAGAAGGGTTGGGACACATTTTCTGATTTTTAATTCAGGAAGTGCAAAGTTAAGATTTATTCCTGGTTTCAGTAATGTAAAAACAAAAGTCTAAATTAGGGAAGCAACAGATTTTGTATCAGTTTCTATGCCATAGTCTTAGCCATAAATATGGGCATGGAATAGTTAGCCTGATCACACGCTTTTTACAGTCACTTGATATGCCCTCCCATTCCTGAGATATGAGGGTTTATAGTTTGTATCACAGTTCGGGAAATCAGTCAGATGGGCATGATTCTTTACATATATATTTTCACTGGCTTCAGAAGTCACTTGTAAAAGGAAGTACACTGTCATATTTAATAAATAGGTTACAGTAATCATGTTTTTTAAAGGTACGTTCACACATACAGGATCCTACTAGATTCATTTGTGCTCAGTCATTTAGTTTACATTGACATCTGCAGCAGAAAATCCTGTGCATCAAATCTGCGTACGTGTGAACGTACCCTGAAGGAGATATATCATGGGGAGTTGGTGGGTCTGAACGTTTTTCGGCCCTATTGAGATCTAAAACTTATCCTCTATCCTTTTGATAGTGGATACGTTTTTTTCCCATGGTACTTCTCCTTTAATGATGAATTGACAAGAAAAAAGGCTAACCGACACCGAATGACCTGTGCAGGATATTCATACCATGGCTTTATGGTGATTGACAGGAAATTGTGCCGTAGGCTCAACAGTGATGCACAAATCTTTGTCTTACTATATATCTACTTTATAATTAAGTGTTCTTGAATCATTGAAAGGAAATTGTTGCAGGCTAACTTTAGCCGTCCATATGCTGCTCGAATTGCTGAATTTGAGATAAGAGCTATGTACTTTTCTCTTTTATATTGCAAATGAATAAATGAAACAAACTTCAGTAGATTTTTCCACTAAGTCATTTCACTTTTCTTTCTGTTTTTGATTACTAAGTGTTACATATCAAGGTTATAGCCAGCCTCACATTTCTTGTTTTTATAGATATAATTATTTTAAACCATTCAATTTCTTACTCTGTTGGTTTATTTTTACAGCTTTATTCATGTGTTTAGGCTCGAGAGAGCTTAATATTTAAGATTTATCATACAATTTCATTTTGCTAAGCTCTATTTATTGTACTGTATACTACTTTTGTACTCAAATATTTGGTCCTGGGAATTAATTACAGAAAGCATACAAAAACCATAAACTTGTACCCTATTGCAATGAATGGTGCTATACTTCCAAGTACTATAGTTATAATATCAATGCAAAGAAAAATTAAAAACCAGCCACTCACCATTGCTCGTCTTCAAAGAAACTTCTTTTATTCTTTATAGTCACAAATACATATTAGGGAGAGGGACAGGACACCAGGGGGGATAAAAATAGGCAACAAGCTCCATTTCGTATCTAGTGCTTCATTTTCAAGGGAAGGGGCTCAAGTCAAAAAAAAAAGGGACACTTCACTGTGTGCATTATCCCTGTACTGTGACATCACTGTGTATTATCCCTGTACTGTGACATCACTGGCTGTATTATCCCTGTACTGTGAGATCACTGTGTATTATCCCTGTACTGTGAGATCACTGTGTAGTATCCCTGTACTTTGATATCAATGGCTGTGTTATCCCTGTACTGTGACATCACTGTGTATTATCCCTGTACTGTGATATCACTGTGTGTATTATCCCTGTACTGTGATATCACTGTGTATTATCCCTATACTGTGACATCACTGTTCACATTATCCCTGTGTATTATCCCTGTACTGTGCACATTATCCCTGTGTATTATCCCTGTACTGTGTATCCCTGTGTATATTATCCCTGTACATCACTGCGTATTATCCCTGTACTGTGACATCCCTGCATATTATCTCTGTACTGTGACATCCCTGCGTATTATCCCTGTACTGTGACATCACTGTGTTTTATGCCTGTACTGTGATATCGCTGTGTATTATCCCTGTACTCTGACATCACTGTGTGTATTATCCCTGTACTGTGACATCACTGTGCACATTATGCCTGTACTGTGACATCACTGTGTGTATTATCCCTGCACTGTGACATCACTGTGCACATTATCCCTGTACTGTGACATCACTGTGTATTCTGTGACATCATGTATTGATTTTGCACAAATCCCAGCAAAATGTAATATGCCTGTCAATAGGGCACCAAAGGGCAAGTGCAGAAAGAGGGCAGGGGCTCCAGCCCCCTTTCTTGCCTATGTGTGCATGTCCCTGTGCACCACCTCTATTAAAGGATGATAATTGCAGGATGAGTAGCAGGAAACACAGCAAAGGCAGCCATTTTTTAAGATGATGAATTAAATGGGCACTGAAACAAAAATGTATACATCTTGGCAATACATTTATCTTTTTAATATACTTCTTAAGACATTTTTCTTTCCTTTTTTTATAGAAATCATGGCTTATAAAATCATGACCCTAGTCCAGTAGGTGAGGGTGGGCTAGCACTCCTCTGTGCTCTCTCCTGTCTGATAGGACAGGAGAGAGCACAGAGGAGTCCTATCAGACAGGAGAGAGCACAGAGGAGTGCTATCAGACAGGAGAGATCACAGAGGAGTACTATCAGACAGGAAAGAGCACAGAGAAGTCCTATTAGACAAGAGAGAGCACAGAGGAGTACTATCAGACAGGTGAGAGCACAGAGGAGTGCTATCAGACAGGAGAGAGCACAGAGGAGTGCTATCAGACAGGATAGAGCACAGAGGAGTACTATCAGACAGGAGAGAGCACAGAGGAGTACTATCAGACAGGAGAGAGCACAGAGGAGAAATATCCTACAGGAGAGCACAGAGGAGTACTATCAGACAGGAGAGAGCACTGAGAAGTGCTGTCAGACAGGAGAGAGCACAGATGAGTACTATCATACAGGAGAGAGCACAGAGCAGTGCTAAAAGACAGGAGAGAGCACAGATAAGTACTATCAGAAAGTTGCGAGTACAGAGGTGTTCTATCAGGCAGAAGAGACTACAGAGGAGTACTATCAGACAGGAGAGAGCACATAGGAGTACTATCCTACAGGAGAGAGCACAGAGGAGTGCTATCATACAGGAGTTAGCACAGAGCAATGCTATCAGACAGGAGAGAGCACAAAGCAGTCCTATCAGACAAGAGAGAGCACAGAGGAATACTATCAGACAGGAGAGAGTACAAAGGAGTCCTATCAGACAGGAGAGAGCACAGAGGAGTTCTATCAGACAGGAGAGAGCACAGAGGAGTCCTATCAGACGGGAGAGAGCACAGAGGAGTCCTATCAGACAGGAAAGAGTACAGAGGAGTGCTAGCCCACCTGGCTGATGTTTTGTTCACTTTTGAAAGTTTGCGGTGCTTTCACTCTGGTGGTAGCATGACACAGAGTCTACAACCTAAATCCAAGATTCCCACTGAGGATTTCCCAGGGTTATAAATCCAAAATACCAATTCACATTCAGACTTATGCCCTCCTGGGACTAATTTCCCAAAACTAGGGAACCTTATCCATTTAAAATTTGGGAAATTAGTCCCAGAAGGGCGTAAGCCTGAATAGGAATTGGTATTTTGGAGTCTACAACACACACAAGTGTCTCAGGTAGTGCAGCTCATCCAGGATGGCACATCAATGCGAGCTGTGGCAAGAAGGTTTGCTGTGTCTGTCAGCGTAGTGTCCAGAGCATGGAGGCGCTACCAGGAGACAGGCCATTACATCAGGAGATGTGGAAGAAACTGTAGAAGGGCAACAACCCAGCAGCAGGAACGCTACCTCCACCTTTGTGCATGGAGGAACAGGAGGAGCACTGCCAGAGCCCTGCAAAATGACCTCCAGCAGGCCACAAATGTGCATGTATCCACTCAAACGGTTGGAGACAGACTCCATGAGGGTGGTATGAGGGTCCGACGTCCACAGGTGGGGGTTGTGCTTACAGCTAAACACCATGCAGGATGTTTGCCATTTGCCAGAGAACACCAAGATATGCAAATCTGGAGTCTGGAGATGCCGTGGAGAACGTTCTGCTGCCTGCAACATCCTACAGTTTGGCGGTGGGTCAGTAATGATGTGGGGTGGCATTTTTTTGTGGGCCGCACAGCCCTCCATGTGCTTGCCAGAGGTAGCCTGACTGTGATTAGGTACCGAGATGAGATCCTCAGACCCTAGTGAGACCATATGCTGGTGCGGTTGGCCCTGGGTTCCTCTTAATGCAAGACAATGCTAGACCTCATGTGGCTGGAGTGTGTCAACAGTTCCTGCAAGATGAAGGCATTGATGCTATGGACTGGCCCACCTGTTCCCCAGACTTGAATCCAATTGAGCACATCTGGAACATTATGTCTCGCTCTATTCACCAATGCCACATTGCACCACAGACTGCCCAGGAGTTGGCGGATGCTTACATCCAGGTCTGGGAGGACATCCCTCAGGAGACCATCCGCCACCTCATCAGGAGCATGTCCAAGTATTGTAGGGAGGTCATACAGTCACATGGAGGCCACACACACTACTTGTTTTAAGGACATTACATCAAAGTTGGATCAGCCTGTAGTGTGGTTTTCCAGTTTGATTTTGAGTGTGACTCCATATCCAGACCTCCATGGGTTGATAAATTTGATTTCCATTGATAATTTTTGTGTGATTTTGTTGTCAGCACATTCATCTATGCAAAGACGAAAGTATTTCATACGATTAGTTAATTCATTCAGATCTAGGATGTGTTATCTTAGTGTTCCCATTATTTTTTTGAGTAGTGTATATTCCACAGTGAGAATATACCCTTAGGGAAACATCAAGGAGTATATATTGTGTAAACAGTGGAACACATTATTGGTCCACACAGCTAGGTGGTGCCATCTGTACTAGGTCAATGATAATGCTAAATGATCAGTTCTCTCAGCCCTGAGACCCCAACAAATCAAAACTTTTAACATATCTCTGTGACATGCCAAAAGTTTTTTAAATGACAGGGACACTTTAAGAAGCCATCAAAGCCTTTGTTTAACATATGCATTGAGAATTTTTTCAGACATGTTAAATGGGATAAAAAAAAAAAAACTTAACGTGAACCTAGTTCAATGTGGATGAACAGAACAAAACAGCAAAAGAATTTTGCAACACTGATGTGCTTTGTACATTCAAACTGCATGAGTGGGACCAGGGCATACAGGTTAATGTATTGAAAAAAACTTTTGTTTTTACATATTTCACTTTTTTCAAGTTATACTATTCTGCAGTACATCTGTACTGCAGCACAGTATAACTATCAGTATACACTGACATGCAGTCTGTGCGATCCATCCTATGGCTTGACCTCACAGGCTGCCTGTATTAGTCAGACAGGAAGCCATCAGCTGGCCTCCTGCTGCCATGGCAACAAATGAGACCCCAAGATCATATCGTGGAAGCGCCGTTGGTGAACAGGGGGAGCCCTCTCCCCCTGCCAATCCCATGGATGCCGTGATCAGGACTGATCGCAGCATCTATGAGTTTAATGCTGCCAGGACTGACGCGATCCCGGTCTCGGCAGCTGCAGCAGCTTCCCAGCTGTGATTAACAGCCGGGTCCTGCTGGCGATCTCCTGCAGCGTATCATGCTCAGCTGGAGATTGCTAGGATGTATGCATACGTCCAGTTGCGTTGACTAACATGTAGGCATCTCGGACGTATGCATATGTCCTGTGGCTGAAAGGGGTTAAATAATATATACTATTGTTCATTTGTGTCTTGAATCCAAAATAAGGCAACTTTCTAAATAGTCTTCATTTAAATGTTCCCACCATATTGCTGCTACTTAGAGGAAGCTAAGGTAAATCTGTCAGATCATCAGTCAGACGTTGTGCTCTTTTAGTGTAAAAGATAGCAGCAAGGCAGGGGGTTACAAGCCAGCTCAAAGTATAGACACAAGGGAAAGAATTCTTGAAGGGTGTAGATAAGGGGGGGGGGACACATAAAAATTGTTAACAGGGGAATAAGAAATATATAAAGATACAATAAGTGCAAAATGGGACTTTATAATGATGTTTTAAATGAATATATACCTGTAGAGGATAAGGCAAAAATTGATAAAGTGCAAAGTATGGACTCAAGAGTATTTTGGGTGCTGAAAAAATATAGTTGTATGAGTATAAAATGTGGTATGAGTAAAAGTATAATATGAGTAAAAATATTAAAATCTATATATTAAAAATAAGTGCATACCTGTTGCATAAGGTGTATGAATAAGTGTGAAGCAGCAGAAAAGTGTGTCTGGGAGTACATGACAAGAGGGGGAATCTAGATAAAGAAGAGGGCAATCCTGCAATCCATGCAATCCTAGGCATTCATAGCTACCAATCACAGGATGATCTGTCAGAGCTATTCGCCAGAGGAAAACAACACTGATTCTGATTGGTTGATTTGAATATTGCGAAGTGTCGCTGAGAAAACTTCAGAAGTTCCTTGTGAGGGGCGGCTGTGAAGCTTTCGATCGGGGAAGAAGCACCTGCACCTGCCGAATCCATCAGGCTTACTCTGCAGCCGGAGATCTCACGGTCGAGACGCCACCGGCCGGGGCACACACCCGTGATCTCGTTAATTTCTGCAACACCACCAACTCTAAAAGGACTCGCCTGGACTGCAGCAAGTACTCAGTCAGATACGCCATATTGAATGTCAGGTACTGTGCACACACCGTAACTGCACCTATACCTTGCGCAATAGCTCCGTCGTCTACTTGCATACACAGCCTGCCCCTCGGTTTAAAAGTACTACAAGTGCAGATAGTGCATGTTATTACCCTGGACTGCCTGTCACAATCCCGGACTGAAATCTAATTTTTTCTCTCCTTTTTCTAGCATCCCCCTATTTTTGACTTTTGGTGATACTACTCGCAATACCTGGAAATACATTTATAATCTAAACAGATAGGCAAGTGCACACCAAATATACACCTGAATACGTAATACTGAACTTCAAACTATTACCTAACTATTTTAACCAGTTTGTTGCCCTCTTCTTTATCTAGATTCCTCTTGTCATATACTCCCAGACGCACTTTTCTGCTGCTTTGCACTCATTCATACACCTTATGCAACAAGTATGCTTTTATTTTTAATGTTTAGATTTTAATATTTTTACTCATATTATACTTTTTACTTATACCACATTTTATGCTCATACAACCATATTTTTTCAGCATCCAAAATACTCTCGAGTCCATACTTTGCACTTTATCAATTTTCGCCTGGCATATTCATCCTCTACAAGTATATATTCATTTTAAACAGCATTATAAAGTCCCATTTTGCACTTATTGTTTTTTAATATATTTATTTTTCACCAATCTGTGTGAGATACATGGGCTCATACGTACATATATAGCAGCATTTTGGGCACAAACCACTCATCGCCTGCGCTAGTGTTGTTATACATTTTTTACACAGTTTACAGGGGAAAATCGCATGGGGAATATTCAAGTGTAGAGCGAAAGCAGAGTGAAGAAGAAAAGCTCAGCAAACTTTTTGTGTTATTAATATTTTAGCGACTTTTGCACCATAATAGTAAAAATTATAAAGCAAGAAATAAAAAAGAATATATATTTTTATCAGTGTCTATTAAGTTTTCCTTTGTTCAGACATGCAGGGAATAAATAATGATGATAATAATAATAATTATTATTATTATTAATAGTAGTAATAGTAGTATTACTATATATAAAATATATAATAATTATTCTTTATATAATGTCCACTAATTCTGTAGCATTGTACTGTCAAATTGGAATGAGGACAGGGATACACATGATACCTTTCATACATCTGTCTGTGCTTCCATAATGTAGAAAAATAATTTAATTCTCTGGGGTCAAGTGTCAAAGAGGCGTTCCCATGCCTCTTCTCTCACCCTCCCACCCCTGTCCCTGATTGAGTGATAGTTGGGACTCTGCCTCCAGCACTATGCATACAAATTATGCGTAGGTGTGAGATTTTGAAACAGGACTCCGCTTCCAGCTGGAATAGGGGCTAGAAGGTGGAGTAAGAAGACGATCCAGCCCTCAGGACTTCAGGGGCTAGTGAACTCCTCTTTGACACTTGGACACCATCATGTGTCTCTCTGTCCTAACCGCAGTTTGCAATGTGAATGGTAGCTGACAAATTTTCTTTAATTGACATACCCTGACTTATCTCTCCCCATTATAGGCATAACAGAGTGCATCATTTTTGTAATAGAAACCTTTGAGATTCATGTGCATTAGAAATTAATTTAAAAAAAAAACTCTGCTACTTATTACTTTCTGTAACCAAACAATGGAATATTTTCAGTTCTCACCAGGACAGGATACAAATCCAGTTCCCCAAAGAACATGCATAACATAATGAATAAAGAATTGCTATCCAAATGTACTATAAAATGTTTAAATCCAAGGAATCCAATTATTAGCAATACTTCTAAGTGACCTACTAATTGCTAGGGCTGACTATCCTCTGACTCACTGTTAATCATTATGTCACATGGAAGGTGGACAAGAAACGGCTTTTTGGCTTAATATAGTCTGGCACCATTTTTGCTGGCACTATTTTCAGCACAGAGATACTTGTATTGACAGATAAGATAGCTAATTAAAATAAAATAGCAGGAAAACCATCCCAGGCCAAATAAGTCAATTTATCTTGGTGGTTAAAAATTAGAAGCACTACTTAAAGCATAATGGAATATCCATTTTTAAAATGAGATCTCCTGTTATCAGCTGGACAGTCTTACTAAACTAATTCTTCGAAGGGACTTTGCAATCACTATTATTGCTTAAATAATTCCACTTATATTACATTTAGATACCTTACCTGTAATTACTCCATAGCCACAAAGAATGTTTTTTGAGTATGAGGCTAGGTTTAAAGGTACAGAAAGGAAGAGGAGGGGGACCATGTTGTGGCACTTTAGCAGCTTGGCACCCACTCCTCGACACTTAAAGGGTAGCTCCCACCATCCCTTTTTTTTCCCTCTCTGTCCCTGCCTATTTCCCATCTATCCCTAACCTCTCCCCTGCCTAATTTTTTTTTTTTACTATATAAAAAATGTAGTTTGTGTGCTCACTACCAGGCAGACTTCCCCAGCAGGGGTGACGGCACTGATGCCTGCTGGGGCTGACTTCCGCCCTTAGTTCATCTACACAGGGTGCCTCCAGCTGTTTCACCACTACAACTCTCAGCTTGCCCTGACATCTATTGGCTGTCAGGGCATACTGGGAGTTGTAGTGGGGAAAAACTGGAGGCATCCTGTGTTAAAAACAATACATGGCCGCGGTGCAACCCGAACCCCTAACCCATCCCCTGAACTCCGCTACCCCTCCCCTGAACCCCACTACCCGAACACCCCCCCCCCCTAACCCCCCAGACATACCAGGACAGTGCAGCGACGGGCAGGACAGCAGCGACGGGATGCTGGGAGGCGGGGCCGGCGTGCAAGGCCAGGGAGCAGGGGAGTCAATGCGCGCTTCTTCTGTTCTCAGCGCTCGCTCCCGCCTGTTTGATTGACAGGCGGGAGCGAGCACCGCAGTGAGTGAATTCCGACTCATTGCCAGGCTTCAATGAGTTGAAATTCACTAGTGATGTCACTGCCGAATGCATTCAGCCACTAGGAGGGCGACCCCTAGTGGCCGAATTTAAAAGTGATTTTAAACTGTTTTAAAATCACTTTTTTAAATTAAAGTATATTAGAGATATGTTGTAGTACTTAAGTTCTACAACATATCAATTTTTTTATTTCATGACAGTGCCCATTTAAAGGGAACCTGACATCTTCCAATATACTGGTTATAGTGTGGGCAAACAACAATAAAATGACGGGTTACCCGCCCAGCTGATAAATATTCTAATTTCTTCACTTTTACGCCACTAGGATGTGAGAGTGAAGAACTTAGAATATTCATCAGATGGGCAGGAAAAGCGCTGATTTTGAGGAGGCAGGAAACCATGGCAAGCCGGCTCCCCACTATGCTGCTACAGGGAAAGATAACTTTTTATCTTCTGGTCAGAATTAGGTAAGTAAGCCCTTGTTTTAATTCTGTTTACTCGCACTCTAACTGAGTGAATTGCGTTTAGTTCAGGTGAACAGGGCGTCATTTTTCGTTTAATTTTATGAGTTTTAGAATCAACATAATTTGTTTTCTTGCCCTAACAGTTATTAAGCAATGTATGCAACTATGTGCATTTGATCAAGCTGACAGGTTCCCTTTAATGCTACAGCAAACAAAGAAATGTTTCTATGTATGCTTGACCAGGTCCTTAAAGTCTGTGTACAAAAAAGAAGGTTGAAGCAGCACTCTTGGTCAAAAAATGTAGGCTCTTAGCGCACTTTTTGATCAAAACGTGTCCCCCATCCACCACGCAGAGATGGCCTCATTTCGGATGGGACCTTAACACTTATTTCACTCACCTATGCTGGGCATATGGCCTCTGACTGGGTGACATGCTGGATACACTACCAATTTAAAAACCTCCTGTGAAAAAGGGGAGGGGTGTATGGCTAGAGAGGATGCCACTCCCCCTAAATTGCAATGCAAAGTCTATGACCTGCACAGAGCCTTGATCTCAACCCTAGTGTACACCTTTGGTGTGGGTTGGAATGTAGATTAAAGAGTACCTATCATCCCAAAAAAATTTTTGACAGGTTAGAGCTGATTGTATACAGAACCACTTTGTAATTGGAATTCATTTAAAAAAAATGCTTCCTTTTATGTGTATTTTTATTTTAAAAATGTGGCCACTAGGAGTCTCCCTAGGAGTCCCCATGCCACAAGCATTTTCATTGATTTAGGACTCACGACAGCCTGGCAGTGAAGTCCAAAATCGCAGCGCTGGCTGAGCATGTGACCAGCTCAGCGCAGCTCCCGGCCTGTCAATCACCTCCTGTGTTCACACGCAGGGCACTGTACACTGAGGATAAGCAGGGCTCTGTACACTGAGGACAAGCAGGGCTCTGTACACTGAGGATAAGCTGCGCTCTGTGCAGTGAGGACAAGTGGGACTCTCAACACTGAGGACAAGCAGGCGTCTAGGCAGTGAGGACAAGCAGGGCTCTGTACACTGAGGATAAGCTGTGCTCTGAACACTGAGGACAAGTGGGACTCTCAACACTGAGGATAAGTGGCACTCTGAACACTGAGGACAAGCGGTGCTCTGTACATTGAGGACAAGCAAAGCTCTGAACACTGAGGACAAGCAGGTATCTGGACAGTGAGGACTAGAAGGGCTCTGTACACTGAGGACAAGCAGGGCTCTGTACACTGAGGACAAGCAGGGCTCTGGGCACTGAGAACAAGCAGGGCTCTGTACACTGAAGACAAGCAGGGCTCTGTACACTGAGGACAAGCAGGGCTCTGTACACTGAGGACAGGCAGGGCTCTGTACACTGAGGACAAGCAGGGCTCTGTACACTGAGGACAAGCAGGGCTCTGTACACTGAGGACAGGCAGGGCTCTGTACACTGAGGACAAGCAGGCATCTGTGCAGTGAGGTCAAGCAGCGTTCTGTACACTGAGGTCAAGCAGGCATCTGGGCAGTGAGGACAAGCAGTGCACCGTACACTGAGGACAAGCAGGCATCTGGGCAGTGAGGACAAGCAGCGCTCCGTACACTGAGGACAAGCAGGCATCTGGGCAGTGAGGACAAGCAGCGCTCCTTACACTGAAGAAAAGCAGGTATCTGGGCAGTGAGGACAAGCAGACATCTGGGCATTGAGGACAAGCAGACATCTGGGCATTGAGGACAAGCAGGGCTCTGTACATTGAGGATAAGCTGTGCTCTGAACACTGAGGACAAGTGGGACTCTCAACACTGAGGATAAGTGGCACTCTGAACACTTAGGACAAGCGGTGCTCTGTACACTGAAGACAAGCAGGGCTCTGTACACTGAGGACAAGCAGGGCTCTGTACACTGAGGACAGGCAGGGCTCTGTACACTGAGGACAAGCAGGGCTCTGAACACTGAGGACAAGCAGGGCTCTGTACACTGAGGACAGGCAGGGCTCTGTACACTGAGGACAAGCAGGCATCTGTGCAGTGAGGTCAAGCAGCGTTCTGTACACTGAGGTCAAGCAGGCATCTGGGCAGTGAGGACAAGCAGTGCACCGTACACTGAGGACAAGCAGGCATCTGGGCAGTGAGGACAAGCAGCGCTCCGTACACTGAGGACAAGCAGGCATCTGGGCAGTGAGGACAAGCAGCGCTCCTTACACTGAAGAAAAGCAGGTATCTGGGCAGTGAGGACAAGCAGACATCTGGGCATTGAGGACAAGCAGACATCTGGGCATTGAGGACAAGCAGGGCTCTGTACATTGAGGATAAGCTGTGCTCTGAACACTGAGGACAAGTGGGACTCTCAACACTGAGGATAAGTGGCACTCTGAACACTTAGGACAAGCGGTGCTCTGTACATTGAGGACAAGCGAAGCTCTGAACACTGAGGACAAGCAAGCATCTGGGCAGTGAGGACTAGCAGGGCTCTGTACACTGAGGACAAGCAGGGCTCTGTACACTGAGGACAAGCAGGGCTCTGGGCACTGAGAACAAGCAGGGATCTGTACACTGAGGACAAGCAGGGCTCTGTACACTGAGGACAAGCAGGGCTCTGTACACTGAGGACAGGCAGGGCTCTGTACACTAAGGACAAGCAGGGCTCTGTACACTGAGGACAAGCAGGGCTCTGTACACTGAGGACAGGCAGGGCTCTGTACACTGAGGACAAGCAGGCATCTGTGCAGTGAGGACAAGCAGCGCTCTGTACACTGAGGTCAAGCAGGCATCTGGGCAGTGAGGACAAGCAGCGCTCCGTACACTGAGGACAAGCAGGCATCTGGGCAGTGAGGACAAGCAGCGCTCCGTACACGGAGGACAAGCAGGCATCTGGGCAGTGAGTACAAGCAGCGCTCCTTACACTGAAGAAAAGCAGGTATCTGGGCAGTGAGGACAAGCAGGCATCTGGGCATTGAGGACAAGCAGGGCTCTGTACACTGAGGACAAGCAGGGCTCTGTACACTGAGGACAGGCAGAGCTCTGTACACTGAGGACAAGCAGGGCTCTGTACACTGAGGACAAGCAGGGCTCTGTACACTGAGGACAGGCAGGGCTCTGTACACTGAGGACAAGCAGGCATCTGTGCAGTGAGGACAAGCAGCTCTCTGTACACTGAGGTCAAGCAGGCATCTGGGCAGTGAGGACAAGCAGCGCTCCGTACACTGAGGACAAGCAGGCATCTGGGCAGTGAGGACAAGCAGCGCTCCGTACACTGAATAAAAGCAGGTATCTGGGCAGTGAGGACAAGCAGGCATCTGGGCATTGAGGACAAGCAGGTACTACCCACCACCCCCAAAGTGAGGGCGGAAGCAGTCCCCCCCCCCCCCCCCCAGAAGGCTTCAGTGAAGCAGCGTCTGCTGGGGCACGCTCACATCCTCCTGCTGGGTGCTTACACTAAGTAAGCAAGAAGATAGGTAAGTTACAGAGCTTTTTAAAGCTCTTAAAAAAATTTTAAGGGCAGGGAAGGTGTTAAGTGTAGTTAGGGAACATAGCTTAAGTTAGTTTAGAAAAGTTTATTTAGTGATAGGTACTCTTTAAGACCCAAATGTTTAGATTAATAACTAGCCTGGAGCTTGAAAAGGTACAAATGCATGCACCTAAACTAATAAGGGATTAGGAGCATTTTAGTTATGAGGAAATAATAAAGAATTTGCATTTGTTTAGTCTTGAGAAGAGACATTTGAGAGGGAATTGGATAAACTTATTCAGTAATATAAATGGGCAATACAAAATATGGAGAAAAAACTTTCCATGGCACTCTCACTGCCTGGAGAAAGTTTAGTGTCCAGGAGCGACAAGTTTTCTTTACCATAAGAACTGTGAATTTTTAGAATAATGCCATCATGGGGTCTTCTGTTCTGGTCTGCCTTCGAGCAGATAAATAAAATAAAAAAATCAACATGCTTGGCATCTCCACATGCTGAAATGTCCGATCTATTAAAATAATGTGTTAATACATTACAGTGAATACAGTGAGTACTTATTACAATACAGTGAAGTAATACAATACAGTAGACGGCATAAACATAAAAAGAATACCAAGTCCAAAAATATAGATTTTTAATCACATCTCATGAGAATTTTTTTTTTATTAAAAGCAATCAGAAATTCCCATGCAAAAAATTAGCCCTCATACATCCCTGTATAGGGGTTAGAAGAGAACAATTTTAAATATATTGATTTTGTTCAATCAAATTTGACTTCTTTTTAAAGTAGTACACAAATAGTAAAACTATATAAATTGGGTACTGTTTTAATTATATTGACCTACAGAATAAAGAGAACATACTATTTTTACCATAGAGTACACTGCGTAAAAGGTTTGAGGGATTTTTTTTTTAAATCAACTGTTGCCAGAAAGTTATAAAATCTTAATCCTTGCAGTAGTTATCAGCTGCTGTATGTTCCAGAGGAAGTTCTTTTCTTTTTGAATTTCTGTCTGACCACATTGCTCTCTGCTGATACCTCTGTTCATGTCAGGAACTGTCTGGAGCAGGAGAGGTTTGCTATGGGGATTTGCTTCAACTCTGGACAGTTCCTGACATGGACAGAGGTGTCAGCAGAGAGCACTGTGGTCATACAGAATGGAAATTCAAAAAGAAAAGAACTTCCTCTGTAGCATACAGCAGCTGATTAACCTCTTAAGGACGCAGGGCGTATGGATACGCCCTGCATCCCGAGTCCTTAAGGACGCAGGGCGTATCCATACGCCCGTGGGATTTCCGGCCCCCACCGCTAGCCGGTTGGGGACCGGAGCCGGATGCCTGCTGAAATCGTTCAACAGGCATCCCGGCATATCGCCCAGGGGGGTCATTATGCCCCCCCATGTCGGCGATCGCCGCAGATCGCTGGACAATTCAGTCCAGCGATCTGCGGCGATTCCGGGTCAATCGGGTCTCCAGTGACCCGGTGACCCGGAATTACTGGCTGTTCGGGGCCGTTTCTGACGGCCCTGGACAGCCAGAGCCTGCAGGGGTGAGGTGGCACTGGCGCCACCTCACGATCGCCCTGATTCATCGGCCGGATTACCGGCCGACCAATCAGGGCGCCTGCTGCAGGCGTCACTCCCGCACCCGCTCCGCCCCTCTTCCGGAGGACGTGAGCGGGTGCGGGAAGACGACCCCCGGTGCTGGGGACCCCGATCCCCGGCGTCCATGTTGGGATCGGGGCCCCAGGAGGGACGGCGGCGGCGAGGGACAGCCTGTGATGGAGCAGCAGCAGGAGGTGAGTTACAGCCTCCTGCTGTTGCTTAGCAACAGCTCCCAGCATGCAAAAAGGGCATGCTGGGAGCTGTAGTTATGCAACAGCAGGAGGCAGACCACCACAACTCCCAGCATTCCCTTATGGGCATGCTGGGACTTATGGTTTTGCAACAGCTGGAGGCACATTTTTTCTATGGAAAAGTGTACCTTCAGCTGTTGTATAACTACAACTCCCAGCTTGCACAAACAGCTAAAGTGCATGCTGGGAGTTGTAGTGGTGCATCTGCTGGTTGCATAACTACAACTCCCAGCATGCGCGTTGGCTGTCGGTGACTGCTGAGAGTTGTAGTTTTGCAACAGCTGAAGGCACACTGGTTGTGAAACTTAGAGTTTTTTTTTTTACCTAACTCAGTGTTTCACGACCGGTGTGCCTCCAGCTGTTGCAAACTACAACTCCCAGCAGTCACCTTACACCATGCACCGTACATGCTGGGAGTTGTAGTTTTGCAACAGCTGGAGGCACACTGGTTTTGAAACACTGAGTAAGGTCACAAACTCCGTGATACATAACCAGTGTGCCTACAGCTGTTGCAAAACTAAAACTCTCAGCATGTACAGTCTGTCAGCGCATGCTGGGAGTTGTAGTTTTGCAACAGCTGGATGTCCCCCCCAATGTGAACGTACAGGGTACACTCACATGGGCGGAGGCTTACAGTAAGTATCGGGCTGCAAGTTTGAGCTGCAGCAAATTTTCTGCAACAGCTCAAACTGCCAGCGAGAAACTACTGTGAACCCCCGCCCGTGCGACTGTACCCTAAAAACACTACACAACACTACCACAAAAAATAAAATAAAAAGTAAAAAACACTACATATACACATACCCCTACACAGCCCCCCTCCCCTCCCCAATAAAAATGAAAAACGTCTGGTACGCCACGGTTTCCAAAACAGAGCCTCCAGCTGTTGCAAAACAACAACTCCCAGTATTGTCGGACAGCCGTTGACTGTCCAGGCATGCTGGGAGTTTTGCAACAGCTGGAGGCACCCTGTTTGGGAATCACTGGCGTAGAATACCCCTATGTCCACCCCTATGCGATCCCTAATTTAGGCCTCAAATGCGCATGGCGCTCTCACTTTGGAGCCCTGTCGTATTTCAAGGCAATAGTTAAGGGTCACATATGGGGTATCGCCGTACTCGCGAGAAATTGGGCTTCAAATTTTGGGGGGTATTTTCTGCTTTTACCCTTTTTAAAAATGTAAAGTTTTTGGGAAAAGAAGCATTTTAGGTAAAATTTTTTTTTTTTTTTTTACATATGCAATAGTCGTGAAACGCCTGTGGGGTATTAAGGTTCACTTAACCCCTTGTTACATTCCCCGAGGGCTCTTGTTTCCAAAATGGTATGCCATGTGTTTTTTTTTTGCTGTCCTGGCACCATAGGGGCTTCCTAAATGCGGCATGCCCCCAGAGCAAAATTTACTTTCAAAAAGCCAAATGTGACTCCTTCTCTTCTGAGACCTGTAGTGCGCCAACAGAGCACTTTTCACCCCCATATGGGGTGTTTTCTGAATCGGGAGAAATTGGGCTTCAAATTTTGGGGGGTATTTTCTGCTATTACCCTTTTTAAAAATGTAAAACTTTAGGGAAACCAAGCATTTTAGGTAAAAAAAATTTTTTTTTTTTTACATATGCAAAAGTCGTGAATCACCTGTGGGGTATTAAGGTTCACATTACCCCTTGTTACGTTCCCCGAGGGGCCTAGTTTTCAAAATGGTATGCCATGTGGGGTTTTTTGCAGTTCTGGCACCATAGGGGCTTCCTAAAGGTGACATGCCCCCCAAAAACCATTTGACGCTCCTTCCCTTCTGAGCCCTCTACTGCGCCCGCTGAACAATTAACATAGACATATGAGGTATGTGCTTACTCGAGAGAAATTGGGTTTCAAATACAAGTAAAAATGTTCTCCTTTTTACCCCTTGCAAAAATTCAAAAATTGGGTCTACAAGAACATGCGAGTGTAAAAAATGAAGATTGTGTATTTTCTCCTTCACTTTGCTGCTATTCCTGTGAAACCCGTAAAGGGTTAAAACGCTTACTGAATGTCATTTTGAATACTTTCGGGGGTGCAGTTTTTATAATGGGGTATTTCTAATATGAAGACCCTTCAAATCCACTTTAAACCTGAACTGGTCCCTGAAAAAAAGCGAGTTTCAAAATTTTGTGAAAAATTGGAAAATTGCTGTGGAACTTTGAAGCCCTCTGGTGTCTTCCAAAAGTAAAAACTCATCAATTTTATGATGCAAATATAAAGTAGACATATTGTATATGTGAATAAAAAAAATTATTTTGAATATCCATTTTCCTTACAAGCAGAGAGCTTCAAAGTTAGAAAAATGCAAAAATTTCAAATTTTTCATCAAATTTTGGTATTTTTCACCAAGAAAGGATGCAAGTTACCAAAAAATTTTACCACTACGTTAAAGTAGAATATGTCACGAAAAAACTATCTCGGAATCAGATTGATAACTAAAAGCATTCCAGAGTTATTAATGTTTAAAGTGACAGTGGTCAGATTTGCAAAAAATGGCCGAGTCCTTAAGGTGAAAAAGGGCTCAGTCCTTAAGGGGTTAAGGAGTACTGGAAGGATTAAGATTTTTAAATAGAAGTAATTTACAAATTTGTTTAACTTTCTGGCACCCGTTGATTTCAATTTTTTTTCCAGTGAAGTACTCCTTTAAAACTGGCATGAGAAACATTGGTCAATCCCCCCCCCCCCCCATAGTGCATTATGACATGATGCATATCCTTTTATTGTTTGCCTTTTACTATAGTGTGCCTACTTGACTACAAGACAACTTTTTTCACATGAAAAGAGAAGCCTTGGTCTGATAGCCGGCTTGGACGCCCAGTAGGTGGTGATTAATCACTAATTTAGAGATTTGTAACTCATGATTAATTCGGAGGCCCTCTTAGCACAGACCTGCTATCACTTCTCTGAAAAGATACCATGCTCAATTGATTTCATTATGATGCCTGTTATTGGAGGTTAGTCAATAACATATGTTTCATAATTGCCAAATGTCCACTGTTTCCCTGGACAATATTAAGATTTGTCTATGAAAATTAACTAATTATTCTTTGAACAGCAGAATGTATATTTCTGAGAAACATCTGATATCATTCAGATCCCTCTTTGTGTTTTTAGAAAATATTGGAAAATACCGTATTTATCAGGGTATGCCATGCACCGGCCTATAACACACACCCTCATTTTACCAAGGATATTTGGGTAAAAAAAGTTTTTTACCCAAATATCCTTCGTAAAATGAGGGTGCGTGGGTGTGCGTGTGTATACCCCGATACACTGTTTCTTACCCCGCAGAAGCCACCAGGAAAGACAGTGGGAGAGAGGCCGTCGCTGCCCGCTTCTCTCCCCCTGCCTTTCCTGGGGTCTAGAGCCCTGCTACCGCCGCTTCTCTCCCCCTGTCTATCGGTGCCGCTTTCCCTTCTCTCCCCCTGTCTATCGGTGTTGCTGCCCCATTGCCGGCACCGATAGCCAGAGGGAGAGAAGTGGCGCCGGCAATGGGGCAGCGGCGCCGACAGACAAGGGGAGAGAAGGGGCAGAGGCACCCATTGCCGGCACCGCTGCCCCGTTGCCTCCCCTATCCCCGGTTATATAATTACCTGTTGCCGGGGTCGGGTCTGCGCTGCTTCAGGCCTCCGGTGTGCGTCCCCTGCGTTGTTGCTATGCGCTGCGAGACGCAGTGACGAGTGACGTCACTCGTCATTGCGCCGCGCCGTGCAGCAATTAGCCACGACGCAGGGGACACACACCGGAGGCTTGAAGCAGCGCGGACCCGACCCCGGCAACAGGTAATTGTGCAACCAGGGATGGGGGAGGCAATGGGTGCCTCTGCCCCTTCTCTCCCCCTGTCTGTCGGCACCGCTGCCCCATTGCCGGCGCTGCTTCTTTCCCCCTGGCTATCGGCGCCAGCAATGGGGCAGGGGCAGCGGCACCGATAGACAGGGGGAGAGAAGGGGCAGCGGCACCGATAGCGGGGGGAGAGAAGCGGAGGCAGCAGAGACCCCAGGACAGGCAGGGCCAGAGAAGCCGGCAACGGTGGCAGTCTCTGCACCTGCAAAAGCCGCTGCAGTTCATTGATTTAAAGCGCCCGCTTTAAATCATTGAACTGCAGTGGCTTATCGGCGTATAACACGCAGGTAGACATTAGGCTGAAAATTTTAGCTAAATACGGTAATAGAATAGAATTTTTGCTAAATACGGTTTTAGATAAATACGGTAATAGAATTAGTGTATTACTATACGGAACACGTGATGACATAGGTGGCTGGGCCTATAATACCCAAATAGACCTAGTATAATTAGAAAGCAAATGCCATTGGAAATTATTTCCAAAGGTTGTCAACTATGATGGATCTGAATATTAAAACTAATTTGTTTTATGACTAAAGGTCATGATGCAAGACAGCAATGCTGTATGATGCAAGACAGCAATGACACAACAAGTGTTATACTTTGTGACTCAGAGGGTAATAATAGATTAGAGCTATTAATGCTACAATTGCAACAATGTACAGATTTTCTGTGTACCTTGTAGACTCTAAAACCTTATATATTTCTTCCAACCAAAATAACCTATTAAAGATCTGGTCTTTAAACTATAACACTATAAAAAGTAGGGCTTTATCCCAGCAATATCTTTATCCCAGCAATATCCCAGCAATATCTTTTGCAATACAGTTCCAGTATCAGGTTTTTGATGAAAAACCGGATTCCTCAAAACCGGACTAAACTGTATCAAAACGTGTGTACAAATTTTAACCCGTATATGGTTAAAAACCATATATGGTTTGAAAAATGATGTCCGATTTCATCCGTTTTTAACTTTTCACTCCATTATGAATAAAGTTTCACTTATTTGATTGAAATTCCAAGAAAAAAATCTGTGCAAAGTCACAGTTGTAGGCTACGGTTTTGGGTACAGGAAAAAAAACTGACAAAACCGTACACAATGTAAAACAGACACAACCTAAAGCATCTTTTGGCATACGGTTTTCAATGGAGAGTCAATGCATATGGTTTTCAAAACAGTTCCATACGGTTTTCAATACAGTTCCATATGGTTTTCACATTGAATTCTCACCTTAATTCTCACACAGCTACCTTGGATTTACTGGGTACTCAGCTCTCTGAACAAGAGGCTCAGCTAAAAGTCTATGAGCAGAAAGTGTCCAAGATGGCGCAGCTGAATAAAGACAATGAGCAGATGAGAAAACAACTGCTGTCCCTGGAGTATACTGTCAAAAACTTGACAGAATTGCTGGAAGGTGAGAAGGTGAACTCTGCTAAGCTCAAGAGTGAGCAGTAGAAACATTTAAAGCTACTGGAGACTGAGATGCTTTCTCTAAAAGTGGACGAGTCTGAGCAATGGACTCAAGAAACGGTAAAGTCTGAAGAAGCCATATGAGAAGTCCTCTGAAGCTGAGACTGAGGTGAAACCCTATGAAAGGTCCTCTGAAGCTGCAGAGATATGGACATTGGATGGTGAAAATGCTGAGGGAGAGAAGTTCTCTGAGGCAGAAGCTAAACCAGAGATAACTGCAGAAGTCCTGCAAATGGGTGATACAGGCTTGGATGGCCACCAGCAAAGTTCGGGCGATGGCTGTACCGGTGACAGCAGAAGACAAAGGCCTGAAGCATCTGCCTTGTCTGCACCTAGTGTCCAGAGCACTGCACAGACCAAAGTAAAGAACCTGGTGTTGGAAAGGTGTGACATGAATAGAGCCTTTTACAAGGAATTTGTCAAAGGTGACCAAAAGTATTTTGCTTGGTGGCTGATGGAAGATGAATGAAAGAAGAGTGCGCCATTGAAATGTTACATATAAAATTTGCTGAAGAAGTAAACCAAGTGCATCAAAACCTGTTAGACGAATTTGTTCATGGAAAGGCAGTTGGACTTTTCCTTTTGAATACAAGTGCTCCTTCCCGATGGTCTGAGCAGAGGGTGGGGGGGGGGGAATATGTGAAATTGTGGCAAGTGAAGGGTGTATTTCCCCAGCTAACCGTTGGAGAAACCTCCACCTGTGGCCTAAATAATGAGGTAGCAGAAAGGGGAAGTGTGTTTAAAAGGAAGTCAGAAAGAATAGTTTGGGCTCTCCCCAGAAGACAGCAAGGTGTCCGTAGGGGGGGGGGAGGCAGGGGTCCTGGTGAGGAACACACAGCCCGAGCTGTGAGTGACCCCAAGAGTGATGTGGATGAGACACACAGTAAGAGGTTGCAAACGCTGTGTGTGAACATTGAGTAGAAGGTTGCAGGAGGATTAAGTTTAACTGGCCGGGAAAAGCCCACCAGTTGATGGTCAGGGCACGCTGGATTGTATAGTTAGTGACTAGACGGTCTAGGGTTTTGTTTATTCCTGTCTTATGTTTTTATTTATCCTGCAACCTGTCTAATAAAGCTGGCGAGGACCCGGACTCGCATAAAGTACTGTTGTTTGCCTGCTGATTGAAGTGGAAACGTATCCTGTGGCGGTGTCATGGACGATCCCAGAGCTATCCCCAGGGAGAAATCCTTACATAGTATATAGCATTGACCAAAAATGTATGGGTGAACAGTGATAAGAAGAAACCATTGATTTTACCTTTCAAAAAAAGTGTGTACCCTCTGGAAGAGGCAGATATGCACAGATTGCATGCACACAGTCCAGGCTCCATCCCTTACATAATACTAGCTAATTCAGACCCCCACTTTATGTGTTTGTCTTTGTCTCTGTGCTACTAAAGAGGCAGTGGACAACAGTTTTCAGGCAAGTGTAACAGCTAGTAGCCAAAAGTTTAAAGCTGTTTTTACGCTATGCAGTCATGATTAATGATAATGACAAATTAACAGATATATAACAATGTTAGACATCACATGGGCTATCACATGGAGAAAGGTTGTTTGAAGCCATTGGTCAGGGACTTTTTAAGCAGCAGTAGACAGTTCTGCCCCCTGGGGGGTAAACCCTTTTAAATAGGAATGTTCATCTCCATTAAGACTTTTACCAAATTATGCTAAAAATAAATGGTAACTTACTTATCAGTTTTGCATGCATCAATAATTCAAGCAAATAAGGATAACTTACTCCACCCTTCGCATAAATGTATCATTTAATCTAAAGGACAGCTAAAGGTGGCTCTTGAGAGAAAGAGACAGATCAGCTCAATAAAGGTTCCACTTGCATGCTGCCCATACAAGTGTATTGAGAAGGGAGGGGGAGGACTAGTTTGCTACAAAGTGAGACAGATGCTGAAAGGGACATAGAGAGAAGCTGCAGCAACTTGTAGTGAGTGTTAAATACAAAAGAGAATGGAATGGATGTCTGTATGATTAAAAAATAGTGCTACTTCTCACACACATTTCCTAAAAAGTTATCTGAAAGTTCATGCAGTATTTGATTTACAAACCTATATGCAGTAATAAATCACCAAATATTCATTTACAAGGTTAAACTGAGGGCAAAAAGACATAGGAAATACGTTCCAATATAGTTTGCAGTAAATGTAAAATAGATAATTAATTGCAAAGAAAAGCATGTGTTCTATTGATGCTTATTTTATTCTAATACACTTATTGGAGCTGCATAAAAATGTTACTGTTCACTTACATTAGCAAATGTTTCATAGTATTTTTTAATAGCTCTGAGTAAAATGCATGAAAACTCTGGTCCACATTAACTAGTTTTTCTTATTAATATGTGGCATAAAATGTAATAAAATTTTAATTTAATTAGCTATATTGTTTTCTTTTTAGGTCTATATTGTAAATTAGTTGTTCGTCATAATGTGTTGTACTTAGGCATATTAGCAAAATATGTAATGGGAAATTTGTTTGTAAGAATATTTGATTTACTATATTTTTCTGTAAGAACAAATCAGATTTCATGGGTGCATGTTAGTATGTTATGGGTGTATGTTAGTAAACTTGTCAATTTTTACAGACATTATATTGTAACCGTTAAAAAAAAACATGTGTATGTGTATATGTACATATAAAAAATTGTGGACACAAGAAAATATAACACATTAGCCTGATTTTTGTTGGACTGACCACTTATCAGACAGCCGAAAACCTTATGCAACTTGACATATCTCCTTTTAATAACCTAATTTTCTATGCTGGGTAATAGCAGAGCTGATCCATTGTCATGACCAGTTCAGGCTTTAACCATGGCCTATTAGAGACTAGCTCTCAAAAAGATCTCTAATATGGTTCATTTCACAATGTCTGTATAAAAACTACAGCTTGGAGTCAGCCTTTATTTCCTCAAGGACAAAGGGTGTACAGGTATGCTTGAAAATGCAATATGTGGACTGTTCAGCTCACCCTCCGAAATGGATGTGCACAGATCCCGCACCCAGCGTGGTGTGCAACACAGAGAAAAGAAGAGGAAAATGATCCAGCACTACGCCAAATAGATATCAGCTTTATTGAAGACTAGCTGAGTACCCGGCGCTGCACGGTTTTCCCTACCCAATCCATGTGGGGGAGGAAAAGCAACAAAGGAGAAAATGTTTGTCCTCATATCCCATCCTCAAATCCTGACCCCATATCCCCTCCTCATATCCCGACCCCAAATCCCCTCCTCATATGCCAACCTCATATCCCGTGCTCATATCCCATCCCCATATCATTTCCCCATATCCAGTACCCATATCCTGTCCATATATCCCGTCCTCATATCCCATCCCCATATCCGACCTCATATCCAGACCTCATATCCCGTACCCATATCCCGTACCCGTATCCCAACTCATATCCCATCCTCATATCCTATCCTCATTTCTAATGGGGCTGAGTTGTGAGGAAGATATTGTATGCTGAAAATTAAAGGGGTATGGCTTAAAGGGTGTGTGTGTGTTTTCAATATGGGGTATGGAATGCGTGGAGGGGTGTGGCTTGCCAGCCGGACTGATACATTCACCAGGAGAGGTAGAGCGGCACTTGTAGAGTAAGATACTAGAAGTCCTATATACTTGCATGGGGTAGGTTAGGGTTAATTTAACTAGAACATAAATTTCCCATAGATTTGCGTTGGACTTTAAACAAAAACTCCAACCGATGCAAATTAGGGTAGGTTAGGGTTAAATTAACTATCCTATATTCTATGTGGACATATACGTAACATGTGACCAAGTATTATGAAAATATCTCCAGCTGTTTGGAAGTTATGCAGTAACATTATTTCCCATAGACTTGTATGGGACTTTAACTCCTTGGGGACAGAGGGCGTACCTATAAACCCTCAGCCCACTCCCTTTCTATAACGCGGGGCCACGCTGTGACCCCACGTCATAGCAGGTTGGGCCCGGGACCCATGGGTAATAGCGCGTGGCACTGATCGCGGTGCCACACGCTATAAACCCTTTAGACGCTGCATTCA
Source organism: Hyla sarda (assembly GCF_029499605.1). Lineage (NCBI taxonomy): Eukaryota > Metazoa > Chordata > Amphibia > Anura > Hylidae > Hyla > Hyla sarda. The sequence continues at coordinate 158,247,691 of NC_079192.1, forward strand.
AAGTTGCCGTTTAGCTCAGGGAACGGTTCAGGATCGCCACAAAGAAATCGCGGCATCCCGAACAGCTGTAAAGACAGCAGGAGGGTCCCTACCTTTTACAAAAAAAATTTACTGCGTAGAAACGGAAGCCCCCAAAAGTTACAAAATGGCATTTTTTCTTCAATTTTGTCGCACAATTACTTTCTTTTCCGTTTCGCCGTAGATGTTTGAGTAAAATGACTGATGTCATTACAAAGTAGAATTGGTGGCACAAAAAATTAGCCATCATGTGGATTTTTAGCTGCAAAATTGAAAGGGTAAGGAGGAAGAACAAAAGCGCAAAAACTGGAAAACCCTCCGTCCCCAAGGGGTTGAACAAAAACCTGACTCTTGCAAGTCATGGTTAAATCACTTATGCCTATATGTTTGTTGTGGACATATAAGTAACATGTGTACCAAGTTTCATGTTAATATCTTTAGCCGTTAGGACATGATGCTGGAACATACACACATACACACATTGAGTTATATATATATATATATATATATTTATATATATATATATATATATATATATATATATATATATTCAGACAAAACAGAATTCAGGTAAAAGATTACAGCATCATGCCGTAACCTTTTACCTGAATCCTGTGTTGTCCAAATAGCTGATATCTATTTGGAGTAGTGCTGGATCATTTTTCTCTTCATTGCTCTGTGTACAGATACGCCCTTGCATCCTGGTACTTAAATGAACTGGTACCAGAAAGTTAAACATATTTGTAAATTACTTCTATTAAAAAATCTTAATCCTTGCAGTATTTATTAGCAGCTGTATGCTACAGAGGAAATGATTTCTTTTTGAATTTCTTTTTTGTCTTGTCCACAGTGCTCTTCTTACACCTCTGTCCATGTCAGGAACTGTCCAGAGCAGCACAGGTTTCCTATGGGGATTTTTTCCTGCTCTGGACAGTTCCTGATACTGGCATCAGGTGTCAGCAGAGAGAACTGTGGACAAGACAAAAAAGAAATTCGAAAAGAAAATAATTTTCTCTGAAGCATACAGCTGCTAATAAGTAATGGAAGGGTAAAGATTTTTTAATTGAAGTAATTTACAAATCTGTTTATTTTTCTGGCACCAGTTGATTAAAAAAAAAATTCCACCGGAGTACCCCTTTAAGGACTGAAAGCATACCTGTACGCCCTGGTCCCATTACCAGGGTTTGAAGACCTGAGCACGCTTCATACCTGGTGGATCCCAGTTGCTATGAGCAGCCAGGAACCACAGTTAATCGGCATTGCCTGGCAATGGATGAAATTAACACCACAATAAAAGTTGATCACAGCGTCTAAAATACGGGGTTAACACACCGTTAACCCCGGATTTTAGACGCTGCAATCCACTTGGATTGTGGTGTACAAAGGGTTAATGTTGTCCATTGCCAGTCATTGCTGATGAACTGTGGTTCCTGGCTGCTTATAGCAACTGGGATGCTCAGGGTTAACCCCTTTGGTTAGCTCAGGGCAGCTGATTGGGACATCTGCGGTGAAATCATCGGTCTTGATCAGCTGAGTAGGTGGTGGGAGGGACCTTACCTGCCTCCTTGCCATTTGATTGATGCTCTGAAGCCCGGGCCAGCCATGGCAGATAAGAGCAGCAGAGCACCAACAACACTGATCAATGCTGAGGCAAAGCTCAGAATTGAACAGTGTCTGCAATATCAAGATCGCATGGGATAGCCCCCTATGGGAATAAAAAAAAAAGTGAAATGTGTTAAAAAAAAGAGTTAATAAAAGTGAATTAACCTCTTCCCTAATAAAGGTTAAAGGTTACTAAATAAAATAATGTAATCAAAAATAAACATAGTCGTATGTGGTACCTTCACATGCGTAAATGTCCAAACTATAAAATATAAGGTAAGTTAAAAAATACCCCAAAAAGTTCACAATTTGGCATGTTTGGTCACTTTATACACCATAAAAAATGAATAAAAAGCAAAGAAAAGAGCCCTCATATAGCCCTGTATGCGGAAAAATAAAAAAGTTATAGGGGTCAGAATAGGACATTTTTAAGCATACTAATTTTGGTGCATGTTGTTATCATTTTTTAGAGTAGTAAAATGAAATAAAACCTACATAAGTTGGGTATCCTTGTAACCATATGAACATGCAGAATAAGAGTAAGGTGTGATTTTTACTGAAAAGTACACTGTGTAGTGTTTTTGGGTTTCACCGTAGATTTTGTGGTGAAATGATTGATGTCATTACAATTGGTGGCACAAATGACAAGCCCTCAAATGGGTCTGTAGGTTCAAAATTGAAAGTGCTATGATTTTTAGAAGGAGAGGAGGAAAAAACAAAAGTGCAAAAATTGTCCTTAAGGCAAAAATGGTCTTGGTCTTTAACCTTCTAAAAATCATAACACTTTCAATTTTGCCTCTACAGACCCATATGAGTATTGTTTTTTGTGCCACCAATTGTACTTTGTAAGGAAATCAATCATTTCACCAAAAAATTTAGGGCTAAGTTTGAAAAAAAAAAAAAAAACAGCATTTTGTAAGTTTTGAGGGCTTCCAATTTTACGAAGTGCACTTTTCGGTAAAAAGGACACCATATCTTTATTCTGTATGTACATACGGTTACAAGGATACCTAATTTATTTAGGTTTTATTTTATTTTACTACTAAAAATTATAACTACATGCACCAAAATTAGTATGTGTAAAATTGTCATCTTCTGCCCCCAATAACTTTTTTAGTTTTCCATATACTGAGCTTTATGAGGGCTCACACTTTGCGCCGTGATCTGGAGTTTTTATCTGTACCATTTTTGTTTTGATGGGACTTTTTCATCGCTTTTTATACATTTTTTTAGGGTATTCAAAGTTATCAAAAATACGCAATTGTTAATTTTAATTAACATTATATTTTTTGAGTTCGGACATTTACCCACATATACCACATATGTTTATTTTTGTTTACATATTTTTTTTTTTTTTTTATGGGAAAAGGGGGGTGAGTCAAACTTTTATTCAGGAAGGGGTTAAATCACATGTATTCCCTTTTTTTTAAAACTTTTTTTACACTTTTTTTTGCCCCCATAGGGGACTATTGCATGCAATCCTTTCATTGCATACACTGAACATGCTCCAGACTGGATCTCATGCTTGGAGCAATCAAACGCCGATTGGACAGTGAGGAGCAAGGTAAGGCGCCTCATGATGGGTCCGCTTTTCGGGATGCTGCGATTTCACAGTGGCGGTCCCGAACAGTTCAGCTGAGCTAACCAGCAAGCCGTCCCAGCTCGGCCCTGTCTCTGCTCTACTAGTGCCAGATTTATACTCAGCATTTTAAGTGATCGAAACATGTCCCCTCCATTCACGCTCCCTCAGATGAATAAAGGGAGTGCTTCGACCAGCTGGCATGCAAGGTGTGAAACATCATTTCCTGGGGCAGAGTCAGGGCCGAGCTGGGGTCCCCTACAGGAGATCGCAGGATGTCCCAGCAGTTGGACCCATTATACATTTATAACCTTTGCACATCTTTAAATATGGACAGGATACTTTACATGTGAATAGACTCTTAAGGAGTATTCTGGGGACTATTTATTATTTGTAATTCGGCCGGGGCAAGGATAAATAAAAAGAAGAAAAAACATATACCCACCTTCCCTAATGCCCTACCACCATCCTGCTGGTGATTGTCTCAGTTGTCAGTGCTACCTGGTTTCTGTCTAAATATAAGGTTGCTCCTCAGCCAATCACTCACTGCAGGGGTGACCCACCAGAAAGCAGTGAGAGTGGAGACCGGCCCAGTCAGAACGGGGCTGGCAGGGTATCTGGGAAGGGTATCCTGTGCCAAGGAATAGCTGATAGCGGGACTGGTGCTGTCAGAATAGTGTTGGCAGTAGGTGGCTAAGGGTAGGGTCACAGACAACGTATATGCAGCATATTAATGCTGCACAAAATCCACTGCACAGCGGAAAATACACTGCATATTCTACTGTAATGTGTGTATATAATGGGTGAACCTCTATAGTGTAAAAGGAGCCCAAGCTGACACACAGGGCTACCCGGCGTCAGCCCTGTGTATTCAGTGAGGTTTAAAGGTGGGACCACGCATCAGAATTACGTCGGCACACTGCCCCGCCTCAAAACCTAACATAGTTCATAAGGTAAAAAAAAAAGACCAGAACTCAATATAGCTTGAGTTCAACCTATATCCCCAATGAGTCCCTACTGAGTTCACTGAACACGCTGGGCTGCCACTGGGTAGCCCTGTGTGTCAGCTAACAGAAGAATGTGCAACGTATTTCCCACTCTGCAGCGTGAAATACGCTGCGTATATTGTGGTACCCTACCCTAAAGGTGACTAAACTTAGTGGGGGAGATTTATCATAACCTGATCAGAGGAAAAGTTGCCCAGTTGCCCATAGCAACCAATCAGCTCACGTCTTTCATTTCTAAAAAGGCCTCTGCAAAATGAAAGAAGCGATCTGATTGGTTGCTATGGGCAACTGGGCAATTTCTCCTCTGGATAGGTTTTGATAAATCTCCCCCAGTGTGTTGACATGTTTGTTAAAAATTAATTTTCTTTTCCCAAAGTGGAATGTGCAGTTTCCTTGAAGTTTCTCTCCAGTATCTAAATGTAACAAAATGCAAATTTAGTAGGAGAATCAGAAAAGAAAAGTAAAATAAAAAAAAATAAAAAAAACACACCACCAACACAGTTTATTGTATACATGCTGTAACACATTGTGACAGTGTTCCTTTTTTGTTTCAATAGCTTTTATTGAAAATTGTGAAGTACAAAAGAATACAGAATAATCTTTCAAAATAATGTATGGTCTCTTACAGAGAGCAAAATGAAAAAGATTAATATACAGTAAAATAAATAGTAAACTAAACAGAAATTGAATCGGCATTGTTAGTTAACTAATTCCAACAATTATCCGGTAAGAGTAAGTGCCAGATACTTTACGAAAAATGATCAATCCTCCAATAGTTCTTTAAAAAATTTAATTTAGCTTTAAAAATTGTGTCCAATGAGTTTGATGAAGCATCTAAGCTGCAGCCTACCATTTGTGGTTTGTTCTAATTCTTTTTACACAAGTATTGATAGGGAGACTATTGCTCTTAATAAATGGCAACCCTAAGTCTAACTGCTTTGCAGCTACGCAATGAAAACAACAACAGTTTATGATAACAGTTTAGGGCTGGTGTGTCCTGAATTGCTGACCCAAGAGGACGTGCAAAGAGGTCTGACAACAGCATCATCAGGATGGGAGACAATATATCGCTGCAGTTTATTAAAAGTGGTTTAGACATCTCTTTTGAAATCTTGTCTGTTTAAATGTGTTTTAAGTGCTGCCCTTGGAATTTGTCCTAGAATAGCTTAAATGTCTCAGCAACGATGACACTGAAAAATTGGTTCCAAAAATAACATAACACTTTTCCGATGTAACTTTCTGCATACAATTAAATACTATCTAAATGAGTTAAAGGGGTTATCCAGCATAAGGGAATTTTAGTACGTACCTGGCAGACAGTAATGGACATGCTTAGGAAGGACCTGCACCTGTCTTGGGCTAAATGGCTATGTTGTGAGATTACCATAACACTGTAACTAGCTTTTTGTGACCTTGTATTTCCTGTTTTCAGTTTTCTTGTTTGCCTACAAATCCCATGATACCATTTTCCTCCTTCCCACACATCAGCTACCCCACCCATTGAAACATAAATGAGCTGCAGACCTGTGGTTTTCAATCAGGGTGCCTCCAGCTGTTGCATTACTTGCAGATTGCTCTCTCCACACATTGAAGACAGCAGTCATTTTGTATGCTGTTAAAAATAAATATTGGGATGAAAATCACATAAGAATTGTGAGAAAACCGTCACACACAAGTACAGACACTATATTATGAACTACACTAACTTTACAACCCCTGTAGCATAGTCAAATAAAAAAAATTCCTGGAATACCCCTTTAAGTTCTTTGCAAGGCTGAGATTTCTAGTCTCCTAAAATAATATTCCTCATGGTAACTGCTAAGCTGTCAATATGCCCAGCTAAACGGGGAAGATGATAGGATATTGAATAGGTAGAAGCACTCAGTAAATGTTAACACGGTCACCATCCTTGATTTAAATGGTAAAACTTCATTCAAATCCATTACACCCTAATGTGGCTATTCTAATGATGAAGGTATTTCTGGTTAATTTCCCTTCGTGCTGAAGTATTTAATAAAGCCATTACCTGGAAATATCATGAAACACTAGAAAATACTTGTGGGAAATATAGAGAAGCTCTCTGTATTAGTAACAGCTAATGAGTAAAGTAGGCACATCGGAAACTGCATTAAATATTCCAAATTCTGCTTTTACTATGAGAAATGGCCTATATTTTAAAATATCTACAAGCTAGCTATATATTAGCTTGAACTTAAAGCGGTTACTTGAAACTGTGAGATTGATGGTCTATTGCTTTTAAATACTTGTACGTGAATGGTATGTGTTATCCAGTGAGCAAGAACTCGAAATGCACCATGTTTATAATGAATGGAAATAAAGATTTGAAACTTTTAAGGTTGTCAGACTTTCTACATATTCCTGTATCCCAGGGATATATTTGTAGGGTTCCAGTTATCGGCACCCCCAAGATCAACTGATTGATTGTACAAGTGGATGGGACTGGAATGTAATACCAGGCCAAATATACAGAGCTGTGTCAGCTAAACAATGAAAGGGAGTTACAGGTGCACTACAACCTCTTCCACCAGCTCCCTCAATAATCTGTTATGGATGGACTTTTTTCAGGATAGGCCATTAGTTTAGTAATCATTGATAAACCATTGAAGTTGATTTTGTGATTTCCTCACCTGAGATAAGAAGGCCTTTACTAATAGCAGCTATTTGAATGGAGGGCTGTGATGTTTATAAATGTTTTACTGTATGAAAGATAAAGTTTACTAGATTTGCTGTCAGGTATAGCTAAAGGTTTCCTAAAAGAGCATTGTAACAGGTTGTCTTACATGTGCTCCCAAAACAAGATTTATAGAGGACAGGACATTCTCTTCAATGATTTCTGTAAAAAGGAAAAAGGGTAACTACTGTCTATGGTAGAATCCCCACAAAACAACATTTAATAACATATATCCCTTTTTCTATTTTAGTGGTGTAGTAGCATTATTTTTTGTTTTGTTCAGGAGCCTGGATTTGGCCCAATACACATAGGATAGTAGTTGACGGAAATTGAGGATTTAGCCAACCATTATCTTTAAATTATGTGTGAACAATTATGTCATTGGATGATGGCACAGTTAATGTCTGCCCCAAGTGTGTTTGGCCATGCTGGACTTTTTAAGCCATAGTCAATTGTGTATGGCATGAGTGCCTGAACTTGGACAAATTTTTGCCACTTAGCGCAAGTAAACGGTTTATTTATTTATTTCTATTAAAAAACCCACAGTAATTTGCCAGTTTAATAGTTGTCCATTTTTCGTATGAATAATTCCATAGTACAGTTACTGGTCGTGTTGGTTATGTGTGACCACACAAAGTCCCATGTGTATGGCCAACTTTAGTGTTCATGTTAAAAAAAAAGTACCAGTAGTTTGATACACCTTGATCAAGTGGGGTTCATCCCGTGGCGTCAGGTTCCTGACAATATACGTAGGCTATTAAATCTGGTTCAGTGGTCTAATACCACTGGGACACTTATTGTAGCCTTAGCCTTGGATATCTAAAAGGCTCTTTTATAGTATAGCTTAGCCCTATTTGTTTGCAGTCCTGTCCAAATTTTGCATCTCTCGACCCTTACTACGAGTGCTGAAACATCTTTATTCTGCTCCGACTGCATATTTGAAGCTACCAACCATGTCTCCCAAGCCGATATCTATATAGAGGTGAACACAACAGGAGTTTTTGCCCTAATGATGGTACCCTTGGCAGCACTCATCAGGGGCAACCCTGACATTAAGGGGGTGACAGTGGAATCCTCAGAATACAAATGTAACCTATTTGCGGATGACTTTTTACTTACTTACTTCTTACCAGCTGCTAGATACTTTTTCTCAATGGTCAGGGTTCTGTATTAACGCTACCAAATCTAAAGTTTTGTACTGCAATGTCCCCTCATCAGTCCAGAACCTAATTTCTCTTAACTTTGGGTATCGGGATTCCTCTTCTGGCCTACCCTATTTGGGGGTTAAGCTCACAACTTCCTTACCCACCCTTTATGTTGCCAATTATATGCCACTATACCGCTCTATTAGAGCAAATCTCCAGAGACGGCATCTCCCTCACATTTCCTGGGTGGGTAGGATTAATGTTATGATAGTGATCTTACCCCGCTTGTTATACCTATTCCGCTCTCTGCCCATCCCAGTGCCCAAACGTGATCTATTCTCCTTACAGAAAGATATATTTGCTTATATTTAGGCATATCGATGCCCGCGCTTTGGTTGGTGGGTTATGTACTATAACAAGAGTTAGCGGTCTTGCAGTTCCCAATCTCCTGAAATATTATTATGCGTCTAGATTGGCACAGCTAGCTTTGATTCATGTCAAGAAAGGGGCCCCCAAGTGGGTGGCGCTGGAGGAATCCTTGTTATCCCTTTATTAAATTTCTGCCCTTATGTGGTCTACTTGCTTGGTTTCATCCCTCCTATCTTCTGCACAAGTGACTCTTTACTGTCTCTCTCTCTCTCTTTGGCAACAAGTATGGTTTAAATTCTCCATGCAGTCTTTACCCTCACTTCTTTTACCCTTTCTTGGTAATCCTCTCTTTTCTCCTGGTGTGTCTTCTGTCTCATTCCAATGGTGGATTGCTTCTGGCATCACCAAACTGAATGACCTCCTACAAGGCAAGTCTCTTCTCTCTTTTAAGGCTCTTAGATCTAACCACGACCTCCCTACTAGGGAACATTTTAGGGCACATCAAAAATTGTTATACTTTGCATCACAGGCCTAGAGGGGTTTTTAAGTGGTTCCCACTTCTTTGAGGCCTACCTGCTGTATACTCCAGACATGCCAGGCTTACTTTCTCTTTTGTATGGCCACATTATTGCCCCACCTAAAGAAGAAGGATGAGATTACATTTAGTTTGGATTGGGAAAAGGACTTGCACTCTACTCTTTCCCCTGGACAATGGCAGGAGGGTTGTATAGTCATAAGTAAAGGCAACTGGCAGGTTTCTTTTGCAGAAACATCCCTTAAGATATTGCACAGGGTATATATATATATATATATATATATATATATATATATATACAAAAAAAACAAACAAACAAAAAAAAAAATATATATATAACCGGCGAAACTTCACGCTTTGTATCCCGCATTGTATCACCTTTGTGTTTCCGCAGTTGTGGCTCAAGAGGCACTATGTACCACGCTTTATGGAGTGGTCCGGTGGCTGTAGACTTTTGGAGACAGGTTCTTGATCTGCTCTCTTCGTCTTGAACTTCCACATTCCGCGGATTCCTGCATACAGCCTACTGGGATAAAACCCTCTTGCTAGCTGTTCGCATTTATGTTGCTTCTCAATGGAAGCAACCATTATTAGTGTATAAGTGTTCTAGATTAAGTGAACACCATCATGCTGAATGAGTTATCGGTTATACGTGATGACAGTTGAGCGTTTTAACGCTGTCAAGGAATTCTGGGTATCCTCGCTAGAGATGGGCGAATCAAATTAGTTCCGAATTTAATGAAAAATTCGATTCTGAACGAGTCCGAATTTCCTCGCCCTTCGTTGTAACAAAATGAATTCATTACATTTTGTGCTGGCCGAGGGGCTTAAATGGCAGCTACATGTGTGAGGACATGGGACAAGGAAGCCTGGGAAGGCAGTAGACGGGATCACCCTGAATCACATGGCAGCATGCAGCCTATCAGCAGCCAGCCAGCCCTGTGATGTCACAGCCCTATATATTCGGCAGCGATTGCCAAAGACAGGTATTTCCGAGAGTTGAGACTGTGTGTGCACACTAATCACCGTTACTGACAATACAGATCTTTACAGTGGCGAATCCATTCACCTCAAGCCCACATTCGTTCTGGCTAGAGAGAGAACAGACACTGTGTGGTCACTAATCAGCGTTACTGACAATACAGATTAGCACAGGGGAAATCCATTGACCTCAAGCCCACATCACTGCAGGCAGGCAGGCAGGGAGAGTTTAGAAGTCGTTTCATAGTCTGCCAATTGAGATCATCACAGGAAGCATAGTGCAGGCAGGGATATACTACATAATAACAGTATTATTTTGCTATCCCAGCACACTAGCACACTCCCTATGCGTGTTATGGTGAGGCAAAGTGTTCTACACCCCACAGCCCGGAAATAGCCATTTTTTAATAGCAGTTCGCTGTGAATATATTCGGATGAAACCAAATTTTTTCTAAAAATTTGACGAATCGGACAAATTGCATTTTTTTTAAATTCGCCCATCTCTAATCCTCACCCCATTGCCCCAATATGCAACACTGTATGTCATTGTATTAGAGATGGTTATCTGGGAAGGAATTTTATTTCCATGTTTATGTTTGCCTCTTGGAACCCCCATTGTACAGTTTGATGTCTCGATGATGGGATTCTTCCCACTCAAATGCCTGCTTTACTGATTGCTAATATTTTTTGCTTCGCACTGTACATGTATGTTCATTGATTATGTTCGGGTCTATGGACCTGGTTTCTTACTGTTATGTGAGCTATATTATGTATGCTATCTGCTGTGCCATTAATAAAGCTTCATGGTTTGATAATTAAAAAAAGTACCAGTATAGACCAATTGTAGTAATTAGGTAATGTAACATAAATGTAAAAAAAAAATCACCATGCTGATTAAATCCTAACAAACAAAAAGCCAGCTTGTGTTTCAGCTTACAACTTTTACCCACTAGTAATGGTTTCTTTATTTGTTTTTGTACGCTATTAGCAAAAACTGAGGCAAATGACTTGGCCTTAAGACATATCCCCTGAGAAAATCTCTCATTATTACAGTGTAAGGGATGGGAGCACCATAGCTGTGTGAACAAGTCATGCAGGAAATTGAATGTGGAGACCAGAATAGGGTGATGCTGATTCAAATTATTCTGCCAACAGACTTGGTCATATAACCATGGCGTGTGGTAATCCATACACATTGTAAGCTGATAAATTAAAGACTTGTTTTTGTAAAGAATACATTTTTGGAATGTGTTTATATAAATCATTTACAGTATATGGCTGGCTTTGAACATGTCTTAGTCAGTAGTATTGTTTACTATAACCAGATGAAATAAAATTTGCATTTAATATGATATCGTCCATATATATGCTCTTCATATATGCTTCAAGATATAGAGGTGTCCACATTTACATTATCTCTTATTTAGGGACTCCACTAATTCATGAAACCTTTTGACACAATATCACATGCTATAAGAACACTCAAAAGGCTTCATTTACATAACAATCACTGGGTATACACACATAGATAAACACATCATAGACATCTCATGCCAGTCGGTGTCACCAAAACATGATGTAGTGAAAAGCAGGTAATCTCACAGCATACATGCGGTGTGCACGTGCCTCCGCTTATAGAGTCATTGTGCGCTGCTGATTCCTGTCCTCCTCCAATTCCTGAAGGCACTGCCTATATGAGAGCACTTCTCCCTTCCTGCGGTGCGTGAGCAATATTGTAGCATCTATGAGTAAAGGTGTCTGATCTCACATACCTGTGTCTGACTTGAGCCTGATATCCTGACCCTGCTTCTGTCTTATCCCTTGTACCTGCTTGATTCTCCTGTGTATGACCTGGATTGAAGACCATTACTCTGTCTGCTGATCATGTCCACTCCACCTCTCTGCATTTGTGCTCCTCAGCTCTGCCATTCTGACAGCTCCAGTCAGCTCTGCTTAATCAGATTATGTTGCTGTGCTAATGCCATTTATAGCATTAGCTTGCCCCACTTGCCTGTATCCCTAATGTTTGGCAAAGGGCATCCTGGCTAGCTGCCACCTAACCAGGACCTTTCTTGATGTAGTGACCGACGTGGTGTCTCCCCTGCAGCTTAAGTCCAGCTTCAACATCCTGGAGCAGGATAAAGAGTTAAAACCAGGGGAAGACCAAAACTCTGCTCTCAAGTTTGGCCCAAAGCCAAGTGGCACAGTGAGTTCACACAAGTTGGGGCGTTATACAAATGTGATTAGGGACTTCAAATATCAGCTTTCATATCTAGTTCCAAGGGACTAGAGCTGCACTTTAATCTGTAGCTACTTTAAGTAGGGTAACATGATTCAAATAAGTAAAATGTGCATCACTTAAATTCTGCAATACCAGACACATCCCATAGAGAGGAGTATTGCTGTTTCTGGGGGAAAGTATGTTTCATCTGTCCTGGCTCTGCTGTTATATTATGGGACTGCAGAGATTGTCAGTATAGGGATATCCTGTATTGGATCGGTGTCATGGTAAAGCATAACATAACTGTGCGGATTTCTCGGTTTTACTGAGACTGTCGGTATCGGGACACTTTTCACTGTATACGCTATATAATTACAATTATTCAGATGCACATTTTACCTGTCAAAGAATCATTGGGCATATTGGGGCACAAAGGGATCAAACATAAATCCTTTCTTTGTTTAATCATGAAAACAAAGGGTTGTTTATAATGGGCGATAATTGAAGATGAAACCTTAGTAAGAAGGATGAATCAAGAAGAAATGGATCAAATTACCTTGAAGAAAGAAAAGAAAGGGCAAATGATGATAGGGGAAATATTAATAATAGAGAGCTGTACAGATCTTGAATTTTCACTAAATCGATTCTGAGTTCAGAATGCAAAAATGATAGCAAATCTTTGATCTTGAATGATCAGGTAGGTGTAACCAGTAGGTTGTTATAAATGTATCTAATGATGTGTGACTATAAAAGGAAAGTTGATGTTTCATATGCTACATGTAATTGTCTGGAAACATTTTATTATGTCACACCAACATGCCTTTTTCGGAGCATTTTTTCTATAAAACTTATTATATCGTTCTATTCCCCAGTGTTTTCTTTTCATGTCTTAATCCCTTGTGATAAATACAGATGTGCCCTTTTTTAACTTATACCTAAGCTGAACATATTCGGAAGTGTATGGTGTGATATTACAATCTATATAAAACTCAATGCATGTATATGTGTATGTATGCGTGTATGTTCCAGAATCATGTCCAAACGGCTAAAGATATTAACATGAAACTTGGCACACACGTTACTTATATGGCAACAACAAACATAGGATAGGTAATTTAACCCTTACCCACCACCGTTTGCCAGGGTTGGGGTTTTTGTTTATAGTCCAATACAATCTATGGGAAATATATGTTACTGCATAACTTCCAAACGGCTGGAGATATTTCGATAACACTTGGTCACATGTTACTTATATGTCCACTTAAAATATAGGATAGTTAATTTAACCCTTAACTACCCCCATTTGTGAGGGTCAGGGTTTTTGTTTAAAGTCCCATGCAAATCAATGGGAAATGTATCTTCCCATATCATTTCCGTACGGCTGGAGATATTTCAATACCTGGTAGACATATTACGGGTCGGGACATGAGGACGGTATATGAGGTTGGGATAGGAGGTCGGTATATATGAGGACTGGATATGAGGATGGGATAGGAGGTCGGGACAGGAGGTCGGGACAGGAGGTCGGGATAGGAGGACCGGGATAGGAGGATGGGACATGAGGATGGGATAGGAGGTCGGGATAGGAGGTCGGGATAGAAGGACAGGAAAGGAGGACGGGATAGGAGGTCGGGATAGGAGGTCGGGATAGGAGGTCAGGATAGAAGGTCGAGATAGGAGGTCGAGATATGAGTTTGAGATAGGAGGACGGGATAGGAGGTCGGGATAGGAGGACGGGAAAGGAGGTCGGTATAGGAGGTCGGGATAGGAGGACGGGAAAGGAGGTCGGGATAGGAGGTCAGGATAGGAGGTCGGGATAGGAGGACGGGAAAGGAGGACGGGATAGGAGGTCAGGATAGGAGGTCGGGATAGGAGGTCAAGATAGGAGGATGGGATAGGAGGACGGGATAGGAGGTCAGGATAGAAGGTCGAGATAGGAGGTCAAGATAGGAGGACGGGATAGGAGGTCAGGATAGGCGATCAAGATAGGAGGTCGAGATAGGAGGTTGAGATAGGAGGTTGAGATAGGAGGTCGAGATAGGAGGACGGGATAGGAGGTCGGGATAGGAGGACGGGATAGGAGGTCGGGATAGGAGGTCAGGATAGGAGGTCGAGAATGGAGGATGGGATAGGAGGTCGGGATAGGAGGTCGGGATAGTAGGTCGGGATGGGAGGTCGGGATAGGAGGTCGGGATAGGAGGTAAGGATAGGAGGTGGGGATATGGGGTTGGGATATGACATCAATATATGAGGACGGGATATGAAGTCAAAATCTTCCTCTGTTGATTTTCCTCAACAACAAGGATAAGGAAGGAAAAACCGGGCAACGCCGGGTACTCAGCTAGTATGTATATATATATATATATACATATATATATATATATATATATATAGAGAGAGAGAGAGAGAGAGAGAGAGAGAGAGAGATAACAAATAGTGTATCCCACAGCACTCCAGTTCAGTGAAAAACGTGAAAGTTTATTGCCTCATAAGAGGTGATGCAATGTTTTGACCGTCTGCACAGTCTTTATCAAGCATACAAAAGTGACACACAGTACTTCTATTTATATGGAACACAATCAAGATGCAAATTACAAGCAATTGTATATACATATATACAGTGAAGGTGGTAATATGTTCACATACATCAAAACGTTTAGTGTACATTAATATAGCAATATTGTACATTTTGATGATAAGTATCGGTGATTGCTAGTGCAGGTGAGCAGTTAAAAGTTGGTGGGGAGGAGGGGTTTGATCAAAAACACCACTACAAGACACCATCATGGTTAAAACATGCTGAAAGCTGTGTGTGTATACAGCTGGACAGAGTCCCGATGCCGGGTTGATGTGTGGCCAATCACATATGTGCAGGGGCTGGCCCTCTAACTGTTCGCGGTCCAGGCACACTCACTGTGCAGTCGGATCCCGCGATCGCCAGGTTGGTTAAGGATGACGAAGTGATCAGGATGCACATGCACCGTGCGTCATTATGAGGCTTCGGCGGACATGTCAGTAAAGGGATATCTGACTGGTATTGCTCTCCTATTTCAGCAGGGCAAATGCTGCAGCTCAGAGGGGAGCCGGTCTATGAAATCATATATGCAAATGTTGAAGCCAAAATGGAGTGGTATAAATAGAAAACATGTGTGTAAACAGTGAGTGTGTGAACTGGGCCATATTAATGTACCAGACAATAAAATATTGTTAACAGTGAACAGAGTGATGGGAATGGGAGTATGTGAATAAGTACATGAGAGAAATTTGCATGTAAGAGAGAAAGATACATTAGAGAAAAAATGCATGAAAATGCATGAATTAATTTTTTCATAAAGATGTATGTAAAAGAGCAAGGTGCATTAAAGAAAAACATGCATGAAAAAGGGGGAACAAAATATTCTATGAGAGAGGAGAAATATCTATCATAATTGAATATAATGTTGTATATGACTACATGTCTATATTGACAAATAAAGAAGGGGGTCTATGATTGGGAAAATGTGAACAATTAGTAAGACTGCAAGCTACTAAGGTTTCTGAATATGTATGAATGAAGTATTTGTAAGTGAATGAAGAAAGGTAGTCCAGCAGTCCCTTAAAACGTAGATCCTTTATTGCACTTTTCTTTAAAAATACAGAGCACACACCATGCACACCAAGTGCAATAAAGGATCTACGTTTTAAGGGACTGCTGGACTACCTTTCTTCATTCACTTACAAGTATCAAGCCTGGCCGGGCTCAAGTCCTTGCAGACCGTGGAGGAGGTGAGCTGAGAGAACTTTATTTCTTATTCATTAATGAAGTATTACAGATTGACCACATTTCAACCCCAAAGGGTATGTATGCAAAGAAACACCAAAAAAAAAGGGGAAATCTTTCTTGTTCAAAAGAACAAATACATTTGTGGTATACAGTGAGGCTTGATTGATGCCCCCCGCTCCAGATCACTGTTTCCTTGAATATTTTCATGCATTTTTTCTCTAATGCACCATATTCTCTTACATGCATCTTTATGCAAATTTCTCTCATGTACTTTTTCACATACTCATAGGTTGTACACATACTATTCCCCATTCACATCACTCTGTTCAATGTTAACAATGTTTTATTGTCTGGTACATTAATATGGCCCAGTTCACACACTCACCGTTTACACACATAGGCCGGCATTTATCATTGTAGGTGTAAGCATTTTTCTACACTTTTTGTGTACTGGTAATGTGTAGGAGAACCAAAGGTATTAAATGGTCACAAACCATTTAATACATTTTGTGCAGGTCCCATTTTCTGAAATTTCTCTCTTCACATACACCTAACAGCTAAGCTAAGTCTGGGATGGTGTAGTTTTAGTGGCGTTGCGCCTTTTTTGTGCCTTTTTGTGAAAAGGCACAGTTCATAAAACCCTTCCATATCATGTGTATTGCCAAAATCAGTGGATTGCTACTCAAAATCAGCAGAAATGTGAAATCCAAAAGGCGCAAATAAACCCTGCTTGCGCCTTTTTTTTTTTTGTGCATTGTACCCAAAGATACTACCATATCGGGCAATGCATAGGGCGACGGAAGCAAGCTTCGAAATCGGCCCCGGTTCTCAAAAATCCCTTTGATATATGGTCCCCAGATAGGGGATGTTTTTTGCCTTTTCTAGACACAAAAAACAGTCTGAATCCAATAATAAATGTCGGCCATAATGTTTTCTATTCATGCCACTCCATTTAGTCTTCAACATTTGCATACATGATTTCATAGACCGGCTCCCCTCTGAGCTGCAGCATTTGCCCTGCTGAAATAGGAGAGCGATACGAGTCAGATATCCCTTCACTGACAAGTCCTCCGAAACCTCAAAATAATGCACAGTGCATGGGCATCCTGATCACTTCGTCATCCTTAACCAAGATGGAGATCGCGGAATCCGACTGCACAGTGAGTGTGCCTGGACCGTGAACAGATAGAGGGCCAGCCCCTGCACATGTGCGATTGGCCACACATGAACCCGGCATCGGGACTCTGTCCAGCTATATACACACACAGCGTTCAGCGTGTTTCAACCATTATGGCGTCTTGTAGTGGTGTTTTTGATCAAACCCCTCCTCCACCCCCCACCAACTTTTAACTGCTCACCTGCACTAGCAATCACCGATACTTATCATCACAATGTACAATATTGCTATTTTAATGTACACTAAACGTTTTGATTATGTGAACATATTACCACCTTCACTGTATATATATATATATATATATATATATATATACAAATCTCATGTACATTTTATATATATTTTGCTTATGTATTTCACTTTATTTCATTATTATTTACCAATTGCTTGTAATTTGCATCTTGATTGTTTTCCATATAAATAGAAGTACTGTGTGTAACTTTTGTATGCTTGCTAAAGACTGTGCAGATGGTTGAAACGTTGCATCACCTCTTTTTTCACTGAACTGGAGTGCTGTGGGATACATTATTATTCTACCTACCACTGCTACTACCGGCAAGGGCTGCGATTGGGCCCGCTTGCACCCACTACACTGTGGACATCTGCTGGTTGTGCTGCTCTCATTTGATGTATCAAGGATCTCAAGCAGAGATCATGAAAATGATAAAGGAATTGAAAGCTGATAAGATGTCTGATCGCGGGGGGCCCACTGCTGAGACCCCCCACGATCTCCCTGCAGCACCCGCAGGGTGGGAGGGGGCACCGCGTGACATCCCGTCCCCAGTTCCGGAAACTAGGAGGTTTCCGGAACTGGAGATTCAGCACCCGCATAGAATGCGGGTGCTCCAGGGAGGTCTCGGGGGTTCTCAGCAGCAAGCCCCCTGTGATCAGACATCTTATCCCCTATCCTTTGGATAGGGGATAAAATGTTTTTGCCTGGAATACCCCTTTAAAACTACCTTTTATTTGTACTAACTCATCACTGCTTTTCACATTTCCAAGTCCTGTTATCTAACAATAACTTTTGAGAAGGAATATATATTAAACAATTGAAGCCAACTTTTGGCGTTTCAAAGTCGCATTTTTCTACACAAGTCATTTGCACAACATTTTTTACTTTGTTATTTATCAGGCCATGCCCCCTCAGTGCAAGTCTATAGGAGGAGGCGTGATGGCCGTCACGCCCCCTCCCATAGACTTGCATTGAGGGGGCATGGCCCGATGTCACGAGGGGACATGGCCGACCCCAACAGCGCACACACAGCATTCAGAACTACGTGTTCCAAACGCTGGCCAGTGGAGTACCCCTTTAAATTAAAATGGAACTCAAATTGGAAGTATATTTAAAAAATCTCTCTTTAGAACTGTTATATTCCAAATGGATACATGAATCCATCTTGCAACTGAAATGTTGGTTACCATGGACACTGTACAAAACTACTCAATCATAGAATGATACCCACTGTTTTCTTGTTATTTTGTAATGGTAAAGATAATGTTGATCTGTCTTTCCTTGTTATGCAGTTTATGACCTTATTGTCCAACTGTGTGTAGAACTTGTGAACTTAGAGTTTGGAAGATATTTATATAAATGTATGTATGTATGTATGTATATATATATATATATATATATATATATATATATATATATATTTATTTTTACATGTATTTATACACTGTTTCCATTTTTTTTATTTTTCAATAAAAAACAAAACTGAAGAAAAGTATGTTAGAAAATTTATAATTTTTCTTTTTTTTTTTGTTGTTGCTGAAATTGTAATACATCTTTAGAGTGTTCCAACAACTTGTATTTCACTGAAAGACAGGTATTTTTCTGGACGTGTTTCAAACTTTTCGCCTGATTTTTTTTTATCAGTAACAATATGATTGTTCTTTCCTTTAGGTTTGTAATAATTATTTTGTGTCACCTTTTGCCACTGCTAGTACAATACTGTTACCAGTGTAAACAACAAAATAGAGAAATAATAGAGAAGGATAATAGCATTGTAAAACATTCAAACATTTTTTACTTTCCTAAGCTAAGTTTCCGAAACTATGTCCCTGGTCTTGAATGGATTTAGAAGCATGCATGTGTCAGCTCAGGAACACCATGTCTCAGTTCTGCAGATAGTGTTAGACAGCTGAAGTATAGAAACATTACGAAGCTGACAATGTCGCGACTTGGTTTATTTGAAATGTTGAAAACAAAGAATCCTTTAAAGCTTATCCGCTTTATGGGAAATGTCAGCCTGTGGTTATTTGTCTATCTCAAAATATAAAAGTTCTGCTACTGTTTCAGGAGAATATGAAAATAATTACTTTTCTAAGCAGAACAAACATGAACAATAAATGCTAATATAACACGAATATATTTTACAGAAGTGGAAGGTAAGTCTGTAAACATAACTGGAGAAAAAGAAGTATATCTGAGGGAGGAAAGTGTACAAGTAATTTTTTGCAGGTGAACGGCTTAACTTGGCTAGCTGATGGCTAACTTTAAAATGTAGCCATCATTTCATCAAACTTCTGAGAGATCATAGGGACATATAAGAAGTTTTGATCGGTGGTGGTCTAAAATTGCTGAGACCCCACCAATCATAAAAATTAAGGGGCAGAAGTACTTGACTACAAGCTCTGTGCACCTTAATTTCTGCACTGCAAACCACATGAAGCTTAAAGGGGTACTCTGCTATAGGATAGGGGATAAGATGTCTAATCGCAGGAGGTCCTGCCGCTGGGGACCCCCGTGATCTCGGCTGTGGCACCCCAGACATCCGGTGCACAGACTGCACTTTGCTCCATTCTGGATGACTGGCGATGCAGGGTCGGGGGTTTGTGATGTCACAGTCACGTCCTGCTCATGATGTCATGGCCACGCCCCTCAATGCAAGTCTATGGGAGGGGGCATGATGGCTATCACGCCCCCTCCCATAGACTTGCATTGAGGGGGTGTGGCTGTGATGTCACAAGTTGGGCATGGCCATGACATCACGAGCGTCTGGCACTGCACCCGACGCTCTAAACAAACCCTGGGTGTAGTAGGGAGATCATGGGGGTCCCCAGTGGCGGTACCCCCGGGATCAGACATCTTATCCCCTATCCTTTCAATAGGGGAAAAGATGTCTAGGGGCAGAGTACCCCTTTAAGCAAGCAGTATGTGGAATTAAACTGAAAGTCTATGACCCCTCTTGCGTCAGTTTCCCAAGGTGTGTAGAGCAGAAACAAAGGGAAACAGAGGGTGAAGCAGAACACTTCTTTCCCTTCATTTTAGTAATCGGTGGGGTCTCCGCACCTGAACCCCCACTGTGATAAACTTTCATGTCAGATGTTTGATGAAAGGATAGGTATTCTTTAAAGAGACTGATTCGGGGCAGATTTTCCACATTGGAAAATTGGCAGTCGGAAAACTATTCCAAATCATGCAGTTTTCCACTTAGTTGATAAGGTTGAAAAAGGCAAGAATACATCAAGGTCTACCTATAATCCTCATGTGTTGATCCAGCCTATTAACACTACAGTATGTGGTAACCAGAGGAAGGCAAAACAAAAACAAAAATTTGAAATGACACTCGATCCCTAGATCAATGCCACAAGTGCAGAAATCTTTTACCCATGACTTTTATAAATGGTGCAGATTTTACTGTCCCTCCTGTGTTTCACTAGAACTCTGAGTAAGAACTACCCAGTGATCCTTGACCCTCCTTGTTATCTACATTTATTGTTTTACATATTTTTTTATTTTTGTGAAAAAGTTTCTGAACATTTATAGAAAGCCTGAAGGCATCGAACAAAGAAACCATATGGTGCTTAAAAAGTAAGAACATTCCACTATGACACATACATACACACAAGCACAGCAATATGTCATATAGTCATTGTAATCCTAATGTATGTAAATAAAATCATGACAGGTACACTTTATGCATAAATATTTCACGAGTCCATAATTTGTGTGTTAACAAATTTTCCATAATACAAAGCGAGAGACCAGAAAGAACAGATGTGCACAGGATGACCTTGTTCCTCCTCATCATGCACATAACCTTTAGTTAGTCCTGGAAAGGTTACAGCCTTACTGTGCCTTCTCCATGGTTCACTGTCAGCCATTCAGAAATCTACTGCTTAAAATCAAGTGTGTAAAGGATAGAGCTTATGAAAGCGAAGCTCGGAGTTTATCATCTGGACCTTTCATTCGGTGGAATGTTGTGATTTTACAGCTTTTAACGTTTCCTAGGAGCATCCTTCTTGCCTTTTAGCCATGCATTCTGGCAATGTTTGTGAAAGAATTGTGCTCCAGCCTTGTGATATTTACAGTGGATCTTTTCTTCATTAAACAATTGGTGGTCTTAAAGGTCAGACATGCAGAATGCCATCTTCTATAAAAGCATGTTGGTTATTTGCTATGGGAAAAAAAAGATATTCTACAGGGGAGGCCTGTTCAGGGAAAAAAGGGGGCAGCTGAGCTGTGGGTTACAATTTCTATTTAAAAATTAATATTTAACTTTAATAAAGACTCTATTTCATAAATGAGTGTGAAAATATTTAGACAGCTGTTTTTTTCTGATAGAAAAGACATAGAGATTTATATGATATGATGACAAATTTCGGCATCTGAGAAGAAGTTGGAAAATATTAATTTGTTAAAATTATAGTTATTCTCTATGATCTTCCACCATTAACATGAACATTCTTCTTGGAGGAATTTTTGCTCACCGTTCTTGTGATCATTTTGGCACCACAGGGTGAGATCTTGTGTAGAGCCCCAGATTGACGGAGATTATCAGTGGTCTTGCATGCTTTCCATTTTCTAATAATTGCTTCCATAGTTGATTTCTTCACACCAAGCTGCTTGCCTATTGCAGATTCAGTCTTCCCTGCCTGGTGCAGGTCTATAATTGTGTTTCTGGTGTCCTTCAACAGCTCTTTGGTCTTGGCCATAGTGGAGTTTGGAGTGTGACTGTTTGAGGTTGTGGACAGGTGTCTTTTATACTGATAACAAGTTCAAACAGGGGCCATAAATACAGGTGACGAGTAGAGGACAGAGAAGATTCTTAAAGAAGAAGTTACAGGTCTGTGAGAGACAGAAATCTTGATTGTTTGTAGGTGACCAAATACTAATTTTCCACCATAATTTGCAAATACATTCTTTAAAAATCCGACAATGTGATTTTATGGATTTTTTCTTTTCATTATGTCTCTCATAGTTGAGGTATACCTATGATGAAAATTACAGGCCTCTCTCATCTTTTTAAGTGGGAGAACATGCACAATTGGTGGCTGACTAAATACTTTTTTGCCCCATTGTATGCCGAAAACTCCCTCTTGCTTATGTCTAGCTTAAGAAGTTTTACCAGCAAAAATGATTAATGGTCTATCTTTAGGAAAGACCATCAATGGTTAATTCATGGGAGTTCAAAATTCAGCACTCCTGCCAATAAGCTGTTCTTCATGGCTGCCATGGCTTGATCTATGCTGTGAGCACGGCTGAAAGCATTTGAATCTGTTCAATTGGCTAGTGGCCCTGTCTTGGTGCTGCAGCTTAGCACCCAGTTACTGATGGTCTACCCTCAGGATAGGCCATCAATCAAATTTTGTCTGGGAAAGCCCTTTAATAAACCATGCACACTGCCATATTTTACATCCTGCACACTGTCATATTTTACATTCTGCATGCTGCCATATAGCATCCAGTATAGAAATTGCTAGCTGCAATACTGAATAAAATGTGTTACAGACGGTGGTGTGCTTAGGGTTCTCAATAGAAATTTGATATGTTTCTAAGACCCAAGTCTTGTCTCTCTTTAAGGACCTGAATAATTCAGGGCCAGTACATAAAACTGTAATAACATACAACATTTTTTGGAAGTATTCATACTAAAGGTTTAGGAATGCTTTTAGGTAAACCCTTTGCAAATAAGGGACTTTGACATTTTCTACCTTACCTTTAGATAAGCTCTATGCACTGTCGATGGTGAATACATAATAAGCTTTACACATATTTTACTGTATTTGTTCTATATATCAAATAAACGCACATATGTAGGGAGATGTGGGATTACCCCTAAACCAAAGTATGTACTATACCCTGGCTATGTGAATTGTTCTATATATTACCGTTAAACCCCCCATACAAAAAAAAGTATGGCAAGTGGGATGTGAACTCCTAATACTAATGAATACCAAAAAAGAGAAATAGAACCACTACAAAAACACAATTACACCACATGTTTATTTCAATAAATAAATAAAAAATCACATTATATTTAAAAAGGAGGAATACATACATCACATGAAAAAGACAACTAAACCGGAACCTGCACTGCATGCAACCTGTCATATTGCATGCAAAAAATGGGTTATAAACTGATAGTAATACTTCAAAATAGTGTTGAGCGGCATAGGCCATATTCGAATTCGCGAATATTCGCTAATATATGGACGAATATTCGTCATATATTCGCGAATATTCGCATATTCGTTATATACTCGTTTTATTTTCGCATATGCGAACATTCGCGTATTAACATATGCGAATTTTCGCATATGCAAATTTTCGTACGCCAGTCTCACACAGTAGTATTAGAGCCTTCTTTACACCACACAAGCTGGAAGCAGAGAGGGATGATCACTGTGATGTGTACTGTAAGAAAAAAAAGAAAAAAAAACAAAAAAACGAATATTCGTAATTATGAATATATAGCGCTATATTCGCGAAATTCGCGAATTCGCGAATATGCGATATTCGCGAATAATATTCGAATTGCGAATATTCGCGAGCAACACTACTTCAAAACACCATGTATATGGTATGAGGTGAGGACAAGTGCTCTACTACTGAAGAATATTATGACTAGCCCAAAATACAGGCTTTAAAGTGACTAGACAATAGAACAATACATGTATGAAAAACCTTACAAGGATAAAGCCATTCTGACCAAGGAAGAGTGCAAGTGCAAAAGGTTAAATGACAGCTGCAGGGTCTGGGATAGCTTCACCCTAACGCACGTTTCAGCACCTTCAGCCTTCGTCCATTCGCATATTTGTTCCATGCCTTCTCTTTCACCAATAAAGTAAATGTTTAAAGGGGCACTCCACTCCTCAGCATTTGGAACATTTAGTTCTGAACGCTGGTGCAGGCTTCGGGGGTCATCACGCCCCCTTGTACCGTAATGATCTGCCCGTTCTGATGTCACGCTCCGCACCCTCAATGTAAGTCTTTGGCTGGGGGTGGGATGGCCGTCACGCCCGCTCCCATAGACTTACATTGAAGGGGCAGGGTGCGACATCACAAGGGGTGGAGTGTGATGTCACGAGGGGGCGTGGAAACCCCCGTATCCCGCACCAGTGTTTGGAATTAAATGTTCTGAACGCTGGGGAGTGGAGTACCCCTTTAATATCTCCTCAGGTATTAAACTATGCCTTATCCCTATCCTTTATTCACTTTACATATCAACCCTTTAACCTTTCTTTCTGTTCCCATCCCCTTATACTGTAGGCACCACACAATGAATTATTACTACTTCACAGAAATGGAGCACTTCCTTCGGGATCCTTATGTTGCATAGCAATTATTGAAATGATAATGAAAAGAACTGATATTTGCATGGACATTGGGAAAAGATACAGTGTATAAATACAGCTCAGCAAGTGGATAAGGTCTTGCTATTTATATCTATACTGTAGCCTTGTTTATAGTTTGCTTAGCATACTCATTTTACAGCAATTTCCACAGAGTTATCAGACTTTTATGTACTAGACTTCTGAGGAACTAGGTAAATGCCACATAATGGTAAGTCATATTTCTGGAATGCTCAGGATGTGGAGTGTCTGAGCGTTGCTCTTTCCAGCACGTCTTCAATTATTCCTGTGGGGTATTGCAGAATCAATCTGGTACTGTAGTCCTTTTATACTTACGTTTTTCAGACATTACTATATATGAAATCCGAAACTCAAAAGCTAGCATAAAGACTATAGTTATGGCCTATTGAAGAAGATTTATCATATTATACGAATAACCTGATTTATTGTTGTGTAAATAACAAAATCAAGGCCGTGCAATAAAGGGCATGCAAGGATAATGTTGGCTATATCCTGTAGTATTGCAACTGATATTGGAACATCCATCTGGATTTGCAGTCTTTGGGCTGAAAATAATCCTTATGAATGATAATCTCTCAAAATGAAAATGGACAAACACCAGGCACAATTGTAAGTGTAGTTGGAAGATGGCCAATGGCATTTCCTATGCACAGGAAGGGTCTGCAAATTAAGACAAATTGGTTGAATTTTTCCTATTTGTCTTTATATGTATTTCATCTCAATTTACTGCAACTTTACAAAGTAAAAATCTTTCCTGATCAGCAATGGAGCTCATAGGACATTGGTGAAGCTGGCCAGTGAAGGTCAACTCATGGGATGCAATGGGTTACAAAAGCCAAAGTGCAATGTAGTAGAACATAGTTATGAGCTGAAAGCCACTCTAAACTAGTCTTGCAGGGGTAGTCTCTCTTTAGTGAGTTTTCCCCTATTAACAGGATAGTGGATAACTTGCTGATTGGTGAGGATCTGACAATTGGACCTCTAAGGGTTCGCACATGCATAGTCATAGATCAATTAATTTTTGGTGGGCCTTTTGTTTGACCAAGTTCAGAAGCCCATAGAGAATGTATGAAACAATGACCATGCATGCTCAAACTGCTCTGGTATTTGGTGGCACAGTTTATAGCATTCTCGGAATCGGTGGGAGTTCTGGCAGTCAAATTTCCACCAATTAGCAAGTTAGGGGGTACAATACCTCCCTAACCATAACAGGTCAAACACAAAGTGAAGGAGGCAGCCTGATGCATGACATTTTTTTTTTTTTGCAATAAAGAGAAACTCTAAGCAAAGTGTTTATACAAAGAATCAAGTGGGTCGTCCACATTTTAACACCCAACTAGTGTTTGCTTCCTTGCTTCATGTTTGTGAGGAAAAATAATTAACCCCTTAATGAATCATTTTCCCCTTAAAGGGGTTCTCCCTTGTTTATACAGTTTTTTGTTATTATGCTTGTGTGTTATGTGTGTATAAGTATGTGTTTTTTTATGCGTGTTGTGATTATGTATATATGTATTTTCTTTCCTTTTGTGAAGATCCGGAAGCTGGCCCCTTTTTCTTCCAGCGGCTTGCTGTGTAACCTCGGCCTCCGCCATGTTGTGTTCGGTAAGTGGGATGTTGGGGGGTGTGTTCTTGCTTCTGACCTTCCTATCTTCTGACGTCCGAGGCAAATCTTTTCTTCCTGTTTCTTCCGTGGCTCAGCGACGAATCTGCGGCCTCTTCCGGCGCATGCGCAGGTAGTTTTTTTTTTTACCAATAAAGTTTTTTTTGTCTAATTGACAAACTGTGCATGCGCGAGTACGCAAGTGCTATGCTAACAGCGTAGCAAACGTTAGGTCTACGCTAATAGCGTAGCTTCGTGCAAGCACAGACAGTTTGTCAATTAGACAAAAAAAACTTTATTGGTAAAAAAATAAAAAATACCTGCGCATGCGCCGGAAGAGGCCGCAGATTCGTCTCTGAGCCACGGAAGAAATAGGAAGAAAAGATTTGCCTAGGACGTCAGAAGATAGGAAGGACAGAAGCAAGAACACACCCCCCGACATCCCTCTTACCGAACACAACATGGCAGAGGCCGAGGTTACACAGCAAGCCGCTGGAAGAAAAAGGGGCCAGCTTCTGGATCTTCACAAAAGGTAAGAAAATACATATATACATAATCACAACACACATAAAAAAACACAAACTTATACACACATAACACACAAACATAATAACAAAAAACAGTATAAACAAGGGCGAACCCCTTTAAGGACTCAGACCTTTTTTGCAATTCTGACCACTGTCACTTTATGCATTAATAACTCTGGGATGCTTTTACCTTTTATTCTGATTCCGAGATAGTTTTTTGTGACATATTCTACTTTAACATAGTGGTAAATTTTCGTTGTTACTTGCATCCTTTCTTGGTGAAAAATCCCCAAATTTCATGAAAATTTTGAAAACTTAGCATTTTTCTAACATTCATACTCTCTGCTTGTAATGAAAATATATATACTAATAATATAAATATATGTACAATATGTCTACTTTCTAATTGCATCATAAAGTTGACATGTTTGTTACTTTTTGAGGACATTAGACGGCTTCAAAGTTTACCAGCAATTTTCAAAATGTTCACGAAAAATAAAAAATCTGAATTTTTCAGGGACCAGTTAAGTTTGGAGTGGATTTGAAGGGCCTTTCTGTGAGAAATACTGCATACATTATCCCATTATAGAAACTGCACCTCTCAAAGTATTCAAAATGACATTCAGAAAGTTTGTTAACCCTTTAGGTGTTTCACAGGAACAGCAGCAAAGTGGAGGAGAAAAATTTAAATAAACATTTTTTACACTAGCATGTTCACGTAGCCCAAATTTTTCATTTTTATAAGGCTTATAAGGGAAAAAAGCCCTCCAAAACTTGTAACCCAATTTCTGTTGAGTATGGCAATACCTCATATGTTGACGTAAAGTGCTCTGCGGGCTCGCAACATGGCTCAAGAGGGAAAGAGCAACTGTGGGATTTTGGAGGGTGAATTTTGCTGTCATGGTTTTTGGGAGGCATATTGCATTTAGGAAGCCTCCATGGTGCCAGAACAGCAAAAAAAAAAAAAAAAAAAATAATAATAATAACTACACCCTTAAGGAACATAACAAGGGGTATAGTGGGTCTTCACACTTCACAGGTGTTTGACAGGTTTGTGTTGAAGTTTGACGTGAAAATGAAAAATGTGATTTTTAACACTAAAATGATGGTGTTACTCCAAATTTTTCATTTTCACATGGGGTTACAGGAGAAAAAAAAAACAAAAATTTGAAGCTCAATTTCTCCCGAGTAAGTAAATACCCCATATGTGGACGTAAAGTGTTCTGCTGGCGCACTACAGGTCTCAGAACAGGAGCGCCATTGGGGTTTTGGAGAGAGAGTTTTGCTGAAATGGTTTTTGGGGGGCATTTCGCATTTAGGAAGCCCCCATGGTGCCAGAACAGCAAAAAAACACCCACATGTCACACTATGTGGGAAACTACACCCCTCAAGGAATGTAACAAGGGGTACAGTGAACCTTAACACCTCACAGGTGTTGGACTGGTTTGTATTGAAGTTGGGTGTGAAAATGAAAAATTTGATTTTTAACACTAGAATGATGGTGTTACTCCAAATTTTCATTTTCACATGGGGTAATAGGAGAAAATGGACCACAAAATTTGAAGCCCAATTTCTCCCGGGTAAGTAAATATCCCATATGTGGACATAAAGTGCTCTGCTGGCGCACTACAGGTCTCAGAACAGAAGGAGTGCCACTGGGCTTTTGGAGAGAAAATTTAGCTGAAATGGTTTTTGGGGGGCATGTCCCATTTAGAAAGACCCTATGGTGCCAGAACAGTAAAAAAAAAAACATATGGCACACTATTTTGGAAACTACACCCCTCAAGGAACGTAACAAGGGGTACAGTGAGCCTTAACACCCTACAGGTAATTGACAAACTTTTGTTAAATTGGGATGTGAAAAAGAAAAATATTTTTTTCACTAAAATGCTGGTGTTACCCCAAATTTTTCATTTTCACAAGGGGCAATAGGAGAAAAAGCCCCCCAATTTTGTAACCCCATTTCTTATGAGTAAGGAAATATCTGCGGGCACACTACAGGGTTTAGAAGAGAAGGAGTGCCTTTAGGTTTTCGGAGAGAGAATTTGGTTGGAATAGAAGTCAAGGGCCATGTGCGTTTACAAAGCCCCCATGCTGCCAGAACACTGCCTCCCCCCCACATGTGACCCTATTTCGGAAACCACACACCCTCACGGAATGTAATAAGGGGTGCAGTGAGCATTTACACCCCGCTGGCTTTTGACAGATCTTTGGAACAGAAGGCTGTGCAAATGAAAAATTTAATTTTTAATTTTCTTGGACCACTGTTCCAAAAATCTGTCAGACACCTGTGTGTGTGTGTGTGTGTGTTTGTGTGTGTGTGTGTGGGGGGGGGGGGGTGGCACAAACCTCTCCAGCTGTTGAAATACTACAACTCTCAGCATGGTCTGACAGACCGTGCATGCTGGGAGTTGTAGTTTTGCCACAGTTGGAGGCAAACTAGTGAAGAAACACAGAGTTAAGTAACAGAAGAACTCAGTGCTTCCCCACCAGTGTGCCTTCAGCTGTTAGAAAATTACAACTCCCAGCATGCACAGATAGCCAAAGGGCATGCTGGGAATTGTAGTTATGCAACAGCTTGAGGCACGTAACTACAACTCCCAGCATGCCGAGAGAGCAGTTTGCTGCTTGTGCATGTTGGGAGTTGTAGTTATACAACATCTGGAGGACCACAGTTTAGAGACCACTGAACAGTGATCTCCAAACTGTTGCCCTCCAGATGTTGCAAAACTACAAATCCCAGCATGTCCAGACAGCAAATGGCTGTGTGGGCATGCTGGGAGTTGGAATTTTGCATGATCTGAAGGGCCACAATTTAGATCGCCGCCGATGCGCCGCCGTCGCCATGACCACCACCGCTGCCGGATAATGTCATCACCGTCGCCATCACCGCTGGATCTGGTGAGCTTTACCATTCCTCCGCTCTGCCCGGACGCCATGGGTGGGCAGAGCGGGGGAACTGAATTTTAACCCCCACCCCCCTTCTGCGATTGGTTGGTTGCTTCTGACCAATCAATCGCAGGGATAGGGGGGTGGCACCCCTGCCAACTCACTCTTTCACTTCAGGGGTACAGCCCTAATCCCCCTTTTTTTCCGGGTCACCGGAGACCCATATTACCCAGAATTGCCGCAAATCGCTGGTCTCAGGACCCCCCTCTGTGATGTCATGGGATGCCTGCAGACCGGAATTCCCACGGGCATACAGGTACACCCTGGGTCCTTAAGGATCGGGGATGCAGGGCGTAGCATACACCCTGCGTCCCCAAGATGTTAAAGACCACTTGGAGCTTCACAAATTTTAAGAACCCTGACCTTTTGCACTGCTCTGAGATATCAGTTGCTTTATATCCAAAAGAGTACCTGTCACCAAGTTAAACTTTTAATATAGTATTCCTTGTGTAATTAGCAGACACTTTCCCATTCACTTGCTTTTAAAATTGTCAACATAAATATGTTTAAAATGTAATAGAAAAAATGGCTACTAGGTGCTACAGTTCTGATCCTTGGCATAATTAATACAGTGAGTTTGGTCTCCTCCCGGCCTGGCAGGGGACCAAACTCAGGAAGTGCTTCTCTGCACTGAGCTTGATTGACAGCTGCACAGAGCCTCACTGAAAACTGCACAGACTGAAAGCTGCACAAAGTCTCACTGAAAGCTGCACAGAGCCTGAAGTCTTCTATTCATCACAGAACTGCAAAGATGTGAGGGAGGAAGTGGTCCCTCAGCAGGCTTCAGTGATGTCATGCCTGCTGGGAAACGCCCACTTTCTCCTGCTGGGAGATTGCACTATGTGAGCAAGAATAAACGTATGATACACAGCTTTTTAAAGCTCTGAAAATTTTTTAAGGGTGGGAGAGGTGTTAGGAGTAGTTAGGAAATATAGCCTGAGTTAATTTAGAAAAGTTTTTTGGTGACAGGAAATCTTTAATAGTTGTATTTGGAGCCAAATAATTGGATGAGTGCCAGATCTTGGCAGATACCTCCTAACTACCACAATATAGCCATATTCATCAACAAAATAAATTGGCCCTGCAGTTTAAGTGAAGGCTTATTTTATTCAATGTTTCGCACAAGTGCTCTTTTTCAGGCTTCAAAAATACAAAAACATACGTATATATGAGAAACCAGAAAAAAAGATATGTATACGCAAGTAAACGCACAATTACAATGGAGACAAAGTACAGGCCATCACAGGAGGGCAGATGGATATAATTGCTGTAAATGTGACATTTTCAGCAAATTTCAATTGCATTTTGGGTATAGAGGACTTTTCACAATATGTAATCCAGATTTTACTTATGTCAAGGTCTCACACATCTCTACCATGTGAGAAGATGATTTTTACCCTATTTCTGATTTGAAAGTTGCTTTGCAAGTATTATGCTAGAATAAGGCAATAGAAGTACAATGCAGTTATAGTTATTATTATTATTATTATTATTAGTAGTAGTAGTAGTAGTATAGAAGTAGTAGTAGTAGTAGTAGTTCTTGTCGCTGTAATAGTAGTAGTAAGCAGTTATTGTTGTTGTTTTAATATTAGTAGGAGTAGTAGCATACTATTTTATTTAGAACCAGCAAATTATTCCTCAACATTGTGAAGGGAATACATTCACATTGATTCAGGTCCCCAAGGAGACTTGTGGTATAATTTTTCTACTTGAAGAAACCTCACACCCTTCAGAGCCAGCGTAATGGAACGACAATAAGGCTAGTCATGTTTTGCGGGAATTAAGTCCATATAGACGAACAACCAATATGAAATCGTTATAGTCCCTAATAGATTCAAACCTCACACTAGATACAAGTTGCAGTGCTAACCACCAATTTGTTGTAGTGGGTTCGTAGCTGTATATATATATATATATATATATATATATATTTATGAAAAACATGAATGACTAGATGCCCAGGTAGAGCATATTGTATTGAAATATACTGTATACAAAATGCAAAGAGGTCCAGCACTAATACGTGCAAAAATCGTACGATTTAAGGACAACTGCAGCGCAATAATACGTATCCCCTATCCACAGGATAGGGGATAAGTGTTTGATCGTGGGGGTCCGACCGTTGGGACCCCCCGCAATCTCCTGAACGTGGACCCTCATTAGCGTTCAGCGAGAGCACTTATGCGCGTAGCATCGACCTAGAGAGGTCAACGGTTACGGTTATGAATGCTGCCTTCCCGCCTCTCCCATAGAACTGCATGGAGGAGGCGTGTCGGTCGCAACGTCATGCTGTGGCCGGCACACCTTCTGCCCTGGAGAGCTGTGGCAGAGCCATGGCCCTGTGCAGGAGATCGTGGGGGGTCCCACTGGTCAGACCCACCGCGATCAAACACTTATCCCCTATCCTGTGGATAGGGGATAATTTGTTTTTGGCCACAGATGGCCTTTAAGAGTACACATTAGCACTTGAAATGCGTCACTTTTCCTGGGATATGCTGACTTTTAACAATAAAGACTAGACTATTTTTGTACGTATCTGCGCTGGACATTTTAACATTTTGTATCCTGTTTCCTAAGTGCCACCAAGCACTAGCCCAAGTCGCAGACAGATTTACACAGTGAGCTGGAGTGGATCTTTCCTTGTATATGAAATATACTGTATATTACATTGGTTTAGTGCTATGTAATGGTTTTGCTATTTTCTTTTGCTGTTTACACATTAAAGTTGTTACGCCGAGCGCTGCGGGTCCCCCGCCTCCCCCGAAGTGCTCGTGGCGTCTTCTGCCCTGCAGCGCTCCGGTCAGCGGCGCTGACCGGAGACGCTACTCTGAGCCCCCCGGCGGGGATGCGATCCGCGCGGCAGGACGTGCCTGCCCACGGGTCGCATCCCGTTCTTCTCACCTGTCCTGTTCCCCGGCTGTCACGTCCCGGCGCGCGCGGCCGGCACTCTGAAATTTAAAGGGCCAGTGCACCATTAATTGGTGCCTGGCCCAATCAGTTGTTATCACTCCCATTCTATATAAACCCACTTCCCCTTCCTGTCCTCGCCGGATCTTGTTGCCCTAGTGCCCTGAGAAAGCATTTTGTTTATCCCAAGCCTATGTATCCAGACCCTTGCCGTTGCCCCTGACTACGATCCATTGCTGCCTGCCCTGACCTTCTGCTACGTCCGACCTTGCTCTTGCCTTGTCCCTGTGTACCGCGCCTGTCTCAGCTGTCAGTGGGGTTGAGTCGCTATCGGGTGGAACGACCTGGGGGTTACCTGCCGCTGCAAGTCCATCCCGCTTTGCGGCAGGCTCTGGTGAAAACCAGTAACCCCTTAGATTCCGTTCCCCTGGTACAGCCCAGGCCATCACCTCACTGACACAGAGGATGAGCTGTACAAGAAGCTTTAAAAAACTGTAGGAAACTGTCCTTTTTGACTTTTCTACATTGGTTAGTATATACAGGAAAATAGGACTCTAAAGGAGACATGAAAAGATTTCAGGCTTACCCACGCACATTATGTGAGCTGTACAGAAGCAGACAACAAAGGTCATAAAAAGAGAGTTTGCATATTTTACTTCTTTGCTAGTTGTCAGAAGCAAGTGGAGTGTTGAGTGTGAATGGTAAACAATGATCCATCATGAATGCCTGACAATAGGCAAGAACACAGGGCTGCTGCTCGCAGAGGCGCTCACTTAATGCTGCTTATTTCTACTTGCTATGTGTTAAATTGAAGCTTGAAGTTTTGTTTGCTTCTCTGTTGTTTTAGCTGAAGCGCTAGTGCGGCTCTATGTAAAATTGAACGCTAATTTTCTGCATGAGTGGTAAAGCTTCACTCAGCAAATATGTCTGCAGAGCAAGCACAGCTCTTCTTTTTACTATGTCAGAAAGCTTGCTAGATTCTCACTACACACATTCTGAAATGTGGGAAACTATCAGTTACATAAGTTGACCCGACAGACAAAAAAAAGCTACCGTATTTTTCGCCCCATAGGACGCACCGGCATATAAGATGCAGCCAATTTTAAAGGTGCAAAATCTAGAAAAAAAGATTCTGCGCCCAACAGTGATCTTCAACCTGCGGACCTCCAGATGTTGCAAAACTACAACTCCCAGCATGCCCGGACAGCCAACGGCCAACGGGATCCACGCTCTCCGTCGCCTTCATCACGTCGCCATTATCACGTCGCTACGCACGCCGCTCCTATTGGATGACGCGATGACGTGATGACGTTGAAGGAGAGCGCCGCCATGCAGGGGATCCCGGCACGGAGCAGAAACCGAGGAAGCAGGTAAGGTCCCACCAGGTGTCCTGTAAGCTGTTCGGGATGCCGCGATTTTACCGCAGCGGTCCCGGAAAGCCCGACTGAGCAGCCGGGTTACTGTCACTTCCGCTTCAGACGTGGCGGTCAGCTTTGATCGCCGTGTCTGAAGGGTTAATACAGGGCATCACCGCGATCGGTGATGTCCTGTATTAGCCGCGGGTCCCGGACGTTGATGGCCGCTGGGACCGACCCGGTAGATGTGTATTCGCCATATAAGTATAAAAAAATACGGTATTTGGAAACATCTAAATTTATATTACGGTTTATGATACCAAGATCCATGAAGATCAGTCGCCCACTCTATTTGACTGACTGATGTTTATTGGTACATTCTTATATCTAGATTATATACAGTCATCTGGTACAGAGAATTCAATAGTTAAAAGGAATCGGCAAATAGCACTTAAAAACCAAAGGGTTACATTTAAACAAGGAATCACTGATAAGTATGTATAGAAGATGTGAGTGTGAAAAGAACAATATGATGTTATGACAGGAAACAGCACTAGTTTCTATTAAACACTTCACAGTGCCAAGCTGAGAGTTTTCCCTTGGCCTGCAACATCTGGTACTATGACCTTTAAGAAGTGAGGAGACATAGAAGGAGGTTAAATCTATGTTTTTGTGCCATATTTGGAAATGTAGACGGTTTGAGACAGTATTGAAATGGATGTGTCCACCTAATTTATTATTAATAATAATAATCAGATCTCCACTCCCACCTTTCCCTCAGTTTTGTTAAAGTGTATCTGTCGTCAATAAAAACTTTTGATATAATGTAGATTATACGTAGATTATATGTATATTTGCAACATACATTGATTAAAAATTGTGTATATTTTTAGGTGAAAAAATGCTGTCCCTGCAGGTGTTGTCTGTGTGTCACTATGAGGAGTCCAAATACAGGAAGTGAGTTTGGGCAAGCAGGGCTCTGTGTAGACTCCTGGCTTTTCAATCATCCTGATGTATGAGCCAGGAGCATGTTATAGTGCCTCAGTACACACTGTCCTGCTTTTTCTTAGTGCATAGAGCCTTGCTTGTCCACCCACACTTCCTGTATTTGGACTCCTCACAGAGTCACACAGGTAATAGCTGCAGAGACAAAAATATACAAATTTTTTAACCAATGTATATTGCAAATATATATAGATATATATATATATATATATATATATATATATATATAATGGTATTATCTACATTATATAAAAAGTTTTTGTTGACGACAGGTACACTTTAATTATTCCAATTGCTCGTGAAACCCATTCAAGATAGTATCCTGACATGCTGTCAGAACACTCACAAGGCTTCATATACACTGCTCAAAAAATAAAGGGAACACTTAAACAACACAATGGCCCTCATTTACTGTTGCAAATCCGACATATTTTGTCAGATTGTGCGCCAGATTCTATCGCATTGCGCCAGAAATTCTGTCTGCGCAAGATTTTGTGCCAGAATTTGCGCCAGAATTTAAAAAACCCAGACCAACTCTCCATTTTGCTAAGAAAACCTGAAAAAGGGGCATGACTGCCAGGAATTGGGGACGTGGTCTATGAAAAGGTGCGTGTTCCCGACATTTTCACAAAAACCCAATATATTTAGTTTTCCACATAAAAAGTGGTGGATTTCAGCTGAGGAAAACCAGACAGATCAGAGCATGTGTAAAAAAAAAAAAAGCAAAGTGTAGGGAAAGTGGTAAATATAGGGAAACCTTAGTAAATACCTTAGAAAATAAATTGTAGGGAATTAAAACCCACAAAGAAACCTACACTCCTCTCTTTTAAAATGAGGGCCCATGTATCTCCAAGTCAATCACCCTTCTGTGAAATCACATTGTCCACTCAGGAAGCAAAACTGATAGACAATCAATTTCACATGCTGTTGAGCAAATGGAACAGACAACAGGTGGAAATTATAGGCAATTAGCAAGACACCCCCAATAAAGGAGTGGTTCTGCAGGTGGCGACCCCAGACCACTTCACAGTTCCTATACTTTCTGGTTGATGTTTTAGTCACTTTTGAATGCTGGCGGTGCTTTCACTCTAGTGGTAGCATGAGACGGAGTCTACAACCCACACAAGTCGCTCAGGTAGCACAGCTCATCCTGGATGGCACATCAATGCGAACTGTGGCAAGAAGGTTTGCTGTGTCTGTCAGCGTAGTGTCCAGAGCATGGAGGCGCTACCAGGAGACAGGCCAGTACATCAGGAGATGTGGAGGAGGCCGTAGGAGGGCAACAACCCTGCAGGACCACTAACTTCGCCTTTGTTCAAGGAGGAGCAGTAGGAGCACTGCCAGAGCCACAAATGTGCATGTGTCCACTCAAACAGTCAGAAACAGACTCCATGAGGGTGGTATGAAGGCACGATATCCACTGGTGGGGGTTATGCTTACAGCCCAACACCATGCAGGACGTTTGGCATTTGCCAGAGAACACCAAGATTGGCAAATTCTCCACTGGCGCCCTGTGCTCTTCACAGATGAAAGCAGGTTCACACTGAGCACATGTGACAGATGTGACAGAGTCTGGAGATGCCATGGAGAATGTTCTGCATCCTGCACTATCCTCCAGCATGACCGGGTCAGCGGTGGGTCAATAATGGTGTAGGGTGGCATTTCTTTGGCGGGGGCGCACAGCCCCCCATGTGCTTACCAGAGGTAGCCTGACTGCCATTAGGTACCGAGATGAGATCCTCAGACCCCTTGTGAGACCATATGCTGGTGCTGTTGGCCCCTAGGTTCCTCCTAATGCAAGACAATGCTAGACTTCATATGGTTTGAGTGTGTCAGCAGTTCCTCCAAGAGGAAGGCATTGATGCTATGGACTGGCCTGCCCATTCCCCAGACCTTAATCCGATTAAGCACATCTGGGACATCATGTCTGGCACCACAGACTGTCCAGGAGTTGGCAGATGCTTTAGTCCAGGTCTAGGAGGACATCCCTGCGAAGACCATCCGCCATCTCATCAGGAGCATGCCCAGGCTTTGTAGGGCGGTCATACAGGCACATGGAGGCCACACTCACTACTGAGCCTCATTTTGACTTGTTTTAAGGACATTACATCAAGGTATGATCAGCCTGTAGTGTGGTTTTCCACTTTGATTTTGAGTGTGACTCCGTATCCAGACCTCCATGGGTTGATACATTTGATTTCCATTGATAATTTTTGTGTGATTTTGTTGTCAGCACATTCAACTATGTAAAGATGAAAATATTTAATATGATTAGTTCATTCATTCAGATCTAGGATGTTTTATCTTAGTGTTCCCTTAATTTTTTAGAGCAGTGTAGATAACACAGTACATACTATAAATAGTGACAGACAGTCATGAACTCATGTTGTTGTACAAAGCTGGTAATCTCAGACCAAACATCTCAGGATATGTTTAGTTTAGAGATAGGTTAAGAAAGGACACATCTATGTGTTTACTGTTTAAAGTTTTTGCCACTTTTTACAGATGATACAATATTCTCCGTACACAAGGTAAGGAGCTTGGCAACCACATTTGTGCATAGCTTTGGGAAGGCTCACATCATAGTTTCTTTAGGAACTACCTCATTACGTACAGACTTCTCAAAGGCGTCCCATTTTTCGAAATTGCAAGCTCTATAATACTAAAATCTTTAATGTACATTAAGCACTGTGTATTAGTTCAAATTGTTAAGTATCCATACAATGTGTTATGCAGGAAGCAATACAGAAAGAGATCACTGTTTCTAGAATCTCTGGTAAATCCATCTCTAAATACATAGCTAAAATGGGTGAAATATCTGTAAAAGTGTTCCTTAATCCCATTCTTGTCCTAGAACATACAACCTCAATAAATTGAAGGACAGCCTGGGCATGTATTTCATTCTGCAAATTAGCTAGTATTGGAAAACCTATAAAAGGAAGCAAATTGCAGAGTAAAACAGTGAGTATTTCAAAGGCAAGTCTCTTTGCTTTACCAGAATATGCAGCATGATCTAAGAATGCATGCTTTTACTTAATTTACTTGAGGGGGTTTTTGTTTAAGAGGTAGAATTACCCAGGATGCATTTTCATGCTAATGCAAGTAACATAATGTACTGTCTTAGAAACATAATGTACAACAACTAAAAGAAGTTATGTGAACCAAAGTCTTCCATTTGTCTTGCAGCTGCATGAAAACTGACATGATACAATAGAAATGGCTATTTAACAAGGCACAAGCTCCTATATCTGCCATTGGGAAGGGGTTTTGTTCTGCTCAGCACAATTGCTCAGTTTGTTGATGCATAGTATGCGATAATGAATCTGAGACAAAGTTGATTGATATGAAGATACTTTATCTAATGTCTATTGCAATAAAACTCTTTTAAAACTTTAATTTAACAAGGCTTTATTGACAATAAGCCTCAGGAGATGTGCTTTGTGTGTCATCGGAGCGTCAACAACTCTCTTATTAGCAGATGTTTAGTGGCTCCAGCATTTAATACGCACAGTTAGCTTTTGGAGAGCATATAAAAGTAAGTGTTTTTAAATATTATGAATGTAAAACTGACAGTATTTCAAGAGGTTCATTAACAAATGTATATACATGACCCCCTTTTGCTTATTACTCTGTATAAACATTGATTACAAGAAAATAAGACTTCTTTGCAGAGATGGATTATCATTGGGGCTCCTCCTTCAAGCCTCTCATCCAGGGACTTGATTTGGGACTAGCTCACCAGAGGACTGGATGCTTCTATAGTAGACGGCTGCCAATGGCTATCTGCCTTTACTTATGGTACTTATGATGCACCTGCATCAGGTCCACTGACACAGTGTCCCCATCGTACGAGTACTGGCTAGATGTGCCCACCCCCTCAAGTCAAATAAATTTAGGCCCCACCTCCTGTTGTTGCGTGGAGGCAGAGTGACTTGGTAACAGGCTCACTGACTGCTTAAGACTTGCCTGCCAATATGATATCATGGATGGTAACTGCATTCTTTTGTTTATACACTTGGGATGATTTGTCGAATCTTGTTAAGGGAAAAGTGTTGCCATTGCTCACACCAACCAGATTCTTTTTTTCATTTTTACTAGTAATTTGCAAATTAAAAGCATTAATCTGATTGGTTGTTAGGGGCAACTTTAGCCCTGTAAAAATTTTCATTACACTCCCATGTGTATGTCATGAACATGTATGTTTGTAGTTCGGATATTTATGCACGCGAAGATACCAAATATGTTTATTAATTTTTTTTATGCTTTTTGGGGGTAAAATGGGAAAAACAGATGTTTTACCTTTTTATTTGGGGAGGGCATTTCTTCCCATTCTTTTACTTTTTTTTTTAACTTTTCTTTTTACACTTTTTATTTCCCCATCGTGGATTATTTATTGCAATCAGTTGATTGATAATACTGATCAGTATTATTGACAATCTTCTGTTCTGGTCTGCTCAATCTCAGGCCAGAGCAGAAGACCCCTGGAGACGTACGGAGGCAGGTGAGGGGACCTCCATCCCCCATTGCAGATGATTGGATCTCTGCCGCAGATGCCATGAACTGTATTGATTACGGCATCTGAGGGGTTAATGGTGGACATCAGCACGATCAGTGATGTTCGCCATTACCGGCGGTCATGTCCATGATGTAATTGTACGTCATGGTGTGTTAAGTACCACAGCACCATGACGTACATTTACGTCCATTGTCGTTAAGGGGTTAAACTCCTTCACTGCATATGCACACTAAAAAAATAAATAATCAGAAATATTATATTTTTGCATCATACTTTCTTTTTATCAGTCAAGCTGACTTTCCAACATGGTCTTAGGTTTTGCACCCAGGACAGAAATGTCTGATTTTCATTTCATTTTCATGGCCGTGGACCAATTTTCCACCCTCTTGAATTATTACAATATATCCCCTCGGTAGAAGGGATTTTAGCACAAGTACTTTTCTTCTTGTCATTCAAACTTTTAAATGAGTAATACAATATTATGCCGGCCATTGACTTTAACCCAGAGAATGAAGCCAGCTAGGTATGAAAGAGACAGAGTTGATAACCATTAAAAAGTCAGACTTTACTCTTGAAGAATTCCATGAGAGATTTCAAAAACCATTTGTATATAAAAATTAACACCTGAGAGAGACGTGTGCCAAATTTTTATACAATTGCGAAAAAAAAAGTGAACTACCTGGATTTCTGCATTAATTATGTATATATATATATATATATATATATATATATATATATATATATATGGTCAGATTGTTATCTAAGTCACAATTATAGACAAATGCAATACATCAGTTGAAGCGTTCATTTCTTTTATTAGAACATTGCGGAAACACCCACAATGCAGGGAGAAAAAGTTGGTGAATCTGTTAATGGCATCTCCAAGAGCTAATTGGCAAAAGGTGTTTCAATTAAGGAGATTGGATGTGTGGCCTTCAAAGGTGATTTGCTCATTAGTCAAAGGCACAAAATGCCTGGATACTGTCTGTTTTTCTCAAGCCTTAATACAACCAACTTTCAGAAGTTGTGATATAAAAATGTATAGAGTTGAAAACAGCTACAACAGCATTGCTAAAGACATCAATTCCCAATTACATTAACTGTCTTTAATGAGTGGAGAAAACTTGAGTGGAGAAAAAAGCAGATATACCAAAATGCTATGCACACCTATCAGCAATATTCTGAATAATGGTTATTTTTTTATTAGCAAATAATATGCAAAAGTACATGGATATGATAAGACAATACAATTACCGTATATACTCGAGTATAAGCCGAGTTTTTCAGCAGAATTTTTCGTGCTGAAAACGCCCCCCTCGGCTTATACTTGAGTGAACTCTCCGCCTGTTAATCCCTTCATCAGTGGTCTTCAACCTGCGGACCTCCAGAGGTTTCAAAACTACAACACCCAGCATGATGATGAAAGGGGGGGGGGATGATGTATTTCCCACCCTAGGCTTATAGTCGAGTCAATAACTTTTCCAGGGTTTTTGGGGTAAAATTAGGAGCCTCGGCTTATATTCGGGTCGGCTTATACTCGAGTATATACGGTAAAAACAAAAAAAATTGCTCTAACCAGAGCAAATTCCTTTAATAACATAAGGTGAGGATGACAGATAAGGCCTTATCTGTCCTCCATTATTATCGGTCATCAGCACTGGGGTCCGATACCGGTAAGAGTGGAGCAGCCAACAACCGCAACCGAACTATTCGTGTTGTTTGCTGTATTAATCAGCACAGTGCTATACAAGGTGGTGGAAGGGCACACACCGGGTGTGGTGAAGGGCACACACCCGCAGATACCCCTCATAAGGGAGCGCCCCCTGTGTTTTTCATCCCTTTTCAAGCACACATAAGGTGAGGATATAACCACCCTCAAGAGGGCACATGTACATAAATAATAACAGATGACACTACTCAGTCTGGTCAAAACCCCAACCTAATGTGTTTGAACAGACTGAGCAATGTCATCTGCTATTGTTTATGTGCCCTCTTGAGGGTGGTTATATCCTCCCCTCGTTACAGTAGGAGGTTGCTCTGGTTAGAGCAATTTTAATAGTTTTTAATTGTATCGTGTCTTATTGTATCTATGTATTTTTGAATATTATTTGCTAATAAAGAGTAATAATTATACAATATATTGTTGTTCCTGATAGGTGTGCACTGCATTTTAGTATATCCGCTTTTTTCTCTTTTTGTTTTGTATATGACTATTGGGATAGACTGGTCTGCACCCTGATATGTACTCTGATGCCGAAATGTGCAAGTTTTTAGTAAGAATCAATAAATCCCCCCCCCCCCCTGTATTTTCCCACCCTAGGAGTGGGTGCCTTGCCAGGATCACTGCAACAGCAAAACAGGCAATCATGTATAGGACTTTAAAAATGACAAAAACCTCTGCTGAAACCTCTGTCCATGTCAGGAATGGTCAGGAGCAGGGGATCTTTGCTATGGTGATTTGCTCCTACTCTGGACAGTTCCTAAAATGGACAGAGGTGTCAGCAGAGAGCACTGTGGTCAGACAGAAAATAAATTCGAAAAGAACTTCCTCTGTAGCATACATCAGTTGATAAGTACTGGAAGGAGTAATATTTTTATATAGAATTAATTTACAAACCTGTTTAACTTTATGACACCAGTTAATTTAAAAAAAGAAAAATTCCACCGGAGTACGCTTTTAAGGCTCAGACAGGCTCCTTTCAACACCTAACTAGTAATGAAATGTCTCTGACCACACTGCAATCTGGGAAAAGATGACACAACATTTATTTTGTATACTGCTAAGAATGAACATCCAGAGCAAAGATCACAAAAGATTACAAGACCACCTTGAAACACAGGTACAGACACTATATTATGAACTACACTAACTTTACAGCCCCTGCAGCATAATCAAATAAAAAAAAGAAATCCCGGAATACCCCTTTTAGGCCCCTTTCACACTAGAGGTATCATCCTGCTTTTTTCCTGCTGTTATTTTACAATAACGGGTGAAAAAATAAACAGATGCAATAACTGGTGATAACGGATGATAACTGATGACCATCATCTGTTATTTTTAATGTTTTTTTTTTCTTAAAAAAAACCTGATGTTGTTCATCGGATATCATCCATTGTCATCCGTTATTACCAGTTACATCCGTTGTTTTTTATTAGGTTTTTAACCCTTTTTTTTGTAAAACTTTACTGAGCATGCTCAGTACAAAGAACGGTTGTTAAAAAACCTGGCAATAACTGATGATAACTGATGGTCATTTTTTTTGAACATCGAGTTCCCATAGACTTCAATGTTAAATTTTAACATCCGCTTTTTCACCATTTTTTTTTTTTGCCGGACCAAAAATGAGTGCATGCACAGTCTTTTGTGCCAGCAAAAATAACTGACATTAGTAAAAACGGACATGCCTGATGCAAAAGGATGTTCAAAAAATCCCACTGACATGAATGGGATTTTTTGACGGCCGCTTCCAGGACTTTTTGCCGGGAGTAATAAGGGAGGTTTTTTACAGGATGATACCTGTAGTGTGAAAGTGGTCTAACCCTATTGAGATGTTGTGGCATGCAGGGCATCCAAGAAATATTGGTGAACTAAAAAAAAGGTCCAAAATGCCTCTTCCTCATTTTACAGAAAGACATTGAAAGTTACCAGACGGATAAAAGAATTTTGTAATAGAACACCATACTTCCTAAACTGTTTCTCCTGTTTATCAGTATCTCCGC
The DNA here is from genome assembly GCF_029499605.1 of Hyla sarda. Taxonomy (NCBI): domain Eukaryota; kingdom Metazoa; phylum Chordata; class Amphibia; order Anura; family Hylidae; genus Hyla; species Hyla sarda. Next base: position 158,290,958 of record NC_079192.1, read on the forward strand.
GTCACCAGCTGAGCCCATAATTACATTATACATTTTATTACAGACTTAAGCCGTGCATGAAGGCATTAAGAAAATATTTCATATTGTTTGACGCTCTAGCCTAAACACATCATTTATTTGTGTACCTGTGAATGTCATTTCAGAATTGGAAAGAATAGGAAACCAGTCAAGCTGAAACTAATTAAAATTTACACATATACATATAAATATGAACACATTTGTCATGGAAAAAGAGTATTCAATTCCCAATTTTGGATTTCAATTAGTTTAAGGTCTGCTGGGTTTTTCTTTCTGGGCATGGCGATGTGTACAATGAAGTTATTAAATGAACAGCAAGGAGTAATATGCATATAACAGGTTGTAACCAGCAGGCTTGATGTCCCAACTTCTGATACTGTTGAAAACCAGGAGACCGGGGATGAAAGGCGACACTAAGTATGCTATCGAGCTGTCACAGCAATAATTAGGACTCGCTTAATTGGTAATTAAGCGTAATAAAGACCTTAAAAAAGCTTTGGCTGGTCACCCTTAGGGTCTAGTCGCACATACAGTATTCTGCCCTGATTTGATGCACAGATTTGATGCACAGGATTTTCTGCTGCAGATTTCAATGTAAACTAAAAGACTGAATACAGCTTCAAATATTGCGCATCAAATCTGCGCAGAATACTGTATGTGTGAATAAACCCTTAGGGTCTCTTCACACGTACAGTATTCTGTGCAGATTTGATGCGCAGAATATCAAGCTGTGTTCAGTTTACATTGAAATCTGCAGCAGAAAATCCTGCACATCAAATCTGCACAGAATACTGTATGTGTGAATAGACCCTTAAAGCGGTTATCCAGGAAAAAAACTTTTTTATATATATCAACTGGCTCCAGAAAGTTAAACAGTTTTGTAAATTACATCTATTAAAAAATCTTAATCCTTTCAGTACTTATGAGCTGCTGAAGTTGAGTTGTTATTTTCTGTCAAAGTGCTCTCTGATGACACCTCTTATACTCTGGACAGTTCCCGAGACAAGCAGAGGTGTCAGCAGAAAGCACTGTTTTCAGACAGAAAAGAACAACTCAACTTCAGCAGCTGATAATTATTAGAAGGATTTAGATTTGATCTGATGAAAGGTCACATGACCTGAAACGCGTCATAAAACAAAATATTTGGATGGCCATTTGTGTGTACTTTCTTTAGAGGATGGAGTCATAGCTTAAAGGGAACTGCCACCTTGAAAATGTTATCTAATCTATAATTATCATGTTTTTGATCAGGAAGATTTTATATTTATCTTTGTGAGGAAAGATTCAGCATAAGGCTATGTACTGACGGCAAAATTTCCATGCGAAATTCCACAAAATTTTACCTGAAATTCTGCCAAAATTGACTGTACATTCACTTAAATGGGATTCTGCTGTCCCACTCACATAGCGGAATTTTTGCAGTGGGCATCTCCGCAGTCCCAAAAAATATAGAACCAGTATTATATTTGGCAGAATTCCACATCGGAGTCCCATTGAAGTCAATGGGGCTTGAATTTTGGTGGAATTCTGTGTTCTGTCTTCAGCTTTGCTAAACAGAATTTGTGTGAAATGGTGGAAATTCCGCTGTGTGAACATAGCTTAACCTGTCATTTATTGGCTGACATCTCTGATTTATTCATGCTTTGGCATCCAGTGGTCTCCTAAGAATGGAAGAAGCAGGGATTTCAACCAATAAGTTACAGGATTTTTAAAATTGTTTTAAAATTGTTCTTTCAAAATATGTGAAAGAAAACGGCACTGGACCCCTAAGCCAACGATATGCGGGAACCCCTGAATCTTTTCACCCAAAACTATATATATATCGATCTGCTCACATTACCATGATGTCAATAGATTAAATAGCATTTTCTTAATGACTGGTTCCCTTTAAGTAGTTGACCGACTGATAAATGGTACAAAACGTGACTCATAAGGTGCCATGAGGTGTCTTGTAAACAATATAGTTGCGCACTTCATTATAGGGGTACTCCACTGCCACAGCGTTCTGAATATTTTGTTCTGAACACTGGGTGCAGGCTGTGGAGGTTGGGATGTCACAGCCACGCCCCTTGTGATGTCACGCCACCCCCCTCAATGCAAGTCTATAGAAGGGGGGCGTGGCAGCCATCAAACCCCCTCCCATAGACTTGCATTGAGGGGGAGTGATGTGACATCACGAGGGGGCGTATCAATGACGTCACAACCCCCACAGCCTGCACCCAGTGTTCAGAACAAAATATTCCGAACGCTGTGGCAGTGGAGTACCCCTTTAAGCATGGATCATATTAAGAATCTCTACAATAATAAAGGGCAACTAAGTCTCCAGTCCACAACTATAACAGTACAGTAGGTAGATATAATAGACAGAGCTGTTGATAGCATTCTCACATATAGATGAAACTGTTTCTGGAGGTTCTCAGAACTCGAGATACGTGAAGTAAAGTAATGATCACGAGGGCAGATATTTTTCTTGACTTCTGTCAGTAATTCCATTGAAGAACATAACAGTTGGTCTCTTCAACACACAATATAGATTACATTCTGCTGCACAGATATGTCCCTTAAAACTGCTTTAGATTTTACATTCTTTTGTAAACTAGGTTAACAAGGGAAGCCAACCTCTCAGTCTTTTTACTGCATATAACTGTACTTTTCCTTCTCTTCCTACATCAGAAAAAACTAATTCTGTATGATATACAGTAGTAGGTGACATTGTCCCTTTACATTTAGATGTCCCTTAAATACTGATTGTAAATGGGAAATAATGTTTTGAAATGATAATGCTGCGAATGAGTACAGCAAGGTCTAGTTCATTTAGATACATCAGCTTTATGATATCTTCACTATCTTCTTTTTGAAAAATGATGATGGATAGAATAAAGGGCTGTAGTTTCTCACCATTAATGTGGATATAAAACTTCTCCTTGGCATGATTGAGCAACACAATCTTCCCGGCTCTCGGAATGTCACCTTGTGGCTAGCAAATGCAGAAATGTAATGGAACATTTGTATTTCCCACTTAGAGAACTGAATATATTCTTAGCAATATAACCAAGCTTTTCCTCTCATGCAGTTCTCTTTAGTTAAAGAATCTTCAAAGGGGTACTCTGCCGAAAAACATCTTATCCCCTATCCAAAGGAAGCTGATAGGATGTCTGATCATGGGGCTCCCGCCACTGGGGACCCTCGCAATCTCCGGCAGCACCCTAGTCCTTCGTGCATGGATTCATTCATGACTATGGGAGGAGGTGTGCACTAATGCATGGAGCGTGGCATGACATCACGAACACAGAAGCTCCAAGCTTCCGTGTTCCTGATGCCGCCACTGCCAATCCAGAGATCGCATGGGTGGGTTGGTTGGTTGGTTGGTTGGGTGGGCACGATCCTTTGGATAGGGGAAAACATGTTTTTCGGCTGAGTACCCCTTTAAGAATGGCAACCCCTAAACCCTCTTTATGTGAAATCTATGTTCCACTTTCAGGTTGTATTGCTAACAATATGCATATTTCTTTTGTATATCATTAGCCCTTACAGTAAAAAGGGCTTTCAGACCATTGTGAGCGATGGTGACGTCAAACCCTGTGCCCATGGTTTCCTGGGAGTTAGCTTGTAGAAGGAGATGCTTAGCATTAGGGACTGCCACTGATGTGATGATAAGCACTGTCCTTTTGAAGGGGCCAGAAGAAATGTTTGGCCCCAGTGAAGTAGAATGTGGTGTAACTGTGTAAGATGTGAGGTAGGAAGAGCCTGCTTAGAGTGTATGAGCAAAGCGGTCCCAGGCACAGCACTGTGAAGTGTGTCTTTTGGGCAATAGACAAGGACAAAGTGACAGTGAGCCTTAGTGGAGTGGTACAACATGGTCCAGTGGAGCCACTGTTAATGGACCAAATTTAGTCCCTGAATAGTACTGTACAAGTAGCCCAAGTGTTATTAGTGTCAGAGTCAGAGAGACCACTTAGAGTTTGTAAGTCATTGTTGGGGCAATGTGGATAGTGAAACACTAGTGTTATTGCTGTTTTTGCAAGTTAATTTAAACTGTCTTTAAAGGCTACGGACACCATTTTAAGCAGTTTTTAGTCTTGCGTACTACTTACTTGTTACAGTTTTGTGTGTGAACTTTATTTCCTTGTAATTTATACTCAGCCTATATGTTTTTTCCCTGCAAATTACCTTTTTGTTTACTCTCCTTTCTATTCACAGCTTTATGGGCTGCCTTCCAAAGATTCTTTCCTATCTGTCCATAATCTGAGCTGGTGTGTAACTCCTTTTCTGCTGCTATTCCTAACATTGAGAGAAAACAGAAAGCTTTAAAATCACCTATGAAAAGTGTTGTTTTCTTGTATGCATGAAAATATCACACAGTTTCTCCAAAGGTAGTTAAATGTTTGTTTACTCTCTACAGCCTCTGTAGTGTCTTATTACTATTGTAGTTATAACTTCAGCTCTTTAAGGTATATTCCACTGTTCCAAACGATGGGGCAGTGGAGGGAACCTCTCATGTTGGTTTTACAGCCCTCACTGAGGATGCACTGCAGGTCAGGAGAACCAAAAGCACACAGCTTGTGGCCAGAAAAAGTCACCGCTACCCCTAGTCCCGCCCACCAGCCAATGATTGACAGATTTCTCCCTATTACTGTGGATAGGAAAACTCTGTTAGTCAGCAATGGCTGGAAGCGGGCAGGGGCAGCCATGAAGCTACTTGTGAATCTGCATGTTCTTCTAGCCTACAGTATCTCCAAGGAACAGTGTGTCTGTTTCTATGTTAGGCATAACCTACATGACAGGTACCCTTTAACTCCTCCTCTGAAGGAACTTCTGAGCTGATTTATGATCATATTAAAGTTGACCTCTTCTCTGGTTATAAAGTAACTCTTCAAACTATCTTCACTGATGCGCTTTACTAATAACAGCACTGCAGGGGCTGTAGAACAGAAACTAAACAAAATTTATATAGCCTTTATTTATACCTTTTTGGCATTTGTAAGCATCCTCCACATCTGTGCATGGGAATTCTTTCTAGACATACCCTTATTGGATCTAAAGAATCCTTGTTTTTGTTAGCTGATTTTTAACTGGTTACTTTTACTTACAGGATTTTTCTTAATACATCAGTAACATGTAAGATATAGATTCTAACAATAATGTGACTTCAATCATTTGCATCAAGTGTCAGTGGAAAATAGTGATATCATTATACGTCTCAAGAAAGTTCATGCACATTAACATGATGCCGGTCAGTAGAGATTTTGGGCATCACAGTATAACAAGAAATCAAAAAGAAGCAATGCCTTTTTAATCTCTTCTATCACCATAAAAAAAAATTACTAGGCAAAGAAATAGCAGTGTGATTAAATCATAATTGGAAACGGAGAGGAAATCTGTTGCCTTGAGCAATGTTTTTTAATTATAGCAGCCTTATGATAACCTTAGGTGGAATATAATCTTGTTATGTCTGGTGCTGCACAGTTAGACATATTATGTTGTCACTTTTTCAGTACAGTAATTTTTTCATTATTATTTTCACAAAAATGTAGATTAGCCAAGCCAGCTTAAAAAGAAATAAAAAAATAAAAAAGGGGAAAAAAAGTTCTAGTATCTAGTTATTATGCTATTAATGTAAATCTCTCTTGTTTAAACGTCTGTACTCTTGACCTTTAAATTAAATTAGTATGTATTTATAAAATAGTATCTATCGACTATGTATGTATTATGTATTCAGTATCCAATCTTGAAAAAAAAAAAAGTTTGTCAAGTTGAATTTTTCTATTTAATGGTTCGTTATGAAGCTTTGTTGGCAGAATATCAATAGTACACTGTTAAAATTGCCTATTAATGGAAAACAGAAGAAGAAAGCATCAACACCAGAGTGTCTTACTCCTGTGCTACTAGCATTGTAAAAATAGGAGAAAAGCAACTTGTCGTGCTGCCAGAATTTATTTAACTCAACGAGCTTTACAGAATAACTATAGAATTACACAAGTATTATTATCACATAAATCCTTTTTGTTCTGTATTAAGGGATATACAGGGAAACAAATTTAGTTTTTCAGGAAATAGTAGAAACCAGGACAAGGGGATGGTAGCACGTGTAATATACTGTGATTTTTCTAAAACGTGTAGTTATTGCAAAAGTTGTCAGGGTTTAACCCCTTAAGGACTCAGGGTTTTTCAGTTTTTGCACTTTCGTTTTTTCCTCCTTACCTTTTAAAAATCATAACGCTTTCAATTTTCCACCTAAAAATCCATTTTATGGCTTATTTTTTGCGTCGCCAATTCTACTTTGCAGTGACCTTAGTCATTTTACCCAAAAATGCACGGCAAAATGGAAAAAAAATCATTGTGCGACAAAATCGAAGAAAAAACGCCATTTTGTAGCTTTTGGGGGCTTCCGTTTCTACGCAGTGCATATTTCGGTAAAAATTACACCTTAACATTATTCTGTAGGTCCATACGATTAAAATGATACCCTGCTTATATAGGTTTGATTTTGTCGCACTTCTGGAAAAAATCATAACTACATGCAGGAAAATTTATACGTTTAAAAATGTCATTTTCTGACCCCTATAACTTTTTTATTTTTCCATGTACAGGGCGGTATGAGGACTCATTTTTTGCGCCATGATCTGAAGTTTTTATCGGTATGATTTTCGTTTTGATCGGACTTTTTGATCACTTTTTATTCATTTTTTAATGGTATAAAAAGTGACCAAAATACGCTTTTTTGGACTTTGGAATTTTTTTGCGCGCACACTATTGACCGTGAGGTTTAATTAATGATATATTTTTATAGTTCGGACATTTACACACGTGGCGATACCACATATGTTTATTTATTTTTTTTTTCACACTGTTTTATTTTTTTTATGGGAAAAGGGGGGTGATTCAAACTTTTACTAGGGAAGGGGTTAAATGACCTTTATTAACACTTTTTTTTTACATTTTTTTTGCAGTGTTATAGGTCCCATAGGGACCTATAACACTGCACACACTGATCTTCTACACAGATCACAGGCGTGTATTAACACGCCTGTGATCAGTGTTATCGGCGCTTGACTGCTCCTGCCTGGATCTCAGGCACGGAGCAGTCATTCGCCGATCGGACATCGAGGAGGCAGGTAAGGGCCCTCCCAGTGTCCGGTCAGCTGTTCGGGACGCCGCGATTTCACCGCGGCGGTCCCGAACAGCCCGTCTGAGCAGCCGGGTCACTTTCAGTTTCGCTTTAGAAGCGGCGGTCAGCTTTGACCGCCACTTCTAAAGGGTTAATACCACACATCGCCGCGATCGGCGATGTGTGGTATTAGCCGGGGGTCCCGGCCGTTGATGAGCGCCGGGACCGATGCGATATGATATCATATCGCGGGAGCCGGGAGCCGGCGCAGGACGTAAATATACGTCCTGCGTCGTTAAGGGGTTAAAGGGGTACTCCGGCGCTAAGACATCTTATCCCCTATCCTTTGGATAGGGGATAAGATGCCTGACCGTGGGGGTCCCGCCGCTGGGGACCCCCGTAATCTTCAACGCCGCACCATGCTAGTATCAGCCCCCGGAGCGTGCTCGCTGAGGGTCTGATTACTAGCGATCACAGGGACGGAGCATAGTGACGTCACTGCTCCGCCCCCGTGTGACATCACGGCTCCGGTAATGTCACGGCTGGAGGGGGCTGAGCCGTGTCATGACTATGCTCCGTCCCTGTGATCGCTAGTAATCAGACCCGGAGCGAGCACGCTCCGGGGGCTGATCCTAGCGGGGTGCGGCGTGGAAGATCACGGGGGTCCCCAGCGGCGGGACCCCAGCGGTCAGGCATCTTATCCCCTATCCTTTGGATAGGGGATAAGATGTCTTAGCGCCCGAGTACCCCTTTAAATACAGTTTATACACTTATAAAAAAAAAAATAATGTATCCAAAGAGTATTCTTAGATGGCTCATATTCAAATTAAAGTTCCATTGGTACTGTACAAAATGTCTTATCCATACAGGGTGACCTTGATAAACTGGCTAAATGGACATCAAAATAGTAAATAATGTCAATGTTGACAAGAGTAAGATTATACATTCATAAGAGAGAATATATGTACACTATGTACACGTACAGCTGGGTTCACATATGTCTGGCATCTGGCATAGTTGCTAGAAACTGATGCTAGAACTGATCCCATTCATTTGAATGGGACAATTCACAATCATCCAGCGTCTCAATTTTGACCCTGAATGGTTGGACACACCAATCATGGGAACGCAGATCGCAGGAACAATGGATACCGGATGCCATACAACTGATGACAACTGATGCACGTTGTCATCAGTTGAGGAAGCAGTTGCATTGAGATCTAGGCTGAGTTCACCTATGCCGGATTCCAGACATATTTGAACCCAGTCTTACATGGATCACTATTAAGTGAAAGATTAGTTTGGTATAATTAGGCTCTATTCACACTTGAATTGTGTTTTCCATCTATAACAAAATCAACAATGCAAGTTATGGAGTAGCATTAGCAAATAATAGATTCCATTGACACTTCAGTAACAGTCTGTTGGGTTCCCTTTTTTCCTTTTTTACAATAATAGTACTGCATGTATGGAAATAATGTAAATAGGGTCTTAAAGGGAAACTGGCAGACGGATCAATCACCATATTCGCGTCACCTCCCCTTATCATTATTTTCCTTCTCCTTGATAAGCGGTACAAATTGGACCCAGAGTACAATGTCCAAGGTGCAGAAAGTCTTCAAACCCATCTCTTGTGCAGTATTGTAAGATGATGCTTTATTTTTGAAAACCCTGAATGGATTGGGGGTAAGGAATACATTATTTTACTCAGGATCACCCACACTAACCCTCTGTATATTCAGATTAATGGGGAAGATCCATCTGTCAGTTTCCTTTAATAATAAACTAAATTTGTGCACACAGTGCTAGTCTGTTGCATGAAAGGCCAACCACTAAAATGTCTTGTATAAGCAAGAGCATGACCCTTATTAAAAAAAAAAAAAAAAGGATTACTTTCCTATTTGTATCCTCTTTTTTATTTATATGAAACTGAAATGTCAAAACCTGATAAAAAAACCATGATGTAATAGAATATACCTAGTTTGAGAATATCTGTCTATTGGAAATGAGAGTATTGGATCTGTAAAAGTGCTGTGAAAATGTATATTATTATGGAAAGAGGACATACACAAAGAGGACAAATGCTTTATTGCTTTCTGATGCATGGGATAAAATTGAGGTTATTCAGTTGTACAAGTAATGAGAAACCCCTATTACTGTACATTGACAAAACCACAAAGCAATCAAGATCTTATTATGTAAAAGCAGCACAGTATAAAAGAGGGGATATCTCAAGGTATGGAGTGATGACATGTATTTTAATAAGATATAGTATACTAATAACATCTGGTCATTGGAGACTGATAGTGTAGATACCTCTTGTAGATAACACTTATGTCCACAATAAACACAATGGTTTCTTTGCCTTTTTCTGAAATTTTACCATAGAAAATACTACCAATAATAATAATAATAATGAAAAAAAAAACATAGTACATAATTTGCCCAAGACATGTTTCTATACCGATGCAAATAGCAGTCAGAAGTCTGAAAGCTCCATAAAAGTCCATGGGTATTTTAACTCCTGAGACATTTACACCTATCCTGCTGTGGCTCATTGTAACAGTGCCCATTTAAAATAACATCAGTGTAAATGGCCAGTGACTGAAAATCAAATACTAAGCTAAATAGTATGGAACCACAATTTCCACACACCACAATATGGCGCATCTTTTGAAAACATCTGCATGGAAACCAATACAGATTACATATTCTTCAGCATTTGCAAATTTTAGGGGATTTTGTCTTCACGCAGTGGCCCATTTACATAGAGTGTGGAATGCTATTTCAGACTTGCCGGATTCCCCTCTATTTACTATGGGGATTCACAGATTTAAAGTCGACCAGCTTTTTAGCTTTTTCTAGGTGAAAATTTCCAGCCATTTATTCACAGGATTCTCTGTGAATTCAATAGAAAATAAGTTGGGTTGTGAAACCACGCCCCCTTTTTGACCGACCACACCTCTTTGTGCCAGACCACACCCTTTTTAGGCTTTTCACAATGCAATGTTGGGTTTTTCAGATTTTCCTAGTGCACACTCTCACACACTGTCTGAGACATCTCAGACACTATGCACCATAATAACTTGAATAAATCCGACAAAAACAAGTCAGTTTTAGCTTAGTAAATGGGCCAGTAAATGAGGGCCAGTATCTTTATTCTGTGAGTCAAAACTATTAACATTAAAACCATATTTACATAGATTTCCTATTATTGTACTACTTAAGTTAAATTAAAAATTTTAAAATCAATATTCTTAACCCCTTAAGGATGCCGCCTGTTTTTACCTTAATGATCAAGCCCAATTTTTCAAACTTGGCATGTGTCTCTTTAAGTGGTAATACCTCTGGCCTGCTATTACTTAGTGACGTGATTCTGAGATTATTTTTTGGTGACATAATGTACATATTAGTGGTCAATCTTTGTTGATTCATGCAGCATTTTTTTGTGAAAATTGCTAGCGTGTTTTTAAATTTTTTTTATTTATGGCATTTACCGTATGGTAAAAATGATATTATTTTTATTCTGTGGGTCGGAACAATTATGGTGACACCCAATTTATATAGCTTTTTATGTTGTTTTTTTTTTTCTTTTCTAAACAAAATCCTTTTTTCCCCTATTTTTGTGTTGTCATGTTCTGACAGCCATAACTTTTTTATTTTTCGTCCAACGCCATTGTGTGAGTTTTTTTTCTTTTTTCTTTTCAGGATGAGCTATACTTTTTATTGCTAACATTTTATGCGATTCATGCTACCTTTTGATCTTTTTTATTCCACGTTTTTGGACCAAAATTTGCATTATTTGCAATATTTTTTTTTTATGGTGTTAACCTAATGGGAAAAATGCCATTATCAGTTTAATATACAAGTCATTAAGGATCTGGAAATACCTACTATTTATAGGTGTGGGCGTTTTTTACTTTTTAGGTGATAATATAAGGTTTTATTGGGAAAGGAGCATTTTTTTTTTTACACTTTATTAATTTATTTAAAAACCTTTTATTTTTTTAACTTTTCATTTTTTTACAGGTTATACCCCCCTCCCCCTGTCCACCCCATAGATGCTGTGATCCGGAATTATCAAGGCATCTATGGGGTTAATGCTGCCGAGACTGGTGTGATCCCGCTCTTGGCAGCTGTGGCGGAACCCTGGCTGTGATTGACAGCCGGGTCCAGCCAGAGATCTCCTGCAGCGCATCGTGCTGTGAAGGAGATCGCTAGGACGTATGCATACGTCCAGTTGTGCTAACAAGCTAGCAACTTGGACGTATGCAGACATCCTAGGGCAGGAAGAGGTTAAGAGTGCCCTATTCTGACCCCTATAATTTTTTTTTTCTGCATATGAGGGTGTATGAGGACTAATGTTTGTGCATCATGATAAGTAGTTTATCAGTACTATTTTTTTTTTTTTGGGGGGGGGCTATGTGATCACTTTTTATGTTTATTTTTTTATTTCCATATTTGTTTATTTAACTTGAATGTATATTCCGAACATTCTATTGAACCGGACATTTGAATGCAAACCTTTAAATATATCAGTTTCTATTTTCAAACACTGTTGACACAACCATTTCCTTTTTGACTTCTGTGGTTTATGTGGCAAGACATGCCAGTCATGTCAGTCCTACAACAATTCCCCGCTAAGCAGCTACTTATTACCATAATGAAATTATAATGATACAAAGCAAATCTATTTTCACTGATGACTCTATTGAAATCTTGGATATGGTTTGTAATGTGCTCTCAAAGCAAAGTCATTTAAGTACAAGCCTGGCGTACTGGCTCATTACTTTTTGCATTATTTGGATATTGTTTCAGAGGTAGAAGCAAAGATATAATCTTTTTGATTCAAGGAAAAAAACATTTGTTCTACATTAAAATGATGGCAGTAATTCCTTTGATTTAGTCTATACTATCAATATGTACTCTCATTAATTTACAAGAAGAAGAAAGCATACAATTCAAAGAGATACACGAATCATATATTTCAGCTGAATCATTTATAGTCGTAATTTAATCAGTGGCATCAGGACTTCGCCTGACTGAACTCTTCTATGGATCTGAGGTTCCACGTTTCTTTATTTAAGTTCACACTTTGATCTGTAAGTGACTTAATTTACTGAAATATGTCCTTTTGGGTTTTATGATATTTATCTGTGAATTAAAAGAGGGTATTCCTAGTATAAACATTGTTCACCTATTACCACGACAGGTAATAAGTGTCTGATTGCTGTGGGGACCTATCGCTGGGACCACCAAAGATCACCAAAGATCACATTCATACTTGTACGCACTGCAGCCTTGCAATGAAGAGGAAAGGGTACGCAGGACAAGTTTTGGGCCTTAACATCAGAAACTTATAACCTATGCTGTGTATAGGTGATCAATGCAGATTCTGTGAAAACCTCAATAACACAGTTTATAATACTACTGATCGCAATAAAAATATTTACCACAGTGCTGATTTTTTATTCTTGATAGTGGTGCAAGGAGTTTTGGAGTTGTACTCGTGTGATCACACTGTTTTAAGCAATGTACAGTCAATTCTGTTTAACACAAACACTGACACAGGTCCCAGCACATGCGTTAAACAGATCCATAGGCACCAATTCACCTGATGAAGGGCAAAAGTGTGTCATTTTGTCTCCATTTGGTACATACAGTATGTGGTAAGTTCTGCTGGATTAAACATTTCATACCTACACGTTATTTAATTGCGCTAAATCCCATAAAAAAATATAGATATCGTGCAGTATGTGTTATTTTCACTGCTTAACATGTAGACTGCTTAGCATAGGGTGAAAGCATCCTAAATTATAAAATAGTTTATGCAGCCAATGTGTCTTACTATGTAAACAGATACCGCCATACTCATTAATTTTCTTTCTATCTGCCCACAGTGCTCTCTGCTGACACATCTGTTCATGTCAGGAACTGTACAGAGTAGAAGCAAATCCCCATAGCAAACCTCTCCTGCTTCGGACAGTTCCTAAAATGGACAGAGGTGTCAGCAGAGAGCACTGTGGGCAGACAGAAAGGAAATTCAAAAAGAAAAGAACTTCCTCAGGAACATATAGCAGCTTATAAGTACTGGAAGGGTTAATATTTTAAAATAGAAGTAATTTACCAATCTGTTTAACTTTCTGGCACCAGTTGATTAAAAAAAATGCTTTCCAGGGGAGTACCCCTTTAACTTTCTGGCACCAGTTGATAAAAAAAAAATATATATAAAAAAATTAAAAAAAATAAATAAAAATAAATAAAAATATATATATATATATATATACATATGTGTATATATATATATATATATATATATATATATATATATATATACATATATATATATATATATATATATATATATATATATATGTATGTATATATTTTTTCCACCGAACTAACTAACTAGCAGACAAAGTGCTACTCCAACTAACTGATTCCCTGAATTGTCAGTCAAACTATAATCCCTCATATCTTGGGAACAGAAGGGCATATCAAGAAACTGTAAAAATGCATGCAATCATGGCACCCTAAGCTATTCAGCTATTCAGTTATAGTACATATTTGTATTTATTTACTTATTTTTGTGACCGTAGGTCACTTTAAGTGTGCCACTTAAACTTTTGACCTATGCCCTATTTTTAGCCTTCTGGATAGGTGGCTTATAGACGACTCTAACTTGGGTTATAAATTTTTACACTTAGCTCCATTTAGTTTTATGTCAATGTGGGTTCCACATTGTTTTATGTCTTTTATGTTCTGAAGAACTGGAGCCCAGAGAGCTTGATGCTGTAGATTACTGTTTAACTTTCATCAGTTTTGATACATCTTACTGTTTAGCTCAGATTTATCTTTCTATAGAGTGATCCCTCAACTTACAATGGCCTCAACATACAATAGTTTCAACATACAATGGTCTTTTCTGGACCATTGTAACTTGAAACCAGACTAAGTACGCAATGTTACAGACAGTCCAGATCTGTGAAACGTGTCAATGGCCGAAAGAACCAACCAATCAGAATGGGTATTCACTGGTATCCCTCAACTTACAATGGCCTCAACATACAATAGTTTCAACATACAATGGTGTTTTCTGGACCATTGTAACTTGAAACCAGACTAAGTATGCAATGTTACAGACAGTCCAGATCTGTGAAACGTGTCAATGGCCAAAAGAACCAACCAATCAGAATGGGTATTCACTGGTAAAACACCTGTATTACTGAAGTGTATGCACTGACTAGCTGCCTGGTAGCGCCCCCTACAGTACAGTGAGGTATTACATGTTCTGTACTCTTTACATGGGCCACAGTCTGCTGATCCTTTGTACACCAAGTAAGGACGGCTCCATGTTACTTTTTTTGGACATTGTTTGTACTGTACAGGATCCTGAAGAAGCTCCTGTCCTCTACATAGACAGTGATTACAGTTCCTAGCAGATCTTTATTACTTTTATATATAAGCACTTGCTTTATCTATATCAGTTATCTTCTTATTTTTCTCTAATCTTTACTTTTTTCTTATTTTTTATGACATTTTGTGGCTTCAGAACCAATTACCAGGTTTCCATAGAGTTATGGTCTTAACATACAATGGTTTTAACATACAATGGTCATCCTGGAATTGATTAATATTGTAACTTGAGGGACCAATGTATTTCAGTGAAGACATCATAATCTGTAAAGTCCTGCACATCATTTTGCTCACATAAACTATGATTATTTGTACAAGTAACATCATTAAATGTGTTTATAAATAGGAATGTACATTAGCAAAGTGAATTCATTCTACAGAAAATAGTTGTAGAATCAAAGTGAACCTTTTTAGAGATCCACACGACCATTGTATCTATAATTTCATCATTAGCCTCATTTATAATGTGAACAAATTGAAACATAATAATCCCTGCCTATCCAATTACCATCCAGTTCCAAAGTTTTATAGATCTAATAAACTGCCTGAAAGGCAGACACTAGGTCTGCCAACACAAATCACTGTATTCCTATAATTTCTAAAATATAGTTTATTGTTGCAGTTTCATATTTTAGAAAGTCAGCGAGGGACTAGTGACACCCATTTATTTTTCCATCCAAAATTACCGAAGATTTCCATGTATTTATAATTGCCACTTAAAAGTCTAGTAAATGTGCACATTACATAGTTATAGAACTATATTGTACACACATCAATAAATCCCCCAGATGGGTTAGGGTCAATTAATTGGAAACCAATTGGCCAAGGGATAAACCCTTGGTCACTAATACACTTATTTTGCTTCCACACCGAAAACTTAGCTTTTATTTAGCCTGAATACAATGTAAATAAAGAGTCACTTTAAAACCATATTCCTGTGGTTTGGTTATCAATGTATAGTGATGACTTCTCAACAGTATCTGTTCATGTGTTGCAATCTATCAATCACCCGTGGCCTGCAGGTCCAATGGTTGATGCAAAGCACTGCTGACACACTATTGGAATTGCATATATAAAATTAACACTGCCCCCTCTGCATGTTCCATTAAAACAGTAACGTCCTCAAGAGGAAAACGGGCATCAACCTGTTCAGGCACCTTGCTCACTATTTATGAGCACCATACACCCAGAAGTGCTGCTCTCTGATCACCATCTATCCAATCAGCATGGCAATCTCAGTAGTTCCATGTCACCAACTCATCTGTGCCTCCTTATCTTCCAATTAATCCCAACATAGTAGCCAATCCTATATTTAATGGAAGTAGGCAGGAAAATGACCCTTGAAGTAGGAGCTGCTAGCTCTTAGTAGGAAGGATGAGGCAAAGCCAGAAATACTGGAGAAGTCCTCAGCAGGACATTTTATTGTATAGAAAAAAAAAACGGATAAAATGATGCTTTTCGGGAGGATCCCTCCCTTCCTCAGATCCTCCTGATTTGAGGAAGGGAGGGATCCTCCCGAAACGCGTCATTTTATCCGTTTTTTATTTTCTATATAATAAAAAGTCCTGCTGAGGACTTCTCCAGTATTTCTGGCTTTGCCTCATCCTTCCTACTAAGAGCTAGCAGTGCCTACTTCAAGGGTCATTTTCCTGCCTACTTCCATTATCTACTCCAGGACGACTCAGTCTTCTCCTGCGACCCTCTGGCTCAGCAGCAGCTCAGATTTCTAGCACCCCATTTGTGGGTTACATGCGCATTTATTACTACCATCACGTGAGCAACCATCTATAAGCTCCGCGGGGTTGCCCCCCCACTCACCACTCTTTCATCCCTGGGTAATGCACGAGGCGCCGTCCGTCGGTCTCCTTTTTTTCTCTTCACAGAATCCTCCATTTACTCCTTTCAATGTCATCACTCTGTGTCGTATGATGCGCATTTCGCTCGCTGTTCATACAGCTCCGTGGCTCGCGCACGCACAGGTTCCTGATCGGGATTTAATGCTCGTGCATGTGCTATTAATCCATGTCGGCACTTAGTCTTCAGCACTTAGTAAATACATTCTCCAACAGAGGTAGATGCTCGTGCATGCGTGTTTGTGCAATACCAGAGATAATTCTGCATCACTCCTATTATAAGTTATTATAAGGGAGTCTAAATTTATGTTTCAGGACTTGTGACTGAACTCTCTAGCATTGCCACTACCAACTTGTTTAGACTATTTGTTCAACCTAGCTTATCCTTATTAAGGTATTGAATAGGATAAATTGTATGCCAGATGGAATGGCTTAGATGTCAATTGGGATAAATTATATTAAATCCATTTATCAGATTGTAGGATTAATAACATATCCAATAGGGATTTATCAAATCTATTTTAGATTTTTGCAATAAGGTTAATAACCTCATTGGTAAATCATGGTACTCTTATGAGGTTAATTATAACCCACATTAGATGATGCTCATGAGAAACAAACAGCAGGGTAAAGTTACCAAGAACAGGAACAGATCCAAAAGTAATAAAGGACTCAAATTAGACAATAACAATTATAATCTAATGTTACTCCTTTTGCAATTCTCAGCTATATAGTTACAAAAATGCTGCAAAGAAAATTTTTCATTTAGACCATTGGGTGACAAACTTTTCAGCCTAAAAAACACTTTTCTTCTTCCCTATGGAGGGCCTTATCAATATTGCCCTTCCTCGGGCCCAAAGTTAGTTGACATAGCCCCAAGAATCTCAGCTACTGTATTCTGCCTCCATGTACTGCGTGCATATGTCTGGACACTGACGTGTCCACTCCCGTTCTTATATTACTTAAGTGTTGACATATTCTTCACCTGAACTCCTGGGTGGTCTTACCAACATAAGTTTTGGGCACCCACAACATGCGATATAGACAATATTTTTGGATTTCCAATTAATGAATTGTCTAATCTCAAATTCACGGTTATCCCCCGGATTTGAAAATGTCTTTATTCTTGGCAGATAGGGACAGAAGCTACACTGGCCACAGCTATAGGAGCCGGTTGTTCTACTGCTCAGTCAATTTTTCGTCTACCTTCTTGGGATAGGTGGCTCTGTACAAGTAGGTCCCTCAAGTTGGATCCTTGCTGAAATGTCATTCTCGGCTTCCTACCCACAGCTTCCACCAAATCTAAGTCTCCTGATAAGAGATGCCAATGCCAGCATAATATCCTCATAACCTCCTCCGTTTTTACATCATAGGTGTCAATATACCGAATTATCTGATGTGAGGATTATTGTCTTGGTTGTTGTTGTCCGAGCTCTGTGGTAAGCCAATTTCAGATATCTCCTCGGGTAACCCCGTTGTCTAAATTGATTAAATCATTCTTTACTCTCCTTTTGAAAGGAGCTTTCTTCCGAACAGTTCTGTCTGGCCCTCAAATATTGGCCAACGGGATACTCCTCCTCAATGATCCCGGATGCCAACTATCCCAATGTAAAAGGGGCTTTCTGTATATGGTGATCTGCAGTTTATTATCATGATCCACATAAATGTGGAGATCCAAGAAATTGATGGCCTGGCCACCAATTTCAAACGTAAAGGCCGTACCTATTTCGTTTTCATTAAGTATTTTCACAAACTCAGAAAATAAATCCCCACCACCATCCCACAAAATGAGGACGTCATCAAAGTAACGTCCCCAAAATAAAATGCGCTCTGTGTATAAACTTAAAGTGTCACCAAAAACAATCGTGTCTTCCCACTACCCCAAATATTTTTTTTGCATAATTAGGTGCACATGAAGCACCCATGGTGGTGCCTTGTTTCTGGTGATAGTGTTTGCCATTAAAAAGAAAATAATTGTGCATTAGTACAAAATCCAAAAGTGCATAAACAAAATCATTGTGCTCTGTGAAATAAGTGCTTCTAGTGCTCAAAAAATGCCTAACGGCTTTGGGGCCAAGGTCGTGACGGATGTTGCTGTACAAGCTTTCAACATCTAGACTGGCCAAAATCATATTGTCAGTGACCCTTATTTCTTTAGTATCACGCAAATGTGAGAGAAGTTAGGTGACAAAAGGTGCAAAAATATAATCCAAATACATACTTTCCCCTTGTGTTAGGCAATCATTGCCCGACATAATCGGCCATCCCCTAATAGGGTTCATGGATTTATGGGTTTTGGGCAAAGCATAAAAAGTGGCTAAAGTGGGGCACGGGTTAAACATAAACTTAAATTCTTGTTCTGATATAAATGATTTCACTTTGGCCTCATCAAACAGTCTCTTGTATGCTTCCAAATACATTTTTTGTAGGATCTGATGGAAGAACTTCAGTCAGAGAGAAGGTCCATGACCATATCTATGCACTGTGTTCTATCTAGTACTATAATGTTTCCGCCTTTGTCTGAGGGCTTGATGGCCATTGTGTCATCTGCCCTAAGAATCTCTAAGGCTCTCTGTTCCTCAAGTGTGAAATTAGTCACTTCCATCTGTCTCTGAATATAAATATTCTCAATATCACGGGTCACCAATTTAAGTTAAGAAACTGTGGGAACTGAGGGATAATGTGGGACCTTGGTTTCAAGTCAGTAAACAGAGCAACAAATTGTAATTGGTAACCCTAATTCTTCAAAAACAGCTCATGAAAGTCATTGCATGCTTCCTCTTCCCTTTGTAACAGGGATCGTGCATCCAAGTCCCGCTGAGCATGCCATTTGTGAAGGGCAACTTTTAATGTGTTTAATCCAGTTGAATTTGCCAAACTTTGGTACTGGTGCGAAAGATAGGAAAGACATAGTCATTTTTCTTCTACATTACTTAGTTCCCATGTAGAGAGATTATAAACTCGCAACTCTTTTCGAGACTCACTTTCTATGTTTGGTCCGTTCTCCCCAACTACATTGTCGGACCTAAAAAGAGCATCATGCACCACAGAGTGATGACGTTGGAAGGAGTAAGTAGAGGATTGGCTACTATGTCGGGATTCATTGGAAGATAAGGAGGTACAGATGAGTTGGTGACATGAAACTACTGAGATTGGCATGCTGATTGGATAGATGGTGATCAGAGGGTGACACTTCTGGGTGTATGGTGCTCATAAATAGTGAGAGAGGTGCCTGAACAGGTTGATGCCCGTTTCCCTCCTGAGGACGTTACTGTTGCAACAAAACATGTAGAGGGGACAGTGTTAGTTTTTTAAATATGCAATTCCAATAGTGTGTCAGCAGTGTGTTGTATCAAACAGTGGACCTGCAGGCCACGGGTGATTGATAGATTGCAACACATGAACAGATACTATTGAGAAGTCATCACTATACATTGATAAACACACCATGGAATTGTGGTTTTCAAGTGACTCTTTATTTACATTTTATTCAGGCTAAATAAAAGCTAAGTTTTAGGGATGGGGCACAAGTAAGGGTATTAGTGACCAAGGATTTATTCCTTGGCCAATTGGTTTCAAGAACTATATTGTACAATTAAAATAGTATTATGCATGTGCCTAAGACAAAATTTAGATTTAATCGCATTAAATGTGATGTTGAAATATTTTGCAACTATATTCAAAATATTGTATTTGTGTTATATATTTTTGTACAAATCATTAACTTCTCCCTGTTTACTGGTCCAAATGTAAAAAGACATAGCTCAAAAGGAGCAGAACAGGAAGTCTAGGTGGTGAAGCACCAGACAAAAACACCAGAGTACTGAGTAATGGCAGGGAAAGGATATTTTTTTGGTGACTGTACAGCTCAGTAACAGGCATTTTGTTTTTGTCTGGATATGTACCTCCTTTCACTTTTGCCTTGCAGGCAGTGGTGCTTGATGTCTTCAGGGTCTGCACTGGCAGGGCAGAGGTCACAGTTTGCTCTTGGTGTAAGTCGCAGGTCTGACATTGCCTGCGGCCTACACTGACAGCTTTTAACTGTATGCCCATGTGCACATTCAATGAAAAGTGGCATTTGATCGCCTGGGAATCTGGATTCCCCATTAACAAGTGAGTACTAAAGCGGATTATAATAGATGTAGTAACCAAGACTGCCCTCATTATAATCTGCCCCTGCCCATGCCACACCCACTTTTGCTAGATAGTGCTGCCTTAAAGGGGTACTTCGGTGGAAAACTTTTTTTTTTTTAATCAACTGGTGCCAGAAAGTTAAACAGATTTGTAAATTACTTCTATTAAAAAATCTTAATCCTTCCAGACTCTCTGTTGCCACCTCTGTCCATTTTAAGAACTGTCCAGAGTAGGAGAAAATCCCCATAGAAAACATATGCTGCCCTGGACAGTTCCTAAAATGGATAGAGATGTCAGCAGAGAACACTGTGGTCATGATGTCAGCAGAGAGCACTGTGTTCCAAAAAGAAAAGAATTTCCTCTGTAGTATTCAGCAGCTAATAAGTACTGGAAGGATTAAGATTTTTTAATAGAAGTAATTTACAAATCTGTTTAACTTTCTGGCACCAGTTGATTTAAAAAAAAAAAGTTTTCCACCGGAGTACCCCTTTAAGTGAGTCATTGATGTTGTCTCATGGCAGAAGCATCCCTGGGTTTAGCTATTGTAACTTCAGCCTCTTTTTCTATTTACAGCAGTGTATTTCTAGCATCCAAACAATTACCAATATAATACAAAAAGTAAAACATCCAACATCTAAAAAATGTAGTAGCTGCTGATACCTATGTATTCCAATATATTATTGCATTAATACATTCTACAGGCATGTTGGGGCATCTAAAATCTATTACACAATATGAATAGGTGTTAAGAAGCATACCATTCTGATACACATGAAAGGCTGTGGGCCGTGCTACCTTGTATATTACAAACAAAGAAATGTTAAGGAATGGGGCAAAACTAAAACTGTTATATTCGTGTTTGTAAATTTTTAATAATGTTTTTTGCCCACGAGTTTTATTCCTGGAAAACAAATAAGAATCAGATAATTGTAGTCAATCATTTCATATTAAGTCCTAGTTGTATCCCCATTCCTGTAGCATATTTACTAACCACAAATATATTGTCAGAGCATAATATTAGCAGTTATTTCTTTTGTGTATTCTGACATTCAATTCATTAACATTAAAATGGTAAATCTGTTTCCCACAGCTTCCGATTATCTTGTGTAGAATAATAGTTCATGTATAATAGGCCATTATAATAGAAAGTTTATTTTCCCATATTTTAATAACTCAGGGGAACACAATGACATGATCACAGTCTACAAATTAAATGGGATATAGCCCTTGAGCCCTATTTATGTTAGCAGTTTTATAGACATCCCTATCCCTCTTAGGTACAATACTCGGCTTCTTTGTGTTACATTGTAGCAACAGTTCATCAACGGCACAATGACAATATTCTTCTGAGAAAAAGCATGCAGCTTTACATCTTCTTACAAGAAAAAATAACCATTTGCTGTGAAATACTGAAATCTACAAATTTTGTATTGTTTCAGTTTTCTTTGCCTATACACATATATGTTATGTGGGAGATTAGCTCCATAGAGCTAGAATAATAGCGAAAAATATCAGTCAGCAACAGGAAAACAGAAGTAAGGTTTAAACAGGGCTTTTCCTGTTTTTATCTCTCAGAAAACAAAAAAATACAGCCTTCACACTTAAATACAGCCTAAACACAAAAAAAAACATTCTGCTTGCCCAGTAATAGCTATAGAGAAATAATCTTTGTCTATATAGGTGGCTTACTACCAGCCACTCAACTAAAGAGACAACAGATGTGTTACGTCAAACGAGTCACAATGTTACCTTTTTGAGGCTGCAGCCATCAAGATCCAAACTGCCATAAGAGGTATGGTATAAATAATGATATATATATATATATATATATATATATATATATATATATATACATATATACATTGATGGCCATAAATGTTGGCACCCCTGAAATTGTTCTAGAAAATGAAATATTTCTCACAGGAAAGGATTGCAGTAACACATGTTTTGCTATGCAAATGTTTACTCCCTTTGTGTGTAATGGAACTTAACCAGAAAAGGGAGGAAAAAAAGCTAATTGGACATAATGTCACACCAAACTCCAAAAATGGGCTGGACAAAATTATTGGCACCCTTTCAAAATTGTGGAAAAATAAGATTGTTTCAAGCATGTGATGCTCCTTTAAACTCACCAGGGGCAAGTAACTGGTGTGGACAATGTAAAAATCACACCTAAAAGGAGATAAAAAGGAGAGAAGTTCACTTAGTATTTGCATTGTGTGTCTGTGTGTGTCACACTAAGCATGGACAACAGATAGAGGAGAAGAGAATTGTCTGAGGACTTGCGAACCAAAATTATGGAAACATATCAACAATCTCAAGGTTACAAGTTCATCTCCAGAGATCTAGATTTGCCTTTGTCCATAGTGCGCAACATTATCAAGAAGTTTGCAACCCATGGTACTGTAGCTAATCTCCCTGGGCGTGGACGGAAGAGAAAAATTGATGAAAGGTGTCAACGCAGGATAGTCTGGATGGTGGTTAAGTAGCCTCAAACAAGTTCCAAAGATATTCAAGCTGCCCTGCAGGCTCAGGGAGCATCAGTGTCAGCACAAACTATTCATCGACATTTAAATGACATGAAATGCTATGTCAGGAGACCCATAAGGACCCCACTGTTGACACAGAGACATAAAAAAGCAAGACTACATTTTGCCGAAATGAAAATAGGGTGGAGGTTCAATGATGTTTTGGGGTTTTTTGCTGCCTCTGGCACTGGGTGCCTTGAATGTGTGCAAGGCATCATGAAATCTGAGGATTACCAAGGGATTTTGGGTCGCACTGTACAGCCCAGTGTCAGAAAGCTGGGTTTGCGTCCGAGATCTTGGGTTTTCCAGCAGGACAATGACCCCAAACATACGTCAAAAAGCACCCAGAAATGGATGGCAACAAAGTGCTGGAGAGTTCTGAAGTGGCTAGCAATGAGTCCAGATCGAAATCCCTTTGAACACCCATGGAGTGATCTTAAAATTGCTGTTGGGAAAAGGCGCTCTTCCAATAAGAGAGACTTGAGCAGTTTGCAAAGGTAGAGTGGTCCAACATTCCAGCTGAGAGGTGTAAGAAGCTTATTGATGGTTATAGGAAGTGACTGATTTCAGCTATTTTTTCCAAAGTGTGTGCAACCAAATATTAAGTTAAGTCAAGTAGAAAAAACAGACATGGTCGCAAATCCACAATTTGTATTTTGATCTACTTGCTTCTCAGCATAAATTCAAAAACTAACATGTTGTTAGTATACATTTTGATCAAAAAGTACAAGCCCACTCGCCACATCAAGGCCACCTATTTAGAGTGGGTCCCTAACGTCCCTAGAATAAAATAGCATAGCACTGCCCACAGGGACCCACTGGCAGAGCAGCCCCAAAGCCACTCAAATCAGTCCCAGGGCCACCCCTCCCCACAGACACGGTGCCATGGCAGCAATGGATGCCGCTCAGCACCACACCAGTGTGAACAAGGTGTAAATGCTCACTTACCATGTGGTCCCAGTCAGACAGGGAGGCTACCAGAAAAGAAAGGGCCCTGAGCAGCTTCCTGCTAATTTATATAGGGTTGGGCTGAGGGGGTGGGGCAGAGTGCAGACCAAGTAAAAACAACAAAAAAAGAAGGGGATAGAAGACACAATGTGAATTCAAGTAGAGAAAACCTGTTAGTACCTGTTAGTTTTTGCTTTTATGCTGAGAAGCAAGTAGATCAAAATACAAGTTGTGGATGTGCGACCATGTCTGTTTTTTCTACTTGAATTCACATTGTGTTTTCTATCCCTCTCTTTTTTTTTTGTTCTTTTAACTTGGTCTGCACTTCACCCCTCCCCCCAGCCCAGCCTTATATAAATAGCAGGAAGCTGCACAGGGCCTTTTCCTTTCTGGTAGACTCCCAAACTGACTGGCAGCACATGGTATATGAGCTTTTACACCTTGTTCACACTGGTGTGGTGCTGTGCGGCGTCCGTTGCTGCCGTGGCACCGTGTCTATGGGTAGGCCCGGCCCTGGGAATGGTCTGAGTGGCATTGGGGCTGCTCTTCCAGTGGGTCATTCCCCCTATGGGCACTGGTGTTGCGGCTGTGGTGGGCGCCGCCCAGTGCTACACCATTTTATGCTAGGGATGTTAGGGACCCACTCTAAATGGGTGGCCTTGACGTGGAGAGTGGGCTTGTACTTTTTGATCAAAATTTATGCTGAGAAGCAAGTAGATCAAAATACAAATTGTGGATGTACCACCATGTCTGTTTTTTCTAATTGAATTCAAATTATAAGTTAAGGCAATCTCCATCTCTGCCATAGCGATGTATTGAGGGTACGTGTCGGCGGACGCTTCGTGCGGTGGTCAACACACGCTATCTGGCCAGTAAGCTGGGGCCCCGTACACAGAGATCACAGGGGCCCCAGCGGTCGGACCCCCCGCGATCTGAAACTTGTCCCCTATCTTTAGGATAGGGGATACGTTTTCACCACTGGACTACCCCTTTAATGGTAGGGTCACATGTGTTGTCTTTTGCTGCATATTTTCCTACACATCAGCTGCATATTGGGTAGGAAAATACACAGTAGCAAATATATATATATATATATATATATATATATATATATATAAATATATGGCACATATGACCCTACCCTAAATGTGTTAAAGTTTAACATGTGTTCTAGGAGGGAAAGTATTTTTAATTAGAAGATAAACACGAAAGCACAAAAAAGAAAAGGGGACACAGTTATGGAACTTTGAACCTTGTTCTAGAAAAATTGTGCCCATTATGGATTTCACTGTGGTATTGAGTTGGGACTGCATACTTTGTGCATACTCTCCAAGCTCTATGCCACGTGACTGAGACAGTTCCATAATGCATATGTCTGGGACCATCACAGTCATATACATACAGTGTAAGGAGACTCTCCCCACTCATTCTTGCAGTCAGACCTTGACCGATAAAAGCTTTTGGCACGTCACTAGGACATGTCAAAGGAATTGTTTTAGTGACACGTGCACTTTAAGAAAACACCTGCATAACGCATATAACAATTATCTGCAGTGGATAAGTATTTCTTCTTCTTTATATTCATAAAAGTGCACAATCTAGCATGTGAGCTTTACTAAAGGGACTGGTGTTCAGGTGACTGTATCTACGAGGCATTATTCATTCCGAACACATTTTGTTTCCCAGGGTTTGTTGAGATTTGGCTCAGCAGCTTTTATAGCCAAATAAATGTAAAAAAATGGAAATGAAAGGAAGTTATGACATTTTTTTTTCTGCGTAAGAGAACTAGCTGTATGGAATTAGAGTGAAAACTGAAAATGTGATAGAAGATGAGCCAGACTAGAAATGTTCATGTCCATGTGCAGTAAAATACTTATCAAGCAAACAAATAAATAATCCTTTCTAAAGGCCCAGTCTAGCAATGTAGTATAGAAAGATAAAATGTAGGTACTCTCTGGATGCTTGTGTTGTGGATTTATTAAGAGAGTAAAACTCAATACTTAGGGAAAAGGAGAGTGTTTCTTCTCAAGTGAGAATGAAGACATGGTATAGCTACATTATACCGCAGTGTGGCTTATGTACTGTCAGTGATTGAAGATGGAAATGTGCTCTGAAATAATACAAAAGCCATCAAAATTGATATTTATTATTACCTGCCCTAGATGAATACAAATGAGGATTAGCTATATTGGTTTATATTTTTTTTTAGGAATTTTAGCATACAGTATTATTCTCAAGTAGTTCTATGTGCTGTTGCAATGTGCAATTGCACCTCGGCCATACACACACTGACAGCAATCTTGCCTGATCTCCCCATACACACATACACATGCATGTGTTTTCAGTGGGGAGGGGGGATAAGAAAGAAACACTGAATCCGACCCCCCGTGATCTCCATGCAGCACCCACATTCTTTGCAGGGCTAAAGCTCCAGTCTCGGAAACCTCTGTGTTTTCGGGATTGGAGACATGACATCACACCACACCCCCTTGTGATGTCATGCCACGCCCCATCCATTCATGTCTATGGGAGGGGGTGTGACGGGTGTCATGCCTCCTCCCATAGACATGAATGGAGGGGGCGTAGCATGACGTCACATCTCCAGTACCAGAAACACAGAGGTTTCCGAGACTAAAGCAGCAGCCCTGCATAGAATGCGGGTGCTGCACCGAGATCGCCAGGGGTCCCAGCGACGGCCTCCCGCGATCAGACATCTTATCCCCTATCCTTTAGATAGGGGATAAGATGTTCTTGGCTGGAATAACTTTTTAAGAACAAAAGGATGTGGCAGTTGAGATCCAACCAACAAACCTTTATCTCTACTGACATCTGCAATTGGGAAGTCGAATATGTAGGTGTGAGCTTTCCCTTAGTTTGTTGTGCAGCTTTTTTTTTGAGCTTCTTATCTCATTATCAAAATTTCTTATAACCTGTACTGTCTTCTGTTTTGTATCTCACTTTGTCCTGCTTAATTACCAGTCTCTCCCCTGCTCCCCCCTCCCTCCCCCCTTTTTCTCATCCTTATCTATGTAGTCTATGTTCCTATAGCAATTATGGCCCAACTTAGTGTGAATTCTTCACATCTATTGTCTTAACCCCTGCATATTTGTGATAAGTAACCTGTGTCTTCTACTTGTGAGCTTAGATTTGCTTTGGACTTGATAAAGGAAGGAATCCCGAAAGCTTGTCTCTACAAAATTCTGTTAGTCCAATAAAAAAAGGTATTACAAGATACTGCAACATTTTTTTGATTTGCATCTGCATCACTGGACTAATACGGCTACTCAAATTTACTACATATTTTTGGAAAGACAGTAGATTAGATATCAATGAGAAGTGATGTGGGTTTAGACTATGAAGAGCCACTGGAAAACAAGGCTCATAATCTGTTCTGGCACTGTTGCTTGTGCGCCCCCCTGATAAATGAGATATACATCTAATTTAGTTTGCAAATTAATTTTATACAATAATAGTAACAAAGAAAGGGGGTCCGGCAACTCACGGTTTAGACGCTAGCTGATAATAGGCTTGAAGTCCATCCATGGGGCAGAGGTAAGTGCGGGAAGCTCAGGAGGCGATTAACCAGTTGATTTTGTGCAAAAGCACTTTGTCCGGCCTCGAAGTGCTTTTGCACGAAATCAACCGGTTAATCGCCTCCTGAGCTTCCCGCACTTACCTCTGCCCCATGGATGGACTTCAAGCCTATTAGCAGCTAGTGTCTAAACCGTGAGTTGCCGGACCCCTTTATTTGTTACTATTATCGTTTTGTTGGCATTGGTTCTGTCCTGGCACCACTGTCACGCAGGAGAGGTGTAAGAAGCTTATTGATGGTTATAGGAAGTGACTGATTTCAGCTATTTTTTCCAAAGTGTGTGCAACCAAATATTAAGTTAAGTCAAGTAGAAAAAACAGACATGGTCGCAAATCCACAATTTGTATTTTGATCTACTTGCTTCTCAGCATAAATTCAAAAACTAACATGTTGTTAGTATACATTTTGATCAAAAAGTACAAGCCCACTCGCCACATCAAGGCCACCTATTTAGAGTGGGTCCCTAACGTCCCTAGAATAAAATAGCATAGCACTGCCCACAGGGACCCACTGGCAGAGCAGCCCCAAAGCCACTCAAATCAGTCCCAGGGCCACCCCTCCCCACAGACACGGTGCCATGGCAGCAATGGATGCCGCTCAGCACCACACCAGTGTGAACAAGGTGTAAATGCTCACTTACCATGTGGTCCCAGTCAGACAGGGAGGCTACCAGAAAAGAAAGGGCCCTGAGCAGCTTCCTGCTAATTTATATAGGGTTGGGCTGAGGGGGTGGGGCAGAGTGCAGACCAAGTAAAAACAACAAAAAAAGAAGGGGATAGAAGACACAATGTGAATTCAAGTAGAGAAAACCTGTTAGTACCTGTTAGTTTTTGCTTTTATGCTGAGAAGCAAGTAGATCAAAATACAAGTTGTGGATGTGCGACCATGTCTGTTTTTTCTACTTGAATTCACATTGTGTTTTCTATCCCTCTCTTTTTTTTTTGTTCTTTTAACTTGGTCTGCACTTCACCCCTCCCCCCAGCCCAGCCTTATATAAATAGCAGGAAGCTGCACAGGGCCTTTTCCTTTCTGGTAGACTCCCAAACTGACTGGCAGCACATGGTATATGAGCTTTTACACCTTGTTCACACTGGTGTGGTGCTGTGCGGCGTCCGTTGCTGCCGTGGCACCGTGTCTATGGGTAGGCCCGGCCCTGGGAATGGTCTGAGTGGCATTGGGGCTGCTCTTCCAGTGGGTCATTCCCCCTATGGGCACTGGTGTTGCGGCTGTGGTGGGCGCCGCCCAGTGCTACACCATTTTATGCTAGGGATGTTAGGGACCCACTCTAAATGGGTGGCCTTGACGTGGAGAGTGGGCTTGTACTTTTTGATCAAAATTTATGCTGAGAAGCAAGTAGATCAAAATACAAATTGTGGATGTGCCACCATGTCTGTTTTTTCTAATTGAATTCAAATTATAAGTTAAGGCAATCTCCATCTCTGCCATAGCGATGTATTGAGGGTACGTGTCGGCGGACGCTTCGTGCGGTGGTCAACACACGCTATCTGGCCAGTAAGCTGGGGCCCCGTACACAGAGATCACAGGGGCCCCAGCGGTCGGACCCCCCGCGATCTGAAACTTGTCCCCTATCTTTAGGATAGGGGATACGTTTTCACCACTGGACTACCCCTTTAATGGTAGGGTCACATGTGTTGTCTTTTGCTGCATATTTTCCTACACATCAGCTGCATATTGGGTAGGAAAATACACAGTAGCAAATATATATATATATATATATATATATATATATATATATATATATATATAAATATATGGCACATATGACCCTACCCTAAATGTGTTAAAGTTTAACATGTGTTCTAGGAGGGAAAGTATTTTTAATTAGAAGATAAACACGAAAGCACAAAAAAGAAAAGGGGACACAGTTATGGAACTTTGAACCTTGTTCTAGAAAAATTGTGCCCATTATGGATTTCACTGTGGTATTGAGTTGGGACTGCATACTTTGTGCATACTCTCCAAGCTCTATGCCACGTGACTGAGACAGTTCCATAATGCATATGTCTGGGACCATCACAGTCATATACATACAGTGTAAGGAGACTCTCCCCACTCATTCTTGCAGTCAGACCTTGACCGATAAAAGCTTTTGGCACGTCACTAGGACATGTCAAAGGAATTGTTTTAGTGACACGTGCACTTTAAGAAAACACCTGCATAACGCATATAACAATTATCTGCAGTGGATAAGTATTTCTTCTTCTTTATATTCATAAAAGTGCACAATCTAGCATGTGAGCTTTACTAAAGGGACTGGTGTTCAGGTGACTGTATCTACGAGGCATTATTCATTCCGAACACATTTTGTTTCCCAGGGTTTGTTGAGATTTGGCTCAGCAGCTTTTATAGCCAAATAAATGTAAAAAAATGGAAATGAAAGGAAGTTATGACATTTTTTTTTCTGCGTAAGAGAACTAGCTGTATGGAATTAGAGTGAAAACTGAAAATGTGATAGAAGATGAGCCAGACTAGAAATGTTCATGTCCATGTGCAGTAAAATACTTATCAAGCAAACAAATAAATAATCCTTTCTAAAGGCCCAGTCTAGCAATGTAGTATAGAAAGATAAAATGTAGGTACTCTCTGGATGCTTGTGTTGTGGATTTATTAAGAGAGTAAAACTCAATACTTAGGGAAAAGGAGAGTGTTTCTTCTCAAGTGAGAATGAAGACATGGTATAGCTACATTATACCGCAGTGTGGCTTATGTACTGTCAGTGATTGAAGATGGAAATGTGCTCTGAAATAATACAAAAGCCATCAAAATTGATATTTATTATTACCTGCCCTAGATGAATACAAATGAGGATTAGCTATATTGGTTTATATTTTTTTTTAGGAATTTTAGCATACAGTATTATTCTCAAGTAGTTCTATGTGCTGTTGCAATGTGCAATTGCACCTCGGCCATACACACACTGACAGCAATCTTGCCTGATCTCCCCATACACACATACACATGCATGTGTTTTCAGTGGGGAGGGGGGATAAGAAAGAAACACTGAATCCGACCCCCCGTGATCTCCATGCAGCACCCACATTCTTTGCAGGGCTAAAGCTCCAGTCTCGGAAACCTCTGTGTTTTCGGGATTGGAGACATGACATCACACCACACCCCCTTGTGATGTCATGCCACGCCCCATCCATTCATGTCTATGGGAGGGGGTGTGACGGGTGTCATGCCTCCTCCCATAGACATGAATGGAGGGGGCGTAGCATGACGTCACATCTCCAGTACCAGAAACACAGAGGTTTCCGAGACTAAAGCAGCAGCCCTGCATAGAATGCGGGTGCTGCACCGAGATCGCCAGGGGTCCCAGCGACGGCCTCCCGCGATCAGACATCTTATCCCCTATCCTTTAGATAGGGGATAAGATGTTCTTGGCTGGAATAACTTTTTAAGAACAAAAGGATGTGGCAGTTGAGATCCAACCAACAAACCTTTATCTCTACTGACATCTGCAATTGGGAAGTCGAATATGTAGGTGTGAGCTTTCCCTTAGTTTGTTGTGCAGCTTTTTTTTTGAGCTTCTTATCTCATTATCAAAATTTCTTATAACCTGTACTGTCTTCTGTTTTGTATCTCACTTTGTCCTGCTTAATTACCAGTCTCTCCCCTGCTCCCCCCTCCCTCCCCCCTTTTTCTCATCCTTATCTATGTAGTCTATGTTCCTATAGCAATTATGGCCCAACTTAGTGTGAATTCTTCACATCTATTGTCTTAACCCCTGCATATTTGTGATAAGTAACCTGTGTCTTCTACTTGTGAGCTTAGATTTGCTTTGGACTTGATAAAGGAAGGAATCCCGAAAGCTTGTCTCTACAAAATTCTGTTAGTCCAATAAAAAAAGGTATTACAAGATACTGCAACATTTTTTTGATTTGCATCTGCATCACTGGACTAATACGGCTACTCAAATTTACTACATATTTTTGGAAAGACAGTAGATTAGATATCAATGAGAAGTGATGTGGGTTTAGACTATGAAGAGCCACTGGAAAACAAGGCTCATAATCTGTTCTGGCACTGTTGCTTGTGCGCCCCCCTGATAAATGAGATATACATCTAATTTAGTTTGCAAATTAATTTTATACAATAATAGTAACAAAGAAAGGGGGTCCGGCAACTCACGGTTTAGACGCTAGCTGATAATAGGCTTGAAGTCCATCCATGGGGCAGAGGTAAGTGCGGGAAGCTCAGGAGGCGATTAACCAGTTGATTTTGTGCAAAAGCACTTTGTCCGGCCTCGAAGTGCTTTTGCACGAAATCAACCGGTTAATCGCCTCCTGAGCTTCCCGCACTTACCTCTGCCCCATGGATGGACTTCAAGCCTATTAGCAGCTAGTGTCTAAACCGTGAGTTGCCGGACCCCTTTATTTGTTACTATTATCGTTTTGTTGGCATTGGTTCTGTCCTGGCACCACTGTCACGCAGGACATTTAGAATGTACATGGACTACCACTATAGCCTGCTATTTGTGGGACTCCTATAATAGGCATTTTGCTTTTTTTTATATACCGTTAGGTGCTACTGCCATTATATTTCTCTACTTTACATAAGTAATTTTATACAATATTGATAGCTCTGGAAATCCCTTTTGTTAGAAGGCTCCTTAACATTACGTTGACCACAGGGTACAATACTGCTCGTACCCCAAACTATTTAATTCACAGGTATAAGGCTTTGAGTCCTCTGCACTGCCACCAAATGTAAAATAAAACATTACAGAGTTTTTACTAAAAAAAACCTCTGGCCATATAGATCACAGATGTGTCAGGCCCACCACAGCCCCTATTCTGTCTGGTTAATCAATGAGGGTCTCTCTGAACCCATGACTTTTCCTTGCTACATAATAATTCCCAATAGTGGCCCAGATTTACTAAGATTGTCTGGAAAATCTCACCACATTAGTGTTTTAGTTTCTCATCCCGCTAGATGTATTATCTGTCTCACTGTCACTTTATGTCTTTTTGTAATTTTTTTACATGCGACTCTGTGCACCCACTAGTGCCAAACTGCACAATTCATGTCACTAATGTGAAAATATAACAGTATATATTTTGTCAGAAAAGTTCAAACATCATGCACCAGAATCTATAGGGACACCTATAATAAATGTATTGGCAGGGGCGTACCTAGAGCATTTGGCACCCGGGGCGGACCCTTTGTTTGGCACCCCCCCCACACACACACACACACGCACCCCCCCCTTAATTACACCCCCTCCCTCCCCTCCCCCCAGGAGCGGACTGACAACACTTGGGGCCCCCGGACCAAAAAAAGGCAAGGGCCCCTGCTAGTCTCTGCAGCTCGTCAATCTTCTGCCACGCTCCTAGTCCACCCAAATCCCACACACAATAAACTAAAATTTATATATATATAAGAAACACTTTAACGTAGGTAAATTTCCATGACCAATAATACTGGTATACAAGGAGTAAATATATACCACCACACAACAACTGGATAATACCGCCATACTGTACTGAATAATACCACTATACACAGACCAGTATACTATAAAGGATCTGTATACAATAGAAGTGATTATATACAGGACCATATGGCGGTAGATATCAGCTGTACACAGGATGTATATACCATATAAGTGATTACAGTTACATTTTGGGACTCACAATTACATCTTTTCTGATCAGCGGCGTCCTCTTTCCTTTTCTTCTCCGTCCGGATAAGACCTCCATGTGGATCTCTTAACATCTGCAGGAAAAACATGTCAGACTCTGCATATTTTCAGTGCCCTCCTCTACAGAATCTTCCCATCTATAGGCCCACAAACTGTAATAATGCCCTCCTTGGTGTCCTGCACAGTAAAAGGGCAGGTAGGTAGGTAGCCAGGTAACCCCCTCTTTCACATACGTATATGCAGAGTTACACCCCCCCTCTTTCCCATAGGTATATGCAGAGTTACACCCCCCTCTTTCCCATAGGTATATGCAGAGCTACACCCCCCCTCTTTCCCATAGGTATATGCAGAGCTACACCCCCCTCTTTCCCATAGGTATATTTAGGGCTGGGCGGTATACCGGTTCATACCGAATACCAAATTTTTTGGGCTGCACGATATGGATTTTCCCCCATACCGCAATACCGGTTGGGCCCCTCCCCCTCAGGAATGTATTATCAGCCTAGCACAGCACTGTCCCCACATCGGGGAACTAATCCTATGTTACCCGCCAGCACTGTTCTGCTCCCCCCAATTAATGATCAGCCCAGCGGGGTACTACTCACATATGTCAAGCACTGCCCTCCTCCTCTTTGTTGGGGGCCGCCGGGCGCCGGAACTCTATACTGTACGCCAGTGGTCTCCAACCTGCGGACCTCCAGTTGTTGCAAAACTACAACTCCCAGCATGGCTGTCCGGGCATGCTGGGAGTTGTAGTTTTGCAACAGCTGGAGGTCCGCAGGTTTGAGACCACTGCTGTACGCTGTATACCTATGCCCGGGTTGCAAAAGATACAGAAAATAAACTTAACTCACCCACGTCGGCCGCACGCTGGGGACGGGAATGCCGGACAGCCGTCAGCCTATCACCGGCCAGAGCGATGCCCCGCCCTGGCCAGTGATAGCCTGAGCCCACTGTCATGTAAGAAGCCGGCTTCTTACATGACAGTGGGCTCAGCCTATCACTGGCAGGGTCTGGGCATCGCTCTGGCCGGTGATAGGCTGACGGCTGTCCGGCGTTCCCGTCCCCAGCGTGCGGCCGACGTGGGTGAGTTAAGTTTATTTTCTGTATCTTTTGCAGCCCGGGCATAGGTATACAGCGTACAGCAGTGGTCTCAAACCTGCGGACCTCCAGCTGTTGCAAAACTACAACTCCCAGCATGCCCGGACAGCCATGCTGGGAGTTGTAGTTTTGCAACAACTGGAGGTCCGCAGGTTGGAGACCACTGGCGTACAGTGAGTTCCATCGCCGGAGGCCCCCAACAAAGAGGAGGAGGGCAGTGCTTGACATATGTGAGTAGTACCCCGCTGGGCTGATCATTAATTGGGGGGAGCAGAATAGCGCTGGCGGGTAACATGATTTTGGGGGGGGGGGGAATATCGTTATATACCGTGGAACCGCCGTAAGTTCAAAAAAATACCGTGATACACATATATGGTCATACCGCCCAGCCCTAGGTATATGCAGAGCACCCCCCCTCTCCCCCCCCCTTCCCTGTAGGTATATGCAAAGAAAAAAAAAAGGATGCTCACCTGATATCCCACGCAGCGATCTCCTCAGCTGCAGGGCCGCGTCTTCTCCCCTCCACAGTACAGGCGCCGGATGAGTGACGTCACCGGCGCCTGTACTGCGTGCTGCGTGGGGGCGGAGGTCACGTCTCCTCTGTGTAGCTGCAGATGCGGCTCACACAGAGGGGACGCCTTCTCCTGTATGTGCGTGTATCGCGCATACAGGAGAATGTAGCGCTGTCAGCTGGGGATCTGGGACGAGTGTCCCGGACCTCAGCAGCGGCGGGGGCGGGTCAGTCCGTCCCTGGCACCCCCCTTGAGAGTGGCACCCTGGGCGGACCGCCCCCCCCCCCCCCTTAGTACGCCACTGTGTATTGGAAAAGCAGAAAAAAAGAATAGAAAAAATAGTCTAGACAGGGGCAAATTTAAGCAAAAACCCAAAAAAGTTATGAGGAATCTGTCAAAAAGGTGTGAATATGCTTGAAATACTACAAACACAACAAGAAACTGTTGTTTTTTACATTAGTAAATCCATGGCAGTGTGTTTGAAATAGTGTTTTCTTAGTATGCATTATTTGTGGCTAAATAAATTTAAAAGAAAAAACTTGCAGTGCAGAGAATTCCTTTACCTATTTCCCCTTTGACATAAATATTGGTCACACTTATGTCCAGAGAATTGGTCACACAGGTATAGCCACAGCTATCATACCAGTTGTACTTACCTGACCTAATAAAAATATTATTTTACACAAACATGTATTGTTAGCAGGAACAGCAGTTCTTGAGTAATAGAGTTACTACAGTATACTTATCTATGCCAGATTTACTTTAGGGATGAGGCTTTCTTGTAAAGTTTTGATTTCTCTGCAGTAAAACATATATATATATATATATATATATATATATATATATATATATATATATATATATTATTATTATTATTATTATTATTATTATTAAAAAAAAAATTTAAATCCACTGGTGCCAGAAAGTTAAACAGATTAAACTGGTCACAGTTAAAGGGTTGTTCCACTGTAAACCATTTTTTTTTAAATCAACCGGTGCCAGAAAGTTAAGCAGATTTTAAATACTTCTATTTAAAAATATTTATCCTTCCAGTACTTTATGCTCCACAGGAAGTTCTTTTCTTTTTAAAATGTCCTTTCTGTCTGACCACAGTGCTCTCTGCTGACACCTCTGTCCATGTCAGGAACTGTCCAGAGTAGGAGCAAATCCCCATAGCAAACCTCTCCTAATCTGGACAGTTCCTGACATGGACAGAGGTGTCAGCAGAGAGCACCGTGGTCAGACAGGAAGGAAATTCAAAAAGAAAATAACTTCATCTGTAGTATACAGCAGCTGATAAGAACTGGAAGCATTAAGATTTTTTTTATAGAAGTAATTTACAAATCTATTTAACTTTCTGGCATCAGTTGATTTAAAAAAAATGTTTTCCAGCGAAATAGGTATTTAAGTGCTTAGACCCCCACCAATCTCTAGTTATAGCCAGCTGGAGCTCATGTCAGTGTGCTTTACCTCCTGGCTCTGCACTTGCTACAACTTATTGCAGGAGAAGGGCTATGAAGATTTTATGGATCTAGAGATCGGTGGGGGTCTTAGCACTCTGACCCTGGCCAGTTAAAACTTTTGACATGTCTGCATGATCTGTCAGAATTTTTTTTTAAATGACAGTCAATAACACTCTAAAAAGTTAGCACTTTCGGTGTGCAAGCAAAAGCCAACTCTTCCAATACAAGAAGACTTATAATGTTATTGTCACTTGTACGGTCTGTATTTAATCTCACCATTGGTTTTACCGGTTGCTGCGGAAGGACATTTAAGGACATGGCTTTTGAGGTTAGACTGCATCATTCCATTAACATAACCACAGTTATCTAGGTTTGTAGAGGGTTTGTCTTACAACTAATTTCAGCTTTAGAATTCATCAAAGGCCCAGATATATCACACAGATGTCAAGGCTACCTATTCAAAGAAAGTGTTTTAATAAGACATCCTTGGCTCGGCTACTGATTTTATGTTTTAAGATTGAAGGGCAGATAAGTTCAAGAAACGATGTAGCTCATTAAAATACTTTAACAGGTGAAATCCTTTAAGGATCTAGTTCAAGCAATGATGTTACCAATATATGTTTCATAATAATATACAAAACCATTTTCTTCTTAGCTGTAGCTGGTTTGAACAGGGTTAGACAATTTTACTCCGGTCATTCCTTTCAAACATTATTTCTCTTTATGGGCCTATAGATCTAAATAAAAGTCATACAATGGGGCAGATTTATTGATGGATTTACAACAGAATTGTAAGAGCTTCAGAGTCATGGTAGCCAACATTTATGTCAAAGGGGGAAGAGGTAAAGGAGTTCTCTGTGATGCCGGTTTTTCTTTTTAATTTATTTAGCCATAAATAATGCATAATGTATCCATACTGTGGCCTTGTCACTTTCTGGCTATGAACATTTTCAGTTTTTTAATCCATATTTTCAGGCTCAAAAAGCCAGATTTTCAGGCAAAAAAATTACTGAAAATGTTAGTACCTTTTAAGACATATATTCTTTTTAGCTGTTTTTTTTTTACAGAGTTTTAAAATGTTTTTATAGTTTGCAAACAAAAATTTATTTTGTGCTGTAATTGGCTGAAAAAAATCTTATACGTAACTTTATGGCTGTGTAGCCTTAAAATATTTTTTTTTTTTTCAAAGTAAAGTTTTATTGTTTTTAACATATGAAAAAACAATTGGCAAGGCAATATGGCAATATATAGTAACAAATATCACATTACTGTAAAGCCATGTAGAACAATCACATAACAGTAAAGCCATGTAGAACAATCTCTCTAGTTCGATCTATGTATCCATGTAGAGCGAGAGAAAGCCATGGGAAAAAAAATAAATAAATAAAAAAAATATAAAACTATCTCGCCATTTTAAAGCTGGGATAACATTGCGAATGGTGTACACTCTCCAGGGATCACATGGGTACCAAACCATGCTGTTCAGGATTTGGGGTGTTATATTCTAATCTCAGTTACCAAGGAGAAGAGAGATGTATGCAGTACAACAAGTGGGGAAGAGAAAGAGGAGGAAAAGGAATAGACGGGGAGAGAAAGGGGAAGAAAGGAAAGAGAGAAGGAAGAAAGAGCAGGTCACTTTTGGAGACACTTACCTCCCGGACCGGAACAGCTCGGTCCTCCGCCCAGGTCGGCCGCGCCAGCAGTCATGAAAAGAGCAGTTCATTATGGTGTCAGGTAGGTCACGTTAGTGTCCCAAGTGCAGGGAATCAAACTCCGGCGATGTTAGAAAAGAGAGCCAAGGGCCCCAGACGGCCCGGAATCTGTCGTGTTGACGTTTAGAGTCAGCAAGCAATTCTTCTAACCTACATATACGGGAAATTTCCTGAAGTAAGGACGAGAAGGTGGGTGGTTGGGGTGAGCGCCATAGTCTTGGAATCACAGTGCGTGCTGCTATCAGCATGTGGTGTAGTAAGCTAGCGGATGCCCTAGGAAGGGTGCTGGGGAGTATCGACAGGAGGACAAGTTCAGGGGTCCTCGGGAGCGTGCTGGAGACCATGCGTGACATGAGGGCAAGCGCCTCACTCCAGCATCGATCAAGTCTCGGGCACGCGAACCAGATATGGGTCATCGTGCCTCTCCCTTCATCACATCTCCAGCACACATCCGAAACCCCCGGGTAGATTCGAGACAACAAGGACGGGACTCTGTACCATTGTGTCAGTATTTTGTAATTAGTCTCGTGAGCCTTACTTGAGACAGTCGTCCTATGGCAGAGAGAGAGCGCCCTTCGCCACTCCTCATCTAGGATGGGATGTCCCAGTTCATTCTCCCATGAGGAGCGGAAATGAAGTGGGGGAGTGGCAAAGTCATTTAGGAAAAGAGCGTAAAGGGCGCTAATCAGCTTGGGGGGTGGAGATGACGACATACAAAGGCGCTCAAAATCCGTCAGAGGCCGATGAAGGGAGAGTGAGCGTTTGTTAGTATCATAGAAGTGTCGGAGTTGCGCATATTGAAAGATTTGATACTGTGTGGGGGGAGAGGTAGCAGTGAGATCTTCTAAGGGTTTCAGATTTGTAGTATCTAGTAGTGAATGAAAGACTGTACCTTCTGAACGGTGAAAGGAGAGAAAGGTGCGGGTGTGGAGTGCGGGTGCAAAGGCCGGGTTGTCGAATAGGAGTGTGAGTGGTCCGTTGGGCGGTACTACAGAGGAGCGAGTGAGGTAGGTGGCTCGGGTCTTGAGGATGGAAGCCACTATAGGTGGGGGACTGTATGAACCTTGAGGGTATAGGGTATTGGCCGTCAACCATAGGGCCGCTCTAGGGTCTCTACCCGAAATATCATGTTTAAAGCTACCCACGGTTTACTATCCGCGCCATGGAAGGAGTCCAGTACTCTGGTGAGAGCCTTAAAATATTACTGAAGGTAAATGACTAATTGTTTTTACATTTAGTTTAATAGAACTCACAATACAAATGGTTATTTTTTTGTACACTTTTGAGCCATAAAACTGCCATTTTATAGCTAAAGAAGAGCCCACAATACTGTGTGTGAACATAGCCTTAGAATAAAAGTTATTTTAACATTTTAGTAAGATATATCACAAATTGTATCTTAGGCCATCCTGTGATATGGGGGAATGTGACAGTGCACCCATCTGCCTTGTGTTCCTTTTATGTCATAGTAGCTTTAGTCATTGATAAGAAAACTATGGGGGAGCGTTACTGTGTTGTGTTCTATTGTATGTATAAAGAGAACTACAGTAAGTAAGATCACAGGCTGGTTACATGCTGGGTTATGTTTTACAACAATACAATTTCTGATACACATTGTCAGTTTAAATGTCTTGGTATATAAAAAAAAAAAAAAAGATAATGTGGCTTTAATTTCTTTAAAAAAGTAGAAAAGGTAGTGGCACTCACTATTTTATAGACACATATGTTTAATTGTGTCATATTGAAGTCAAGGAACTCTAGATGTTTAAAACCAAGCATATTTTTCCATCAGATGTAAGTAAAACAGAATTTGCTGTATTCACTGTGACATCACAATATGTATAATGGACAACACAATATTCTAAGCTGGTCACTGTGCTTTCACCATATTAGGGATGGTAGAAAATGCCTAAACACAATTTATGATACAAGATCTAGGTAGGATTACATACCTTTAACAATCAAACCCAATATGGCCCAGAAACCCTGGGGTGTAAACCCCCTAAAAAGAATTTACCTCCCTTTTTAAAACTTTTACTTTATTGTTATCTCAATAAAGTATTAGAAAGTCCCTAAAGTAACCTTTAAATGCAATGGAAATTCGACTGTTTATTAACAGTGTAGTCAGCCAAGGTTTCTATATGTCAGTGTCTGCAGTATGTGTTACGCCGAGCGCTCCGGGTCCCCGCTCCTCCCCGGAGCGCTCGCAACATCCTCGCAATTGCAGCGCCCCGGTCAGACCTGCTGACCGGGTGCGCTGCGATACCTCTTCCAGCCGGGATGCGATTCGCGATGCGGGTGGCGCCCGCTCGCGATGCGCACCCCGGCTCCCGTACCTGACTCGCTCTCCGTCGGTCCTGTCCCGGCGCGTGCGGCCCCGCTCCTTAGGGCGCGCGCGCCGGGTCTCTACGATTTAAAGGGCCACTGCGCCGCTGATTGGCGCAGTTGGTTTAATTAGTGTATTCACCTGTGCACTTCCCTATATAACCTCACTTCCCCTTCCCTTCCTTGCCGGATCTTGTTGCCATCGTGCCAGTGAAAGCGTTTCCCAGTGTGTTCCTAGCCTGTGTTCCAGACCTCCTGCCGTTGCCCCTGACTACGATCCTTGCTGCCTGCCCCGACCTTCTGCTACGTCCGACCTTGCTCTTGTCTACTCCCTTGTACCGCGCCTATCTTCAGCAGTCAGAGAGGTTGAGCCGTTGCTAGTGGATACGACCTGGTTGCTACCGCCGCTGCAAGACCATCCCGCTTTGCGGCGGGCTCTGGTGAAAACCAGTAGCAGCTTAGAACCGGTCCACTAGCACGGTCCACGCCAATCCCTCTCTGGCACAGAGGATCCACCTCCTGCCAGCCGAATCGTGACAGTATGCTATAGGACTACGAGACCTATCTTAAAAATACCATTAACACAGCATCCCCTACAATAGGGCCTACATGTTTCATGACAGCAATCACATCATCAGGGGCAGTGAGGCTGGTGCCACGTAACATGTAGGGAGACTGAGTTAGTGGTATTTTTAAGTTAGGTCCCTGGTGTCTTGTTTATACAGCGTACTGCAGACATTGACATTTTGAACCCCTAGTCAGGAGCATATACACTGTTTACAAACACTAGAGTTTTTGTTGCTTTAAAAGGTCACTTTACAGAATGAAAACATTAGGACATTTCTAATATTTTACTGAGATAACAATTAAAAAAAAAGTTTTAAATGGGGTGGTTATTATTTAGCTAGTATGTACCTCAGAGTCTATGGGCCCTAGTCAGTTGTTGATAGTTTATGTTAACCGATTCCTCACTCTTTGTATGTGATTGAGATTATCAGCCTTTCACAGTAAGACCGATTGTGTGATTCGGCTGCTGGATTCTTGACGCATCCCATGAATTTAAATGAGATAATGACTCCGATCAGCTCATTTTTGGACCATCTCAGGTTTTGTTGCCTGACTGAAAATGTTTTTTAGTCCGGCAATAAAACTGACATGGTTCAAAAATGAGCTGACCAGAGTCATTATCTGACTCCATTCAGCTTGTTAAAATTAATTGGATGCGGAGCGGATCCGGCAGGGATACGGCAGTGGTCGGTTTTAAATTTTCCTGCCAGATCACACAATCCTGAAGTGAATGCATCCTTACATGATCTTGAAACACTCTTTCACTTAAGAGTTAACTCTATTAATCCATATGTGTCCAACCCAGTGATTGTTATGTAAATTCAACCCTTTGAGTGCTCTAAAAAGAATGTCATGATATTGTATTGAATTGGTTTCATGAGAAATTGAAATCTATACCTAAATCAAAGGAAATGTAAGGGTAGACCCATCTCTACTGGACCATGCTTAGACTTTTGCAATGAATCCTTAAAGGAGTATTATCATCCAGGACATTGTATCCTCTATCCAAAGGACCCCCTGCGATCTCCTACAAGGTATCCCAGCTCAGCGGAACGGAGTGTGTCAACCATTGAACAAAGAAGTGGTCAACATGCCCCCTCCATGTATCTCTGTGGAAGAGTCGGAGAAACAATATTCGGGTATCTCCAGCTTTCCAATAGAGATACATGAAGGGGACATGTTGGCTGCAGCTTCGTGCGGGAGTCGGAATGCTCCTTTCCTGGGGAGAGCCGGGGTACCGTGCAGGAGATTGCAAGGGGTACCAGTAGTTTTACCCTGTGATCAAACACATATCCCCTATCCAAAGGATAGGGGATAAATTGTCCAGCATGATAGTACTCTTTTAAAGCAAAGCACGGTTCCCAAAAGAAAAGGAATTCATGTATCTTATCCTATTACAGAGAGTGGCTCAGTCAGAGTGTCACTAAGGTGATTTTAACTAAATCCATGACAGTAGATAGGATTCAGAAATAATACAGAATCCTGTATTGGGAAATATGAATATATCCTATTGGTTGCCCATGTACAGAGTCATCTGCACTATTACAAATATAATTGCGGCAGACAAGATAATCTTGTAGTTTTACCTCTAAATAATGAATGAGTCATAGAGTAAGTCATGAAAAGTGAAGGGAAGTAATGGCAGACAGACTGCTGCAATTTATTGAAAATATTGTTATATTAGGGCCTGGTACTAGTAGTATTATGAGACAACATCGGTGGGTATTTGAGGCTGACTCGATATATTATTGTACAGCATAAACATAAAGTGAAGGAGACACGTTTCACGTTATGGTTGGAGCTCTTGATGTGCTGCTATCCTGAATGAGATCTGTCAATTTGTTCTATTAGATAAATGAGGTAACATGTCAATGCTTAGAGAATCCCCCCAGTGTGTGCAATTCAAAGTCTTCATAGCAAATTACAGATGTTTAGCTCATGCATTAACATTGCACACATTCAGTAATTACACCATTAAGTTATGACTGAAGGGTAAGCAAAGGAGTACGCTACATTTTAATCTAATAATTCAAATATTCTAAATTGCCTTTCACCTTCTAGTGATGTTTTTAGTGAGTTTCATAGCATTGCTATATCATATGTTAATAAGGTTGTGCTCTCTGGGGAACTGGGGTATTATGGATTAATACGTATTTTGTTTATTGCATTGACTCAATCATTGGTATTTGTCTAGGCCAGTAGTTTCCAACCGGGGTCCCTCCAGGCGGTTGCAAAACTACAACTCCCAGCATGCCTGGACAGCCAAAGGCTGTCCGGGCATGCTGGGAGTTGTAGTTTTGCAACCTCCAGAGGCACCCTGGTTGAGGAACACTGGCTTAGACATGTGTATCAAATCCTGTA
This sequence comes from Hyla sarda, assembly GCF_029499605.1. Classification (NCBI taxonomy): domain Eukaryota; kingdom Metazoa; phylum Chordata; class Amphibia; order Anura; family Hylidae; genus Hyla; species Hyla sarda. The sequence goes on from NC_079192.1 coordinate 158,334,261, forward strand.
ACCATTCTCCATTTTGTAGGAAAGATATTTACATGTGAGCATTTTCTTACATGACAGATCAGCTATAGCTAAGCCCCGAAATTGTCACAAGCATAAGATGAATGTTTACACCAGTACGGCCATTGTACATACGATGAACGTTTTGTAGACTTGAACTTGTAATGCAGTTTAAAGGGATACTCCGGCGCTAAGACATCTTATCCCCTATCCAAAGGATAGGGGATAAGATGCCTGATCGCAGGGGTCCCGCCGCTGGGGACCCCCGTGATCTTCCACGCCGCACCCCAGTAGAATCAGTCCCCAGGTCTGATTACTGGCGATCACGGGGACGGAGCATAGTGACATAATGGCTCCTCCCCGTGTGACGTCACGCTCCGCCCCCTCAATGCAAGCCTATGGGAGGGGGCGTGACAGCTGTCATGCGCCTCCAATAGACTTGCATTGAGGGGGCGGAGTGTGACGTAACACGGGGGTGGAGCCGTGACGTCACTATGCTCCGTCCTCGTGGTCGAGATGGACTCAGCCTGAGGACCTCCAGCGGTTCCGGAAGCCACTAAAGGTGGGTGCTGCATGGTAGATCACGGGGGTCCCCAGCAACGGGACCCCGCGATCTGACATCTTATCCCCTATTCTTTGTATAGGGGATAAGATGTCTAGGGGCGGAGTACCCCTTTAATGAAACAGTCAGACATAATTACTTACGTGCTAAAATTTCACAATATATGTTAATTATTTTTAATGTATGACCAATGAATTTTCACTACTAAAAAACAATTGTGCTTTCTAGGGCATAAGTAGGGGTCAAGTCCTGGGGGGGGGGAAAGTGTGGGTACACACCCAAGATTGCCACTCAAGGACTGGTTCTGCAGGACTCCTGCTAATGGGAACAGTGTTCGTGCTGTGGAAAAAGTGCAGGAACTCTGTTCCCATGAGTTCCTGCAGGACTTGAGACCTGGGCATAAGGATGAGATACCCATCAGCTCATGGATTGAGTTGTCCCATAATGTCAGTCGCTGTCCAAATACTTTATTATGCAATAAGGATCTTATACCCACCTTATAATTAAAAAAAAAGGACACATTAGGATAACCCATTCTATACTGCATGCATAGGCCATGTGGTATCCATACGCTCTATGCATATGATTGCCAATGACAACATAAATTACTGGAACACCAATCGAATTCAATGCAAGTCATGCATTACTACATTTTCCCTGAAAATATAAAGAATGTATAGATGCAAATATTGTAGCTCTTGTGAGAACAGATTTTTATATATTTAGGGTTACAAAGCATCCACCAAAATAGTGATTAAGACTAGTTTCTTCATAGCCCTGATATATCATGCAGCATCCACCCTAAATTCACTGGTAATGGAAAATAAATGAAAATAAATAAATCTATTCAGCACAAATTGGATTTGGTCAGAATTTCACAAAAAAATTAGGATTAGGTAGAATCCAACCTGTGTACGAATCCTTTTGGGTTTCTTTTGTTCCTGCTCCATCACTGCTTACCTTCTGAGCTGCCCAGAGGTAAGCAGCGATGCTCTTTGCATTGCAGCATCCACTTTCATTAATTTGCTGGGCCAAGCTGCTCTGGGTACTGTACTGGAGCAGGGACATCTGCCTTAGACAGGAGTCCCTGCTCCTGTACCTGTTTTGCATGGGAAATCACAGGGTAATTAGGGCACATTCTATGTGAATCAGGATGCAAAGTTGAACTGAAACTGGCAGATTTGCCTTAGGGTGCGTTCCCACGGGGCGTATACGCAGCGTATTTGATGCTGCGCAAAATTTATGGCAGCAGCGGGAAATACGCTGCGTATCCCTTGCTCACTATACACACAGGGCTTTCCGGCGGCAGCCCTATGTGTGTAGTGAGTTTTGGAGGCGGGGCCGTGTGCCGGCGTGACTGTGACGCGCGGCCCCGCCTCCAAAACTCACTACACACATAGGGCTGCCGCCGGAAAGCCCTGTGTGTATAGTGAGCAAGGTATACGCAGCGTATTTCCCGCTGCTGCCATAAATTTTGCGCAACGTCAAATACGCTGCGTATACGCCCTGTGGGAACGCACCCTTAAAAATATTTTGGCTAGATTGCCTCATGGCTGGTAGATTTGGTTAATTGAAAACTTGTCAATTTATCTGAACAGGTACATACCAATTCAGGAAGAATATTATAATTTTAAGAACAATCCTTCTTTAGCAGCCCACAAAAACACACCTCATGTCCAGTTTAAAGGGGTACTCCGGTGGAAAGAAAGTATTTTCAAATCAAGTGGTGCCAGAAAGTTAAAAAGATTTGTAAATGACTTCTATTTAAAAATCATAATCCTTCCAGTACTTCAGCTGCTATATAGTACAAAGAAAGTTGTGTGGTTCTCTCCATTCTTACCATAGTGCTCTCTACTGACACCTCTGTTCGTGTCAAGAATTGTCCAGAGCAGGAGCAAATCCCCATAGCAAACCTCTCTTGACAGAGGTATCAAGAGAGAGCACGGTGGTCAGACTGGAACGAACTACACAACTTCCTCTGTAGTATACCACAGCTGATAAGTACTGGAAGGATTAAGATTTTTATATAGAAGACATTCACACATTTTTGTTTAAACTTTCTGGCACCAGTTGATTTGAAAACATTTGTTTTCCATCGGAGTACTACTTTAAACAACCTTCAATACCCTTCAACAGTATTGGGTTAAAGGACTCCACTTTAGCATCCACCTATCTCTACAATTGGTTTGGTATTAGGGTTAAGGAAGGGGTGGACCTAAGTCTTGGCTGCTGTATGCCAGGGGTCAGCAGCCAGCCGCTCTGTCTGGGCCAGGTATTTAGATAATGGACTAGTAGGCAAAGGAAAACATTGTACAATTCTGTTATTGCGTCTAAACAATAATTCTACATATTATAGTAAACTACTATCATTGTGATGTCATACATTTTCACTGTTCTGTAAATAATAGGTTCCAAACAATAAAAAACTCAATTGTCTTATTTTACCTATAAGAATCCACAGTCTGAAAGACGGTGGCCGTGGTTTTCTTATTAGAATCATTGATTTTTCCTAAAAGCTCTCATAAACTCTGTTTTGCCGAAACAAGTTAATCTTTGCTTGCTGTTTTTCTGCAGAGATAAGAGCTGTAAAGAACAGAGCAAGTCTGTAAATCACATATATTATGTAGACACTCAGCCCAGGTGACTTTGTAATATCTCTGTCTTTGCCAATACAGAGCTGTCTAGATATCCACCTCTGTCAATACGTGTCTGCCGTCTTCGTTCTCGATCACTAAGTAGAATGACATCTAGGTAGCCTGACATATCTTCAATAGAATTTCGACAGAATTTACTCAGATATTCATCATTCATTCCTGTCTTAGTATCTCAGGAGTAATAAGCTTAATGATAACTGCATTGTTAACTACCGTATTTTTCGCCCTATAGGACGCACCGGCATATAAGACGCACCCAATTTTAAAGGTGCAAAATCTAGAAAAAAAAGATTCTGAACCCAAGAGTGATCTTCAAACTGTGGACCTCCAGATGTTGCAAAACTACAACTCCCAGCATGCCCGGACAGCCAACGGCTGTCCGGGCATGCTGGGAGTTGTAGTTTTGCAACATCTGGAGGTCCGCAGGTTGAAGACCACTGGTATAGGAGGTAATGCTCACGTGTCCCCACTGTTCCGGACCCGTCACCACTCGTCACCGCTGCCCTGGATGTCGCTCCATCGCTGTCGCCGCTTCCCCGTGGTGTCCCCAATGCTCTGGACGTCTTCTTCCCTGGGATCCACGCTCTTCGTCGCCGTCATCACGTCGCTACGCATGCCGCTCCTATTGGATGATGGGACGGCGTGCGCGACGACTTGATGACGTCGAAGGAGAGCGCCGGCCATGTAGAGGATCCCGGCACGGAGCAGACACCGAGGAGGCAGGTAAGGTCCCTGCCGGTGTTCTGTAAGCTGTTCGGGACGCCGCGATTTCACCGCGGCGGTCCCGAACAGCCCGACTGAGCAGCCGGGTTAGTGTCACTTTCGCTTCAGACGCGGCGGTCAGCTTTGATAGCCGTGTCTGAAGGGTTAATACAGGGCATCACCGCGATCGGTGATGTCCTGTATTAGCCACGGGTCCCAGCCGTTGATGGCTGCAGGGACCGCCGCGATAGGTGTGTATTCGCCATATAAGACGCACCAACTTTCCCCCCCCCCCAGTTTTGGGGAAGAAAATGTCCTTTACTGTAACATGTCCTTCTATTATGCTTGGCTTACACGGGGGCAGTATTGTGCTGGTTTTCATTGCAATATTTTATCTTAGTGGCCTGATATCTTGGGCAGATATGATGATGTGACTTCCTAAATTGCCATTGGTTAAAGACTTTACCATATTTTCTTTATCCGCACTATGCTCTAGTTTAAGTATGTCTTTTGAAGTTTTATTCTGCTTTGACTTAAAAGAGCTTTTATAAGCCTCGGAGTCAAGTTTACCTTTCCTACAACCTCTTTAAAATCAGATCCCCTATCACTAGCCACCAGTCATGTATGTTCAGGTTACTACTACTTTCAGAGTGTGGTTAAAATATATAAAACTGTTTAGAGCAAATTAGCTAACCTGGTAGTCTTCTGGAAGACCACTTACAGTAACGTACTTTTATTGTAGTAGTTAAAGTGCTGCTGTAAAAAAAATAAAAAATAAAAATGTAATCAACTGGTGCCAGAAAGTTAAACAGATTTGTAAATTACTTCTATTAAAAAATCTCAATCCTTCCAGTACTTCTAAGCTTCTGTATGCTCCACAGGAAGTTCTTTTCTTTTTGAATTTCCTTTCTGTCTAACCACAGTTCTCTCTGCTGACACCTCTGTCCATTTTAGGAACTGAGAGATAATTATATAACCAGTCCTCAAAAAGTAGTGAAAAAGGGAAAGAAAAGGAAAAAAAAAATAAATACAAAGAGAAAAGCACAAAGGATAATAGTGATAGTGGTTTAGAATTGAAAATGTACAGTAATATGTGAGTAAAAAATAAAAATGAAAAATAAAGGTGAGTATGAAGGTTCACAATATCAAAAAAGAGTGGATAAGTGCAAAGTAATAATCAGAAAAATGAAAATATTAATAGTTATTAAACATCAAAAAATAAGAAAAAATATGTGAATATGTGCCTGACTTCATATAAGCAACTGTTACTATATCTTGCTATTAATACTGCTATTCCACAAACACCTGTTGTGGGACACAAGTGGATAACAGTGAACAATTACATTATATCTTCTGAATGAAATACTGAAACATTTACTACAGTTTAAGGTGACTGTGTTTCACATTGGAGTATCACTGGAGTACACAGACTCTCCGATCGCTGGATATTATATTCAATACTGTTGCTATTCACACAATTTTATAAGATTTTTTCGGCTATAAAGGACTATTTTTAATTTTTTAATTTTTATATTTTGAGATAGTTGGCACTTCTTAAATTATTATATTTGAATATTTAGATCGCATGCCTGAGCAAGGGCCCTGCCCAGGCATTAATCATTATTGTTAATAAATGCATATGATTGTTTAAAATTATCATCTTTTGCAGGCATTCTTATTATTCACATATTTTTTCTTATTTTTTGATGTTTAATAACTATTAATATTTTCATTTTTCTGATTATTACTTTGCACTTATCCACTCTTTTTTGATATTGTGAACCTTCATACTCACCTTTATTTTTCATTTTTATTTTTTACTCACATATTACTGTACATTTTCAATTCTAAACCACTATCACTATTATCCTTTGTGCTTTTCTCTTTGTATTTATTTTTTTTTTCTTTTCTTTCCCTTTTTCACTACTTTTTGAGGACTGGATATATAATTATTTCTGATTATATATTTCCTCCTGTTGATTACTGGGTCTTTTGGGGTTTTTCAGACCTACCAGTTAACCTCAGAGTAGATGGTAGATTGAGCTGCACTGTCTCTTTGCCATTTTTTGCATTTTAGGAACTGTCCAGAGTAGGAGCAAATCCCCATAGCAAATCTCTCCTGCTCTTGACAGTTCCTGATATGGACAGAGGTGTCAGCAGAGAGCACTGTGGTCAGACAGAAAGGAAATTCAAAAAGAAAAGAACTTCCTGTGGAGCATATAGAAGCTTAGACTTACTAGAAGGATTAAGATTTTTTTAATAGAAGTAATTTACAAATCTGTTTAAATTTCATCAGCTGATTAAAAAAAATGTTTTCCAGCAGAGTAACCCCTTTAACCTCTTAAGGACCATGGACGTGTATACACGTCCAATGGCCCTTAACCGGGAATGAAGCGGGCTCCTGACTCGAGCGTGCATCATACCGGCTGGCCCCCAGCTGATTCCTGTAGCTGGGGGCCAGCGTCAATAGCCGGCATGCGGCCAGCTAATAACTCTTTAGATTGACCCTGTTAAAGTTGACAGTGGCTTCTAAAGGTGCCTGGGTCGATCCACTGCTGAGGTAGCCTGAGGGCTTACCTCTCCTTCCGTGTTGGCTCCGGCAGGACCAGGCTTTCTCAATAGAGCGCAGACGAGCACACAGAGGAATGGGATTGTATGTAATCCAATTGATCTGTATGAGGAATCAAATGATTCTTCCTAAAAGTCCCCTAAGGGGACTAAAAGTGTAAAAAGAAAACTTAAAAAAAAAAGTTTAAAAACATACACATTAACCCCTTCCTTATTAAAAGTTGAAATCACCCCCCTTTTCCCAAATTCATAGGCGTGCGCAGCCTATTGCATTAGGGTGTGCACCCTAAAGCACAAACTCATGCCGCACACATGCGTATGTGTGTGTGTATGTATATGTATATATATATATATATATATATATATATATATATATATATATAAACGGGATGAGTATTTATTTTATTCAGGGAGAGTTCACCACTCCTGGTGTGATGGAGCTTTCAAGGGCCACTAAGCACTCCGCAGGCATTCTGATTCTGGGTAGGGGAATATGCAAAAAAAAAAAAAAAGTGATGTAATGAGCTGATTTGCATATCCCCCTATATATATATATATATATATATATATATATATATATATATATATGTCACGATGCCGGCTGGCAGGAGGTGGATCCTCTGTGCCAGAGAGGGATAGCGAGGACCGTGCTAGTGGACCGGTTCTAAGACACTACAGGTTTTCACCAGAGCCCGCCGCAAAGCGGGATGGTCTTGCTGCGGCGGTAGTGACCAGGTCGTATCCACTAGCAACGGCTCACCTCTCTGGCTGCTGAAGATAGGCGAGGTACAAGGGAGTAGGCAGAAGCAAAGTCGGACGTAGCAGAAGGTCGGGGGCAGGCGGCAAGGTTCGTAGTCAGGGGAGATAGCAAAGTTCTGGTACACAGGGTATAAACACACAAAAACGCTTTCACTAGGCTCTAGGGCAACAAGATCCGGCAAGGAAGTGCAAGGGAGGAGACTAGATATAGCCAGGAAACAGATGGGAACCAATTAAGCTAATTGGGCCAGGCACCAATCATTGGTGCACTGGCCCTTTAAGTCTCAGGGAGCTGGCGCGCGCGCGCCCTAGAGAGCGGAGCCGCGCGCGCCAGCACATGACCGCAGGAGACGGGAACGGGTAAGTGACCTGGGATGCGATTCGCGAGCGGGCGCGTCCCGCTGTGCGAATCGCATCCCCAACGGCCATGACAGGGCAGCGCTCCCGGTCAGCGCTGACCGGGGAGCTGCAGGGAGAAAGGCGCCGTGAGCGCTCCGGGGAGGAGCGGGGACCCGGAGCGCTAGGCGTAACAGTACCCCCCCCCTTAGGTCTCCCCTTCTCTTTATCGGGTAACTGCCTCCCCTGGGATGAGGACACCGGGAAAGGAAGGAGGGATTCCTCAACGGCAGGCAGAACCGCAGGAGTAGGAATGGGGAGAGAGGGCAGAGGGCGAGACCTGGCACGGGGCAGTGTGACACCAGGACGAGGGCCATGAGGGGACACAGAAGCTTGCCTGGGAGGGGGGGAGGGGCATTTCCTGTGGCAGGCAGAGTCCTTAATGACCTTAGGGGGACCGGATACAGGAGGAACCACAGAGTTACGGCAAGGGTTACTGGGAACCGGTTTTAGACAGTTCTTGGCACAAGAGGACCCCCAACTCTTGATCTCCCCAGTGGACCAATCCAGGGTTGGGGAATGAAGTTGAAGCCAGGGAAGTCCAAGGAGAATTTCCGAAGTGCAATTGGGGAGGACCAAAAGTTCAATCCTCTCGTGATGAGATCCGATGCTCATAAGAAGGGGCTCCGTGCGGAAACGTATGGTACAGTCCAACCTGGCTCCGTTGACCGCGGAGATGCGGAGTGGCTTGACAAGACGGGTCACCGGAATATGGAATTTATTCACAAAGGACTCCCGAATAAAATTCCCAGAAGCTCCAGAGTCCAGACAGGCCACGGCTGAGAGGGGAGAGCTGGCTGAAGTGGAAATCCGAACAGGTACCGTGAGACGTGGAGAAGCCGACTTGGCATCAAGAGACGCCACACCCACGAGAGCTGAGTGTGAGCGTGCGTTTCCCAGACGTGGAGGACGGATTGGGCAATCCACCAGAAAATGTTCAGTACTGGCACAGTACAAACAAAGATTCTCTTCCTTACGGCGATTCCTCTCTTCCAGGGTCAGGCGAGACCGATCCACTTGCATGGCCTCCTCGGCGGGAGGCCTAGGCGCAGATTGCAGTGGAGACTGTGGGAGAGGTGGCCAGAGATCTAAGTCTTTTTCCTGGCGGAGCTCTTGATGCCTCTCAGAAAAACGCATGTCAATGCGAGTGGCTAGATGAATGAGTTCATGCAGGCTAGCAGGAGTCTCTCGTGCGGCCAGAACATCTTTAATGTTGCTGGATAGGCCTTTTTTAAAGGTCGCGCAGAGAGCCTCATTATTCCAGGAAAGTTCAGAAGCAAGAGTACGGAATTGTATGGCGTACTCGCCAACGGAGGAATTACCCTGGACCAGGTTCAGCAGGGCAGTCTCAGCAGAAGAGGCTCGGGCAGGTTCCTCAAAGACACTTCGAATTTCCGAGAAGAAGGAGTGTACAGAGGCAGTGACGGGGTCATCACGGTCCCAGAGCGGTGTGGCCCATGACAGGGCTTTTCCAGACAGAAGGCTGACTACGAAAGCCACCTTAGACCTTTCAGTAGGAAACTGATCCGACATCATCTCCAGATGCAGGGAACATTGGGAAAGAAAGCCACGGCAAAACTTAGAGTCCCCATTAAATTTGTCCGGCAAAGACAGGCGGAGGCTAGGAGTGGCCACTCGCTGCGGAAGAGGTGCAGGAGCTGGCGGAGGAGATGGTTGCTGCTGCTGTAGCTGAGACTGAATCTGCTGTAGCTGCGACTGGAGTTGCTGAGTCATGGTGGTCAAGTACGACAGCTGGTGATCTTGTTGGGCAATCTGTCGGGCTTGCTGGGCGACCAGTGTGGGGAGGTCGGCGACAACAGGCAGAGGAACTTCAGCGGGATCCATGGCCGGATCTACTGTCACGATGCCGGCTGGCAGGAGGTGGATCCTCTGTGCCAGAGAGGGATAGCGAGGACCGTGCTAGTGGACCGGTTCTAAGACACTACAGGTTTTCACCAGAGCCCGCCGCAAAGCGGGATGGTCTTGCTGCGGCGGTAGTGACCAGGTCGTATCCACTAGCAACGGCTCACCTCTCTGGCTGCTGAAGATAGGCGAGGTACAAGGGAGTAGGCAGAAGCAAAGTCGGACGTAGCAGAAGGTCGGGGGCAGGCGGCAAGGTTCGTAGTCAGGGGAGATAGCAAAGTTCTGGTACACAGGGTATAAACACACAAAAACGCTTTCACTAGGCTCTAGGGCAACAAGATCCGGCAAGGAAGTGCAAGGGAGGAGACTAGATATAGCCAGGAAACAGATGGGAACCAATTAAGCTAATTGGGCCAGGCACCAATCATTGGTGCACTGGCCCTTTAAGTCTCAGGGAGCTGGCGCGCGCGCGCCCTAGAGAGCGGAGCCGCGCGCGCCAGCACATGACCGCAGGAGACGGGAACGGGTAAGTGACCTGGGATGCGATTCGCGAGCGGGCGCGTCCCGCTGTGCGAATCGCATCCCCAACGGCCATGACAGTGCAGCGCTCCCGGTCAGCGCTGACCGGGGAGCTGCAGGGAGAAAGGCGCCGTGAGCGCTCCGGGGAGGAGCGGGGACCCGGAGCGCTAGGCGTAACAATATATATATACATACATATACATACACACACACACACACATACAAACACACGAATACACTCTTGCTTGCATGCACACATACATAAACAGATAAGACAGCACTAGATAAATCCATTGTCCCCGTAGTCATCCAGATAATCAATCCGGATACCAAACATGCAAGAAAGTCCAAGACCACAGCACCAAAATTGGAAAAAAAGAGCTATTATTTATTGGTTCCTCAAAAAAAACGTTTGGGGAACCAATAAACTACAGCTCTTTTGCATGTATCAGTTTATAATTTTTGGTGCTGTGGTCTTGGACTTTGTTGCAGGACCTGTATACCATATAAGTAATTGTATCCAGGATCATATAAAGGTAGATACCAGCTGTACAAAGGATCTGTATACCATATAGGGGATTATAGTTACATCTAGGGACTTACAGGTAACATCATTTCTGATCAGCGATGTCCTCTTTCCTTTTTATGTGCATCTGGATCAGACTGACATGTCAACTTCTTCCAGGTAAAAACCGTCTCTTTAGCATCTGCAGGAAAAACATGTTAGACTTTGCATTTTTCCTGTGCAATGCCCTCTAATAATAAGGAATAGTAGATACCCCATTAAGTAGGCCTATCCCCCACCATAGACCCCCTCATTAGATAAATACGTCTGAAAGTAGGTAGGTTGTTAGCTAGCTAGATAGGTAGGTAGGCAGGTAAGTAGGTAGCTAGCTACATGGGTAGGTTGCAACTATGTCAGTAGCTAGGTATGTTCATAGCTGGGTTGGTTGTTAGCTAGATAGCTTGTTAAGTGTCTAGGTAGATTGTTAGCTAGCTAAGTAGATAGCCATACAGGTAGGTAGTTAGGTTGCTAGGTAGATAGCTAGGTAGGTAGCAAGGTTGGTTATTAGCAGCATAGGTGGGTAGCTAGCTAGGTATCCAGGTAGGCAATTAGCTAGGTAGGTTGTTAGCTAGCTAGGTAGCCATGTAGTTAGGTTGCTAGATACATAGATAGCTAGGTAGGTAGCCAGGTAGTTAGGTAGATGGATAGTTAGGTAGGTAGATATTCAGGTTGCTAGATAGCCAGGTAGGTAGGCAGGTAGCCAGCTTGCTATGTAGGTAGACAGGTAGTTAGATAGCCAGGGAAGTAGGAAACCAGGTAGGTAGGTTGCTAGCTAGATTGGCAGGTAGGAATTAACACTTTTAAGGTTAAAATGATGGGTCTCCCAGTACATTAATAATATAGACACTGATTTGAATAGGGACCTTCCATACAATAAAATATACCATTTATTACATTCCAATAAAATATCGATTTACACTACAAAATATACAGGCTGCCACCTATGGATTAGCACACATTTATCTTATTGCACTTGAGTATAAGTAGTCTCTCCGGATAAACTCCATATAAAGTGCAAAAACAGTGTATAAAAGCACACAAAATATACACACAAAAAATTCCAACAGGAGGTATGGTCCAGGTTTATCTTCTGTTCTGTACATGACATAAATTCCTTTATCCCCAGAATAAATGTAGTCAGATACAGTAAATAAACAGAGTTACATGTGAACAGTGGCATAAATGAGAACATTGATACATAAAAGGAATTTATGTCATGTAACAAAAAAAAACTCAGCTCTGACCGATAGTGAAACAGAATAGAAGATAGACCTGGACCCTACCTCCCGTTGGAATTCTTTGTGTATACATCTTTTCACTTTATATGGAGTTTATCCTGAGAGACTAGTTATACTCAAGTGCAATATGATAAATGCTAAACCATAGGTGACAGCCTGTATATTTTGTAGTGTAAGTCAATATTTAAATGGAACTTAAATAAAAGGTATATCTTATCATATGGAAGGTCCCTATTCAAATCAGTGTCTATAAGGTATGTAGGTTGGTTTTTAGCTAGCTAGGTCAGTTGATAGCTAGGTGGATTGGTAGTTGATAGCTAGGTAGATAGCAGGTAGGCAAAGTCAGATCACAATACACAGTGTCACTTCACACTTACTCTACTGGACCCTTTTCACATAGACACACTATTATGTAGTTACTTCTGTGAATGTTTATTACTGCTTTTTATTTTGCAGTACAATTATATGTGAATTAATGTCCTTTGTATGTTTAGTTCACAAATAGAGCAATTGATAGAGTCATTTCATACACTCATAGATGCATAGCCTCTAGTGTTATTCAAAGTGCATATATAATTAGGTGTTACTGTTTCACATTTTGTGTAAACTGCGCATTCATAAACATAAGGTGCATAACTTTGCCTTGATGTCAGGACCCTTGTATAATTGCACAAAGTCCTGTGTAGAGATGAGCGAACTTACAGTAAATTCGATTCGTCACAAACTTCTCAGCTCGGCAGTTGATGACTTATCCTGCATAAATTAGTTCAGCCTTCAGGTGCTCCTAGGACTGTATCCACCTTTTCCAGCCCACGGGAGCACCTGAAAGCTGAACTAATTTATGCAAGAAAAGTCATCAACTGCCGAGCCGAGAAGTTCGTGACGAATCGAATATACTGTAAGTTCGCTCATCTCTAGTCCTGTGTATTACATCGGGTCCCTATATTAGCACCAGGTAATGTATTCACTGTTCACTTTATTGCAAATGTCCCAATACTGCGCTATTGCATTAGTGCCCGTCACTGGTGGCCCGTGAAGCGATATTAGAAGAATACACGCTACAACATGATCCCTGATTAATTGAAGCGGATGAAACACGTAGGATCGCCTATGGCAATGTGAATGGAGCCCAAATACTTGAAACCAGCTACCACTACCTAGGAAACAGCGAAGTGCAATGGCTTAGTGTTATACAATCTGCAGCCAATGCATAACAAAGGAAGCTGCGTACATATGTGGATTAGGAAATGGAGTGACGGGCACTAGTGCAATAGCGCAGTGTTGGGACATTTGCAATAAAGTGAACAGTGAATACATAACCTGGTACCAATATAGGGACCCGATGTAATACACAGGACTTTGTGCAATTATACAAGAAAGGTCCTGACATCAAGGCAAAGTTATGCATCTCATGTTTATGAATGCGCAGTTTACACAAAAAAACAGTAACGCCTAATTATATATGCACTTTGAATGACACTACAGCAGTGGTCTTCAACCTACGGACCTCCAGATGTTGCAAAACTACAACTCCCAGCATGCCCTGACAGCCGTTTGCGTGCGTAAATGTCCAAACTATAAAAATATATCATAAATTAAACCGCATGGTCAATAGTGTATGCGCGAAAAAATCCAAAAGTCCAAAATAGCGTATTTTTGGTCACTTTTCATACCATAAAAAAAGGAATAAAACGCGATCAAAAGTCTGATCAAAACAAAAATGGTACAATTTAAAACTTCAGATCACAGCGCAAAAAATGAGTCCCCATACCACCCTGTACGCAGAAAATTAAGAAAATTATAGGGGTCAGAAGAGGACAATTTTAAATGTATTAATTTTCCTGCATGTAGTTATAATTTTTTACAAAAGTACGACAAAATCCAACCTATATAAGTAGGGTATTATTTTAATCATATGGACCTACAGAATAAAGTTAAAGTGTCATTTTTACCGAAACGGTAGAAACAGAAGCCCCAAAAAATTTCAAAATGGTGTTTTTTCTTCAATTTTGTCGCACAATTTTTTTTTTTTCCGTTTTGACCTAGATTTTTGGGTAAAATGTCTGATGTCATTACAAAGTAAAATTGGTGGCACAAAAGATAAGCCATCATATGGATTTTTAGGTGCAAAATTGAAAGGGTTATGATTTTTAAAAGGTAAGGAGGAGAAAACGAAAGTGTAAAAACAGAAAAACGCTTGGTCCTTAAGGGGTTAAGGCTCTTGGATAAGGTGGATAATTATGGACAAGTGTAAATAAAGTGTAAATTAGTTTAATAGTAGTTCTACAAATATACAGGTCTGGCTACTTGTTTTGTAGGGTAGAGATTGTGTAATAAAATTTTAGCTTAGAGTATTGTTTACCAACCAGTGTTTCTCCAGTTGTTGCAAAGCTACAACTCCCAGCATGCCCAAGTCTTATGCTCCAGAGGAAGTTGTGCTGTTCTTTCTAGTCTGACCACAATTCATCTGCTGACACATCTGTCTTTATCAGGAACTGTCCAGAGCTAGAGAAATTTGCTATGGGGATTTGCTTCTACTGCAGAGTTCCTGACATGACAGAGGTGTCAGCAGAGAGCACTGTAGTCAAACTGGAAAGAAATACACAACTTCCTTTGGAGCATACAGCAGCTGATAAGTACTGGAAGAGTTAATAGTTTTAAATAGAAGTTATTTACAAATCTTTCTTATTTCCTGAAGTTAAACATTTTTTTTTGAATACCCCTTAAATGTGTCTAAGTGCCTCCCAACTATCCCCCTTCAAATGATGATGTCCAATGCCTTTCATCTCCCTTAATCTATCTTCAACCCAGATTTTTGCGCAATACGAAAGTTTTACCAATAGCTTTGCAAAATTTATTATGTTGTGCACATCACTTTATAAATTTAAGCAAATGCCAGAAAGATTCGGATAATGCAAAAACAGGTAAGAAGTTCACATGCATTATTACACCAGTTGGTCGCTGGAGTAATTATTTTTGCACAAGTAATAAATTCATTGCGCCAACCTGTGCATCTGCTAACCGTGCCCCCTGGAAGCGCACAACAAGAAAAATGACGAAGCCGGCACAGACAACAAAAAAAATAGCGCAGTAAATTAAAACACACTGCGACAAATAAAAAAAAACTGGTTGTTGTTCACAATGTTCATGTGAATTTAACACGCATAGAGTGTGTGCTGGGTTAGTGAAATAATACTGTTATTCAGTAGACATGCAGATCAGAGGTGTCGCTATTAGAATCACTGTCGCAGAGTGGCACAATGACAGAGCCTGGAGGTGGCATCAGTATGAGGAGACTATATAGTGGCTGAACAACACAGCGTGGAGGTGGCGGTACCATGAGGAGACCATATTGTGGCTGAATGACACAGCCTGGAGTTTGCGGCAGCATGAGGAGAACATATAGTGGCTGAATGATGCAGCCAGGAGGTGGCGGAAGAAGTAGGAGACCATATAGTGACTGAATGACAGTGTGGAGGTGGCGGCAGCATGAGGAGAACATATAGTGGCTGAATGACACAGCGTGGAGGTGGCGGCAGCATGAGGAGAACATATGGTGGCTGAATCACACAGCCTGGAGTTGGTGGCAGCATGAGGAGAACATATAGTGACTGAATGACACAGCCTGGAGGTGGCGGAAGAAGTAGGAGACCATATAGTGGCTGAATGACACAGCGTGGAGTTGGTGGCAGCATATAGTGGCTGAATGACACAGTAGTGCTGTAGGTGGCAATACCAGTACCTGGTGACGAAGGTGGGTGTAAAAAGAAAAACTTGGCATCAGATGTGTGGTATCAGGCGGGTGGCAGGATCAGAATGGTAGCTGAGGCAGGTTGGCAGAAGAAAACAGTCTCTTTTGTAAAAGTGTTAGTGTGCACAAGTAAGTATTGAGGACATGCATTGCGTAAAACTTACCTTTTAATAATAAGCTTAGGATAAAATATATGGACCCCAAATTTCTTTTTTTTATCAAACAAAAGGAAAGGTGTGCAAAAAATACCACGTGCCACCTACAACACCAAGTATTGATGTGATGCACAGACCTCTAAAAGGTGAAAGGGAACAACGTATGGTCCATTGTAACCAGTTGGGGTAAAAACTTTATTAATTCCCTTCTTGGCAAGTGTTACTCTACCCTAAAAAGAGCGGCCCCACACAGGAACGTCTCCACATTTCCACCTACAAACACTGCCATTTCCCAGGGTTCTTAGGTGGAAATAGGGATTGGTTCCTGTGTGGGGCTGCCCGTTTTAAGACGAGTAACACTTTCCTCGAAAAGGTGGAACGGAACAACGTATTGTCCATAGTAGCAGGTGTTGTAAAAACTTCCCCTGTAAGGCTCTACGCTCGCCCTATTAATTCTCTTCTTGGCAAGTATTACTCACCCTAAAAAGGGCAGCCCCACACAGGAAACTGTCTTTTTCCACCTAAAAACCCTGGGAAATGGCAGTGTTTGTAGGTGGAAATAGGGAGATGCTCCTGTGGGGGGCCGCACTTTTTGGGGCAAGTAACACTTGCCAAGAAGCGAATTAATAATGCGAGAGTAGGGCCTTACAGGGGAAGTCTTTACCCCACTGGTAAAAACTTGGACCATACGTTGTTCCCTTCCACCTTTTTAGAGGTCTTTGCATAACAACAGTACTTGGTGGTGTAGGAGGCACATGGTGCTTTTTGCACACCTTTCCTTTTGTTTGATTTTAAAAATATTTTGGGTACATATATTTTATTTTTATCCTAAGAATATTATTAAAAGTTAAGTTATATGTAATGCATATCCTCAATACTTACCTGTGGTCTGATGTGGAGGAATGTCTGTAACTGGGGAACAGCGCCTTAAATATGTTTAGCAGTATCCATATTTGTGAAGTGTTGGTGTGGCACCATTGTCAATCTACTCTGATGCATCAGGCATAGGTGGGTGGAAATCCTGGCTGATCCATGCCTGATTCCTCTTCACAAAGGTTAGTCTCTCCACATTTTTTGTTGATAGACGAGTTCTCCTTGGGGTTACTATGGCCCCTGCCGCACTAAACACCCTCTCTGATGACACAATACTGACCGGGCAGGACAGCTTTTCCAGGGCAAACTCTACTAGTTGCTGCCACAAATCAAGTTTGGCTGTCAGAAGTCCAGCGGATCTTCAAGGTGTGTTGGCATGGTCATGTCAAGGTATGCGACCACCTGCTGTTTCAGGTCCTGCTCCAGGTCTACGTAGGATGTCTCTGTAGTAGGTCAGTTTGTCCTCCCTCTCAGTGGGTGTAAAAAAGGCCCCCATTTTGTGCCGGTAGCGAGGGTCCAATATGGTGGAGAGCCAGAAGTCATCCCACTGCCGCATGGTGACAATTCGGCGGTCCCTACGCAAGCAAGTGAGCATGCATCATACCATTTGTGCAAGTGACTCAGAGGGACTCCCTGCCTCCATCTCCACTGTATACTGCCACGGTGTGTTTGGGTCCTCTGTCTCGCCTTCTTCATAACCCTCTAGCTCCTCTGGCTGCTCCAGCTCCTCCTCTCCTGTCAGGTGACTAGAAAAACCCATCTTGCGAAATCTAAACTGTGCTCCACTGTGCCCCTCCCCTCCTCCTCCACTTCAGCCCCCAGGGCTCATGTGGGCGTGAGATGTAGACGCCATGTCTCCAGTGCCCTGACCAGCCATTGTTTCCAACACATGTTGTAGTAGATGAAGCAGTGGAATGACATTGTTCATCCCTTAATCCTGGCGACCGAATAATAATGTGGCTTCCTCAAAGGGCCTGAGCAAACGTCAGGTGTCAGGTATGAGCTGCCACTGGTTGACATTGAAGTTACACAGGGAAGTCCCCCTATCTGCTTGGATCATCAAGAAATCGGTGATGGCTTATCTCTGTTCATATAGTCGGTCCAACGTATTGACGGTAGAATTCCAACTCGTGGAAATATCGCAAATCAGACTGTGTTGGGGAATGCCGTTCTGACACTGCAGTTCAAGGAAGGTGTGCTTTGCGGTGTACGAGTGGCTGAAGTGCATGCAAAGTTTCCTTCCCATTGTTAGATTGTTTTGCAGATGGGGGAACACTTCAGGAACCACTTGACAACCAGATTGAACACGTGTGGCATGCAGGGCACATGTGTCAGGCTTCCTTGTTGCAGCACATACAAGATGTTCTTCCCGTTGTCGATCACCATGGTTCCTATTTCCAATTTTCCTCCCCTGTGTGACCCCTTTCGCAAAGGCAAACCATGTGAAGAACAGCGTGACACCGTGACATTCGTAATTAATTTGCATTCGTCAGATTCGATTCCCTCATCCCTAATGGGCACCTTTACAGGGAGGTAGATATTCTTTGGCTACTATTAATTTATTGTGCTGGTTTATTATGTGCTCCTTTTGTCTGTGTTTTGCAAACAGTGTGCTCGCATGCCTGGACAGCCAAAGGCTGTTCAGGCATGCTGGGAGTTGTAGTTTTGCAACAGCTGGAGGCACACTGTTTGCAAAACACTGCCGTATTCCAATGCCATTCTAAGATCACAAATCGAAATAGTGTATGTTATGTGCATCAAACAATTTGGAGAATGGCAATAACCCTCATTGTGCCGATTAGCCAGAGTACACTGACAGCGATTACGTAATAAAGAGGATGTGATCACAATGAACCTCAAAAAGGCCATTGTTTTATAAGATGCCAGCCAGGGACTGATGTCAAAATATTGCGCTTTCCTTGTTTAACACAATAAAAGAAAGAGCAACAACAAGCCAAAACTGCCTTTGAAGAGTAGTCGCAGCAAATAGCTGACTATGAATACTTCTCAAAACCGTAAAGTGCTTTTTAAAATAGGCTTGATGCAGAATGAAGTGAGCGTAATTTCCTTTATAATTCAGTTTTATTTTTCCGTTAAGTTCCCTAAAATGTTCTATTCAGTCTGTTAAATACTACAAAATAAGTAGGTTTTTAGGTCTGAATGTGTGCCATTTATTCAAATTTCTTCTGCTTATATAGCACCAACATATTCCACCGCAATGTACAGAGATTGTCGTCGCCCACTGTTCCAAATGGGGGTCACAGTCTATTTTCCTTATCATGTAAATGGCACTCCGTCATTACCGTTTTTTTTTTTTTTTTTTTTTTAAGAAAACACCCACACAGAACATACAAACTCCATGCAGATATTGCTTTTGGTTGGATTTAAAAGGGTAGTCCGGCAAAAAACAAACCTATTCCCTATTTACAAGATAAGTGTCTGATCGTGGGTGGTCCGATCGCTGGGACTCCCTGTGATCTCCTGCCCATTGCCCCAGCTCTCTGAGAGGTGCGCGTGTTACAGATTGCACACACTTTCTCAGGGAGCGCTAAAGAGACCTGAGTGCTGTATTTGGGCATCTCTGGCTCTACCATAGAATTTAATTTAGAGTGTGCCATCTGTAGCATGCACTCCTCTCAGAGAGCCTGGGCACCGGGCAGAAGATTATGGTGGGTCCCAGCAGTTGGAGCCCTGCAATCTATGTTGTGGATAGGGGATATGATTTTTTTTTTGCCGAACTACCCCTTAAATACCCAGTACCTCAGCGCTGCAAAATAATAATAGGGACTTCAGAGCCACAATGCTGCATCCTTACAATTAAAGGGGAACTCCGGCGCTTAGACATCTTATCCCCTATCCAAAGGATAGGGGATAAGATGCCTGATCGCGGGGGTCCTGCCGCTGGGAACCCCTGTGATCTTGCAGGCAGCACCCCAGTTAAAATCATTCCCTGGAGCATGTTCGCTCCGGGTCTGATTACCAGCGACCACGGGGCAGGCGGCGTGTGACGTCACGCCTCCGCCCCCATGTGACATCACGCCCCGCCCCTCAATGCAAGCCTATGGGAGGGGCGTGACAGCTGTATTTTTTATTATTATTATTTTGCTGCGTGCAAGATCACTGGGGTCACCAGCGGCGGGACCCCCGCGATCAGGCATCTTATCCCCTATCCTTTGGATAGGAAGCGCCGGACCCCTTTAACAATTAATACCATCAATAGTTCAGGAGTTCAGGAGTTCAGGAGTCAGAATTTCCAAACAAAATCTGCCAGAAAAATTCAGCTCGAACTTCTGTTGAAATTCCTTTGTTTTCAATGGAATTTTGCTGCATCACGCACACGGCGGAATCTCCGCAGTGGAAACATCTGCTTAGGAAATTCCGATTCTGGCCACTTTAGAAAACATTGACATGTCAACACTCTGTGGAATCTGCTCGGAATTGCATTGTCATCTATGGAGACTGCAAATTTTTACAGTCTTAGAGCTGGCACATTCTGCCACCACCCTCTGTCTGCAGAATGTTTTTCATCATGTAAACATAGCCTCAGGGGTGTATCTACAGACACTGCATTGGTAGCAATTGTACTCAGGCCCTTCATAAAGAGACACCATTATTTTTTATGCCATTTGCTGGGTATAAGGGGTCCAAGGGGTCCTGGTATAAATTATACACTTGGGGTCAGGACCATGTTACACTTTCTGGACCTATTTCAAATAATATCATTGCATGTGATTGTACTGTATATTATTATTAGTATTATTAGTGTATGTTATGGTTTTCTTATGACAAATATTACATATTACAGTTTTCCAAAGATAATAGGGGAGATTTATCAAAACCTGTCCAGAGGAAACATTGCTGAGTTGCCTATAGCAACCAATCAAATCGCATCTTTCATTTTTCGAAGGCCTTTTCAAAAATGAAAGAAGGAAGCTGATTGGTTGCTATGGGCAACTCAGCAACGTTTCCTTTAGACAGGTTTTAAGAAATCTCCCATAATATGTTTAGAGAAATCGACCCCCTCCACACCATCACCTACTGTCGACTTTTACAGCAGGATTAATTTCCATACTAGGGAAACACAGGGAAAGTCACTTATCTTACAGTGGTAAAAAGAAAGAAAGAAGAATTTAGATAAGAAAATGTAAATGACTAAAATGATTCCTTTTATATTCCGCTTTACCACTGTCTACCGTATTATGAGACTGCCTGGGAATTAGCGGTAGAGAAAATCCGCAAAGTAACTATTGTCTACACCACATCATCCCACTGTTAAGTGTGAGGCCACATTGTTACTGCAGCTGTTCCGCCACTTGTACCGCACAATTATTCCGTACGTTCAGTATGAACAGTCCCTCATTATTATATTATATTATTACATCCACATGGAGGTGGGTGATGTTCTAGAAGCATAAATCCAAAGTAGATACTTGCATAAGGGAACCTAAGCGTCAACATAAAATAAATATTGTCATTCCATTATGTTATAGATTAAGACACAAAGGGCAGTGAAACCATAGGTACTGACACATGTTTTAATTACAGCACTAGTTAAGGCAGTGTTTCTCAACCAGAATGATGGGAGTTGTAGTTTTGCAACAGTTGGAGGCACACTGGTTGGAAAACACTGAGTAAAGGACTGCAACTCCTTCATTAATATGTCTTACATCCAGCAATCATAATTGCTCTTATTTATCACCTGTGTCCAGAGGTGTAACATGTCGTTTCTGGACCCTGAGGCAAATCTGCAACAGTACCCTTTGTGCCAATTATAATACTGGTCTCTTATGGGGCAGATGTGTTTTGGGCCCCCCTTAGGCATTAGGGCCCCAATGCGACTGCTACCCCTGCTCCCTTATAGCTAAGCCCCTGTCTGTGTCTGCTGTCATGTAATGGAGGGTAGGCAAATGCAACTGGGCAGGTAAGCAGTAAATAAGAGGAAATGTACTGAATAACCCAGGGCTCACAATGCTAGGAATCACCCCTATGGCACTTGAGCCTCATTTACATATTGACAAAAAGGTGTTTTATCTTGGAGCAGGAAAGAGCTTTAGAAAAAAGAAAAAAAAAAAAAGGTATGCCTGGAAACCCGGTAAATCATATCTAGCCATGGGCTTATATACACTCCTGTAATCCTGTTTTTAACCCTTCTTACCAGTTGAAAATGTTTTTTCCTGCCCACTCTGGCAGTAACCCTGCTTTTTTCTGCCATTAACGCAAGGGGTTGAGGTGAGTTTTTGGCCTAATTGAGTGGGAGAAAGCATTGCACATGCAGCAGCCACCTCCAGTGCAGTTAAAGGGGTATTTCGGGCAAAAACATCTTATCCTCTATCCAAAGGATAGGGGATAAGATGTCTGATCATGGGAGGCCTGCCGCTGGGATGTTTTTGCCTGGAATACCCCTTTAAGAAGAAAATTCCATATTAGTAACAAGACAATATCTGCACTGATTTTCACCCAGTAAGAAGCATCAGAAACAGGGTCATCCTCACTATCTACCTGTATATTCAGGTTAGTGCAGTAGACTCTGCTGTCAGTTTCCCTTTAAAGAGAATCTGACATTCTGTTCACACGCACTAAACCCAATATACTGGGTTATTGTGTGGGTAAATAGCTTTACAAAGAGGAGTCACTTCCTTAAATCCGTTAAGTATTTCCTGAGTTATGGCACTGTAGTCTTTCTACTTCATTGTACAGCTCTGCACATTGGAGTCAGGGAGCCGACTCCCCCAGCAACCCTGCCTCCTCCATATTGTTTGTCCGATCTGTCTGTCATTAATATGCTATTAAATGCCGCAGGTGAACTCTCTGCTCTCTATGGGCTCATCTGCGGCATTCATTAGCATATCAGTAACAGGGATGGGCCGGGCAGAGAATATATAGGAGACAAGGAAGCTGAGTGAGCCGGCTCCCTGTCTCCATTGGGAAGAGCTGTGCAAGGTATTAGGAGAATTACATAACTTAGGAAATACTTTACGCATTTAAGAAAGTGAGCCCTCTTTGTAAAGCTGTTCCCCTGCACTATAACTTAGTATATTGGGTTTTGTGCGGGTGAACATGGTGTCAGATTCTCTTTAAGGGTACATTCACACTTACAGGATCTGCTGCTTATTTTGGGCCAATTTTCTTAAGCTGATTTTGCTACCCAATAAAGTCAATGGGTAGCAAAATCAGCAGCAACAAATATGCAGCAAAAAATTCAGCAGACCATGTACATGCGAAAGTACCCTAAAGCAATAGACTATAAGTCCTAAGTTTGAGGTAAATTATACAGAAGCAGCAACAGTGCATTCATACTGTCTACCATCCACAATAATTTATGCCTATAGAAAAGATTGAAACAATATGTGGCTGACATTGTAAAATAAACGTCCATTGCCTGTAGAATTTACCGAGCAGAGATAAGTTCATTCATTGTGTAGTTTGAGAGCATGGCATGGTAGTTGTGCAGGAGCATTGTGCTCTCCTTTGTGTAGTTATCACAGAACAGGACATGTCATGTGATTGATTGAAGCAGGGATTGAGGAGATGATTGATTGGCAAGAGGGATATTGGATTTCTCAATGAGCCTGTCACATCCAACAAGTCTGCAGGTTTTATGTGCTCTTCAAAGGGCTAATGATATGAAGGTTTTTTGCTTCCAAGAAGTGCACCAGCGAGACCGCTTGTCTCTCTTTGAGCACATTTGACAGAGCTTCACCCAAATCTGTAATTTATAGGAAAAGCAGCTGGCATTGGGAATTGTGCTAATGTATATTAATTGTGCCTTTTTTCCAAGTAAAACTCCTTTCCATCTTTCCTGAATAGAGGTACACCTACACAATACAGAAAGCTTCAAATTGCCATTACATTATGTGTTAAAACACGATTCTAGCTGGTTTAACATTATTTCAAAGTGCTGTGTGTTGCCTTGTGCAGCCTATTAAAAGTCTTTCTAATGGGTGATTGAAGCCTGACTACAAAATATTCCAGTTAATGTCATTACATTCCGCTCTTATGTTGGTTTTCTTTTATTTAACCCACTGCGTCTGTCACAGAAATGTTTGCCTTTAATGAATACTACTGAGATCAATGACGCCATACGAGAGATGGAAACCTGTCGCTATAAATGGCACTTAGTGAACTATAGCACACAAGAAAACATCTGAAATATACTTAACAAAATGTTAACATTGTATTGTTCAAAATTGTTTATGAATCTAGCAGTAGGCTGCTTACGCCTTTGCATTAATTATATAGAATGTTTCTTATGTGTTTATATTTGATATGCAACAACATCTGTAATCTAGAAGAATAACTAAGCAGATTACAAAAAGAGACTAAAAACACAGCAACACAGTCTACTATGTTTTTGTGTGTTTAAAAAAAGTGGGATTAGATAGACTGTGGGCTATGCTGCAGTGTACAGATGTGTCTTTCTTTACCATTCCCTATGTATCAACATTAGAGTTGAGTGAACTTTTGAAAAGCTCGGTTCGCCAGACTCGCAAACTTTTCGAAAATCGCAACCTCGGTATGGCTCGGTTCATAAACGTAACGGCCTGTCACACCAATGCAGAGTGGCCTGTTATGATTTGCTCAGTGGTCTATTGGGATCGGTATATAGATATCTCCCTCTTTTATAATTCTGGATAGCATTGGCTAGTCGGTCTCATAGGACTTTGGTGGCGAAACATGTCTTTAAGTATATAACAGTTTTGTTACGCCGAGCGCTCCGGGTCCCCGCTCCTCCCCGGAGCGCTCGCTTCTCTCTCGCTACCGCAGCGCTCCGGGCAGCTCCACTGACCCGGTGCGCTGCGATACCGTCTCCAGCCGGGATGCGATTCGCGATGCGGGTAGCGCCCGCTCGCGATGCGCATCCCGGCTCCCGTACCTGACTCGCTCTCCGTCTGTCCTGTCCCGGCGCGCGCGGCCCCGCTCCCTAGGGCGCGCGCGCGCCGGGTCTCTGCGATTTAAAGGGCCACTGCGCCGCTGATTGGCGCAGTGGTTCCAATTAGTGTGTTCACCTGTGCACTCCCTATTTATACCTCACTTCCCCTTCACTCCCTCGCCGGATCTTGTTGCCATTGTGCCAGTGAAAGCGTTTCCTTGTGTGTTCCTAGCCTGTGTTCCAGACCTCCTGCCGTTGCCCCTGACTACGATCCTTGCTGCCTGCCCCGACCTTCTGCTACGTCCGACCTTGCTTCTGTCTACTCCCTTGTACCGCGCCTATCTTCAGCAGTCAGAGAGGTTGAGCCGTTGCTAGTGGATACGACCTGGTCACTACCGCCGCAGCAAGACCATCCCGCTTTGCGGCGGGCTCTGGTGAATACCAGTAGTGACTTAGAACCGATCCACTAGCACGGTCCACGCCAATCCCTCTCTGGCACAGAGGATCCACTACCTGCCAGCCGGCATCGTGACAGTAGATCCGGCCATGGATCCCGCTGAAGTTCCTCTGCCAGTTGTCGCCGACCTCACCACGGTGGTCGCCCAGCAGTCACAACAGATAGCGCAACAAGGCCAACAGCTGTCTCAACTGACCGTGATGCTACAGCAGCTACTACCACAGCTTCAGCAATCATCTCCTCCGCCAGCTCCTGCACCTCCTCCGCAGCGAGTGGCCGCTTCTGGTCTACGACTATCCTTGCCGGATAAATTTGATGGGGACTCTAAATTCTGCCGTGGCTTTCTTTCCCAATGTTCCCTGCACTTGGAGATGATGTCGGACCAGTTTCCTACTGAAAGGTCTAAGGTGGCTTTCGTAGTCAGCCTTTTGTCTGGAAAAGCTCTGTCATGGGCCACACCGCTCTGGGACCGCAATGACCCCGTCACTGCCTCTATACACTCCTTCTTCTCGGAAATTCGAAGTGTCTTTGAGGAACCTGCCCGAGCCTCTTCTGCTGAGACTGCCCTGTTGAACCTGGTCCAGGGTAATTCTTCCGTTGGCGAGTACGCCGTACAATTCCGTACTCTTGCTTCAGAATTATCCTGGAATAATGAGGCCCTCTGCGCGACCTTTAAAAAAGGCCTATCCAGCAACATTAAAGATGTTCTGGCCGCACGAGAAATCCCTGCTAACCTACATGAACTCATCCATCTTGCCACTCGCATTGACATGCGTTTTTCCGAAAGGCGTCAGGAGCTCCGCCAGGATATGGACTTTGTTCGCACAAGGCGTTTTTTCTCCCCGGCTCCTCTCTCCTCTGGTCCCCTGCAATCCGTTCCTGTGCCTCCCGCCGTGGAGGCTATGCAGGTCGACCGGTCTCGCCTGACACCTCAAGAGAGGACACGACGCCGCATGGAGAATCTCTGCCTGTACTGTGCCAGTACCGAACACTTCCTGAAGGATTGTC
Source organism: Hyla sarda (assembly GCF_029499605.1). Classification (NCBI taxonomy): domain Eukaryota; kingdom Metazoa; phylum Chordata; class Amphibia; order Anura; family Hylidae; genus Hyla; species Hyla sarda. Next base: position 158,360,198 of record NC_079192.1, read on the forward strand.
CTATCCGTCCTTCCCGCCTGGAAAGACGTACGCTGACTCCGCACAAAGGTGAGACAGTCCTTGATGTCTACTCTGCTTCTCCACGTCTTACTGTGCCTGTGCGGATATCTGCCTCTGCCTTCTCCTTCTCTACTATGGCCTTCTTGGATTCCGGATCTGCAGGAAATTTTGTTTTGGCCTCTCTCGTCAACAGGTTCAACATCCCAGTGATCAGTCTCGCCAGACCCCTCTACATCAATTGTGTAAACAATGAAAGATTGGACTGTACCATACATTTCCGCACGGAGCCCCTTCTAATGTGCATCGGACCTCATCACGAGAAGATTGAATTTTTGGTCCTCCCCAATTGCACTTCCGAAATCCTCCTTGGACTACCCTGGCTTCAACTCCATTCCCCAACCCTGGATTGGTCCACTGGGGAGATCAAGAGTTGGGGGCCCTCTTGTTTCAAGGACTGCCTAAAACCGGTTCCCAGTACCCCTTGCCGTGACTCTGTGGTTCCCCCTGTAACCGGTCTCCCTAAGGCCTATATGGACTTTGCGGATGTTTTTTGCAAAAAACAAGCTGAGACTCTACCTCCTCACAGGCCTTCTGATTATCCTATTGACCTCCTCCCGGGCACTACTCCACCCCGGGGCAGAATCTATCCTCTGTCCGCCCCAGAGACTCTTGCTATGTCGGAGTACATCCAGGAAAATTTAAAAAAAGGCTTTATCCGTAAATCCTCCTCTCCTGCCGGAGCCGGATTTTTCTTTGTGTCCAAAAAAGATGGCTCTCTACGTCCTTGCATTGACTACCGCGGTCTTAATAAAATCACGGTAAAGAACCGCTACCCCCTACCCCTCATCTCTGAACTCTTTGATCGCCTCCAAGGTGCCCACATCTTTACCAAACTGGACTTAAGAGGTGCTTATAATCTCATCCGCATCAGAGAGGGGGATGAATGGAAAACGTCATTTAACACTAGAGATGGACACTTTGAGTATCTGGTCATGCCCTTTGGCCTGTGCAACGCCCCTGCCGTCTTCCAAGACTTTGTTAATGAAATTTTTCGTGATCTCTTATACTCCTGTGTTGTTGTATATCTGGACGATATCCTGATTTTTTCTGCCAATCTAGAAGAACACCGCCAGCATGTCCGTATGGTTCTTCAGAGACTTCGTAACAATCAACTTTATGCCAAGATAGAGAAATGTCTGTTTGAATGCCAATCTCTTCCTTTCCTAGGATACTTGGTCTCTGGCCAAGGACTACAAATGGATCCAGACAAACTCTCTGCCGTCTTAGATTGGCCACGCCCCTCCGGACTCCGTGCTATCCAACGTTTTTTGGGGTTCGCCAATTATTACAGGCAATTTATTCCACATTTTTCTACCGTTGTGGCTCCTATCGTGGCTTTAACCAAAAAAAATGCCAATCCCAAGTCTTGGCCTCCTCAAGCGGAAGACGCCTTTAAACGGCTCAAGTCTGCCTTTTCTTCGGCTCCTGTGCTCTCCAGACCTGACCCATCTAAACCCTTCCTATTGGAGGTTGATGCCTCCTCTGTAGGAGCTGGAGCGGTCCTTCTACAAAAAAATTCTTCCGGGCATGCTGTTACTTGTGGTTTTTTTTCTAGGACCTTCTCTCCGGCGGAGAGGAACTACTCCATCGGGGATCGAGAGCTTCTAGCCATTAAATTAGCACTTGAGGAATGGAGGCATCTGCTGGAGGGATCAAGATTTCCAGTTATTATTTACACCGATCACAAGAACCTCTCCTATCTCCAGTCTGCCCAATGGCTGAATCTTTGCCAGGCCAGGTGGTCTCTGTTCTTTGCCCGATTTAATTTTGAAATTCACTTTCGGCCTGCCGATAAGAACATTAGGGCCGATGCTCTCTCTCGTTCCTCGGATGCCTCGGAAGTTGAACTCTCTCCGCAACACATCATTCCTCCTGACTGCCTGATTTCCACTTCTCCAGCCTCCATCAGGCAAACTCCTCCAGGGAAGACCTTCGTCACTCCACGCCAACGCCTCGGAATCCTCAAATGGGGTCACTCCTCCCATCTCGCAGGCCATGCGGGCATCAAGAAATCTGTGCAACTCATCTCTCGCTTCTATTGGTGGCCGACTCTGGAGACGGATGTCGTGGACTTTGTGCGAGCCTGCACTGTCTGTGCCCGGGATAAGACTCCTCGCCAGAAGCCCGCTGGTTTTCTTCATCCTCTGCCTGTCCCCGAACAGCCTTGGTCTCTGATTGGTATGGATTTTATTACAGACCTACCCCCATCCCGTGGCAACACTGTTGTTTGGGTGGTCGTTGATCGATTCTCCAAGATGGCACATTTCATCCCTCTTCCTGGTCTTCCTTCAGCGCCTCAGTTGGCTAAACAATTTTTTGTACACATTTTTCGTCTTCACGGGTTGCCCACACAGATAGTCTCGGATAGAGGCGTCCAATTCGTGTCAAAATTCTGGAGGGCTCTCTGTAAACAACTCAAGATTAAATTAAACTTTTCTTCTGCATATCATCCTCAATCCAATGGACAAGTAGAAAGAATTAACCAGGTCTTGGGTGATTATTTACGACATTTTGTTTCCTCCCGCCAGGATGATTGGGCAGATCTTCTACCATGGGCCGAATTCTCGTATAACTTTAGAGTCTCTGAATCTTCCTCCAAATCCCCATTTTTCGTGGTGTACGGCCGTCACCCTCTTCCCCCCCTCCCTACTCCCTTGCCCTCTGGTTTGTCCGCTGTAGATGAAGTGACTCGTGATCTTTCCACCATATGGAAAGAGACCCAAGATTCTCTTTTACAGGCTTCATCTCGCATGAAAAAGTTTGCCGATAAGAAAAGAAGAGCTCCCCCCATTTTTGCTCCCGGAGACAAGGTATGGCTCTCCGCTAAATATGTCCGCTTTCGTGTCCCCAGTTACAAACTGGGTCCACGCTATCTTGGTCCTTTCAAAGTCTTGTGCCAAATTAATCCTGTCTCTTACAAACTTCTTCTTCCTCCTTCTCTCCGTATTCCTAATGCCTTTCATGTCTCTCTTCTTAAACCACTCATCATCAACCGTTTCTCTCCCAAATTAGTTTCTCCCACTCCTGTCTCCGGTTCTTCTGACGTCTTCTCAGTGAAAGAGATACTGGCCTCCAAGACGGTCAGAGGAAAAAGGTTCTTTTTGGTGGATTGGGAGGGCTGTGGACCTGAAGAGAGATCCTGGGAACCTGAGGACAACATCCTAGACAAAAGTCTGCTCCTCAGGTTCTCAGGCTCTAAGAAGAGGGGGAGACCCAAGGGGGGGGGTACTGTTACGCCGAGCGCTCCGGGTCCCCGCTCCTCCCCGGAGCGCTCGCTTCTCTCTCGCTACCGCAGCGCTCCGGGCAGCTCCACTGACCCGGTGCGCTGCGATACCGTCTCCAGCCGGGATGCGATTCGCGATGCGGGTAGCGCCCGCTCGCGATGCGCATCCCGGCTCCCGTACCTGACTCGCTCTCCGCTCCCTAGGGCGCGCGCGCGCCGGGTCTCTGCGATTTAAAGGGCCACTGCGCCGCTGATTGGCGCAGTGGTTCCAATTAGTGTGTTCACCTGTGCACTCCCTATTTATATCTCACTTCCCCTTCACTCCCTCGCCGGATCTTGTTGCCATTGTGCCAGTGAAAGCGTTTCCTTGTGTGTTCCTAGCCTGTGTTCCAGACCTCCTGCCGTTGCCCCTGACTACGATCCTTGCTGCCTGCCCCGACCTTCTGCTACGTCCGACCTTGCTTCTGTCTACTCCCTTGTACCGCGCCTATCTTCAGCAGTCAGAGAGGTTGAGCCGTTGCTAGTGGATACGACCTGGTCACTACCGCCGCAGCAAGACCATCCCGCTTTGCGGCGGGCTCTGGTGAATACCAGTAGTGACTTAGAACCGATCCACTAGCACGGTCCACGCCAATCCCTCTCTGGCACAGATGATCCACTACCTGCCAGCCGGCATCGTGACAAGTTTCCAGGTATGTCAAACATTGGTCTGCGTTTCTCTTTGGACTTCTGAAATCTTTACCTAAAGAAGCCTATAATTCCTAAATGCAGAATAGCACAGTAATATATCTCTACAAGGTTTATTATCCCCACCAAATTTACTTTAGAAAAAAACATTTAAAACTGTTTTATGGATGCTCCAAAATATGCCTTTAAAATACAACTTTTAATAGAGTTACAGTGCATAGTGAAAGTATTCAGCCCCCTTGAACTTTTTGACCTTTTGCCACATTTCAGGCTTCAAACAGAAAGATATCAAACTGTAATTTTTTGTGAAGAATCAACAACAAGTGGGGCACAATCATGAATTGGAACGAAATTTATTGGATATTTCAAACTTTTTTTAACAAATAAAAAACTGAAAAATTGGGCGTGCAAAATTATTCAGCCCCTTTACTTTTAGTGCAACAAACTCTCTCCAGAAGTTCAGTGAGAATCTCTGAATGATCCAATGTTGACCTAAATGACTAATGATGATAAATAGAATCCACCTGTGTGTAATCAAGTCTCCGTATAAATGCATCTGCAGTGTGATAGTCTCAGAGGTCCGTTTAAAGCGCAGAGAGCATCATGAAGAACAAGGAAAACACCAGGCAGGTCCAATACACTGTTGTGGAGAAGTTTAAAGCCGGATTTGGATACAAAAAGATTTCCCAAGCTTTAAACATCCCAAGGAGCACTGTGCAAGCGATAATATTGAAACGAAAGGAGTATCAGACCACTGCAAATCTATGAAGACCTGGCCATTGTCACGCTGAGCGCTCCGGGCCCGCTGCTTCCCTGTTACCGGCGGGGACTGCTTCCATGTTACCGGCGGGGACGCGATCTGAGGCACGGGACATGCCCGCTCTCGGATCGCGTCCCGTATCTCTCACCTGCCCCGTCCCGGCACGCGTGGCCTCGCTCTCTAGGGCACGTGCGCGCCGGGTCTCTCAGATTTAAAGGGCCAGTGCACCATTAATTGGTGCCTGGCCCAATTAGTTCCTTACACTCCCTCCACTATAAAAACCCACTTCCCCTTCCTGTCCTTGCCGGATCTTCTTGCCTTGTGCCCTGAGAAAGCGTTTCTGTGTGTTCCATTGCCTGTGTATCCAGACCCTTGCCGTTGCCCCTGACTACAAACCATTGCTGCCTGCCCAGACCTTCTGCTACGTCCGACCTTGCTCTTGCCTTGTCCCTTTGTACCGTGCCTGTCTCAGCTGTCAGTGAGGTTGAGTCGCTATCGGGTGGAACGACCTGGGGGTTACCTGTCGCTGCAAGTCCATCCCGCTTTACGGCGGGCTCTGGTGAAAACCAGTAACCCCTTAGATTCCGTTCCCCTGGTACGGCCCACACCATCACCTCACTGACACAGAGGATCCACCACCTGTGTCATCTCCGTATACCAGTCCGGATCCTGACAGTAGATCCGGCCATGGATCCCGCTGAGGTCCTGCTTCCCAGTGTCGCTGACCTAACCTCCGTGGTGTCCCAGTAGTCACAGCAGATCGCCCTACAAGGACAGCAGTTGACTCAGTTGTCCGCAATGCTGTAACAGCAATCATCTCCTCCGCAGCGAGTGGCTGCTCCCAGATTCCGCCTGTCTTTACCTGACAAGTTTGATGGGGACTCTAAACAGTGCCGTGGATTCCTGTCCCAGTGTTCTCTATATCTGGAGATGATGTCGGACCAATTTCCTACTGAATGGTCTAAGGTGGCGTTCGTGGTCAGTCTCCTGTCTGGAAAGGCCTTGTCATGGGCCACACCACTTTGGGACCGCAATGATTCTGCCACAGCTACAATCCAGTCCTTCTTCTCAAATGTACGTTGTGTCTTTGAGGAGCCAGCCCGGGCTTCCTCAGCCGAGACTGCTTTGCTGAATCTTGTCCAAGGGAGTTCTTCTGTGGGCGAATACGCCATCCAGTTCCGTACCCTTGCCTCTGAGCTATCCTGGAATAATGAGGCCCTCTGCGCGACCTTCAAGAAAGGCTTATCCAGTCACATCAAAGATGTCCTGGCCGCACGAGAAATTCCTGCTAACCTGTCTGAACTCATCCATTTGGCCACCCGAATCGACATGCGTTTCACGGAAAGACGCCAGGAGCTTCGTCACGCAAAGGATCTTGTTCGCACTAGGCGGTTTCCCTCCCAGGCTCCTCTCTTCCAACATCCTTTGCATTCTGTTCCTGTGCCTCCTGCCGAGGATGCTAGGCAAGTGGATCGGTCTCGCCTGACCCAACAAGAGAGGTCTCGCCGTAGGAATGAAAACCTGTGCCTATATTGTGCAAGCACCGAACATTTCCTAAAAGACTGTCCTATTCGTCCTCCGCGAGAAACGCACCCACTCACCTAGTTAACGTAGGAGAGTCGTTGCTAGGTGGGAATTCTGCCTCTCCACGATTGACTTTACCTGTGCGGATTGCTATACCCGCTAATGCTACTTCCTTTTCTGCTGTGACCTTCTTGGATTCGGGTTCAGCAGGAGGTTTCATTGAAGCCTCCCTAGTCAACAGATTCAATATCCCAGTTATCAGTCTTGTCAAACCTCTTTTCATTTCTTCCGTCAATGCAGAGAGACTGGTCTGCACCGTGCGTTACCGCACTCAACCACTTCTCATGAGTGTTGGAGCTCTCCATATTGAATTTTTTGTGCTCCCCAACTGCACTTCTGAAATTCTTCTGGGCTTGCCCTGGCTGCAACATCATTCGCCTAACCTCGACTGGGTCACCAGGGACATTAAGAGCTGGGGATCTTCTTGCCACAAGCGATGTCTCCACCCAGTTTCTTCCTGCCAAGTTTCCATGGCTACTCCCTTGCCAGGTCTCCCTAAGGCATATCTGGACTTTTCAGATGTCTTTTGTAAAAAACAAGCAGAGGTCTTACCTCCGCATAGACCCTATGACTGCCCTATCGACCTGCTCCCTGGTACCACACCGCCCCATGGTAGGATTTACTCACTTTCTGCCCCGGAATCTCAAGCTATGTCTGAGTACATACAAGAAAACCTCAAAAGAGGTTTTATCCGGAAATCCTCTTCCCCAGCTGGAGCTGGATTTTTCTTTGTCGCTAAAAAAGATGTCTCTCTCCGCTCCTGTATTGCTTACCGCGGCCTCAATAAAATTACCGTAAAAAATCGCTATCCTCTGCCTCTCATCTTCAAACTCTTAGACCGACTGCGAGGTGCCAAGATTTTCACCAAACTTGATTTAAGGGGCGCATATAACCTCATCCGTATTCGAGCAGGCGATGAATGGAAAACCGCCTTCAATGCCAGAGATGGTCACTTTGAATACCTAGTCATGCCCTTTGGTCTATACAACGCCCCAGCAGTCTTTCAGGACTTTGTTAATGAAATTTTTTCGGGACATGCTGTACTCCTGTGTGGTAGTCTACCTTGACGACATCCTCATTTTTTCCTCCAACCTAGAGGAACATCGCCTTCATGTTCGTCAAGTTCTCCAGCGACTACGTCAAAATCAACTTTACGCTAAAATTGAGAAGTGTCTATTCGAACGCAGCAGCCTTCCCTTCCTGGGATACATTGTGTCCGGACAAGGTCTTCAAATGGACCCTGATAAACTTTCTGCGGTAATGGATTGGCCTCGTCCCACTGGTCTGCGAGCAATCCAAAGATTTCTCGGATTTGCTAATTATTATCGTCAATTCATTCCCCACTTCTCCACCATTGTTGCTCCTATTGTAGCACTAACTAAGAAAAATTCTAATCAGAAATTCTGGACGCTACAGGCGGAGAAAGCCTTTAACCACCTCAAAGCCACCTTCTCCTCTGCTCCAGTCTTGTCCAGACCGGATCCTCAGAAGCCCTTCTTCCTCGAGGTTGACGCCTCCTCAGTTGGAGCCGGAGCTGTTCTCCTTCAAAAAAACGCTAAAGGAAAAAATGTCACTTGTGGATTTTTCTCCAAAACTTTTTCTCCTCCCGAAAAAAACTATTCCATTGGAGACCGTGAACTATTGGCGATTAAGTTGGCCCTTGAGGAGTGGAGACATCTTCTGGAAGGATCCCTTCACCCCATCACCATTTTTACTGATCACAAAAATCTGTCTTATCTCCAATCCGCCCAGCGGCTAAACCCTCGCCAGGCCAGGTGGTCGTTGTTTTTTGCCCGTTTCAACTTCCAAATCCATTTTCGTCCCGCAGACAAGAATGTCAGAGCTGATGCTCTATCTTGTACCACTGATGCGTCTGAAGCCGAGACCCTTCCTCAGCACATTATTCCCCCTGAGTTTCTGATCTCTTCTGCTCCCGCTTCTCTGGTACCTGTTCCTCCAGGAAAGACTTATGTTCCTTCCCGTCTTCACCTCCGGATCCTCAAATGGGACCATTCCTCCCTTCTGGCTGATCACGCTGGAATAAAAAAGACATTACAGTTGATTGCCAGACACTATTGGTGGTCCTCCTTGGAAAAGGATGTGACCGATTTCGTATGAGCTTGTACAGTATGTGCACATGACAAGACCCCTCGTCAGAAGCCTTCTGGTCTTCTCCATCTGCTGCCGGTGCCTGAACAGCCTTGGTCTCACATAGCCATGGACTTCATCACTGATCTTCCTGTATCCCATGGCAACACTGTCATCTGGGTGGTCATTGATCGTTTTTCCAAAATGGCTCACTTTATTCCCCTTCCTGGCCTTCCTTCTGCGCCACAGTTGGCGAAGCAATTTTTTCTGCAAATTCTTTGCCTTCAATGGGCTTCCTACGCATATCGTCTCGGATAGAGGCGTTCAATTTGTGTCTAAATTTTGGAGAGCTCTCTGTAATCAATTAAAGATCAAATTAAATTTCTCGTCCTCCTACCACCCGCAGTCCAATGGACAAGTGGAGAGAGTGAACCAGATCCTTGGTGACTACCTGCGACATTTTGTCTCCTCCCGCCAAGATGATTAGGTTGACCTGTTACCCTGGGCTGAATTCTCGTACAATTTCAGAAACTCTGAGTCATCCGCCAAGTCTCCGTTCTTTGTGGTGTACGGCCATTACCCGCTTCCCCCCCTCCCCATCCCCACCCCCACTTCTTCTGGAGTTCCTGCCGTAGATGAATTGACCCTGGAATTCTCCGCTATCTGTAAAGAGACCCAAAAGTCGCTCTCACTGGCCTCTTCTCGCATGAAAAACATGCGGATAAGAAGAGAAGAACTCCTCCTGTCTTTGTCCCTTGTGACAAAGTGTGGCTCTCTGCAAAATATATTCGGTTTCGTGTCCCTAGCTACAAGCTGGGTCCTCGTTACCTCGGGCCATTTAGAGTCAAAAGTCAAATCAACCCTGTCTCCTACAAGCTCCATCTTCCCTTCTCAAACCTTTCATTCTTAACCGCTTTTCCCCCAAGGTCACTGTTCCTGCCCATGTCACTGGGTCCTCTGACGTCTTTCTCGGTAAAAGAAATCCTCGCCTCCAAGGTTGTCAGAGGTAAAAAAAAAAATTCTCCTTGACTGGGAGAATTGTGGCCCCGAAGGGGTCTTGGGAGCCCGAGGACAATATCCTCGACAAGGAGCTCATCCATAGGTTCCTGGGCTCCAAAAAGAGGGGGAGACCCAAAGGGGGGGGCTTTCACGCCGAGTGCTCTGGGCCCCGCTGCTTCCCCAGAGCGCTCGTGGCGTTCCCCTGCATGCAGTGCTTCCATGTTACCGGCGGGGACATGATCCGAGGCACGGGACGTGCTCGGTCTCGGATCGCGTCCCGTCTCTCTCACCTGCCCTGTCCTCCTGCTCAGTCCTGGTGCGCGCGGCCCCGCTCTCTAGGGCGCGCGCGCGCCGGGTCTCTCAGATTTAAAGGGCCAGTGTACCATTAACTGGTGCCTGGCCCAATTAGTTCCTTACACTCCCTCCACTATAAAAACCCACTTCCTCTTCCTGTCCTTGCCGGATCTTGTTGCCCTGTGCCCGGAGAAAGCGTTTCTGTGTGTTCCATTGCCTGCGTATCCAGACCCTTGCCGTTGCCCCTGACTACAAACCATTGCTGCCTGCCCAGACCTTCTGCTATGTCCGACCTTGCTCTTGCCTTGTCCCTGTGTACCGTGCCTGTCTCAGCTGTCAGGGAGGTTGAGTCGCTATCGGGTGGAACGACCTGGGGTTTACCTGCCGCTGCAAGTCCATCCCGCTTTGCGGCGGGCTCTGGTTAAAACCAGTAACCCCTTAGATTCCGTTCCCCTGGTACGGCCCACGCCATCACCTCACTGACACAGAGGATCCACCACCTGTGTCATCTCCGTATACCAGTTCGGATCATGACAGCCGTCCATCTAAACTTTCAGCTCATACAAGGAGAAGACTGATCAGAGATGCAGCCAAGAGGCCCATAATCACTTTGGATGAACTGCAGAGATCTACAGCTGAGGTGGGAGACTCTGTCCATAGGACAACAATCAGTCGTATACTGCACAAATCTGGGCTTTATGGAAGAGTGGCAAGAAGAAAGCCATTTCTTAAAGATATCCATAAAAAGTGTTGTATAAAGTTTGCCACAAGCCACCTGGGAGATACGCCAAACATGTGGAAGAAGGTGCTCTGGTCAGATGAAACCAAAATCGAACTTTTTGGCAACAATGCAAAACATTTTGTTTGGCGTAAAAGCAACACAGCTCATCACCCTGAACACACCATCCCCACTGTCAAACATGGTGGTGGCAGCATCATGGTTTGGGCCTGCTTTTCTTCAGCAGGGACAGGTAAGATGGTTAAAATTGATGGGAAGATGGATGGAGCCAAATACAGGACCATTCTGGAAGAAAACCTGATCGAGTCTGCAAAAGACCTGAGACTGGGATGGAGATTTGTTTTCCAACAAGACAATGATCCAAAACATAAAGCAAAATCTACAATGGATTAGTTCACAAATAAACATATCCAGGTGTCAGAATGGCCAAGTCAAAGTCCAGACCTGAATCCAATCGAGGATCTGTGGAAAGAACTGAAAACTGCTGTTCACAAACGCTCTCCATCCAACCTCACTGAGCTTGAGTTGTTTTGCAAGGAGGAATGGGCAAAATTTCAGTCTCTCGATGTGAAAAACTGATAGAGACATACCCCAAGTGACTTACAGCTGTAATCGCAGCAAAAGGTGGCGCTACAAAGTATTAACTTAAGGGGGCTGAATAATTTTGCACGCCCAATTTTCAGTTTTTTATTTGTTAAAAAAAAGTTTGAAATATCCAATAAATTTCTTTCCACTTCATGATTGTTTCCCACTTGTTGATTCTTCACAAAAAATTACAGTTTGATATCTTTATGTTTGAAGCCTGAAATGTGGCAAAAGGTCGTAAAGTTCAAGGGGGCCGAATACTTTCACTATGCACTGTATATACAATAATAGTGTGCATAAATCAAATTTTTGGTATCTGATCTGTGCACACTATTATAGCATTCTGTGTCTTCAGTAATGGGGTTAAATTTTATATCTACACCACACTACTACAATCGGCCAAATAACACATGTAGAGGTGTAATAACCAAACAACGATATAACCCCTAGGGGCTAGCTAGAACCTCTCGGTACATGTGTTACTAAATAAAACTTAACTTTTATTGTGTGCAAGAAATAAACAAAATAAATTAAAGGTGAGAAACACACGTTTAAAAATACACCTCAATTGTGTCCCTAGAGGATACTGAACCCATGTACTCTGAATAATAAGCCAAGGAATCACTCTATTGTCATGCTCTGAACACACAAAGGTAATCAGCCAGAAAGTGAATAATATACAACTCTATTATAGATCTCTGTCACCATGTAATAAACTATTCTATCACGATGAAAACTATACTATAGGGGATTAATATCCCTCAAATCACCCTGTTCACTGTATAGGTTAATTGCCGAATCTATGTAGAGTGGGGGTGATACTGATGTATAACACCTCTATATATTCACCACTTATATATGGTATTTCAATGCATAGAGTCGTGGCAGTAAATGTTGGCATCCCTGAAATTTTTTAGAAAATGAAGTATTTCTCACAGAAAAGGATTGCAGTAACACATGTTTTGCTGTACACATGTTTATTCCCTTTGTGTGTATTGGAACTAAACCCAAAAAGGGAGGAAAAAAAGCAAATTGGACATAATGTCACACCAAACTCCAAAAATGGGCTTGACAAAATTATGGGCACTCTTAACTTAATATTTGGTTGCACACACTTTGGAAAAAATAACTGAAATCAATCACTTTCTATAATCATCAATAAGCTTCTTACACCTCTCAGCCTGAATGTTGAACCACTCTTTCTTTGCAAACTGCTCCAGGTCTCTCTTCTTGGAAGGGTGCCTTTTCCCAAAAGCAATTTTAAGATCTCTCCACAGGTGTTCAATGGGATTTAGATCTGGACTCATTTTTGGACTCATTTCCAGCACTTTGTAGCTATCCATTTCTGGGTGCTTTTTGACGTATGTTTGGGGTCATTGTCCTGCTGGAAGATCCAAGATCTTGAACGCAAACCCAGCTTTCTGACACAGGGCTGTACAGTGCGACCCAAAATCCGTTGGTAATCCTCAGATCTCATGATGCCTCACACACATTCAAGGCACCCAGTGCCAGAGGCCGCAAAACAACCCCAAAACAGCATTGAACCTCCAGCATATTTCACTGTAGGTACTGTGTTCTTTTCTTTGTAGGCCTCATTCCATTTTCGGTAAACAGTAGAATGATGAACCAAAAAGCTCTTTCTTAGTCTCATCTGTCCACAAGACGTTTTCCCAGAAGGATTTTGGCTTACTCAAGTTCATGTTGCCAAAATGTAGTCTTGCTTTTTTATGTCTCTGTGTCAGCAGTGGGGTCCTCCTGGGTCTCATGACATAGCATTTCATTTCATTTAAATGTCGATGGATAGTTTGCGCTAACACTGATGCTCCCTGGGCCTGCAGGACAGCTTGAATATCTTTGGAACTTGTTTGGGGCTGCATTGACACCTTTCACCAATATTTCTCTTCTATCCACGCCCAGGGAGATTAGCTACAGTGCCGTGGGTTGCAAACTTCTTGATAATGTTGCACACTGTGGACAAAGGAAAATCTAGATCTCTGGAGATGGACTTGTAATGTTGAGATTGTTGATATTTTTGGACAATTTTGGTTCTCAAGTCCTCAGACAGTTCTCTTCTCCTCTTTCTGTTGTCCATGCTTAGTGTGGCACACACAGACACACAATGCAAAGACTAAGTGAACTTCTGTCATTTTTATCTGCTTTCAGGTGTGATTTTTATATTGCCCACACCTGTTACTAGGCCCAGGTGAGTTTAAAGGAGCATCACATGCTTGAAACAATCTTATTTTCCCACAATTTTGAAAGGGTGCCAATAATTTTGTCCAGACCATTTTTGGAGTTTGGTGTGACATTATGTCCAATTAGCTTTTTTCCCTCCCTTTTGGTTTAGTTCCAATACACACAAAGGGAATAAACATGTGAATAGCAAAACATGTGTTGCTGCAATCCTTTTCTGTGAGAAATACTTCATTTTCTAGAAAATTTTCAGGGGTGCCAACATTTACGGCCAGGACTGTATATTTATGAGATATGATAACATACATCTGACACTTAAAATTAGTGATTCACAACATCCGTAACCTTGCTGTGCTCTGCAGGTGCTGACTATCCATTCATTTTCCTTTAACCATATTTGCTAGTACACAATGGAGGTGCAGTTAAAACATAGGACTGTCACACCCGACATGTTTCGCCACCTGCGTGGCTTAATCAAGGAGTCAACTGACAGCAATGAATGTCAATGCCAAATGAGCCTTTTTATATGGTGCTGGGATAAAAACCCATTGATCACCTCACCAATAGGAGCCTTACATTCTTACAACCAATCCAATTTGTCCTCTCAGGTCTCTTCCGTTCACGTGACCGGCCGGGTTCACATGATTTGATGTTTACTCATTTGATATTACTCCCGGCACTACGCCATGTCAGAATGTATACTGACATATGCGCATGGTGCAGGTGGAAACTAATTAGGGTGATTGGGCCAGGCACCAATCATTGGTGCACTGGCCCTTTAAATCTCAGAGAGCTGGTGCGCGCGCCCTAGAGAGCGGAGCCGCGCTCGCCAGAGCATGACAGCCGGGGACCGGGACAGGTGAGTGACTTGGGATGAGATTCGCGAGCGGGCGCGTCCCGCTATGCGAATCGCATCCCCGCCGGCAATGTCAGTGCAGCGCTCCCGGTCAGCGGGTCTGACCGGGGCGCTGCAGGGAGAGAAACGCTGCGAGCGCTTCGGGGAGGAGCAGGGACCCGTAGCGCTCGGCGTAACAGTACCCCCCCCCCCCCTTAGGTCTCCCCTTCTTTTTGTCGGGATGTCGCTCCACATGGGACGAGGACATTGGGAGCGATTGTAGAGTCTCCTTCTGGGGGACAGTGAAGTCCTGGGTATACTCATGAACGGCAGACAGTTCAGAAGGAGTGGGGAGGGGGGGCAGAGGGTGAGGCTTGGCTGGGGGCAGAGTGTCACCAGGACGGGGGCTATGAGGAGGCACGGCACAGTCCTGATAGGCCTTGGGGAGACCAGGCACAGGAGGAGACACTGAGGCTCGACAGACGGGGCTGGGAGCAGACGTGAGGCATTTCTTGCGGCAAGCAGGACCCCAATTCTTGATCTCCCCGGTGGTCCAGTCAAGGGTGGGAGAATGATGCTGGAGCCATGGCAGACCGAGGAGGACTTCAGAGGTGCAGTTGGGCAGAACCAAAAATTCAATTTTCTCATGATGCAGTCCAATGTTCATAAGCAGGGGCTCTGTGCGGTAACGCACAGTGCAGTCCAACTTCACTCCGTTGACCGAAGAAATGTAGAGCGGCTTGATGAGACGGGTCACCGGGATGCAGTACCTATTAAGCAAAGAGGCCAGAATAAAATTTCCAGAAGAACCAGAGTCCAAGACGGCCACGGCAGAGAAGGAGGAGTTGGCAGAAGGAGAAATCCGCACGGGCACAGTGAGACATGGAGAAGCAGACTCCGTATCAAGAGACACCAGACCCACGTGAGCTGGGTGCGTGCGTGCGTTTTCCAGACGTGGAGGACGAATAGGGCAATCCACCAAGAAATGTTCAGTACTAGCGCAGTACAGACATAGATTTTTATCCCTACGGCGAGACCTCTCTTCAAGAGTCAGGCGAGACCGATACACTTGCATAGCCTCCTCGGCGGGAGGCACAGGGGTAGATTGCAAAGGATACCGTGAGAGAGGTGCCCAGGGATTAAGGTCTTTTTCCTGGCGGAGTTCCTGGTGTCTTTCAGAAAAACGCATGTCAATGCGGGTGGCCAAATGGATAAGTTCATGCAGGTTGGCAGGAATTTCTTGTGCGGCCAGCACATCTTTGATGTTACTGGATAGGCCTTTTTTAAAGGTCGCGCAGAGAGCCTAGTTGTTCCAGGATAATTCAGAGGCGAGGGTACGAAATTGGATGGCGTATTCGCCTACAGAAGAACTACCCTGGACCAGGTTTAACAAGGCAGTTTCGGCAGAAGAAGCTCGGGCTGGTTCCTTGAAGACACTGCGAACCTCAGAGAAGAAGGAGTGTACAGTGGCGGTGACAGGATCATCGCAGTCCCAGAATGGTGTGGCCCAAGACAAAGCCTTCCCAGACAGGAGACTAACCACGAAAGCCACCTTCGACCGTTCTGTAGGAAATTGGTCCGACAACATCTCCAAATGTAGGGAACATTGTGACAGGAAACCACGGCAGAGTCTAGAGTCCCCATCAAATTTGTCCGGCAGGGACAAGCAGAGGTTAGGAGCGGCCACTCGCTGCGGAGGAGGTGCAGGAGATGGTTGCTGCTGTTGCAGCTGCTGTAGCTGCGACTGAAGTTGCTGTAACATGGTGGACACTTGCGACAGCTGGTGACTTAGATGGGCGATCTGTTGGGATTGCTGGGCGACCACCGTGGTGAAGTCAGCGACAACTGGCAGGGGGACCTCAGCGGGATCCATGGCCAGATCTACTGTCACGATTCGGCAGGCTGGAGGTGGATCCTCTGTGCCAGAGAGGGATTGGCGTGGACCGTGTCGGTGGACCGGTTCTAAGTTGCTACTGGTATTCACCAGAGCACACCGCAAAGCGGGCTGGTCTTGCAGCGGCGGTAGAAACCAGGTCGTATCCACTGGCAATGGCTCAACCTCTCTGACTGCTGAGATAGGCGCGGTACAAGGGAGTAGACAAGAGCAAGGTCAGACGTAGCAGAAGGTCGGGGCATGCGGCAAGGTTTTCTAAGCTTTCTCTAGGCACTAAGGCAACAAGATCCGGCAAGGAAGTGCAGGGGAAGTGAGGTAATATAGCCAGGGAGCAGGTGGAAACTAATTAGGGTGATTGGGCCAGGCACCAATCATTGGTGCACTGGCCCTTTAAATCTCAGAGAGCTGGCGCGCGCGCCGTAGAGAGCGAAGCCGCGCGCGCCAGAGCATGACAGCCGGGGACCGGGACAGGTGAGTGACTTGGGATGCGATTCGCGAGCGGGCGTGTCCCGCTATGCAAATCGCATCCCCGCCGGCAATGTCAGTGCAGCGCTCCCAGTCAGCGGGTCTGACCGGGGCGCTGCAGGGAGAGAAACGCCGCGAGCGCTTCGGCTAGGAGCAGGGACCCGGAGCGCTCGGCGTAACAGTGACGTGCGCGGATGTCTATGGAATGCAGTGCACAGATTGGTCTATGCCAAGGTAAATATACTTGGTGCATTGGAGTAGTAGCAGGTGACGTGACCCTAGATATCTTACACTGATTAGCCAGGTATAAAACTGGCAGTATGGTAAACAATGATTGGCACCATGAGACCTGAAAGGACAAATTGGATTGGTTGTAAGGATGTAAGGCTCCTATTGGTGAGGTGATCAATGGGTTTATCCCAGCACCATATAAAAAGGCTCATTTGGCATTGACATTCATTGCTGTCAGTTGACTCCTTGATAAAGCCACGCATGCAGTGAAACATGTCGAATGTGACAGTTCTATGTTTTAACTGCACCTCCATTGTTTCTAATACTCTGTACTAGCAAATATGGTTAAAGGAAAATGAAAGGCTAGTGAGCCATTGGATAGTCCGCACCTGCGGTGCACAGCAGGGTTACAGACATTGTGAATCACTAATTTGAAGCGTCAGATGTATGTTATCATATCTCATAAATTTATATGCACTGAAATACCACATATAAGTAGTGAATATATAGAGGTGTTATACATCAGTATCACCCCCCCCCCCCCCCCACTCTGCATAGATTTGGCAATAAACCTATATAGTGATCAGGTTGATTTGAGGGATAGTAATCCCCTATAGTATAGTTCTCACCGTGATAGAGGAGTTTATTACACGGTGATAGAGCTCTATCATTGAGTGGTATATTATTCTCTTTCTGGCTGACTAACTAATGTGTGATTAGAGTGATTCCTTTGCTTAATATTCCGAGTATATGGGTTCACAATCCTCTAGGGACACAATTGAAGTGTATTTTTAAACATGTGTTTCTCACCTTTAATTTATTTTATTTATTTTTTGCACACAATAAAAGTTAAGTTTTATTTAGTAACACATGTACCGAGAGGTTCTATGTAACCCCTGGGGGTTATATTGTTGTTGTTTCATATCTAACTCTATTAAAAGTTATAGTTTAAAGGTGTATTTTGGGACATCTAAATCCCAGTTTTGAAAGTTTTTTTTCTACTAACAACAATCTAACAATAAATATTAAGAGGGGAACATTTTTAATACCTGTGTCTCACATGCTGGTCTTAAGTACAGTATAAGAATGCTGACTTTAAGGGGTATTCCAGGAAATTTCTTTATTTGATAATACTACAGGGGCTGTAAAGTTAGTGTAGTTCATAATATAGTGTCTGTACCTGTGGGTGAAGGTGGTCTTTCAATTTTTCTGGGATTTTTGTCCCAAAGTTTATTTTTAACAGCATACAAAATGAGTGTTGTTTCAGGTTTTCCAGGTTACAATGCAGCTCGACACATATCATCACGAGTCAGGTGTGCGAAGGGAGCCTGTCCTGCTTCAATGATTGGAGTGACCGCTGGGTGGGAGGGAGATCATTCTGCTGTGCATCAGCTAGAGGAACCCTGGTTAAAAAATACTGGTCTATTGCATTGAAGGGAGCACATGTGTGTTTCAATGGGTGGGATGGCTGATGTGTGGGAGGGAGAAAAATGACATCACACTTACAAACAAGGAATTATAGGACTTGTAGTTTAAGGGAACAAACTTCAACAAGAAGTTCACGAGAAGATAGCCGCAGCTTTATTGTAATCTCACAACTTAGCTATTTAGCCCCAAGATAAGCATGGATCCTTCCTAAGCATGTCTATTACTGTTTGATAGGTAAGTGCTAAAATCACTTTATGTTGGATAACCCCTTTAAGATGTGCCAGATTTATTGCCTTATTATAAATTTAGTACATCTCACTGCCCATGCAAGGCTCTGGGCTGTCGTATATAATTAATGCCAAATTCTGGTGTAAGTTATGATAAACCTGTCAGGCTTTAGAAGGCCATACCTCCTTCTTCTAAGCCCCACCCATTTTCCAAAAAGGGTAGACTATGTAAAAAGCACAAAAAGCTAACATTTTTTTTTTTGCTGAAAATATTGCTTGCTCAAACAATTGTAATATTGTATGCCAGAAAACAGACACACCGCCTTATAAAGACATATGGGCACTTGAAGTTATAAGCACATAGCCTGCAGTTGCACTACTTAGATGACCTATCGGTATGCTATACATTATGTATCCCTTCTACCAACTAGATTTGCTATGCAGCAATAAAGCCAAGTAGGGTGAGTGGGCTTGTACTTCTTGATCAAAATGTATACTAACAACCTGTAGCAAGTAGATCAAAATACAAATTGTGGATGTGCGGCTATGTTTCTGTTTCTCTATTTGTGTTGTACATTTGTAGTCCCTTCCATCTTTCATGGCCAGGCCCCCACTCCACCCATTTGGCCCAGGGGTTTTTAATTAGCAGGAGACTGCATATGGGTTTCCTCCTAGCATTCTCACAGCCCTCTGGCAGGGAGCACATGGTAGGTTTTTGCACTGGTGTGGTGCTCTGTGGCAGCCATTGTTGCTGTGATGCTCTGTCTGTGGGGTGGTGTGGCCCAGAGCTGGTGGCTTAGTCGGGCAGCAGTGGTACTGCACGGCCTCTGGGTCATTTCCGCTGTGGGCTTGGTGTCGCAGAGGCAGTGGTCAAAGCCCGGTGCTATGGCAGTGCTAAGTTAGAGACCCACTCTGACTAGGGGGCCTTGACGTGACCAGTGGGCTTCTACTTTTTGATTAAAATGTATACTAACAACCCGTCAGTATTTCAAATTATGCTGATAAGCAAGTAGATCATAATACAAATTATGGGTAACATAGTAACATAGTTCATAAGGTTGAAAAAAGACCAGAGTCCATCAAGTTCAACATATAACCCTAATAAGTCCCTATTGAGTTGAGTTGATCAAGAGGAAGGCAAAAAACCCTCATACTAGTGGTAAAAATTCCTTCCCGACTCCAAATATGGCAGTCAGAATAAATCCCTGGATCAACCTTCTGTCCCTATAAATCTAGTATACATAACCAGTGATGTTATTACTCTCCAAAAATGCATCCAGACCCTTTTTGAACTCTATTACAGAGTTCACCATGACCACCTCCTCCGGGAGAGAATTCCACAGTCTCACTGCTCTTACAGTAAAGAACCCCGTCTGTGCTGGTGTAGGAACCTTCTTTCCTCTAGATGTAGAGGATGCCCCATTGTTATTGATATAGTCCTGGGTATAAATAGATCATGGGAGAGATCTCTGTACTGTCCCCTGATATATTTATACATAGTTATTAGGTCTCCCCTAAGCCTTCTTTTTTCTAAACTAAATTACCCTAATTCTGATAATCTTTCTGGGTACTGTAGTCCTCCCATTCCTCGTATTACTCTGGTTGCCCGTCTTTGAACCATCTCCAGCTCCACTATATCTTTCTTGTACACTGGTGCCCAGTACTGTACACAGTATTCTATGTGTGGTCTGACTAGTGATTTGTACAGCGGTAGAATTATTTCCTTGTCGTGGGCATCTATGCCCCTATTGATGCACCCCATGATTTTATTAGCCTTGACAGCAGCTGCCCGACACTGGTCACTACAGCTAAATTTACTGTTAACTAAGACTCCTAAGTCCTTTTCCATGTCAGTCGTAACAAGTGTTCTCCCATTTAATACATAATCCCAGCCCAGATTTTTCTTCCCCATGTGCATTACCTTACATTTATCAGTGTTGAACCTCATCTGCCACTTACCAGCCCGAACCTTCAACCTATCCAGATCCATTTGTAACAGTGCACTGTCCTCTATAGTGTTTACCGCTTTACAGAGTTTAGTCTCACCTGCAAAGATTGCTACTTTACAATTCAACCCCCCTGCAAGGTCATTAATGAATATATTAAATAGGACAGGATCCAAGACGGACCCCTGTGGTACCCCACTAGTAACAGTCACCCAATCAGAATAAGTACCATTAATAACCACCCTCTGTTTGTTATCATCAAGCCAGTTACTTACCCACTTGCACAAATTCTCCACCAGCCCAAACCTTCTCATTTTATGCACCAACCTTTTATGTTGAACCGTATCAAATGCTTTGGAAAAATCCAGATATACGACATCCAGCAATTGCCCCTGGTCCAGTCTGGAGCTCACCTCCTCATAGAAGCTGATCAGGTTAGTTTGACAGGATCGATCCCTCATAAATCCATGCTGATACAGGGTCATACATTTATTTTTATCAAGATATTCCAAAATAGCATCTCTTAGGAAACCCTCAAACAATTTACATACAACCGAGGTTAAACTAACAGGTCTATAATTCCCAGGGTCACCTTTTGACCCCTTCTTAAATATTGGCACCACATTTGCCATGCGCCAGTCCTGGGGTGTGTGGCTAAGTTTCTGTTTCTTTATTTTTGTTTAACAAATGTAGCCAAGTATTCTTATTTCATGACCAGTAAGAGGTAAATAGGCAATGCATTTCTTTTAATGCTATATGTGGTAATGTTGCAAGCCACAAATCAGGCCTGGGAAAACTAGGATTTAGTACAACTATTGGACCTATAGTGTCACAGATGAATTTTCAGTCATTTGTATACTAGTCCACACCAAGGCAACCATATAATGCCCATGAGTGCCATGCACAAGCTCCTTTTTGATGATTGAGACTCATGCATAAAACTTTCTGGGCGTCATATAGTTGTCTCAGCAACTGTACCGCTCAATGTCAGCTGCATTTCTTGTCACCGAGAGCAGCTTAGACTTGGACAAGAAACTGTGTGTATATGACAGAAAAAGACTTGAGCTCATATCGGGTTAACTTCAATGCTTTATTGTAAAACTGTTTTATAATTAAAAACTCGCTGGTAATGGATGATCATTGTATAAGGTGCTCAGAATTCATCAAGAAGTAGTTTACAAATTTGCTGCCAAGTGTCATAATTTATTGAATATTTCATCAATGTAATGATATGAGTATTTGCAGATGTAGACATGCACTTCATTATAAGTCAACAGCTAAAGCTGGGAAATCACCCAAGTCTACCCAAATAATAAACGATAAAGTATAGAAGGCGGCACTCGAGGAATATCGCTGTGCTCATGGATATAAGTAGTAAGAAATGAAAGAAAATCCAGGCACCAGCTTCTTCAATGCTTATTCCTGTTTTTTTAGTAATATAGCATATTACAGGTCACATAGACGCGTTTCGGTTAGTTGCCTTCATCAATCGTAATATGCTATATTACTAAATAAACACGAATAAGCATTGAAGAAGCTGGTGCCAGGATTTCTTCCATTTCTTACCCAAATAATAATGCTTTCATATGCTCATGAATGTTTTCATTTCTTAACAAAAACACTTGTGCAGAATAAAAAAACAGAAATGTGTCACCATATGGGCTATGGAGAGTAGCTTGTAGTCCATACAAAAAATGATCAAGGACCTACAGCCGATATTGGCGGAAGATGAGATGCTAAAAGAAATCTTCCCTGAACCTCCCATCTTGGCCTTCAGACAACCACACAATTTAAAACAAAGCTGGTCAGCCGAAAATTAACTACAGAAAGAACAGACACAGAGAATGGGACCAAACCCTGAAACAAACCACGCTGCAAACTCTGCCAACATATCTGCACCAAGATGGAAGCCACCTACAACAACAAGAC
Source organism: Hyla sarda (assembly GCF_029499605.1). Classification (NCBI taxonomy): domain Eukaryota; kingdom Metazoa; phylum Chordata; class Amphibia; order Anura; family Hylidae; genus Hyla; species Hyla sarda. Next base: position 158,382,365 of record NC_079192.1, read on the forward strand.
ATATAACATTAGGGGACTATACTCCTGCACATGCCACAAACGTGGTCAACATGATACAAAGCAACAAGTGTGACATGGGATGCTACATTGGTGAAACCAGCTGAAAACTCAACAAATCAATCAACCGCCATAAAGAAAATGACTACTGCACCCCAGTTGGACACCATTTTACCCAAACAGGCCCCTCCATACATGACCTTACAATCAAGATACTGAGAGGGATTTTCAAAAACACACAAGAGAGAAAGACATTTGAAGCCAAAATGATGCTGTTTTTGACTCGAAAAACAGGGGACTTAATGTGGATTTGAGCTTCTTATCTCATTATCAAAATTTCTTATAACCTGTGCTGTACTGGATTCTCTTATAACCTACACTGTGTTCTCTTTTACATCTCACTATGTCCTGCTTAATTCCCCCCTCCCTCCCCCTTTTTCTCATCCTTATCTATTTAGTCTATGTTCCTATTGCAGGACAATTTATGGCCCATCTTAGTGTGAATTCTCCACATCTATTGTCTTAACCCCTGCATATTTGTGAGATGTAACCAGTGTCTTCTACTTGTGAGCTTAGATTTGCTTTGGACTTGATAAAGGGAGGAATCCCGAAAGCTTGTCTCTACAAAATGCTGTTAGTCCAATAAAAAAGGATATTAGAAGATACTGCAACATTTTATGATTTGCATCTATATATATGTATATATATATATATATATATATATATATATATATATATATATATATGATTTTGTCTTAAAAACACGGGTACAGTGTATCCCAAGTGAGAGCTGACATACCACTTGTGCTTGGCTCAGAACAATCATTTGTATTAAAAAATATTTACCATGAGCAAAAGAGATTTTATATAAAAACATAAAAATCAAAAAAGGAAAAGAGATTTTGTCACCTAAATCACTTAAAGAAGGATTTTTTAGCTTGTCTGACGTGTCTGTCATACAATTTTTATATTCTTTCAGTAGACTGATCAAAATGATCTTTATGGCATTCTTGTTTCCATAACACCTACGGGAGCTGTCATCTTCAGTTAAATGTAATTTAGTTTGAACCTAGTTACACACTAAAAAGCAAACAAACAGAAACACGCTACAAATTACTAGACATGTCAGTGTCTGTTCACATCTGTATTTTGGCTTTCCATTTATGATGACAAGTATTTTATTGTATGTATTTTTTAAGACTTGAACTGTCTGTTAGTTTTGTTCTTTTCCGAGTGGTTTTTGCAGTTATATCAAGCTTTGTGTGGTATAATTCTGAGCAAAAAAGACACAAAAATACATGTAGTTAATTAGTACATACTTCAGAATGTTTCCAAAATTAGAATAGGTCCTAAAAGTATCAAGAACATCCTTCAGCTGATGCAGGCTATTAACTGAGTAATAGTGGATCAGTTGCCCATAGCAACCAATCAGATTGCTCCTTTTTTTGTTCAGAAACCTTTTTAAAAAGTAAAAAAGCAATCTGATTGGTTGCCATAGGCAACTGCACCACTCTTCCTCAAAACAGGTGTTGATCAATCTCCACAATGTCTGTGGAGACATCAGGAAACAATGGGGGAGATGTATCAAAACTTGTGTTCAGATTCAGAGGCCTTTTTAAAAAGTTGCTATGGACAATTGGTCAAGTTTTCTCTACACAGGTTTAGATAAATTTCACCTAATATATGCAACATTTTGGGGGTTAGCTCTACCATTTGTTTAGAATAGGGTGTAGGAAAAGTAATTCCAAAGTGTCCTTCATTGCCTAAGCAAAAATACAAGTTCTAAATAATAGTGCCATATGATGGCAACATCATTTCCTAATTTTCAAAATAAAGTATTTGAGCTGTACAGGCAGTTCTTTCCATCTCATAGCTTGGTTTTTGCTTTGATATGCATAGTCAGGGGTGTGTCTTTTCAAATCCTGTCCAATTAACTGAATTTACCCCAGGTGACTCCAATCAAGGTGTAGAAACATTTCAAAGATGAACCATAGAAAGGGGAGGAGCCAAAGCTAAATTTCAGGTGTCATAGCAAAGGGTCTGAATACTTATCAATAATATATATATATTAGTTTTCCCTTTTCAGTATTTTAGAAAAGATTTCAATAATTCTGTTTTCATTGTCATTACTGAATAAAGAGTGTAGGATGTTGGGGATGAAATGTGAATTGTATTTTATTTTAGCACAGGGGCACAACATTACAAAAAGAAAAAGGGTGTCACTACTTTGGGAGATATTTATCAAAACCTGTCCAGAGGAAAAGTTGCTGAGTTGCCTATAGCAACCAATCAGATTGCTTCTTTCATTTTTGAAAAAGCCCCTGAAAAATGAAAAAAGCAATCTGATTGGTTGCTTTGGGCAACTCAGCAGCTTTTCCTCTGGATAGGTTTTGATAAATCTCCCCCATAGAAGTGTTTTACCTAAACCTGAAAGTAAAACCTGTGTAGTAATGTTTGAAATTGAATGCATTTATCCTGCTAAAATTGTGATTAATAGAAAAGTGATATCATTTTAAGACAAAATAATTTATAAAGTTAAATAGTGAGTAATGTGTTTTTAAAAACTCATGTAGGACTTACTGGGGTAAATGTATGCAATATAAGCCCTAAAAGCATTGGTAAAATTGTTTCTGCATTGAGCAGACAGGTGTTGCCAACAACAATAGCCAAAGCAAAAACACACAATAAATTGTTCTGATAGCTTTGGAAGAAGAGCCAAGTCCTAGTTTGGAATCTTTGCAAAAGCGTCTGGTCATCACAGCCAGTGGTCCAGCACACAGCATTTAGGGACACTGGGCAGGAATGTATTGGCAGGCGGTGTTTAGAATCATACTCTTGTTCTGCTGGCAAAAATATGACTTTTTTGTCTCCAGTGACTCTTGTAAGATATATCCCGTTTTCGATCCAAATAATAATAAAAATATATTTGATTGACCAGATGGCTCTTTTTCTTTCTCTTTATTCCTGTACTTTTAGTGTTTGCCAGATCAGGTTTCAGGAGATTTTCATACTAGTGGTACAGTAGACTTTGTAGTTGAGTTTCAGTCTTTGTAAGGTACTTTTTAAGCATAATTTAACCCAATATTTTATGTACTCTTTTAACATCCCATCTGTTTCATTTTTCGCTACACTGCTTCTGGAATGCACTTATTTTCGTATCAATGCCAGAAAGCTAAAGGTCCATATTATCAACATCTGGAAACCCCAGACTTTGTGGTAGCAATGAGATGGCCATATATGTATTTAAATTTTAATTTTTGTATACAGTAAATACATTTGTCCAACCATTTATTGTTTTCCTTATGCTCTAACAAAGAAAATGGGCCACAATTTTTTTTATGCATGTTGATTTCCAATTTCAAGTATTTTATTGCATTTTCATGATTGAAATGGTGCAAATGAAATTTATCAATATGGGGCTACCGAAAAAGAGAGTACATCAAGTGGCCAGAACAGTGTGGTGACCTGTTCTTCTTGAGCACGAAACAAGGGGTCTCTTCTATGACCAGCCAGTTTACTATATCCATCACCTTTTCCAGTCTATGTATTCACACCTCTCTGAACTTCTTTACCAATGTATCAAACTCTTCTATGGTTATTTATTGTGTTTCCAAAAATCGATAATTACTTTCCTTTATTACCCTATCAATCCCATTTTCTAACCCCATAGGCTCCCTAAGAACACAAATCATGCAAGTCATTGCTTGCATGACATGTACCCCATTCTAAATCTGTTCCAGACACTTTTAAGACACGTTTATGACCTGTCTAGGATCTGGCTTATTGAAAAGTGGACAAAGTTTCACTGGAAAGGGTCATGGCTCAAATGCACCAAAAAGTCAGCTTCTTTTTGGCACAGATGTTTTGGTATAAAAGTTCACAAACTAAAGGAGGGTGCAAACTTAAATTAGACAGTTTAAAGATACAACAGAATTTTAAATGGCTTGAGCCACTGTTATAAATATTGCTCATTCTTTGACTGTCTAGTCTAGGATTAGACTGCCACAGCTCTTAATTATGTCCCACACTGTCTGTAAATTTTTTGGAGATTACTGTTTGCTAAGCCTAAGCCTACTATTCTAAGTCTAACGGTAGGGTCACACATGCCGTATTTTGTGTATTTGTTGCTGCATATTTTCCTACCCATTGAGGCCAATTGGTAGGAAAATACAGAGAAGCAAATATGCAGCAAAATATGGCATGTGTGACCCTACCCTAATAGGTCAAACTGAGCAAATAAGAGATCTGGGGAATTATTTTGGATAAATCTTCTCTTGTAAGGATAACTGGCTGAGTCGGCTTAACTTGGCTGATGTTCTGATCACAATCAAATCGGGGGATCTCCTCAAGCTTTTTCTTTTTTATTGTCTGTGGATAGCATTTCAAAGTGCATCTACTTCATCTTATACCTTCTAAAGACCCTGTAGCCTATTATTAGTTATATACATACAGTTCTTTAAAAATATGGCAAACAAAAAACAACAACAAGGACTTCTCCGCTTTTACTTGAAAATGAAGGCTTGCTTTAGTCCAAGATCATGCATCTCAGCACTTCCTCTTACAAATTTGCTGCTTGATTACTTGGCTCTTATATTGTTCTAAAGCAATTTTCTTTGACACCCTCTTTCCAAGGAAAAGGATAGTCTTGCTAGCTTATATATGAAGGAACCAGCAATAACTCTCCCCTTTCATGCCACCACTCAGTCTATGAGTTACAAACCCGTACCATTTTACGGACCCTTATTCCTTCACTCTGTGCCCGAGTAATAAGGTCCACTTGGATATTGCTTCTATTGTGACTGACTCATTATATTTAATCACATCCAGGTCTGCTGTCATCTTGCCTGTTTACCTTTGGCTCGTTCACATCTGCGTTGGGGCTCCATTTGCACATTCCATTAAAATGACTAGAGTTGAGCAGAGAAAAAACTGAGCTCCGATGCAGATGTGAACTGTATTCTCCCTGTCTTGGCTTGTGCAATGACTAACAATGATTCCTGCTTTGTTAATATCACCTGCTAACAGAGGCTAGGAAAATTCTCTGCAGAAAAATCCACATCTATAACATGTTTCCTGTTATAGACAACAGCTAAATGTTTAAGAGAAAGGCTATGTTAATACCTCCGATTTTCCGCATTGGAATTTCACACGGAGATTACGCAGCAGCAGAAAAATGAAAGAAGCGATCTAATTGGTTGCTATGGGCAACTCAGAAACTTTTCCTCTGGACAAGTTTTGATAAATCTCCCTCTATGGGGGAGATTCGTCAAAACCAGTGTAGAGGAAGGGTTGTGCAGCTGCCCATAGCAACCAACCAGATTTCTTCCTTCATTTTTGAAAAGGCCTCTGAAAAATGAAGGAAGCAATCTGGTTGCTATGGGCAACTCAGAAACTTTTCCAGGAAAAGTTTCTGAGTTGCTCATAGCAACCAATCAGATCACTTCTTTCATTTTGCAGAGGCCTTGTGAAAAATGAAAGAAGCAATCTGGTTGGTTGCTATGGGCAACTCAGCAGCGTTTCCAGGAATGTAAAGTTAAACTATAACACTGTAAAATTCTGTCCCACCCCGGGACTCGAACCCAAGGTGGTCTCCCATCCACTGTGCTGCTGAGACGGTCCTGCTTAGCTTACTGTTATAAATGCTGTGAGATCCCCATAGACCACAATGGGCCTATTGGTTTTGACAGGCAAAAAAATTACAGAGTTAATGCACGAGTCACAGTTCCCTATACCATTAAAGAAGGGAGGGCTCATTATTCGCCAATATGCAAATATATTTTCGCATATGCGAAAAAACCCGAATATAACAAATATGTGAATTTCGCGAATATTCACGAAATATCGCGAATTCGAATATGGCCTATGCCGCTCATCACTAGCCGTAAAGCGGGATGGTCTTGCTGCGGCAGGTGGCACCCAGGTCGCTACCCCTGGCACCACTCGTCCACACAGTTAGCTGGGGGTGACGTGGCACAGACAGAGACAGGCAGGACGTGGCTGGCAGGGCAGAAGGACAAGGCAGAAACACAGGTACAGGACAGGCCAGAACTAGGAACAGGTACACAGACTCGGGAACAGGACTTGACTCAGGAACAGGACTTTCACATACAAAGAAAGACAACTGCCAGAGGCACACACGTCAGAACTGCGGGCCATCAGCGAGCAAGGACACTGGACGGTAAACGACGGGTTGAGACTCGCATGCGGTGTGTCCCGTACTGCAAATCTCAGCCCCGCCGACAGCGGGGACAGAAAGCGCTCACGACTGGCGAGTCCTGCCGGAGGGCAACTGTAACAGTACCCCCCCCCCCCCTTGGTCTCCCCTCTTCTTTGGCACCCACTTCATGAGACCAGGGGGTACTGAACTGTGCAAAGGCAGAGAAAAACTAACAGGCAGACAAAATTCAACACAGTCCGCATCCATAGCCTCTTCGGCAAGAAGGAAGGAAACAGTTGGAAACAAGGAAGGATGTTGGGACACCTGACAAGGTGCAGGCAGGTGTAGCTGGGCACCAGAAGACACTGCAGAAGCCAGACGGGGCAAATGGTCCACATACAAGACCTCCTGGGAAGCAGGAGACACTGCAAGAACTGACAGTGGGCCAGATTATGGTACCTGCTGCTGTTGCAAGGTCAAAAGCTGTTGCATCATCGCTGAAAGTAACTTCAGTCATTTCGCTTGACAGACCACGAAAGTGGGAAGGACTACAGGCAGAGGTACTACAACAGAATCCAAGGCCGGAGTGAAAAGACCTGAAAAATCTGACAAAAGCACCCCAGCAGAATCCACGGCCACATCTTACTGTTAGGATAGGCCGGATCATACTGTTAGGGATCACGGCAGTAATACAGCATGTGGTGAGTTCTCTGCACCTGTGTGGATGGAGACTTGAGCCGTGCCAGGGAGCGGTGTCTAAGGTGCCACTGGTTTTCACCAGAGCCGGCCGTAAAGCGGGATGGTCTTGCTGCGGCAGGGGGCACCCAGGTCGCTACCCCTGGCACAACTCTTCCACACAGGTAGCTAGGGGGTGACGTGGCACAGACAGAGACAGGCAGGACGTGGCTGGCAGGGCAGAAGGACAAGGCAGGAACACAGGTACAGGACAAGCGGGAGCTAGGAACAGGTACACAGACTCGGGAACAGGACTTGACTCGGGAATAGGACTTGACTCAGGAACAGGACTTGACTCAGGAACAGGACTATCACATGCAAAGACAGACAACCAAGATCTGGCCCAGGGAGCAGGGAGGAGCAGATACTTATGGACCAGGGGACAGGTGCAAAGCCTTAGACTAATTGGGTACTGGTCCTTTAAGAAACAGAGCTCCGGCACGCACACGCCCAAAGGGGCAAGGGGCACACACACTGGAGCTGCGGGACATCAGGGAGCAAGGACACAGGACGGTAAGCGAAAGGCTTAGACTCGCATGTGGGCGCATCCTGCACTGCTAATATCAGCCCCGCCGACAGCAGGGACAGCAAGCGCTCACGGCTGGCGAGTCCGGCCAGAGCACAACTGTAACAATGGCGCATTCTTTGCGGAACGTCCGCAGAGAGATTTTCCATGTGGACATTTCGAGGTGTGAACATAGTCTAAGAGTGGATTTTCTGCATCTGTTTTGCCATATTATATTAAAACAATGGCTGTTTTAGCAGCTAGTAACCACATCATGTAATATATCAAGCATTTTTATTGTGGACAGAGATTTGATGGAGGCCGCCATATATTGCTGTATAATAAATATCCTAGTCATGATTTATACTTGTCATATTGCCTAAAATACAATAAACACACAACCTACAAATGATTATAGTAATCAAAATATATTTAGTACTTGTGTGGTGAAAGGAAAACCTTATTTCAGTGACATGGATAGGGCGGTTTACCGCACATATATACTTGCTAATTCTTAATAGCCTAAAAAATAATCTTTTAGCAGGACTCCCGAACATAACATTGATTTACCAGGCCATGTGAAGCACTCTAATTCAATACAATGGTTAAACAACACCTCCGTTTCCCCAATGAAACTCCCTACATAACTGTTCTTTCACATCATTATGAAATACAATGGTTTTCTTGGTTACTGCTGTAGGTGGTATGAAGAAAATTAGACCTCATTTATAACTTTTCTTTACAAAGGCAGCTATACAAATGAAATAGATACATTAGCGTGAGGCACCTTTTATAATTCAATTCAGATTGGCAGAGAACTCTGACATTACGTTCTTTTATTACAATGCACAAATGATATGATTTGGAAGTTACAAATAGAATGGAGGAGAGAGCCTTGTTTTGGCAGCCAGCCACATGGTTAATGGCAGCCTCCGCTAAAACCATAAATGAAAGAAATTCTGTCAAAGAAGAAGCAAGCTTTTATTCCTAATGATCAAGGAGGCGTGTGCTGATATTTAGAATAAAGCTATAGTTTTAGGCTGTGGATAGAGGAAGTAAGTTTGTCAAATACCATGATGGGAAAAGTGCAATACCATTACTTATTTTTAGCTGTGCTTTGATTACTAATATACAGTTGTCTGCATATTGCAGCAATACCTGATTCTTAAAATGCAATACTTAGCTCAATTAATTCTTCATTCCAGATTTTCCATTTCTAAGGACAACTAGTTTTCAGAAATAGAGCTGAGGCATAGATCATGCAGAGTTATTGCTCTAGTCTCCATTTAGTGTGGGGGGGAATTTACTATTGGTTTTCTGAGTGTTCGACATGCCAGACTTCATTGTGTCAGAGGTATTTTTTGTGGTATTCAACATTTTGACACACTCTCGTTCATACATTTTGGTCTTTACTCATGAGATACTCTGTCCAGATGCACAATGCACAATAATTTACCCTTGCTTTATTTGCGTAGCTTGCGCCAAAAATTGCACCACAAAATGTGCCTTTTTCATTAGTACAGTTGTTAGGAAAACCTATATCCCATCTAACTAGCAAAGCCCCCTTTTTGGGAGCAAAAAATCTAAGCATGTATATATCTAAAAAAGTGTTACCAGAGTAGAGTAAAAGTACATGACATGTAACTGCCATGCATCTAAAATGTGGTGCACAAGGAGACAAAAATGGAACAGGGTAAATTCCCTGAATATATTCTACAAATTAATTACATTACTTAACCCCTTAAGGACCAAGGACGTACCAGTACATCCTGAGTCCTTTCCCTTTCTATAACGCGGGGCCACGACGTCATAGCTGGTCAGGCCCGGCCGGGACCCGTGGCTAATAGCGCGCGGCAGTGATCGCGGTGCCGTGCTCTGTTAACCCTTTAGACGCGGCATTCAAAGTTGAACGCTGCATCTAAAGTGAAAGTGAAACCATGCCGATTAGCTCAGGGAGCTGTTCGGGATCGCGGCATCCCGAACAGCTGTTAGACACGAGGAGGGTCCCTACCTGGCCTCCTGGGGTCCAATCGCCGAATGACTGCTCAGTGCCTGAGATCCAGGCATCCAGGATCCAGGCAGAATCATCGATCACTGGTTTCCTATGAGAAACCAGTGATCAATGTAAAAGATCAGTGTGTGTAGTGTTATAGGTCCCTATGGGAGCTATAACACTGCAAAAAAAAAAGTGAAAAAAAGTGAATACAGATCATTTAACACCTCCCTATTAAAAGTTTGAATCACCCCCCTTTTACCATAAAAAAAAAGTGTAAATAAAAATAAACTTATGTGGTATCGCCTCGTGCGGAAATGTTCGACTTATAAAAATATATTGTTAATTAAACCGCAGGGTCAATGGCGTACGTGCAAAAAATTGCAAAAAAAGTCCAAAATTGTGTATTTTTGGTCACTTTTTATATCAGGAAAAAATGAATAAAAAGTGATCAACAAGTCCAACCAATACAAAAAGGGTAAAAACTTCAGATCACGGCGCAAAAAATTAGCCCTCATACCGACCCATATGCAGTAAAATAAAAAAGTTATAGGGGTCAGAAAATGACAATTTTAAACGTATACATTTTCCTGCATGTAGTTATGATTTTTTTCAGAAGTACGACAAAATCAAACTGATATAAGTATGGTATAATTTTAATCGTATGGACCTACAGAATAAAGATAAGGTGTCCTTTTTACCGAAGAATTTACTGCGTAGAAACAGAAGCCCCCAAAAGTTACAAAATGGCGTATTTTTTTTTTCCAATTTTGTCTCACAATGATTTTTTTTCCCCGTTTCGCTGTAGATTTTTGGGTAAAATGACTGATGTCACTGCAAAGTAGAATTGGTGATGCAAAAAATAAGCCATAATATGGATTTTTAGGTGCAAAATTGAAAGGGTTATGATTTTTTAAAGGTAAGGAGGAAAAAACAAAAGTGCAAAAACCGAAAAACCCCTGGTCCTTAAAGGGTTAATATTGCTGTCAATGAGATGGGATTACTAGAAACATCCAAAATAAAAAAAGCAATTTGGCACTTGAAAAGATCACTCATACCTGTTGATGTAATGGTGGAGATTAGGGTTGTCGTTCGTGTTATCTCACAGACAGTCTGCAATTGACATGGATTTTTCACCACTGTTTATATTGCCTAGCAGAAAAATGACCCAATTGCACCATGCATGTGATGTATTAATGCATTATTATGTATTAAATGGGCACGGTCAGATCCAAAAACTTTATATGCTGTTACTGATAAAAATAAAATGTAATATGGTTGTTAAAAAAAAATGTTGAATATTTTATAATGAAAACGGCTCCTGAAAATCCCACCACTAGGAGTCCCCATACCTAATAGGACACTAACCAGCCCTGTAGCAGCATCATGCTTGTCCATGAGTCATGGACAAGGCTGCATGAACAGAAACACCAATCAACTCCCACCACCACAAGGGAGGGACATGCCCCTGTGAGGGCTCAGTACGGGACATGGTCCTGTACTACCCTTAGGCCCTGTCACCCTGTCAGGTTTAGACCCTCAGTGACCTGGGGGCTTCCCTGCAAGGTCTCCCCCTGCTGTTTCCAGAATGTTGTGTATGTCACTTTTTAATGCCTAGAGAGTATCCTTATGTATAGGTAGTACAAAGGACCTGTGTAAGTCTGTCACGTTATGTTATGCAGCCACATAATTTGTTGTCACATGTTCTCCCAGAGAGCACCAGCTTAACCTATGACCCGCAGCTTGACCAATGGGCATTAGTCTAGACCCCACTATATAAAGGGGCGGTCATTACAATTCACTCTCTTCCTTTACTGAGAACCAGCAACCACCAGAGATCTCAGTGCAAGTGATCAGCATCTGGAAGACCCCAAAAGCAACAGTCATTCCAGTAAGTCTCAAGTCTATGTCTGTTGTCACTGAAAATAGTCAAATCCTGCACACAGTCAAGTTAAGTCCAATCTTGAGTCAAGTTAATTACAAGTATATTGGTCCAGCAAGCTGTGATGTCCATCTGGGCCCTTACCACCTCTCTGGGAAATCTGTCCTTAGCTGTGAAGATGATTCTATGTGTCATATACTCAGTAAAGCCTCCGTTTGACCATAACTGGTTGTGGACTCAGTTCACTACTAGCAACTGGGATAGTGGAGGAACCGGGAATGTGGTGTTATGGAACCCTAAAACCACACTGGCGTCACAAACACTAGGGGCTAACAACATCTTGCCCCCGGGGTTAATACCATCTAATCCCACCACTCACACCGCTACACCCGTAGTCCCGCCATACACCCGTGGGTCACCACACCCCCTTCCCCTGAGTGGATTTCTAACACTGTGAGCTAAAGAAAAGAGGTATTTTTGTAATAAATATAGGTTGTAGAAGCATAAAAATTAGATGTACATGGTCAGGATTAGGTGCTGAGTAACATATCATTTTTCTTGTGGGTTCTGACAGGTACACTTTTAAGTAAAATAACTCCTGAGACACTACTGAGTGGATGGAGTGGGACAATGTGTGGCACAAAAGAGGGGATGTGGGTTACTTAATCCTCTAGTCCTCTCTATGTCTTGACCAGTTACACTAGAATTCAGTCCTGTGTTCACCTTGTTTTTTTTTTTTTCCGTCAGCCCTACATTTTACTACCAGCTAGGGAAGAATGTCTGGTCCTAGTCCCACTTTTGCATGCACTCCCATCAGGATAGTAGGGACAATAATGAGAGCATATTACCGAAGTAATACTAGGCAAGGGACAGGCAGACAGACAGATATTGGCAGTAAAGAAAAAAATCCTTCGCAGCTGTGTGTTTTCCATGTCAATGTTTGGTTAGTAAAACACAGCAGGCATGGAGTGGAGGGACAGGTAGTAGTCCATGGCTACTAGCAGACAGCAGGCTGGAGGGCCACTGTTTGGAGACCATAGAGCACTGTATGTACCCTTTATATACATATGCTTGTATGTAAAAAGCACAAGTCAGCATCAGAAATCTCCAGGTTTTGGGGACTGATTTAGGATATAAGGTATATTACAAATGTATCAGACATTTGGAGCTCTTTTTTATGATTACTATATAATTTGTTTAAGACCGAGCTTTAGTTAGACGCTTCATGAAATAAAATGGGATAAATCAGTTTTAGCAGACTAGACTAATATAAAACATTTGACCATCCCTTTGTTCAGACAAAAGCTATAGACATTTGATAGAGTACAGTAAATAATTATGTATGAAAGCTGGTACCACATGAAATGGCTAGCATTTCGTAGTATGTTCCGGAATATTCCTATTACATCAACCAAAAACAGATGTGTGACTCATTAATACCTCTTTATAGCTGAAATGCTGTGATTCAGTATCAGCCAGTGCACAGGTCACATCTGTAGCCTGATACAGAATAGCTATTTAGCATCTTAGTCCATTACTGAAACACTTGTAGATTTAGACTGTGCATAGAGACACATGCAGACTACAATTTAATACAAAGGCAAGGCAAAGCTTTTAGCATGGAAAAGGTTATAAATCAGGCACTCTGTCTTTTTCTGCTTTTCTCACAGCATTATAATATTAGGAAGGCATTTCAGGACTAGTGTTGTTCGAATTTTAATCGCGAATATCGGATATTCGCAAATTCGCGAATATTGCGAATATAGCACTATATATTCGCAATTACGAATATTCGCTTTTTTTTGTTTACAGTACACATCACAGTGATCACTGATCATCCCTCTCTGCTCTTCGCATATGCGCATATTCGCGAATATTGAGCTCTCCCTTCTTTAATGGTATAGGGAACTAATGCACTAGTGCAGTGGTCGCCAACCTGTGGACCTTCAGATGTTGCAAAACTACAACTCCCAGCATGCCCGGACAGCCGTTAGCTGTCTGTGCATGCTGGGAGTTGTAGTTTTGCAACATCTGTAGGTCCGCAGGTTGGAGACCACTGCACTAGTGCATTAACTCTGTGATTTTTTTTGCCCATTGAAACCAATAGGCCCATTGTGGTCTATGGGGATCTCACAGTATGTAAAACTGTAAGATAAGCAGGAGGGTCTCGGCAGTACAGTGAATGGGAGACCGTGTGGCAGCCCCGGGACAGAATGCTACAGTGTCGTGGTCTAATTTTTTTTTTACTCGTGATTGACAAATGTAGGTCAATTGGTAATTAAGAAATCCTTTGAACTGTGGGAACTAGGTCAATTGGGAATTAACTGAGTCTTTGAACTGTGGAAACTTTGTTAATGGGGTACAAAATATGGATATTGGGGTTAACTGAAACTGGATGTAATGTGTAAGGCTGGGTATTAATGAATGAATGGGAGGTTAAGGAACATAATGGGATATTTATCAACTCCTGTGCAGAGTAAAGGTTGCCCAGTTGCCCATAGCAACAATCAAATTGCTTCTTTCATTTTTCAAAGGCCTTGTTAAAAATGAAAACCAATATGTACCACAGAAACAAACTTTTTTGGGGGTAATCCAATGTAAACAGTGCACTCACTTCACATGGGGGGAAAACTGGAAAGTGGCGATGAATGCCTCAGACCAGGCCCCCCTCCAGGACAGCTTCAGATAGATGCTCCTAGGTTTCATAAACCACAGGATCCAGCGAGTATACTCATGGTTCTTTTTAATCGCAATGCGTTTCAAAGGTTAACAATAACCACCTTCTTCATCAGGCTAATAAAAAGAACCATGAGTATACCCGCTGGATCCTGTGGTTTATGAAACCTAGGAGCATCTATCTAAAGCTGTCCTGGAGGGGGGCCTGGTCTGAGGCATTCATCGCCACTTTCCAGTTTTCCCCCCATGTGAAGTGAGTTTACATTGGATTACCCCCAAAAAAGTTTGTTTCTGTGGTACATATTGGTTTTCCTTGAGCGCTGGTTCTTTTCTTTTGTTTTTTATCGACTGTATATACGGACCCTTACTTATTTGGATCCGGTATACCTGGCGCCCTCCTTTCAAGCAGGATCATAGAAAAACCAAAGAATTCTATCTACAGTGTAGAAGGTCCATCTGGCTTGTGGTGCTCTGTGGGAACTCATGCTTTTTGGGTGTAGTTTTTCCCACTTGCATCGGGTGAGTTCCTGTCCTTTTAAATATATTTTTTAAGGTGACTGGAGTTGGATTGAAGCGCTACCTTACCTTTTTTGATTTTTGTATTTTCTTGTTAAAAATGAAAGAAGCAATCTGATTGGTTGCTATGGTCAACTGCACCACTCTTCCTCTACCATTGTTTTGATGCATCTTCCCCATAGAGGGAGATTTATCAAAACCTGTCCAGAGGAAAAGTTTCTGAGATGCCCATAGCAACCAATCAGATTGCTTCCTTCATTTCTCAGAGGCCTTTTCAAAAATGAAAGAAGCGGTCTGATTGGTTGCTATGGGCAACTCGGAAACTTTTCCTCTGGACAGGTTTTAATAAATCTCCCCCATAGGAATATAATGAATATGCAAATTTTGCGAATATATGACGAATATTCATCCATATATTCGCGAAATATCGGGAATTCGAATATGGCCTATGCCGCTCATCACTATTCAGGACTTACTTGCAAATGCAGATATTTTTCCTTTATATATGAAAATACTGAGTACCACCTAGGACTGGAGGCATAAAAAGTGCTTTTTATAAGTGCCAAACCTGATAAGCACCAAGTAATAAAACTTTGTAAAATCCTAATACACCACAATACCGCATGTACCTATTTAATCATATCTCAATGTATTGTGATGCATACTGTAGGTCTCTTTACTTTTTAAAGTTAAACATGTTACATTTATTACATAGGAAAAAAGGGTCTTCAGCTCACCTAAGACCAGTAGTGCACGGTATTCCTTCCATGAGACAAAGAGATATTTGGGCCGCTAATACATGATTATTAAATGTCTTTCTTTATTAGAAGATTTTTAAAAGACCATGAACAAGGACAGCAAGATATAGAAAGCATCTATACTAGACTAACACGTTTTGAATCGGAACAGTCCTTACTCAAAGGCTAAATATAAGAACCGTTAAGGTCTGAAATGCATTAGTTGATTATAGGTGCGTTTCTCCAACGTATTTTTATCCTTTATACATATTCAGATGTTTCCATTCTTTATCATAGACTTGTAAAAATATTCTAAGAAAGAAAGATGTTTTATAATTGTGTATGGCCCAAGTATTACTTTGTCTATTTGTCTCCTATATTGCATTATTCAGAAATGTACACTGCAATTTAGTCTTTAAGACTAGAGCTTGGAGATAAAGGCTGCTTATAGAAGGTTATTTGATTACTCCCTTTCACTTTTACAGTATGTAACAAGGTGGTTACATTGACCTTTCTGTACATATCATCTACATATACATTGAGTAATGAACAAACTAATTCATCCTGTAATCATGGCCTTGAGGAATAGAAGAAATACAGACATAAGGATGGTTTCGGATGCTATAAAAGAGTCCTTAAAGGAAAGAAGTCCATGACAAAATCATGCAAACAACCTTATTACAGTTCCGATTTGGCTAAATGGAAAATAGCCAAATCACACAGAAGTCATAAACAGCTAGTAGGGGTCAATGCTCGCAAGCTTGCATGCGACTGACAACCTGCAACCAAAAAACTATTTACTTGCCACGGTTTCCCTGTTGTCATCTAACAATGCATGTCAGGCCTGCCCCCTATTAATTGACATAGGCTGTATAAAGATGTCATTATCTTACTGTCAGCATCAAGGGGTTGAATGGCCCATGCACCCACCAGAACCCATTGAGGCACTTTTACTGAAGAGGGATTGGGCTGGCATCCTGGTTCTCCAAAATAGCTGTTATTTCAGCAATTGATTTGGGAGAACCTGATGATCCCCATGGCAGGTGCCCGCTCTGACCTGCTTACTGACATGGGAATGACTGACTGACTTATGGCAGAATGCCAGTCTGGGCCTGGCAGGATCAACAAGCAAACAATACTCAGTAACTGAGGCATATATAATGGGGTTGCACATAAGAACCAAAAGTATGATTGATGGCACATGGGAGAAGAAGACCCTGATAAAGATTAGAATTTGAGGGCCGGAACTTGTGCCTTTTTTGTTCTAATAAAACTGAAACAACTAATGTAACATACTTAAGTCCTACAGCTCTCCTCTATTGTATTATGCAATAATGAAATAATACGTAAAAGGTTAAGTTTTCTGAATGTATTTCTCATTCTTTTGGTGCAGTTTTGTTGTAGTGTGAGCTGCTGTTTTACTAATGTGCTGTTTGTGATCTATTTCCAGATAACCTTTTTTATGCTGCTGTCTGCTGTTTGTGTCATGCTCAACTTGGCGGGATCCATTCTGTCTTGTCAGAATGCTCAGCTAGTCAGTTCTCTCGAAGGCTGTCGACTGGTAAGTACTTGCACTGTGCCCTATATTAACCCTGAATATTACATTATATTTTCTGCACTATTAACTTTTCAATTGGAGAATGGCATAATATATTGTTGCAAAAAAACCTTCATTTTCAAGGATAACAGGTGTCTTGATGTTAGCGGTACAGTACAAGCTTAATAATATCTCCTGTTTCGGGACACAGTGTCTTGGCAGACGTTACATTATGTCTTGTAGAGCAGAATTCCCCTGCACCTCCACTTGCTATAAGAGAGTAAATTATACTTGAACAGCAATCTTAGTGGCTGCTGCTAGTGGCAGAGATGAGCATTTCATGAACATGTAGGGGTAACTAGAAACTCTGAGGGGGGGTATTTATGAAAAGTGGAGTTGGTGAACGTCTTTTTAACTTCATTAATTCATGTAGTGGAAACTGTGTACCTGCACCTAACTTATCACGTGGTCCGGGCATGTGAGAAATCTGGTGCTGATGTCATTTTCTCACATCAGTACTCCACTTTGTATGGTGTTTTTCTGCAACTTTTTGTGCGACTTTTTATTCCATGTGACAATTATGCAACTTTTTAATAATGCTGTCCACACTTAGTTTGTAAGTGCTTTTTATTTTGGTGGTGATTAGCGCCTGTTTTAGTGGGTTGCACTAAAATATGCAACCTTTTAGTCGCATTTTCATAATCCCTGACCACTGCATAAAATCAACCAAAAACATGCCTACCACTGCAACAATCCAAAACATAGGTAAATGAAAAGTCGCAGGAAAAGTCACAAAAAACACACTGCACCAAAATATTGAGACACATTTACCCAAGAAAACCAGGGTAAAATGCTTCATAAATTCCCCCCTGAGTCTCTGAGATTTTAGCTTTCTTGTGTTTCTTTGCTTGGAACTGTATAGAAGTACTGTGGCTTTCACCTTATGGAGGGGCTTGTGGCTTGCAAATGTGGCTCTGTGGTTGCCATTTTATAGTCTATGTACATGTTATGAGGGCACTGTTATGCTGAATTGTTGTGTAGATTGTTAAGATGCGCACTTTTATGGGAGTCTGTTATGAGTAGCATTGTGGTGACATTTCTTATGGCTGGTAATGTTATGAAGCACTGAAATTTACCGCTTTAGACCTGATACTTCAGATTGATTAAGGCTATTGCTAAAACGCATCAGACATATTGGCATTCTGTATTTTAAATGTTTGGAATTAAGAAAAAAATTTATAGGGACCTCAGATTGCTGGAAAGACTTCATTTTACATAATACCTCAGTAAGCTGATCTGTTGTCAGATGGATTTTAGCCGGTTCAGGAGGGAGGGGAGAGCAAGAAAGGAGCCTACGTGGAGAAAGAGACATTTTTCTTTAATAAGATTTATGACAATGTGAGCTGAGTTGTCTACCCTTCTTTTGGCTAATGACTAATAATGTCTCTGTATTCAGGACTTTTTTATTTTTTTTGCATTGTGCATTATTTTATGCTTTTTTGTGGTGTTTTTCTAAAACAGTATTTTTTAGCACAGCATTTTTGGTTGCATTGCTTTTAGGGGAATTTTACCAATACAAATCATGTGATTCATTGATCATGTGATTCAAGGATTTCTCTCCAAGGATATAAAGAAACTGCCCATAAAGTGTACAAAAGAGCAACGCACATTTACTCATGCATATTCAAGCAAGTAAAAAGTATGGAGGTAAATGCCAACAGCTGCCTATGAAAAGTTTCCAACCCAGAGCATTTTGCATTTAGAAAAGAAAAAGTAAACTACCACAAGTGACAAAAAATGCGCAAAAAAACATTGTTTGCAATGCTTTTTGAGACGACACTAGTCTAAAACTAGCATTGAATTGCTTTTAAATGGATTATCCAACCTTTCAAAATTCTATGGATTAATATTCACTCAGCAGAAGTCCTACATCCAGCACTCCCACCAATCAGTGGTTTTTAGAAAACTCATCACTTGTGCCAGCACTGCACACTCTTCAGTGTCCTGCAATTGGTGCTACTTTCAGTACTGGCAGTGCAAGGAACTGTAGATTGTCTCATTTAAGTACACTGAAGTACCTTGCACTTCCACTACTAAATGTACACAAAAGTGCAGAAAGAGCTGCATTAAAGGAAAACGGTCACCCGTTCACCGCACTATATGACTAAAAGAGTACTATCATAAGAAAGAGGACAGTGCTACAACAACCCTGGATTACAATATCAAGAAAAATAATTCTGATTTTACCCCATTATCAGGACACAACAGCAAACTGGACAGCTACATTGCAAGTTTCAGACTAAGAACAGCATCCTTAGCCAAAAAACACCATTATAAAACCAACTACAATCTCTCAATACTAGAAAGAGACGCCATCAAAAACTTAAGGAATAATCAAACCATAACAATCAAACCAGCAGACAAGGGAGGAGCAGTGGTGATAATGAACACTCAGGATTACATCAAAGAGGGAAAGAGACAATTGTCATACACTACATACTACAAGAAACTGACAGAAGAACCCACCAAAGAATACACCATGGTATTTAAGAAATGTATCGAATCCTTCCCGAAAGAGTGACATAAAGGATAGGGGCACTCATACTCACAAATCCCATAATAGGGACATTCTACATGCTTCCAAAAATCCACAAAACTGGGAACCCAGGCAGGCCAATAATAACAAGTATGAACACATTAACGGAACAGATCTCTGGCTTAGTAGAGAACCTGTTAAAGCCCTTTGTCAAAAACACCAGCAGCTTCATACAGGACGCCACTGACTTTCTTAACAAACTCAATCAGATTACAAACTTGCCTGCCAACTCCATATTAGTTACAATGGATGTAGAATCCCTGTACAGCAACATCCCACACAAAGATGGAATTGATGCCTGCTCCCTGTTCCTCTCATTTCAAACCCACAGCCGGAAATACAGCCCTGGAGTCCTCACTAAACTCATAGAATTAATCCTAACACACAATTACTTTAGCTTCAACATTAAGATATATCTACAAATGATGGGCATTGCAATGGGGACCAGGATGGCACCACAATATGCCAACCTTTTCATGACTGACCTCGAACAACAATTACTAGACACACAACTTCACAAACCCTACAGATACTACCGTTACATCGATGATATTTTCATCATTTGGACAGAAGGAAAAGAAAAACTTAGAAAGTTTCATGAAGCCTTTAACACATTTAATCCATCTATCAAACTCAAAATGGACTTCTCTACAGAAGGTGTGAACTTCCTGGACACTACTGTCACAATAAACAGGAACACACTCCAAAGTCTGTGTACAGAAAACTCACCGACCGATCCAGCTATCTGCATAAATCCATTTTCCATCCTTCACACACAAAGAAAGGCATCATATACAGCCAAGCTACCGGGTACCATCGCATCTGCTCCAACCCTGATGAAGGAGACATGCTTCTACAAACACTGCCTGAGAAATTCAAACAAAAAGGATACAAACCAAGGATAATCAATAGGAAAATACACTCCGCCCTTCAAATACCAGGGGAACACCTGCTACAATACAGAGAGATACAACCATCACCACACGTACCACTGGTAGCCGCATACAATCCGGCCCTTGAAGAAATACGCAAAATTATCAAGGACCTGCCGCCGATATTGGCGGAAGATGAGATGCTAAAATAAATCTTCCCTGAGCCTCCCATCTTGGCCTTCAGACAACCACACAGTTTAAAACAAAAGCTGGTCAGCAGAAAATTACCCACAGAAAGAACAGATACAGACAATGGGACAAAACCTTGCACCAAATCTCACTGTAAACTCTACCAACATATCTTCACCAAGATTGAAGAAACCCACAACAACAAGGCATATAATATTAAGGGACTATACTCCTGCACATCCCCAAATGTGGTCTACATGATACAATGCACCAAGTGTGACATGGGATGCTACATTGGTGAAACTCATCAAAAGGATGAATCTGCACAGACATTCCATAATCCGCCATAAAGAAAATGACTACTGCCCCCCAGCTGGACACCATTTTACCCAAACAGGTTACTCCATACATGACATTACGATCAAGATACCGACAGGGAATTTAAAAAACACACAAGAGAGAAAGACATTTAAATATAAAATGATGATACTGTTTTTTTTGTTCCAAAATTTGATTCTTATCGCATTATCAAAACTTATAACCTGTGCTGTACTGGATTCTCTTTTGCATCTCACTATGTCCTGCTTAATCATAGTCTCTCCCCTGCTCCCCCACTCCCTCCTTTTTTTCTTATCCTTATCTATGAATTCTATGGTCCTATAGCTATAGTCCTATAGTCCTATAGCTTAACCCCTGCATATTTGTGAGATGTAACTGGTGTCTTCTGCTTGTGAGCTTAGATTTGCTTTTGACTTGAAAAAGGTAGGAATCCCGAAAGCTTGTCTCTACAAAATTCTGTTAGTCCAATAAAAAAGGTATTACAAGATACTAAGGGACTAAAATGGGGCACAATTTACTTGTCCCTCATGAAAATACACTTGTGCTGGTAGACAAAATTGTAATCAAAAAAGTACATAAATTTGGGAGTTTTCTTTTTTTTTTTTTCATTCACCTTGTGGTCAAACTTACACATTATTTTAATACTTTAGGTCGGCCTGATTATACCAATACCAACATTTTTTTTTCTTATTTAAAAAAAAATTCCTGACCCCTATAACATTTTCATTTTTCCGTATACCGGGCTGTATATTATACCAATATCAATTGGGCCGTAATCTGCTGTATGTATTGGTACCATTTTGGTATTGATTGGATTTTTTGAACACTTTTTACTCAATTCTGAGATTTTTTTTTTCGTTAACACTATTGACCGTACGAGATATTAAATGTTATTTTTTTATAAATCGGACAATTACGCATGCGCCAATACCAAATATGTTTATTTTTACTATGTTTACATATTTTTTTTTGGAAAATGGGAAAAGGGGGGTGATATGAACCTTTAATTTGGAAGGGGTTAATGGGTGTTTTTAAAACTTTTATTAAACTTTTTTATTCACTTTATTAGGAGGAATCATTAGATTCCTCATACAGATCACTACAGTTCTATTGAGCTCCATTGATCTGTGTTCATTTGGTCTTCAATCAAATGCAGATCCTAAAAAATCCTAAATCCTAAAAAATCCTAAAATCACATTGTCTGATTTTTTATTTATTTGCAAATTATGGTGGGAAATAAGTTTTTGGTCAATAACAAAAGTTCATCTTAATACTTTGTTATATACCCTTTGTTGGCAATGACAGAGGTCAAACGTTTTCTGCAAGTTTTCACAAAGTTTTCACACAACTGTTGCTGGTATTTTTGCCCATTACTCCATGCAGATCTTCTCTAGAGCAGTGATGTTTTGGGGTTGTCGCTGGGCAACACAGACTTTTAACTCCCTCCAAAGGTTTTCTATGGGGTTGAGATCTGGAGACTGGCTAGGCCCCCCCAGGACCTTGAAATGCTTCTTACGAAGCCACTCCTTAGGTGCCCAGGCGGTGTGTTTGGGATCATTGTCATGCTGAAAGACCCAACCACGTTTCATCTTCAATGCCCTTGCTTATGGAAGGAGGTTTTCACTCAAAATCTCATAATACACGGTCCCATTCTTTTCTTTACACGGATCAGTCATCATAGTCCCTTAGCAGAAAAACAGCCCCAAAGCATGATGTTTCCACCCCCATGCTTCACAGTAGGTATGGTGTTCTTGGGATGCAACTCGGCATTCTTTCTCCTCCAAACACGACAAGTTGAGTTTTTACTAAAAAGTTCTACTTTGGTTTCATCTGACCATATGACATTTTCCCAATACTCTTCAGGATCATCCACATGCTCTCTAGCAAATTTCAGACGGGCCCGGACATGTACTGGCTTAACCCCTTAAGGACTCAGCCCATTTGGGCCTTAAGGACAATTTTATTTTTACGTTTTCATTTTTTCCTCCTCACCTTAAAAAAATCATAACTCTTTTATATTTTCATCCACAGAATAGCATGAGGGATTGATTTTTGTTCAACCAGTTGTCCGTTGTAATGCCATTACTCACTTTCCCATAAAATGTATGGCGCAACCAAAAAAATACTGTGGGGAAATGTAAAAAAAAATACGCAATTTTGCTAATTTTGGAAGGTTACGTTTTCACGCCGTACAATTTACGGTAAAAGTAACATGTGTTCTTTATTCTTTGGGTCAATAAGATTAAAATGATACGCATGATAACATACTTTTCAATTACTGTTGCGCTAAAAAAAAATCGCAAACTGTTTAACCAAGTTAGTAAGTTTAAAATCCCCCTATTTTGAAGACCTATAACTTTTTCATTTTTCCGTATAAGCGGCGGTATGAGGGCTAATTTTTTGCGCAGTGATCTATACTTTTTATTGATACCATATTTGCTTATATAAAACTTTTAATACTTTTTTAATAAATTTTTGGGGAATAAAATGTTATTAAAAAGCAGCTATTTTGGACTTTTTTTTTACGTTCACGCCGTTCACCGTACGGTATCAGTAACATTTTATTTTAAAATGGTAAAGTTAGTGATGGCATTACAATAGAAAACTGGTTGCGCAAAAAACAAGCCCTCATACTAGTCTGTGAATGAAAATATAAAAGAGTTTTGATTTTTTTGAAGGCGAGGAGGAAAAAATGAAAACGTAAAAATAAAATTGTCTGAGTCCTTAAGGCCCAAATGGGGTGAGTCCTTAAGGGGTTAAACAAAACCCCCTACCCTCACAAATGGGGATAGTTAAGGGTTAAATTAACTATCCCATTTTTTTATTGGACATATACGTAATATAAGTAACATGTGACCAAGTATTATCGAAATATCTCCAGCCATTTGGAAGTTATGCAGTAACATATATTTCCCATAGACTTGTATGGGACTTTAACCCCTTAAGGACTGAGCCCTTTTTCACCTTAAGGCCATTTTTTGCAATTCTGACCACTGTCACTTTAAACATTAATAACTCTGGAATGCTTTTAGTTATCAATCTGATTCCGAGATTGTTTTTTCGTGACATATTCTACTTTAACATAGTGGTAATATTTTGTGGTAACTTGCATCCTTTCTTGGTGAAAAATCCCCAAATTTGATGAAAAATGTTAAAATTTTGCATTTTTCTAACTTTGAAGCTCTCTGCTTGTAAGGAAAATGGATATTCAAAATAATTTTTTTAATTCACATATACAATATGTCTACTTTATGTTTGCATCATAAAATTGACGTGTTTTTACTTTTGGAAGACATCAGAGGGCTTAAAAGTTCAGCAGCAATTTTCCAATTTTTCACAAAATTTTGAAACTCGCTTTTTTTCAGGGACCAGTTCAGGTTTGAAGTGGATTTGAAGGGTCTTCATATTAGAAATACCCCATAAAAGACCCCATTATAAAAACTGCACCCCCCAAAGTATTCAAAATGACATTCAGTCAGCGTTTTAACCCTTTAGGTGTTTCACAGGAATAGCAGCAAAGTGAAGGAGAAAATTCACAATCTTCATTTTTTACACTCGCATGTTTTTGTAGACCCAATTTTTGAATTTTTGCAAGGGGTAAAAAGGAGAAAATTTTTACTTGTATTTGAAACCCAATTTCTCTCAAGTAAGCACATACCTCATATGTCTATGTTAATTGTTCGGCGGGGGCAGTAGAGGGCTCAGAAGGGAAGGAGCGACAAATGGTTTTTGGGGGGCATGTCACATTTAGAAAGCCCCTATGGTGCCAGAACAGCAAAAAAAACCACATGGCATACCATTTTGGAAACTAGACCCCTCGGGGAACATAACAAGGGGTAAAGTAAACCTTAATACCCCACAGGTGATTCACGACTTTTGCATACGTAAAAAAAAAAAAAAAAGTCCCTAAAATGCTTGGTTTCCCAAAAGTTTTACATTTTTAAAAAGGGTAATAGCAGAAAATACCCCCCAAAATTTGAAGCCCAATTTCTCCCAATTCAGAAAACACCCCATATGGTGGTGAGAAGTGCTCTGCTGGCGCACTACAGGTCTCAGAAGAGAAGGAGTCACATTTGGCTTTTTTGAAGGAAATTTTGCTCTGGGGGCATGCCGCATTTAGGAAGCCCCTATGGTGCCAGGACAGCAAAAAAAAAAACATGGCATACCATTTTGGAAACTAGACCCCTTGGGGAACGTAACAAGGGGTAAAGTGAACCTTAATACCCCACAGGGGTTTGACAACGTTTGCATATGTAAAAAAAAAAAAAAAATTACCTAAAATGCTTGGTTTCCCAAAAAATTTACATTTTTACAAAGGGTTAAAGCAGAAAATACCCCCCAAAATTTGAAGCCCAATTTCTCCCGATTCAGAAAACGCCCCATATGGGGGTGAAAAGTGCTCTGCTGGCGCACTACAGGTCTCAGAAGAGAAGGAGTCACATTTGGCTTTTTGAAAGCAAATTTTGCTCTGGGGGCATGCTGCATTTAGGAAGCCCCTATGGTGCCAGGACAGCAAAAAAAAAAAACGCATGGCATACCATTTTGGAAACTAGACCCCTCGGGGAACGTAACAAGGGGTTAAGTGAACCTTAATACCCCACAGGTGTTTCACGACTTTTGCATATGTAAAAAAAATAATTATTTTTTTACCTAAAATGCCTCTTTTCCCAAAAATTTTACATATTTGAAAAGGGTAAAAGCAGAAAATACCCCCCAAAATTTGTAACACAATTTCTCCCGAGTACGGCGATACCCCATATGTGACCCTAAACTGTTGCCTTGAAATACGACAGGGCTCCAAAGTGAGAGCACCATGCACATTTGAGGCCTAAATTAGGGACTTGCATAGGGTGGATATAGGGGTATTCTACGCCAGTGATTCCCAAACAGGGTGCCTCCAGCTGTTGTAAAACTCCCAGTATGCCTGGACAGTCAGTGGCTATCTGGCAATACTGGGAGTAGTTGTTTTGCAACAGCTGGAGGCTCCATTTTGGAAACAGTGGCGTACCAGACGTTTTTCATTTTTATTGGGGAGGGGGGCTGTGTAGGGGTATGTGTATATGTAGTGATTTTTACTTTTTATTTTATTGTGTGTTAGTGTAGTGTAGTGTTTTTAGGGTACAGTCGCACGGGCGGGGGGTTCACAGTAGTTTCTCGCTGGCAGTTTGAGGTGCGGCAGAAAATTTGCCGCAGCTCAAACTTGCAGCCGGATACTTGCTGTAATCCTCCGCCCATGTGAGTGTACCCTGTACGTTCACATTGGGGGGGGGGGGGTATCCAGCTGTTGCAAAACTACAACTCCCAGCATGTACGGTCTATCAGTGCATGCTGGGAGTTGTAGTTTTGCAACAGCTGGAGGCACACAGGTTGTGAAACACAGAGTTTGGTAACAAACTCAGTGTTTTGCAAACAGTGTGCCTTCAGCTGTTGCAAAAGCTACAACCCCCAGCATGTACGGACAGCGGAAGGGCATGCTGGGTCTTGTAGTTATGCAACAGCTGGAGGCATACTACTTTGGCTGGGGATGCTGGGGACTGTAGTTATGCAACAGCTGGAGACACACTGGTTTGCTACATAACTCAGTGTGCCTTCAGCTGTTGCAAAGCTACAACTCCCAGCAGTCACCGACAGCCAACGGGCATGCTGGGAGTTGTAGTTATGCAACCAGCAGATGCACTACTACAACTCCCTACATGCACTTTAGCTGTTGGTGCAAGCTGGAAGTTGTAGTTACACAACAGCTGAAGGTACACTTTCCCATAGAAAAAATGTGCCTCCAGCTGTTGCAAAACTACAAGTCCCAGCATGCCCATAAGGGCATGCTGGGAGTTATGGTGGTCTGCCTCCTGCTGTTGCATAACTACAGCTCCCAGCATGCCCTTTTTGCATGCTGGGAGCTGTTGCTAAGCAACAGCAGGAGGCTGTCACTCACCTCCAACGATCCAGCCACATGAGGTCAGTCCCTCGTCGTCGCCGCCGCCGCGGCCGTCGCTCCTGGGGCCCCGATCCCAACATTGACGTAGGGGATCGGGGTCCCCAGCACCTGGGGTGCACGTCCCGCACCCGCTCACGTCCTCCGGGAAGAGGGGCGGAGCGGGTTGCGGGAGTGACACCCGCAGCAGGCGCCCTGATTGGTCGGCCGGTAATCCGGCCGACGAATCAGGGCGATCGTGAGGTGGCACCAGTGCCACCTCACCCCTGCAGGCTCTGGCTGTTCGTGGCCATCGGAGACGGCCCCGAACAGCCTGTAATTCCGGGTCACCGGGTCACTGGAGACCCGATTGACCCGGAATCTGCCTCAGATCGCTGGACTGAATTGTCCAGCGATCTGCGGCCATTGCCGACATGGGGGGGCATAATGACCCCCCTGGGCGATATGCCCCGATGCCTGCTGAACGATTTCAGCAGGCATCGGGCACCGGCTCCCTTCCAGCTAGCGGCGGGGGGCCGGGATTTGACAGGACGTACTCAAACGTCCTGAGTCCTTAAGGACTCGGAAAAGGGGCCGTTTGAGTACGTCCTACAAAAACCCAGATCCTGGCAAATGGGGGGGGGGGGGGGGGGGGGTGAGTAAGGGGTTATCCAGGAAAATACTTTTTTATATATATCAACTGGCTCCAGAAAGTTAAACAGATTTGTAAATTACTTCTATTAAAAAATCTTAATCCTTTCAGTATTTATGAGCTTCTGAAGTTACGGTTGTTCTTTTTTGTCTAAGTGCTCTCTGATGACACCTGTCTCGGGAGCCGCCCAGTTTAGAAGAAGTTTGCTATGGGGATTTGCTTCCAAACTGGGTGGTTCCCGAGACAGGTGTCATCAGAGATCACTTAGACAGAAAAGAACAACCTTAACTTCAGAAGCTCATAAATACTGAAAGGATTAAGATTTTTTAATAGAAGTAATTTACAAATCTGTTTAACTTTCTGGAGCAATTTGATATATAAAAAAAAGTTGTTTCCTGGATAACCCCTTTAATTACCTATCCTGTTTGTTGTTGACATATTAGTAACATGTATGCCAAGTTTCATATTAATATCTAGCCGTTCCAACCTCATATCCTGTCCTCATATTTTGTTCTCATATCCCGTCCCCATATTCCGACCCCATATCCCGACCCCATATCCCGACCCCATATCCCGACCCCATATCCCGTCCCCATATCCCGTCCCCATATCCCATCCCCATCTCCCAACCCCATATCCCGACCCCATATCCCGACCTCATATCGCGTCCTCATATCCCAACCTCATAACCCATCCTCATATCTCATCCTCATATCCCATCCTCATATCCTGACCTCATATCCCGTCCTCATATCCCATCCTCATATCCCGCCCTCATATCCTGTCCCCATAGCTAATCCTCATTTCTAATCCTCATATCCCATCCTCAGGTGGGGCTGCTTTGTGGTAAAGTTGAAATATCGCCAGATGTTTGGAAGTTATGCAGTAACATAAATTTCCCATAGAATTGTATGGGACTTTAAATAAAAACCCTGACCCTGGCAAATAGGGGTGGATAAGGGGTTAAAGGCCTATCCTATGTTTGTTGTTGACAAGTAACATGTGCGCCAAGTTTCATGTTAATATCATTAGCGGTTTGGACGCGATGCTGGAACATACACACACATACACATACACACATTGGGGGAGATTTCTCATTAAGTGTCTATTCTAGACACAGATCTACCCCTTTACACTGCTTGTCTAATTTACACTCTTGCCCAAGATTTACAAAAGTTGTGTAATATAGAAATGCCCCCCTCGCTATACCATGCACTCCTTCTCTACCGCACACTTCACTTTCATTTTCCCGTGGTACACTGCTCACATAGCTGGAGCAGCAGTGTGTGCCGAACAAAACTCTGCACAATAGTAAAATCATAAGTCTTTATAAAGTACACAGAGGGGGGAGATTCTCAAAGAATTTTGCACCCAAAAAAAAAATTATAATTTTCCCGCGAAAAGTATCGACCACATTTTCAAAGAGCTTTGTGCCGCGGTTTACACAATTCATGTCACTTTTGTAAAAGTGGGCGTGTCCACATATATATTGTCTGCATTACAAACATAATATTTTCCATGGGGTGAGAGTCCAGTTTACATCAAAAATTTCACACCAGCTTATTGGGTTAGAAATCACAGAAATTGTTGTAGTTTTATTGTGTTTTCTGTTTTTTTTCTTTGCTTTTTCTTCTTCTCATTTTAGATACGTGAATGTGGAGGACTACGTCAGATTCAGTGGATTGCGATGATGAACAGCGTTTTTTAAAATGTCAATAAAAGGGTTAAAGAGGGCTGTAGGGGAGTGATTTTTTAACTAAAAATTGGTTTTCAATGTGTTGTGTTTTTTATAATTCAATTTTCAGGCTTAGTAGTGGAAGCAGTCTTGCAGAGAGAATCCATTACTAAGCCGGGGCGTAGCGTTAGCCCCAAAATCAGTTAGCCCTAACCCACAATTATTATCCCGGTATCTACCGCCACAGGGGTTCCGAGAAGAGCCGGTACCAACAGGCCCGGAGCGTCAAAAATGGCGCACCTGGACCTAGGCGGTAACAGGCTGGCCTCATTTAGGCTGGGGAGGGCCAGTAACAATGGTACTTGCCCACTCTTGTAACGTCAGGCTGTTGCTGCTCGGTTGGTATCTGGCTGATGGCGTAGTCCTCCGCATTTACGTATCTGAAATGAGAAGAAAAGAAAAACAAGAAATATGGGTTAGTAAAATTTTTTTTGCGCCCCTGGGGAGAGTGCACATAATGCAGTATGTTCCTAAACAGGGAGCCTCCAACTGCTGCTAAACTACAACTCCCATCATGGGGGTCTGTAGTTAAACAACAGCTGGAGTCTCCCTGTTTGGGAACACACTGCCAGAAAGGCTCTGTTCACATTATGCAAAACGCATAATGTGAAAAGAGTCAGGCCTGGACTGTGTAGCTCAGCCCCCTAATGACATCATCACTAGTGGTCGGAGCAGTAAAAGTCTCAGGGAGTCTCAGAAGTGAGACACCCTTTCGATCTGTCCCTCTGCTCTTGGACTACTACTCCCATCATGGGACAGAGTCTGTCCCATGATGGGAGGAGTTGTAGTACCGCAGCGCTGAGGGATGGCACTTGCACATCCCTCGGCTGCGGGACTACTACTCCTATCATGGACAGACTCCATGATGGTAGTTATAGTCTGGGCGCCGAGGTGCAGATCGCAGCAGGTCATTCTTCAGAGACTCCGTGCAGACTCCGTCCATGATGGGAGTTATAGTCCAGGGGCTTAGGTGCAGATAGCAGCAGGTCATTCTCCAGAGACCCACTGCGATCCGCATTTATTAAGTTAACAAGCCGGCAGCACATGCAGCTACACTGCGCTCCCCGCCGGCTCAAGGCTCCTGTGTATGCTGTCATAAATCACAATCCCCGTCGCTGGGAGATGGGAGCTCTGATTGGTTAATAGCTATTCTCCAATCAGAGCTCCCGTCTCCCGGTGGGGATTATGAATTATGAGAACATATACAGGAGCCTGGAACAGGCGGGGAGCGTTGTGTAGCCGCAGGTGCCGCCGGCTTGTTAACTTAATAAATGCAGATCGCAGTGGGTCACTGGAGAATGACCTGCTGCGATCTGCACCTAAGCCCCTGGACTATGACTCCCATCATGGACGGAGTCTGTCCATGATGGGAGTAGTAGACCTAAAAGTCCTGCAGCTGGAGGATGTGCAAGTTCCATCCCTCTGTCCATGATGGGAGTAGTAGACCAAGGGGAGAGGTGCCGATCGCAGCAGGTCCTTCTCCAGAGACCTGCTGCGATCCGAATTTATTAAGTTAACAAGCCAGCGGCTATCATAATTCATAATCCCCGCCGGGAGGCTGGAGCTCTGATTGATGAATAGCTATTCACCAATCAGAGTTCCCGTCTCCCGGTGGCGGGGATTATGAATTATGACACTGTATACAGGTGCCTGGAACCGGCAGTGAGGGCAGTGTAGCCGCATGTGCCGCCAGCTTGTTAACTTAATAAATGCGGATCGCAGCAGCTCTCTGGAGAATGACATGCTGCGATCTGCGCCTCAGCCCCTAGACTATAACTCCCATCATGGAGTCTGTCCATGATGGGAGTAGTAGTCCTAAAAGTCGGGCTGCCGGGGGATGTGCAAGTGCCATCCCTCAGCACTGCGGCACTACACCTACTCCCTTCATGGAACAGGCTCTGTCCATGATGGGAATTATAGTCCAGGAGCTTAGGTGCAGATCGCAGCAGGTCATTCTCCAGAGACCCACTGCGATCCGCATTTGTTAACTGTAAAAGCCGGCGGCACATGCGGCTACACTGCGCTCCCAGTGGGGAATACTATATACAGCTGTCATCATTCATAATCCCTGCCGCCGCGAGATCGGAGCTCTGATTGGTGAAAAGCAGTCCACCAATCAGAGCTCCTGTCTCTGGTGGCGGGGATTATGAATTAGGAGAGCTGTATACAGGAGCCGGCTGGGAGCGCAGTGTAACCGCATGTACCGCCGACTTGTACAGTTAATAAATGCGGATCACGACTGGTCTCTGGAGAATGACCTGCTGCGATCTGCCCCTCAGCCCCTGGACTATAACTCCCATCATGGACAGAGTATGTCCATGATGGGAGTAGTAGTCCTAACTATCCCAAAATAATTTCACTTTCTCAGATGCTTTCTGACACTTTGGTACATGTCCTCCGAGGTGGTGTATATTTGCGCAAGAAAAGTGCTTTTGCGCATTTTTTTGTGTTTTAAAAAATGCATTTAATATATTTGATACTACACTAGAAAGTGCTCTATGGTAAACTTAACCTTAGACATGGCTATGAAGAATTCTATCAGATTTTGCACAAAAAACTAAACTCTAGACAAGAAAAAGCTCTATATACAATGATAAATTGCCCCCATTGAGATATATATATATATATATATATATATATATATATATATATATATATATATAGTATTTATTATTATTATATAATTTTTAATAAGAGTGTATAGGGTATGTATTGTAAATCCCCCAAAATTTTCTGAACATATAAATCCTATATGTTACAGTATTAGAGATTACATAAAAGACTCAATATACTGTATAATCAACAAGTTAAGAGAAACATAATAACATGCAGTACTGACAGAAATACAATAACCTGCCCCTTGTGAGTACAGTAGGTAAAATTTGTTGAATTTTGCAGTGAGCTAGAATAACTGTGTCCAGCAGACAAATGAGGTAAGAGACCCAGAGGCCTCTGTGGTTTATATTTAGCAAAGTGTACTGGCAAAGCTCCAACTTCTAACACACTTGAAGTCATTTAAACAGTAGGCTATCCCTCTATACTTCACTCATTTCCCATTTTATTTCCTAAATTCTTTATAATGCATTTACTGAAAAAATATATATATTTTATTGCGTATAGTTTGTGCCAGAACACTGCACATCTGAAAGGCATTTAGTTTACTTTTTATGTACACAGAGTAAAATGTAGATATTTACTGATTTACAATTATTTTTATGTGAACCTCTTGAAGGTGTTTTCCCATGAAAGATTTTTAATACATTTTGGCTGTTCCCATATCTCTTATTGACTTAAATGGAGCGTGAGCAGGCTTTTACATAGATTCTTTACCATACAGCCTGTTCTCAAGATTAGTGGGGGGCCCAGTAGTTTAACCCCTTATTGATTTGACTTTTATAGCATCATTTTTTCTAAAGCTAGGTACTGAATTCTCATTATGTAAAATTCTGTTCCTAGTTATGTTTTCAATTGTAAATGTTCAATGTTATAGGATTAAGTATTTCAAAAACTATACTTGTATGTAAGGTTATCCCATTTACAGAAAGGTCAATATACACTGAATAGCCACTTTATTAGAGACACCTATGTAGTTGAACGTTCCTTTGGTCTTCAGGTTGTCATGGCATAGATTCCACTAGGTGTCAAAATCATTGTACTGGAATATTGGCCCATGCTGACAAGGGAGGTTCTTGTAGTTTTCACCTATCAAACTCTATGTTTCATTTTAGAGCTCAATTTATTTCACCCCAGAGACTTTCTATAGGAATGAAGGGGTACTCCAGTACTTTAAAACCCCACAGGGTGGGAGATGAGTGTTTGATCACATGGGATTAGACAGATGAGACCCACTGGTCCCCTTTCTCTCAATGTGCATGGAACGGCGTGTTGGCACTATTGGAGCACTTGGATTCTGACTTTATGTTTGTTGTGCCTTGTGCCAATTGGATTCCTAGTTTGTGTAGTTGTGCCTTATTCCACAGTGTCTGGTGCTGGGTGCTTTAATCCATAGCTAGTTCTACTTTTAACATCTTAAATGCCAATAAGTAAGAAACAGAGTACCAGATTAGGTGTATATACCTGTGTATGTATGCCCTGGCCGGTTGCATTCTTCACATGATACCGGTCTTACCTTGTTGAGGGTCCATGCCCAGTTACGTCCCTACACAGACCAGGGAGCCAATGATAGAGTTACCAATTGGTGTCCTCTTCAATCCTTTTGGAACACGATTTTCGTTTCCTTTCTCAGGATTCTGGCACATGGGCTCCTCTCCAATTTATCAACTGTCAGCACTAGAATTAACCGGCTTCTTTTTTTTTTATGGGAGTCTATTTACTTAGAGTTATAAGACTTTATTAATTGTAAGTCTTCTATTTAGTAGAAATTGGACTAAGCAAGATAGGGTATCACATTGTTCTTTGGTCTACAGGGAAGGTATCACATATCAAAGGTATCACACTGTTCTTTGGTCTACAGGGAATGTACAAGTAATGTATAATGGCTGAATGCAAAGAATGTCCTCACTAAGATGGCGGCCTACAAATATTTTTTGTCTTGTGCACAGCTGAGGAATCATTCTTGCTTATTGTAAACCTTATTTTCTATTTACTTTGAATGAAGAGTGGTAAGGTTATACATTTTGCAAGTGTCCACAAAGTACATGCAAAAAGCGGACAGAGCAGAAAACCAGCACTGAGTGATGTTTTTAATTTACTTTAGGGAAATTCACTATGTTAGGTCAGATTCACACATGGTAACTTCTCCTTTTTGCATCTACTTATAAGAGTTCTCCCAGTAATTTCCTTTTATTAAATACATTAATGATCAAATTGAATGCTTCTTGAACCTGACCTACAAGGACATTATCAAAACTTTGAAACATACATGTTCTTCCACCTCTGCAAATCACCAGTCATCTGCAGCCATTGCTATTAACTCTGTAAAGGTCATATATCAACACAATAGCATTGGTTTTCTGCACAGAAAAAGATGGCTTAGTATTAGAGATGAGCAAATCGAAGCTGAGGAACCCAAATTCTTTACTAATTTCATGAAATATTCAATTTGCAACCAGTCATCTGCAGCCATTGCTATTAACGCTGTAAAGATCATATATCAACACAATAGCACTGGTTTTCTGCACAGAAAAAAGATGGCTTAGTATTAGAGATGAGCAAATCGAAGCTGATGAACCCGAATTCTTTATGAATTTCATGAAATATTCGATTCGCAACGAATGCGAATATCGACGTGATTCTATCACACAAATCACTTCATTAACCCCTTAATGATGCAGGACGTAAATGTACATGGTACTTAACGCACCAGGATGTACATTTACGTCCTATATATGACCGCAAGCATCGGAGCGATGTTCGGGTCATGTGCGGCAGGTCCTGGCTGCTGATACCAGCCAGGGACCCGCCGGTAATGTCCGACATCCAGGTTCTTGCGGATGTCCACCATTAACTTCTCAGATTCCGTGATCAATACAGATCACGGCATCTGCGGCAGTGCGGTCACTAAAATGGATGATCGGATCGCTCCACGGAGGTCCCCTCACCTGCCTCTACTGCCTTCCACGGGACTTCTGCTCTGGTCTGAGATCGAGCAGACCAGAGCAGACGATGACCGATAACACTGATCTGCCCTATGCATAGCACTGAACAGTATTAGCAATCAAATGACTGCCATAAATAGTCCCCTATGGGGACTATTAAAGTGTAAAAATAAAATTTAAAAAAGTTCAAAATAAAAGTAAAAAACATTTAGAAAAATCCCCATCCCCAATAAAAATGTAAATTGTCAGTTTTTCCCCATTTTACCCCCAAAAGTGTAAAAAAAATTTCAATAAAATATTTGGTATCACTGCATGCATAAATATACGAACTATTAAAATCTAACGTTAATTATCCCATACGGTGAACGGCGTGAACGTTAAAAAAATTTAAAGTCCAAGATTGCTGCTTTATTCTTATAACATTTTATTCCAAATAAAATTGATAAAAAAATGTATTAAAAGCTTTATATATGCAAATGTGATATCGAAAAAATATTACAGATCATGGTGTCAAAAAAGAGCCCTCATACCGCCACTTATACGGAAAAATGAAAAGGTTATAGGTCAGCAAAATTGAGGGATTTTAAATGCACTAATTTGGTTGAAAAGTTTGCGATTTTTTTAAAGTGGTATAATAATAGAAAAGTACCGTATTTATCGGGGTATACCACGCACCGGCCTATAGCACGCACCCTCATTTTACCAAGAATATTTGGGTAAAAAAAGTTTTTTACCCAAATATCCTTGGTAAAATTAGGGTGCGTGTGTGTGCATGCGTATACCCCGATACACCCCCAGGAAAGGCAGGGGGAGAGAGGCCGTCGCTGCCCTCTTCTCTCCCCCTGCCTTTCCTGGGGTCTAGAGCCCTGCTGCCGCCGCTTCTCGCCCGCTATCTGCGCTGCTGCCCATTCTCTCCCCCTGACTATCGGTGCCGGCGCCCCATTGCCAGGGGGAGAGAAGCGGCGCCGCCAGAATAAAGGAAAAGGTCTATTGTACCTTAAAGTGTACAGCATGAAAATGAAACCTTCCAAAATTAGCAAAATTGCGGTTTTCTTATCAATTTTCCCACACTAATAGTATTTTTTTGTTGCGCCATACATTTTATGGTAAAGTGAGTGAGGTCATTAAAAAAGGATAACTGGTTGCGCAAAAAACAAGCCCTCATACTAGTCTGTGGATGAAAATATAAAAGTGATATGATTTTTAGAAGGCAAGGAGGAAAAAACAAAAATGCAAAAATAAAATTGTCTGAGTCCTTAAGGCCCAAATGGTCTGAGTCTTTAAGGGGTTAAACTCCATTTACTGTGGTCCAGGCTCTAGGGCATCTAAAATGGCGGATCCAGATGTCAGTACATGGGGCAAGGAACGCTGGGAAGGCAAGGAAGGGAAGTAGGCGTGATGACCCTGAATCACATGCAGGATGCAGCCTATCAGCAACCAGTCACCCCTGTGATGTCACAGCCCTATATTTTCAGTAGCCATTTTGCGGCTCGTCATTTAATTAATTACACAGCATACAGATAGGATGGACATTGCTGTGTGTGTTACACAGAAAAGCTCATTCCAGCAGCGTTTCACATCCTAGTCACATCAGCATTCTGATGGACAGAGAGCAGTGTTTTTTTCACTGAAAAAGGATTTTTACTGCAGCCATAAACCTCCCAGTTACTTTTTTCAGCGTTGTATTACAGAGAGGGACAGATAGCTATGTGTTGCCTCATACATTTCAACAAGCTGCCTCAACTTCATAAACCTTAGCAGAGGAGGCAGGATTAATTTTTCAGTGCAATTCTGTGTCTTTGTTCCACAACAAATCATCTACTGGTTATACTAGTCTGTAGACAGTATAATACCCAGCAGTCCATTCTTAATAGTCTTTGACAGAGTGAAATTTTGGGTTTAGTTCACAGATTTTTTGTGCTGCTGGTGTTGTGCAAAAATATGTTTTTTTTAAGCGTACTGTACCGCATTTTTCTGCCCTCATAAGTGCATACCACATACCTACATCTAAGTAGTGTACTATTTTGTACCTGTTAATCTGTCAAGGGCCTATATACTGTGAAAGTCCAATCAAAGTACACGCCTACTGCTGTTGTAGACAAATACTGTTTTAAGCGTAGTGAAGCGTTTTGTACTGCCACTATATGGTCTCCTCATGCTTCAGCCACCTCCAGGCTGTGCCATTCATCCAATATATGGTTTACTGATGCCTCAGCCAGCTCCAGTCTTTGACATTCAACAACTTCATGGCTTAGTGATGCTGCTGCTAGGACATTGCCTATATATGTTTATGGTAGCACTAGTTACCATCCATCAATGGAAATTTCTAAATTCATCTTTTATTCTTAGATATTGTGAGGCCCTATTGTCTCCTCGTCTGCCGCCAACTCCAGGCTGTGCCATTCAGCCACTATATGGTCTCCTCATGCTTCAGCCACCTCCAGGCTCTGCCATTCAGACACTATATGGTCTCCAATTAGAAAAAGAAAAAAATCAGCCCACACCTCAAGGACAGTAATAATATAAATACTATATTTAAATAATCTAGATTTTAGTGGTCTAGTACATAATGATAATGAGACCGTGCTTAAAAATATCAGATGAATAATATTTATTAAAATATATAATGCATAAAAATTCTCCTCACAGGGCCCTTGTGGGAGGAATAATCACATGGATATATTGTAAAACAAAATAAAATTGTGCAAATAACATAAATAATAATTATTCATTAGTTATGCAGTGTGACTGATAATCCGGCAGTATTATTTGGCTAATAGTCCGGTATTTAACAGAATATACGTCCAGCAATAGATGTATATGTAATAATGTCTAATAAGTTGGCCACTGATGGATAATAAGAAATAGTTATATTACCAGTTCCACTGTGTCCTTTCCGTCTCGCTGATGGATGGAATGGCAAGCTGACCTGTGGGCGCTTGCGAGCGCAAGGCACGGCTGGCTCAGACGGCACTGAACCTGGTGGTTGCCGTGCAGTTGCTGCAAAGGTCTGTAGATACAGACTAGCGGTGTTCTCTTGTTGAGCTCCCTCTTGTTTGTGGCGTCTGAGGTCAGCGGGAGATGCAGACAATAGGTGGAACGCAGGATCAGCGGGTCACATAGGCAGTGGATGGATCAGCGGATGGATCACAGGATCGGTAAGTGGTTAAAATGGCAGCCAGTGGATCACAGCATTGCAGAAGGATTGCAGTAGCAATACTGGAACTTTAATGGAACTTGGCCTGGAATGTAGCTAGAACTAGTATCGGACAGAAGGTGGCTATAAATCCATGTCACGGTCACACTGCATTTGAGCTAAATGCGTTTCGGGGTGCTCTATACAAAGTATTCAACCCCTTCCTCAGTAACTACTATATGGTCTCCCCATGCTGCCAGAAACTCCAGGCAGCAACTATATGGTCTCCTCATATTGATGCCACCTCCATGCTGTCTCATTCAGCCACTATATAGTCTCTTCTCATGCTTCAGCCAACTCCAGGCTGTGCTATTCAGCCACTATATGTTCTCCTTATACTGATGCCACCTCCAGGCTCTGTCATTGTGCTGCTATGTGACATGTGACTTCTTGTTAGATTTTGTTTTTTGTACCCACACGCCGGGGCCGGGACACAAAAAATTGGGAGTTAAAATTTCAATTTCAAAATCTTCAATTTAAAGTAAAAAATCTTACATTTCTATTTAAAAATATAAAATTTCAAGGGTCTCCTCATGCTTCTGCCAATTCCAGGCTGTGCCATTCAGACACTATATGGTCTCCTGATGCTTCAGCCAACTCCAGGCTGTGTCATTCAGCCAATATGTGGTTTACTGATGCTGCTGGGCCTGGGTCTGGGCCTAAAATTGTTTTATGGCAGCACTTGCTACCCTAAATCTTCAATTTAAATATCAAAATTCGTCTTTTAATCTTAAGTATTGTGAAGCCCTAGTGTCTACTCATGCTGCTGCCAACTCCAGGCTGTGCCATTCAGACACTATATGGTCTCCTGATGCTTCAGCCATCTCGAGGCTGTGTCATTCAGCCAATATATGGTTTATTGATGCTGCTGGACCTGGGTCTGGGCCTAAAAATGTTTTATGGTAGCACTAGCTACTCTAAATCTTCAATTTAAATTTCAAAATTCGTCTTTAATCTTAGGTATTGTGAAGCCCTAGTGTCTACTCATGCTGCTGCCAACTCTAGGCTGTGCCATTCAGACACTATATGGTCTCCTGATGCTTCAGCCAACTCCAGGCTGTGTAATTTGGCCAATATATGGTTTACTGATGCTGCTGGGTCTGGGCCTAAATTTTTTTATGGTAGCACTAGCTACCCAAAATATTAAATTTAAATTTCAAAATCCGTCTTTTAATCTTAGGTATTGGGAAGCCCTAGTGTCTACTCATGCTGCTGCCAACTCCAGGCTGTGCCACTCACACACTATATGGTCTCCTCATGCTTCAGCCACATCCAAGCTGTGTCATTCAGCCACAATATGGTCTCCTCATGCTGCCAACACCTCCACGCTGTGTCTTTCAGTCACTATATGGTGTGCTAATGCTGCCAACACCTCCACGCTGTGTCATTCAGCCACCATATGGTCTCCTCATACTGATGCCACCTTCAGGCTCTGTCATTGTGCTGCTCTGTGGTAGTGATTCTAAAAGCGATGCCTGTAATTGCATGTCATTCTGAATTACAGTATTATTTCACTACCCTATTGAGGCTCTCTGTAGTCCAGAAATATTTGTTTTTAATATAGATTCACTGCAAATAAATTCATCTCTACTTAGTATTAAAAGGGCACTCTGGTGGAAGGGTTTTCTTTTTTTTACAAAGATTCTCAGGCTGCCTGCTTAAAACAAACAAACAAACCTTTCCTCGCCTCCTGCATTTCCTTGGTGCCTCTAGTATCACTGCTTCGATCTCCAATGTGATCCTTTTCCTGGTGCTGAGGGTCAGTGCAGCACAGTGCAGCTCAGTGAATTGGTGGCCGTAACAGTGTCCTACCTTAACACGCCAATGGCTAATCGGTAATTTGACATATTGAGCCCCGGACCCACATTGCCTTGAAGCATGGGCTTTCTGTCACATGAACTTTGTGGTGTCTCCCATTTTGCATTACAAGCTTAGCAGTTCGCCGAAATGGTGAGACTTCCCATTGCTCTGTAGCATGGGCTTAATGTCTGCAAAGCAGTGACAAACACAGTACCCACTATACTGTTTGTTGAGACTTTAGTGTTGCTTTCTATATTGTTCACACATATTCCTAATTCAGTTTCATGTTTTGTAAATCATTGTACAGTATAAAGAGTTGACAAAAAAGGTTTTGTAATACATCTTACCCATTTTGTACCCCATAGAGTGTCTTCATTAGAGTGCTCTTATACAAAGAAAATAGCTCTTCGGGGACTGTAGTAAACATCACAGTAGATTTTGTTTACTGTACAATGCCTTGTGTCTGGAAACAATGTCAGTAAAAAGCTCATCAATCAGGCTAAAAATGATGTGTAAACAGAGATATCTCAAATCTGTGAATCTAAGAAAACAGATGTGATCTAACATATCCTTGCATGCCGTCCCTCAATCTTTCATTATTTCTTAGTTCCCACTTAATAAGCTGCGTGCTGTTTTCAATTTCAGCCTTTTCTGTTTCACATCTTCTGGTATTCCCTTTATTAGAGCTGATGAATTCAATTTCATTTAACATTAGTATTCATTCTATATCATGCATAAAATAGTTCATTTAAATTCACAATATTCAATAATGTCCTGCATTGAAATCCAACTTGAGCTTGGTGCCGTCCTCTTTATTAGGGCACTGGGAGCTGTCTAATGCAAGACAATTTCTACCAGGTCCTGACCTCGGCTTAATCTCTCTGTAAAATCTGCATTTCAGTGGGACACACTATTTGCGCCTGTCAAGATAACGAATCATTGGCAATTAACTTAATAAGAAAAACACCAAAACAAAACAGATTCCACTGACTGGACATGATCTTCATGAACATTTCATACAGCTTAACAGCCATCAAAGAAGCCACTGTTAAATATGGCTTAGTAAAATAGAGTGACTTGAATGTAAATATGTTTTCACAAGTCAATTTGATTTTTGCCATATGTGTAAAATGGTGTAACGCTTCCTTAGACACCTAATGAACTAAAAAGTGTAGAATTATACAATACATCTTGCTCATTAATGAAAACGGATCTGTTGAGCATAGTAAATGGTATTCTTGGACATGGGCAAATTATCCTGGTACAACCTACAAGTGCTTGTGGCTGTGACCTTTATATTTGTCCTACTGAGCAATGAAAATCTATCCAGACAAGTTGCAAGCTCCGTTCGCAGATTGTATGCTAAGATGATTATTATGATATCATTTTATATGGGACTAACATTCTATTGTGTCTAATAGAAAATATTGTGACTACAGTGCAAATTAAATAAATTAACAGTATCCTTGTCTTGTATCACACCAACACACTTTCCTTTTCCACATCATAGTGGGGTATTTTGAAGAAAAAAAGTTTTCAATTTAACTGTCCCAGAAAAAGAATTCAAGATTTTCAGTATTTATCAGCTGCTGTATATAGTTCTTTCCAGTCCAACACAATGGCCCACATTTATCATTGTAGTGTAAGTAAAGCATTTTTTTACACCTTTTTTTTGTGTGCTGATAATGTGTAGGTAAAAGAGCTTTGATAAATTTTGTGCAGGTCCATATTTTCTGAAATTTCTGTCTACACATACACCAAAAAGCTACACCATGTCTGGGCTGGTGTAGTTTTAGAGACTTTTCAGTGGCTTTGCGCCTTTTTTTGCTCCTTTTTACAAAAAGGCGCAATGATAAATCCCTTCCATATCATGTCTATTGCCAAAATCAGTGGATTGCAACTCAAAATCAGTGGATTGCAACTCAAAATCAGCAGAAATGTGTAAACAAAATGGGGCAAAAAAAAGGCGCAAAAAACCCTGCTTGCGCCTTTTTTGCCCCTTTTTTAGACACAAAAAACAGTCTAAAGACAATGATAAATGTGGGCCAATGTTCCCTGCTGCCACATATGTTTGTGTCAGGAACTGTCCACAGCAGTAGCAATCTGCCAGAGCAATCCCTTTTTGTTCTCCTTTTCTGAACAATTTCTGACAGAGATGGCGGCAAGGAGCACAGTGTCAAATTAAAAAAAATTGGCAAGTAAAAAAAATGATTTTGTTGATATTGTTACTGCTTTGCTGCCTGTATTATGGGTCCTGCTATTTTGTACTTCCATAGGTCGTTTGAGTATCTGAGGAGTGAAAGCCATCGCTAGGACTTTGGAAATGCGACTGCTAAAGGTGAAGATGGGTTTTTCAGTCTAGAAACATGTTAGCATTGTAACGGGTGACCTATGCTAACCTTTGATTCAGGCCACTTTCTCATGGCACTGTTTTGTTCTGTATTCTGCATTAGTATTTGTAAATTAAAATTTAAAGTATGTCCAAAACACTGGAGCAGTACAACTCTTTCCATTATAGTTTTCTCTTTGGGTTCCATAACTTTTTACCTTTACTTTCCAAGCTAATATATTTTATTTTTGTCTTATATCTTTCATAAAATCTTCTGTCTGGAACAGTATTTCTTAAAAATCGAAATAGGAGTTCAATTAGTGATAAGCACTACCTCAGTTCTACTAGTCAATATAGGCCCTGCTCAATACACTGAACTAAATAACCTTCTGCTGCTTCCAGTTGAAATGCAGTCAGATCAATCCATATTAAATGGAACCAAGGAAAATGACTTAGAGGATATTGTATCATTTCCTTCATTTCTAGGTCTGTCTGTTTCAACATTTTTACCTGCTCTGATTTCTAGGTTATCCAAAGTGTTTCCGAATGTACACCAGTAAATGTCAGCTCTGTGATTAAAACCATTTTTCATGTTAGCATGATTTATTTCAGACCCATGTACTCGGAACTACTTTGTTTCTTTCCCAAATGCTGACAGAATATAATAAATGTAAAGATTTTATTTTTTCTACTGATTCATCCGTTGGACAATGTGCTTGTCCAGTTACACTGGAATTAATATAATTCAATTATTAAAGGGGTTTTACCATTAAGAAAAATAGGTGTAAACTGATTCATTATGTGAAATGAAACCTATTTCCAATGTAGAAGCATTTCTAAAAACATACTGTTTAAGAAATGTATATCCCCAAGTGCCTTCTGTGCTTTGCTCTGTTGCCCTTAGTTGTTATTATGACCATTAGAGATGAGCAAATTTTAGAAAATTTCGATTCAGCGAATTTTCGGAAAAAAATTGGTCCGATACAAATTTATTTGTGGCGACTCGCTATTAAAAATGGCTATTTCCGGGCTACAAAGAGCCTCAATAGGGGTGTAGAACACTTTGTCTTGCCGTAACACGCATAGGAAGTGTGCTGGGTTAGTGAAATAATACTGTTATTCAGTATGACATGCAGATGAAAGGGTTGCCATTAGAATCACTGCTGCAGAGCATCTGGATGTGGCAGCAGGGTCGGGAGACCCTATGCCATCACAATTGAAGAGATTTTTTTAAAATTTTATTTCTATTTAATTTTATTTGGTAAACATGAGAGTAAAAATTTTCCAGGTTTTCGGCGCAATCCACCAAGGATGGGTCAGAGTTTCTTCAAAATAATTTTTATTTGCCAAAGAAACTTTATTATTATTTAATTTTATTTACATTTTTAAAATATTTAAAATTATTTTTTGATGACCCATTGGAGGGCAAGTTTGGTGAGCATTGCACTGGCGATTCGCCGTGAGGCGAGCTACCACCTATTCCAGCCCCTGCCTCTCAGCACTTCCCCCCCCCCCCCCCCCGATGCTCATAACTGAGTGACCCGGGGGCCCGAAGTGTTTACTTTGAACAAATACTGTATGACAACAAAATAAATATAACAAGGAAGGAGATCACATGGCGGCACAATGACAGAGCCTAGAAGTGGCAGCAGCATGAGGACACACATGGCTGTGGCAGCAATTTGAGGAGACCATATGGCGGCACAATGACACAGTCTGGACCTGGTGGCAGCCTATGTAGACCGCAGAGTGGCACAATGACAGAGTAGTGTGTCAGTTTGTCCTCCCTCTCAGTGGTGCAGGCCTGACCCGGGAGGGCTACTGGGTAAATACTGCCGGTATCATATGTTTGTCTAAAATATTAAGCCATGCACTTGTAAGTAAACACGGCTGGTACTGTGAAACTGTGTCTGAAACTGTGAATGTTTCATTTAATCAGTTATGGTTTATTTTTATCATTCCAACCTGTTTCCTTTGATTCTCA
Organism: Hyla sarda; assembly: GCF_029499605.1. Classification (NCBI taxonomy): domain Eukaryota; kingdom Metazoa; phylum Chordata; class Amphibia; order Anura; family Hylidae; genus Hyla; species Hyla sarda. Next base: position 158,426,261 of record NC_079192.1, read on the forward strand.
TGGTAATTCCAGAGCTAATATATGATGATGAGCAGCTTAAGGGGTGTGTGCTTTGCAGTGTACCAGTGGCTGAAGTGCATGCAAAGTTTCCTGGCCATTTTTAGGATGTCTTGCAGAGGGGTGGAAGACTTAAGGAACCACTTGACCAGATTGAACACGTGTGCCATGTTATGGTTTACTTTTATTACTCCAACCCATTTCCTTGGAGCCTGGACGTGGAAGCAGCCTGATGAGACCATAGGAACTCACAATTTAAAAGATTAACCCCTTAAGGACCCAGCCATTTTACACCTTAGGACCCGGCCATTTTTTGAACATCTGACCACTGTCACTTTAAACTTTAATAACTCTGGAATGCTTTTAGTTATCATTCTGATTCCAAGATTGTTTTTTCGTGACATATTCTACTTTAACATAGTGGTAAAAGTTTGTGGTAACTTGCATCCTTTCTTGGTAAAAAATCCACAAATTTGATGAAAAATTTGAAAATTTTGCATTTTTCTAACTTTGAAGCTCTCTGCTTGTAAGGAAAATGGATATTCCCAATAAAAAAAATTGCTGAGTTTTTACTTTTGGAAGACACCAGAGGACTTCAAAGTTCAGCAGCAATTTTCCAATTTTTCACAAAATTTTCAAACTCACTATTTTTTCAGAGACCAGTTCAGGTTTGAAGGGGATTTGAAGGGTCTTCATATTAGAAATACCCCACAATTGTCCCCATTATAAAAACTGCACCCCCAAAGTACTCAAAATAACATTCAGTCAGCATTTTAACCCTTTAGGTGTTTCACAGGAATAGCAGCAAAGTGAAGGAGGAAATTCACAATCTTCATTTTTTACACTCGCATGTTCTTGTAGACCCAATTTTTGAATTTTTACAAGGGGTAAAAGGAGAAAATGTATACTTTTGTTTGTAGCCCGATTTCTCTCGAGTAAACACATACCTCATATGTCTATGTAAAGTGTTCCGCGGGCGCAGTAGAGGGCTCAGAAGCGAAGGAGCGACAAGGGGATTTTGGAGAGTATGTTTTTCTGAAATGGTTTTTGGGGGGCATGTTGCATTTAGGAAGCCCCTATGGTGCAAGAACAGCAAAAAAAAAACACACACCATACTATTTTGGAAACTAGACCCCTTGAGGAACATAACAAGGAATTAAGTGAGCCTTAATACCCCACAGGTGTTTCACGACTTTTGCATATATAAAAAAATAATATTTTTTTCACTAAAATGTGTGTTTCCCCCCAAATTTCACATTTTTGCAAGGGTTAATAGCAGAAAAGACCCCCAAAATGTGTAACCCCATCTCTTCTGAGTATGGAGGTACCCCATAAGTTGACCTGAAGCGCACTGCGGGCGAACTACAATGCTCAGAAGAGAAGGAGTCATATTTGGCTTTTTGAGAGCAAATTTTGCTCGGGGGGGCATGTCACATTTAGAAAGCCCCTATGGTGCCAGGACAGCAAAAAAAAAACATGGCATACCATTTTGGAAACTAGACCCCTTTGAGGAACGCAACAAGGAATAAAGTGAGCCTTAATACCCCACAGGGGTTTCACAACTTTTGCATATGTAAAAAAAATGTATTTATTTTTCACTAAAATGTGTGTTTCCCCCCAAATTTCACATTTTTGCAAGGGTTAATAGCAGAAAAGACCCCACAAAATTTGTAACCCCATCTCTTCTGAGTATGGAGGTACCCCATAAGTTGACCTGAAGCGCACTGCGGGCGAACTACAATGCTCAGAAGAGAAGGAGTCATATTTGGCTTTTTGAAAGCAAATTTTGCTCGGGGGGCATGTCGCATTTAGGAAGCCCCTATGGTGCCAGGACAGCAAAAAAAAAAAAAAACACATGGCATACCATTTTGGAAACTAGACCCCTTGAGGAACGTAACAAGGAATAAAGTGAGCCTTAATACCCCACAGGGGTTTCACGACTTTCGCATATGTAGAAAAAAATATTTTTTTCACAAGAATGTGTGTTTCCCCACAAATTTCACATTTTTGCAAGGGTTAATAGCAGAAAAGACCCCCCAAAATGTGTAACCCCATCTCTTCTGAGTACGGAGGTACCCCATAAGTGGACATCAAGTACACTGCAGGGGCGCCACAATGCTCAGAAGAGAATTAGTCACATTTGCAAACTTTGCTGAAATAGAGGGGACATGTCGCATTTAGGAAGCCCCTATGGTGCCAGGACAGCAAAAAAAAAAAAAAACACATGGCATACCATTTTGGAACCTAGACCCCTTGAGGAATGTAACAAGGGGTAAAGCAAGCCTTAATACCCCACAGGGGTTTCACGGCTTTTGCATATTTAAAAAAATATATTTTTTTTTTCACTAAAATGTGTGTTTCCCCCACATTTTACATTTTACATTTTTACAAGGGTTAATAGCAGAAAAGACCCCCCACAATTTGTAAATACATTTCTTTGGAGTAAGGACATACCTTATTTTTTGATGATTTTGGCTTGGCGGGTGCACAGCAGGTCTTGCTTGAATGGGAGCGCAGTCAGGGACCTTGAGCTTGATATGGAGCCAGGATGTGGGACCCCCCTCAAGGAGCGTTAATGGGGCGAGCACTGAGCCCTTAAATAGGGGAACATTAATGGGCCTTAACTGGGGTAGACAGGTGGGGTACACAGGCCCGTAATATGGGGTACAGTGGGCCAGAAAATTATAAAACATAATAAAATAGGATATGTTCCCAGAATGATGACCCAGAGCATAGCCAAAACTAAAAAAAATATGCCCACCCCAAACCCTATGCTCTGAATCATCATTCTGGGAATGTGATGTGTGTGGCTGTCCCTAACCTGTTGCCTCAGATGCGCACCCGCTCAGGTGGTTTGAGGCAACATAAAAAAGTCCCCGATGATAGTGACTCAGTGACCTATAACCCATTTTTGAAAAAACACCCCCAGAGGTCTTATCAGGTTTTTTTTTTTTTTTCAGTTTTTTTTGGGCAATTTAGTGATTTATGGGGGTTACATTTTGGAATGTACTCTGGACTTGATACATTGGTCAAATTATGGAAAATTAAATTGAAAAGGGAAAATTTAGGGCTCCATGGAAGTGTGATACTCCCTGAAGCAGCCTATGCAGAGGCCCGGATTATCTGGGCAAGTGTAACATTGATATGTGGTGTCCTTCCGAATCCCCTTCCTGAAACATACTCTGCATCTTTTCTGGGATCGCCCCTTCTTTTCACTGTGGGGGACCTCACCTGGAAAGTGTTGGCCTGGGATGATCCTGGCGCCTTTAACTCCAGACCTTTGGGAAGTCCGCCCTGATCTTTCCCGGTCAGTAAGATCAGGAACCTTAGGACTTCTTCTTGGTACTGGAGGAATGTCCCTGTGTTGCCAGTGTACTGGGATAGTACAAAAGTGTTGTACATGGCAACCTGTACCAAGTAGATCGCAACTTTTTTGGGTATTTTTTTTTTTTTTTTTACTTTTCTTTACTTTGTTTACTTTATTACACCTACCTGTCCCTGCAAGCCTCTGTCCCTATTCTAACGGCTACTGAGGGGGCTGCAGAGCTCCGAGGGGGGGGATCAATGGTCCTCTTCCTGCTGCTGCACCCGCTGACTGAACACAGAGAGCAGGTACAGTGGCGGGAAGGACCGTTAACCCCTCCTATACCGCTCTGCTATTGGCTGGACGATCGCCAGCCAATAGCAGCATTGCTGGGGCGGTGACAGTATTGTCACCGCTCCCCAGCAACGGCAGGTGATTGGAGGTGCATTGTACACCGCTGATCACCTTGTATTAATGGGTCATCGGGTCACAAGTGACCCGAATGACCCGAATCGCCGAAGATCGCTTGCGTGATTTCGCAAGCGATCTCTGGCGATCGCCGACATGCGGGGGTCCCGGGACCCCCCCTCGGCATTTGCACAACATGCCTGCTGAAGGTTTCGGCAGGCATGCTGTTCCGATCTCCGCCTGGTGAGCGGCAGAGACCGGAAAACGCCATGACATACTCATACGTCATGGGTCCTTATAGCCCAGGGTGCGGAGACGTATGCATACGTCATGGGTCCTTAAGGGGTTAAAGAGATTTTTTTAAATTTAAATTGAAGATTGAATAGATTGATACGTTTTATGTGCCAGCAGCATGAGGAGATTACATGGCGGCACAATGACAGAGCCTAGCAATTGGAATGAGCAAACTTTAAATCCTTTTTGAGGACCCATTGGAGGGCAAGTCTCGTGCCAGCAGCTGTGGTAATTCCAGCTCCAATAGTGTATAATTGTTAAAGTTTCTGCAGTGAAAAAGCTTGTACTTGTATTTTAAAATTGAGCTGGTGGTCGGCCGCGAGGCGAGCTACCATCTTTTCCAGCCTCTGCCAAATGGCGGCAGAATGACACAGCCTGGAGGTGGCATCAGCATGAGGAGACCATATAGTTCTAGAATGACATAGCCTGAAGGTGGCATCAGCATAAAGAGACCATATTGTGGCAGAAGGACACAGCTTGGAGGTGGCGGCAGCATGAGGAGACCATATGGTGGCAGAGTGACACAGTGTGGAGGTGGCGGCAGCATGAGGAGACCATATGGTGGCAGAATGACACAGCCTGGAGGTGGCGGCAGCCTATATAGGCCGCAGAGCGGCACAATAACAGAGCCTGGAGGTGCCAGCAGCATGACGAGACCATAGGACGGCACAAGGACAGAATCTGAAGGTGGCAGCAGGGTCGGGAGACCATATGGCATCACAATTGAAGAGATAAAAGAGATTAAAGAGATGTCATTTGAAGATTTTGAAGAGATTAAAGGGGTACTCCACTGGAAAACGTTTTCTTTAAAATTAACTGGTACCAGAAAGTCAAACAGATTTCTAAATTTCTTCTTTTAAAAAATCTTAAAGGGGTACTCCACTTCAATACATTTTCTTTAAAATCAACTGGTGCCAGAATGTTCAACAGATTTGTAAATTACTTCTATTAAAAAATCCCAATTCTTACAGTACTTATAATGCACAGAAAGTACTCCAGTACTCCAGTGTATAGTACACAGGAAGTTCTTATCCTTTTCCTGACCACAAGTGCTCTCTGCTGACACGTCTGTCAATTTTAGAAACTGTCCAGAGTAGGAGCAAATCCCCATAGCAAACCTCTCTTGCGCTGGACAGTTCCTGAAATAGACAGAGGTGTCAGCAGAGACACTGTGGTCAGACAGAAAAGAAATTCAAAAAGAAAAGAACCCTTCCTGTGGAGCATACAGCTGTTTTTCTGCTGAATATCTAATCATTGACTGCTGCCATTCAGAGCATAACAAGATGTATTGCTGTGGGAATTATATTATAAAAGAAAAGACATGTACAGGACATGTACAGTGTGTGTGAGCTGCAGTTTAAGCATGCTCACAGATAGTGAAAGCAGTTGGCTGGCAACCATTACACAGAGCTGCACTGACTTCTGGAAGTTGTAGTCTGTGCTTCAAACAAGGTAAACGTATTTAGAAGACATCAGGGGCCAATGATGCTGCCAAAACTACATGAATAACACAGAACAGGTATTGTGATGGCTTTGGGGCATTTTTCTTTTTCTTAACTTTCCTGGAGTACTCTTTTAACAATAACTGGCCCCTATCAGTTTAACAGGAAGAAACATAAAAGTGCTGAGTGCGTATATATTACACTTAGGATAGGAACATTTGCCCCAGTACGGTTACACCGGAATTAGGCATTAAAAGCAGGTGTGTAGGTATTTCTGGCCTTAAATTATAACTGGGCCCTATGAGTTTAACAGGAAAAAACGTAAAAGCTCTGAGTGCGTATATATTACACTTAGGATAAAAAAATTTGACCCAGTATGATTACACCTGAATTAGGCATTAAAAGCAGGTGTGTAGGTATTTATGGCCTTTAACAGTAACTGGCCCCTGTAAGTTTAACAGGAAAAAACGTAAAAGCGCTGAGTGCGTATACATTACACCTAGGATAGCAAAATACGCTTCAGTAAGGTTACACCTGAACTAAGCATTAAAAGCATGTGACTAGGTATTTTAGTGCTCACACTAACTAGCCCATATTAGATATAGAGTAATACACCCCAGTACAGTTGCAACATAAAGTGTACTCTCTCTCTCTTTCTCTCTCTACTGTCTCTGTCTATCTGCCTGCCTGCAGTGATGTGGGCTTCAGGTGAATTGATTTGCCACTGTAAAGATCTTTTTTCTCAGTAACACACACACACACAGACACTGTCTGCTCTATCAGGAAAATATCCCAGCAATGCCTGCCTGCAGCGATGGCTGCAGAATATATAGGGCTGTGACACATCAGGACTGGCTGCTGATAGGCTGCATGCTGCATGTGATTAAGGGTGATCCCGCCTACCCACCTTCCCACCTTCCCAGAGTTCTTTGCCCCATGTCCTCACACGAGTAGCCATTTTAGATCCCCTGGACCACACTAAATGGAGATTAATGAAGCAATTTGTTCTACTGAATCGCGGAGATATTTGGATTCATTATGAATAAAACGTTTCAGGAAATTCATAATGAATTCGGATTCATCTGATTCGATTCGCTCATCTCGAATGCCATCTTACGGCATCCACTGAGTTGGTTAGGCATGCCCAGTTCAACTGCACATTGCTTGTTAGTCTATATTGTGTAGGCAAGCAGGGGGATTTTAGGAAAGTGTGTGATCTGTTGCCAATCCAGGGAGGAAAAGAATATAACAGGAAAGTAAGTCATTTTATCTTTAAAAAACTAACAAAACAACATCATTTGTACTATATATACTTGTATATACATATATGGTACACATCTAATTTTTTTAAATCAAATTAAGCAAAAATGAGTCAGTCATGCTAGGTATATCTAGATAAAAAAGGGAAATAGTGTTTGTCCATGAATAAATAATGTGTAAGTGTAAGAATGGGATTGGTGCTTTTACATTAAAATTGTTAAAATTGATTCATATTGTGACAAGTATAATGAAGAATTGTCACAGGTCCCTTTGGCAGACCATATATGTAAAGTATACAAAATATATATAATATACAAAATTATAAAATCATACAAAAAAATAAACAGTAAAAATGATGAGCTGGTAGGCGTCCATGTTGCCGTGTACTGCTCCCCTTCTCTGTGTCATGTGATTGCGCTTAGCGCACATAGGGTAACATGCACCAGATATATTTTTTTTCTCTTTTTCATTTTAGTGTGAGCTGCACATACCTATTTTTGTATTGTTTTTTTATACTTCATTTTACCAATTTTGCTATCAACTATACTTTGTGAGGAAAACCCCTTTAACCCCTTAAGGACCCAGGGCGTATGGGTACGCCCTGGCATCCCGTGCAAATACCAGGGGTGTCCCGAGACCCCCCATGTCGGCGATTGCCACAGATCGCCGGTGAATTCACACCGGCGATCTGCGGCGATTCCGGTCATATGGCTCACGTGTGACCCGATAACCCAGAGATACATGGTGATTGGGGGTGTAGAATACACCCCCAATCACCTCCTGTATCTATGGGGAGGTGGCGATTTCACCACCTCGCCCCCTAGGAGCGCTCCTACTGGTCGGCAGTCAGGGGAAGGGTTAATGTCCCCTTCTCGCAGCTCTACTCGCCCACCGCATTCAGTCAGCGGGCAGAGCTGTGAGAAGGAGCCAGGGACCCCCATCTGTGAAGATCTGTGACCTCAGGGCTGAAGAGAAGCTGTATAGAGCAGGGAGAGATTGCTAGTAAAGGGACAGGTAGGAGGCGCTGCATTTGCTCCCCCCCCCCTTTTTCCCCCCATATAATGATGTGTGATTTATAATCACACACCGTTATATACAAAAGTTACACCAAGGACCCCCAGAGGGTTTTCAGCCACGGATTCCTGAGTTTATTGGCGACTCAGGAATCCGGATTGACACCTGCCGGATACACTGAAATTGACTAGTTTAGTAATTTTTTCAGTGACAGCTTTGTCAATCTGTACGCCCAACAGTTTGTCGCTCACCACCCTGATTCGTTTTTGGCTAGGTCTAATGAATAGTATGCCATCAGTGCAGCCGAAATGAGGACATTTTGGGACCTCGTGCTGCATATGGGCCTGGTCAAAAACCCAGTGTCAGGCAGTACTGGAGCGGGGACATCCTCTACCAGACCCCGCTTTACAGTATGGGCATGACACGGAAGTGGTTCGAGGCCATTTGGAAATGCCTCCATTACACTGATAATGCGGCATGTTCCCGCAACCCCCCCCCCCCCCCTGAGTTCATCTCGCCTATGACCAGCTTTATAAAGTGAGGCCGTCATAGATCACTTTGGGGCCAGATTTCAGGGAACTCTCGGTAGATGAGTCTCTTATCGGGTATTTTCCGCCAGTATATTTCCTCGAAGCAGGCGAGGTATGGCGTGGAACTCTACAAACTTTGTGAGAGTATCTCCGGGTACACTTACAAGTTTAGAGTATATGGGGGACGAGATTCCCGTATGGAACCCCCAGAATGTCCCCCCCCCACTATGGGTGTTAGTGGGAAACTCATTTGGGACCTTGTGCACCCATTGCTGGATAAGGGTTACCACCTTTACGTGGACAACTTTTATATCAGCATCCCTCTGTTCACATCCCTTGCTACCAGATAGCCTCCCTCTAAATTTTATCCAGACAGCTATGCCCAAGGGTGAGTCCCGTGCCCTTACCCATGAAAACCTGTTGCTGGTCAGGTATAAGGATAAGAGGGATGTCCTTATGCTGACCACAATTCTTGGTAATGGCAGGTCACCTGTCCCTGTGAGAGGTACCACAACAACGGTCCTCAAGCCTGATTGTATTCTGGACTACAATGAGTATATGGGGGGAGTTGATCTTTCTGCCATTCGGAAAACACGGGTATGGCACAAAAAAGTTGTGGTCTACTTGGTACAGGTTGCCATGTACAACTCTTTTGTACTGTCCCAGAACGCTGGCAACACAGGGACATACCTTCAGTTCCAAGAAGAAGTCCTAAAGGCCCTGATCTTTGGTGACCAGGAAAGAGCAGGCCAGACTTTCCAAGAAACTGGAAAGATAGGTGCCAGGATCGTCCCCGGCCAACACTTTCCAGGGGAGGTCCTCCACACTGGAAAGAAGAGACGATTCCAGAAAAAATGCAGTGTGTCACAAGAGGGGGATACGGAAGGATACCACCACTCAATGTGACACTTGACCAGATCATCCGGGCCTCTGCATTAAAAACTTCTTCAGGGAGTATCACACTTCCATGCAGTACCACATTTTCCCTCTTCATTAAAATTTTCCATAATTTGACCCTAATGTTCCAAGTCCAGAGTACATTCCAAGTTTTAACCCCATAAAACCACTAAATTGCCCAAAAAACTCTTATAAAAAATTTAAAAAAATAAGACTGATAAGACCTCTGTGGGTATTTGTTCCAAAAATTAGTCACTGAGTCACTATCATCGGGGACTTTTTTATGTTGCCTCAAATGCTCATCACTCTCTTCACCTGCACATTTGAGGCAACAGTCACACACATCACAGTCCCAGAATGATGATTCAGAGCATAGGGTTTGGGGTGGGCATATTTTTTAGTTTTGGCTATGATCTGGGTCATCATTCTCGGAACATAACCTGTTTTATGATTTTACATTCCACTGTACCCCTTTTTATTAATTTAACCCATGTAACTTTCCTTGAGGGGGGTCCCACTGTTCTGGCTCCATAGGATGATATGTAAAAGCTCAAGGCCCCTGACAGCGCTCCTGCTCTTCCGAGACTGCTGTGCACCCGCAGAGCTGTTTACGCCCAGATATGAGGTATATCCTTACTCCAAAGAAATGTACTTACAAATTTACAGTGACATTTTCTCCTGTTACCACTTGTGAAAATGAAAAATTTGGGGCAACCCAGCATTTTAGTGTAAAAAAATCGAATTTTGCCTTTTTACTTCCCACTTTAACCCCTTAAGGACCCAGGACATAAATGTTCGTCCTGGTGAGGTGGTACTTAACGCACCAGGACCTACATTTACGTCCTGTGCATAACCGCGGGCATCGGAGCAATGCCCGTGTCATGCGCGGCTGATCCCGGCTGCTGATCGCAGCCAGGGACCCGCCGGCAATGGCCGACGCCCGCGATCTCGCGGGCGTCCGCCATTAACCCCTCAGGTGCCGGGATCAATACAGATCCCGGCATCTGCGGCAGTGCGCGATTTGAATGAATGATCAGATCGCCCGCAGCGCTGCTGCGGGGATCCGATCATTCAGAACGCCGCATATAGGTCCCCTCTCCTTCCTCCGTCCGGCTCCCGGCGTCTCCTGCTCTGGTCTGTGATCGAGCAGACCAGAGCAAAAGATCGCCGATAACACTGATCTGTTCTATGTCCTATACATAGAACAGATCAGTATTAGCAATCATGGTATTGCTATGAATAGTCCCCTATGGGGACTATTCAAGTGTAAAAAAAAAATGTAAAAAAATGTAAAAGTAAAAGCAAAAAAAAGTGAAAAATCCCCTCCCCCAATAAAAAGTAAAACGTCAGTTTTTTCCTATTTTACCCCCAAAAAGCGTAAACATTTTTATTTATAGACATATTTGGTATCGCCGCATGCGTAAATGTCCGAACTATTAAAATAAAATGTTAATGATCCCGTACGGTGAACGGCGTGAACGAAAAAAAAAAAGTCCAAAATTCCTACTTTTTTAATACATTTTATTAAAAAAAAATTATAAAAAATTAATTAAAAGTTTTCTATATGCAAATGTGGTATCAAAAAAAGTACAGATCATGGCACAAAAAATGAGCCCCAATACCGCCGCTTATACAGAAAAATAAAAAAGTTAGAGGTCATCAAAATAAAGGGATTATAAACGTACTAATTTGGTTAAAAAGTTTGTGATTTTTTTTTAAGCGCAACAATAATATAAAAGTATGCAATAATGGGTATAATTTTAATCGTATTGACCCTCAGAATAAAGAACACACGTCATTTTTACCATAAATTGTATGGCGTGAAAACGAAACCTTCCAAAATTAGCAAAATTGCGTTTTATTTTCCCCACAAAAATAGTGTTTTTTGGTTGCGCCATACATTTTATGATATAATGAGTGATGTCATTACAAAGGACAACTGGTCGCGCAAAAAACAAGCCCTCATACTAGTCTGTGGATGAAAATAAAAAAGAGTTATGATTTTTAGAAGGCGAGGAGGAAAAAATGAAAACTTAAAAATTAAATTGTCTGAGTCCTTAAGGCCAAAATGGGCTGAGTCCTTAAGGGGTTAATGAACATTTATCAAACATCTGGGGGGGGGGATGTTAAGGCTCACTTTTCCCCTTGTTACATGCATTGAGGGGTGCAGTTTTCAAAATAGTATGCCATGTGAGGTTTTTTTAGTTTTTTTTTTTTTTTTTGCTGTTCTGGCACCATAGGGTCTTCCTAAATGCAACAGGCCCTCCAAAAACCATTTCAGCAAAATTTGCTTTCTAAAAGCCAAATGTGACTCCTTCTTTTCTAAGCATTGTAGTGCGCTGACAGTGCACGTGACATCCACATATGGGGTATTTCCATACTCAGAAGGGATGGGTTTACAAATGTAACATTTGGGGGAAACCCAGCATTATAGTGAAAAAATTATTTACACATCCAACTTTAACTTAAACTTAAACGAAAAGTTGTGAAAAACCTGTGGGGTGTTAAGTCTCCCTGTACCCCTTGTTACGTTCCTTGAGGGGCGTAGTTCCCCAAATAGTATACCATGTGTATTTTTTTGCTGTTCTGGCACCATAGGGTCTTCTTAAATCCGACATGCCCCCAAAAACCATTTCAGCAAATTTGCTTTCCAAAAGCCAAATGTGACTACTCTTCTGAGCATTGTAGTGTGCCTGCAGTGCACTTGAGGTGCACACATGGGGTATTTCCATACTCAGAAGAAATGGGGTTGCAAACTTTGGGGGGCATATTCTCCTATTACCCCTTGTAAAAAATTAAAATTTGGGGGAAAACTAGCATTTTAGTGGAAAAAAAAACATTTACAAATCCAACTTCAACAAAAAGTCGTCAAACACATGTGGGGTGTTAAGGCTCACTGTACCCTTCGTTACATTCCTTGAGGGGTGTAGTGTCTAAAATAGTAGGCCATGTGTTTTTTTTCTTTTTTTTTGCTGTTCTGGCACCATAGGGGCTTCTTAAATGTGACATGCCCCCCAAAAACCATTTCAGAAAAACTTACTCTCCAAAATCCCATTGTCGCTCCTTCCCTTCTGAGCCTTGTAGTGCACCCACAGAGCACTTGACATACACATATGTGGTGTTTCCTTACTTGAGAGAAATTGGGTTACAAATTATATGAAGATTTCTCTCCTTTTACTCCTTGTAAAAATTCAAAAACTGGGTCTACAAGAACATGCCAGTGTAAAAAAATGAAGATTTTAAATTTTCTCCTTCAATTTGCTGCAATTCCTGTAAAACACCTAAAGGGTTAACAAACTTTTTGAATGTCATAGTTTTTATAATGGGGTAATTTATGGGGTATTTCTAATATGAAGGCCCTTCAAATCCACTTCAAAACTGAACTGGTCCCTGAAAAATTTTGATTTAGAAAATTTTGTGAAAAATTGGAAAATTGCTGCTGAACTTTGAAGCCCTCTGATGTCTTCCAAAAGTAAAAAATGTCAACTTTATGATGCAAATATAAAGTAGACATATTGTATAAGTGAATCAATATATAATTTATTTGGAATATCCATTTTCCTTATAAGCAGAGAGCTTCAAAGTAAAAAAAATAAAAAATAAAAAAAAGCTACATTTTCCATTTTTACATAAAATTTTAGCATTTTTCACCAAGAAATTATGCAAGTATCGACAAAATTTTACCATTAACATAAAGTAGAATATGTCAAGAAAAAACAATCTCAGAATCAGAATGAAAAGTAAAAGCATCCCAGAGTTATTAATGCTTAAAGTGACAGTGGACAGATGTGCAAAAAAAAGCCGGGTCCTTAAAGGGGTATCCCTGGGGACCCCCGGGATCTCGGCTGCAGCACCCCCCAGTCATTACTGCACAAAGCAAACTCGCTCTGTGCATAATGACGGGCGATACAGGGGCCAGAGCATTGTGACATCACGGCCTGCCCCCATATTGCAAGTCTATGGGAGGGAAAGTGACGGCCGCCACGCTCCCTACCATAGAATTGTATTGAGGGGGTGGGCCGTGACATCACGAGGGGCGGAGCAATGACATCAACATGCTCTGGCCTCTGTATTGCCCATCATTACACACAGAGCGAGTTTGCTCTGTGCAGTAATGACAGAGGGGTGCTGCAACCGAGATCCCAGGGGTCCCCAGCGATGGGACCCCTACGATTAGACATCTTATTCCCTATCCTTTGGATAGGGGATAAGATGTCTAGGGGCGGAGTACCCCTTTAAGGTGAAAATGGGCTCGGTCCTTAAGGGGTTAAAGGGGTTATCCAGGAAAAAACTTTTTTTATATATATATCAACTGGTTCCAGAAAGTTAAACAAATTTGTAAATTGCTTCTATTAAAAAATCTTAATCCTTTCAGTACTTATGAGCTTCTGAAGTTAAGGTTGTTCTTTTCTGTCTAAGTCCTCTCTGATGACACCTGTCTCAGGAAACGCCCAGTTTAGAAGCAAATCCCCATAGCAAACCTCTTCTAAACTGGGCGTTTCCCGAGACAGGTGTCATCAGAGAGCACTTAGACAGAAAAGAACAACCTTAACTTCAGAAGCTCATAAGTACTGAAAGGATTAAGAGTTTTTAATAGAAGTAATTTACAAATCTGTTTAACTTTCTGGATCCAGTTGATATATATAACAAAGTGTTTTCCTGGAATACCCCTTTAAGTGCACACTAATGTCATATTTGCTCGAAAGTGAACAAGGTTGTGTATTACTCCAAGAACTTTAATGAATGTCCTGCACATGTAACTAGATATATATCTTTTCCAAGCAAGTGTCTCTCATATTTTATGTTTTTCCCAAGATTGGCCCATTTTTCTTATTTTATACTATATTATAATATAACATATTATATTATATTCTTTGTTGTTGTTTTTTTAAATCCCTGTATTATGTACCAACCTTCTGGCCATGCATTTTGCGTAATGTAAAAAATTTATTTTATCTGGGGAGTTCCTTTAAATTGAATAACTAAACCCCAAGGCCAAAGCCCGGGGTGTAAACCCCTATTGCTTACCCCTTAAAAATTAACTTTTATTATTTATTGTTAAAAGATAATTCCCACAACAAAAAGATTAAAACTGACAACCAGGTGATCCAAATGTAGCAGTTAGTGCGTTAAATAGGATCAATGTCCTCTCAAGTACTAGGTAGCCCTGCAGTGGCTGCCTATTCAGGGGATCACTCTGGTGTCGCTTAAAAAATACACACAATTGCCGCCTCTACATGTTTCGCCGCCTCCGCGGCTTTCTCAAGAGGCAATGGTGGCAAACATGTAGAGGCGGCAATTGTGTGTATTTTTTAAGCGACACCAGAGTGATCCCCTGAATAGGCAGCCACTGCAGGGCTACCTAGTACTTGAGAGGACATTGATCCTATTTAACGCACTCACTGCTACATTTGGATCACCTGGCTGTCAGTTTTAATATTTTTGTTGTGGGAATTATCTTTTAACAATAAATAATAAAAGTTAATTTTTAAGGGGTAAGCAATAGGGGTTTACACCCCGGGCTTCGGCCTTGGGGTTTAGTTATTGAGTTTGTATATGGCCCCTTACTACCCTAGGGTAGTTTGTTTAATATAGTTCTTTTAAATTGAACGTATCTTGCTGTTTTATCAGTTTTTGATGTATTTGAGATGTTTCAGTTCATATCAGGATTTGTCCTATGCCAGCTGTCATTTACATAGGATGTGATATTGTTTACCATGTTAGTCTCATATCGTGGAACTCTGTGTATGTATTTTTGTTATACAGAGTAGTTGCTGATCTAGACTTTTGTCATGGAAACCATTGTCATGTACATGGAAATTTGTTGATTTTTAGAATGCTTGCTACTACACTCATCTTCCTTACTAGTACTAGACCTGTTTTTGTACAGTATATGTTACATAAAATATCTGGTTTTCTGGTGCTGTAGTGGAAACATTTTATGATTCTGTGTGATGTATGTGAGAGAATAAAAAATAAAAGCAAAATACATTTAACATCTTTAATAGAAGTAACAGAGCATTACAGCGATTACAGCACTTTGGAAGGATAGAGACTCCCCCATCCCTCAGTACAGACTTTATTAATAATGTGAATGCAAATGTTAAACTGCAAAGTTATGTATATCAGAAATGGAATAAAAGTAAAACATATTATGCCATATAGAGAAAGTTAACTAAATTCAATCCCTGTAACACAGTATTATTTATGGATTATTGGATAGACTGATCCAGCTGTCAGGGGTAGGGTAGGGTGGCATTTTGTTTTGGTTGGTTGGGTTGAGTTAAAATAGGTTTATATTGTGGCTACTATGGTATTTGTATGGTGTTTTGTGTCTTGTTTATATGTTTATTATGATATATGGATTGTTTATATGTCTTAAAAGAAACAATTAAAAAAGGAACAGAGCAATTGAACATATCCTTTTTCCAAATAGTCCTCATAGAAAACGACAAGTACTGGTCAACAAGCTTTGACATTGCAGCAGAGAAGACATTTTTTTGAGCACTGCTTCCATCGCTTTACCATTAAAGGTGAATCTGAAACCTTGCAACCCATTTCTTTAGTGGATGGAAATGTGCAAATATCTCAGCACCAGATCTTGGCTGCAAGGAAGATATAGAGAACTCAAGCTGTTGTACTGGCTCTACTTTTGCTGCTGTTTTTGAATGTGCATTGTCATGGTGCAGCTGTTGCTTGTGTAGATTCGTAAGCTAATTGGTATCCATCATACACAGACTTTCCTGTATCTCAATCATTCATTACAGCAAATAGCTTATATTCAAATGTATAACCAACTGAAACCCCTATCTATTGGTCTTTTCTTATGAAGGCATTTGCTCTGTCGATGTGCTCCTGTGTTTCCAATGTTGATGAGCGACCACTACAGGTTTTATTCTGCCCAAAGAATGTTGCAATCTCACAATGGAGGATTAATTTTTTGCAATTAATTTTGGATTCTCTGTTGTAGTTTCGCAAAAGATCTTAAAGGGGTACTCCGCTGCCCTAGTGTTCAGAACATTACGTTCCAAACACTTGGAGCAGGTGGTGGGGGTCATGACATCATGACCATGCCCCTTGTGATGCCACACCCCCTCATTGCAAGTCTATAGGAGAGGGCATGGCGACCACCATGTCCCCTCCCATAGACTTGCATTGAGGGGGGGTGGCATGACATCATGAGGGGCATGGCCGTGACTTTACAAACCCCGCCGCCATACCCAGTGTCTAAACAAATGCTCGGTGTTGCACAGAGATCGTGGGGTGGGGACCCCCCGCAATCAGACATCTTTTCCCCTATCCTTTGGATAGGGAATAAGATGTCTAGGGGCGAAGTTCCCCTTAACCTATAATCCTGGGATATACAATTAATCTTTCAAGTTATCAAATCCTTTACAGCTAAATCATGTCTGGGCAGTGTCCTCTCTCACTAGGGTCTTACAGTATAATATGCTGTTCAATGAACAAATATGGTATAGTTTACCACCAATATTAAAAGTTACTAGTATATTCTATTGTTCTATATAAGTACAAGAGTGCTTTTAAATGGAACTCCATGTTATTAGAGCATATGCGGCTATCCATGGTGGAGGGATTTTACCTGTGTCAGGCTGCCCTTTACCGAAGCAGAAAGCATGAATGGCCACTGTGTAATACTCTATTTCCTCGGTAGCTGCCACTGAAAGGAAAATACATACTGTGGTTACCTTCAGAAAAAATCTGCTGTCCTCAAACATTAGTCTTAGTGTTTTGTTTTCATATGATCCCAAGTGATGGCATCCTGTAATAGCAGGCATCGAAGCCACCTGTGGCCACTGAGTAACTGGTTGGGAACACTGATCTAAGCCATTCCATTGCTTTCTGCCTAAAATATAAATTATTGAGCTGCTATAGTAGAGCCACTTATTCTCTGAGAAGTTTTTGACAGAAGAAGCCGGTATTTTGGTCTGCTGCACTGCCTTGAAAATATCCATTCCATTTGCTTATTAAATACAATCGTATGTTTTCAAAGAAGCAATGAAAAAATCAATAATGAAGTCATAAACTAGGATATGAAGACAGAGGACTGTAGAAAGAACCAGAATGCTTTATTTGTTCTTGTCCATGGGAGTTTAGTTATATATGGAGTATTCCTAAGGCATTTTATAATTTAAGAATTGCATTCCGGAATTCATAATCTTAGCTGGAACAAATGATACCTGTAATTTTCTATAGACTGACTCTGCCATCCCCAGTGGCATACATTATAGCAGTAAGAGACGACAAGAAACACCACTGATTTATCTTTCCCAGACATGTTATTTGTATCTGTATAAAAGAAACATATTATAGTCTCTTGGAATTAAAAGACTACTAGTTTAACCCCCGATGGATGAAAATGAGAAAAATACATGTGTATGATTAATCTGCACTGTATATACAGTACAGACCAAAAGTTTGGACACACCTTCTCATTCAAAGAGTTTTCTTTATTTTCATGACTATGAAAATTGTAAATTCACACTGAAGGCATCAAAATTATGAATTAACACATGTGGAATTATAGACATAACAAAAAAGTGTGAAACAACTGAAAATATGTCATATTCTAGGTGGAAAGTTTCTCCAAGTGCAGTCACAAAAACCATCAAGAGCTACAAAGAAACTGGCTCACATGTGGAGCGCCCCAGGAAAGGAAGACCAAGAGTCACCTCTGCTGCGGAGGATAAGTTCATCCGAGTCACCAGCCTCAGAAATCGCAAATTCTTACAGTCATCTTTTGTTTTTCAATAAAAACCCATATGGTGGCTTAAGCAGGGTTTCGTGCATAGCTTTTTAAAGCCAAAGCAAGTAGTAGATAAGATCTAGTAGGCAAGATATATAAGCCCTTTCTATATTTTTCTTATTCCCTTTGAGGCTTTTTCTCGTAAAAAAAAAAATCTCAAATGAAAGAATGCAACAAAACCTGACATAAAAAGCTATGAGAACCAGGAATATGTATATGCATCTTAAAGGGGTATTCCAGGATTTTTTTTATTTGACTGTAAAGTTAATGCATTCATAATACAGTGTATTCATAATACAGTGTCTGTACCTGTGTGTGTCGGTGGTCTCGCAATTCTTCTGTGATTTTCACCCCATTATTTATTTTTAACAGCATACAAAATTACTCAGGTCCCAGGTTTTCCCACGTTGCAGTGCAGCCGAGACATGACATCACTAGTCAGGCGATGACAAGGAGCCTGTCCTTCTTCAATGGCTGGAGTGACTGCTGGGTGGGAGAGAGATCATTCTGCAACTAATTGTATTTTTGCAACAGCTGTAGGCACCCTGGTTAGAAAACATTGGTCTTTTGAATGGAATGCAGCTCATTTGTGTTTCAATGGGTGGGGTGGCTAATGTGTGGGAGGGAGGAAAGTGACCTCCCACTTACAAACAAAGAACTATGGAATTTGTAGTTTGAGAGAATGAACTCCAACAGGAAATACCCAGTTTACAAAAAGATAACCACAGTATTATGGTAATCTCACAACATAGCCATTTTGTCCAAAACAAAGACAGATCCTTCTTAAGCATGTCCATTACTGTCTGGCAGGTACGTTCTAAAATCACCTTATGGTGGATAACCCCTTTAAGCCCCCTCCAGAAGTCTATATTGTCTGAAAGGTACATTTAAAGCTTTCCTCTTATTTCTTATTACCCATAAAGTTTAGAGCTACCTTCTAAATGTAATTCCCCCTCTCCTACATGCCTTTAGTCATCATAATTATCAGCAGGTCACTGCTTAGACCAGGGTTGCTTTTGTGATGTAATCTTCCTCTTTGCTCTGATCATCTCTGCTACTGTTTCTTTCATTTTTGCTCACAAAGCATGGTGCAAACCCACCACCTGCCCTGATTGACAGATCTCTCCCTATATGCAAAAAAGAAAGACAGCTGTCAATCAGGGCTGGCAAACTGCTGCAATGAATTGAAGGGATGAAATTACAAATATGATTCCCTCTGAAATTGCACAGCTGTTCCAAGGGAATCATAGATCAGTGTTAAATGGGAGCCTCTTATTTATAAAAAAAAAAAAGTAGGGAGTAAAAAAAAAATTCAGAAATGGAAGTTCTTACTTTTAATACCTTAAGTCATATATAATTACACCAGAAACTAGATCAGGTTGACTGGCACCCTGTGCTGTTGCTATTTGCCAGTACTTCCCATTTGAATACATATAATTGCATAATATTATTTACAATAATCTCATATATTCACAGCCTCTTAATCTACCATTTTTTCTTAGTCTGCCTAGGAGCAGAGAAGTTAAAGTGGTACTCCGGTGGAAAACGTATTATTATTATTTTTTTAAATCAACTGATGCCAGAAAGTTAAACAGATTTGTAAATTACTTCTTATTAGTAGATGTATACTTCAGAGGAAATTCTTTTCTTTTTGGATTTCTTTTCTGTCACGACCACAGTGCTCTCTGCTGATACCTCTGTCCATGTCAGTACTGTCCATAGCAGGAGAAAATCCCCATAACAAACATATGCTGCTCTGGACAGTTTCTAAAATGGACAGAGGTATCAGCAGAGAGCATTGTGGTCATGACAGAAAAGAAATCCCCCCCAAAAAAGAATTTCCTCTGTGGTATACATCCACTAATAAGTACTGGAAGCAATAGACATTTTTAATAAAACTAATTTACAAATCTGTTTAATTTTCTGGAACCAGTTGATTTAAAAAAAAAAAAAAAAAGTTTTCCACAGGAGTACCCCTTTAAGCTTTATACTCTTCTCAGTGTTTTTAGAAAATTGCCTAAGGGCTATATTGCATTGACACATGCGGGCAAAACCCACACATGCATGTGGTGGCCAATGGCTGCACAATGTTGATGCAATATTGTTATGTCATCGTCTACTGTGTGCAGGCGTGGCTTGGCGTGCATGTATTCATTGCAGTATAACCCCAGTCATGGCTACTTAGCCCATTCCCTACAAGTGGGGAGAGAAATGTATTGGGCTGTGCCTACATGCTCCATGGAGGTGAGCTGCCAGAAATAACCTTTTAGTTGCTTGGACAACCCCTTTGAACAGGTTGCTTAAGGGAACATATCAATATTAATTCTCTAAAAGGTGACTTTTTTGCTTCATATTAAGCATGTATGCCACCATGTGCAAATACTGGTAAATCGAGTATATATTAGTTCACTGTATTGTCTATATTGATCATAAATCTGCATATCACATTTTAATGTTATTTTTTTTTCTATGCGGAATAATGTAGACAATTACTAAAAATGCCTGTTAAGAAATAAAACATCTCAAAATTGTATTTTGCATGTTTAGTCAGAAATCTTTTATACATTGCGCAGCTGTGAGCCCGTGCAAATTGAAAGGCAGTGATAGACATTATTAGCGACTGATGTTCTCTAGATGAAAGTGATTAGAGAAACTCTGAAATGCTTTAGACTACAAACACTCTGTATCAAAGCAAAAAATGTGTACATTGCCTCTTCAGAACTAGAGGTAAATATGTGCAGCCTTGACATCAGAAATCTAGTCAGAATGATGCCTTTTTCTTTGGGTACTACACTCTATTCTAAGTATGATATACAGCTGGGCCTCTGGGATTCATTCATAATAAATTATTTTCCTTTACTGCATGAGCTGAATGTTATGTAGAGAGTACTCTGATTAACCCATAGATATACAGTCTACAAATACAGAATTATTATAATGCTATAATCGCATAAACGGCTATCCGGCAGCGCTGACTGCTTCAGCTGCCACCGGATAGCCATTTACGGTGTCCCGTGTGCTCCGGTGATGGTCTCCTACCTGTCCTCGGGGCTCCGGAGCGTCCGCTTCGGGATCCCGTCCATCACCGGTGCTCTCCATCGTCGTCATCACATCGTGAGAGCGACGTACCCGGGCAGCAGAGACGTTCCAGAGCATCGGGGACACCACGGGGACGCAGCGACAGCGATGGACCAGCAGCAGCGGTGACCAGTGGTGGACCAGGGCAGCAGTGACGGTCTGGAGCGGCGGGGACAGGTGAGTACAACTTCCTATACTTTACATTGCACGGATCCCTCAACATACGATGGTTTCAACAAACGATGGTTCATTTGGAACAGATTACCATCGTATGTTGAGGGACCACTGTATACACCTGATAGAGGTGGGTGGGGTGCAAGAGCCAACATGGAGGTAGCCACTCCCCCGTATGTGTAATACAGACAAAGGATAAGTTAGCCAGCACTATTGATTCCAAACTATTATATGGACCTGGCTTACAGGTGCACGCTGCTGGGCTAAATATACAACAACAGAAGAATACAGCAGCACACTGCTAGCACAAAGATATAGATAAAACATGAGTATATAGATAAAACATGAAAAGCTATACAGCTATGGTGCAATAAATGAAAATATGAAATTATGAAATAATGAAATGGTGTGGCACTTAGCTTGCAATTTGGAGGCCAAATAGCTTGGACCATCCCCATCATTTGTCTGTCTGTATATATATATATATATATATATATATATATATATATATATATTTACTGGTGATTTCTTAGAGCCATTATTTAAATGCCTCTAAGAAATCACCAGTATTGTATGTGACATTCAGTTTCTAGAACACAAAAAAATCTGAGTGGATAAAAGTTGTGAAATATTTCCAGAAGCAAACATTGTATAGTGAGCCAAGACATTTGGCAGCTAAGATAATGTGAGGTACTCTATGGAGGGAAAGACCAGGCATTTAGATATTGCTTTCCCTAATGAGCACGGTGATTCAAGCCTGCTTTCCATTCTTGGCATCCACTCTTCACATGCCTTAAATCTTGTCAGATCCATAATATCTAAGCAACCCAAGGATACAAATCATTGCACCCAGGAAATGTAAGCAGTCAATTACTATACTACATCATGCAAGATTGGACAAATGGCAAATCAGGAAACACCGTAAATAAACCCATACTATGGAAAGCTTCAAGGAATACAGAAGCTCATCCATTAGCTCCAAATCTTAAACCAGTATTTCCCAACTAGTGTGCCTCTAGCTGTTGTAGACCATCAGATGGGACTGAACCAGCTAACATTAATTTGCACTGACAAGGTGCTGGATTGCTTTTTAATCACTAATAGATTTTAGCTGTTGTCTTTTCTTTTCATGCCTTTTTGCACCTCCCTTTTCTTATTGTATTCAATACTTATTCCTTGTGTCATTTCACATTATTACTCATTATTATTATTATTATTATCATTTCATTTCTAAGCTTAATTGTTTAGTTTTTTCTTTGTGTGTAGGGGTTACTTGGGTTATCAACATCTGGTGAAAATTTCATGTCAATCGCAACTTTGGAAAAAAAATTCAGTAGGAAAAATGGTGACGTGTAGGAAACATACATATACTATACATTTACACACATGGGTCCAAATTTATCAATCTGTACAAGACAAAAATGTTAAGTAATTTTTCTATAACAACCCACCATGTCTCACTTTTCATAGCATAACCCCTTAAGGACACGCGCCATAGCGGTACTTCACGCATAGCGCCGTACATTTATTCACAGCGGGTCCCAGTGATGGTCAGCAGCTGCAGACCCACTGGTAATGGCATACATTAACGATCACGCTGATGTCTGCCATTAACCCCTCAGATGCTGTGATCAATACAGATCACGGCATCTGCAGCAGCGCGGCACTAAAAATGGCTGATCTGATCGCCCGCGGCAATGCCACTGGGATCAGCCAAGATGGCGGATGGAGGTCCACTCACCTGCCTCTGTCCATCTCCCGGGGTCTTCTGCACTGATCTGCCTTCCAGCAGACCAGAGCAGTAGATTTCCGATAATATTGACCAGTGCTATGCCCTATACATAGCACTGAACAGTATTAGCAATCTAATGATTTCTATAGTTAGTCCCCTATGGGGACTAAAAAAGTTTAAAATAAATATAAAAAAACTTTTTTTTAAAGTGAAAAAAATGTGAAAACCCTCCCCAATAAAGTTTTAAATCTCCTCTATTCCCCATATTAATACAAAAAAAAAACAAACATAAAAAACGATAAATAATAAACTATTTGGTATCATCACATTAGTAAGTATTCAAACTATAAAAAAATATGTTAATGATCCCCTAAGGCAAACGGCGTAAAAAAAAAATAAAAAAAAATAAAAAAAAGTCCAATTTTTTTTTGGGTCACATCAAACTACAAAACAAAATAAAATAAAAAGGGATCAAAAAGTCAGATACACAATAAAGTGGTACAAAAAAAACTACAGATCATTGCACAAAAAATCAGTCCTCACACATTCCTGAATATGGAAAAATAAGAAAGTTAGAGGTGGTCAAAATAGGGCAATTTTAAACGTACTGATTTTGTAAAAAAGTTTGAGATTTTTTTAAAGCGGTACAGTAATAGAAATGTAAATATGGGTATCATTTTAATTATATTGACCCATACAATAAAGAAAAAATAACATTTTTACAGTAAAGTTTACAGCGTGAAAACAAAACCTTCCCAAATTAACAAAATTAAGATTTTCTTTTAAATTTCCTTATACAAGAAAAACATTTTTAGGTTTACCATGCATTTTAGGGAAACATTAGTGATGTCATTACAAAGTACAACTGGTCACACAAAAAACAAGCCCTCATATGGGTCTGGGAATGGAAATATAAAAGAGTTATGGATTTCAGAAGTCGAGGAGTAAAAAATGAAAGCGCAAAAATAAAATTGTCTGTGTCCTTAAGGCCAAAATGGGCTGTGGCCTTAAGGGGTTAATGAACTTTGGTAACATAACTGAGCTGTGATTGGTTACTATAGGCAAATAATTCCAGTTTTTGTCTCAGACAGATTGATAATTCAGGGCCATGTGAGTGGTTATGTATGGTAGACTTAAAGGAGTACTCCGGCCCCATGACATCTTATCCCCTATCCATTATAAATCGTAATACTGCTAGTGATCCTAAACTAAACCTAACCTTACCTAGAAGCTAAAATTGTATCAGTGCAGCAGAATACATATGCAAGATCCTCTCAATGTATACAAAATCTGTGATAAAAATGAGATTGTTAGATGTTTTTACAATAATACAAAGTCATTTCTTATAGAATCTATCAATACATTTTTATCACAACTGAATTTTTAGTTGACCAAAAAGAAGTAAGAACACACTAAAATAGCTGTTTGTGTGTAAATTACATGTCACTCAAGCTGTGCCCTAAGGGTACTTTGTATAATTTAAAAAATCATGCAAGTAATATATTGCTGAAATAAAGTCTGCGGAGACTGTAGGCTGCTCTGGTATGCATAGCTTTGAAACTCAATAAGAGCAAATAAAATTCAGAAACCAGGAAAGGTTGGATCTAGAAGGACGTGTTTATAATTTGTTAGACCTGCCTGTTCTCTGATGAATATATCTTGCTGGCTGTATAAATTTTTTTCATGTACAGCATAGCACTTTAAAACAAGATGTATTATTGAGATATAATGCTTAGTAAAAAAAAAATATGGGTCAAGTTTGTCTTGCGTAATAATGCTCTGCACAATAAAATAAACCAGAAAAGTTGCTAATGTACCTGAGTCATCAATGTGGAAAATATAAATTTACAAATAAATTATTCTTCAGAATGGGATATGTATTTCAGAGACATCTACGGTGTATAGTAGTTCTGGTTTGAGTGAAGGAAGTTTTAAGGGAGGGTCACATGTAAGGAATCCACAGCATATTTTACGATGCGGATACTTCAATGACCGACCTTGGAGTGAGCCCCCTGTCTGTGCTCGTGTGTCTGCTCATAGCAGCAATTCACTGATGCGAGCACACACAGGGATCTGCGCGACTGTAGTAAACTGAGCGCATGCGCAGTTTACTCTCAGACATCGCAGCTGTGCTCTGCCTAGCTCAGGGAAAAGCTCGCAAAAAAAGCCTTAGATTTGGTGTTTTTTTGCCATTTTTAACCACTTATTTTTCCCCATACCGAGCATGCTCTAGGTACTTTATTTTACCACCAATAGACCTAAAAGAAGAAAAGAAAGAAAAGCACAGCAGTTGTGTATAGTCACTGTTCCATCATTTTGTATAAAGTTTTGGTCATTTAGTATACTTACCGTAATGGTGCTATATGACTGTGTTCAAATTGGATTTCTATATTTCCAGGACTATGAGCCAACACCCATTGTAACAGCCATATGACTGTGATTAGATTGGATTTCTATATCCCCAGGACTATGAGCCAACACCCATTGTAATAGCTACAAGACTGTGTTCAGATTGGATTTCTATAGTCCTAGGCCTATGAGCCAACACCCATTGTAATAGTTATATGACTGTGTTCAGATTAGATTTCTATATTTCCAGGTCTATGAGCCAACACCCATTGTAATAACCACCTGTTGGTTTGTTTCCTCTCCCCCATGGGAACCTGTGTTTCCGGAGTGAGGGGTGGAGGAGTTGAAGTTTGGCAAGCTTTACTATTAGTATAGGTGTCCAGCATGGCAGTGGCATTTGAGCCATGAATAAGAACCTATAAGGTTTGATACGCATTTGCATGAGGTTTTACTGCACTTTTCACTTTTTGTGTAGTTTTTCCATGTTGGGATTTTAATAAGAAGCCTAAATAAACAAGTGATTTTATCCTATTTTTGTGGAGCTGGAGTACCCTGTTTTGCTGCCCACAGCACTCACCGTGTATTATAATTCTTTATTGAGGCAAGGTCTTTGGGTGTAGAGGGAATAACCACAGCTGTTTCACTAGTCCCTCATGCTTTTTCAATGATTTAGCATGTAGCTAATCTCTATTTATTTATATTAGTGCACACAGCACTATATTATATTAAATTGAAAGCAACATGGCATTATCTATCTAAACTTATACAAGTATTTATCACAATTTATCACAAATACGCAATAAAGAATGCAAGTGTTAAATATCAAAAAGTATAGCCCTATTTATCCCAGCAATGTGATTACTAGAGATGAGCGAATTTACAGTAAATTAGATTTGTCACAAACTTCTCCGCTCGGCAGTTGATGACTTATCCTGCGTAAATTAGTTCAGCTTTCAGGTGCTCCCGTGGGCTGGAAAAGGTGGATACAGTCCTAGGAAAGAGTCTCCCAGGACTGTATCCACCTTTTGCAGCCCATCGGAGCACCTGAAAGCTGAACTAATTTATGCAGGAAAAGTCATCAACTGCCGAGCCGAGAAGTTCGTGACAAATCGAATTTACTGTAAGTTCGCTCATCTCTAGTGATTACGTTACTGCAATGATTTAGACACAGCAGTCCTGGTGCTACAGTTTATAAAATATCTTGCCTTCCATATGGAGTAATAAGTTGTCTATCACCTCCCTGCACAAGTAGTGGAATGAGTCACCACAGTGAACCCTATGTGCCAAATAAGGGGATCTCCCACCTATTTTTAGAGAACAAGTATGTTACCCTAAGCATTAGGGGAGTTTATGATCTTACCTATATACACTGTTCAAAAAAATAAAGGGAACACTTAAACAACACAATGTAACTCAAAGTCAATCACACATCTGTGAAATCACACTATCCACTCAGGAAGCAACATGATTGACAATCAATTTCACATGCTGTTGTGCAAATGGAACAGATAACAGGTGGAAATTATAGGCAATTAGCAAGACTGAGAAGTGGTGTGTAAAGGAGTGGTGCAGGTGGAGACCACAGACCACTTCTCAGTTCCTATGCTTCCTGGCTGATGTTTTGATCACTTTTGAATGCTGGCAGTGCTTTCACTCTAGTGGTAGTATGAGATGGAGTCTACAACCCACACAAGTGGCTCAGGTAGTGCAGCTCATCCAGGATGGCACATCAATGTGAGCTGTGGCAAGAAGGTTTGCTGTGTCTGTCAGCGTAGTGTCCAGAGCATGGAGGCGCTACCAGGAGACAGGTCAGTACATAAGGAGACGTGAAGGAGGCCGTAGGAGGGCAGCAACCCATCAGCAGGACCGCTACCTTCGTCTTTGTGCAAGGAGGAGCAGGAGGAGCACTGCTAAAGCCCTGCAAAATGACCTCCAGCAGACCACAAATGTGGATGTGTCCACTCAAACGGTCAGAAATAGGCTCCATGAGGGTGGTATGGGGGCCCAACATCCATAGGTGGGGGTTGTGCTTACTTCCCAACACCGTTCAGGACGTTTGGCATTTGCCAGAGAACACTAAGATTGGCAAATTTGCTAATGGCGCCCTGTACTCTTCAAAGATGAAAGCAGGTTCACACTGAGCACATGTGACAGACATGACAGAGTCTGGAGACACCGTGGAGAACGTGCTGCTGCCTGCAACATCTTCCAGCATGACCGGTTTAGCGCAGGGTCAGTAATAGTGTTGGGTGGCATTTCTTTGGGGGGCCGCACAGCCCTCCATGTGCTTGCCAGAGGTAGCCTGACTGCCATTAAGTACCGAGATAAGATCCTCAGACCCCTTGTGAGACCATATGCTGATCTGGTTGGCCCTAGGTTCCTCCTAATGCAAGACAATGCTAGACCTCATGTGGCTGGAGTGTGTCAGCAGTTCCTGCAAGAGGAAGGCATTGATGCTATGGACTGGCCCGCCTATTTCCCAGACATGAATACGATTGAGCACATCTGGGACATCATGTCTCGCTCCATCCACCAACGCCACGTGGCACCACAGACTGTCCAGGAGTTGTCGGATGCTTTAGTCCAGGTCTGGGTGGACATCCCTCAGGAGACCATCAGGAGCATGACCAGGCATTGTAGGGAGGTCATACGGGAACGTGAGGGCAACACACACTACTGAGCCTCATTATGACTTGTTTTAGAGACATTACATCAAAGTTGGATCAGCCTGTAGTGTGGTTTTCCACTTTGATTTTGAGTGTGACTCCATATCCAGACCTCCATGGGTTGATACATTTGATTTCCATTGATAATTTTTGTGTGGTTTTATTGTCAGCCCATTCAACTATGTAAAGATGAAAGTATTTCATACGAATAGTTCATTCAAATCTAGGATGTGTTATCTTAGTGTTCCCTTTATTTTTTTGAGCAGTGTACTATAGGTGTACATCGGCACAATATCACATATACTAAAAACCTATGTTTTACTTTTCAACTGCACAGTGTTCCAAAATGAGATTCCCTGTGTGATACTTAGAAATGGCAAATACATTTTTTGTGACTAGTCACTAGTTAGAAACTGTGCATAGGGAGTAATTTCTTTTACTGACTAGGATGGAGAATGTGTAGTTGTAGGCTTGTGATATCAAGTAGTTGACGGATCATATTGGCCACAAAAACAATAGATCCAAGAACCCCAGTACTTGGTTGCCAAAAATTACTAGTAGATCACATGTTGACAGAGTTATTGTTCAAATTATAGATAAATTGAATAAACTATATTAAACTTCAGTAAAATCTAGGAGTATATACTCCTAACCACAAACAAAAAATGTTATCAACGAAATGTAAGTATATTTGCAGATTGCATAGAACTGTATTATCAACATAGTGGGTGTTATCCACCTCCAACTAGGCCAAAACAGGTATAATAAAGTGTATACAAAAAAAGAAGTAAAGTATATGAGCCTGATACCTCTTTTATGTTTTGAACTCATTCATGTGTTTGCCTCAGAAAACTGCTTAAAAATTACATAAATAAACACAGTACTATACTGTGTTATACTGCAATAAATGACAAAAATAAAGCATTTAAACTACTAAAACAGAATGGCAGGGAAGAAGCATTAATAAGCTATAGAGAAAAATTTAAATTACGTAAAAAATAGATAAAAGCCGCAAAAATAGAGACAGAAAGACTCATTGCCAAAGAGTATAACACGAACCCCAAAATGTTCTTTAACTATATAACTAGCAAAAAGGTCAAAAATGAAAGTGTAGGTCCTTTAAAAAATGTTGAGGAAGAAATTATAGACAGGGATCAGAAAAAAAGCAAATATATTAAACAAATTCTTCTCCACTGTATTCACCGAGGAAAATGAAATGCCAGGTGATATACAGCGAGATAAGGTAAACTCCCCAGTACAGGTCACATGTCTAACCCAGGAAGAAGTACAGTGGCGCCTACAAAAAATCAAAATAAACGAATCACCAGGTCCAGATGGCATTCACCCCTGTGTTCTAAAGGAATTAAGTAATGTAATAGACAGACCCCTATTTTCAATATACAAGGACTCTATAGTAATAGGAAAGGTTCCCCAGGATTGGCGCATAGCAAATGTTGTGTCTATATTTAATAAGGGGTGAAAAGGTGACCCCGGGAATTATAGACCTGTTAGTTTAACCTTCATTGTATGAAAATTGTTTGAGGGTTTTCTAAGAGATGCCAATTTGGAATATCTTGATAAAAATAAATGTATGACCCCATATCAGCATGGGTTTATGAGGTATCATCCCTGTCAAACTAACCTGATAAGCTTTTATGAGGAGGTAAGCTCCAGACTGGACCAGGGGCAATCGCTGGATGTCGTATATCTTGATTTTTCCAAAGCATTTGATACAGTGCTACATAAAAAATTGGCGCATAAAATGGGAATGCTTGGACTGGGGGAAAACTGGGGTAAGTAACTGGCTCGGTGAGAGGAAACAGAGGGTGGTTATTAATGGTACTGATTGGGTGACTATTACTAGTGGGGTACCACAGGAGTCAGTCTTGGGTCCTGTTCTATTTAATATATTTATTATATTATTATTATATTTATTATTATATTATTATTATATACCTTGTAGAGGGGTTGAATAGTAAAGTAGCAATCTTTGCAGATGATACTAAACTCTGTAAACTGGTCAACACAATAGGGGACAGTGCACTATTACAAATGGATCTGGATAGGTTGGAGGTTGGGCTGGGAAGTGGCAGATGAGGTTCAACACTGATAAATGTAAGGTAATGCACATGGGAAAGAAAAATCCGGGCTGGGATTATGTATTAAATGGGAGTACACTTTGGACGACTGACGTAAATTTAGCTGTAGTGACCAGTGTCGGGCAGCTGCTGCCAAGGAAAATAAAATCATGGGGTGCATCAATAGGGGCAGAGATGCCCATGACAAGGAAATAATTCTACCACTGTACAAATCACTAGTCAGACCACACATAGAATACTGTGTACAGTACTGGGCACCAGTGTATAAGAAAGATATAGTGGAGCTGGAGAGGGTTCAAAGACGGGCAACCAGAGTGAAATGGGAATGGGAATGGGAAGACTACAGTACTCAGAAAGATTATCAGAATTGGGGTTATTTCGTTTAGAAAAAAGAAGGCTTAGGGGAGACCTAATGACAATGTATAAATATATCAGGGGACAGTACAGAGATCTCTCCCATGATCTATTTATACCCAGGACTGTATCTATAACAAGGGGGCATCCTCTACATCTAGAGGAAAAAAGATTTCTACACCAGCACATATGGGGATTCTTTACTGTAAGAGCAGTGAGACTGTGGAATTCTCTGCCAGAGGAGGTGGTCATGGTGAACTCTGTAAAATAGTTCAAAAGGGGTCTGGATGCATTTTTGGAGAATAATAACATTGCTGGTTATGTATACTAGATTTATAAGGACAGAAGGTTGATCTAGGGATTTATTCTGACTGCCATATTTGGAGTTGGGAAGGAATTTTTACCTCTAGTATGAGTTTTTTCTTTTTTTTCTTTCCTCTGGATCAACTCAGTAGGGACCCATTAGAGCTATAGGTTGAACTTGGTGGACTCTGATATTTTTTCAACCTTATGAACTATGTTGCTATGTCACTATGTTACTGTTATTTGTACCTAATATCTGTAATAAATGTTATGTTCAGCGCTGCAGCCGCACACACTGGCTGTGAGCGCATGGCCCCGTCACCTCCTGATGCCGGCAGGGTGTGAATCGCATCACGGGTGCGCCCGCATGCGAATCCCAGCCTGTCACTTACCTGGTGCTTCTCCTGCCTCTTCCTCTGCCTCTCTGCTCCGGCGTGTGTGTCCCTGTCCCCTAGGGCGTGCATGTGCCGGAGTTTGGAGATTTTAAGGGCCAGTACGCCCAATAATTGAGTGTACACCTGTGGATCAGCTATAAGTTCCTCCACCTCCCTCACTTCCCTGCCGGATCTTTGTTGCCCAGGGCCTAAGAGAAAGTGTACCTGTTAATTGTCTTGCCGTGTTCCTGACCCTTAGCTCCGTGACCTGACCATGCTCCTTTGCCACCTGCCTTTTGACCTCCTGCTCCTTCCCTGACTATGCACCTGTGCCGCCTGCCCTGCCTTCTGATATCCTGACAACGAGTTGCCAGATCCTACCTGTACCTCAAAAACTCATCAGCCACCTGTGTGGTCGGGCCGTGCCAGGGGTAGCAATAGCGACCTGGGTGCCGCCTGCCACAGCAATTCCATCCCGCTTTGCAGCGGGCTCTGGTGAAAACCACCGGCACCTTAGACTCCGCTCCCTGGTGAGGTCCGAGTCATCTGCCACACAGGTCCAGCGGATCCACTACTACCATCGTTCTTGCCTATAGAAACATGAGTGTTACATTAAACTTGACTTATTATAGGGAGCAAAATGCCTTTCCACTCCAAATCAAGAATAAATATGAAATTCCAGGATAAATGTCTAGAATTAGCTACCCTTCTTATGATACAGGTAAAAGTAATACTGTTACTAGTAGCACACAGCTAAATTGCTAATTGAATGTACTTTTACTGAAAACGAGCACTGGCTTTAGAAGATTAGATACATTTGTCTAGAGGGACAAGTAAGATTAAATATTTACTTTTTGTTGCCCTATTATTATAGCACTGTGTTATACATTTCGACAAAATAAGCTCAGTGTAGAGGTGTACAAACTTAAAAAATGAAATGAAGAAGGGAATATTGTAACATCTAGCAGATCCGGTAAAAAAAATGAAGTTTAAGGAAAAAGGCAACTAAACGTGGGATAAATGAAAAACTCAATAGGATATATTGTAGATATATGCAGCTCTGATATAGGGATTCATATAAACTCTATATGTGTGTGTAAATTTGTGCTCATGAAAGTAAGACATAGGCCTACTTAGGAACAAGAATCACAGTGAGATTCATTTCAATCACTTTAACTCCTCAGTGTTATCTGTTCCTATGGAGCACTAGTATAGAGAGGTTGTTACCTCTGGATCCTGGCCTCAGAAGGCTCTGTATAGCTTGGTGGATTCCAGGTGGTGGAAGTCAGGTATCCTTGGGTCTTCCAACGCACTGGTCTGTACCTCTTCAGAGGTGCCTCTCTCATCTCAGGCATGGCTGTTGTGTCGCTCCACAAGTTAACCCCTTAACGCATATGGACATTTATGAATGTCCATAAGCGTCTCCTAAGGTATGACGCCCACTCAACAGGTGAACGCGCATCATACCTGCTAATGCCGGACATTGCCGATTGGGCTGATGTCCGGCATCAACTCTTTAGACGCGGCAATCAAAGTTGATCGCCCCGTCTAAAGTGAAAGTAAAAGCTTCCCGGCAGCTCAGTCGGGCTGATCGGGACCATTGCGATAAAATCAATGCCCAGGTCAATGTCCCGATCAGCTAGGATGCAGCAGAAGGGTGCCTTACCTGCCTCCTGCGTGTCCGATCGGCGATTGATTGCTCCAAGCCTGAAATCCAGGCTTGAGCAATCAACCACCGATAACACTGTTCCCTGCCATTGAATGCAATGGCAGTGATCAGTGTATGGAATCAATGTACTGCATGTTATAGTCCCTATGGGGTTTATAAAATTGCAAGAAAAAGTGAAAAAAAAAGTTAATAAAGATCATTTAACCCCTTCCCTAAGAAAAGTTTGAATCACCCCCCTTATCCCAATAAAAAAAAAAGTGTAAATAAACATATGTGGTATCGCCGCGTGCATAAATGTCCGAACTGACTGCACGATCAATTCCAAAGTCCAAAATAGCGTATTTTTGGTCAAATCAAAAATGGTACCGATAAAAACTTCAGATCACGGTGCAAAAACTGAGCCCTCATACTGCCCTGTACATGGAGAAATCTAAAAGTTATAGGGGTCAGAATAGGACAATTTTAAACGCATACATTTTCCTGCATGTAGTTATGATTTTTTTCAGAAGTACGACAAAATCATTCCTATATAAGTAGGGTTTCATTTTAACCATATGGACCTACAAAATAAAGATAATGTGTCATTTTTACCGAAAAATGTACTGCGTAGAAACGGAAGCCCCCAAAATTTACAAAATAGCGTTTTTTCTTCCATTTTGTCGCACAATGATTTTTTTTTCCATTTTGCCATAGATTTTAGGGTACAATGACTGATATCATTGCAAAGTTGAATATGTGGCACAAACAATAAGCCATCAAACGGATTTTTAGGTACAAAATTATTTTTTTTATTTAGTGTTATTATTATTGTTAGAATTTAGTGTTATTATTTTTAGAAGGTGATGAGGAGAAAATGAAAATGAAAAAAAAAAGAAAAACCCTCCGTCCTTAAGGGGTTAAAGGAGATGTCCAGCAGTAATAAACTTATGTAGTGCAATAGCCTTCAGACCCATATCTGAACCTGTGAGATCACTCTTAATTTTCTTTGGGTGAAAAGATTACAGATGTGAGAAGCTCTGTTCATTATATTGATGTTATCAAACCATTGAGCATAGACTACAACCTATTTACTCGATTTCAAGAGCCCAATACGGGCAAAAAAGCATCTAAAAAATCCAAGCCTGGATGGTTAAAATCAGCTGCCATGGTAGCCTACAAATTTTCTTGGAATCAAGTACCAGAAGTATTAAAAACACATTCAACCCGGGCCATGGACGTCTCTTGGGCAAAAAAAAAGAGAACAGATTCTTAGTGTGGCAATTTGGTCTACCTCTCACACTATCTTCAAACACTACAAGCTGAATGTGGCCTCTACTGAGTACCTCACGTTCAGTAGGAAGGTTCTACAGTCTGTGGGTCCCTTCCTCACACTTTCTTCACTTTCTTCAAACTCTACAAGCTGAATGGGACCTCTTATTTTAGAAGGTGCTACAGGCTATGCACCATTTATCTGGTATGTCTCATGTGGTGCTGTCGTGATGACAACTTGAAAAGTTAAAATTATAACTTATCGATAAATCAGGTTTTGGGACAATCTCTTGGCATCTTTGTCACCTAATTCATAGAAAAGTGATGTTATACATAGAAAAATCTATATAGAATATAATGGACAGAAAAATGCTGCACATACATGTGACATGTTCAGAGTACCGATGATCTGCATGCACTCTCCACTGTCTAGAGGTAACAACAAATACATGGTTATGATATTACTAGTAAATGTCCTGAGCCTTTGTATCAAGTGTTATTGGCAGAGCAAATTTTTACAGAGCTGCACTTGTTGTTCAGAGACAAAGCTATCATTACTGGATAGTGAGATCATTGATTAGACAATATGCCTCAGTTCTCAGTGAATATTATTACTGACATCTGAAAAATACTGCTCTTCAGTCCTGAAATAGTGTTGTTTCTGCCTTGTTCAATACAAATAGTTACACTTTGGAGTAGACTCCTATATGCACACAATATAAGGCTGCGGAGGGCCCAGTAACAATGGTCCTCACCCACCCTGGTAACGTCAGACTGTTGCTGCTTGGTTGGTATCTGGCTGAGAATAAAATTACAGGGAACCCTATGAGTTTTTCTTTTATTATTTAATTATTTAAGGGAAAAAACACATCAGGTTCCCATATTTTCATTCTCAGCCAAATACCAACCAAGCAGCAACAGCCTGACGTTACCAGGGTGGGCGAGAACCATTGTTACTGGCCCTCCCAAGCCTAAATAATGCCAGCCTGTTACCGCCTAGGCCCAGGAGTGCCATATTTGGGCCAAAGCTCTTCCCGGCACCCCTGTGGCGGTGGGTACCGGGTAATAATTGGAGGGTAGCACTAGCTGTTTTTGGTGCTAACGCTAAGCCCTGGCTTAGTAATGAATTCTGTCTATAAGACAGCTTCCACTACTAAGCCTGTAAACTAAATAGAAAAAAAAAACATGTTTAAAAAACTTTTAATCCAAAAAACACTCCCCCACAAGCCCTTGTTAACCATTTTATTAACATTAAACAAAAAACAAAAAACAAAAAAAAAAAAAAAACACTGGTCATTGTCCTAGTCCACAGGATACACGGATCTGAAATGAGAAGGAAAATAAGTTAGTACATTTATTGTAGTCCACCTGCACATTTCCCGCCCGCACTGCACCGCATCCCTACAACTCCCAGTATGCCCTTACAGTAAGGACATAATGGGAGTTGTAGTCATGCAGCAGGTCTGGGAAGAGATGTGCAACTGGGTGACAAGCTTGTCACTTGTTCACACTGCATGACTACAACTCCCAGCATGCCCTTACAGTAAGGACATGCTGGGAGTTTTAGTCATGTGGCACAGGCGGGTGACAAGCTTGTCATCCAACCGCCCATCTCCCCCCCCCCACCCCCCGGCCCCCGTGCCACACAACTACAATTCCCAGCATGTCCTTACAGTAAGGACATGCTGGGAGTTGCAGTAGTTTTGCGTGGGTGGAAGATGTGTGGGCGGGTGACAAGCTCACCTGCGACTTTGTGCGACTTTTTAACCTGTGCGACAATTATGCAACTTTTTAATTAGTCTATCCACAGTTAGTTTGTAAGCTTTTTTATTTGGTGGTGATTAGGGCCCTTTTTGGTGGGTTGCACCAAAGTATGTGACTTTTGAAAAAAGTTGCATAAATCCCTGACCGCTGCAAAAAATCTACCAAAAACATGTCTACCACTGCAACAATCCAAAACATAGGGAAATGAAAAGTTGCAGGAAAGTTTGCTAAAAACCCCACTGCATCAAAATATTGCGAAAAAATTTACCCAAGTAAACCAGGGTAAAATGCTTGATAAATACCCCCCCCCCCTCCCTAGTCCTTGTGTCTGTATCTTCAAGTTGAAGACTAAGTTAAGTTCTGCCGTATTGTGACCATTCAGCTTTGTTACACCATATACCTCCGATCTGCTAATGACCTCACACTAACATCTTCTATAATGCGAACTTCTCACTCCCGTCTCCAAGACTTCACTCGTGCTGCACCGGCTCTCTGGAATGCTATCCCTCATTCCCTCCGACTCAACAACAACATCCATAGTTTCAAACGTGGCCTAAAAACACATCTCTTCAGACAGGCCTATAACATTCTTTAATTGGCCTCAACATATCCTCAACATATCCCCACACCTCTTGTTTGAATAGTTATTGTGTAATATTATGTCTGATACTTGTCTTTGTTTGTACCCCATAATTGTAAGCGCTGCGGAATCTGTAGCCGCTATATAAATAAATTAAATAAATAAATAAATGATGACAACTAAATTAATGTGCATGTGTGGGGGGGAAATAAGCTGCTGCCAGACTCCATTTCCACATATATGATAGTGTTCTACTTCAATTAACAGTTTCAGACAAATTTCCTCTTATGTGTAGGAGCACCTTTAGGCCTGTAATAACATTTCCTCTTTATTAGATTAACTTAAAATAGGCCTTGCGATGAGGTTGGGGTACATGTGAATTTTTTGTAATGAACAAGACTGGTAATATGTTTTTGGCTTAAACGAATCAATGTAATGGACATCAAGTCATAATGGTGTTGTGCCTTCTATTTCTTACCGGTTTATTTTTTGTCTTCACAAAATGTAATAACATTTCTCCAGAAAAAATGCACAACATGAGATTTTCCAATTGCCTGAAAGTAGAGGTCCTGGCAGTCAGTAAGTGTCCAGACCCATTTGTCAGTAATTGACCTTTTAGTATAGATCTTTAACATGCACCTAATATGCATATACATTTATGCCTTGACAAATTATGTCATAGCTGCATAAAACGCCATATTAGAAGATTGTGAGACCTGAATAAGTAGAGAACATCCCAGATTGTCAAAACCTTATCCTTTCAATGGGCACTGTCAGATACAATAACTTTTGATATGTTATAAAGAAATATGTTTTGCAATTGCTTTCATCGGAAAATTTGCAGTATTTCATGCTGAAAAAGCCAGTCAAAAAAGTGGCCACTAGGGGTCCCCCTGCCTTCTGGGACACCTACCAGTAAGCAGTGTCCAGTGGTCATCGACACGTCATGGACACCATGAGTGATTGACAGGGCTGCAGGGAGGTCAAGAGCTGCTGTGCTCGCTCCCGGCTCTCTGTGAGTCAGAAAAGAGATAGAGAGGGAGGAGTCATCACAGTGAGGAGAAGAGAGGGACACGCCCCATCCCTCTGCATGGACAGAAACCTCACTGAGCAATGATGCCAAGTAAATAAAGTTAATTCTAAGAGAAATATAGGTCGCAGACACATAAAAATTAGATTTACATGATCAGGATGAGGTACTGAGCAACATATAAAATTATTTTTTTTGGTGGGGATCTGACAGGTACGCTTTAAAGGGGTACTCCGGCGCTTAGACATCTTATGCCTGATCACGGGGGTCCCGCCTCTGGGGACCCCTGTGATCTTGCACGCCACACCCCGTTATAATCAGACCCTGGAGCGTGTTCGCTCCGGGTCTGATTACTGTCGATCACAGGGATGGAGCGTTGTGACGTCATGGCTCCGCCCCGTGTGACATCACACTCCGCCCCCTCAATGCAAGCCTATGGGAGGGGGCGTGACAGCACACGGGGACGGAGCCGTGACGTCACAACGCTCCGTCCCCGTGATCGACAGTAATCAGACCCGGAGCGAACACGCTCCAGGGTCTGATTATAACGGGTTGCGGTGTGCAAGATCACTGGGGTCCCCAGCGGCGGGACCCCCACGATCAGGCATCTTATCCCCTATCCTTTGGATAGGGGATAAGATGTCTAAGCGCCGGATTAGCCCTTTAAGTCCCATATTTGCACCTTCTTAATTGATTCATAGTATACAATAAAGGACAACGTCAAGTATGCTATAGCTATACATAAACAAGAGAAATGATTGTCAGCATGTCTTTACTTATATATTATTTTATAGACTGGTTTTGTTAAAGCAAAGCTGAGCCAGAACAAAACCCTTAAAAGTAAATTGTTGTGGGTATTTTGCTATTTAAAAAAATTAAAAATAAAAAGAAGGGGCTGTTTGTGTGCAATACCAAACATGTAAAAATCCACTGGATAAAGAAGAAAGTACAGGCACCTCACCACATTGATGTAACTTTGTGTTTATTACTGGGACATGCAGGCAAAGCGGCTCCACGCTGCACCGGGATGTCGAGCACTAGTGCGTTTACCGATCTTTTACCAAGCATGTAAAATGTGCTACCACACAACAGCACTTCATAAGGGTACGTCCACACGTATGCAGATTTGATGCGCAGGATTTGTTGTGCAGGATTTTCTGCGGCAGATTTCAATGTAAACTAAATGACTGAGCACAGCTTCTTCTAATCTGCAGTTACAAATCCTGCGCATCAAATCTGCGCAAGACCTGTATGTGTGAACGTACCCTAAACAGGGGTCTACAGTTCAGACACTTTCAATATAGTGGAATCAAAAGTAAAAAATTTTGGACAGAATTAACATTATCACACTTTACTAAGTGTTTTATGCATCTTATTTTATTTATAACTGGCCTTATTATTAATGTTTAGGAGCATAACCTAGATGCTCCTGGATTTAACAGACTGATTGTGTTTTAATGCATAGGCACTATATGGCAAAAAGCATACAGACACATGACATAACACCTAATTGGGCTTGTTCGAGATCCCATTCCAAAACCATGGGCCTTTATATGTTGTTGGACCCCTTTTTGTGGCTATAGCAGTCTTCACTCTTCTGGAAGTGTGACTGTAAGAATTTATTTCTTTTCAGGAAAAAAACACTTGTTATGTAAAATTCTGATAATGAAGGAGGAGGTTTGACTCCTGGTCAGCATTCCAAGCCGCAACAAAGGTGATTGACAGGTCTGTGGTCAGGGCTCTGTGCAGACTCACAACCTCCTCCACACCAGACTCATCAAACCGTATGTTCATGGACCTCATATACTGTATGTGCACAGGGGTGCAGCCCTGGAACAATAAAGAGCCTTCCCCAAACTGTTTTCACAAAGTTAGAAGCACATAGTCTAAAATTGCCCTTGTATGTTGTAGCACAAACATTTCTCTTTACTAGAAATAAGGGGCCTGGCCCAAACCCTGAAAATAAACCCCATCCATGTGTCCTTTTCCCACCAAATCTTACAGTAGGCATTATGCATTCTGTTCAGTAGCATTCTCTTGGCATCCACTACCAATTAGACTTTTTGTAATGTGACTGTCACTAGTGTTGAGCGGCATAGGCCATATTCGAATTCGCGAATATTCGTGAATATATGGACGAATATTCGTCATATTCGCGAATATTCGTAATATTGTCGTTTTATTTTCGCATATGCGAATATTCGTATGCGCGAAAATTAACATATGCGTAAATTTGCATATACAAAAATTAGTATAAGCAAAAATTCGCATATGCGAAAATTAGCATATGCAAATTTTCGTATATGCGAAAATTCGCACGCCAGTCTCACACAGTAGTATTAGAGCCTTATTACACCACATAAGCTGGAAGCAGAGAGGGATGATCACTGTGATGTGTACTGTGAAAAAAAAACAAAACAAATATTCGTAATTACGAATATATAGCACTATATTCGCGAATATTCGCGAATTCGCGAATATGCGATATTCGCGAATAAAATTCGAATTGCGAATATTCGCGAGCAACACTAACTGTCACTCTGAAGAACATTTCCACAGAACATGTTTCCAGTGGCCAAGTGTTTTACACCCCTCAATGCTTGGTATTACATATAGTGGTGATCTTAGGCTTGTGTGCAGCCAAACAAATCCGAGATAAGCAACAAGCATTTGCATATGGAGCTTGCAAACTCTGGCACCTACTAATAATCTCTGGAGCACCATGTTAGGAGGTATCGCTGGAGGGATGTAAAGTGGTAAAGCAGATATTATAGCACAGCAAGTAAAAGCAATTGTCTCATCTATATATAAATGTATAGTTAGATAACAATGCAATATGTTAGTAAATAAAACATTTAAACAGCTGTGCTCAAAAAGATATATATATATATATATATATATATATATATAATGCACCATTCAAAGGCAAGAAATACTTTGAACTAGCAGAACACACCAAGAAGTGATAAGAAACAGGTGACAGCAATGCCACATGTAAGTTTTGTTCAAATCATGTAAGTTTATTCATTAGTTAATACACTGTCATGTCTTCATTCCCCCAAATAGCACCAAAGTAAAAGGCAATATCTGGTACATCATTCATAATTAACCATGATAGCCCCTGTGTCTACTTTAACTATGCATAGTTTTAGACTGACTTTAATATAAGTCATGCCGATTTTAGGATGACTTGCATGCATTTTATTGGGTTTCATTGAGGCTCCAGCATTGAAATACTTCTTGTGTCTATTATTATAGTCACTCATAAATATTTGATAGGGAGTCATTAATTATCATCTGCAAAGCAAACCTTTAAGGAGTCCCTTTAATTAGACTGCTAATTTATTTCTATTTATGTCTATCTCTTAGAATAACAGCGCCTGTTAATTTTCACCAAGCATAACAGTGCCATGGAATAATTGGTATTAAATCCTTAATTATTTGGAAATTTGATAGTTTAGATTTTCTATCCTAAATTATGGTTTTAATCAACCAAGGCTTTGTCGAACATTGTGTAGGGGTAGCAGACTACTGAGTTAAAATATTGGTACATTTTGAAAGACTTCTATGAACATAAAAGACAAATGTAAACAAAAAACAAAAAAAAAGTGTGAACTCAGCCATAGTAGTTTTGTGTGAATCCAGTTAGGCTCTTTTAATAAAGAAAAAAAATGCCTCTGTTCTCTGTCTATATTCTATATTAACACCTTAAGGACCATGGACGTGTATACACGTCCAGGCAGGATGCACGTTCCGCCACCAGGACGAGTATATACGTCCATGGTTCTTGTGGGTGCTGGCCAGTGCACCCACCAGATCGTGGCAGGGACTCGGCTGT
Organism: Hyla sarda; assembly: GCF_029499605.1. Taxonomy (NCBI): domain Eukaryota; kingdom Metazoa; phylum Chordata; class Amphibia; order Anura; family Hylidae; genus Hyla; species Hyla sarda. Next base: position 158,467,429 of record NC_079192.1, read on the forward strand.
AACTCACAGCCGGGACCCTACCGCCCTGCCGGGACCAAAGAAAACTTCAGTCCAGGAAGTTTAACCCTTACAGCCGCAGTCGGAAGTAACCGCGAGCTGTAAGGACATTTGACAGAGAGGGGGGCTCCCTCTGTCTCTCTCCTGTAACACCCTGCAATGATTAGGGGGTGCTGCTGGTTACCTGGGCAGCCGGGCATCTTTACTAGGACCCCCAGGTCTGCACCGGTTATTGCCAGGACGTGCCAGAGGCATATAACTTCAGCATATAACTGCAATGCTTTAGAATAGTAAGTATTCCAAAGCATTAAAAAAAATTGTTAAAAAATATAAAATAAATAAAAGTGCAAAAAAAGTGTAAAAACAATAAGTGTAAAAAAAATAATAAAAATACATTTATTAAATAAATATAATGAAAAATAAAAATGCATAATGTGTAGGATCACACAGCGCACATCCGCAGCATATTACATGCTGCGGATGCCCACCAGCAGTCACAATAATGAGCTCCATGCTGCAGCTGGGTAGCTTTGTGTGTCCACTCATAGCGGCGGATTTCCCGCCGACAGTCATGAGCGGACACACTGAGCTACCCAGCCGCAGCAGTGATCTCACCCTTGTGACTGCTGGGGGGCATCCGCTGTGTGAAATAAGCTGCTGATGTGCGCTATGTGACCCTACACTGCGTCCTGTTTATACTGCATTTCAGCAGTATGTTACAGCCATGCGTCACTACTAGCCGACCAGTGACCGATCAGAGCGGTCCCTGGTCTAGTCAATACACTTGTAGGGGTGCAGTATTGTTCTGACAGCTCTGATACTTTGCAGGCATGGGATGGGGTCTATAATTCATATAATGATGCCCTGAAAGCCAAAGGGGGCTCCTCTCCTTTTTGGTCCTACCAGGCGGTCAGGCAACCAGATATGGCCTAAGTAGGGGTACTGCACAGCCCAGGACAAAAAGTGTGATAAAATAGGCACATTTCGTCCATTTCAAAAGCGACTTACCAAAATGATGTCCCACAAATAAAGAATTTGTGTGGGAAAAAAAGCTCATTTCTATTTTTTTCCACTGAAATAATTCTAGCTACACAATAAGGGCTCAACGCACTTACTTTTGTCTTAGGTAAATACTTTAGGGGGCGTAGTTTCGAAAATGGAGTCAGTTCTGGGGGTGCAGTATTGTTCTGACAGCTAGAATGTGCGGCATATAATTTGTATAATGATATTCTGAAAGCCAAATGGTGCTCCTCTCCTTTTGGGTCCCACCAAGTGGCCATGCAACCAAATATGGCCTAAGTGGGGGTATTACAGAACACGGAACAAACAGCATAATAAAATACGGGGCGCATTTTCTACTTTTCAGATGCAATGTACCAAAAATACGTCCCACAAATGATGCATCTGTGGAAAAAAAAAAGAAAATTAAAATTTTTCCACTGACTTTGTAACTATTCCAGCCACACAAAAAGGACTCAAAGTACTCACTTTTGGTCTATAATCCACCCGGCCTAAAATGATGCCCTGAAAGCCAAATGGTGCTCCTCTCCTTCTGGGTCCTACCACGCGGCCAAGGAAACAAATATGGCCTAAGCGGGGGTATTTCCAAACACAGGCCGAGCAGCTCAATAAAATATAGGGTGCATTTCTTTCAATATCTGAAGCAATGTACAAAAAATATGTCCCACAAATGATGCATTTGTAAAAAAAAAACTCATTTTGAATTTTTAACACTGACTTTGTAATAATTCCTTCCAAAAAACAATGGTGTTAAAATACTTACTGTACTCCCTAGTGAATATCTTGAGGGGTCTAATTTTAAGAATGAGGTCATTTGGGGGGGGGGGTCCCTATGTTCTACCACCTTCAAATTTCTGCAAAACTTGCATAGCACATAAAAAAAGATGTACTTTTCAAATTTTCGAAACTTCAAGTTAAATTGTTAGGCTTCAAATTCATTTAAAGTGTTAATTAGAAACAAAAGAAATGCTTTCAAAATAAAGTAGACATCTGAAAGTATATGTTTCATAAACTGTTTGGTCAGAAAGTATAAATATTAGCAACCTATTAGTGTGTTAAAATAGTGAAAAATCTTTTTTTTTTTTAAATGTCATGATTTTTTTCATTGTAAAAAGAAAAAAACTACACATGATATCGGCTTACTTTTACTATGTACATGAAGGGCAACTTGTGACCAAAAAAACAATGTCAGAAATATCGTGATTGGCAAAAACGTTACCAGAGTTATTCTCTAATAAAGTTAGACATCCAAAATGTAAAAAAAAAAACAGGCCTGGTCTTTCAGGGGCATACAGGTTTACTTGTGTTTGTCCTTAAAGGGGTACTCCCGTGGAAAACTTTTTTTTTAAATCAACTGGTGCCAGAAAGTTAAACAGATTTGTAAATCACTTCTATTAAAAAAATCTTAATCCTTCCAGTGCATTTTAGGGGCTGTATACTAAAGAGAAATACAAAAAAGAAATGCATTTCCTGTGATGTCCTGACCACAGTGCTCTCTGCTGACCTCTGCTGTCCATTTTAGGAACTGTCCAGAGCAGCATATGTTTGCTATGGGGATTTTCTCCTGTTCCGGACAGTTACTAAAGTGGAAAATGGAAACGTCTGTCACGCCCCCTCCCATAGACTTGCATTGAGGGCCGGGTGTGACGTCACACGGGAGCGGAGTCGTGACGTCACGATCTCACGTCACCGTGGTCGGTAGCCGAAGCATCCAGCGTTTCCGGAAGCCGCAACAGGTGGGTCCTGCAGCCGAGATCCCGATCTGACATCTTATCCCCTATCTTTTGGATAGGGGATAAGATGTCTAGGGGCGGAGTATCCCTTTAAAAACACTTTTAAACTAATGTAATACATTCCTAGGTGACCCTAGAAGCATTATACAGAGCTTTAGAGCTCCTTGGCAGTGTAATACATGTGTTTTGAGGCTTATTTAATGGTCTGTTCACAGAGAACCTGTTCACAGCGAACCAAACTTTTTTGGACGCTCCCTCAACTCTACTCTTAAGCATTACACGAGTTGAAGGTTTTTAACATGACACAGAACTTCTTCAAAAAGCTTACTTCTTTTGTGCTGTAAAGAGGGCAAAGCTCGGTTTATCAATCAGCAGTTCCTGCTTTGTTTTAAAATAATGTCTTGTTACATTTCTTTTTTCTATTTTACATTTGCCCTGTGTCCTGTATGCCAGGATAGCTCACAATTTTTTTTTACATTGTAGCCTGTGGGTGACAAAAGCCACTGTACAACAGCTATCATGAGCATAATTTCAACTAAGATTTCTTAAACTTTCAAAAAACTTTCATAACATTTCCTATAAATTAATTTAATAAATGGACACAAATATGGATGCTAATGTTCAGTATTCATCACAGTCCCAGAGTGGGAATAATTGCCCCGAAAATGCGTTTACTTTAGACTAATAAACTGTGTTTTGGCAACCTCAGTCCGTTCTTTTGGTCTATGTCTATGGTCTATGGAGTGCACTATATGCTTTTTTATTTGCAAATTCCTATGTAATGCCACACATCACGATAGGTTATCCTGAATGGTAAACCCAGCTGTGGTGCCTTAACAAATTCAGTTTTAATAAACAGTATACAGTATTTTCGATGTTAAAGATTAGCACACAGGAACATATCTGTATCTTACTATTCCAATAGTAAGAGCCATTAGTTCTCAAGCAAGCAGACACTAAACGGAGAAGCATGCCCACCATAAATCTATAGCACTGATCCAGACACTGTCTTTGCTTTCTAGCGCTGATGGGTATTAATTTGTGCTGGCAGAAATATTTTTTAAGAAGCTGTAGTAAAGCCGTGTGCCTGAGCAGAATGCCAGATTATTCTTAAACCCCAGCTGCTAATGAAAACTGTCAGTCATGATTAAACATACAGCTCTTCAGTAAATTATGTCACTTAAAAAGCAGCGGCATAGTCAAACTACTGTTGCATAGGAGCAGAATACCAAAGTCTTGTCATTACAGCCAGAGACACGGGAACATCGGCATTGATGAACAAGACCCTGTTCGCAATCCTCTTACTATACAATAAGTGGATTCTTTTGTGTTGGGTTTTATGTTAATAATAGCCTTTTGTTGTCTGCATAATTTATTCCGATTCAGTAATGTTATGTAAATAAATTTGTGAAGCGCACTCACGGCATATTGGTTATTTCATAATCATCACAAAATATTAGCTTTTTCATCTTGGCTTTAGCTTATAACTTAGATATCCTTTGATGGTATGTTTAAAATAGATATCCAGTGCTGGAAAACGCATCCCCTATCCTAAGGATAGGGGATAAGTTTCAAATTGCGGGGGGGGGGGCGACTGCTGGGGCCTACCATGATCTCCTGTACGGGGCCCCGGCAGTCCGCGGGAAGGGGCGAGTTGACCACTGCATGAAGCGGCGGCTGAAACACCCCTCAATACAACTCTATGGCAGAGCCAGGACGTTGGCAATCTCCGACTCTGCCATAGCACTGTATTGAGGGGGCATGTGAGCCACCACTTTGTGCTGTGGTCAACACCCGCTGACTGGCCAGTGAGCTGGGGTCCCGTACATGAGATCGCGGGGGACCCCAGGGGTCGGATCCCCACGATCTGAAACTTATCACCTATCCTTAGGATAGGGGATACGTTTTTCAGCACTGGACTACTCTTTTAATGCATAACCTGATATTCACAAGGGTACCGTATAAGAAGATGAGCAAAAGTCACGTAATTTGTCAGAACGGTCAATCAGATTTAGTTTGGTCTGAATAAATGCTCCGATTGCCCAGAGAAGTTTCCGGTAGATTTACGGTTTTTCATATTTATCCTGTGCAGGATAGGGTTTCTAGCAGCGGTATCAGTAGCAGTGCAGTTTAGAACATGATGGATAAGACAGTGGATGTGCAACTGTGTAGGCCTAGTAGTAGTGATTGCCATTTGGAGAAATCTCAGAAATTTTGGATTTGCATAATGGTGAATTTTTTTTATATTTAACCCCTTAAGGACCTGGCTTATTTTGGCCTTAAGGACCAGACCAATTTAATTTTAGCATTTTCGTTTTTACTTCCTCGCCTTCTAAAAATCATAACTGTCTTATATTTCCATCGACAGACCCATATGAGGGCTTGTTTTTTGCGTCAAAAATTGTACTTTGTAATTACATCACTTATTTTACCATAAAATGTACGGCACAACCAAACAAATATTATTTTTGTGGGAAAATTTAAAATAAAACCGCAATTTAGCACATTTTGGAAGGTTTTGTTTTCACGCTGTACACTTTCCGGTAAAAATGAAATGTTTTCTTTATTCTTTGGGTCAATATTATTAAAATGATACCCATGTTATATGTTTTTCTATAATTTTACCGCTTAAAAAAAATCTCAAACCATTTTAACAAAACTTGTATGTTTGAAATTGCCCTATTTTGACCACCTATAACTTTCTCATTTTTCTGTATATGGGGTGATATGAGGGCTCATTTTTTGCACCATAATCTGTAGTTTTTTTATCAGTACCACTTTTGCTTAGGTTTTACTTTTTCTAAGTTTTTTTTATAAAATTTTTTTGGAATATAATGTGACAAAAAAACAGCAATTTTGGACTTTTTTTAAATTTTTTTTTACATTTACGCCGTTCACCGTATGGGATAATTAACAATATATTTTAATAGTTCAGACTTTTACGCATGGGGCGATACCGAATATGTGTAGTAATTATGTTTTTTATGCTTTTTGGGGGGTAAAATGAGAAAAACGGACGTTTTACTTTTTTATTGGGGGAGGGGATTTTTCTTTTTCTTTTTTTTTACTTTTCTTTAACACTTTTTATGTCCCCATAGGGGACTATTCATAGCAATCATATAGGACATAGCACTGATCAGTATTATCAGTGATCTTCTGCTCTGGACTGCTCGATCTCAGACCAGAGCAGAAGACCCCGGGAGACGGCCGGAGCCAGGTGAGGGGACCTCCGGCCGCCATGCTGGATGATTGGATCGCTGCGGCAGCGCTGCGGGCGATCCGATCATCCATTCAAGGTATCGCACTGCCACAGATGCCGTGATCTGTATTGATCACGGCATCTGAGGGCTTAATGGCGGACATCCGTGCGATCGCTCCGGTGCTCGCGATCATGATGGCGCGTAAATGTACGTCATGGTGCGTTAAGTACCACATCACCATGACGTACATTTATGTCCATTGTCGTTAAGGGGTGAAAACCAATTCCTTTTGTCCTGAATCTGTTCACTCATCTCGAGTGTTTACACATTGCAGTGTCAGTGGCAACTCAGTGTCAAGACTCAAAACTTAAATGGCACACAACTAAAGTGTGTAATGACTAGAACCCCGAGGGACATTTATCAAACTCAGTGTAGGTGCACTTATATTATACACAGGTCACGATAGCGTAGTTGGAGTGTTCATGCGCCAAATTTATTAAAGGAAAACTGGAGTGAAAAATGTTCCTTTAGCCCTGTGCCAGGGCTACAAAATCTAAAAAACTAAATGTAACTCCCCTTCCTATGTTCCCCCAAAGACCACCACTGGAGTACAGGGATGTCAATATCGCCTCAATGGGGGAAAGTAGGAAGGTGAGTTAAAGTTAGTTTTATTAGTTTTTGCAGCACAGGCACAGGGCTAAAGGAAAAGCTTTCACTACAGTTTTTTTTAAATGGTGCAGGGCATGTGATAAATATGGTGTTAGTACACATCTTTGTGGGATTTCACTTACGAACACCACTTCATATGATTCCTTCTCTGCGACTTTTATGGTACTTTTCCACCCGAAAGTGTGCATCTAAGTAATTTTTGTCTGAATCACTCAAGGAAAAAGGTGCACACTTTTTGCGCAAATGCGACAAATCTGCAATAAATTTGCACCAAAAAGCAGAGTAAAAAGCATGATAAATGCCCCCACTAGCTTTAGAATTCTCTACTCATATCTATTTCATTGGTTTCTTACCGAACATATTGTAAAGATTCTGACAATAGATTCCATAGTTTTCAGAGGGATCTTTCTTGATACTATCTTTAGAAAAGTTCTCCAGCTTCAGTTACAATGATGCTAGAAAAGAGTAGTGTTGAGTGTGAATATTAGAAATGTGAATTTTTACCGTGAATATCGGCACCGCGATTTTGCTAATTTTTTTTAATATAGTGAATATTCTTTTTTGATGCTTTTTTTTTTTTAGGCGAAAGATATAATTGCACATGTGAATTTCATGATGAATTTTTGCATAAAAAAAACGAACATAGCAAATATGCAAATTTCGCGAACATTGGACAAATATTCATCCATATATTTGCAAAACATCGCAAATTCGAATATGGCCCCTGCCGCACATCACTAGAAAAGAGAACATGTAAATTGTTGCAATAGAATCTATTTTTCTGTCTCTGAACTCAGTGCATATTTAAGAGCAAAATAACATGCCATGTTGGGAAGCTTTTTTCCCTACTGAAGAACGTATTGATTTTTTTTGTGTACCATTTGCTATTACATGAGTTGTTCTCTAGCTAAAGTGTCGTTGCATAGAAGGAACACAGATTTCAAAGTGTGAATCCACAGCCTTTACATTCTTTTCAACACCTGACACTATTTTTAGCATTCCCAGGGGGTCAAAGACCCGGCATTACATATTTAGTCTGTGATGAATAATTCAGACCTGTCTGATCATATGCTATATTGCAAACCCAGGTACTTCTGCAGTGATTTATTCCAGGGACCTGTTTAATATAGATTTCATTTTGTAGAATGTAAAAAGCTGCAAAATACATCCAGAACTTTTTCTACTGTAGTAAGTATAGGCTTTGCATTTTTTTTTATATTATTTATTTATATTAACACAAAAATAACATATCACTGAAAATGTAATTAACTACATGAGGGCAATTCCTATGAATGTGGTGCTTTATTCTCTCCCATATTCTCTCTAATACATATATTTGGTAAATATAGACATTTACCATTTTAACCACATGATATGGGGGGAAGGGCAATGATGCCACATGCACATCTTTTCCATATGATTTCTAAAGCTTTGTTATCATTTGTGTTAAAGGTTCCACCTGGAGCCTCTGTCCCAGATTCTGCCACATTTCTATAGCACTGGTAAAATAATGGACTACTTAGTGAACCCCGATGGACCTTATTATACAACAATGAGCAATGACAATATCCGTCATGTTTGTGCAAGGGAACCTAGAGGCCCTTACTAAAATGTATGGTTTGTTTGTTATTGCTGTGTTGGGACCTATGTATAGCCCTAAAGTTATGCTACCTCATTCCACCCGGGTTTACCTTCAGTAGCTTTTAATAAGGACAATACCATTATCGTGCATCTTTATGGGTGCTTATAGTGTTCTATGCAATAGAGGTAAGGTATAGCTAGTTGTTCTAGCTGGTTAGTAATTTGGATAATGTTAAGGTAGCCATTGCACTTGTTAGAGCACTTGGTTTAGTAATGTTTTATGATTGTTTTTTTTTTCCCAGTACTGTCTCTCTAAGCAGTAAATATAAGTGCTTTTCTTTGTTAAACACCTAGGGGAATTTATCAACCATTTATGTCAAAGCTAAGGCCAATTTTACAACTTTTCACCTTGTTTGCCAAATCAGTGCTTTGTGTAAAGTGTGCATTGCTTTGTAGAAAGCAGTAGCTAAAATCTATGCCAGCTCCTAGCTGGTGTACCTTTCAGTCATAGGTGTAGGGGCAGCCACAGATGTTCAAAATTTATAGAGGTGTGCACATTTTGATAAATCTGGTTATTCTGACACCAGCAGGATTTAACTAAACAACATCTTGTAAAATGCTGCTCTCAGTATATTCACCCCTGACTGTATAGAACTTGCCAGAAAAAAATAAAAGCTGATTGGATGTAAGCTCTTGTCCTGCTCCTGTCAATCATGAGAAGTTGTGATACTAGAGGGGTTCTCCCAGGGCATGAGTCGAGTTGGCCAATGGGAATCCTTGCTTGGGAGCAAGGATTGAGGAAGGTGCTCTGTTATACAGTGGGGATCAAAAGTTTGGGCACCCCAGGTAGAAATTTGTATTAATGTGCATAAAAAAGCCAAGGAAAGATGGAAAAATCTCCAAAAGGCATCAAATTAGAGATTAGACATTCTTATAATATGTCAACAAAAGTTAGATTTTATTTCCATCACAGAAAACAGAAAACAAAAAAATGGCATCTGCAAAAGTTTGGCCACCCTGCAGAATTTATAGCATGCACTGCCCCCTCTGCAAAGCTGAGACCTGCCAGTGTCATGGATTGTTCTCAATCATCATCTGGGAAGACCAGGGGATGTCAATCTCAAAGGTTTTTAATGCCCAGACTCATCTGACCCTGCCCCAACAATCAGAATCATGGGTTCTTCTAAGCAGTTGTCTAGAAATCTTAAACTGAAAATAGTTGACGCCCACAAAGCTGGAGAAGGCTATAAGAAGATTGCAAAACGCTTTCAGATATCAAAATCCTCTGTTCGGAATGTAATTAAGAAATGGCAGTCATCAGGAACAGTGGAAGTTAAAGCAAGATCTGGAAGACCAAGAAAAATATCAGACAGAACAGGTTGCAGGATTGTGAGAAAAACAATTCTAAACCCACGTTTGACTGCAGAATCCCTCCAGAAAGATCTGGCAGACACTGGAGTTGTGGTACACTATTCCACTATAAAGAGATACTTGTACAAATATGGTCTTCATGGAAGAGTCATCAGAAGAAAACCTCTTCCAAGTCCTCACCACAAAAATCAGTGTTTGAACATTGCAAATGAACATATAGACAAGCCTGATGCATTTTGGAAACAACTTCTGTGGACCGATGAAGTTAAAATTGAATTTTTTGTCCGGAATGAGCAAAGGTACATTTGGAGAAGAAGGAGAACAGAATTTAATGAAAAGAACCCCTGTCCAACTGTTAAGCATGGGGGTGGATCAATCATGCTTTGGGGTTGTATTGCAGCCAGTGGCACAGGGAACATCTCATGAGTAGAAGTAAAAATGGATTCAATAAAATTTCAGCAAATTTTGGATGCTAACTTAATGCCATCTGTGAAAAAGCTGAAGTTAAAGAGAGGATGGCTTCTACAAATGGATAATGATCCTAAACACACCTCGAAATCCATGGGGATTACATCAAGAGGCGTAAACTGAAGGTTTTGCCATGGCCTTCAAAATCTCCTGACCTCAACATAATTAAAAATCTATGGATAGACATTAAAAGAGCAGTGCATGACAGACAGCCCAGAAATCTCAAAGAACTGGAAGACTTTTGTAAGGAAAAATGTGCAAAGATACCTCAAACAAGAATTAAAAGACTCTTGGCTGGCTACAAAAAGCGTTTACAAGCTGTGATACTTGCCAAAGGGGGCATTACAAGATATTGACTCTGCAGGGTGCCCAAACTTTTGCTGATGCCTTTTTTTTTTTTTTTTCTGTTATTTTGAAAGTGTAGATGATGGAAATAAAATCTAACTTTTGTTGACATATTATAAAAATGTCTAATCTGTAATGTGATGCCTTTTGGAGATTTTTCCATCTTTTCTTGGCTTCTTTATTCACATTAATACACATTTTTGCCTGGGGTGCCCAAACTTTTCATCCCCACTGTAACAAGAGAGACAAAAACTACTGCTGCTGCCATTCCTGAGAGAAGGGCTGTGCATCATACATGGCCGCACATTGGATTTCCCAAACTCCTGTACCACAACTGCTGGTATGCCTGAGAGAAGGGTTATGCACTATCAATGGTTTAACATTAGGTTTTATAAACCCTTACACCTGAATTACTTACATGCCTATTGGAGCTACATTGTTCCTTTGCCAAGGGATCACTCTGCAGAGTGAGGGATTCCAGGAGAGTCAAGCCCGGACTACACCAGATAGAGGGACTGGTGTTAGTGTTTAACATCTTTAGATTTTCCTAAATTCCTTGCATAAATCACAAAGTGTGTCACATTCTACCCAGATCAATGGTCTTACCAAGATGCCTTGAGTTAAATGCATTGACCTTACCGTGGGTGTGAGAGCATTGCAAGTTGTGATTGTTGGAAGTCTATTGCAACCATTCAAGTCATGTGCCATCTTCTGGGGAAGATTCATGTCACCATTCTTGTCTGCAATACCAAGATTACTACAAGGCCTCTTGTGTGTCTCTTAAATGGACACTGTCAGATACAAAAACCTCTGATATGTTTTAAAACATGCAAAACCAATAGGTTTTACAATATGTGTAGAGTAATGAAAATGAAGCGTGCACTCCCTGGCGGTGTATTTCACTCCTTATAATGCTCAGTGGTGCATGTATACACCTAATGGGTTGGTAAGGGTAAATGCAGTGGCCCTCGGAGAAGTCTCGCTGACACCTGCGGGGTGCATACACTAGAGTGAGGCATCTTAGTATTCACAACAAAAAGAGAAATAAGAAGTGTGCACTCACCGCAGGGAACATCAAGCAGTGCCGGAGTCCGGGTCACAAGCAGCAGGTTACCGAGGACGCATCATGGGGAGCACTCAGAGGCGATGCCGGCCTTTCGCACGATAGAGCGTGCTTTGCACGATAGAGCGTGCTTCTTTCTTCTAAGCACGCTCAATCGTGCGAAAGGCCGGCATCGCCTCTGAGCGCTCCCCGTGATGCGTCCTCGGTAACCTGCTGCTTGTGACCCGGACTCTGGCACTGCTTGACGTTCCCTGCGGTGAGTGCACACTTATTTCTCTTTTTGTTGTGAATACCAATAGGTTTTACAATTGCTTTTATTAGAAAAGTATTTCATACTGAAAAAGTCAGTCAAACAACTGCCCCCCCCCCCCCCCCACCTGCTTGGACACATACTAGTCCTGCTGTGTCCATGCATCATCACCTATGTCATGGACACACTTCCTTGATTGACAGCTGTGAGCGCAGAGCTCAAAGCTGGAGGAAAAATCCTCCCACTGTCAGCTTGTGTCCCGCTACTGTCAGTGAGGACAAGCTGGAAGTTGTAGTTTTGCTAATGCTAATGGAGATGTGAGGTGGAGACCTGCACAGTGAGGCCACACACCCTCCCTTTGAGAGGAATTCAGAATAGTGATCTAAATTAAAAGTCTAATAAAAATAAATAAATAAAGGTGCTAGACACATAAAAATTAGATGTACATGGTCAGGATTAGGTACTGAATGATATATTAAAAAAAAAAATTTTGTTGGATCTGACGGGTACGCTTTAAGCCCCAATTGGTATTACTGGGCCTAAACCTATTGCTACTATTGGTAAGCAAATATGTCTCCCAAACATGTTAAAATGTTTTATGTTTTGTCTTTTTTTTCTTGCTGGTGCTATACCCTTGGTGCTGCTTGGTGCGAAAAAAAACTGTCCCGCATGAAGGGAATGTATTCTATAATGCAGGGTAGGACAAGCAATATAAATTACTTTTTCAAGGTTAAAGGAAAACTCTTGTGTGTTATGTTATTTTGAATATATTATTATTTAAAGAATCCTTAAGGCATGATTTTAAGCCCAGTTGGCCTATAAAGGAATATACTGAAAAAAAAAAAAAAACTTATGGGCTTTGGATTCATTCATCATTCAAAAATTCCATCATGGCAGCCATCACCTTTATGAGTTAATGATTTCAGTGATAACAGCCAAATAATACATTTTTTTTCAATTATTGTGTTATTATTTCTGAAAGTTTTGATGGTAAGAATCTTAAAGAAAACAACACCTGGGTAATCTTATAGTCATCTTTATTCAATTTGACTGCTCCATGATAACTTGACAATAAATGTACTTGCCGTGTCAAGGTCTCAGTACTGAATGCTTTGTTATTTTTTTCTCACAGATAAATATTAACAGTGATGGAGTCTGTGTCTGTTGTGAAATGCAACATCAGACATCTGGGTGTAGTAACCCCGGAGAAACCCTGAAACTCAATCCTTTGCAGGAGTGCAGTGCTGTGCGATTGACACTTAAGGTAAGCCAAACTCCATCCTTGACATGTCTAATACATCAGCTGACACAGAGGTATAGATTAATTTGCAGACACAAATTCCATGTGGAATGAAGTGTTAACTGTGTTAGCAATTTCTGCTAAAATTAAGTGGAAATGCCATTTAGCAAACTAGTAACAAAAAACTTTTCACTATGTTGATAGAGTCTTCAGATACAATCTGGTGGGAAACCTGGCAGAAACTATTTATTTCCCATGCAATACTAGTACTATATAGGGAATAAGGCATTACAAGATACATAGGGAAATCAATGGATGTTTTTGTAATACATGGATATGTAAGGTACTTTATATACACGGATGCATTCTTTATAGTTACTTTCCTGTTTTGGATAATTTATTGTCCTAAATGGGAGACCAGAGCTCAGCATCTCCCCTAAAGGGAAACTGACAGCCGGGTAACCTGCACTAAACCTAATACGCAGGGTTATAGTGGGGGTGAATAGGATTACAACAAGGTATCACTTACAGGAATCTGCAGTGCCATTGGGGAGATAGACCCTTTGTATTTTTCTCCATTGCTAATAGGTAGCTTTGCACAAAGGAGACGGGAATCGGCAAGCTGTGTAAGTTGGGTCCCGCCTCTATTGCACAAAGCTGGGTTGCACTGCAAGAATCTAATGACATTTTCATCAGTGCAATCCTTATAGCAAGCAGGAAGAAAACATCTATTTCCCAAATAAATAGTAAGATTTTTGTGCTTGGTAGCAAAGAATAGTGTAAATCTTTGTGTAACTATAGGTGACATTTACCTACTTTGCTAGGATGACAATGGCTATTAATAGAGATGAGCAAATTCTTTGAAAAATGCGATTCAGCAGATTTGCCCAATTTTCCGGAAAAATTGGGTTCAGTCCAAATATATTTGTGGCGAATCTGTATTGAAAATGGCAATTTCTGGCCTACAGAGAGCCTCACTAGGGATGTAGAACGCTTTACCGTGTGCTGGATTAGTGAAATAATACTGTTATTCAGTACGACATGCAGATTAGAGACATCACTACTAGAATCACTGTCGCAGAGCAGCACAATGACAGAGCCAGGAGGGGGCATTAGTATGAGGAGACCATTTAGTGGATCAATGACACAGCACGGAGGTGGCAGCAGCATGAGGAGACCATATAGTGGCTGAATGACACAGCGTGGAGGTGGCGGCAGCATGAGGAGACCATATAGTGGCTGAATGACCCAGCCTGAAGGTGGCAACAGCCTGATGAGACCATAGGGCCTCACAATTGAAAAGAATAAAGATATTTTTTAACAATTAAATTGAAGATTTCAAATAGATGAACCTGGAAAGTTTCATTTAATGTGCCAGAAGCATGAGGAGACAACATGGCGGTACAGTGACACAGCCTGGAGGTGGCGGAAACATGTGGAGGCCATATAGTGGCTGAATGACACAGCCTGTAGTTGGCAGAGGAGACCATATAGTGGCTGAATGACACAGCGTGGAGTTGGCGGCAGAAAGAGCAGACCATATAGTGGCTGAATGACACAGCGTGGAGTTGGCGGCAGCATGAGGAGACCATATAGTGGCTGAATGACAACCTGTAGTTGGCGGCAGCATGAGGAGACCACATAGGGGCTGAATGACACAGCCTGGAGGTGGAGGAAGCATGAGGAGACCATATAGTTGCCTGGAGGTGGCAGCAGCATGAAGAGAACAAATGGTGGCAGTATGGTGGCATCAGCAGCATCAGGAGTTCTCAAAGTGACCCGGTGACATAGTGGGGAAGTGGGTGGCAATACTAATACCCGGTGACAAAGGTGGGTGAAAAAAAGGAGAACTTGGCATCAGATGTGTGGCATCGGGCGGGTGGCAGGATCAGAATAGTAGCTGAGGCAGGTAAGCAGAGGAAAACATTCTCTTTTGTAAAAATGTTAGTGTGCACAAGTAAGTATTGAGGATATGCATTAAGTAAAATTTAACTTTTAATAATATGCTTAGGATAAAATATATGTACCCCAATTTTTTTTTTAAATCAAATAAAAGTGAAGGTGTGCAAAAAACACCATGTGCCCCCCTACACCACCAAGCATTGATGTGATCCAAAGACCTCTAAAAGGTGGAAGGGAACAAAGTATGGTTCATTTTAGCCGTTGGGGGTAAAAACTTCCCCTGTAAGAACCTACGCTCACATTATTAATTCCCTTCTTGGCAAGTGTTACTCGCCCTAAAAAGGGCGGCCCCACACAGGAACCTCTCCCTATTTCCACCTGCAAACACTGCCATTTCCCAGGGTTTTTAGGTGGAAATAGGGATTGGCTCCTGTGTGGGGCCGCCCTTTTTAAGAGGAGTAACACTTTTTTCCAAAAGGTGGAAGGGAACAACGTGTTTCCCATTGTAGCAGGTGGGGGTAAAAAATTCCCTTGTAAGGCCCTGCTCTCGCCCTATTAATTTCCTTCTTGGCAAGTGTTACTCGCCCTAAAAAGGGTGGTCCCACACAGGAAACTCTCCCTATTTCCACCTGAAAACCCTGTAAAATGGCCGTGTCTGTAGGTGAAAATAGGGAGAGATTCCTGTGTGGGGCCGCCCTTTTTAGGGCGAGTAACACTTGCCAAGAAGGGAATTAATAATGCGAGAGTAGGGCCTTACAACGGACCATACGTTGTTCCCTTCCACCTTTTAGAGGTCTTTGCATCACATCAATACTTTCCATTTGTGCAAGTGACTCAGAGGGACTCCCTGCCTCCATCTCCACTGCATAACATCACGATGTGTCTGGGTCCTCTTCCTCATAACCCTCTAGCTCCTCTAGCTGCTCCTGCTCCTCCTCTCCTGTCAGATGACTAGAAAAATGCCCATCTTGCGAAACCTAAACTGTGTTCCACTGTACCCCTCATTTTCCTCCTACTCCTCCAGTTAAGTCCCCACAGGGCTCATGTGGCCGTGAGATGTAGGCGCCACGTCTCCAGTGTCCTGACCAGCCATAATTTACAACAATTTTTGTAGTAAATGAAGCAATGGAATGACGTTGCTCATTCCGTAATCCTGACGACTGACTAATAATGTGGCTTCCTCAAAGGGTCTGAGCAGTGTCATGTATGAGCTGCCACTGGTTGACATTGAAGTTACACAGGTGAGTCCCCATATCCACTTGGATCATCAAGAAATCGGTGATGGCTTTTCTCTGTTTGTATAGTCGGTCCAACATATGGAGGGTTGAATTCCAACATTTGGAAAAGTCCCAAATCAGACTATGATGGGGGATACAGTTCTGACGCTGCACCTCAAGGAGGGTGTGCTTTGCGGTGTAAGAGTGGCTGAAGTGCATGCAAAGTTTCCTTCCCATTGTTAGGATGTCTTGCAGATGGGGGAAACACTTTAGGAACTGCTTGACAACCAGATTGAACACGTGTGCCATGCAGGGTGCATGTCTAAGGCTTCCTTGTGGCAGCGCAGACAAGATGTTCTTCCCGTTGTTGGTCACCATGGTTCCCATTTCCAGTTTTCTTTATTAATGACTTTTAGCAGTTCCTCCCCTGTGTGATTCCATTCGCCAAGGTAAATCATGTGAAGGACAGCGTGACACCGCCGTGCCCTGCACACATTGTATGCTGGAGGGGCACTGAGACTTGTCTGGGCAGTGGAGGCTGAGGACACGGTGGAGGATGAGGAGGCAGCGTCGCACACTGTCACAGGACCAATGGCCTGAGAGCATGGAGGTGGAAGCGGCGTGACCTGTCCAAGTTGCTGTTGTGGCTGCATAGGAACCACATTTACCCAGCGGGCCGTAAAGGACATGTATTGTCCCTGACTGTAGTTACAGCTCCACACATCGGCGCTGCCCTGCACTTTGGTACATGCCGACAGGCTGCATGACTGTCCCCCTTTTTGTTCCAAAAAATTGTGCAGGGCTGGTGCTGCCTTCTTCACAAAGAAATTATGGCTTGAGACTCTCCACCTCGGCTCGGCACAAGCCATCAGTTCTCTGAAAGGTGCAAAGTTCACCACTTGAAAAGGGAGAGACTGCACACCAGAAACTTGGACAGAAGCACATTCAGCTTCTGCGCCGTTGGATGAGTGGGCACGTACTCTTATCTCTTGGACATGGCTTCGCCGATGGATTGCTGGTGAAATGACTGACTCGAAGTAGGAGGAGCAGGAGCATCTGGAACGACAGAAGATGGGTATGGTAGACAGCTCCCTTTGGCTGAGGTGGTGGAGCATTGGTTGTCTGAAACAAGGAGCAGCATACCACTGGGTGATGCAGCAGGCTGGACCACCACATCGGAGCCACGGTTCTATCAAGGCCGCTTAATGGTTCTGATGCATATGTTGATGCAGGGCCGTGGTGAAAAACTGCCACACTGCTGAGTAGCTGATTTTCCCACCAACAGTCCACACTGATTGACTGCTACTGCCGCCGACTCCAGTAACCCCTGTTTCACTACCTCCCGGGTAGGTAGGCTGCCGCAAAGCAGGCGGTCTAATCCAGGCACCTTTGGCTCCAGATTTTTCACTTCTGCCACCATGCTGACTGCCAACCATGCTACCACCTTGCTGGTTCAGCTGCTTTCTCACGGGCAACCTGCAACCCGCTTGAATCCACAGCATAAGATACTTCCGTGGGGGAGGGCACAACATAGGAAAGAGGCAATAGACATGGACTGCTCCCAGGTCAAGCCAACTGAGGGTTGTGTCTGAGGAACCCACTGACTGTTGACTGGTGGTGTCAAATGTCACTTGTAATGAAGTGGATGACCGTGTTAACCAATCGATGACTGCAGATGGGTTGCTGGTCGAGACATGACCGCTAGCTGATACCGGGAGCTCAGGCCTCTCTCTGCGACTCCTGCTGCCACTTGCCCCTAATCTGCTCAGACCTCTGCCTGATGAATTAAGGCCTCTGCCACTCCTCTGTGCACGTCCTGGCACTTCTCTGCCTGACATACTGAGTGCGTATACGAGGGAAGTACAATACGCTCCACTATTCTTAAAACAGTATTTGTGTACAACACCAGCAGGTGTGTACTTTTGGCTGGCCTTTCACAGTATCTAGGCCCTAAAGTTTTTAACAGGAACAAAATGGTACACCACTTAGATATACTTATGTGGTATGCATTTATGAGGGGAGGACAATGCGCTTCAGTATGCTTAAAGCAGTATTTGTCTACAATACCCGCAAGTGTGTACTTTTGTCTGGCCTTTCACAGTATCTGGGCCCTAAAGACTTTAACAGGAACAAAATGGCACACCACTTAGATGTACGTATTGTGTATGCACTTATGAGGGAAGGACAATGCGCTACAGTACACTTAACCTCTTAAGGACTCAGGGCGTACCTGTACGCCCTGAGTCCGCTCCCTTTCTATAACATGGTGCCACGGCGTGGCCCCACGTCATAACGGGTCAGGCCTGGCCTCTAACAACGGCCGGGACCCGTGGCTAATAGCGTGCGGCACTGATCGCGGTGCCGTGCACTATTAACCCTTTAGATGCGGTGTTCAAAGTAAAAGTAAAGTACCCCCAGCTAGGTCAATCGGCTGTTCAAGACCACAGCGGCAAAATCGTGGTGACTCGAACAGCTAGAGTACACAAGAAGGGCCCCTACCTTCCTCCTGTGTGTCCGATTGCCGAATGACTGCTCCGTGCCTGAGATCCAGGCATGAGCAGTCAAGCGGCAGAATCATTGATCAATGTCATCCTATGGGATAACAATGATCAATGTAAATCATTGATCAATGTTATCCTATGGGATAACAATGATGAAGATGTGGGTGGCCACAGTTTAGAGAGCTATGCGCAGTGATCTGCAAACTGTGGCTTTCCAGATGTTTCAAAACTACAACTCCCAGCATGCCCAGACAGCAAACGGCTGTCTGGACATGCTGGCAGTTGTAGTTTTGCAACAGCTGGAGGTCAACAATTTAGAGACCATTGCCCTAAGGGTATGGCCACACATCGCAGAAATGCTAAATCATTTAGATTTTCCACTGAACATTTTGGTGCAAGAAGACGCTGAAAAGAAATGTTCCCCTGACAGCTGCCAAGGTGAGCAGGTAGAGAGGCTGTAGAGAATTGTTCCCCTGCTCTGAGAGCTGCAGGGAGGGAGGCTGTAGAGAACTGTTCCCCTTCTGAGAGCTGCAGGGAGGGAGGCTGTAGAGAATTGTCCCCCTGCTCTGACAGCAAGGTTGCAAAATAGTGAGCAGAGCAGACTGCACCCCCCCCCCCCAACAACCAATAGTATGGGGTGGGTGTGCGAATCTTAGCCAATCAGAGTGGTTTTGCTGACTCAGCATTTATCATCAGCTACTTGGGAACAGTTTTCTTCAGGGAACAGTTTTCTTCAGTACCCCCCAACAACCAATAGTATGGGGTGGGTGTGTACATTTTAGCCAATCAGAATGACTTTGCTGACTCAGCATTTATCATCAGCTACTTGGGAACAGTTCTCTTCAAAGAACAGTTTTCTTCAGTACACTGGTTCCTCTGCACAGCGTCAGAGACGTTACTCCTCATCTCCTGCCGCCGCAGCAGGTGGCTGTTCTAAAGTGGCCGTGGCAGGGCTGCTAAACTTAAACAAGCAGCCGGCACAGCGGCTGCAGAGAATGAGGAGTGACGTCCCTGACATCGTGCAGAGGAGCTGACAGGGGACGCCACTTGTCATACCTTACTATCCACTTAGACCTGAGGAAGGAGGGAGCCCCTCCTAAACGCGTAGTCCTTATGTATTACCACTTTTTTATGATCTCAATAGAAAGTTTGATATGAAGCTACCCTCGACTCCCGTGTCATCAAGCCGCCGTGTAGCGCTCTCAGTGCTGAAGTCGGTTTTCCACTTGAAGTTTAAGGGAACCCCTCCCAGGATTCCCTTCCTCCACATCTTTATCCCTGCTTACTATCCACATAGCCTGTTGTGTTACCTAGCCTGCCGGAGCGCGGCCAGGTAAGGAAAGATGGCAAACAGAAAAAGCAGTGGGAGAGGGGAGAACAATGAGCACGGGAGGATTATGAGCGGGGGGGGGGAGATGAGCAGGGGGTAGGATTGTGAGGCAGCGGAGGGGATGATAAGGCAGAGGGGGTAATGATGAGCAGAGGGGATAAGGAGCAATGGGGGTAATGATGAGCGGGGGGATGGGGGATTATGATCAGGGTGGGAATGATGAGTCAGAGGGGGGTAATGTTGAGCAGAGGGTAAATTAGGGGGAGGAATGATGTGGCACGGGGAAGGGGGGGCAAATTGAGGAGCAGGGGGAATCAAAGTTGGGGGGATGATGAGGCATATAGTTCAGAGCTTCAAAGTCATTTATTTTACTTTTTTTTTTCCTCAAATTTTCCTGTGAGTCTGAGAGTGCGTGTTCTATGACGATAAATACGGTATATTGTCTGTTAACGTTTTTTTTTTTACTGCTTTATGACAACATACTGTTGAAACTAATATAATAGATAACCTGCTCTAAAGAGCAGAACTGCAAACAATGTCAACTGTAACCCAATATTTCAGGCACTATTTCCATGTAGTTGCCAGTTGTGAGATCTCCTTTGTCTAACACGGCAGAGTTACAGCATGTTAATCACATTGCTGACATCTACATGGACTCGAGGCCTATAACTCTTGGATCTGTTTATAGGATGAAAGATACCACATGGACTGCTGTTCAACAGCTGTAACACATTTGTATTATTAATGGATGTGTAATAGTAGCTAATCTTATCTTTAAAATGACAGACAATATATTCTACATAACAATTGGGACTTTGGGAATGGAAAACTACATGTAGTGAATTATATGATAATCTTTTAAATGTAACTTTTGTACTTTTTACTGGTAACGCAATAAGTAACAAACATATTTTTTGTGTATACTATGTTCCATTTACCAGGGGAAATCACATTTTATTTAAGATATATAAAGATAAATAGAGATATTGTCAGATGATTTGTAGCATTGGGGACCAAACAGAAGATTGCAATCTACTGTATAGAAAGTCCCCAGAGCAGGGACCTGTACGCCTTTATATTAAGCCACTAGGTTTTCATTCAGGCTTTTACACAAAGTAGTGATAAATACAAATAATATATTACAGCTTTTGTTTCACACTGGTCCTTTTCAATACAAAATTGGCTTGTGCAAGAAAGTAGCCCTCAGGATCCCTCTGCCTTGTACTAAATATCCTTCATTCTCTCTGGTCTTTAAGTGAGTTTTTTTTCTGGTCTTTCTGGTCTTTAAGTGATTGCCTGTAAGTTCAATGGGTAAATGTCACTATAGGGCAGTGTTTCCCAACCTGTGGCTTTCCAGATGAAGACTGTTCAGGCAAGATGTGAACTGTAGTTTTGCCCAGCTGAGGAGCCAGAGATTATGGACCACAGTTCTAGGAAATGTATTGGTAAGTGACAATCTGGCAATGAAGAACTAAAGTTGACCATGAACATTATATAGAAGTAAGTTGATGGTTGAACAATTGTTGACAAATGATTGTCTGGTGAACTACCCTTTGACAGATACCGACATGCACATTTAAGTCTACAGTACTTTTCCCGATACAATTCTCCAGACTGGCCGCACTGGATCAATGACACCAGGAAAAGGAAGAACAATTTTTCTTGGAATGTTCTAGGAACAATCTGAGAAAATTATTTTTTGAAAGATTGTTTGCAGATAAAGATCTTTCCTGAACAAAAGATCTTGTGTCCCATTTTTGGAAAAAAGATTTCAAACACAGCTGACTTCTTTCTTAACAATGACAGGCTATAATTGGTTGGCTAAAACAATCATTCATTGCAAATTTAATCAGCTGAATTGTTGTTTTCGGTGAAATCATAAGGACATAATCTTAAGGACTCAGCCCATTTTGGCCTTAAGGACGCAGAAAATTTTATTTTTACGTTTTCATTTTTTCCTCCTCGCCTTCAAAAAATCATAACTCTTTTATATTTTCATCCACAGACTAGTATGAGGGCTTGTTTTTTGTGCGACCAATTGTCCGTTGTGATGCCATCACTCACTTAAAATACCATAAAATGTATGGCGCAACCCAAAAAATACTATTTGTGTGAGGAAATTAAAAAGAAAACCGCAATTTTGCTAATTTTGGAAGGTTTCGTTTTCACGCCGTAAAACTGACATGTGTTCTTTATTGTTTGGGTCAATACGATTAAAATAATACCCGTGATAACATCCTTTTCTATTACTGTTGCGCTTAAAAAAAAATCACAAACTTTTTAACCAAATGAGTACGTTTAAGATCCCCCTATTTTGAAGACCTATAACTTTTTCATTTTTCCGTATAAGCAGTGGTATGAGGGCTCATTTTTTGCACCCTGATCTGTACTTTTTATTGATACCATATTTGCTTATATAAAACTTTTAATACATTTTTTCAAAATTTTTTTGGGAATAAAATGTTATAAAAAAGCAGCTATTTTGGACTTTTTTTTTTACGTTCACGCCGTTCACCGTACGGTATCTAACATTTTATTTTAATCGTTCAGATATTCAGGCACGCGGCGATACCAAATATGTATATAAAATATTTTTTTGACACTTTTTGGGGGTGAAATAGGGAAAATGGGTCAATTTACGTTTTTATAGGGGTAGGGGGTTTTTCACATTTTTTTAACTCAATTTTTTTACTTTTTTTACTTTTATTTTTACACTTTAATAGTCCCCATAAGGGACTATTTATAGCAATCACTCAATTGCTAATCCTGTTCAGTGCTATGTATAGGACATAGCACTGATCAGGGTTATTGGTCATCTTCTGCTCTGGTCTGCGCGACGGCAGATAAGAGCAGAAGACTCCCGGAAGACAGCGGAGGCAGGTGAGGGGACCTCCGGCTGCCGTGCAGGATGATCGGATCGCCGCGGTAGCGCTGTGGGCGATCCGATCACCCAATTAAGTGACCGCGATCCTGCAGATGCCATGATCGGTATTAATCAAGGCATCTGAGGGGTTTATGCCTGGACATCTGCGGGATCGCGGGTGTCCGCCATTACCGGCAGGTCCCTGGCTGCGACCAACAGCCGGGACCTGCCGCGCATGATCCGGGCATCGCTCCGATGCTTGCGGTTATGCTTAGGACGTAAATGTACGTCCTGCGTCGTTAAGGAGTTAAAGGGGTACTCCAACATCAGGTAAAAAAAAATGGGGAAAATACTTCAGATGCATTTAGCATTGCTTTCCTTGCTGCCGAGTTTTAAAACCACCATAAATTCATTTGTTATGTGAATATGTGACTCCTTTATACCAATAGTGCTTTTTAATCCAGTACTTCCTGGTTGAGTAACCACTCTATATTACCATTCCCAAAATACATTGCTTTCCCTTGGCTCTTCATCACAGTTCTCTTAGGCTGGGTTCTCATATATTAGGCGTCAGGCATAGTTTCCATCCAGCGTTCACCGGAGGGAAACTGATGCTAGAACTGATCACATTTATTTGAATGGGACAGTTCACAATCATCCAGTGTCTCAATTTTGACAGTGGATGGTTGGACACGCCGGAGGCCCCCTGACTTGCTGCATTCCCCTGTCCGCCATGCAAAAACAAAGGATGCCAGAAGCCATACAACTGATGACAACTTGTCATCAGTTGTGGCATCAGTTGCGCCGAGATCTAGGCTGAGTTAATCAATGCCGGATGCCGGACATATGTGAACCCAGCCTAACCCTGACCACTCCCTTCATCTGGAGAAAATAAAGTTCTGTATCCAGCAGTGTCATTCCTTTTTCACCAAAAGAATTGTAAAATAGAATAGAATTGTAGAATAGACTGTCTGAATAACTGGATCTGGATTCCACCAGAAAAATAATCATACTTGGCAGAATCTGCTCGGTAAAGCCCAATAGTCAATGGGACTTTTCTTTCCTATGCTTTTTTCCGCAATAAAATTCCATATTAAATAAGTACTAAATCTTGACTGTGCTGATCTGCTGGCAGAATTTAGCGTCTAAATTCTTTGCTGATTTCCATAGTGTTGGTGGGCCCTTAGATGATTTCTTAGAGAAAACACAACACAAAAGTTTTAATGTTTTATTTAATGTTTACAAGTTTTGTTTTATATGTAATTTAGACTGATTGTCACTAAAGATCCGCAGGAATATTTTTTGTAGTATGGCCAGAATGATTTGTGCCTTATACTTTTTTACATTAGTCTAGATCAACAGAGGAAACAACATTCTAAAGTTAGAACAATAGTCATAGCAGTCGGCACAACCAGAACATAGACTCCTTAAAGGGGTACTCCAGTGGAAAGCAATTCTTTTTTATTTTTTTTTAAATCAACTGGTTCCCGAAAAGATTTGTAAATTACTTCTATTTAAAGCTTCTAATCCTTCCAGCACTTATCAGATGCTGTATGCTCCACAAGAAGTTCTTTTCTTTTTGAATTTCTTTTCTGTCTGACCACAGTGCTCTCTGCTGACATCTCTGTCCATTTCAGGAACTGTCCAGAGCAGGAGAAAATTCCCATAGCAAACCTATCCTGCTCTGGACAGTTCCTGGAGGTGTCAGCAGAGAGCACTGTGGTCAGACAGAAAATAAATTCAAAAAGAAAAGGACTTCCTGTGGAACATACAGCAGCTGAGAAGGACTGGAAGGATTAAGATTTTTTTATAGGAGTAATTTACAAATCTGTTTAACTTTCTGCCACCAGTTGATTAAAAAAAAGTGTTTTCCACTGGAGTACCCCTTTAAGTATGTGGCTCCCAGGGATACCATCCGGAGGCTCAGAGGCACAAGTGGGGTGTTCAATCCTGAACACAATGAGTTAATAAATCAGTTGTAGATAGAATATGAAAATAGGAGGCACTCATTGCGTCATGTGCTCAATGTAGGTTTATTAATCTTTGTGCAGTAAAACGCAGCAGGGCCAACAATGGACGTCACTAGCGGAGCTGTGTGTCCATTGTTGGCCCTGCAGTGTTTTACTGCAGAAATATTAATAAACCTACATTGAGCAAATGACGCGGTGAGTGCCTCCTATTTTCATATTCTATCTACAACTGATTCATTGACATTCTAATATTATCTTACTCCATGTCTTTTTTTTTTATTTTTTATTTTTAACTATACCAACTATGTAACTTCTGTATTGTAATATCATTCGTCTTTACTAAACATTAATCCCTTTTTGTAATACCCTCTGGCTACCGAAAATATGTCACTCTCCATCATTGGGCTATCATCTTCTTGTTGTGGACAATGCTTCATCTTATGATGTAATTTGTCTTTATAAGCTCTGACTCCTCCATATAACGTCTACCACTGATAAACAGTTAATCCTCTTTACTAGAGATGAGCGAACTTACAGTAAATTCGATTCGTCACCAACCTCTCGGCTCGGCAGTTGATGACTTATCCTGCGTAAATTAGTTCAGCCTTCAGGTGCTCCGGTGGGCTGGAAAAGGTGGATACATTCCTAGGAAAGAGTCTCCTAGGACTGTATCCACCTTTTCCAGCCCACCGGAGCACCTGAAAGCTGAACTAATTTATGCAGGAAAAGTCATCAACTGCCGAGCCGAGAAGTTTGTGACGAATCAAATTTACTGTAAGTTCGCTCATCTCTAATCTTTACCATTAGAGAAAAGCGTGTAAAGTTTGAGTGAACATTCAATTGACTTGCAATTGTTTTTTATTGTATAGTTTAGATTTTTTTTTTTTTTTTTTTACAAGGATAGGCTCTATATACAGTAAGTCATGAGGAATGTTATAACCTCAGTTTTTCACTTATTAAAAAACCCACTTTTGTCTATCACAAGGTTGATATCAATAGTGTTGGTCAACAGGTTTTTATTGTTCCCTTTGCCAACAAGCTTGTTCATAAAAGATAAAGACTTGTTTATTCAGTATGATCTCTCAAGGGCATTTCTTTCGGCGAGAGCAGAATCTAATATCGTGAACTTGCTTGACCAGAATATTTGTGTATGTGGCTTCTGTAACCAAGGTTTGAACACCTGTCCCCGGAAGCAATGAGAAGATACATTTTGGCCAGTGCTTCATTGTTTCTACCTTTCCCAATTAGAACGACAGCTCTGCCACCCAGAATATGATGAGTGATGATTCCTCTTCCATGTAATGTAACTAAGTGGAGAAGTATAGCAATAGATTATCTGCAAAACAATAAAGAGAGTCTCCTATAATAGTTTATTTTATTTTATTTCAGATCATTCACATGCATAAAAGGAATATATTAGAAAAACATTGTATTTCCTCCACAGTACATACACACAGTAGGGGAGATTCATCAAAACCTGTGCAGAGAAACAATCAACCAGTTGCCCATAGCAGCCAACCAAATCAGCTCTTTCATTTTTATCTGGAAAATAAAAAAAAGATATCTGATTGGTTGCTAGGGGCAACTGCTCTACTTTTCCTCGGCGCAGGTCTTGATAAATCTTACCCACTGTGTATATATAGCCCCTACACCAGGGCTCAAGTCATGCAGGAACGTGTGGGAACTTAGTTCCTGCACTTTTTCCACAGTTTAAACACCGTTCCCATTATTAAGAGTCCTGCGCGACCAGCCATTGAGTGAAAGAGTTCCCACACTTTTTTCCCCAGGACTTGACACCTGCCCTACACACTATATAAACATAGTGTGGGAGATTCATCAAAACTTGTGCACAGGAAAAGTCAACCAGTTGTCAATAGAAACCAATCAGGTTGCTTCTTTCATTTTTGAAAAGGCTTTTGAAAATGAGAGAAGCAATTTGATTGGATTCTATGGACAACTGGTCAACTTTTCCTTAGCACAGGTCTTGATGAATTTCCCCCAGTGTGTATATATATATATATATATATATATATATACAGCGACAGGAGAATACAGCAGCACACTGCTAGCACAAAGATATAAATGAAACATGAGTGTATAGATAAAACATGAGTATATAGATAGAACATGAAACACTATACAGCTGTAATGCAATAAATGAAGATATAAAACTATGAAAATATGAGGTACTTAGCTTGCAAATTTGGCGCCAAATAGCGTGGACCGTCCCACCACAGTAAGGTGACCTCATTCTGGGACGGACCCTACACTGTGTATATGCCTCTGTGTGAAAAGTACAGCAGGCATTGCAAGGTCTGAAACATCCAAGGCACCTTATATACACCTAATAGAGGTGGGTGGGGTGCAGGAGCCAACATGGAGGTAGCCACTCCCCCGTATGTGTAATACAAGCAAAGGATAAATTGGCCAGCACTATTGATCCAAACTATTGTAAAAACCTGGCTTGCAGGTGCAAGCTACTGGGCAAAATATACAGCAACAGGAGAATACAGCAGCACACTGCTAGCACAAAGATATAGATGAAACATGTATAGCTTTTCATGTTCTATGTATATACTGTTTTATCTATATACTCATGTTTCATCTATATCTTTGTGCTAACAGTGTGCTGCTGTATTCTCCTATTGCTGTATATTTAGCCCAGCAGCTTGCACCTGCAAGCCAGGTTTTTACAATAGTTTGGATCAATAGTGCTGGCCAATTTATCCTTTGGTTACATATATATATATATATATATATATATATATATATATATAAACACCCTTAATTTTATTCACCAAAACGACAATTGCTATTAGTGTATGAATTAGGGGGTCACCGAAAAAACACTAAGACTTAACTTTTATTATAGTTCGGCCATCGGCCATCAAGACTCCATCCAGGACTCGTATACAGCCCCCAAATCGTCCCCTGATGAACGGGGTGGGCGTGAAACACGTTCCTTTTCAGCACTCATCTCACTATCGGCTCCATTGGGGGACACAGACCTTGGGTATATGCTGTTGTTGCTAGGAGACTTGACACTAAGGAAACCAAAAAAGTCGGATTTACCCACCTACAGAGCCTGAGGGAATCAGTTTAAGCTTAGAGTCTGCAGGAGATGGACACTGGTCCGGGGTTCTCCCCAGACCTGGTCCAACCTTTTTTTATTTTTCTAGATTAGGGACGTTTAGTTTCTTATTTCCTTTTATTTTCCTGTTTTCAGGTGGGGACTAAGGAACATAGCGTTCACTGTTTCCCCATTTGCGATTGAGGGGGCACAGACATGGTGGATGTACTGTCAACCCCCTCTCGCCAGCGGTCAGCGCCTGGGGTTGTACCTCATGGGTAAGCGCCTTTGGTAAGCGCCTTGATGAGATCATCTCGGAAGCCACGGGAGGGAAGAGTTCTTTATTACCTCAAAATAAGGCCTGCAGTACTACTTCCCGCAGTAAGTCTACCTCCTTTCGGTCCATTCGGACCTTTGGGGTCATGAAGGGGGCCTGGCAGGCGCCTTCTCGGGACAAAAAGGCTCCCTTCTTCAAGGCTCCCTTCATCCTGGAAATCGGATAACCGTTCAGGCCGCTTCGCGGCCAAGGCGGGCACCCACAAACTCACCTCTGCCTGAAGGGACGCCCCCACCTGCGGATTTTTCTCGGGTGGGAGGTCGTCTGTTGTTCTTCCGGGATGTCTGGACCACGCATGTGCAGGACTCCTGGGTCAGAGATGTGGTATCCAACGGTTACCGGATAGAGTTTGCCTCTCTTCCAAAGGATCGCTTTTTCCTTTCCCAAGCTCCACGGTCTCCCTCTCTGGCAAAGGCCTTTCAGGGTGCGCTTCAGTCCCTCCTCTTTCAGGGAAGGGGGTCATTGCCCCGGTTCCTCCCAAGGAACGTTTTCAAGGTTTTTATTCCAACCTCTTTGTAGTTGCCAAGAAAGGGGGTTCAGTACGCTTCATCTTAGATCTAAAGCTCCTCATCCGGCATCTCCTTCTGCGCCACTTCCGCATGTAGTCTCTCCATTCGGTTGTGGAGATCATGGATCAGGGTGAGTTTCTTTCCTCAGTGGACATCAGGGACGCCTACCTCCATGTTCTGATTTTTCCGGGACACCAGCGGTTCCTCCGCTTGGCTGTTCCGGAGGGACATTTCCAGTTTGTGGCTCTCCCCTTCAGCTTGGCCACAGCTCTGAGGGTATTCACCAAGATCCTTGCGCCAGTGATCGGCCTGCTACAGACGAGGGGGGTCTCAGTGATTCCTTACTTGGACGACCTTCTGATCAAGGCTTCGTCCAGAGACCAGAAACTAGAGAGTCTCACCCTCACTCTTCAGGCTCTGTCTCGCTTTGGTGGGTTGGTCAATCAGGACAACTCCAACCTATCCCCCATTCAATCCTTGGTTTTTCTGGGACTTCAGTTCGACACCCTGTCCGCCTGGGTGCACCTCCCGCCGGACAAACGGGTGACCCTTCTGTCGGGGGTTCGTATACTCAGAAACACCTCCCCGGTGTCCATTCGCTTTTGCATGGAAGTCCTGGGTCGGATGGTGGCGGCCATGGAGGCCGTTCCTTTTGCTCAGTTTCATTTTCGACCCCTTCAACTCACGATTCTATCCCGGTGGGACAGGTCTCCCTTGTCCCTCGATCGCAAGATTGTACTTCCTCGGACATCTCGCCACTGCCTTCTTTGGTGGCCCCGCTCCCCCCTACTTCTTCAGGGGCGCTCCTTCCTGCCCCTCCATTGGCTAGTGGTCATGACAGATGCCAACCTTTCGGGTTGGGGGGTGTTTTCCGAGACGTACAGTCGAGGGCCTTTGGTCTCCCAGAGAGACACTCTTCCCGATCAACATCGTGGAGGGCAATCTACCTTTGCATGTTACATTGGGAGATCCTTCTCCAGGGCTGCCCAGTTCGGGTCCAGTCGGACAACTCCACTGCGTGGCGTACATCAATCGCCAGGGCGGCACTCGCAGCTTGGTGGCGATGGCCGAGGTTTCCAAGATTCTTCTCTGGGCGGAGCTCAGGGTTCTGGCCATCTCGGCAATTCACATCCCAGGTGTAAAAAATTGGGAAGTGGACTTCCTAAGCCGGTCCTCTCCCAACCCCGGCGAGTGGTCCCTTCATCCGGGGGTATTTGCAGAGATCTGCGACCTCTGGGGAACTCCAGATGTGGACCTCTTTGTATTCCGCCACAACCAGAAGGTTCCCCTCTTTGCGTCGAAGTCGCGGGACCCCCGTGCTCTGGCAGCGGATGCACTGGAGATTCCTTGGTCAGGGTTCGCCCTACCTTATCTGTTCCCTCCTCTTCCTCTCCTTCCCAGGGTCCTGAGGAAGCTCAAAGCGGAGGGCATTCCCGCCATTCTCGTGGCTCCAGATTGGCCGCGGAGGGCGTGGTACGCCGACGTCGTCCGGCTCCTGGACGATGTTCCGCTGCGCCTTCCACTTCATCCAGGCCTCCTCTCTCAGGGTCCCCTATGCCACCCCAATTTACCGTTGCTGCATTTGACGGCGTGGCGGTTGAGACCACGGTACTAAGGATTCATGGCTTCTCAACACAGGTGATTCGCACCATGCTCAAGGCACGCAAGCCCTCTTCCGCGAAGATATAACACCGTACCTGGCGGTCTTATTTTCGTTGGTGTGAATCTCAATCTTTTTCTCCAGTCGTGTTCTCCCTCCCCGACTCCTTGCATTTTTGCAGTCCATGCTGGAACAGCAATTAGCTCTCAGCTCTTAAGGGGTCAAGTTTCGGCCCTTTCCATTCTTTTCCAACGCCCTCTTGCATCTGATTCTCATGTTCGGACCTTCCTTCAAGGAGTGACCCACGCGGCTCCTCCTTACAGGTCTCCTACAGCTCCTTGGGATCTGAATTTGGTCCTTGGCGCCCTACAGGGCGCGCCCTGGCTCTCCATAACAGGGCTTCTGCCTCTCAAGTCTGTAAGGCGGCTACCTTGTCGTCCTTGCACACTTTTACTAAATTCTGCGAGGTTCATACCTTTGCATCCGCTGATGCTAGTCTGGGCCGTAAGGTGTTGCTGGCGGCGGTGTCCAAGCCTGCCCCTTGATTGTTTTCTGTGCCCACCCTAGGGACGGCTTTGGTAGGTCCCAAGGTCTGTGTCCCCCAATGGAGCCGATAGAGAAAAAGGGATTTTTGTCTTACCGTAAAATCCTTTTCTCGGAGGAGCCATTGGGGGACACAGCTCCCACCGTTTCTTTAGTGTTCCAGTTTTTGGTTACCTGTCCGAGGGTGTGTTCAGTAGATTTTTTGTTCTGGTTACCTTGGACTGGTCTTGGTTTCTGCCTCTCGGTCCTCTCCTACTGCTTGGGGTCTAAAATGATTACCTCAGCACTGTAGGCGGGTATATCCTGCTGGGAGGAGCCAACGTTTCTGGTTTCCTTAGCGTCAAGTCTCCTAGCAACAACAGCATATACCCAAGGTCTGTGTCCCCCAATGGATCCTCCAAGAAAAGGATTTCACGGTAAGACAAAAATCCCTTTTTTCAGTACTCTGTACTTTAACTATATTTGAAGTGTTTATCTGCATATCTTGGTTTGGTTTGTGTTATAGTACAGACATGTTTACTTGATCTTGCTATAGATAGTTGTGCTCAACTTATATCTGAGATACAATATTGCATAGAATATGTGATTTCACAGCTTGATTGTGTACCGGGAGATAATTGCTCAGTTACCTAGTCTCTATTGGCTATGACCGTAGTATTGCACTGTGTAGTTAGGATAACTCCTTCCCATCCATTTAGCTAATTAGGGCTCCTCAGTGAGACAGTTAGCCTCTTCCCTATCTGTCTTATTCTAGGGCATATAGGTGTAAGTGCAGACTAGGTTTTGGAGCTGGGCCACCCTTATCAGGGCGTCAACTCCGCCTAGGATTAGGTTTAGCAGCAAGGGTTTACTAGGGAGAGTGGCAGGTAGTGGCCAATAAACCTGTTGGGCCTGACCTATTCCCCTAGGACCTTCCCTCAGGTTTTTCCTCACCTATACCCCTACCTTTAGTGAGGAAAATTGTAATATCTATACTTTATCAATGGCTGTTTAGGATAAATAAAAATATTTATTCTTTATCCTGGTGGTGTGATGTGGACCCCCAATGGTGTCCTTATTGTCACTTCACATTTTTTTTTTTTTGATGGTTTTTGAGGCGTTTTTTTTCTCCCATTTTATATGAACTATAATAAAAGTTAAGTCTTAGTGTTTTTTCGGTGACCCCCCCCCCACTTAATTTAAATTCAAAAAAGCTCCAGGGGTTTCACATGAAGAGCTTGGGGTCTAAAATGATTACCTCAGCACTGTAGGCGGGTATATCCTGCTGGGAGGAGCCAACGTTTCTGGTTTCCTTACGGTGGCCACTCTACAGCCTACCCTGCCCCTCCCCCTCATCTGGCAGGCAGGGTGGAGAGCTCTGCATGCAGTGGATGGGAAAGGAAGAGAATGCATGGCGAGACATGGCAAGTTTCAGCTGGGCACCGTGGAAGGCTGGAGGGGCAGATTCTTGGACCCCCCTGGAATGACTTGGCCTGGGGTAACTGCCCCTTTAACTCTGGGGGTGGCAGCCAATGTTTCATAAAAGACATAGGCCCTCATTTACAAAGACTGGAGTGTCGGTTAGGTTTTTTTTTCAGTGTACTCTTCTTTTTTTTCCTTGTGATTTACTAATCTGTCACCCAATTTCCCTTTCTTTCTGTCGCAGGTTTTTTTTCTGTCGCACAAAATGTATTCTGTGCGACAGAAAAAAGTCTCTGCATATTCTGACTACATTAGTGCTTGTACTACTACCCCCATCATGGAACAGGGTCTGTTCCATGTTGGGGGTAGTAGTACAGGGGCTGAGGGATTGATCGCACCGGGTCTCACTTCTGAGACCCAATCCGATCAAAAGTTATTAAGCAGGGGAGCGGGCGGCATGTTCCGATCCCCTGCAATGTGCTGTAAACTTTCATTTTTAAATTCCCCACCAGAAGCCCTTCTGGCAGTGTTTTAATATAGAAGCGCTGTGGTGGGCAAAGATGTATAGAATCGCTGGGAGGGTATATATCTGGTTCCTCCAGCGTTTCTATATATCTTTCCCCCTGCTGCGCTATATCAAACTTAGTGCCCGCTGTGCTTGAATAAATGTACTGCCCCCCCAGCACTATTATACATCTATACTGACCCCCGCTGCGCATATACTGACCCCCGCTGCGCATATTTATATATATACTGCCCCCCCAAGCTGCGCATATTAATCTTCATCTTCTCCCTCCCCTGGCTGCCAATGAATGAAAACTCTAATATCGGGGGAGCGGAGGGCTGCTGCCCGCTCTCGCTGCTAAGAGTTTGTCATTCATAGCGGGCAGCAGCTGCATATCATACTGTGGGGGTCAGACATATGAATATATGTCTGACCCTCACATCATACATATACAAATGCCGGCTCAACGCTATGAATGACAAGTAAGCTATTGGCAGCAGCAGCGCGAGCCTCCGCTCCCTGCACTGCTTTACTTGTCATTCATAGCGGTGAGCCGGCACCTGTATATAAAGATGCGAGGTAGGGGTCAGACATATGGATATAGGCTGAGCGGCAGTGTGGCATTTTCGGCCCAGGTGCCGGTGTAGTGAAGAATTTTGTGTCCCGAAGCGTTTTCACACTACCGCTCAGCCTATCGCCGGCTGAGTCTGACTTCGCTGTGGCCGGTGATTGGCTGAGCGCAGTAGGATTCTTCCGACCACCGGCAACCAGGAAGTGGATCGTGGCGGAGACCGGAGTTGGTTACCGGAGGCCCCGGGGGAGCGGAGGAAGGTATGTACATCTTTATTTTTTTTTACTGCCGGCAGAATGGGCGACCATTTTTATATTCCAGAGTTCTCCTTTAAAATGCTCTGCTGGCGAACAACAATGCTCAGAAGAGAAGGATTACCATTTGGCTTTTGCAAAGCAAATTTTGCTGAAATGGTTTTTCAGGGGCATGTCGCATTTAGGAAGCCCCTATGGTGCAAGAACAGCAAAAAGAGCCCCACATGGCACGTACAGTGAGCCTTAACACCTCACAGGTGAGTGACGACTTTTTGTTAAAGTTGGATGTGTAAATGAAAAAAAATTTTTTTTTCAATAAAATGCATTTTTTCACAAATTTTTTGATTTTTACAAGTGGTAATAGGAGAAAAAGACCCCCAAAATTTGTAACCCCATTTCTTCTGAATATGGAAATACCCCATATGTGGATGTAAAGTGCTCTGCTGGCGCACTACAATGCTCAGAAGAGAAGGAGTGCCATTGAGCTTTTGGAAAGATAATTTGCTTGGAATGGAAGTCAGGGGCCATGTGCGTTTACAAAGCCCCCCCGTGGTGCCAGAACAGTGGACCCCCCCACATGTGACCCCATTTTGGAAACTACACCCCTCACAGAATTTAATAAGGGGTGCAGTGAGTATTTATACCCCACTGGTGTTTGACAGATCTTTGAAACAGTGGGCTGTACAAATGAAACATTTTATTTGTCATTTTCACGGACCACTGTTTACAAAATCTGTCAGACACCTGTGGGGAGTAAATGCTCACTGTACCCCTTATTACATTACATGAGGGGTGCAGTTTCCAAAATGGGGTCAGATGTGGGGGGGGGGGGTCCATTGTTCTGGCACTATGGGGGCTTTGTAAACACACGTGGCCTTCAATTCCGGACAAATTTTCTCTCCTAAAGCCAAATGGGGCTCCCTCTCTTCTGAGCATTGTAGTTCGCCCGCAGAGCACTTTACATCCACATATGGGGTACATCCATACTCAGAAGAAATGTGGTTACAAATTTTGCGGAGCTTTTTTCCTACTTTCCCTTGTGAAAATGAAAAATTTAGGGTAACACCTGCATTTCGTGAGGAGTGTAGTTCCCAAAATAGGGTCATATGTGGGTATTTCTTTTTTTGCGTTTATGTCAGAAAGGCTGTAAAATCAGCCACCCCTGTGGAAATCACAATTTAGGCCTCCCAAGTACATAGTGCGCTCTCACTCCTGAGCCTTTCTGTGCTCCCGCAGAGCATTTTATGCCCACATGTGGGGTATTTCCATACTCAGGAGAAATTGCGTTAAAAATTTTGGGGGTCTTTTTTTCCTTTTACCGATTGTGAAAATAAAAAGTATGGGGTAACAGGCTTTTCCTATTCATAAGGGGTAAAAGGAGAAAAAGCCCCACCAAATTTGTAGTGTAATGTCTCCCAAGTACGGAAATACCCCATATGTGGCCCTAAACTGTTTCCTTGAAATACAACAGGGCTCCGAGGTGAGAGAGCACCATGCGCATTTGAGGACTAAATTAGGGATTGCATAGAGGTGGACATAATGGGTATTCTAGGCCAGTGATTCCCAAACAGGGTGCCTCCAGCCGTTGCTAAACTCCCAGCATGCCTGGACCGTCAGTGGCTGTCCGAAAATGCTGGGAGCTGTTGTTTTGCAACAGCTGGAGGCTCCTTTTTGGAAACACTGGCGTACGATAAGTTTTTCATTTTTATTGTGGGGGACAGTGTAAAGGGGTGTATACGTAGTGTTTTACCCTTTATTTTGTGTTAGTGTAGTGTAGTGTTTTTAGGGTACATCCGCACTGGCAGGCGTTTACGAGGAGTTTGCGCTGCGGCAAAAAATTTGCCGAAGCTCAAACTTGAAGTAGGAAACCCTCTGTAAACATGTAACATGGCGGGGGGGGGGGGGGGTAGGCAAACCTCCAGCTGTTTCAAAACTACAACTCCCAGCATGATGTACTGACAGAGCGTGCATGCTGGGAGTTGTACTTTTGCAACAGCTGGAGGCACACAGGTTGGAAAACCTTCAGTTAGGTTCTGTTACCTAACTCAGCATTTTCCAACCAGTGTGCCTCCAGCTGTTGCAAAACTACAACTCCAAGCATGTACTGATCGCCGAAGGGCATGCTGGGAGATGTAGTTATGCAGCAGCTGGAGATACGCAACTACAACTCCCAGCATGCCAAGACAGCTGTTTGCTGTTTGGGCATGCTGGGATTTGCAGTTTTGCAACATCTGGAGGGCCACAGTATAGAGACCACTGCACAGTGATCTTCAAACTGTGTCCATCCAGATGTTGCAAAACTACAAATCCAAGCATGCCCAGACAGCAAACTGCTGTGTGGGCATGCTAGGAGTTGTAGTTTTGCAAGATCTAGAGGGCCACAGTTTGGAGATCACTGTACAAATCCCAGCATGCCCAAACAGCTTTCTGGGTATGCTGGGAGTTGTAGTTTTGCAACATCTGGAGGGCTACAGTTTAGAGACCACTGTATAGTGGTCTCAAGCTGTAGCCCTCCAGATGTTGCTAGGCAACTCATCAGCTTTCGTAAGATCCAGGGAGCTGCATCGCCGTCCTCTTCTGCCGCCGATCGCTGCCCGCTGCTGCCGCCGCCAATGGATAAGTGGTCTTTGGTGCCGGTCCTCATCGGTCTCCCTGTTCTGCCCAGCCTACAGTGGGGGGGGGGGGGGGACAGAACGGTGAAATCGAAAATTAACCCCCCCCCCCGTCCCTTATCTGCTTCTGGTCATCGCTTCTAGACGACCAACAGCAGGGATAGGGGGGGGGGGTGGCACCCCTGCCACCTCACTCCTATGCCTTCAGGGGGATTGTGGGTGTCTTGGACAACCCCGATCCCTCTTTTTTTCCGGGTCACCGGGTCACCAGAGACCCGTATGACCCTGAATTGCGGCAAATTGCAAATCGAAAGAAATCAGCAGTCACCCCAGTCCGGTCCCCGCCCGTCACTCAGTGGGGACCAAAATTCCCACGGGCGTACAGGTATGCCCTTTGTCCTTAAGTACCAAGGAATGAAGGCGTACCTGTATGCCCTTGGTACCTAAGTGGTTGAAAATAGCATACAGTAGAAGGGGTTCAAGAGAAAATATAGATCGAAGAAATGTATCTTCGAGAGATCTAATAAAAACATGCAGTTCAGTACAGGAATACTCCATTTCTTTGTACCATGCATTTAATGTTGTGACTCCAGATAATTCAGGTTGTAGTAAATAGAACATATGTTCTATAAAGTATTAGACAGCAATCTTCTGTATTGTGTGTGATGCAGTAAACCATTCACTATAGGTTATACAAGCCTGGAAGATTTTAATACCCTTTCAGACAACAGCACCAATTGACTTAGGTCTTCAAATAATTCATTAGAAAACTAACATCCAGCTAATTCTTTGTTACAAGGGGATTAACATTCAGTTGCTATTCAGTAAGCTGTCAAGTTGTAACTGTGCTATGGACGTTGTTTGCCTTTCAGCTCAGCTTCCTAATAACACAGAGAAATTTAAATTTTAGTTGCCATGGTTTAGCTGAAATTTAGGCTTGAAATTGTTTATATTTGTAGACATGAGGAAGCCTGAGTTTTAGAAATTGGCAAGATGTTGACTTAGAAAACGACCAACTTCACACAATTTTAATGCTACCACACTTGTGGGTCTATTATGGCAACAACAGTTGGACCCCCTACAAGCAACGATCACCATAGAACCATGGGAGGTCCAGATGTTATGGCCATATTATGGCCTAAAGCAGTGTTCTAGGTACACTGCCAGATTTTTAACACTTGTTTCTTCTCTGTAGAACACATGGCAGACATACAGCTATAAAGATCAAGATATATTTAAATATGTGTAATGTACTTGAAACAATACGATGCACTTTAATTACAGTGTAGTCTGTTTATGCACATAGTATCACACTGTGATCTTATGAGCCTATAGTTTATCTCCAGCATCATGACCGGTTTTCTTACATTTTAGTGAAATCTGAAAGGATAGTCTCCTATTTTATTCCTGATTCTCTAAAATTCCCAATTTTACACCTTGCCAGTTTTTGTAACATTAGTCAGGTTAGTTATTATTATGTATAATACATTGTAGTGGTACTTCTATATTGGGTGATTAAAATATCTTAATGTTTGTGCTAATGAGGAAGATTAATATGGTACGTGAGTGTAAGATGAATGCCAGTTTTTGGCACACATTTTGGCAGATTACATAAATAATGCCATTGCTTGGTTGGCAAGCTGCAGAATTCTTGTCATACTTAGAAAAGATACAGTGAATCTGTTTACAATGTATGACAATATAAAATGTATTATGTTTACAATTAAATGGTTTTCCAACAATAATGAATAAATCTATGAGGAATTTTGTGCAGATTCCGCCTTGTGTCACACTCCCATTTACTTCACTGAGTTTTCCACTGTTGTCTTCACACAATAGGATTTTGCAGCAAATCTTTCAACAGGATTCATATCCTAGTAAAGGATTGAACATGTTCAATCCTTCACCAAAAGTCAATAGGACTTTGATATTTGGTGCTTACTTCCATGACAAATGTTGCAGAAAATAAGCACCAGTTACCATGAAGAAGAAACGGCAGGGATCCACATAAGGCCATATTCACATGATGGAAAAAAGACCAGAGTCCATCAAGTTCAACCTATAACCCTAATGAGTCCCTACTGAGTTGATCCAGAGGAAGGCAAAAAACACTCATACTAGAGGTAAAAATTCCTTCCCGACTCCAAATATGGCATCAGAATAAATCCCTGGATCAACCTTCTGTCCCTATAGATCTAGAATCCATAACCTGTAATGTTATTACTCTCCAAAAATGCATCCAGACCCCTTTTAAATTATTTTACCGAGTTAACCATGACCACCTCCTCAGACAGAGAATTTCACAGTTTCACTGCTCTTACAGTAAAGAACCCCTGTCTGTGCTGGTGTAAAATCCTTCTTTCCTCTAAACGTTGAGGATGCCCCCTTGTTGTAGATACAGTCATCTGTATTAATAGATCATGGGAGAGATCTCTGTAAGGTCCCATGATATATTTATATAGTTATTAGGTCGCCCCCTAAGCCTTCATTTTTCTAAACTAAATAACCCTAATTCTGATAATGTTTCCCCGTATTACTCTGGCTGCCTGTCTTTGAACCCTCTCCAGCTCCACTATATCTTTCTTGTACACCGGTGCCCAGTACTGTACACAGTATTCCATGTGTGGTCTGACTAGTGATTTGTACAGTGGTAGAATTATTTGGCAGCAGCTGCCCGACACTGGTCACTACCGCTAAATTTACTGTTAACTAAGACTCCCAAGTCCTTTTCCACGTCAGTCGTCCCAAGTGTGCTCCCATTTAATACATAATCCCAGCCCAGATTTTTCCTCCCCATGTGCATTACCTTACATTTATCAGTGTTGAACCTCATCTGACACTTCTCAGCCCAAACCTCCAACCTATCCAAATCCCTTTTGTAATAGAGCACTGTCCTCTATAGTGTTTACCGCTTTACAGAGTTTAGTATCAACTGCAAAGATTGCTACTTTACTATTCAACCCCTCTACAAAGTCATTAATAAATATATTAAATAGAACAGGACCCCAGACTGACACCTGTGGTACCCCACTAGTTACAGTCACCCAATCAGCATAAGTACCATTAATAACCACCCTCTATTTACTATCACTGAGCCAGTTACTTACCCACTTGCACACATTTTCCCCCAGGCCAATCCTTCTCATTTCATGTACAAATCTTTTATGTGGAACCGTATCAAAAATCCAGATATACGTCATCCAGCGATTGTCCCTGGTCCAGTCTGGAGCTCACCTCCTCATAAAAGCTGATCAGGTTAGTTTGACAGGACCGATCCCTCATAAAGCCATGCTGATATAGAGTCATACATTTTTTTTTTTTAAACAGTAGAAGTTTATTGTAAATATTCCAAAAAATACAGTATAAACATTATGAACACAGTGTAAGGCACATGTATAGTCTAACACACAGGATAAGATAAGCAAGAAATACATGTGTATCAAGAACCGTAAAAAGAATCCTAATCATATGCAATGTAAGCTCCACAGTAAGGATAGCGAGGGACTGTCCCTGCCTGATCTCAACTGTGTAGGTATGATGGAGCGCTGCATCAAGGAGTTAAAGAGGAGGACAGAAAGAAAAGAAAGGTGGGGTAGAAAGAAAGATAGACAAATGAAAAGAAAGCGAGAGTAGAAGGCAGCAAATGAGAGCGAAGAACAAGGGTATAGGAAGGAGAAGGCTTACCTCACAACAGGGCGCACAGGCTAAGACTCTCTGACATGGCGTGTCGATTTCAGGTAGGTATTAGATAGTGAGGAAGAGAAGGGCGTGAGCATCCCTCAAATTTGCAGTCAACTCGGGGGCCCCGGGGGTTCCAGATTTATAGACCTATATTCAGGGGAGGACATGAAAGAGACCCAAGGTCCCCAGATCAGATGGTGCCTGTTCATTGATCGTCTGGAATCAGCTATTAACTCCTCCATCCTATGGAGATGCGAGAGTTCTCGCAGCCACGATGAGAAAGGGGGTGGGGAAGTGGATTTCCACAGTCTAGGAATGACTGTCCTAGCCGCTAGTAACATGAATCTAGCTAGTTGAGCGGGCCATTTAGGGAGGAGGGGGGGAGAATGGATAGTAGTAAGGGTCCCGGGTCCACATCCAATGTTATGGATGTTAATCTATGAATCACATCCAGCACCTGGGTCCAGAAGGTGCAGAGTCTTGGGCATTTCAACCATATGTGAGTCATGGCACCCCCCGTCTCTCCACATTTGCAACACACATCTGGGGTCCCCGGGAAAAACTTGGATAGTAGAGCCGGGACCCGATACCACCTGGTTAGGATTTTGAAGCTAGTTTGCTGAGCCTTACAGGAGGTAGAGACTTTATGGCAGTAGCGTAGGGCTCTGTTCCATTCCTCATCCGAGAATTAAATCATCAGTTCTCTCTCCCAACCCCTCTTATATGGTAAAGGGCCATTACTGAGTTCATCAAGGATAAGTGAGTAAATACTACTAATCGGACGGGTCGGACGAGAGCCTGATGTGCATAGCTTCTCGAATGGGGACAGAGAGCGATGGAGATGGAGTGTATGGTGATGCTTCAAATAAAAGTGACGCAATTGGGTGTATTGAAATGAATGCATAAAGGTGTGGGGTGTATCACCTAGTAGGTCATCTAGAGGCCGCAAACCGCTAGGAGTCAGGAGAGTGAGAAAATAAGGTGAGGTGTGTTTCGACAGGCCCAGGAACGAAGAGGTAGACGAAGTTGAGGGGAATAACGGGTTGTTGAACACTGGTGTCAGTGGACCATCTAAACAGACTCGAAGTATATAGGTAAGTGTGTCTTTTCTGAGCCATCGTGGCTAATACTGGGGGCAGGTCAGATAATGTGTGGGAGGAGTGCGGTGTGGAGGGGCGCCACATAAACGTTTTAGGGTCTAGGGAGCATGAGTCACATTCCAGGGATATCCAGAGCTTAGTCTTTGCAGAATCCTGACAATCCAGGACTCTCGTGAGGACTGAAGCTAGATGGTAAGCAAGACAGTCCGGAAGGCCTAGGCCTCCCTCAGACTTACCCTTTTATTCCCATAAGGTATAAACATCTTACAGAGACAATTTCACATATTTTTAAAAGTCTCCCATTTTGTGTCAGTATTCTTGTTTTTGAGGACATTATCCCAATTTATATTGTTAAGGGCTTCTCTGAGTTGATCAAACTTTGCTTTCCTAAAGTTCATTGTTTTTGTGTCCCCTCAAGAGATTCCCTTGAAGAACAAGTTATAATGTATTATATTATGATCACCATTTCCTAGATATCCTTCTACCTGCACATTAGTTACTCTGTCAGGTCTGTTGGTTAATATTAAGTCTAGTAGGGCGCCTCCTCTGGTCGGACCCTGCACCATTTGGGACAGGTAATTGTCTTTAACTACAGTCAGAAACCTGTTTACTTTATGAGATTCACATGTCTCAGTCTCCCAGTTTATATCAGGATAGTTAAAGTCCCCCATTATTATCACATCATTCTGATTTGCTGCCTTGTTTTTTTGCCTCAGTAATTGATCTTCTGACTCTTCCATTATGTTTGGTGGCTTATAGAAAACCCCTTTCAGATTTATTTTTATTTTTATTTTCATATATTTCTACCCATAATAACTACACATTATTGTTTCCCTCTCATATATCCTCCCGCAGTGCGTCCTTCAGACTCAATTTCACAGAAAGGCAAACTCCTTCCCCTTTCCATTTTGTCCGATCCTTACTGAATAGACTATAACCCTGTAAGTTGACCGCCCAGTCACAGCTATCGTCCAACCAAGTCTCTGTTATACCCACTATGTCATAATTTTCTTCAGACATCAACCACTCC
Organism: Hyla sarda; assembly: GCF_029499605.1. Taxonomy (NCBI): domain Eukaryota; kingdom Metazoa; phylum Chordata; class Amphibia; order Anura; family Hylidae; genus Hyla; species Hyla sarda. Next base: position 158,509,362 of record NC_079192.1, read on the forward strand.
AGTTCCTCTGTTTTATTGGTCAGACTTCTGGCATTAGTCAACATGCAATTCAAAGGTCTATGTTTTTTCTTCGTATAAAGCCTATCCCTATTAAGTATTCTAAGCCCTCCCTCCGGTCCACCCCCAGGTATATTAATAAGTTCCGCCTCTCTAGCTACACTATCTTCCCCCTCTACATTGTAGGTTCCCTCCCCCAGTCCCTAGTTTAAAAACTCCTCCACCCTTCTAGTCATCTTCTTCCCCAAGCACAGCTGCATCCTCCCCATTGAGGTGTAGCCCGTCCCTACAGTACAGCCGGCATCCTACACCAGCTTCTGAGCCACTTGTTTACCTCCCTTATCTCCCACTGCCTCTCTGGTGTGGCTCGTGGTACAGGTAATATTTCAGAAAATATTACCTTGGAGGTCCTTGTCTGAAGCTTGTGGCCTAAGAAAAAATCAGCTTTGCTTTCAATAGGATTCTGCTGCATCATGCTCATGGAGGAATATCGGGCTCCCTTGAATGAATTGACATGTCAATTCTTTTGTGAAATCTACTGGGTGATGCATTGCCATCTATGGAGAGCAGTCCTAGTGCTGGCATTTTCTGCTGATGCATGCTATTTGCCGAATGTTCGTCTGTGTTTTCCGGGTGGGTATTACGCAAAAATTCTGCTGTAGACTAAGGCTGCTGTGTTCACACAAGGCATTTAAAGCCGTACCACATTGTGGTATCACTGCAATTTACAGCTATTTTTCTTAAATTGTATGATTATGTGAATCCCTGTAAAACAAGGTTATTTTTACTAGGATTTAAAAAAATCTGTGTAATATTGCAGCAGTATCGCAACAAACACCAGTCTATTAAACAGTTTTTTTGTTTGTTTTTTTATTGTTTGTAAAATTGCCAGTCACTGTATTGTAAATCTCTTTTTTATTTTTATTGAAGGTAAGGGAACAGAATGAGGAAGAAAACATAAAAAACGCTAAATAAATAAATATGCCAATTCTTATGTCAATTTTTTTAAATGTTAGTCCTTAAGTAACACGTCCCATTTTCAAGATTGTAGTACTGCACATGAAAAAGTACTATTGTTTGTATATCAAGCTTTTTCACAATGCATTACCTGCCTTTCCCCATTCCCCCTTCTAATGATAAATATTTTTTTTAAAAAGCCCAGTTCATTCTTACCCTTTATGATGAAGAGGCCATCTGGTACATATATGATATGATACATGATTGTTGCAGAGTCAACTTCTGGAACCCTCAATTACTCGGGTTCTTTTTGGCCAACTCTCTACAGCCACAAATACAGTAAATCTCAAAATATATTATACCTATTAGCCAGAGTATTGTATTCATTATTGGACTATGATTGGTTTAAGAAGACCATAATGTGTGCAAACAGATTTGTGTAGTCTCAACATATTTCCAGGTTTATCTGCTGGGTGGAAAGTGCTCAGAGGTTTTTTGGTGAATTGCAAAATGGTACATAGAATTCGGAAAAAATACATGGTCCAGCATCCAGGATGTAATTTAAAAACATCAACTTTTTTCAGTACATATTTAAATCAGTTTACTTTACAAGCAATGACATCATGTGGAATGTGAATAAAATGTACAGGCATATTCCAAAAACAACAAATGACAACAAATAATAAATAACACCAGTCATGTAGCTCACAGTTCAATAATGACATATTAAATTGTTTCTACAGTTTTAACCTATAGAAAAACTATATCCAACTGAAAGATCCACATGCTCTCTCTGTGCAGAAGGCATTCCTGCCAGTTGTCGCCCCTCTTAGGTTTTTTAGGTGTGTAAGCATAGACTAGCCAAACATTGCTGGATCATAAAGAATATACAATTGTAGTAACCGGCCTACCATAAAGTAACCTTAGAAGGTGGCAACTGGAAAATGCATTATATGCTCAAAATTAGGTACCTGCTTGCCTGTGAAAGTTTTAGATGCATATTAAATAAAGTTGATGTTTTTAATTACTGCCAGTTTGCTGGACCGGCCTCCTTTCCTGGATTCTGGGCATATTATGGGTGCTTAATAACATCACTATTTCAATCACAAGATCTGGGCTCTTCCTATGGTAAGCAGCAGTGAAGAAGTCCCTGTATTGCAGCTTTTTTACAGTCTTGTGAATCAGTCCAATAATTAAAAGGATCATGAACCCTCTTTTTCCCCACGTCTTCCCCACGTCTTACCACACATAAAAAATAATGGTTTTCATAGGTCAATTTTTAATAAACCGGTTGTGGTTTATGTGGTGTATGCTCTTTTCTGCTGCTTAAAAGGTATTTCTTTTGCTGACATACAATAATTTATACCCAGACAATTTGTGTTCTAAATGCATAGCTGCTTCACATTGCTGTACCTCTCTTTGTATTTTCAATTGTTTTACTTTTTCTGAATTAAATCTTCTTATTATAGGCACAATAAAATACTGTTGTAGTGCTAGCTAATGGAAATATGGAGGAAATGAGAACTAGATTACATTAAACGAGTATTCCCGGCATAGAGAATGTTGTACAATTAAATAAAGATGCTTTCAAAATAACAAAAACTGTACACACTCACCTTCTCCAATCCCTCACAGATGCATCTGTGATGGCTCCTGGTCCACTCTGCTTCGTGTTTCTTAAAATGTTTAGTTCCGTCAGGAAATGCACATTTAGCCAATTACTGCACACCCTCAGCCAACTGTTGAAGTGGGCATTTCATGCAGGGACTAAACATTAAGGGAAGCAGTAAGCAATAGGGATCAGTCACCATCAGAACAGTGGGTTATTGGGGCAGGTGAGTATGCTTTTTCATTATAAAACTTTCATTATGACTTGAATATCCATATTACACAGATAATCGATACTTTTTTGTTCCTAGTGGGCTAAGACATTATATTAGTTTCATGTATAGCGGCATAGTACATGCAAAATGAATATAATGGGTAGTCGCTTTAATAATGACCACACATTCATTTTTCCGTTCAGACCCAGGGCATCCCAGCAAGGTGCTGCATGTTAAAAGCTAACACTATATTGTACCAGCTCAGTGTGAATTTCTTGCGACAGCTTTCTCAGCTGGAAGTTTGAAAGAGAAAAAGATTTACAACCTTTCTTTACAACTCCGGTATTCTTCAAACTAAAACATCAACATTTTGTAATTTATTAAAGCTTCTGTAAAGAATTTATCTTTGGTAGAACAAAAGGAAACGGGTAAGATATATTTCAAGTCTATGTCATAGAAAATGAATACAAAAAGTTACTTTTGTTAAGGAAACAATAGTGTTCGGAGATTATGCTGCAATCCCAAAAGCTGCTGAAGTTTTAAATCATCTATAAAAAAAACAATCTGTAGAAAAGCTGGTTATTAAGAAAATAGAACATGAGACAGAAAGCTTGGCAGTCTGTGTCACCGGCAATGTGTTCTTTGTGAAGGATGATTGTTATCTGTTCATTCTTGCTGTCCCAAATCTGTCTGCAGCTTTCAATGTTGCCTATCCTGGGACTTTTCTAAATTATCCTCTGACCTCAGTAGACGTACTCACTTCAGTAGCAGTATGATAAACTTCAGTCTGGATAACGGTGGACAAACCTTGGTGTATACTTTTCATGTCCAAAAAATATAGAGATAATATGACCTCTACTGTGTACTTCTCTTGTCAATCTTACAGTGGAAATAATGCTGCACTGAAATATTATTTTTGTCGGTATAGAGCAAATATTGTGTTGCAGTTTGAATAGCAGTGTTCAGTCAAGCAATACGATAATTGTTGCAGATCAAGACAGTTTTAGATGGCTGTAGTGCAGCCACTTTTTAATATCTGTATTACAGCTGCAGGCCTCTGTCTCTATCAGTTTTACACATTCGAGATTAGATCTGATTAAAGAGGTTGCCTCATGCATACAGTAAACCGATGCTGGCCCACAAACCCTCAGCCTTTCACCTATGGAGTGTATCCAATAGCTTATGTGGCAAGGACCCTCTAGAGCACGGATAGGCAACCTTTTGGTAGTGCTGTGTCCAAATTATTTTCATTGTCGCTTGGTGTGCTGGCAATATGGGTGTGGCTTGCTGTAGGTGGGGTTTGTCTGGGTGTGCCTTGTCACAGAGTGTTTTTTTTTCCAGAATTGTCCCTATATATTGTTCTCACTGTGCTTTTAACTCAGACCTGTATAATACAGACCCCATAATCAGTCCCCAACATAATACAGACCCCAGAATCAAACTCCACCATAATACAGACCCCAGAATACAGTCACCACAGAATGAGTCCCCACTATAATACAGACCCCAGAATCACCACCCACTATAATACAGACCCCGGCATCATACTCCACTATAATACAGACCCTAGAATCAGACTCCACCATAATACAGACCCCAGAATCAGACCCCACCATAATACAGACCCCAGATACAGACCCCCCTCCCCATAATACAGACCCCCCAGAATCATTACTTTAACTGACTCACAATTCACATCTTTTATGGTTAGCGTTGTCCTCTTTCCTTCTGTTCTCCTTCTGGCTCAAACCATCATGATGACATCTTCCAGCCAAAACCCATCACTGCAGCATCTGCAGGACAAACATAGTTTCTGCATTTTTCCAGTGCACTCCCCAGAAGTGCTGAATTCGGTGGAGTTTATTATGCACTACCCTATTGGTACAGACAGGTAGTGCAGATGACAATGATGACAAGCATACTTACCTGGTCCCATACTTACCTGGTCTCATTTGAAAACAAAATGAAATTTTGTTCTGGGTGCCTACCATTTCTCCTGATTTCTTTGAGATGTCACCTGTGGTAAGTTCAGCTGATTGGACTTGATTTGAAAAAAAAAACGAAAAAAAAAAAAACTATATAAGGCCTCAGAGCTGACAATGCATATCAAAGCAAAACCAAGCCATGAGGTGGAGAACCACTATAGAGTTCAGAGTCAGAATTGTGTGGAGGCACAGATAGGGAGAAGGGTACAAAAGAACTGCTGCACTGAAAGTTCCCAGGAACACAGAGGCTCCCATAATTCTTAAATGGAGGAAGTAAAAAAATGACGACTATTCTTAGAGTTGGCCACCCCACCAAACTAAGTAATCGATGGAAAGGGTCTTGGTAGGGTATGTGAGCAATAACCCAATGATCACTCTGGATGAGCTGTTTAAAAATTAAAAAAACCTCCAGAAGATCACTAGTGGCCAGAAAGTTTGCAAAAAAAAAAAAAACATGTAAGGGATGCTCATACTGTGAGAAACAAGATTCTCTGGTCTGATGAATCCAAGCAAATGGGTTTGAATACTTTCTAAATGCCTTGGATTTCTGTGCTTGGTGCTCTGACTTGATACTGACGAAATCAAAATGTTTTGAACGTATTGGGGACATTTATCATTGTTGCCTTTGGTAAGTGAGTTTTTAAGTACCGTATATACTCGAGTATAAGCCGAGTTTTTCAGCACGATTTTTCGTGCTGAAAACACCCCCCTCGGCTTATACTCGAGTGAACTCCCCCACCCGCAGTGGTCTTCATCCTGCGGACTTCCAGAGGTTTCAAAACTACAACTCCCAGCAAGCCAGGGCAGCCATCGGCTGTCCGGGCTTGCTGGGAGTTGTAGTTTTGAAACCTCCGGAGGTCCGCAGGTTGAAGACCACTGCGGCCTTCAACATCATCCAGCCCCCTCTCACCCCCTTTAGTTCTGAGTACTCACCTCCGCTCGGCGCTGGTCCGGTCCTGCAGGGCTGTCCGGTAAGGAGGTGGTCCGGTGAGGAGGTGGTCCGGGCTGCTATCTTCACCGGGGAGGCCTCTTCTAAGCGCTTCGGGCCTGGCCTCAGAATAGTCACGTTGCCTTGACAACGACGCAGATGCGTCGTTGTCTAGGCAACGGCTCTATTCCGGGCCGGAAGCGCGGAGAAGAGGCGCCCCCGGTGAAGATAGCAGCCCGGACCACCTCCTCACCGGACCACCTCCTTACCGGACAGCCCTGCAGGACCGGACCAGCGCCGAGCGGAGGTGAGTACTCAGAACTAAAGGGGGTGAGAGGGGGCTGGATGATGTTGAAGGCCGCAGTGGTCTTCAACCTGCGGACCTCCGGAGGTTTCAAAACTACAACTCCCAGCAAGCCCGGACAGCCGATGGCTGCCCGGGCTTGCTGGGAGTTGTAGTTTTGAAACCTCTGGAGGTCCGCATGTTGAAGGCCGCAGTGGTCTTCAACCTGCGGACCTCCGGAGGTTTCAAAACTACAACTCCCAGCAAGCCCGGACAGCCGATGGCTGCCCGGGCTTGCTGGGAGTTGTAGTTTTGAAACCTCTGGAGGTCCGCAGGTTGAAGACCACTGAGGGCGAATGATGAGAAGAGGATGATGAAGGGGGGGGGGGGTGTGGGGATGATGAAGGGGGGTGGGGATGATGAAGGGGGGGGTGTGGGATGATTACAAGGGGATGATGAAGGGGGGATGTGTGGGATGATAAGGGGATGTGTGGGATGATGACAAGGGGATGATGAAGGGGGGATGTGTGGGATGATAAGGGGATGTGTGGGATGATGACAAGGGGATGATGAAGGGGGGATGTGTGGGATGATAAGGGGATGTGTGGGATGATGACAAGGGGATGATGAAGGGGGGATGTGTGGGATGATGACAAGGGGATGATGATGAGGATGTTAATGACGGGTCTGGATGATGACAGGGGGGGATGAGGTATTTCCCACCCTAGGCTTATACTCGAGTCAATAACTTTTCCTGGGATTTTGGGTTGAAATTAGGGGTCTCGGCTTATACTCGGGTCGGCTTATACTCGAGTATATACGGTATTTTTTTTCACTTTGGTCTTGCTTATGTGCAACATATTTATCATACTATTATGGGGGAGGGTTGATAAATGTTGTGCACATAAGCAAAAACAATAAATCACTTCAGAACACCATTTTGTATGACTCCTCTTCTCCTCTGCAACTTTTCTGCACATAGTTGCAGTCTTTTTGTAAGACTTTTTAAAAGTGCTCTCCAAAGGGAGCTTTGTAAGCCAGGTCTGATCTGGCTTAGGTTTGCGTTTTTTTTTACATTTTTTTTTTATGTGCCAATGAGTGACCTTCGCACTTCATAAATTTGCCAAAAAGAAAAAAAAAAAAGACTTAGGCGCACGTGCAACATTTTGTGCATCCGGCATAAGTAAAAGAAAAAGCTCTAAATTCAATAATTAAGATCCCCCATTGTTTCCATTTTCATATAATTACATTTCTATTTATCCTGTGATTTCCATAATTCCATGACTTTTCCTTCATGGTATCGCAACTTCAATGCTGAGAAGTATATTTGTTGCCAGAACCACAACAAGAAAAATCTTGCAGTGGGTTTTAAAGGGGTACTCCACTGGGCAGTGTTCGGAACATTTAGTTCCAAATGCTGTGTGCGCGCTGCGGGGGTCGACCACGCCCCTTTGCAATGTCACACCACACCCCCTCAATGCAAATCTATGGGATGGGGCGTGGCGTAATGTCACAAGGGGACGTGTCCCACCCGCAGCGCGCACACAGCTTTCGGAACTAAATATTCTGAATGCTGGCCAGTGGAGTACCCCTTTAATGGCCTCTGAGTAATGTTAACCCCTATACATGCCTTATCGGCTTTAGCAATTCTTCATTTGATCAGTGACCATGCCTTCCTTTAGGTTTCTATGAAGAGCCTGATAATGTAGATAACCTGCATTAACCTGTGTTCTGAATTCATATTGTAACTTAATGCTCGGGAGGCAAATAATATGGACCTAGGACTAGCAATGTTTATAGCTTATATAAATCACATGAACGCAAGACATGAATATGAAGTTATTTTCAGTAATTAGATTTTGCATAATGAACTAACATATCGAGTAAGAACACCATTGGATGAAAGAGAACATTAGTTTGTTGCTTATTATTATTCTAAATATAATGTATGAAAGTGCCGTTTTAATGGAATGACAGATGTGACAGATTTGAGGTCATTAAGTATTTTCATGACATGTTTTTATGATTAGCATAATTAATAATAACATTTCGGCTGAAGGGAACTCACCTAAGTAGATTATAATTATTCAACATGAAACAGAATAGATAAATAAAGTTTAACTGTTGCAGGCCTGAGAGCCATTTTTAGTAAGGGGTAATGTAACTACCGTATACACTCGAGTATAAGCCGAGTTTTTCAGCACGAATGCCCCCCTTTGCTTATACTCGAGTGAACTCTCTGCCTGTCAATCCCTTCTCAGTGGTCTTCAACCTACGGACCTCCAGATGTTTCAAAACTACAACTCAAGGCAGGCCCGGACAGCCATCGGCTGTCTGGGCATGCTGGGAGTTGTAGTTTTGAAACATCTGGAGGTCTGCAGGTTGAAGACCACTGAGGCCTTCGTCATCATCCAGACCCCCCCCCCCCCCCTTTTTGTTTTCTACTCATCTCCCCTCGGTGGGAAGGAAGGCTGAGCTGGTCCGGGCCATCTATTCTGCAGGGACCGTCCAGTGGGCAGGGTTAGTTGTTGCGGGCTGTGCACTTTCACCAGGGGGCCCTCTTCTCCGCTCCAGGCCTGGCCCCGGACTAGAGACGTTGCCTTGACAACGACGTACAGGGACGTTCATGCACGTCCCTGTGCGTCGTCGTCAAGGCAACGCCACTAGTCCGGGGCAGGCCCAGAGCGGGGAAGAGGGCCCCCCCCCCCGGTGAAAATGGACATCCCGGAACGACTAACCCTCCCCACTGGACGGTCCCTGCAGAATAGATGGCCCGGACCAGCTCACCCTTCCTTCCCACCAAGGGGAGGTGAGTACAAAGCAAAAGGGGGGGTGGGGTCTGGATGATGACGAAGGCCACGGTGGTCTTCAACCTGCGGACCTCCAGATGTTTCAAAACTACAACTCCCAGCATGCCCGGACAGCCATCGGCTTGGAGTTGTAGTTTTGCAACATCTGGAGGTCCGCAGGTTGAAGACCACTGGATTGACAGGCGGTGATGATGAAGGGGGGGTGTGGGATGATGACAGGGGGATGATGACAGGCGGTGATGATGAAGGGGGGGATGATGACAGTCGGTGATGATGAAGGGGGGTGTGGAATGATGACAGGGGGATGATGACAGGCGGTGATGATGACATGCGGTGATGATGAATGGGGGGATGATGACAGGCGGTGATGATGAAGGGGGGTGTGGGATGATGACAGGGGGATGATGACAGGCGGTGAATATGAAGGCGGGGGGGATGATGACAGGCGGTGATGAAGACATGCGGTGATGATGAAGGGGGGGATGATGACAGGGTAATGATGAAGGGGGGATGATGACAGGTGGTGATGATGAAGGGGGGGATGATGACAGGGTGATGATGACGGGGGTGTTAATGACGGGGGTCTGGATGATGACAGGGGGGGGGGATGATGACATGGGGGGATGATTTATTTCCCACTCTAGGCTTATAGTCGAGTCAATAACTTTTCGTACTCGAGTCCCCCTTTTTTATTTTTTTGTATTGTTATTGTATATTGTAGTGTATTTTCCAAAAGATAGAAACAGTTAGAGCCTTACCCCTTTTTTTTTTTTTTATAGTTTACTTAATAAAGAAGCCCAAGTTACAGGTGAAATCATCTTTATTACATTTGTCACTAAAGGTCCCCAAACACATGACTGAATTTTCAAGTGTTATCCAGCAGAAAAATCCCATGGGGTCAGTTGGGGAAGTCTACAAATATTTTAATGAATTACATTGTAGTGTGTGCCATCTCCTCATATTGCGGAACAGGACACAGCTACAGAACTACATTAAGTCGTACATACTATTATGAATAGAAAAATATCATAGCAGAAATCCCATACTACCAAATTCCATGCTCCAGATATGATAGTACCTGAGGAAAAGATTAAGCCACAAAATAAATCAGATCAAAAGACCTGTCTTCAACACACTGTTCCCTAAGCCCCCATTCACATAAACTCCCATTCATGACTCCCCACTCTCCCATAGACTGCTACACATGGCACCAGTCTCTCCATAGGCGTGCGCAGCCTATTGCATTAGGGTGTGCACCCTAAAGCACAAACTCACGCTGCGCGCGTGCATATATATATATATATATATATATGTATATATATACGCACACAGTTAGTCTAGTTCCCCCACATTAGGTGCAGTATAGTTCCCCCACATTAGGTGCAGTATAAGTCCCGCCACATTAGGTGCAGTACAGTTCCCCCACATTAGGTTTGCAATACAGTTCCCCCACATTAGGTTGGCAGTACAGTTCCCCCACATTAGGTGCAGTTCAGTTCCCCCACATTAGGTGCCACCTAATGTGGGGGAACTGTACTGCACCTAATGAGGGGGAACTGTACTGCACCTAATGTGGGGGAACTGTACTGCACCTAATGTGGGGGAACTGTACTGCACCTAATGTGGGGGAACTGTACTGCACCAGTACAGTTCCCCTACATTAAGTGCAGTACAGTTCCCCCACATTATGTGCAGTACAGTTCCCCTACATTATGTGCAGAACAGTTCCCCCATATTAGGTGCATTATAGTTCCCCCACATTAGGTTCAGTATAGTTCCCCACATTAGGTGCAGTATACTTCCCCCACATTAGGTGCAGTACAGTTTCCCCACATTAAGTTGGCAGTATAGTTCCCCACATTAGGTTGGCAGTATAGTTCCCCACATTAGGTTGGCAGTATAGTTCCCCACATTAGGTGCAGTATAGTTCCCCCACATTAGGTGCAGTATAAGTCCCCGCACATTAGGTTGGCAGTACAGTTCCCCCACATTAGGTTTGCAGTACAGTTCCCCCACATTAGGTTGGCAGTACAGTTCCCCCACATTAGGTTGGCAGTACAGTTCCCCCACATTAGGTGCCACCTAATGTGGGGGAACTGTACTGCACCTAATGTGGGGGAACTGTACTGCACCTAATGTGGGGGAACTGTACTGCACCTAATGTGGGGGAACTGTACTGCATCTAATGAGGGGGAACTGTACTGCACCTAATGTGGGGGAACTGTACTGCACATAATGTGTGGGAACTGTACTGCACCAGTACAGTTCCCCTACATTAAGTGCAGTAAAGTTGCCCCACATTAGGTGTAGTATAGTTCACCACATTATGTGCAGTACAGTTCCCCTACATTAGGTGCAGTATAGTTCCCTCGCATTAGGTGCAGTATAGTTCCCCCACATTAGGTGCAATATAGTTCCCCCACATTAGGTTGGCAGTATAGTTCCCCACATTAGGTGCAGTATAGTTCCCCCACATTAGGTGCAGTATAGTTCCCCCACATTAGGTGCAGTATAGTTCCCCACATTAGGTGCAGTATACTTCCCCCACATTAGGTGCAGTACAGTTTCCCCACATTAGGTTGGCAGTATAGTTCCCCACATTAGGTTGGCAGTATAGTTCTCCACATTAGGTTGGCAGTATAGTTCCCCCCACATTAGGTGCAGTATAATTCCCCCCACATTAGGTGCAGTACAGTTCCCCCACATTAGGTCCAGTACAGTTCCCCCACATTAGGTGCAGTACAGTTCCCCCACATTAGGTGCAGTACAGTTCCCCCACATTAGGTGCAGTACAGTTCCCCCACATTAGGCTGGCAGTATAGTTCCCCCACATTAGGTGCAGTATAGTTCCCCCACATTAGGTGCAGTATAGTTCCCCCACATTAGGTTGGCAGTATAGTTCCCCACATTAGGTTGGCAGTATAGTTCCCCACATTAGGTGCAGTATAGTTCCCACATTAGGTGCAGTATGTTCCCCCACATTAGGTGCGGTATAATTCGCCACATTAGGTGCAGTACAGTTCCCTACAAAAGCAAAATAGACATGGAGGCCACCAGCATCTGGGGGTGCTACATTCCTACTGGCAGGAAGAGGGGGTTAATTTGAGGGTACTACCTTCTTACTTGGGGGGGGGGGGGTTAATCTGGGGGTACTACCATCCTACTGGGTGGGGGGGTAATCTGGGGGTACTACCTGCCTACTCGGGGCCCCAGATTACGCCCCTCCCCCCCGGTAGGCCGGTAGTACCGAAGATTAACCCCCTCCCCCCAGCAGGCAGGTAGTACCCCCAGATTAACCCTCTCCCCTCAGCAGGCAGGTAGTAACCCCCAGATTACCCCCCCAGTAGGATGGTAGTACCCCCCAGTTTAACCCCCTCTCCCCCCTGTAGGAATGCAGTACCCCCCAGATTAACCCTATCCCCCCACCCTGTTAGAAGGTAGTACCCCCCTGATGACCCCCTCCCCCCCGTAGGATGGTAGTATCCCCCAGTTTAACCCCCTTTCCCCCCTGTAGGAATGCAGTACCCCCCAGATTAACCCTATCCCCCCACCCTGTTAGAAGGTAGTACCCCCCCTGATGACCCCCGCCCCCCCCCAGTAGGATGGTAGTACCCCCCCCAGTTTAACCCCCTCTCCCCCCCCTGTAGGAATGCAGTACCCCCCAGATTAACCCTATCCCCCCACCCTGTTAGAAGGTAGTACCCCCCCTGATGACCCCCGCCCCCCCCCCCCAGTAGGATGGTAGTACCCCCCAGTTTAACCCCCTCTCCCCCCCTGTAGGAATGCAGTAGCCCCCAGATTAACCCTATCCCCCCACCCTGTTAGAAGGTAGTACCCCCCTGATGACCCCCTCCCCCCCAGTAGGATGGTAGTACTCCCCAGTTTAACCCCCTCTCCCCCCTGTAGGAATGCAGTACCCCCAAGATTAACCCTATCCCCCACCCTGTTAGAAGGTAGTACCCCCCTGATGACCCCCTCCCCCCCAGTAGGATGGTAGTACCCCCCCCCCAGTTAAACCCCCTCTCCCCCCTGTAGGAATGCAGTACCCCCATATTAACCCTATCCCCCCACCCTGTTAGAAGGTAGTACCCCCCTGATGACCCCCTCCCCCCCAGTAGGATGGTAGTACCCCCAGTTTAACCCCCTCTCCCCCCCTGTAGGAATGCAGTACCCCCCAGATTAACCCTATCCCCCCACCCTGTTAGAAGGTAGTACCCCCCTGATGACCCCCTCCCCCCCCAGTAGGATGGTAGTACCCCCCAGTTTAACCCCCTCTCCCCCCTGTAGGAATGCAGTACCCCCCAGATTAACCCTATCCCCCCCACCCTGTTAGAAGGTAGTACCCCCCCCCCCTGTAGGAAGATAGTACGGTGCCCCAGACCCAGTAGGCAGGTTGAAATAACATTCACTAACTCAGCGCGGTAATCCTGCGAGCCGCGTACCGTCACGTCACGCTCTGGGGCCGGCCTCCTTGAATACAGCGTGACGTCCTGATGGTCATATGACGGCAGTAACGCGCCGTCGCATGACCGGACCAACTGAAGGTGAGCCAGAGCGGAGCGGGGCACAAACAGGAGCAGGAGGCAGCGCTGTGCGGTGCGCCTGACGGACAGGCGCACCGCACAGCGGGGGGGGGGTGGGCGGGAGTCTGGGCTGGTGAAGGACGGTCGGGCACAGATGGGGGGTGCTGCGGGGCATCTTGGTGTCACCCGGTGCGGGCTGCACCCGTGTCGCAACACCACTGGATTAGGGTGTGCCTGGGCACACCCGCCACACCCCGTGCGCACGCCTATGAGTCTCTCACTTGGTCCTTCTCTCTTATAGAGATCGCTGCTAATTGCTCCTTTCCCTCTCATATAGATTCCACTCATCCCCCCCCTTTCTCGCATAGACTTTGCTTATGTCCAATCACTCTCATGTAGACTGTCGCCTATAGCCTTCTCCCTCATTTAGACTATTGCTTCTGCACCTCTATTTTAGACTGTAGCTTACGTCCCCCTCCCCCTACCTAACATACTTCCTATACTTTCCTCATTACTTCCTACTAATGCTCAGTTGTGGGCCAATATTTGTTTCTAATAATAGTAAATGTAATATAATTTAACAATAATTTGCTAATGAATATGTTGTGTTTGTTCAATGCATTGCATTTTTGATAACTAAAACAGCTCAGTAACAAGGTGAAAAAATTGTGTGTATTTTCCATCTGATGTACATTACTGTGAATAAATATCTCCGCTCTGTGTTCAGGAAAGAACCTATCGGTGTAATATTCTCACTGTAGGGGATTATAAAATAAAGCAGCATGGTAGATTTAATTAACAGTTTGACTGGGATTTGCACTGGGAAGTGAGAGCTCAGTTTTATTCCTGTTTGGTTCAGTTTGGTTATTTTTAAAATACATTCTTGGATTATGAGAAACATGGTAGCTGCAACCACATGGAAGATAAAGGCAGAGTTTCCAAAGAATATAAAATATATCGTATGTATGAGACAGGGGAGGTGGATTGACAGAATTTATTTCGAGTTAATACTACATAAAATTCTATATATGGACATATGAACACTTTTTTAACATTTTCTTTTAGAATGAATAATAATTTGACTTTAAACTTGTGAATTACATTGAATTATATTCTAAGAAGTATCAACAAATTGTAAGTAATATAGGAAAACTGATTAACTGTGTAATATGACTTCACCTTAGCTGTTAGGACTTTCAGTGCAGCTCTGGATTAATTCAGGCATTATATGGACAGGTACTCAGGGAGCGGAAATAACAATAATTATCCTATGGGATTCCAGTGCTTTATTTCAGCTCCCATTCTTTACTGCAGTCCTGTTAGCTTGGCTAAGGCAACCATTTCCTGAAAATAACATCAGGCCTTATAGTTTATTTATAGAATAGTCATTTTGCCATCTCTTGCCTGTTCATAGTTTTTGTTTTTTTTATTCGTTTTTAATAATAATACATAAACATACAACAACATACAAACAAGGTATGATATGACGAATGTGTAGCTGTATAGCAATCCATGCTTACTTCACCAAACATAACTGACTCGCTCCAACAGTCATTCCTCCATCCGTCAATCAATCGCTTCCCCCTTCCCCAACTTCTCAGATCTTCCTTCAGAAAGCATATACTTAATCTAGCTCATTACTAAAGGCCATAATTCCTAATTCATAATTGTAACTCGTAATCCATAAATTACAACTTATAATTCACCATTCACAAGTCCCCATTCTGTATCCTTCACTTGTTGACCCAGTACTTCCCAATACCTTATTTCAGTTCTAAAGGATTCCAGTTCAACTTTCCATCTTTTCGACTTTCTCCAAATCTATACTGAATTTTTCCCACATCCTGATTTCCCCCTTCTGCCTATTTACCTTTCTATCTAACCATAGTCTCTCCATAATACAAACTTGTTTGAGGGAAGTTATTATCCTTGATATATTAGGTAATTTCGGATCCTTCCAGCATTTAGCTATTGTATTCCGAATAGTTGCTAGTATATGAAAGACTATGGTTAGATTTTTGGGTGGGGTTGATTCTAATCCCAGTGATCATAAGGCTACCTCTGGTCCCCAAGTAAAGTCCACCTCACCCTCCAGTATAACTAACAGAAGCCTCCTCCCACAGCCGATGAGCTTCAGCACACTCCCACCAGACATGTGTAAATGAACCATCCCTTATCCCACACCTCCAACATGTTGGAGGATTTATTGGGTTCATTTTTGCCAATTTGTCTGGTGTGAGGTACCATCGGTACAGCAGTTTACGGGAGGACTCCAAATACGATACGCAGTGAGATACTTTAGATGGTATTTGATAAGTCTTAATCCACGATTCCCTAGAAATGGTACAACCCAGTTCCTCCTCCCATTTCTCTTGAAAGTTAATCTTTATTTTTGATTCTCCTTTTTGTAAGGCTTTATACATTTTCTATATGTCCCCTCTTATTATTTGGTTATTAAAATTCAAAAACTTATTTTCCACTTCCATTCCTTTCCCCATTTCAATGATGAAATACAGTGGCGCATCTGCAGATATTTAAAAAAGTCCTTGATCGGGATACTAAACCTCCTGGAGATATTCTCAAAGGACCATAAAACCCCATCTTCACTAATGTCCCCAAGAGTTTTCTATCCCCTTACTTATCCACAGAGATAAGTCTGTAGCAGGTAAAATGCTTTGGATCACTTCTAACGGTGTTGTATCATATTGAATGGGATTAATTATTTCGTGTGATAGGGCATATAGCCAGACCTTTACACTTGCTTTCAATGTCGGACTCTTTAGAGACCGAATGTCTCCAGTTAAAGCTGTACCCCATAGCAACCCTTTTGATGATAATGACCTATTTAAGTGTGTTTCAAGTTTGACCAACTCCGCCGAGGTATCATTGTACCATAATCTCTGTACCTGAGTGAGTGTAGCTGCTCGATAGTAAGCTAAGAGATTTGGGCAACCCAGTCCACCTTCTTTAAGGGGTAAATACAATACCTTGCCCAATACCCTTGGCTTTTTATTCCGCCAAATGAATCGCAGCAGAATATTTAGCAAACTTTTAATTGCAATTAGGGGGATTTCAATTGGAAGGCTCCTAAAGATATACAGTATCTTTGGTAATAAAAACATCTTAATAACAGCAATGCGCCCCAACCATGATAGTGGAAATTTACCATGGGTCGCTATATCTATAATAAGTTGTGCCTTCAGTGTCTCTATATTATTTTGCATCGTACTTTTAATAGATTTCGTCAATTTTATTCCCAAATAGTTTAAGGACTCTGTAACCCAGGCGAAGGAATACTTAGATTGGAGTTCATCCCTAATGTCTTTATCTATGACTAGTGGTAATACAGTAGATTTAGATGCATTTAACTTATAGTAACTAACTGCACTAAATTGTGTTAACAGAGTCATTACTGTCTTTAGAGAGTTACAAGGGTCTGTACATGAGATTAAAGGGGTACTCCGGTGAAAACCTTTTTTCTTTTAAATCAACTGGTGGCAGAAAGTTAAACATATCTGTAAATTACTTCTATTAAAAAATCTTAATCCTTCCAGTACTTATTAGCTTCTGAATGCTACAGAGGAAATTCCTTTCTTTTTGGAACACTGATGACATCACGAGCACAGTGCTCTTTGCTGATATCTCTGTCCATTTTAGCAACCATGCATAGCAGATGTATGCTAAGGGCAGCATGGTGGCTCAGTGGTTAGCACTGCTGCCTTGCAGTGCTGGGGACTTGGGTTCAAATCCCACTAAGGACGACAATAAATAAAGTGTTACAATTATTATAATATCGTCAGCAGAGAGAACTGTGCTCGTGATGTCATCAGAGAGCATTCCAAAAGGAAAATAATTTCCTCTGAAGTATTCAGCAGCTAATAAGTACAGGAAGGATAAAGATTTTTTAATAGAAGTAATTTACAAATATGTTTAACTTTCTGCCACCAGTTGATTTAAAAGAAAAAAGGTTTTCACCGGAGTACCCCTTTAATACATCGTCCGCAAATAGATTTATGCGATAATCTTTAGTGCCTACTGTTGATTGTTTTTCATTCCTGCTCTGTGCAGGTAACATAGTAATAAGGATACAAGGTTACCAAAAACCTGCCCTGATATCCACATTGTTCTAGGTGTCTGGTGTCTACATTTATACATTGTTACTGTCCTATTAAAGAAGCACTTAAAGAAATCTGTCATCAGTGTCACCTGCACTAACCTGTCCGTACAGACAGGTAGTGGAGGTGACACTGATGACAACCATACTTATCTGTCCCGCTCCGGGCTCCTGTTCTCCCACTTTCTTACTCTGTATATTCCATTCTGGGGCCAACTTGGAGCATGTGTGGAGCTTTCCGATGTCACTGCTGCTTCTCTGCTGGGCCCTGCTGATCATGAGGGGTCCGACTGCTGGGACCCCCTGCGATCTCCTGCCTGGTGCACCAGCTTTCGCCATGCATGGAGCTGTGTCGACCACTGCATGAAGTGGTGGTTGACACGCCCCCTCCATGCATCTCTATGGGGGAGCCGGAGATACACGACTGCTGTATCTCCGTCTCTTTCATAGAGATGCATGGAGGGAGTATGTTGGTCTCGCTTCTTGTGGTGGTCGACCATGAGGAGAGCTGCCCCCCCCCCCCCAATCATATACTTATCCCCTATCCTGTTCATAGCGGATACATTTTTAAGTACCTAACAGGTACGGGGGTCAAGTCCTGAGAGAAAAAAAGTGTAGGAACTCACCTAAGCACTCCAGCTATGGGAACAGTGTTCCTGCTTTGGAAAAAGTGCATGAACTCATGTTCCACGCATTCCTGCAGGACTTGAGCCCAGCCTAAATCCCCCTTTAGGGTTGACACTGTTAGTGTAGTAGTCACTGAGGAAATGATGAGGGTAGTTATAGTTGTCCCTGCTGTATGTGTCACATGGCATAGTGGTAACTAGACCAATGATAGGGATGAGTGAATGAGGGATGCTTGATAAGGATGAGTCAGTATGGAGCACCTGGGGCGAAGTCTAGGCCTACTCATAATTTGCACATTAAAGTGATGGATTTCTTTAAGTATCAGCTTTATAATTAAGTATCATAGCATACTATACTTCCAGTAGTATCACGTATCTGACACAATGTCAACATGTGGAAGCCGCTACTGATATTTGCTGTTGGCCACATTCATAATTTAAAATAAAAATAACCATCTCTCCAAAGTATTGTGTATCTTACAACATTGTGCAGTGCCTTTTCTGATAAGACATATCAAGGAACTAAACTATCTAATTAATTTGAGGAATCATCAGGTCAAAGCTAATATTAGAAACCCATACCTGTCCGAAGGACCAAACCTGCACTGACCTTCCCATTCTGTGTAATATTTAGCTAGCCAGTTACAAATACATTTCTTATTTTTTACAGCACCTCGGAATAAACCCAAATTGTCTTTCTTATCATTTACACTTAAAGGGATCCTGTCAGGCTAATTATACTGCCCACGCTGACAGCGACAGACATGCTGCTTCCAACAGTCTCTTTCTTGTGCTGATATGTAAATGAGTTTATAAGCACTCACAGTTTGAAGCCTGCAGCGTGTGCCTGGCACTGCCAGAGATGAGTCCAGCATATTCCTTAGGTGCTGGTCCTGCTTCCTCGCCACTGATGAATAGACTATTGAGTGCCAAATGGCAGATCTGAAGAAGAAACACCATTCTTTTAAAATAATGTACTGCATATATTGTCAAATGTTGAAGAGCATAGTGGTTCATTAGTGAAAGATTAACAGCATTTTTTAATTGATGTGTCAATATTTACTATGTGTACTATATCATATTTAAGTATCAAAAGAAAAATGTATAACGTTTTGATAATCAGTTCATCATTACCTCTATCAAAGTAAAAATAGAATTTAAATCTGACCTGTCAGCAGAAAAATGTTGTGTAAATTGGGACATAGATAGGGCGGCATATTATTTTTTGGGCTGGTGACATCATAGCCCCACCCCCTCATGACCCCCTGCCGTCATGCCCCCTTCCATAGACTTGCATTGAGGGGGCGGGGAGTGACATCATGAGGGGCGGGGCTATGACATCACAAGCTCCAGCGTTCAGAACAGTTTGAACAGAATACCCCTTGAATGGAAATATGAAAGATCTGTCATTTCATATTAAGCCCATCTAGTACCTGGTATGAGTTTCACTGTACATGAATGTAACTTCTGTCCTTTGAAAAAAAATAATCTGTCTTTGACAATTTTATTTATGTCATTAGGTAGTCACAAAAATTAGAAAATAATGGAAAGTTAATGTTATTCTTTTTTATTTATTTATCCTGGTAACAATGCCATTACGTCTCCCTCACATGTGATTATTTTTGTTTAATGGACTGGACTAAACTGAGAACGGTTGGTCCATGAAAGCTTAATTCACACTCAAGGACTCGGTAATTATATTCCGACTGGATTGTAAAGCTACAGTATATAGAGGTGTGCAGGTCTATTGTACTTTGTGAAAGGTCAAGGATTTCATTTTTAGTCTTCTCTCTTAATGGACTGATTGTCACACAATTGTTTAATCAGACTCTGACTATTCAGCTATAATAATTCCACCCATATATTGCTATCTTCCCTATTTAGGAGGCTGCATCAAAGCCTTTCATTCTCACAGCTGACAAGGACAATTTTACAAATGGGATATAGACTTACTAAACTTGCTTGGAGACCAAAATAGCAAAATTGAAATAATAGCAGATTTTTTTTTATGTTTTATCCACTTCGGACTGTTACAAAAGGCAAAATGGACCCACCAAGACACTAGTTGTAGCCTGCATTTTTAGAACTCATGTGGGCTTATGAAAAGTTACAAAAAAAATTTGGAATATGAATAGCCTCTCTTATCCACATTGCTTCTCCTCTCAGTCTTGGAAGTATGAAAAAATCATACAATTAGGTATGTGGAAAAATTTGTTAAAAGTTGGTTCACATAGGAGACAATTGTTTGAGAACCATCTACTAAAGGCATTCTTTAAATTGTTATATATCCTACAATTCCTGCTTGATTTAATAAAGGGATCCAAAATAACACAGACACCCTTTGGGGTTTTCCCCATTTAGCTATTTCTCCATTATCTTGGTGATTATTATTTGGTACTTTTAAGATATTGTACAGTAGTTTCTGTATAATAATCTAATGCCCTCAATGAGGATGAAGAAGACTACTTCAGTTTAATGGGGTTGGCCAGTGATTGGCTGCAGCAATCAAATTCCCTATGTCTTAAGTAAGTAGAAAACGGCAGGAGCTTTGGCCATCATTAGAACCAAAGGGTGATCAGTAAGGTGAGCATGACTTTGAAAAAAAGTTATATCACTGGTATCTCTAGTCTGGTGTATACATATTAGCGGGTCTTGTCTAGGATCCACATATACTTAGAGGGTCTTTATTTTGATGTGTGGTCTGGGGTTTCTTTTAGTTTAAGGGAATGGCAAGGTTTTGTACTTATTTATGGGTCTGTTTTTGTTTAGGGATCTGCAGAGAGGGGTCTATTTATTTAGGGGTCTGTTTTGTCGTCTGTATTTGTTTAAGAGGTTTTGGTTGTATTTTGGTGTGCCCTGAAGCATATAAGGATAAAACACATTCCCATCTTTGAAATGTCCATAATGCCCCTTCTCAAAAGATGGCAAATATGACTTTTAAAAGTGACAGAAACTGGTTTGTGTAAAGAATAAACAAGCTATAAATTGCAACATTTAACACAACATGTATTTAAGTGGAAACTGATTTTCTATTGTGTTAAGTCATTTACATTTTCTCCCACTGAATTTTATAAGTGGTTTAACCCCTTAAGGATGCAGGGCATACAGGTAAAAAGTTTCTAATAAAAGTTTGAATCACCCCCTTTTCCTATTTTTTAAATAAAATAATGTAATAAAAAAATATCATATGTGGTACCGCCGTATGTGTAAATGTCCGAACTATTAAAATATAAGATTAGCTAAATCGCACAGTAGATGGCGTACACGTAAAAAAAAATACCATAGTCCAAAATTGTGAATTTTTGGTCACTTCATATACCATAAACATATTAATAAAAGCGATCAAGAAGTCCCATCAAAATAAAAATGGTACCGATAAAACTACAGACCACTGCACAAAAAAATGTGCCCTCATATAGCCCTGAATGCGGAAAAATAAAAAAGTTATAGGGGTCAGAAGATGACAATTTTAAGCTTACTAATTTTGGTGCATGTAGTTATAATTTTTTTAAAGTAGTAAAATAAATAAAACCTACATATCCCTGTAACTGTATGGACCTACAGAATAAAGATCAGGTGTAATTTTTACCGAAAAGCGCACTGCGTAGAAACGGAAGCCCTAAAATTAGCCAAATGGCGTTTTTTTTCTTCATTTCACCCCACAAATATATTTTTTTGTTTCGCTGCAGAATATGTTAAAAAAATAAGTAATGTCATTACAAAGTGCAATTGGTGACGAAAAAAAAAAGCCCTTATATGGGTACGTAGGTGCAACATTGAACGTGTTATGATTTTTAGAATGTGAGGAGGAAAAACAAAAGTGCAAAAACGAAGATTGTTTTGAATCCTTAAAGGGGTACTCCGGCGCTAAGACATCTTATCCCCTATCCAAAGGATAGGGGATAAGATGCCTGATCGCAGGGGTCCTGCCGCTGGGGACCCCCATGATCTTCCATGTCACACCCTGTTAGAATTAGCTGTCAAGCCCCCTCCATAGGCTTGCATTGAGGGGGCGGGGCGTGACATCACACAGGGACGGAGCTGTGACATCACTATGCTCCATCCACGTGATCGCCAGTAATCAGACCCGGAGCGAGCACGCTCCAGGGGCTGATTCTAACCGGGTGCGGCATGGAAGATCACGGGGGTCCCCAGCGGTGGGACCCCCGCGATCAGACATCTTAAGATGTCTTAGCACCGGAGTACCCCTTTAAGGTGAAAATGGGCTGAGTCCTTAAGGGGTTAAAGGGTACTTCACTGCCCCAGTGTTCGGAACATTTTGCCTCCTCAAGGCAACACGCATCGAAAGTTCAGAACAAAATGTTCCAAACACTGGGGCAGAAAAGTACCCCTTTAAAGCAAAATGTCTTCATGTGTGAGAAACTAAAAAAATGTTGCTGTTAAAAATGGATACAACCAATATTGGACTTCATAGCAGCCACATAGCAAAAATACACACAGATGTAGCAGAGTTAGTCAGACTTGGTGCGCTTAGGCATCTACTTAAACCACAATTGGCGAGTTTTAAAGTTTCTTACTTTCAGTGAATTCTGTTTAGTTATTAATTTTCTTGGTTAAGCCAACAATATAATCAGAAGGGGACTATTCTAATGGGTCCAGGATGTGCTTTATAACTTAACTTTTATTAATCCATGTTACGCCGAGCGCTCCGGGTCCCCGCTCCTCCCCGGAGCGCTCGCTACACTCTCGTTACTGCAGCACTCCGGTCAGATCCACTGACCCGGGGCGCTGCGATACCGCCTCCAGCCGGGATGCGATTCGCGATGCGGGTGGCGCCCGCTCGCGATGCGCACCCCGGCTCCCGTACCTGACTCGCTCTCCGTCGGTCCTGTCCCGGCGCGCGCGGCCCCGCTCCCTAGGGCGCGCGCGCGCCGGGTCTTTGCGATTTAAAGGGCCACTGCGCCGCTGATTGGCGCAGTGGTTCTAATTAGTGTGTTCACCTGTGCACTCCTTATTTATACCTCACTTCCCCTGCACTCCCTCGCCGGATCTGTTGCCATTGTGCCAGTGAAAGCGTTTCCTTGTGTGTTCCTAGCCTGTGTTCCAGACCTCCTGCCGTTGCCCCTGACTACGATCCTTGCTGCCTGCCCCGACCTTCTGCTACGTCCGACCTTGCTTCTGTCTACTCCCTTGTACCGCGCCTATCTTCAGCAGTCATAGAGGTTGAGCCGTTGCTAGTGGATACGACCTGGTCACTACCGCCGCAGCAAGACCATCCCGCTTTGCGGCGGGCTCTGGTGAAAACCAGTAGTGACTTAGAACCGATCCACTAGCACGGTCCACGCCAATCCCTCTCTGGCACAGAGGATCCACTACCTGCCAGCCGGCATCGTGACAGTAGATCCGGCCATGGATCCCGCTGAAGTTCCTCTGCCAGTTGTCACCGACCTCACCACGGTGGTCGCCCAGCAGTCACAACAGATAGCGCAACAAGGCCAACAGCTGTCTCAACTGACCGTGATGCTACAGCAGCTACTACCACAGCTTCAGCAATCATCTCCTCCGCCAGCTCCTGCACCTCCTCCGCAGTGAGTGGCCGCTTCTGGCCTACGACTATCCTTGCCGGATAAATTTGATGGGGACTCTAAATTTTGCCGTGGCTTTCTTTCCCAATGTTCCCTGCACTTGGAGATGATGTCGGACCAGTTTCCTACTGAAAGGTCTAAGGTGGCTTTCGTAGTCAGCCTTCTGTCTGGAAAAGCTCTGTCATGGGCCACACCGCTCTGGGACCGCAATGACCCCGTCACTGCCTCTATACACTCCTTCTTCTCGGAAATTCGAAGTGTCTTTGAGGAACCTGCCCGAGCCTCTTCTGCTGAGACTGCCCTGTTGAACCTGGTCCAGGGTAATTCTTCCGTTGGCGAGTACGCCGTACAATTCCGTACTCTTGCTTCAGAACTATCCTGGAATAATGAGGCCCTCTGCGCGACCTTTAAAAAAGGCCTATCCAGCAACATTAAAGATGTTCTGGCCGCACGAGAAATCCCTGCTAACCTACATGAACTCATTCATCTAGCCACTCGCATTGACATGCGTTTTTCCGAAAGGCGTCAGGAGCTCCGCCAGGATATGGACTTTGTTCGCACGAGGCGTTTTTTCTCCCCGGCTCCTCTCTCCTCTGGTCCCCTGCAATCCGTTCCTGTGCCTCCCGCCGTGGAGGCTATGCAGGTCGACCGGTCTCGCCTGACACCTCAAGAGAGGACAAGACGCCGCATGGAGAATCTCTGCCTGTACTGTGCCGGTACCGAACACTTCCTGAAGGATTGTCCTATCCGTCCTCCCCGCCTGGAAAGACGTACGCTGACTCCGCACAAAGGTGAGACAGTCCTTGATGTCAACTCTGCTTCTCCACGTCTTACTGTGCCTGTGCGGATATCTGCCTCTACCTTCTCCTTCTCCACTAAGGCCTTCTTGGACTCCGGATCTGCAGGAAACTTTATTTTGGCCTCTCTCATCAACAGGTTCAACATCCCAGTGACCAGTCTCGCCAGACCTCTCTACATCAATTGTGTTAATAATGAAAGATTGGACTGTACCATACGTCTCCGCACGGAGCCCCTTCTAATGTGCATCGGACCTCATCACGAGAAAATTGAATTTTTGGTCCTCCCCAATTGCACTTCCGAAATTCTCCTCGGACTACCCTGGCTTCAACACCATTCCCCAACCCTGGATTGGTCCACTGGGGAGATCAAGAGTTGGGGTTCCTCTTGTTTCAAGGACTGCCTTAAACCGGTTCCCAGTTCCCCTTGCCGTGACTCTGTGGTTCCCCCTGTAACCGGTCTCCCTAAGGCCTATATGGACTTTGCGGATGTTTTTTGCAAAAAACAAGCTGAGACTCTACCTCCTCACAGGCCTTATGATTGTCCTATTGACCTCCTCCCGGGCACTACTCCACCCCGGGGCAGAATTTATCCTCTCTCTGCCCCAGAGACTCTTGCTATGTCTGAGTACATCCAGGAAAATTTTAAAAAGGGCTTTATCCGCAAATCCTCCTCTCCTGCCGGAGCCGGATTTTTCTTTGTGTCCAAAAAAGATGGCTCCCTACGTCCTTGCATTGACTACCGCGGTCTTAATAAAATCACGGTAAAGAACCGCTACCCCCTACCTCTCATCTCTGAACTCTTTGATCGCCTCCAAGGTGCCCACATCTTTACCAAACTGGACTTAAGAGGTGCTTATAATCTCATCCGCATCAGAGAGGGGGATGAATGGAAAACGGCATTTAACACTAGAGATGGACACTTTGAGTATCTGGTCATGCCCTTTGGCCTGTGCAACGCCCCTGCCGTCTTCCAAGACTTTGTTAATGAAATTTTTCGTGATCTCTTATACTCCTGTGTTGTTGTATATCTGGACGATATCCTGATTTTTTCTGCCAATCTAGAAGAACACCGCCAGCATGTCCGTATGGTTCTTCAGAGACTTCGTGACAATCAACTTTATGCCAAGATAGAGAAATGTCTGTTTGAATGCCAATCTCTTCCTTTCCTAGGATACTTGGTCTCTGGCCAGGGACTACAAATGGATCCAGACAAACTCTCTGCCGTCTTAGATTGGCCCTCCGGACTCCGTGCTATCCAACGTTTTTTGGGGTTCGCCAATTATTACAGGCAATTTATTCCACATTTTTCTACCGTTGTGGCTCCTATCGTGGCTTTAACCAAAAAAAATGCCAATCCCAAGTCTTGGCCTCCTCAAGCGGAAGACGCCTTTAAACGGCTCAAGTCTGCCTTTTCTTCGGCTCCCGTGCTCTCCAGACCTGACCCATCTAAACCCTTCCTATTGGAGGTTGATGCCTCCTCAGTAGGAGCTGGAGCGGTCCTTCTACAAAAAAATTCTTCCGGGCATGCTGTTACTTGTGTTTTTTTTTCTAGGACCTTCTCTCCGGCGGAGAGGAACTACTCCATCGGGGATCGAGAGCTTCTAGCCATTAAATTAGCACTTGAGGAATGGAGGCATCTGCTGGAGGGATCAAGATTTCCAGTTATTATTTACACCGATCACAAGAACCTCTCCTATCTCCAGTCTGCCCAACGGCTGAATCCTCGCCAGGCCAGGTGGTCTCTGTTCTTTGCCCGATTTAATTTTGAAATTCACTTTCGGCCTGCCGATAAGAACATTAGGGCCGATGCTCTCTCTCGTTCCTCGGATGCCTCGGAAGTTGAACTCTCTCCGCAACACATCATTCCTCCTGACTGCCTGATTTCCACTTCTCCAGCCTCCATCAGGCAAACTCCTCCAGGAAAGACCTTCGTCTCTCCACGCCAACGCCTCGGAATCCTCAAATGGGGTCACTCCTCCCATCTCGCAGGTCATGCAGGCATCAAGAAATCTGTGCAACTCATCTCTCGCTTCTATTGGTGGCCGACTCTGGAGACGGATGTCGTGGACTTTGTGCGAGCCTGCACTGTCTGTGCCCGGGATAAGACTCCTCGCCAGAAGCCCGCTGGTTTTCTTCATCCTCTGCCTGTCCCCGAACAACCTTGGTCTCTGATTGGTATGGATTTTATTACAGACTTACCCCCATCCCGTGGCAACACTGTTGTTTGGGTGGTCGTTGATCGATTCTCCAAAATGGCACATTTCATCCCTCTTCCTGGTCTTCCTTCAGCGCCTCAGTTGGCTAAACAATTTTTTGTACACATTTTTCGTCTTCACGGGTTGCCCACGCAGATCGTCTCGGATAGAGGCGTCCAATTCGTGTCAAAATTCTGGAGGGCTCTCTGTAAACAACTCAAGATTAAATTAAACTTTTCTTCTGCATATCATCCTCAATCCAATGGACAAGTAGAAAGAATTAACCAGGTCTTGGGTGATTATTTACGACATTTTGTTTCCTCCCGCCAGGATGATTGGGCAGATCTTCTACCATGGGCCGAATTCTCGTATAACTTCAGAGTCTCTGAATCTTCCTCCAAATCCCCATTTTTCGTGGTGTACGGCCGTCACCCTCTTCCTCCCCTCCCTACCCCCTTGCCCTCTGGTCTACCCGCTGTGGATGAAATTTCTCGTGATCTTTCCACCATATGGAGAGAGACCCAAAATTCTCTCTTACAGGCTTCATCACGCATGAAGAAGTTTGCTGATAAGAAAAGAAGAGCTCCTCCCATTTTTTCTCCTGGAGACAAGGTATGGCTCTCCGCTAAATATGTCCGCTTCCGTGTCCCTAGCTACAAGTTGGGACCACGCTATCTTGGTCCTTTCAAAATTTTGTGCCAGATTAATCCTGTCTCTTACAAACTTCTTCTTCCTCCTTCTCTTCGTATTCCTAATGCCTTTCACGTTTCTCTTCTTAAACCACTTATCATCAACCATTTCTCTCCCAAACTTGTTTCCCCCACTCCTGTTTCCGGCTCCTCGGACATCTTCTCCGTCAAAGAGATTCTGGCATCCAAGAAGGTCAGAGGGAAAACTTTTTTTTTAGTTGATTGGGAGGGTTGTGGTCCAGAAGAGAGATCCTGGGAACCTGAGGACAATATTCTAGACAAAAGTCTGCTCCTCAGGTTCTCAGGCTCTAAGAAGAGGGGGAGACCCAAGGGGGGGGGTACTGTTACGCCGAGCGCTCCGGGTCCCCGCTCCTCCCCGGAGCGCTCGCTACACTCTCGTTACTGCAGCGCTCCGGTCAGATCCACTGACCCGGGGCGCTGCGATACCGCCTCCAGCCGGGATGCGATTCGCGATGCGGGTGGCGCCCGCTCGCGATGTGCACCCCGGCTCCCGTACCTGACTCGCTCTCCGTCGGTCCTGTCCCGGCGCGCGCGGCCCCGCTCCCTAGGGTGCGCGCGCGCCGGGTCTTTGCGATTTAAAGGGCCACTGCGCCGCTGATTGGCGCAGTGGTTCTAATTAGTGTGTTCACCTGTGCACTCCTTATTTATACCTCACTTCCCCTGCACTCCCTCGCCGGATCTGTTGCCATTGTGCCAGTGAAAGCGTTTCCTTGTGTGTTCCTAGCCTGTGTTCCAGACCTCCTGCCGTTGCCCCTGACTACGATCCTTGCTGCCTGCCCCGACCTTCTGCTACGTCCGACCTTGCTTCTGTCTACTCCCTTGTACCGCGCCTATCTTCAGCAGTCAGAGAGGTTGAGCCGTTGCTAGTGGATACGACCTGGTCACTACCGCCGCAGCAAGACCATCCCGCTTTGCGGCGGGCTCTGGTGAAAACCAGTAGTGACTTAGAACCGATCCACTAGCACGGTCCACGCCAATCCCTCTCTGGCACAGAGGATCCACTACCTGCCAGCCGGCATCGTGACAATCCAATTAAAAGATTAAAATTGTGTCCAAGTGATGCAATATCAATTTGTAATTACTCGGTCAATGTACATAAGGTAGAAGTACTCGGTTCATCTGAGAATCTGCAGGGCCCAGCCAGTCCCAAACGACCATTCACCCAGGATATTTTGATTGATATACCAAATGGGTGAAAAACTATATATAACCGCCAACGTGTTTCTACTGGCTGATTCTCACGGGGTACTAAACAACTGTTATGCCAAGTGCTCCGTGTCCCTGCTTCTCCCCGAAGCGATCGCGGCGTTTCTCTCCCTGCAGTGCCCCGGTTAGACCCGCTGACCGGGAGCATTGCACTGACATTGCCGGCGGGGATGCGATACGCATAGCGGGACGCGCCCACTCGCGAATAACATCCCAAGTCACTCACCTGTCCCGGTCCCCGGCTGTCATGCTCTGGCGCGCGCGGCTCCGCTCTCTAGGGCGCGCGCGCCAGCTCTCTGAGATTTAAAGGGCCAGTGCACCAATGATTGGTGCCTGGCCCAATCAGCCTAATTAGTTTCCACCTGCTCCCTGGCTTTATTACCTCACTTCCCTTGCACTTCCTTGCCGGATCTTGTTGCCTTAGTGCCTAGAGAAAGCTTTACTGTGTTTACCATTACTGTGTTCCTGACCTCCTGCTATTACCATTGACTACGAACCTTGCCGCCTGCCCCGACCTTCTGCTACGTCTGACCTTGCTCTTGTCTACTCCCTTGTACCGCGCTTATCTCAGCAGTCAGAGAGGTTGAGCCGTTGCCAGTGGATACGACCTGGTTGCTACCGCCGCTGCAAGACCATCCCGCTTTGCGGCAGGCTCTGGTGAAAACCAGTAGCAACTTAGAACCGGTCCACCGACACGGTCCACGCCAATCCCTCTCTGGCACAGAGGATCCACCTCCAGCCTGCCGAATCGTGACAACAACACAATTACGACCGAGAAAAGCACTGGTTAAAGCGGTCCACGAGTATCCTTATACAGACGTGTTTCAACTGGCTGATTTTTGTACCCCCTGAGGACACTGGCTAAAAATCAGCCAGTAGTAATGGATCTCTATAAGGATACTGGTGGACGGCTTTAAACAGTGCCTTTCTCGGTCGTAATTGTGTTGTTTTGTACCCCCTGAGGACACTGGCTAGAAATCAGCCAGTAGAAACGCGTTGGCGGTTATATATATTTTTTCATCCATTTGGTATATCAATCACGACATCCTGGGTGAATGGTCGTTTGGGACTGGCTGGGCCCTGCAGAGTCTCAAATGAACCGAGTACTTCTACCTTATGTACATTGACCGAGTAATTACAAATTGATATTGCATCACTTGGACACAATTTAATCTTTTAATTGAATTAATAAAAGTTAAGTTATAAAGCACATCCTGGACACATTAGAATAGTCCCCTTCTGATTATAATTAATGCTAGATGAAGTAGAGTTTATCTTGGGTCTACGTGGTCCCCTAAGGGTATGTTCACACTGAGGAATTGGAGAGGAATTTCTACGAGTAATTCTGCTCGCTTTTTCCTCTCCAATTCATTCAGCAGTGAAAATCCCCATTGAGCTGTGCAGAATTTCTGCCCCTCAGTTCACACTGAGGAATTTCCTCAAGCAGAATTCTGACGAGGAAGTCTATTCGGCTTGAAGAAAGAACATGTTCTTTCTTTCAAGCGGAATCAGTGTCGTTCTCCTATAGAGATCAATGTTATATGTTTTTTGGAGTCAGAAGCATTTCCACGCAGAATCCGCGTGGAATTCGCGCAGAATTGTCACGGAATTGGCGTGAAGTTCGCGCGGAATTCGCGTGGAATTCGTGCAGAATTTCCGCATGAAAAAAAAAATTATGAATAGAAATACTTGATACTACTCCTCTGTATGAAACCTGCATTTCCACGTGGAATTCCACGTGATTTCCACGCAAATTCTGCGCAATTTCCACGCCAATTCCATGCAAAATTCCGCGCTAAATCTCTGTGAGTTCTTGTGGAAAAGTAACAATATTTTGAGGCAGAACATTTCTGCTTGATTTCCGCCCCAATTCCTCAGTGTGAACATACCCTAACTCCATTCCATGTTTATTTGTTAAGCCAACAATATTCATGCAGTATACAGTACATGAGTACCATAAGACTAGGTTCACATCTGTGCTAGAGCTCTGGTCGGGGGACTCCATTGCGATCCTGTTTATTTAGCAGGATTTCACTGGTGAAAAAATGCTGAAAAATTTTTGCCTGGTCAAGTCATGTTAAATAAATGGACACCAGATGGAAACCCAAATTACTCCATTAAATTCAATGGGATCTACTTGAAATTGCCATTGTATGTTGTCCATTAAATGGAATTTGCGACTGAGGCTCAAACAGAACCTCCTACACAAATTTGATTGTATCCTTGAAAATTATGTCCTATTCTTTTTATTTTATATTTTTATTTGATGCAGGATAAGGGTTGTCTATTTTTTTCAATCTATTATGCACATATTTATCCCTTTATTGTTTGAATAATAATAATGTATTTGTGAACACCAGTATCTGTCAATGCCTGCAGACAAAGCTGCAGGAAGATAATAAGTTCATCTATTTGTCAATTAAAATGCACCACAAACTATTATAAGAGATGGGATTTTTCTGTGCGCACACAGGCAAACTTTTAATTTAAAATTTTCTCTCAATTGAAAGGTTGGCATGGGAGGAAAGTAAATTGACCATGTGGTTATTAACATCTTATTACAAGCTGTGCTGAAGGATGGAAATCTATAATTTTATTATTTTGCCAGAAGCCTAGATCGCCACATCCCAATATTGTATGAGCAATGATATTGGAGAGGGCCTGTGTCTATCAAGGAAACAAAAAACTGCCTTAGAGGACACAGCGAAGACATTGTGCTCTGCCAAAGTTCCTTAAGTTAGTAGCTAAGCTGACTATTACACATATTTGTAATATATAAGAGGCTCTGAACATTAAGCAGATTGGTGTGAAAAGTTTGAAAGAAAGCCAATTAACAAAATGAACTTCTGTGAACAATACAACAAGAATGAAATTAATCATCCCGTTCCTCCGAGGAGTTTCTGGCCCACTAGGCAGTAGAAGAAAGACTTCAGTGGAGCAGAAACCTGCAGTCATTACTGCTGACTCAAGGAGTTCACAATTCCCTGATCCCAACTCTTGTGTTCTAATTCATACTTTTAAAGCATTCCAGATAAGAGTTGAGGGATTGTGAGTATTCACATTAAAAAAGAAGTTTGGCTTTTAGAATTCATCATCCTTTAGCACTTGATAAGAATACATTTCCCCCATTGACAGGCAACAAGTATAAGCAAAACCCTTTCTAGCATATTTGGGGTTTCCAGTATTAAAGGAGTAGTCTCATGGAATAAAATGTATCCCCTATCCACAGGATATGGGATAAGTTTTAGGTTTCAGGGGTCCAAGCCCTTGGGCCCCCCGTAATCTCCTGTATGGAGCCTTGGCTCTCCCGTGGAGCGGCTCGTCATAACCACCGCCCGAAGCGGGGGCTGCCACTACCCCTCCATAGATCTCTATGGGATAGCCGTTCGGCTATCTTCGGCTCTCCCACAGAGATATATGGAGGGGGCATGGGTTGTTTCAAGCTACTCCATGGGAGAGCCAGGGCTCCATACAGGAGATCTCATGGGGGCCCCAGTACTTGGACTCCCTGGGATCTAAAACTTATCCCCTATCCCACAGATAGTTTTATTCCATGAGATATATCCTATAAAAAATTGGCAAATATATTGCAACCAGAGGTGTATTCTTCCTTAATTATGAATCAAAATATCCCAAAATGTAAGTTGAAAGATGACTTACATGGATTAACAATACCCTGATTGGAGATAATTATGCTATGTGTGGTCATCCCCTGTTGAGGGTGGGCTAGGATGTCTGCATGTGGGCTAGGGTGTAGGAGTATTCTGTGCTGTGTCTGTTCATCCAGTCACTGCAGGCTGCTCTCTAACCCCCTCCTCTCTGCTTTCATGCTGCAGTCTGACAGGACAGGAGCGGGCACAGAGGAGTGCTAGTCCCGCCTTCACTTACAGGACTTTGTTTCAGCCTGTGCTTCAGCTGGGACAAAGATGCGGCTGCAGTCAGACAGGATTATGCTCTGGATGGTATGGGGGACCCCTACTGATCTTTTTTTATAAGCCATGATTTCTATAAAAGAAATTCACTTTCGAGATAACTCTTGTGATAACAAATTATAATAATAATAAGAAGAAACTTCCTTAGAAGTATTTATATTCTGTTTAACTATGACTGAAATTAAAACCTGAAACATAACTTTTAATAGATGAAGCTAAAAAACTATTGGACTCATATATCAAATAGCCCATTGATCAATCATTTGGTGCTGCAATAAACAATATCAAGCATAGATACCTTGCCTGGGAATAGATTTTCCAAAGGTGGGTACGTGATTGGGGAAGGGGGTCATGATGTAAATGACCCTACTAACTGACCCTGATATGGGAAAACTTGCATACTTTACACCTAGACGAGATTACCCTTTCAAGGGGGGGGGGGGGCCTTGGATAAACCTAACCTTCCTTATCAGCACTGTCACCTTTCTGGTGTGCCACTGGTGGGCATGTTCCCCTTGCAAGGACCCTATAGGTTGTCCCACAGAGGGCTGAGAAAACTTCATCCAAGATCTGGCAAGATCTGGGGTTAGATTAAATAGGGAATTTGCACCACTTAAAATTAACCAATCCTGCATGGCACAGGTGAATAATCATTAAGCCCCAAACCAGCTTACTTAATTCTGATGTACACCAAATACCAAAAAGGGTGTGCTCTGGATCACTCCAGCAAATTGCAAAGTATGTGATTACCTTTGCTGCACCAAGGAAAGGACATTAGATAGAGTAGATAGAAACAATCAAACCAAACATGCCAAAAACAAAATGATAACATATATATCAAATAATGTACTTTAGACAATAAAAATTACATACATCAAAACAAACACAAAATCACAAAATACAAAAACATTACCCATATATCACAACTCCCCCTCCTCCAACCCTCTCTTCCAACAGAGATATCGGCATAATCCCTGGCCATCTTATTTTTATATAAAATAGAAATTTACCTTTTTATGTTGTTTTTTTAAAGTATTTGGGGCAATTATTACAAATAGCATGAAAGTTTTTCACATGCATCAGTTTCCATCCTCACATGAGTATTTATCTTATTAATGAGTTCCCCAATTGTAGGAGGTTCTGAATACTTTCAATGTGACGCAATTACTTCACCAGTACATCCTTAAAGGGGTAGTCCAGTGGTGAAAAACTTATCCCCTATCCTAAGGATAGGGGATAAGTTTGAGATTGCGGGGGCCCCGACCGCTGGGGCCCCCTGCGATCTCTCTGTAAGGGGGCCAAGCTCTCCGGCCAGATAGCAGGTGTCGACCCCCGACCCCGCCGACACACCCCCTCAATACATCTCTATGGCAGAGCCGGAGATTGCCGAAGGCAGCGCTTCGGCTCTGCCATAGAGTTGTATTGAGGGGGCGTGTCGGTTGTTGCTTCGTGCGGAGGGCGACACGCCCCCTTCCCGCGGGCTGTCGAGGCTCCATACAGGAGATCGCAGGGGGCCCCAGCGGTCGGACCCCCCGCAATCTCAAACTTATCCCTTATCCTTAGGATAGGGGATAAGTTGTTCACCACTGGGTCACCACTGGACTACTCCTTTAAAGGGGTACTCACGTGGAAAACTTTTTTTTTTTTAAATCAACTGGTGCCAGAAAGTTAAACAGATTTATAAATCGCTTCTATTAAAAAAATCTTAATCCTTCCAGTGCTCTCTGCTAACATCTGCTGTCCATTTTAGGAACTGTCCAGAGCAGCATATGTTTGCTATGGGGATTTTCTTCTGCCCTGGACAGTTCCTGAAATGGACAGCAGAGGTCAGCAGAGAGCACTGTGGTAATGACATCAGAGGAAATGTATTTCTTTTTTGGATTTCTCTTTAGTATACAGCCCCTAAAAAGTATTGGAAGGATTAAGATTTTTTAATAGAAGTGATTTACAAATCTGTTTAACTTTCTGGCACCAGTTGATAAAAAAAAAAAAAAGTTTTCCATGGGAGTACCCCTTTAAGATAATTCGATATCCTCTGGTATCCTCAGGGCTACAATCCACAATTTGCACAGAAGAACCTAGTCTCCAGCCTCTCTCGGAGGGATCTGTCAATGGAAGCTGTTCAGATTTCTGCCAACTACTTTTTAGGACTGACACCTGTCCACCAATTATAATGCAATTGTTTCATTTATCTCTCAAAGTTGGAACCCTCTGCCATATTGATTACCTTAAACGGGTATTCTGGTGGAAAACATTTTTTTCCAAAATCTATTGTTTCCAGAAAGTTAAACATATTTGTAAATCACTTCTATATAAGAATCTTAATCCTTCCAGTACTTATCAGCTGCTGTATGCTTCACAGGAATTTGAGTTGTTGTTTTCAGTCTGACTACAGTGCTCTCTGCTGATACCTCTGTCTGTGTCAGGAACTGTACAGAGTAGGAGAAAATCCCCATAGCAAACCAGTCCTACACTGGAGAGTTCCTGACATGGACAGAGGTGTCAGTACAGAGCACTGTGGTCAGACAGAAAAGAACAACTTAACTTCCTGTGGAGCATACAAATCTGTTTAACTTTTTGGCACAAGTTGATTTGAAAAATAAATAAAAAAATGTTTTCCACCGGAGTACCCCTTTAACCTCTTGGAGACTCAGGGTTTAATGGGTTTAAACTGTTCTCACTGGCAGAGAACGGGTTAAACCTGGTGGGTCCCGGTTGCTACGGGAAGCCAGGACCCACGGCTAATGCTGGGCATGGCCGATCGGCCCGATACCCGGCATTATCCCTTTAAACGCTGCAATCAAAGTTGATTTCAACGTGTAAAGCAAAAGTAAAAGAATCCCTGCAAAATTGCGAAGTCTAGAGCAGCAGATCACTGGTTATACTGATCAGTGCTTTACAATAGCATAACATTGATCATTGTATGCAATCAGAAGATTGCATATTTTAAATAAAAAATAAATAAAAAAAAGTGTAAAACAAATTTAAATAAAAGTTCATTAACCCCTTACCTAAAGTTTCAATCACCCCCCTTTTCCCATTTTTTCAATAAAATAATGTAATAAAGAATAAAAATAATCATATATGGTACCGCCACATCCGTAAATGACCGAGCTATTAAGATAAGCTAAACAACGTACACGTAAAAAAATACCAAAGTCCAAAAAAGTGCATATTTGGTCACTTCATATACCATAAAAATATTAATTAAACAAGCGATCAAAAATTCCCATCAAAACAAAAATGGTACCGATAAAAACTACTGATGACAGCACAAAACATGAGCCCTCATACCGCCCTGTACACAGAGAAAAAAAGTTATAGGGCTCAGAAGATGCCAATTTTAAACATTCTAATTTTGGCGCATGTAGTTTACAATTTTTTTTAGGTATTAACATAAAATAAAACCTATATAAATTGGGTCTCCTTGTAACTGTATGGACCAACAGAATAAAGATAAGGTGTCATTTTACCGAAAAGTGCACTGCATAGAAGCGAGAGTCCCCAAAAGTAAGAAAATGGCTTTTTTTTTTTATTTCACCCCACAAATATTTTTTTTATTTGTTTCGCCGCAGGTGGCTGCTGCCAGCTTGATTTAACCCCTTAAGGACCAAGCCCATTTTCACCTTAACGACCAGAGCATTTTTTACATATCTGACCACTGTCACTTTAGGCATTAATAACTCTGGGATGCTCTTACTTATGAATTTGATTCCAAGATGCTTTATTCATTACACATTCTACTTTTACATAGTGGTAAATTTTCGTGGACACTTGTATAATTTCTTTGTGAAAAATTCCAACATTTCACGAAAAATTTGAACATTTTGCATTTTTCTAACTTTGATGCTCTCTGCTTGTAAGGAAAATAGACATTCCAAATAAATTATATATTGATTCACATATACAAAATGTCTACTTCATGTTTGCATCATAAAGTTGTCATGTTTTTACTTTAAAAAAAAACAAAAGGGGAAGCGCTCCATAGTGCAATTATCTGTGAATCCGATGTTTGAAATATACTGGAAGCGCTTACCCTCTAGGTTGTGCAATAGACAACACTGATGTAGGCATAGGAAGTATTCCAAATGCAGCCGATCCATCCACCTTACAGACGTATAACAATCTTCAACTACTTCAACTACTTCAACTCTCCGCAGGGATTATACACCGGAGCAACAGAATTCCAGTCAATGGTAGGAGGTATTGTTCAGATGATTTATTGATAAGAACGTCTTATCAGTTCTTATCAATAAATCATCTGAACAATACCTCCTACCATTGACTGGAATCCTGTTGCGCTGGTGTATTATCCCTAGGGAGAGTTGAAATAGTTGAAGAATATTTTCTTTTTCTTGAAAGTTTAGCAGCAATTTTCCACTTTTTCACAAAATTTTCAAAATCATGTGACCCCATTTTGGAAACTACACCCCTCAAGGAATGTAATAAGGGGTGCAGTGAGCATTTACACCCCACTGGCATTTGACAGATCTTTGGAACAGTGGGCTGTGCAAATAAAAAATTTAATTTTTCATTTTCACTGGCCACTGTTCCAAAAATCTGTCAGACACCTGTGGGGCATAAATGCTCAATGCACCCCTTGTTACATTCCTTGAGGGGGTGTAGTTTCCAAAATGGGGTCACATGTGGGAGGGTCCACTGTTCTGGCACTATAGGGGCTTTGTAAACGCACATGGCCTTCAATTCCAGACACATTCTCTCTCCAAAAGCCCAATGGCACTCCTTCTCTTCTGAGCATTGTAGTTCACCCCATATGGGGTATTTATATACTCAGAAGAAATGGTGTTACAAATTATTGGGGGCTTTATTCCTATTACCCCTTGTGAAAATGAAAAATTTGGGATAACACCAGCATTTTAGTGAAAAATAAAAAATTTTTACTTTCAATTTCAACTTTAACGTAAATTCTTCAAACACCTATGGGGTATCAAGGCTCACTATACTCCTTGTTACGTTCCGTGAGGTTGGCTTATCAGTCAAAACAATGGACATCACAATATTGGCTGATCCGCCTGTCCATTAACACTCTGAGACCTGTAACCCAAGTCGTCTGATGACAGGCCCCACCACTTATATTTTCCTGTTATAGTATATGCATCCTCCAGCATTTCTATTAGTGAGTCTATTAGTGAGTCATTGGGGGGATTAAATGTCATTGTTTGATATATCAGATTTTTTTGTTTCTGACATCTGTTGTTTTTTTTGTTTTTTTTGGCATGTGGCACCAATGCTTCTTATTTGATTGTTTCTATTTCTGGACCCTTTCTTTAGAGAAGCAAAGGTTATTATGTGCATATTGTTTATAGTGTATTGTGTACAGTGCACAACTTGCTGGAATAGTCCAGGGTGTTGTGGCACCAAACATGGTTGGCTATCTGAGTCTAATAGTTTTATAGCTGCATCTATTAAGTTTATGTTTTAAGTTTGAATTTTAGTGATATCTGTGTTTAATATAAACCTTATTCTAGTTCTATTTTAGCTGATTTGTGTTAAATTCTGGGTGCTCTAAATATCTTGGAATTACTTCTGGTTATTTGGCAATTCATCATATACTTGTCTATGTTATATAGCTGTTCACATGTTTTAATGCCAGCACTTTGTTGGATGCAGCTCCCATGAAATTTCTTAGATTAATCCATATCTCTGTTCAGGAAGAAAAACATCTCTTCTGACTGCTGGATGGAAAGCACTGTGAAGCATAAGTTAGGATTTCAGCACCATGGACAGCTCATTTTATTCAGAATAAAATATGATTGTAATAGATCAATAGCAAAGTCACAAAAAATAAAACTATTCTTAAAGGAGTACTCCGCCCCTTGACATCTTATCCCCTATCCAGAGGATAGGGGATAAGATGTCAGATCGTCGGGGTCCCGCTGCTGGGGACCCCCGGGATCTCCGCTGTGGCACCCAGCTGTAGTGGCTTCCGGAAGCGCAGGA
Organism: Hyla sarda; assembly: GCF_029499605.1. Taxonomy (NCBI): domain Eukaryota; kingdom Metazoa; phylum Chordata; class Amphibia; order Anura; family Hylidae; genus Hyla; species Hyla sarda. The sequence continues at coordinate 158,547,758 of NC_079192.1, forward strand.
GGTCCTCACACTAAGTCCATCGCGACCACGGGGGCTGAAGATTGTGATGTCACGACTCCGCCCCCATGTGACATCACACCCCGCCCCCTCAATGCAAGTCTATGGGAGGGGGCGTGGCAGCTACCACGCCCCCTTCCATAGACTTGCATTGAGGGGGCGGGGTGTCATGTCACACGGGGCTGAGTCGTGACATCACGATCTTCAGCCCCCGTGGTCGGGATGGACTTAGCGTGAGGACCTCCAGTGGTTCCGGAAGCTGCTACAGGTGGGTGCCGCAGTGGAGATCCTGGGGGTCCCCAGCAGCAGGACCCCGGCGATCTGACATCTTATCCCCTATCCTTTGGATAGGGGATAAGATGTCTAGGGGCGGAGTACCCCTTTAAAAGGATTTTCTGGTATGTATGGTATCATTGTTATGTAGCGTAACTCCCGTGGCAGTGAAAGCAACAAAGAGGCTATACTCACCTTTCCTGTTCTTCTCCACTGTGAAATCTTCTGGTCCCCATTGTGGTGCTTTTCTTCCTGCTTTGATTATGTTTCTTGTAGGTAGGACATGCCCCTTTGCCCAGTGATTGGCTAAGCAGGCAGTTCCTGGTAAATAAAGAAGCACAGAGAGGAGTCAATGCACTTCATATTACATAATCATATTACATAAAAATGCTGCAGCCCAGAAAACCCCTTTAAAGTCATGTGCAATTTTTTCCTAGTTTTTGCATGACCAGTTTAGAAAATGTATACAGCGCTGAAGGAAAGGTTTGGCAATTCAGGTATATGAAAATGAATGAACACAACAGAAGGTGGGTCAGCTCATTGTAAGCCTTTAGGTGCATGGAGATTTTGTCTTGAGTGTATTTTGTCTTGACAAACAATTTGGGACCCAGCCTGTAGCTTGTAATTTAAATAATATTTTTTGTTTATATAGTTCAAAATAACAACATAATCATGTAACAGCAGATTCTGGAGTAATTAAAGGGTACTCCGGTGGAAATTTTTATTTATTTATTTATTTTTTTTATAAATCAACTGGTGCCAGAAGGTTAAACAGATTTGTAAATTACTTCTATTAAAAAATCTTAATCCTTCCAGTACTTATTAGCTGCTGAATATTACAGAGAATTTATTTTTGGAACACAGTGCTATCTGCTGAATCACAAGCAAAGTGCTCTCTGCAAACATCTCTGACCATTTTAGGAACTGTCCAGAGCAGCATATGTTTGCTATGAGGATTTTCTCGAACTCTGGACAGTTCTTAAAATGGACAGAGATGTCAGCAGAGAGCACTGTGTTCCAAAAATAGTTTCCTCTGTAGTATTCAGCAGCTAATAAGTACTGGAAGCATTTAGATTTTTTAGTAGAAGTAATTTACAAATCTGTTTAACTTTCTGGCACCAATGTTTTCTACCGGAGTACCCATTTTATCCCCTAAGACGTCCAGGGGAGATCTCTGCTATCCCTGTGATCTCCAGGCGGCACCCCGGTGTTCTGAACACAGCCGTCATGCCTCCTCCCATATACATGATTGGAGGGAGTGTGGTGTGACGTCAAGACCACGGCCGCCCGAACCAAGCGTTCTAAACGATTTTCAGAACGCCGGGGTGCTGCTCGAATGTCTTGGGGGGTCCCAGTGGCCAGACCTACCACGATCAGACATCTGATCTCTTATCCTTTGGGTACGAGATAAGATGTTACAGACTCGTTTCTGGACCATTTTCAGATACTTAGCAGAACTGTATTGCTATCAACAGACAGCCATCATTGCCTTTATTTACAGTGGTGTTGTGAACAAGAAATGTTATCTTGCATCCAGGCTAGAGGCAGCCCCAATAAGGTACTAGACCTTCCTTTAAATTGTACAGTTTTCCACAATAAACTAACCATTTCTCTCTAATATTGTAATCACTTACATATATCTTTATTACATTTACATATTTAAAGCTTTATTAAATTCCAACTTTTTTTTGGTCAAGGAGTGTAAATGGACACTAGGATCCTGACTTTTATTCTTATGGGTTTTATGACGAATATAGGTGGTCTATTACCATCCATAATAATAATCTATTATGATGTCATAGTGCTGTCATGATCCATTAGAATCTCTTTTTGCTGATGTAAGGGATCTGTCAGGAAAGAATAGCACTGTGGAATGCAGGGTGGTAAGTATTTCACCTAGTTCATAAAAAGACATATGCCTCTTAAAAACCATTTATCAAAGTCATATATAATTTTTGCTCTTTTATTGGGTCTATTTCATACATTTGGCCCCTTAAGGACCGGACCATTTTTCATTTTTGCACTTTACTTTTTTTTCCCTCACCTTCTTAAAATCATAACACTTTCAATTTTCCACTTACAGACCCAAATGAGCGTGTTTTTTTTTTTGCTCCACCATCAATCATTTCACCACAAAATATATGGCGAACCCAGGAACCGATTCTACGCAGAGCACTTTTTGGTAAAAATGAAATCTTATCTTTATTCTGTAGGTCCATACAGTTACAAGGATACCCAATTTATATAGATTGTATTTTATTTTACTACTTAAAAAAAATTATATCTGCATGCACCAACGTTAGAATGGTCGTTTTCTGACCCCCTATAACTTTTTTATTTATCCGCATATGGGGCTATATGAGGAGTCATTTTTTGTACCGTTATCTGACATTTTTATTGGTACCATTTTTGTTTTGATGGGACTTTTTGGTCGCTTTCTATAAATTTTTAAGTGTATACCAAGTGACCATAATTATGCAATTTTGGACTTTGGTATATATATTTTTTTGACTGCACGGTTTGATTGACCTTTTATTTTTATAGTTCTGACATTTACACACATGGTGATACCACATATTTTTTATTTTTGTTAACATATTTTATTTTTAAATAGGAAAAGGGGGGCAAACTTTTGTTAGGGAAGGGGTAAATTCACAATTATTAACTTTTTTCTTTTACTTTTTTCCCATAGGGGACCATAACATGCAATCTTCTGATTGCATGCACTGTTCAATGCTATGCCATAGCATAGCATTGATCATTGTTATTGGTGCTCTGCTGCTCCAGCCTGCAGAGCCTGGTTGGAGCATCAGGCCAATGATCAGATGGACAGGAGGCAGGTAAGGGCCCTCCTGCCTTCCTCTAAACTGATCGGGACAACGCGGTTTTACCATGGTGGTCCCGATCAGCTTCACTGAGCTGCAGGGACTGTTTTTTTTTTTTATTATTGTTTACGCCGCAATCAACTTTGATCAGTGATTTCCGGTATTAGCTATGATGCGGGGTCAGCTCCTGGCTCAGTGTCATACAAGGGGGGGGGGGGGGGATTAATAGTTTAGGGCTAACCCCTTGGGGGATGACCCTAAAGGTTGTTGTTTATATTAATGCCCTGGAATCCTTTGGGATTTTTTTGGTTATAGACTGGAAGAAACTACACAACTTTCTGTAGCATACAGCAGCTGTCCAGAGCAGGAACAAATCTGCATAGCAAACAGAGGTGTCAGCACAGACAGAGGTTTCAGCAGAGAGCACTGGGGTCAGACTGGAAGAAACTACACTCTCTGTAGCATACAGCAGCTGATAAGTACTAGAAGGGTTAAGATTTTTTAAATAGAAATAATTTACAAATCTGTATAACTTTCTGGCATTTGTTTTCCACCGTATCCCTTTAATATTACTTTGACTAATAATACAATATGATGACTACAGGCAACTCTGCAAACAACTTGAATGTACTCAAGTAGTACTATTTAATTAGCAAATCCTCTCCAACTTCTTCAACCGGTGGCACATCAGTTCTCTCAAGTCTTACAACAATTAACACTGGCTCAAAGGACCAAGTACTGCAATTATAATTCCTTAAGAAAAACTTAAGTTAAAACACATCTGTCCTTGAATACCAAGTGAAAGGTGTGTGTAGTAATTTCATGGGTGGGAAAGCTTTACAGCTCATTATCTTTCTTCAGATTATTGTGATGTTAGGAACGAGGCTCTGTAATTGAAGTCAACCAAGGATAAAAGTTGTTTTCAATTTCTAAAGATGGAAACCTGTGCAGCCAATCAATAGCCATATTAAAGAGAATCATTTTCACTGATCAACTGCAGCGATGAGTATGTGACTTTATAGCTAGAGCCATATAACCATTATATTAGTATTATTCTAATTAAATCCTATAACACTGTGGATTGAAGAAGACATTTCTCTGTAGTAATTAAATAGGGTATTGTGAAGCTTATATCAGTGCCTTGCTGGCTTGTTATGGATTTTATTATGTGTCCGGTATCAGGACCATGTTTATGGTTGATATTAGTGGTGACGTCTCAGAGAAGTTTGGAAAGTGCTGTTTAATACACATTATTAGATGCTGATTATTGGATGTCTGGCCTCTGGGCTACTCACTAATGTTCATTATTCAATGTATGTGAACAGCTTTAAATAGCTAACGCAGTCAATGTGATCCTATAAATTCCCAAACATTAAAGCAGACAAATGAAACTTAGTATTATATATTTTGACCCATGATAGATTTTTACAATGTTAGTATTTAAAAACCCTGCCGATCTATTTATGTATAAATTCTCAAACCACTTTATACTGATCTATATAGTTATTTTATGTTTAAAATTATTATTATTATTATTATTATTTTTTTTAGCACACTAGAAAAACATATTGTAATGCTCAGGGATGGAACTACTGATATACTGACTCTCCCAGCCCTAGACCCCCGTTCATGTCTCGCTTCCACTCTTCGGCTGCAACAATGCTGCTGCTTTCTCTCCTGCTGCAGTTTTTGCCCTGTTCTGTAGGCTTTATGTGCTCCTAAAACCTGTCCTCCCATCCTTGCTTTATACAACCTAAATAAGGCTGCTCCATCTGCTCTTTGGTGCTCCTCTCTCCCCAACAAAGGTTTTCTGAGAAACGGTTCGATATCATGTGTTTGGCCTCTGCCTGATCCTCCTGTACTGTTTGAATTTTCCTGTGTACAGATTTGGACGTCTTACCCTGAACCTTTGCTATCTGAAACAGTTCTCCTGCCTAAATCCGACACATGCCTACTCAGGCTTGAATGATAGCCCAGACAAAGCCCATGTCATCACTTTGCTCTCTGAGCAGAGGGAGCAGAGCAGTGATGTCAGAGGTACCTGGGCAGTCAAACAAGCCTGAGAAGGTGTGGTTATAGCCAGAGCAGTGGAGACTACTACAGGATGCCCTCCACCCCTGGGACTACTTACAAGACATTAGAATATGACTCGGGACAAATTTTAAAACTACTTTTCTTCACTATGCAGTATGGCTCCTAAGACATATGGATGTGGTGAGAAAACATTTTACCCTATATAACATGTCACAAAGCTATAAAGAAAAACATTTGATGACAGGGTCTCTTTAAGAAAAGCATCCATAAACTGAAATGTATGTGTGTATATATATATATATATATATATATATATATATATATATATATGTGTGTGTTTATTATGAGTGTATTATATACAGAGGCCAGAGGAAGCGGGGAATACCGCAAAACTGGTCGGTCACCTTGCTCACGCCCGGCTATGCCGCAGCGTTTTTTTTTTTCACTTTCACCTGCCAAGACCAAGCCTGCATTTTAACATGAACAAATACAATTTGAAGTTTTTAGAGGTGAATGCTCAGAACTATTTTTTCTCTTTTATTGTATTATATATATATATATATATATATATATATATATATATATGTGTGTGTGTGTGTGTGTGTGTGTTTGTGTGTGTGTGTGTGTGTGTTTTTTATGAGTGAGTGTAAATGAGTTCACTTACAGTCCAAAAAAAAATATTTTCTATATTTTAGAATTTGTTTTAGTGGTGTTAGACAATCCCTTTTCATATTCAAAATCAGATAATGTTCCACTCACCTGGTTTCCAAGATCCTCAAATAACTGACTGTGGCTGGTGAATGTTTTTTTGTCTACTTCTGCCCCATGTAGAGGATAATACATAACAATACATCCATAGAATATGAAAAGCATTATTTTCAGAGATGCACTAAGGGCACTAGTTCTAAGGACCACCTTGATACTTGAAGCAAAATTCGACACTGTATACGTGATACTACATGAGTCTAGGTTCATGCTTTGTTTGATCATTACGTTAGTAGAACTATTTCTTTATTTTACTAAATGCATGTGAAATGCTTATTTATTGTATGAATTTATGTAGAGCTAACATATTCCACAATGCTTCACAGAAATTGTCATGACGTGCATTGGACCATCTCCCCACTGGGGTTCAAATTCTGAATTCACTCATCAGTTTGTTTGTGTTAAAGGTAACATACAAACCCCATGTAAATGTTTTTCTTGGCCAGATTCAAATTAAGGACCCCAGCACTCTTAGGTAAAGTAACGCCGCTGGCATCCTGGTTCTAACCAGCGTCAGGCGACATCCTCTGTGCCATGTGTCTGCTGACCATCCTGGCCTATCATGGAGTCTCTCCTGCTGCTTCAACCATTGCTGCAATTTCCTCTCTGCCCTCTAGGGGCCACACACAAGCACTGGCTGAAACTTATAGAGTCAGTGTGCACTCCGTAATGGATGTCCCTCCAAGCCCTGCCAGGCACTGCTTATAAAACTCTGCTCCACCTTTTCCTTGATGCCTGAGCAATATTACAGTTCCTGCTCAGCAAAGGTCTCTGAGTTTGTCTGCTGATCAAGCGAGTACAGACCATACCCTGCCTTCTGGACTTTGCCTTAACCTAATTTCTTGTATCCTGTCTTGTCTCTCCTGTGTATGTAATTGGACTGTCAACCACGCCTGTCTTCCAGCAAGCTTGTTCCACCCAGCCGCACCTGTCGCCTTCTCAGCTATGCTGTTCTAACAGCACTAGCCTGCTATAAACACCCAGTCAGCTCTGACTCTGTCTATAGTGTCAGTTTGCTCCTCCTGCAAGTCCAGGCGGCCGTGTCCATTAAAATAATGCCGTTATCACCTATGGGTGATGCATTACATTATTGGTATATATTTAATTCATCAATCACCCATAGACTATAATGGCATCTGTTTAACAGATACATCATGAAAGGTTATTGAAATGTTCCCTTAAATGGGCACTGTCAGATACAAGAACATTTTATATGTTTTACATCTTTGCAACACTTTAACCTTTATACTATACTTCATAGGAATTGTTTTTCCTTTTTATAAAACTCATAGCTTATAAAAGAATACACCCCATACCATCCAGAACACAATCCTGTCTAGCTGCAGAGTCATCTCTGTCCACAGGCAAGTTCATTAAGTGATGTTAGGACTAGCACTGCTCACTCCTGTCCTATCAGACTTAAGCATGCAAAAAAGGGAGGAGGGGGTTATAGAGCATCCTACATTGACTAGATGGAGAAAGCAAGCACTCAGGGAGGAAAGTGAGGACATACCCCCTCCAAAGCACAGAATGACAAATCAAGTGAGCAACAGAAAGTGTTTTTGAGAGAAATATAGGTGCTAGAGACATACAAATTATATGGGTATGATTGGTATTAGGTACGGAGTAACATAACTTTTTTTTTTTTTTTTTTTGTGGAATATAGTATACTTTAAACTGTGGAATTCATAACCGAATGGGTAACATGGTATTGATTCAACTGATCTGTATTTACAAGATACAGTATATTGAAATATTCAGTATTCTACCTCTGCTTAGTCAATAACATCGGGTAGTCCTCCATCTACCCTTTCCCTACTGCTCATTACATTTGTGGAGCATATGAAAGTGAATACTATTATGGTGCACATGCTCTAATTATATACGCAGGCTCTACTGTGAAGAATTTTAGCATCATTCACCAACATATGTTTTATGATTAGATATGAATGCGTATAGCCTTAAGTAGACAGCTAAAGTTAGGTACTTAGTCAAGCAGAAAATCAAGATATAAGCGAATAAAGCAGATACTATGCTGTGCAAAAAATCTTATAGGCATCGACTAGGCAAGAAAAAATGTTTTTCCTAATTAAATTGAGCTGAGAGATTATGCAAATAGTTCCTTTTGCAGCTGAAAATGATGTTTGAGGAAAAATGTACAGTGAATAAACAAATTTGATTCCAAAAAATGACTAATTTGCACTACTTCTCAATTCAGAAAGACTTCTTTCTTGTATTTTAAGGAGTAAGGGATGCAAATTTGTTTGAAAGTATGTAAATTTACATAAATTTGTGCTTATTCCCTCTAAAAAAAAAACTATAATCAAGTAATCTATCCCCATAAGTTATTTATAAGATCCCTGTATATTGTGTAGAATTACGAGCATTACTGGGAAGTTGTAGATCACATTGTCAACAGTGTTTATCAATAAAAACATAGTAGCTAACAATCTTTCCAATTTGTATTTATTTGCCAATTGTGATGAATAACTATGAACTATAGGCAATTTGTCAGTACTTACTACATGTTGTTTACTAATATCTAAAAAAAAAATAGTCTACAAGTATTTCTCTTGTCCTTAGTGGTTTAATGTTATATTCAGTTGGTTGATATAAATCTTGACTGGAACCAGCTATTTTGTGACAACCATGTCTGACTGACCAACCACAGGACTGGGGGATACTTTTAATTGGAATATATATATATATATATATATATATATATATATATATATATATACTTGATAATTGGTCCCGGTCGCACCATGGCTCATCAGGTCCAGTATAGTTTATAATACCCTTTCAGTCTTATATCATTGAGTGGGCTCAAGGTAGTTTGGTATAAGAACTCCAGGCTGTGTGACTGTAAAGGACTTATTGGGGGAGATTTATCAAAACTTGTGCAGAGGTAAAGTTGACGAGCTGACCATAGCAACCAATCAAATTGCTTCTTTTATTTTTCAGAGAATGTGAACATGTTCCTGTTTTTCAAATAAGACATCTCAGTAGGACCTGCTTACTCTGCCAATCATTTACTGAGGCAGAACACCACTGTAGCCAGTGACTGGCTAAGCAGGCAGGTTCTACTGAAACAGTTTGTCTTGAAGTAAGAACAAAGAGTTAATAGAGGGGGGTAAATATCACTTTCCTTTTTTTATGTTTTTTTTTTTTTTTTTTTTCATTTTTACTGTGCCCCAGTCATATCAAAGATTTTGTGAACCAGATAACCCCAATAATGTCTTCATCACATACCAGAAGAAAATGAAGAAAAGGTGAGCAAAAAGCCCCATTAAAACAAAAATGGTACCAATAAAACTACAGACCATAGCGCAGAAGATAATCCCTCATACATCCCCATATTTATAAAAATAAAAATGTTAGAGAGGTCAGAAAAGAACAATTTAAAGTGTACTGATTTTGTTAAAAAAGTTTGACTTTTCTTTAGGATAGTAAGTGTAAAACCTATAGAAATTGGATATAATTTTTCTTGTATTAACCCACAGAATAAGGAGAACATACAATTTTTACCATAAAGTGCACTGCGTAAAAACCACACCCCCCAGAAGCTGAAAAATTGTGGTTACCTTTCTAATTATGCTACGCTGCACATCTCTACAAAGGACAGTTGGTCGTGCCAAAATAAAAAGCTCTCATAGGGGTCTGTAGATTGAAAAGTAAGAGTTGTGGTTCTTAGAAGGCGAGGAGGAAAAAGTGAAAATGCAAAAAAGAAAATTGTCTGTCTCCTCAAGGCCAAATTGGGCTGTGTCCCTAACCTTAAGGACCAAGCCCATTTTGACCTTAAAGGGGTACTCCGGAGGAAAATTTTTTTTTTAATCAACTGGTGCCCGAAAGTTAAACAGATTTGTAAATGACTTCTATTAAAAAATCTTTACCCTTCCAGTACTTTTTAGCAGCTGTATGTTACAGAGGAAATTATTTTCTTTTTGAATTTCTTTTTTGTCTTGTCCACAGTGCTCTCTGCGGACATCTGATGCCCATATCAGGAACTGTCCAGAGCAGGAGAAAATCCCCATAGAAAACCTATGCTGCTCTGGACAGTTCCTGACATGGACAGAGGTGTCAGCAGAGAGCACTGTGGACAAGACAAAAAATTCAAAAAGAAAAGAATTTCCTCTGTATCATACAGCTGCTAAAAAGTACAGGAAGGGTAAAGATTTTTTGATAGAAGTAATTTACAAATCTGTTTACCTTTCTGACATCAGTTAATAGAAAAAAAAAAAAAAAAGTTTTCCACCGGAGTACAACCAGACGACGAATCCACTTTCCAGGAAACTGTTCATCTAGGAATGCTCGGACCTGACACCCATAATGTGGTGGTGCACCATCTTGCTGGAAAAACTCAGGGAACGTGCCAGCTTCAGTGCATGAAGAGGGAAACACATCAAGTGGATTGGTCATTTTGGGCCAGTTGAATGGCCCCCAAGGTCTCCCGATCTGACCCCCTTAGACTTTTATCTTTGGGGTCATCTGAAGGCAATTGTCTATACTGTGAAGATACGAGATGTGCAGCACCTGAAACTACGGATACTGAAAGCCTGTGCTAGCATTTCTCCTGCTGTGTTGCTATCAGTGTGAAGAATGGGAGAAGAGGGTTGCATTGACAGTCCAACTCAATGGGCAGCGCATTGAACACATTTTATAAGTGGTCAGAAACTTGTAAATAACTCATGAAAGAATAAAGTTACATTAAAACCTAGCACATCATTGTTTTTCTTGTGAAATTCCCAATAAGTTTGATGTGTCACATGACCCTCTTCCTATTGAAAAAACAAAAGTTGGATTCAAAATGGCCGACTTCAAAATGGCCGTCATGGTCACCACCCATCTTGAAAAGTTTCCCCCTCACATATACTAATGTGCCACAAACAGGAAGTTAACCTCTTAAGGACCCATGATGTATGTGTACATCATGAGTCCCGGTCCTGCGATATAACGCGGGGTCACACGGTGACCCCGCATCATATCGCGGCAGGCCCGACGTCATAGTGAAGCCGGGACCCGCCTCTAATAGCACGCGGCACTGATCGCCGCGCGCTATTAACCCTTTAGCCGCGCGGCAAAAAACTAAAGTAAAATGTGCCGGTTAGCTCAGGGAGCTGTTCGGGATCGCCGCGGTATAATCGCGGCATCCCGAACAGCTGTAGCATAGGAGGAGGTCTTCTTACCTTCTCCTGTGCTGTCCGATCGCCGAATGAATGCTTCAAGCCTGAGATCCAGGCTTGAGCATTCAATCGCCGAAAACACTGATTGATCTATTCCTATGGAGATGAATCAATCAGTGTAAAAGATCAGTACATGCAATGTTATAGCCCCCTATAGGAGCTATAATATTGCATAAGAAAAGTGTAAAAAAATCATTAACCCTTTCAATTATCCCTTCCCCTAATAAAAGTTTGAATCACCCGGCATTTCCAAAAATAAAAAAAACATTATGTAAATAATAATAAAAATAAACATATGTGGTATCGCCGCGTGCGGAAATGTCCGAATTACAAAAATATACCGCTTTTTAAACCGCTCGTTCAATGGCGTACGCGCAAAAAAATTCCAAAGTCCAAAATAGCGCATTTTTGATCCCTTTTTATACCACAAAAAAGTGAATAAAAAGTGATCAAAAAGTCTGATCAGAACAAATATGGTACCGCTAAAAACTTCAGATGATGTCGCAAAAAATTAGTCCTCAAAGCGCCCTGAACGCAGAAAAATAAAAAAGTTATAGGGGTCAAAAGATTACCATTTTAAACATATAAGTTTTCCTGCATGTATTCATGATTTTTTTCGGAAGTGATACAAATTCAAACCTATACAAGTAGGGTATCATTTTAACCGTATGGACCTACAGAATAAAGATAAGGTATCATTTTTGACAAACAATGTACTGCGTAAAAACAGAAGTCCCCAAAACTTACAAAATAGTGTTTTTTCATCAATTTTGTCGCACATTGATTTTTTTCCCCGTTTCACCGTAGATTTTTGGGTAAAATGACTAATGTCATTACAAAGTAGAATTAGTGACGCAAAAATTAAGCCATTATATATAATTTTAGGTGAAAATTTTTAAGAGTTATGATTTTTTAAAGTTAAGGAGGAAAAATTGAAAATGAAAAAACGGAAAAAGCCCGAGTCCTTAAGGGGTTAATATCACCAACCATTCCAATTGTATTAAGGTGTATCCATATAAATGGCCCACCCTGTACAATATGTCTACTTTATGACTTCTTCATCAAGTTGACATGTTTTCACTTTTTGAATAAATTAGAGGGCTTCAAAGTTTAGCAGCAATTTTCCAATTTTTCACAAAAATTTCAAAATCAGAATTTTTCAGGGACCAATCCAGTTCTTTCAGGGTCTTTATGTTCGAAATACCCCATAATGGAGCCTGTTATGAAAACTGCACCCCTCAAAGTACTCAAAATGACATTCAGAACCTAACCTAGGTGTTTCACAGAAATAGCAGCAAAATGGAGGGGGAAATTCCAAATAATCGCATCTTGTAGACCCATTTATTTGATTTTTTCAAGGAGTAAAAAGAGAAAAAGCCCACCAAAATTTGTAACCCAATTTCTCTTGAGTAAAGAAATACCTCATATGTGGATGTAAAGTGATCTGCGGGTGCATTGGAGGGCTTAGAAGGGAAGGAGCAAAAATAGGATTTTGGATTTTGGGTGCGGCATGTCTCATTAAGGAAGCCCCAATGGTGCCAGAACAGAAAAAAAAAACAGCATGTTTTGGAAACTACACCCCCAAGGAACTTAACAAGGGTACAATGAGCCTTAACACCCCACAGGTGTTTGACGACTTTTCGTTAACCCCTTGAGGACTCAGCCCATTTGGGCCTTAAGGACTCAGATAATTTTATTTTTATGTTTTCGTTTTTTCCTCCTTGCCTTCTAAAAATCATAACTCTTTTATATTTTCATCCACAGACTAGTATTCGGGCTTGATTATTGCGCGACCAGTTGTCCTTTGTAATGACATCACTCATTTTACCATAAAATGTATGGCGCCACCAAATAACTATTATTTGTGTGGGGAAATTGATAAGAAAAAAATTTTTTTGCAAATTTTGAAAGGTTTTGTTTTAATGCTGTACACTTTATTAAAATGATACCCATGATTGCATACTTTTCTATTATTATGCCGCATAAAAAATACCGCAAACTTTTTTTAACCAAATTAGTGCGTTTAAAATCCCTTTATTTTGCTGACCTATAACTTTTTCATTTTTCCGTATAAGCGGCGGTATGTGGGCACATTTTTCGCGCCGTGATCCTAAATTTTTTCTATACCACATTTGCATATATAAAACTTTTAATAAATTTTTTATCTATTTTTTTGGGAATAAAGCAGCAATTTGGAACTTTTTTTTTTTTTTTTATGTTCACCCCGTTCACCGTATGGGATAATTAACATATTTTAATAGTTCGGATATTTATGCACATGGCGATACCAAATATGTTTATAAAAAAAAAACATTTTTTACACTTTTGGGGCTAAAATGGGGAAAAACTGACAATTTACATTTTTATTGGGGGAGGGGATTTTTTCACATTTATTTTACTTTTAATTTTTACTTTTTATTTTTTACTTTTATTTTTACACTTTAATAGGGGACTATTTATAGCAATCATTTGATTGCTAATACTGTTCAGTGCTATGCAAAGGACATAGCACTGATCAGTATTAGCGGCTATCTTCTGCTCTGGTCTGCTCAATCTCAGGGACAGAGGCAGGTGAGGGGACCTCTGTCCGCCATTACAGATGATCGGATCGCCGCGGCATCCCTGCGGGCAATCCGATCGTCCACATTAAGTGCCGCACTTCTGCAGATCTGGATTGATCAAGGCATCTGAAGGGTTAATGAGGGACATCTGCATGATTGCGGATGTTGGCCATTATCGGCGGGTCCCTGGCTGCTATCAGCAGCCTGGACCTGCCGCACATAACCCGAGCATCGCTCCGATGTTAGCAGTTATGTATAGGATGTAAATGTACGTCCTGGTGCGTTAAGTACCACCTCACCAGGATGTACATTTATGTCCTCCATCGTTAAGGGGTTAAAGTGGGATGTGTAAATGAAAAAAAAAAATTCCACTAAAATGCATTTTCCCCCCCAAACTTTTCCTTTTAAAAGTGGTAATAGGAGAAAATGCCCCCCCAAAATTTGTAATCCCATTTCTTCTGAGTATGGAAATACCCCATATGTGGATGTAAAGTGCTCTGCGGACGCACTACAATGCTCAGAAGATAAGGAGCCACATTTGGCTTTTGGAAAGCAAATTTAGCTGAAATGTATTTTGGGGGCATGTCACATTTAGGAAGCCCCCATGGTGCCAGAGCAGCAAAAAAAAAAAAAATAAATAAAAAAACACATGGCACACTATTTTGGAAAGTACACCCCTCAAGGAACGTAACAAGGGGTACAGTGAGCCTTAACACCCCACAGGTGTTTGATGACTTTTCATTTAACCCCTTAACCCCTTAAGGACTCAGGGTTTTTCCTCCTTACCTTTTAAAAATCATAACCCTTTCAATTTTCCACCTTAAAATCCATATTATGGCTTATTTTTTGCGTCGCCAATTCTACTTTGCAGTGACATTAGTCATTTTACCCAAAAATGCACGGTAAAACGGAAAAAAAAATCATTGTGCGACAAAATCGAAAAAAACCCGCCATTTTGTAACTTTTGGGGGCTTCCGTTTCTACGCAGTGCATATTTCGGTAAAAATTACACCTTATCATTATTCTGTAGGTACATACGGTTAAAATGATACCCTACTTATATAGGTTTGATTTTGTCGCACTTCTGGAAAAAATCATAACTACATGCAGGAAAATTTATACGTTTAAAAATGTCATCTTCTGACCCCTATAACTTTTTTACTTTTCCACGTACAGGGCGGTATGAGAACTCATTTTTTGCGCTGTGATCTGAAGTTTTTATCGGTATGATTTTTGTTTTGATCGGACTTTTTGATCACTTTTTATTCATTTTTTAATGGTATAAAAAGTGACCAAAATACGCTTTTTTGGACTTTGGAATTTTTTTGCGCGTACGCCATTAACCGTACGGCTTAATTAATGATATATTTTTATAGTTCGGACATTTACGCACGCGGCGATACCACATTTGTTTATTTTTTATTTTTTTACACTGTTTTATTTTTTTATGGGAAAATGGGGGTGATTCAAACTTTTATTAGGGAAGGGGTTAAATGACCTTTATTAACACTTTTTTTTTTACATTTTTTGCTTTACGGCGACGTGCATTGCTGTAAAGGGCCCGACCACGGCTGAAGATCTACTCACCTGTCGCCGCCGCCGTCTTCATCGCCGGAATCCGGGTCTTCAGGGACGAGGCAAGTACCGTGTCCGGTCCCCAGCACTCCCCCGTCCTCCGCCGTGTCCTCCGGTCTTCCTCCCATCCTCTACGGACTTTCAGGGGCCGGGCAGGGCGGGAGGAAGTAACCGCCCCCCCCCCCCCCTGCGATTGGTCGGTAAACTAACCAACAAATCGCAGGGGATCGAAGGAGGTGGCCGGCTTGCCACCTCGCTCCTAGGCTCCAGCATGGGATCATGCAAAATTACCGGGCGGTCGGGTCCCAGAGACCCGATCAGCCCGGTATCGCCGCAGATTGCAAGGGCGATTTGCGGCGATCGCCGACATGGGGGGCCTACATGGCCCCCCTCGGCGTTTGCCCTGGATGCCTGCTGAAGCATTTCAGCAGGCATCCGCTTCCGATCTCTGCCCGGCGCGCAGCAGGCACCGGAAACCGCCAGGGCGTAAGTATACGCCCTGGGTCCTTAAGTACCAGGGCGCCGGGGCGTAAAATTACGCCCTGGGTCCTGAACAGGTTAAGTGATGTGTAAATGAAAAATTCTTTTTTTTTTTCACAAAAATGCTGTTTTTTCCCCATATTTTTCATTTTAACAAGGGGTAATAGGAGAAAATGCCCCCCAAATTTTTTAACCCCATTTCTTCTGAGTATGGAAATACCCCATATGTGGACGTAATGTGCTCTGCAAGCGCACTACAATGCTAAGACGTGAAGGAGCCACATTTGACTTTTGGAAAGCAAATTTTGCTAAAAAGGTTTTTGGGGGCATGTCACATTATGGAAGTCCCCATGGTGCCAGAACAGCAAAAAAAATAAATAAAAGAAAAACACAACGAACACTATTTTGGAAACTACACCCCTCAAGCAATGTAACAAGGGAGCCTTAACACCCCACAGGAGTTTGATGACTTTTCGTTAAAATTGGATCTGTAAATAAAAAAAAAAAACATTTTCAGTAAAATGCAGTTTTTTCCCCAAATTCCTCATTTTTACAAGGGGTAAAAGGGAAAAAAAATCCCCACAAAATTTGTAACCCCATTTCTTCTGAGTTTGAAAATACCCCATGTGTGGACTTAAAGTGCTCTGCGGGCGCACAACATGGCTCAGAAGAGAAGGAGTGCAATTGTGCTTTTGGAGAGAGAATTTGGCTGAAATTTAAGTCGGGGGCCATGTGCGTTCACAAAGCCCCATGATGCCCGAACAATAGAAACCCCACATGTGACACTATTTTGCAAACTGCACCCCTCAAGGAAGGATACAAGGGTGCGGTGATCATTTAGACCCCCAACAGTAATTCCAAGATGTTTTGAACAGTGCACTGAAAATATATCTTTTTTTTAGAGCCTACTGTTCCAAAAATATTGGAATCACCCTTGGGGTCTAAATGCTCACTGTGCCCCTTCTTACATTCCTTGAGAGGTGTAGTTTCCAAAATGTGGTTACATATGGGCGGTTTCCACTGTCCTGGCACAATGGGAGCTTTGTAAACACACCATGCTCCCGACCTCCATTCCCACCAAATCGACTCTCCAAAAAGGCTGCTGGCGCTCACTCCCTTATGAGCTCTGCAGTGTGCCCACACATCACTTTACGTCCGCATATGGGGTATTTCCATACTCGAGAAAAGTTGTGTTACCAATTTTAGCGGTCTTTTTCCCCATGTACCAACAGGTTAGTGTAAAACATTTCATTTTTTTATTTTCACGGCTCATTGTTCCAAAGACACCTGTCAGACACCTGTAGGGTCCGAATGCTCACTGCATCCCTTGTTACATTCCATGAGGAGCGCAGTTTTCAAAATGGGGTGACTTATCGGTTATTTTATTTTAGTTTTTATATTTGAACCTCTGCAACTAACAGCCATTGCATTACAAATCACCAATTTAGGCCTCTAATGTACATGGTTCTCCCTTACTCCTGACCCCTGCCATGCACCCGCAAAGCATTCTACGCCAACATATGGGGTATTTCCATACTCTGGAAAAGTTATGTTACAAATTTTGGGGGTCTTTTTTTCCCTTTTACCCCTTTGGATTTAGCTACACTAGCATGCAAGTTAACACTGCCCTACTGTGTTCATCCAAAGGAAGGCAAAAACTCCTTATGAGGCGGAAGCCAATTTGCCCTATACCAGGGGACAAAATTTCTTTCCAACTCCAATTATGGGAATCAGAATAAATCCCTGGATCAACATTCTTGGGACTTTTTGGGGATTATTACAACCAGGGACTGGAATGTCCCCGTATTGCCAATGCATTGGAAAAGCGTAGCACATAGCTGTGGTCCAAGCTCATGTACAACGTCACCAACACATTGGAAAAGAACAAAAGCATTGTACAACGCCACATGGCTCATGTACAATGGCAGTTAATTTGAGGAAAGATAAAAAATGGGGTAAATGATAAATTTAGTACTCCATAGGCTTATGATATGCCTTGAAGCATTCTTGGTGCAGAGGCCTGGTTTTTCAGGACAGGTGACACACTGGAAAATGGAACAGACTTTGCATCTTTTCTGGGACCGTCCCTTTTTTCCAGTGTGGGGGACCTCTCCTGGAAAATGTTGCTCTGGTACGATACATGGGCCTACAGTTCCAGAGGTACTTATGCCCGCTCCTTCCTGGTCGCCAAAGATCAGGGCCTTGATCACTACCTCCTGGAACTGAATGAATGTCCCCATGTTTCCTGTGCTCAAAAGCATTGTACAATGCAGTCTGGACCATGTACAATGCTACTTTTTTGTATTTTGTACCATCACCTGGCGATCCAGCTTAGTTTTGGCCGAAACTAAGCTGGTTCGCTGCAGTTGGACAGTAAGAAGTTCCGTCGAGTTGCAGTGATCGCCATTACAGGAGGGGGTTTAATCCTCCTTGGGCGACATATGAAGGTGACCCCCCATGATCTCTGCTGCGGCACCGCAGTCATCTGGTGCACAGAGCGAACTTCGCTCCATACCTGATGACTAGCAATGTGGCGCTGACGGCAGCCACGCCCACTACCATTGACTTTCATTGAGGGGGCAGGGCAATGATGTCACAATAGGCTGTGGCCATGACTTCACGAGCCTCCGGTGCCACAGCCGGCATTCTAAACGAACACCAGGTTCTGCAGAGAGATCGCAGGGGGTCCCAGTGGCAGGACCCCCACGATCAGACATATTATCCTCTATGGATAGGAGATAAGATGTCTAGGGATGGAGTACCCCTTTAGGGGTTAAAGACACAGAGGCAATCTGAAACAGTTTGTATGTCTTTTTTACAATTGACTGCACCATACAATGTCTATCTATCTATCTATCAAAAAAGAATGCCAATAAAGTGGAACATATGTAGTAATGTGTGTATATACAGTCATGGCCATAAATGTTGGCACCCCTGAATTTTTTCAAGAAAATGAAGTATTTCTCACAGAAAAGGATTGAAGTAACACATCTTTTGTTATACACATGTTTATTCCCTTTGTGTGTATTGGAACTAAACCAAAAAGGGAGGAAAAAAAGCAAATTGGACATTATGTCACACCAAACTCCTAAAATGGGCTGAACAAAATTATTGGCACCCTTAACTTAATATTTAGTTGCACAAATCAGTCATTTCCAATAACCATTGTCACGGCCCGCACCGTGTCTCGGTGCCCTGCGCGGGGCCGTCTGCGCCTCCTCTCCCGCTCCTGTGTGCCCGTGCCCCGGCATTCTCCTCCTCGCCACTTACCTTCCTCCTCTGTCACTCCCGCTGGGCAGCATCCTCGTCCCGCTCGCACGGGAGCCGCGTCCTTGGGCTTCTCTCGGCGCGTCTCCCATGCATCCTCCTGCAGTGCTGGTGCGCGCGCGTCTCTCCCCCAGGGCGCGCACGCCGCTCTGTGAGATTTAAAGGGACAGTACCCTTTCTATTTGTCACTTAGTTGGTCCCACCTTATTTAAGCATTTCACTTCCCTTGTTCCCTACCGGATCTTTGTGCTATTGCCCTAGAGAAAGCGTACCACTACTGTTGACTACCTGTGCTACCTGACCTTTAAGCTACGTCCCCGACTTCGTACCTTAGCCGCCAGCCCTTGACCTTCTGCTATGTCCCTGACTACGCACCCAGTCTCCAGCCTCAGACCTTAGCTTTATCCAGCCCACGACCTACCATCAGGCCGACAGGTTGGCCGCTCCCTACCTCCCGGTGACTCCTCTCTGTGCCAAGTACCACCTCGGCCGCCCGCGTTGTCGAGTCGTACCAGCGGAAGTGACCTGGACGTCGCCTGCCGCAGCAAGTCCATCCTGCTTCGCGGCGGGCTCTGGTGAAGACCAGCAGCGTCTTAGATTCCGCTCCCTGGTACGGCTCTCTACATCTGCCACGCGGTGCTCAGCGGATCCACCTCCAGTCTTCTCCGGTGAGTGTCACAACCATCAATAAGCTTCTTACACCTCTCAGCTGGGATGTTGGACCACTCTTCCTTTGCAAACTGCTCCAGGTATTTGGAAGGGCGCCTTTTCCCAACAACAACTCCACAGGGGTTCAATGGGACTTAGATCTGGACTCATTGCTGGACACTTCAGAACTCTTCAGCACTTTGTTGCGATCTATTTCTGATTGCTTTTTGACGTATGTTTGGGGTCATTGTCCTGCTGGAAGACCCAAGATCTCGGATGCAATCCCAGCTTTATGACATTGGGCTGAAAAATGTCAGGGGTGCAAACATTCATGGCCATGACTGTATATATATATATATATATATATATATATATATATATACATATAACATATGTATAAATATACACATACCTACATATTTTGCCTATGCAATATGTATAATCGCTCTGGCAAGCTTGTATTGCTGTGAAAAAGAAATGCAGAAATATCTCGCAATATCTGACTTTTGTGAGAGAATACTGTATACTTCTTCAGGATGTGTTTCTTCACAATGTCCTTTAGTTTAATGTCTGCAGGAGATAAGACTGATGATTTCCTCCATGATGATCTTATTGATTACACTTCCATCTAAGGTCAGTCATTAAAAACAACTTTCATCGTTTGACATTTCAATTCAATTATCTAGATACTTTGTGCGTTTCGAGAGGCAATGTTTTTTCCCCTCTAAATGGCTATTGCTGGTGCTACGCAAACCTGATTGCATGATAATAATTTAAATCTAAGAAACTCAATGGGAGTTTTTCAAGCAGAGAGCATTGTACTAAATTGTGGTAAGTGTTTGAAATTGATCATGTTTTGCTTAGTAGAGAGTGAAAGAAGTAAACCGCATACAACATCCCAGCATAGTAAATTATATTCTGAAGTAGTTCGTGGGAGGCTGGATAATACCAAGCTGCTGTTCCACTCATTATTTCCACTGTTTGCCAAAATGTTTTCCCACTAGGTGAGATGGAGGACCAAGGGGACTTTTAACCTTTAGAGCCATAGACACTTTAAAACCTGCAGAGCTGGATGGATCTGTTTCACATCAAAACACACGTGTGCATTTCACTTCTGGCTCATAAGAGGCAGTAAGACGTCCCAGGTAAAATGTGTTTCTCATGACATGTACAGATCTGTCCATTATCACACTTAGTGGTCGTGATTTAGGCTTTATACATTATTAAATGCTCCACATTCTTGTCACAAAAGCATCTATTGTAGTATAATATGGTACAATCATTTAGTCTTATCATTGGTAAAAGAAAGTGCACAGTTTTTGTGTTTTGTGTTTTTGCTTATATATATATATATATATATATATATATATATATATATATATATGTATATATATATATATATATATATATATATATATATATATATATATATATCACTTTTATTTTGCTTTGCCTCCTTTTTTCTTTTTCTTTCGTTTTGAACATCCTGGGCATTCTAATGTTTTAAATTACAACAATATATTGGGACTGTGTTCACAGGAAAGGAAATACAATACTTGCTAATGGGTACTATGCTTTATGCCGTCAGTACACAGGATACATTAAATGAGCACTGTCAGATACAAAAACTTTAGATATGTTGTAAAGCTTGCAAAACCAATAGGTTTTACAATTGCTTTCATTAGAACATTTTCAGTGTTTCATACTGAAAAAGCCAAACAACTGCCCCCCTGTCTGCTGCCCCCCCCCCCCTGTCTGCTTGGACACATACTAGTCCTGATGTGTCCATGCATCATCACCTATGTCATGGACACACTTCCTTGATTGACAGCTGGGTGCAGGGATCACACCTGGAGGAAAAATCCTCCCACTGTCAGCTTGTGTCCCGCTACTGTCAGTGAGGACAAGCCGGGAGTTGTAGTTTTACTAATGCTAGGGGAGATGTGAGCAGACAGCATACTGATGGAAGGGGTGGAGACCTGCACAGTGAGGCCACACCCTTTGAGAGGAATTCAGACTAGTGAGCTAAACTAGAAGTGTAATAAAGAAATAAATAAAGGATTAGGATTAGGTACTGAGTGATATATTTTTAAAAAGTTTTTTGTTCGATCTAATGGGTACGCTTTATGGATTTTCTTTACAATTTGTTTTTATTCATATTATTCACATTCCCTGAGGAAGCGTAAAGCGAAACGACGTTGGGGTGGCGGTCTCTCTCGGTAAGGGTTCTCCCAGATAACGCTGACACTGTATTGTATTGCATTGTACCTACCAGTGCTCTTGGATCTCAGCAGATGGGCGGTTTGCTTTGGCTGGTAGTTAGCCTGATGCATTTTGTCCCTTGCTTGTATTCCGCTGATATTGGCTTGGTGATGCAGCACCGTGCCTAGCATGTTATTAAACGACAAAAGAAAGGGAGCTATTTGAAAAAATACACAATAAATCTTTATTGAAGAAAATTTATACATCCAAAACAGTGTATGAATAAAAACATTATAAAACAGGAGGAATAGACGACAAAAGGGCGGCAAAACCTGGGACAAGACACTTATCAAGCAGTAATAGATATAATACATCAGGGTACCATGTAAACAGGGAGATGTATAGCAGCTAAAAGTTTATATGTGCAAAATGGCAAAGGATCTGGACAACATAGGTCCTAAAGTGCAGGTGCAACTCACAGATCGCCACACTAAGCACAAAAAATGATGGAGCTGAACAAACATCAACTATTACATACCAAATAATATAAAGAAGTACTGCAAGTCCCAGGATGCCGCCACCCCTACACGTGTTTCGGTCCGCTGACCTTCATCCCGGAATGTATAAATTTTCTTCAATAAAGATTTATTGTGTATTTTTTCAAATAGCTCCCTTTCTTTTGTCGTTTATTCTATTCTTTGGAGTCTAGTTGGCTTTTTTTGCTACAACAATAGGGCTCTTTAATGGTACAGCATCCTATCTCTCATTTGAGAAAATACTTTTGTCACTCTCCCATTGTGGTGTCTATTGCGAGTGGATGTTTGTATGTGCCCTAGATATAGAGAAACCGTCTATGCATGTTTTCTGTATCTAGCATGTTATTATGCATCTCTCCTTTCTGTGTGTGACCTTAGAATAGAGTTTTAGTGGTACCCTTTTATTGTTCTGTCCATACCCAGGTGTGCTAGTGCTATCTACCCTTTAGCTAGTATCTTTAGACAGCATTGTGGCCTGTGATTCACACCTGGCAGGACAGGTTTATTGTGGTTTTCTCTTACTCATTTTTATACGCCGAGCTGAGATGCCTGTTTGTCCACCTGTACCTGTTCCCTTTTTAAAGGTTTTTAAGATTGTTTGTGTCTATTGGTAAACACTTTAATAAAGTGTGTACACTTTTGCATTAATATTCTTGTCTTAGTGCTTCTTGATAGGTTTATCAATTTGTTTTTATTGGTTTAAAGAACAAGGACAAAACAAGGGGACAACAACATATCATTAAAGGTAATCTGACAGGCTGCTAACTCACACTAAACCCAATATACTGGATAAGGTAGGGGAACTGGAGTAATATGAGGGTTCACTTACTGAAATTGGTTCCCGCTTGTTAAAATGTGGCCCCCATTGCTAGAACCATAATTCTGTTCAGTGAAGAGGAAAAGTCAACTTGCCGAGTCTCCGTGCCTCCATTGCGTTTGCCACACTATGTCTGCCAGCTTATATATATTAATTATTCTTAACTGTACCATCCTACTATAGGGGGTAATTGATACCCGTTCTTGGTTCCATTAGTAATCTAAAATGGGTGGGAAAGAGCTTCAAAGGAAAATCATTTTTCAGAGAGGCTTTAAGGGGTACTCCGCCCCTAGACATCTTATGTTCTTTGGATAGGGGATAAGATGTCTGATCACAGGGGACATGACAACACACCCCCTCAATGCAAGTCTGTAGGAGGGGGCATGGCAGCTGTCACGCCCCCTCCCATAGACTTACATTGAGGGGGCATGGCATCACGAGGGGCATGGCAGTGACATCTCGACCCCCGCTGCTCGCTCCAAGTATTTCTCTACAAAATGTTCGGAACACTGAGGCAGCAGAGTACCCCTTTAAGTAGAGGCCAAGGCTAGCTAAATAGATCCAGCCACAAAAGCTACATTCTCCCAAGTCAAGGCTTGGAGATAACCCCAGTGAACCCTGTTGAATGCCTTCTCTACATCAATAGCAAGGAACAGAGAAGGTATTTGACAGATCTTGGCAAGTCAACTAAGTTGAGTTCCTAGCAGGTCACATCCGCTTGTCCATTATGCAGAAATTCAACTTAATCAGGGTTAAACAAATTCGAAACTTTGATGAAAGGCCTATTTAAAATAATATTTGCATATAGTTATATGTTAACAGAATATATATTTTTTGGGGGGAATGGGAGAGGGGGGAGAGAAAATAGTAACTGCAGTAAGAAACAGGGCCACATACAGGGCTTTCTTTAAATGCATTTTGGAAATCAAATTCAACTCCTTTCTGTACAAGGGTATGTTTTTGTGCTGCATTTTTCAGCACTGTTTCTGAGCATTCCCTATTAAAGTCAATTGAAAACCATGTTCATTTTCAGGCTTCTTTTGTAGCCTCTTTTTACGCTGTGTCAACATACCATAATAGATGTATATACTACATGCTTGACACAGTTTAATTTTCCATTCATTTCAGTGATATTTCTAGTTACAGGTGGATGATATCCACTGTAATAGGATAACACTTTTCAAGCAAGTCAGTTTGTCAAACTCTTGCCTGCTAAAGTGGATGAGGTCAACTGTAAGTGCCAATAAAGTGAGCTCCACTAGGAGCAATGGCAAATTACTAAGCATTCCAGTCTCAACAGCTCTGCTAAGTACTGAATCGTATAACATACATCTGTCCTTGGTTGCAAGACTCATTTCTGGGTCTCAAACTGCATCTGGTGACACCGTCAGCTCAATAACTATTCATTTTGAGCTTCATGGATAAGGTTCATGTTTTCAAGAAGCTGTATCCAAGCTTGAGACCACTAAAGTCAATGTCAGTTGTCAACAGAAGGGATGCTTTTCATTGTTTTTAGACTTTGGAAGAATGATGATGCTTTTTCTGGAGCCGTGCCTTTCTATCTGGCTCTCAGGCAGACAACCTAGGGTTGAAGTTAGCTAAGAGAAGGTTTTTTATTCTATAACAGTAGCATCTTAACTGTGTATGATTACAAGAAAAAGAAAAGCAGATGCAACTCAGCTCACTCACCAATCCAAGTAGTCATTTATGGACATCCACAGTATATGTTGCGCAGGAGCGCAGACAATGCAGGCCGCTTCCAGTGTAGATAGGCAGAAAGGAATGGTGGTCCAGCTCCCACACTTAACAGTTAAAACTTGACTTTTAATAGATCTTTAAAACATGGTACAAAAACCAATAATAATGGGGTACATAAAAACTAGAGATCAGCCCTAAGTCATGGCGATAATACAGAGGACAGTATTCGCTTATATACACTAAGTGTAAGTGGGAATAATTACCAGACCAGACATGCATATCATCTGACGACAGGTCCGGCAACAGGTCTGGCTCGTGTGCTCACATGGCCGGATCTGTCATCTGATGCTATGCACGACAGGGATACACTGGTCTGGTAATTATTGCCACTTACACTTAGTGTATATAAGTGAGCACTGTCCTCTGTATTATCGCCATGACTAAGGGCTGATCTCTAGCCTGAAATGCGTCGGCGCATGTGTTTTTATTTATCTCGCTATTTTGGGGTTTTGTACCATGTTTTAAAGACCTAATAATAGTCAAGTTCTAACTGTTAAATGCAGGAACTGGACCACCGTTCCTTTCTGCATAACTGTGTACACCTGACAATAAACACATGCAGGGAAAGATGCTGAAAAAATGTATCAAAGACATAATTGCCATAAATGACAACAATGTAGAAATCATAGAGCAACTGTAGAGAAAGCAGGAACACTATGTGCATTTAGAGATTGCATATAATTTATTTGGAGTTTTATCTCTACATATTCATATGTTACATTGTATTTATAAAGGAGAATATAGAGAAAAAGGAAAGGGAGTGAAGTGCCTCTGCCAAAACTTTACTATATTTTGAATTGCTTGAAAAAGCACTAAAGAGTATAACTTTCCTTTCAGTCGTTCACAATACATCTGTGTTGTATGCATGCTTTTTATTATATTGCACACATTTCTCCAAGGTAGCAAAACACTTTTCAATCTCAGATTATATTTGTTGCTGAGTGCTACATTTGTAAACCTATCAACATTTTCTTAAACATTAGCAAGGTTCTTTGTTACTTCCATACACATCTTGGCTTTGTTCATCAAAGACACTCAAACATTCTATTGATCTGTGAAGAAAAAGACTTTGTAACAATTTATAAAATAATCACAAATACAGTCACAGAGTAAACAAGCACTGTGGTCATCATCCACTACTTGAGCTTGTTAAATAGACCAAAACGGTTAAAATTGAAGACCAAGCTGCTCTTATATAACACATTCTGCAAAACCTAAAAGCTATTGTAAGGTGCACCCTGAAAAATAGTAGACTTTTAGTTTTATCATTTCCAATGGTGGTTTGCTGACTGAGGCATGTCTCAGTGGTACAGATTCTGTAGGACTTTTTATTTCTTATACAAAAACAATGAGAATACATTAATTATGTTAAAAAGAATTAAATGTTGCAAATGTAATAAGACATTACAGTTAGGCTCTCACACACTACTTCTTTGATTTTTACAATAAAGCAGACAATCAGGTTTCCAGTGTTTTTGACAACAAGAATAGCATTGCAGACTATATATTTTGTCAAAAAATATCAGAATCCCAGTATGGTACACCTAGTGCTAAAATGTGAAGATGTTGTATGTGCATACATGAAGAGTAGCTCATTTCTTGCCATTATAACTTGTATATGGCATTTTTCACCAGTTTTCAGTTTTCCCTGAGCTATTGTTTGGAGCCTAACACCTTTGGTTTCTCCCATACACTGTACATATAGAAGAGGATTCTGCTCTCCTATATCTTTTTAGTACACCATGAGCAGCAACAGCATGGAGGGCAAAATAGTGCAGTAGAGAACAGCCTGTGGTGGACCACCGGTGTATGGCGGGACCAAAGGTGTAGCGGTATAGGTGGTGGGGTCAGATGGTATTAACCCCCGAGGGCAAGATGTTATTAACCCCTAGAGTTCATGACGCCAGATTGTTTTTTTGGTACCGGAACTACACGAACAGTATCTCCGCTATTCCAATGCATAGTTAAGGAAAGGAGAGTCCACAACCAGTTATGGTTTAATGGACGCTTTACTGAGTTTAAGACAGCTGGTATTATCTTCACAGCTAGACCAGATTCCCAGAGAGGTGACCAGGAACTCAGAAGACCTCACAGCTTGCTGGGACCAATTATACTTGTTATAGACTTGAGACAATTATCTTGAGGCTTGACTATATGCAGGGCTTGACTACTTGTGGTGACAGCAGACATAGACTTTTGACTTACTGGAATGACTGTAGCTTTGTGGCCTTCCAGGTAGCTGATCACTATCACTGAGATTTCTGATATTTGCTGTGCTCAGTAGCAGATGGTAAGAGAAAAGAGTGAATTGTAATGGCCGTCCCTTTATATAGTGGGGGGCTGGACTAAAGCCCATTGGTCAAGCTTGAGGTCATAGGTTAAGCTTGTGGTCTCTGGGAGAACATGTGACTACAAATCATGTGACTGCATAACATAACATGTGACAGACTTACATGTCCTAGAGACAACCTCTCACAGGTCCTCTGCTCTATCTATACATTAGGATCCTGTCTATACATTAAAGCAGTATACACAACATTCTGGAAATAACAGGGGGAGACCCTTCAGGCCCTGTCACTGAGGGTCTCAACTTGACAGGGCCTAAGTGTAGTAAAGGACCATGTCCTGTACTGGTAAATTACAAGTCTATTATGTAAGTAAAGCACTTGAATAAGACTGAGTACTTACAGTTAGCTGTGTTGTCTCTTTGCAGTCTTAAAAAGTATAGTAAGTCTGGGTATCGGAATGTACTGTATGGTAGCATGGTAAGGCCGGAAAAATAAATAGCACCAAGTTACACCATGTTTATACATATCTTACAAAATCCTTGCAAGTTAGTCTATGCTTTGCCCTAATTTTATGTTAGAAAAGTAATTCCTGATTCTTTAGAAGGAACCATAATATATATCAGTCAGCCATATAAAATGAAATCCGCTGGTAATTTACCATAAATGCCAGGTTCCCAAGATCAACCTCTAACCTGAATTTAAATTACTTTAAAAATTGACCACCACCGTTCCATTGGAAGAAATTATATAATTTTACTGCCAGAAATGTTGAAAACCCCTTTCTGTGCCAGTAATAAAGCTCTCTTTCTGCTAGATTCAGGAAGTTTATGAGTAACAGTATAAATGAGTATAAACCATTCAAATCCACCACATGAACGGCCTTACAAAGATTACATTATAGCTCATCTTCTCATAAAATCTGATTTGTCTAGCAGAACACAACCTTTATGAGCGCCTCTTCTGATACTGAGTTATTTTATCAGTTTATATTTCTTCACATAAGCCTAGCCTGTATTTCTTATAACACCTTCACAAAGCTAGCGAATGTTAAGGCAGTTATGAAAAGACAGGAACCTGCATCCACTTTCACTATTTGGGCATACAGTTTCTCACTTGGGACCTCCTTTTTTCTTTTTTTTTTTTTTTAACTGTTTATTTAATGAATTTTTCATTTTAACATAAAAGGAAAAAGACGATATAACAAAAGGAAAAGGGGGAAAAAATAACAGAGTCATGCTTAAGTGAGCCTTGAGCACAGCAATTATGCAATAATACGAACAATAACAATGGTCGCATATGTGTTAAGGATGAACCTTGCATTAGGAAGAAATGTGGAAAGAGCATAGCAGAGAGTAATAAAACAAGAAGAGAGGGTAAAAGTAAGAAGGGAAGAAGAAGAGGAAGAAAAAGGAAAATATAGAAGGTTAAGAGGAAAATGAGCTAGAACACAAGGAGGATCTGTTTAGATTTCTTCTAATTTAGTTCACTTTGAGATGAGTTGCTGTTTCTTGCACAGTAGGTGAACAGGACTGCACTGTGCAGGTAAAAAAAAGTCTGAAGATCTCTTGGTCCCTTTGTTTTTTTAATCAATAGGCATATACCCCTAGCCATATATAACAATTCTCCCCCAGACAACCCTTTGAGTTTCTGTAGATGCCATTTGTGTATAACATCTGTTTTAGGTGACTTTGCAATTACAGTACTGTTAAAGCATATGCACTGTAACTTATCAGAACTCACAAAAATATAAAACTATTAAACTAAGCATAATTTATACTTTTTCATATTTTTAACTGGGCAACTGTGTATAAGTATGCATACTTTATTGTAAGTAATAATATTTTAGCTTTGCCTTATTTTTTACATTTTTAAATGTGCATTTTTTGTGCTGCAAATAATGTGTATCTTGGAGTCCTAGGTCTGGAAGTAAGGAAGGCACCTATAGCAGTTCATGAATAATAGTAAGAGAGGATTTATGACAATTCTGGAGCACGCTCCTTTAATTTATCATCATATGGGGACAGTGTACTAAGCACTCTACATAGAAGCTAAAACATTAGAAGAGTAGTGGTGGGTTGTATACATGTGATTCACCCAACTGTGCATAAACAACACAAAGTATTAAATATATTAGATAATTGGTGACAACATCACCCAGGTCAACCCTATACCCAGGATATCACAATTGTTTTCTGGTAATTGCGGATGAGCTAACAGGGAAGGAGTGGTAGGGGGTCAAAAAATCGGAAGAAAGAAAGAGAGGGGACTGGGGAAGGGGAGGACCTATTGAGCAAATGGCCTCAACCTATAGGACCCTAAATTCCAATCCCTCATTACTACCCCTGATTCCAGGCACAGTGCCCTTAGAAATGCAGCCCCGCACCCAAACCTACCCCTATCCGCTCCTCTGCACAAACCATGAGTAAATGACAGATGAGGAGAAAATGCCTCTCTATCACACTACAATAAGGTCCTAAATAGCTCTTTTGGATGGGTGAAGGTAAAAGGTAAACTGCCTAGAATATTGCTATAGAGGTTTGTGTATTCGTGTTTCCTGT
The DNA here is from genome assembly GCF_029499605.1 of Hyla sarda. Lineage (NCBI taxonomy): Eukaryota > Metazoa > Chordata > Amphibia > Anura > Hylidae > Hyla > Hyla sarda. Next base: position 158,577,525 of record NC_079192.1, read on the forward strand.
ATTGGCAGCATAGATATGTCCATACACGCATAGCCTTAGGAGTACCGTAGGGACGTATTATAGTTCCCCCCTATACTAGGCTTTTCACTGTGTTCTGTTGGTGCCTAGAATGTTTCTATAAACTAGAAACCTTTACCCCGCTTTACCATGATATGCTAATAGAGGTGGAATTATCAAATGTGAACTTGCTTTTAGCTCACTTTAGAACAAAAACAGTTACCGGGAAAGGGGCATCCATAAACCAAATGTATCAAATGGTGCATGGACATTGATGAATGCCCACTGACCTGCTCTGGTGAAATTTCGCAGAGCAGTGGTGGGCCGTGCGACAATTATATAAAAAATAGCTTGGACCTTAATGCAATTGTCGCATGGAGACATGTAAGGGAGGGTTTAAATGCCCTGTGATTTTTTCTATATCTGGTCCATGCAACTTTTCGCAGCAAATTCACACATGATAAATTAGTGACCACTGCACAAAAAAGATCTAAATCAGATAACTTTGCGGTCATAAAAATTAAACAGTGTAAATGAAAAGTTGCAGGAAAAGTTGCACGGGACCAGCCTGCGTCTTTTCTGGCGACAAATTTAGACGAAAAAGCCGTCTAAATTGTTAAAAAAAATTCCCCTCATAGTGTCATCCTTATTTGAGCAATATTAAGCAAATGTCTTTTTGATGTTAAAGCTCATATTAGGATCAATCTGGTCATATCGTCCTTGATAAAGCCAAATAGCAGTGTCTTTGTGTTTTTTTACAGCACTTCTGTTTAAGCATCATGGGGGAGATTCATCAACACCTGTGCTGAGGAACAGTTGACCAGTTGACCATAGCAACCAGATTGCTTCTTCCATTTTTAAAGAGGGCTCTGAAAAATTAAAGAAGCAATCTGATTGGTTGCCATAGGCAACTAGTCAACTTTTCCTCTACTCAGGTTTTGATAAATCTCCCCCATAGTGTTTACACATGTCTGCCATCAACATAAGATGTAGTGGCAGTGCATACTGCAGATCCATCACCTCTAGGAAACAAATTCCTATTTCATAATACTCTTTATGATTTGTTAAAGGATCTAGATATCCCTATGAAGCTTTAAACTATGGTGTGTGTGTTCCAAATGGCTTCATATTAGGGCCAAGTGCCCATGAGGCAACATTAGGAATAAATAGTATGCCAGATACTCTATAGAGCAATAATTGTATCCCATTAATTCACCAATCAAAGATTTATTGTGTGATCTGAGTGTTCTTGTTGAAGAATGTGGATCACTTGGGCATAAGAAGGGATATATTACATGCACACTATTTCTATGTTCTACCCAGTATGCTGGTTACACATATACGCCACAATTATAGTTATGTAGTAGAAATGACTTTTGGAATGTGTGGCAGTGTTTACAGGGGGTGTGGTTTTAAAACGTTCTACCATTAACTGTACTATTTGTATTTTATCGGTTTTATGAGGTGAGGGGTTCAAGAGGGTATTTGTGCCCTTTGGCTATGATTTTGTTGGTAAATTCCTCATGGCATCATTCTACTTTCAAACTAAATGAAATGTGTTAATCCAAACCAGCATAGATTTTGACATAGGGATGAATGCACTCCCGGTTATAGTAATAAGAAGGCAATGCAATGTAATTGCCATGAAGCTTGTTATACACGGCCATAATACAACATCTGTATTGCAGCTGCAGCACCAGGACTCCACACAGTTCTTCGAAACTAAGCTTAGATCACCATAGGGTTCTGTTTTAATGTAAGTTGTGTTCATTGAAATGACACTGTGTATGGGTGATATGGCTGTAATATAGACATCAAACAGGAATTAGATTAAAGGCATTTTACTGTTTTTTTTTATTTTTTATGTAAAGCTATAACTTGGAGCAAAGCCACCTTTTTACTTGTCTAAATAGTGTTGTTGTATCACACCAGGCAAATATCACAATAATCTCAAGTGCCTTTCTTTCCACTGCAGTTCTGCTTCTTAAATTACCCCCTATTTATCCTATCAGTGGAAAAAAATAAAGAATTGTTTAGCACAGTTTGCTGTTTGAACTTCCTTGCCATGATTCTGATGACCAAAATCCAAGCGCCTTAATCATCCACTTAAAGTAAAGAGATGCAAGTTATGCCGTTTTATTAAACTCATTCTAAATCACTTCATAAAATTGCCAAGATATTTATGTTGTGTCAAGTAGATTGGCTTATTATAGAAACGTGGTTTTCTATACATGAATAATCTCCCCAGTTATACCGAGTCCAGAATGTTCTTCCAGTTTAATCACAACATTTAAGAATTTGCATTGGTGACATTCGTGTTTAAAGTTGTTTTATTGTTTCTTAGATTGTGCCTGCTTTCTATTTTTTTAATTAATTTTAGATCAAATATCCCCAGTAACTGGGCAAAGGATGGATGTGTTTTAATTATCTGAAAGATCATAAAAGAAAAGGAATAGAAAAGTATTCACGCTGGGGAAGAGATGCCAAGTGCTGCAGCCAGGTTTCAATGAACATTACAAATTCTATGAGCTCCTCAATCCAGCAGAGGGTAAAATGAGTCACAGTTACAATGCAGATGAACTGAGCGTGTTTTGCATTATTATTCTAACTCTTATCGAAATAAACAGATTAAATCATTTTGGAAAAAATCAAGAAAAAAAATATGAAATTTATTTAGAATAGATAGATTGTGTTAACTATGCTTTTGCCAACAAAGGCAAAAGCAAGGAAGAATGAAGAATTGGATTTTGATAGATTTTCTAGTCATTTTCATTTAGACATTGGCATTTGAGATAGACGGCAGTATAAAATCACACTATCCAAAATCCATGCCATACACTGATGAGATCAGATAAAGAATAACAATGACGCTTTTTTCAGGATTTAAGTTCATTTATAATACAAAGTATTATACAAATAACTTACTAAAAACCTGTGACAGCAATACGCATTTAGAGTGCCATGAATGCAGTATAGCCATCTAAAGCACATTTACACAAATATTTGAGGTTTAATCGCTCTTACAGTATTCCAACCTGGTTACAAAATCACCCCAAAAAAGATCAAAAGAACCTTAAAATATTTTTGTCTGATAAAGGAATCGTTGGACGGGGTAGAGGACAAAACAACCCTGCCATATTCTCTGCCAGTAAATAGGTTGGTGGCAGTACCAGAATCAGTACAGGTAGCAGGAACAGGCATGTGCATGGTGGCAGTAGTAGCAGCCGCATCAGCAAACAAAAGTTACCACTGCCTTACAGGGGTTGTGTGGTTTTAGAGTTCCTTGTGAACCCTTTGATTCATTCAAGGTCTTCTCAGGAGGAAGAAGAGTCTGACAATTTGACGGTGAGACGGCTGTCAGTGGACTCCTCATTGTCTACAGTTACATGAGGTGGTGAAAAATGTCTGTCCTAGACTGCTTTTTCCATCATATTCCTGTCTTTGCTTTGGTAATTCTTTACTGTCTGACCTAATGCAGGAAACCAGGCACAGTGCTGTCTCTGCAGAGAGAAAGTAAGGCATAGTCAGGGTCCGACACAAGGCCTGGCTACAAGTAAACCTAGTCCACCAATGCCTACTGCCTGGTGGCTACAGCTAACACTACTTCACAACTAACTGTGGTCCACTGGCAGCAGCTACCTCTAGTTCCACTGTGCACAATCATGTGGTGCAGAGGAGGGTCACAGGTTGTCAGGCTCTTTGCCATTTTGAGTCACCATTGCCAATCCTGTCACTACTTCCAAAAAATTTTGGATCCTTTGAAAAAAGATACTGTGTCTTCTCTGTGTGCGTTTTAACACCAGTAGGCATCTACCAACAACCAGGGATACATTATGCAGTTTTGCTTAAGTGTTCCAGGATTATTATTTTTTTATTTGACTATGCTACAGGGGCTGTAAAGTCAGTGTAGTTCATAATATAGTGTCTGTACCTGTGTGTGACGGTGGTCTCACAATTCTTCTGTAATTTTCACTCCAATATTTATTTTTAAACAGCATACACAATTACTCAGGTCTCAGGTTTTCCCAGGTTGCAGTGTGGCCAAGACATAACATCACTAGTTAGGTGTGCAAAGGGAACCTGTCCTGCTTCAATGAATGTAGTGACTGCTGGGTGGGAGAGAGATCATTTTGCAACTAATTGTATTTTTGCAACAGCCGGGGGCACCCTGGTTAGAAAACACTCGTCTTTTGAATGGAATGCAGCACTTGTAAGTTTCATTTGAATGGCTGATGTGTGAGAGGGAGGAAAGTGACCCCCCACTTACAAACAGAGTATTATGGGATATGTAGTTTAGTAGAATGAACTTCAACAGAAAATACCCATTATACAAAAAGATAGCCACAGTGTTATGGTAATCTCACAACGTAGCCATTTAGCCCCAAGACAAGCACAAATCCTTCCTAAGCATGTCCATTACTGTGTGGCAGGTATGTACCAAAATAACCTTATGGTGGATAACCCCTTAAGGACCATGGGCATAGGGACACGCCCTGACATCCTGGTACTTAAGGACCAAAGGCATACCTGTACGCCTGTGGGAATTCCAATCCTCACTGCTCGCTGAAATCATTCAGCTGGCACCCCGTGCAAACCCCTGGGGGCACCCCCCATGTAAATTTAGACCGGCGATTTGTGGTAATTCCGGGTCAATCGGGACTCCAGTGACCCGGAAAAAAGGGTGAATGGGGCTGTCCGAGACAGCCCCATTCACCATTACCCAGCAGGAGTGAGGGGGCACGGGTGCCACCTCACGATCACGTGATTGATCAGTTGGAACAACGGACAAATTATTACCCTGCTGGGTGGGAATCGGGGCAGTGATCGGGGCCGGCGGGGGTCTCCTACCTTTGCCTGGCCTGGAGGGGGTCCCCTCATGAGCGGCGATGGCGGTCAGGAGCAGCAGGAGTGGTGGCAGCAGCGGTCCCGGAGGAGCAGGCGGCAGGATACAGCAGGAGGTGAGACTTCGTTACCTCCTGCTGTTGCTTAGCAACAACTCTCAGCATGCACAGCCAAAGGGCATGCTGGGAGTTGCAGTTTTGCAAAAGCTGGAGTTCCAACTACAACTCCCAGCATGCCCTTTTGTAGTTTGTGCATGCTTTCTATGAAAAAGTGTGCCTCCAACTGTTGGATAACTACAACTCCCAGCATGCATGGACAGCCGAAGGGTATGCTGGGAGTTGTAGCAGTGTGCCTCCAGCTGTTGCTAAAATACAATTCCCAGCATGCACTGAGAGACTGTACATGCTGGGAGTTCTAGTTTTGCAACAGCAGGAGGCACACTGGTTGTGAAACACTGAGTTAAGGAACAAACTCTCAATGTTTTGCAACCAATGTGCCTCCAGCTGTTGCATAACTACGACTCCCAGCATGTACGGTCAGTGCATGCTGGGAGTTGTAGTTTTGCAACAGTTGAAGGTTGCCCCCCCATGTGAATGTACAGGTTACATTCACACGGGCGGGGGTTTGCAGTGAGTTTTCTTCTGCAAGTTTGAGATGGGGCAAATTTTCTGCCACAGCTCAAACTCTCAGCTCAAACTCACTGTAAGCCCCCGTCTGTGTGACTGAAGCCTAAAAACACTACACTACACCTACACAAAATAAAAAGTAAAACACTACATATACACACTCTTACACATTACCCCCCACCCCCAAAAAAATAAAATTACCCCTTATGAAAAGGTAAAGTTGGGGTGTACTTTAGCATGTTATTGTAAAAAATGTTTTCTTTTTTACACTAACATGCTGGTGTTGCCTCACGCTTTTAATTTTCAAAGAATTTTTGATGAATTTTCGTTAACGTGGGTTGTGAAAAAAAAATGTTTTAACTAAAATGCTGGTGTTACCCTGCAGTTTTCATTTTCACAAGGGAAAATAGGGAAATAGCCCCCCAAAATTTGTAACCCCATTTCTTCTAAGTATGGAAATACCCTATATGTGGATGTAAAGTGCTCTGCGAGCGAACTACAATGCTCAGAAGAGAAAGAGCGCCATTGGGCTTTTGGAGAGAGAATGTATCCGAAATTGAAGACCATGTGTGTTTACCAAGCCCCCATGGTGCCAGAACAATGCATTCCCCCCAACAGGTGACCCCATTTTAGAAACTACACCCCTCACGGAATGTAATAAGGGGTGCAGTGAGCATTTACACCCCACAGGTGTCTGACAGATTTTTAGAACAGTGGTCTGTGAAAATGAAAAATTTAATTTTTCATTTGCACAGCCCAATGTTCCAAAGATCTGTCAAACGCCAGTGGTGTGTAAAAGCTCACTGCACCCCTTATGAAATTCTGTGAGGGGTGTAGTTTCCAAAATGGAGTCACATGTGGGGGGGTCCACTGTTCTGGCACCATGACACCTTTGTAAATGCTCTTGGCCCCCAAATTCTCTCTCCAAAAGCTCAATGGCGCTCCTTCTCTTCTGAGCATTGTAGTTTGCCCGCAGAGCACTTTATATCCACATAGGATATTTCCATACTCACAAGAAATGGGGTACAAATTTTGGGAGGCTTTTTCTCCTATTACCCCTTGTGAAAATGAAAAATTTGGGGTAACAACAGCACTTCAGTGAAAAAAATCTAATTTTTCATTTTCACGTCCAACTTTAGTGGAAATTTGTCAAACACCTGTGGGGTTTAAAGGCTCACTGTACCTCTTGTTATGTTCCGTGAGGTTGTAGTTTCCAAAATAGTATGCCATGTGGTTTTTGTTTGCTGTTCTGGTACCATTGGGCCTTCCTAAATGCGACATGCCTCCCAAAAAACATTTCAGCAAAATTTCCTTTCCAAAAGCCAAATATGACTCCTCTTCTGAGCATTGTAGTGCGCCCACAGTGCACTTGATGTTCACACTTGGGGTATTTCCATACTAAGATGGGGTTACAAATTTTTGGGGGCATTTTTTCCTATTACCCCTTGTAAAAATTTAAATTTTGGGGAAAACCAGCATTTTAGGAAAAAAAAAATCCTTTACACATCTGACTTTAATGAAAAGTCGTCAAACACCTGTGGGGTGTTAAAGCTCACTTTACCCTGTGTTACATTCCTCGAGGGGTATAGTTTTCAAAATAGTAGGCCATGTGTTTTTTTTTTCTGTTCTGGCACCATAGGGGCTTCCTAAATGCGACATTACCCCCAAAAACCATTTCAGCAAAATTTGCTTTCCAAAAGCCAAATGTGATTGCTTTTCTTCTGAGCATTGTAGTGCACCAGCCGAGCGTTTGAGCGCTTGAGTATTTCCATACTCAGAAGAGATGGGGTTACAAATTTTGGGGGACTTTTTCTCATATTACCCCTTATGTTACTCCTCAACATGCCCCCAAAAAACATAAAAAAAACACATTCTCCAAAATCCCATTGTCGCTCCTTCCATTCTGAGCCCTCAATTGCACCCGCAGGACACTATAAATACACATATGAGGTATTTCCTTACTCCAGAGAAATTTGGTTACAAATTTTGGGGGGATTTCTTTCCTTTTACCCCTTGTAAAAATTCAAAAACTGGGCCTACAAGAACATGCGAGCGGAAAAAATGAAGATTTTGAATGTTCTGCTTCACTTTGCTGCTATTCCTGTGAAACACCTAAAGGGTTATGTGATGGCTGAGGTAGATGGATCCACTGACCTGTGAAAAGATGGCTTGGGCCGTACCAGAGGTCGGAGTCTAAGGTGTCGGTTGTTTTCACCAGAACCCTCCACAAAGCGGATGGACTTGCTGCGGCAGGCGGCACCCAGGTCGTTACCCCAGATACGACTCGTCCGCACAGGCAGCCGAGGTATAGCGAGGCACAGGAAGAGTGAGGCACAGACGTAGTCAGAACTGGCAGGTGGTCAGGACAGGTGGCACAGGAGCAAGGTCAGGTCACATAGCCGGAGGTCAGAAGGCAGGCGGCACAGGAGCAAGGTCAGGTCACGTAGCAGGAGGTCACCACTTTAAAACCACTATAATACACTCCTAGGTGACTCTAGCAGTGTTTTAATGCTAATTTCATTGCTAGTTTGCGAAGAATCAGAAAGTTCAGCGAGTGTGCCAAACATAGCTTTGAAAAATTTCGCTAAACTCTATTTATTTATGAAATAAAAGAAATGAGAGAGAAATAAGCTTCTTTATTTCTTCTAAGAGATGTAGAGAGGTCCTCGAGATCCTCAATCACCCTATGACCTATAACCTGAATAATGGTTATAGTACTAACTACCATATGAACAATAGATTGCTCATCACAACGAATAACATCATTCCTGTCACAGCAGATTATACTGAGTATGTATGAATATGGGAAGACCTAAATGAATGGGGCAGGGGATAATCTTTAGAAATTTTCCTTCAGATCCACCTATTATATAACATGGGAACATGACTTGATTGAAGAAAATTACATTATACCATTAATAACAGAATTCAATTGTATATTCTTTGTCTAAAGCCATGTATTCAGATAAAAAAATATTTATCAAGGCGTAGAGTTGCAAGGATGAATTAGATTTCTTATTTTAGAACAGAAAAGAAGTGACGCAAGAACAGACATTTTATTTGTAAGGCTCTATTTACATTGTATTTGTACTTTATGTTCAGCGCATACAATGAGAAATTTGCAACTGTATAGTATATACACTGTTCAAAAAAAAATAAAGGGAACACTAAGATAACACATCCTAGATGTGAATGAATGAACTAACTGTATGAAATACTTTCCTCTTTACATAGTTGAATGTGCTGACAACAAAATCACACAAAAATGATCAATGAAAATCAAATTTATGAACCCTTGGTGGTCTGGACATGGAGTCACACTCAAAATCTAAGTGGAAAACCACACTACAGGCTGATACAACTTTGATGTAATGTCCTTAAAACAAGTCAAAATGAGGCTCAGTAGTGTGTGTAGCCTCCACGTGCCCATATGACCTCCATACAATGCCTAGGCATGCTCCTGATGAGGTGTCAGATGGCCTTCTGAGGGATGTCCTCCCAGACCTGGACTTAATAAAAAATCTGCCAACTCCTGGACAGTCTGTGGTGCAATGTGGCATTGGTGGATGGAGCAAGACATAATGTCCAAGATGTGCTCAATCAGATTCAGATCTGGGGAACGGGCGGGCCAGTCCAAAGCATCAATGGCTTCCTCTTGCAGGAACTGCTGACACACTCCAGCTACATGAGGTCTAGCATTGTCTCGCTTTAGGAGGAACCCAGGGTCAACCGCACAAGCATATGGTCATACAAGGGGTCTGAGGATCCCATCTTGGTACCTAATGGCACTCAGGCTACCTCTGGCAAGCACATGGAAATGCCACCCCACACCATTACTGACCCGCCGCCAAACCGGTCATGCTGGTGGATTTTGCAGGCAGTAGAACATTCTCCACGACGTCTTCAGACTCGTCTGTCACATGTGCTCAGTGTAAACATTTCATCTGTGAAGAGCACAGGGCACAGGGCACCAGTGGGGAATTTGCCAATCTTGGAGTTGTTTGGCAAATGTCAAACATCCTGCATGGTGTTGGGCAGTAATCACAACCACCCCCTGTGGACATCGGCTCCTCATACCACCCTCATGGAGTCTGTTTCTGACCTTTTGAGTGGACACAGATTTGTGGTCTGCTGGAGTCATTTTGCAGGGCTCTAGCAGTGCTCCTCCTGCTCCTCCTTGCACAAAGGTGGAGGTAGCGGTCCTGCTGCAGGATTTATGTCTACTGGTAGCACCTTCATGCTCTGGACACTACGCTGACAGACAAAGCAAACCTTCTTGCCACAGATCGTATTGATGTGCCATCCTGGATGAGCTGCACTACCTGAGCCACTTGTGTGGGCTGTAGACTCCGTCTCATGCTACCACTAGAGTGAAAGCACTGTCAGCATTCAAAAGTGACCAAAACATCAGCCAGGAACCATAGGAACTGAGAAGTGGTCTGTGTTCACCACCTGCAGAACCACTCCTTTATTGGGGGTGTCTTGCTAATTGCCTATAATTTCCACCTATTGTCTGTTCCATTTGCACAACAGCATGTGAAATTTAGTGTTGGGCGTGAATATTTGCATTTCGGATTTTTATTGCGAATATTGCAAATTTACGAATTCACAAATATATTCTCTATATATTCAAAATTAGGAATATATTCGCTTTTTTTCTGGCATATGCGCATATTCGCATATTCCTTCTTTTAACTTGTGGGCCAATTAGAATGATGCAAATACAACAACATCCCTAGTAACCAATAGTAAAGTTGCCCACCCCCTCAATGGTTTCTTCCTCGAATATGCGAATATGCGAATTATGCGAATATAACAAATACGTGAAATTTGCGGATATAGGATGAATATTCGTCTATAAATTCATGCAAATTCGAATGTGGCCAATGCTGCTCATCACTAGTGAAATTGATTGGCAGTCAGTGATGCTTCCTGAATGGACAGTGTGATTTCACAGAAGTGTGATTGATTTGGAGTTACGTTGTGTTGTTTAAGTGTTCCCTTTATTTTTTTTGAGCAGTGTAGTTGTACAGGTTATCCATAGGCTCACATGGTAAAACAGTGTGGGAGATAATCAAAACTACCTACGTCAAAAACCTGGTGTAATCTTGGCCCCCAAAAAATACTTTTCAGACATCAAGCTCAGCAAGGGGTGTGGCTTACTATAATGTGAATGCAGCTTTACTAAAAGTAGGAGTGGGACACAAATATATAAATACAAGTAAGCAAACAAAAAGATAGTGTAGATTTAAAAAAAGAAAACCTATAAAACCTTGCCCCTACTGCTGCTCCTCCACACCTGCAACAAATGGGCGAGAAAAGCCACACAGCGCAGGGAATGCTGCCCAGCCTGCAACAGGAAGCTTCATTGGAAAAATGTGGTCACCAATAATGGCGCAAAAACGCTGAATCTAGGTGGCATGACACACTCCCCCTGTATGGTACACATTTTAAATCTTGTTGTCAAACATTTCTTGAGAAATTGTAGCAGTCTTAGTGATGAACTGACACTTTTACACCAAGCTCAATAAGGGGTGTAGGTGCAGCTTTACTAAAAGAGGGGAGGGGAGGGGAATGAACAAATTAAAGTAAGCAAACAAAAAGATCCAAATTTGGACTAAAGAGTCTAAAGATGAACCACTGAGATAAATTTGGTGAATTCTGAGACTATTTTTTCCAAAATTTACACCACCTGTACAGTTTTTGAATGTGACCTAATCTACTGTATAAATGTAACGGTGCAATAACTTACAGTTGCTTTATGTGTAACTGTATGATGAAATACAGCAGGCTGAGTTTTCCTATAAAGTTAAAACATACAGTTCATATATAGACATAGAGTACTTGAGAAGGGTGCCTAGTGGTTAACAGGAGTTCTTGCTCCAGTATGTTCCTTCCATGATGCTCTACGCCAATAGTATAGTGCACCATGGAAACACCATGGAGCGGTGCCACTAATGTTACTGGTTATTACATATGTATGTACCCCCAAAATGGTGCCACTGATAAACACAACTCAGCATGCAAATATAATCCCTTATCTGCTATGTTGATAAAAAAAAAAAAAAAAAGTGTTATTGCTGCACCATAAAAAAAAAACAGCTGCACCATAAAGGCCAAAATTGATTGCAAAATTAGAGTCAAACTTTTAGGCCTATAGGGCTCACTTTTTTTTTTACCCCTTTTTTAAGTAATGTCAGCACATTTGCTAGGTGGTGTTACTGTTATGTCTTTACATATTATTAGTGATAATGGTCTTTCTATCCCTGTACCATCCAGACCTTGTGATTTGTCTATTTTAATCTTTTTATGGCAGATCTTCCTGGATCACACATGCCATTTTTGTGGTGCAGTTTTTGATGTAGTTATTTTGAGCCAAAGCAATTTGAGCATGCTGCAGAAAAGCTCACATATCTATGACTATGGACAGGAAATATTTGCTTATTTGATTAGAGTGAGCTAAAAAGGCCAGATATATAACTGTAACAAGAAAATGAAGAATACTGAGAGTGCTCTAAATCTCCACACAGTTCTATTTGTACACCTGAACTGCACCTCACAGGAAAAGTAGACACAGGGATTTTGTTCTATTGCTTTGAGGCTCGGATTCCATCGAGGTTTTTTATCCACCTGCAAAAACGCTAAAAAAAACTGTCAGTGTGTGGAAACAGTCATTTTTTTAACCCTGTGGCAATTTTTTTACTGCCTTCAGGGTACCACTCCATGGGTCAGATGCAGAGCACCCAGTCCACAGAGTGTAAGGAGGTAAGAAGTCATGTAAAACATATACATATACAGGGTACAGGGCATCACTACTTACCTCTGCTGGCTGTATAGTATACAGGGATGCATAGTGTACCCATGTATACTATACATGAGCCCAGCAAGGAAAGAGTTAACCCACACTGCTGAGCAGTTCTGGGTTAAGTCTTTGTGCGCTAACCTGTATATAGATGACTGTATATACAGGATTCAGTAGGCAGACGTCAACAATTGGAGGCTACCTGTTTAGGAACACCCCAGGGGAGAGCGCCAAAAATGTACTAGCCTTTTTTTTGTTTTTTCTTCTTCTCATTTTAGATATGTGAATGCAGAGGACTACGTCAGATTCTGTGGATTGCGACGATGAACAGCATTTTTTTAAATGTCAATAAAAGGGTTAAAGGGTTTTTTCAATGTGTTGTGCTTTTTATAATTGAATTTTCAGGCTTGGTAGTGGAAGCAGTCTTGTAGACAGAATTCATTACTAAGCCAAGCCCTGGCTTAGTAATTAATTCTGTCTACAAGACTGCTTCCACTAGCATTAGCCCCAAAATCAGTTAGCGATAACGCCCAATTATTACTTTGGTACCCACCTCCACAGGGGTTTCAGGAAGAGCCAGTACCAACAGGCCCGGAGTGTCAAAAATGGTGCACCTGGGCCTAGGCGGTAACAGCTGGTGTTATTTAGGCTGGGGAGGGCCAGTAAAATTGGTCCTCGCCCACCCTGGTAACGTCAGGCTGTTGCTGCTTGGTTGGTATCTGGCTGATACAGAAAAAATAAGGGAACCACCCACGATTTTTTATTTATTTATATAAAAAAGAAACGCATAGGGCTCTCCCTATTTTCAGTATCAGCCAGATACAAACCAAGCAGCAACAGCCTGGGTGAGCGAGGACATTGTTACTGGCCCTCCCCAGCCTAAATAACACCAGCCTGTTACCGCCTAGGCCCAGGAGCACCAATTTTGACATCCCGGGCCTGTTGGTACCAGCTCTTCCCGTCACCCCTGTGGCAGTGGGTACCGGGGTAATAATTGGGGGGTTAGCGCTAGCTGATTTTGGGGCTCTGGCTTAGTAACACATTCCATCTATAAGACAGCTTCCAATACTAAGTCTGAAAATTCAATTATAAAAAATATGACACATTGAAAAATTTTTTTTAATAAAAGACAAACTCCCCCACGGCCCTCGTTAACCATTTTATTGAAATTAAAAAAATGTTGGTCATCATCGCAGTCCACCGAATCTGACGTAGTCCTCCACATTCACGTATCTGAAATGAGAAGAAAAGAAAAACAAGAAATATGGGTTATAAAAAATTTTTGAGCACACATAATGCAGTGTGTTCCTAAACAGATTTTTTGTTGCTAAACTACAACTCCCATCATGGGGGGGGCTGTAGTTAAGCAACATCTGGAGTCTCACTGTTTGTGAACACACTGCCAGAAAGGCTCTGTTCCCATTATGCAAAACGCATAATGAGGACAGGGTCAGGCCTGGACTGTGTTGCTCCGCCCCCTAATGATTTCATTACTAGGGGGTGGAGCAGTAGAGGTCTTTTGATCTGTCCCTCTGCTCTTTGGATTACTACTCCCATCATGGGACAGAGGCCATGATGGGAGTAGTTGTAGTACCCTGGCACTGAGGGATGGCACTTGCACATCCCCCAGCTGCGGGACTTTTAGGACTAATACTCCCATCATGGACAGACTCCATCCATGATGGGAGTTATAGTCTAGGGGCTGAGGTGCAGATCGCAGCAGGTCATTCTCCAGAGACCCGCCACGATCCGCATTTATTAACTGTATAAGCCGGTGACAAATGCGGCTACACTGCGCTCCTCACCGCCCCTGTATACAGCTCTCATAATTCATAAGCCTCGCCGCCGGGAGACAGGAGCTCTGATTGGTGAATAGCTTTTCAGAGCTCCCTTCTCCCGCCGGCAGGTTTTATGAATTGTGACAACGTATAAAGTATTCTCCGCTAGGTGCCGCCGGCTTGTACTGTTAATAAATGCAGATCGCAGCGGGTCTTTGGAGAATGACCTGCTGCTATCTGCCCCTCAGCCCCTGGACTATAACTCCCATCATGGACAGAGTCTGTCCATGATGGGAGTAGTACTCCTACCCAAAATAGTCCCTCAGCAGGGGGGGATGTGCAAATGCCGTCTCTCAGTGCTGCGGTTCTACAACTACTTCCATCATGGGACAGACTCTGTCCCATGATGGGAGTAGTTGTAGTTTAGCAGTGTTGAGGGACAGCTCCTGCATCCCCCGGCAGTCTCCGTAGAACACTTTCCTACGTGTCCTTTTTGATGGTGTATTTTTGCTTTAAAAAAACGTATTTGCGCAAAAAAATGCATCTAAACAAAAAAAATGCACATGATAAATTAGTATCCACTGTAAAATGCATTCCACAATACACCAAAAAATTTGGTGTACTTGCTTTTTTGCTCTATCAAAAAAGACGCAATGAAAGTCACTGAGCAAATTTTTGCGCAAAAAAATACACAAGAAAAAGGGGTAAGCTCAATGATAAATCTCCCCACATGTCACTATTTCTTCCGCAAGATGACATTGTATCACAGAGTACAGTAAGATCAGAGCTGCAAAAGGGAAGTAGAAAGCAATCCTGTTACAGATTCTGAACATGCAATATTCCCCAGTGTATTTACAGTAATATCCATGACTGCACAAGTAGAGAGACAGATCTACACTGATATGCTTCATTACATATAATGTATGCCAAGGTATCTCCTGCTTCTAAACCTGTCCTGCATGCTGCTCTCTGGGACACATTGAGCGCAGTCATGCAAGAGTTTATCATCTGCAGGTTACATCACCATACTGAGTAGTACAGTGTATTTCAAGTCATCTTGCCCTTCAGAGAGTTGTATAATTCCTTGCACAGCAAATTGTTTCATGATATCCTTAAAATGAACTAAGTATGCCCTTGAGGCAGCTGTTAAATATACTGACAAGCTGGTCTGGTCCTCATTGCTGCTCGGTATTCAATTCAAGTCATAATTATATGTGTCTCTGCATTAGAAAGATGGTCTGCCAGAATGAAGCATGGAGAATATTGCAGCCTTTACACTTGTAATGCCATTATATTTTTGCCCTAAATTGACTAGACAGCCTTACATCTACAGTAGTAGAGCCTCACCCTAAACCAGACGTCCCCAACCTGTGGCTCTCCGGCTGTTGTGAAATATTAACTCACAGCTACAGTCTGTCAGGGCATGCTGGTAGTTATAGTTTTACAATACCTGAAGAGCCACGGGTTGGTGATAGTTGTTCTAGACATTTGGCAAGGATGTAAAATTGTACTTTGCCAAAGTCTATAGCAGCTATAGTCTGCTAGAAATTCAACTATTCCTGGATTCCTCATGTGCCACCTTGGGGAAATATAGCGATCCCCGACAAATGTAACTTATGAAAGATTTGTGGGGGAAAAAAATTAGTCCTGCCTCTTTATAGTGCTCTCTTTGAGTGAACTGTTTAATAACATTTGATTTTAAGTACTGTGAGACAGTGACATGAATGGTGCTCGGGGATCACTGTATTTCCCTAAGGTACCTGACATATGTAGCTAGCAGGTTTCAGGAAGCACATTTCTCATCTGGGAAAAACTGGGTGAGATATGAGAAATAATTAATTCCTTTAATTCCTAAAAGACTATAGTGGCTAAAGACTTTGGCAAAGTACATTTGGATTTTTATGGGATGTAATGTAGATTGGTAGTGGTGCGTTTCAACCCCTTCCTGGGCCAGTCCAGGTTTTCAGGTTCTGAAGACAGTTTGTTTCTGGGTTTTAAAACCCAGGTGTCACTCAGTCTGCAGACTAAGGCTTTGAGGAACTGGTAACCACTGGTGAGAGTTTGAATCCAGAGGTTTGTAGCCTGTTAAAGGGGTTCACAGTAACCTGGTAAGTACAACTTTTGTTGACTGTTGTGTTGGGTTGCTGGTAATAAGCCACCTGTATAGGTAGCATGTAGGGTGGGCAGGGAGTGGTATCCCTCCTATAGCAACACTATAGCAAATACTGCAAAAGTAGAAGAGAAGACAGTAGCCAGCACTCACCATCCAGGGGTCGCTTTATTTCAGGATATGGTGCATATGCAAACGATCAGCGGGCAGGGTGAGGAGGAAGGGGGTCTCGGGACAGCACTGTTTCGATCGGCTAGTGGAAGCGCAGGTGTAGCGCGAAACAGTGCTGTCCCGAGACCCCCTTCCTCCTCACCCTGACCGCTGATCGTTTGCATATGCACCGTATCCCGAAATAAAGTGACCCCTGGATGGTGAGTGCTGGCTACTGTCTTCTCTTCTACTTTTGCAAATTTGACATATGCTAAATAGCACTGTGCACAACCTTAATAGGGGATGTGCCTGAAGTACGGCAATTAATCCATGTGAACTGAAGTGTGATTGCTAACAGTGGAAGTGCCGGTGGATACCTTTTCTTACTTGTTCCACTATAGCATATACTCTTGGCACAACCTGAAGCTTAGTTGAACAGTAACCCACAGTCCCTGGTCCTAGTAAAAATCAAGGAGGGAAACATAACGATTAATCTGACTACAATCAATAACTGGGATTTTACATGTATGCTACAACCAGCAGGCTTCATGGACCCTTTGTATGTTTGTGACTGTTAAGTGCATTGTGCTTTTAAGATTGTTCTAGCCATAAAGCTTAGTATGCTACTCTTTGTGTCTGCCACCATCAAGAATTTGTACCTCTGTTGGGTGAGAGAAGATCCAGATAATTTCTCCAACTATTTGGTCTTTGATCCATGCTGGAACTCCATAACCACCTCTTCTTTGCTGACTATTGTAAACACATTTTTAGTGCATTAAAGGGGTACTCCCGTGGAAAACTTTATTTTTATTTTTTTAAATTAACTGGTGCCAGAAATTTAAACAGATTTGTATATTACTTCTATTAAAAAATCTTAATCCTTCCAGTACTTTTTAGGGGCTGCATACCAAAGAGAAATACAAAAAAGAAATGCATTTCCTCTGATGTCCTGACCACAGTGCTCTCTGCTGACCTCTGCTGTCCATTTTAGGAACTGTTGAGAGCAGCATATGTTTCCTATGGGGATTTTCTCCTGTTCTGGACAGTTCCTGCCATAGACAGAGGTGTCAGCAGAGAGCACTGTGGACATGACATCAGAGGAAATGCATTTCTTTTTTGGATTTCTCTTTAGTATATAGCCCCTAAAAAGTACTGGAAGGATTAAGATTTTTTTCATAGAAATTATTTACAAATCTGTTTAACTTTCTGACACCAGTTGATTTAAAAAAATAAATAAATAAATAAAAAAAAAGATTTCCACGGGAGTACCCCTTTAAAGTAACTGTCCAGGTTCGAGCGTTATTTTTTCGACTTGTGCTGATTGGCTGCTTTTTCCGCTTGGCTCTATCAATGAACAGCTGTGATCTGTGACTGAGTTTTGGCTGAGGTTTCTACAGAGAGTCTACAGTATCTACAGGGGTCTGAGCCGCACCTCTCATCATTGGTGTATCTCAGGCTGGCCAGGACGTCAGTGCATGAAGAGCTGATTTATAATGCAGCAACGAATGATTATAAAGTGCAGACTACTAAATCCTCAATGTAATAAAGATTATTATGTTATTACTGCGCGTATATGAAGGGAAATATAATATACAGGAATTGTTCATTAAAATTAATTGGACTTTTTTCCCCCCTAAAGCTACAAATTCATTACGCTTTTGTTAGGTATAAATCTTAGTTTGCCTTGATGGTGTGTTAATGTTAGGTACTGCCGCCTCCATTTACAGATTATATTACCATCTACAGCATTTGCTTTCAACCTGCTGCTTTCCAGCTGTTTTAAAGCTACCAGCGTGGTTCAAGTGGTTGCCAGCTCCATGCTGGAGAACCACAGGTTGGAAACTATTGATCTATAGCAGTGGTCTTCAACCTGCGGACCTCCAGATGTTGCAAAACTACAACTCCCAGCATGCCCGGACAGCCGTTGGCTGTCCGGGCATGCTGGAAGTTGTAGTTTTGCAACATCTGGAGGTCCACAGGTTGAAGACCACTGGTCTATGGTATAGATCAATTCAGCATTTTTTTTGTATCTAGGATGAGGCTACATGTTAAAACTCACAGAGGGTGTTTTAGCATTCCATTTTCAAGTTATAGTTAAAGGGGTACACCAGTTGATTTTTTTTAAATCAACTGGTGCCAGAAAGTTAAACAGATTTCTAAATTATTATAAACAAAATGGAGAGGCTCCTGTCTATCTGACAATCACCAAGGACCCGAGCAACCCAACACACACCTATACCCACGGTGTATAAAAATAGGATCAATATGGAAGAAATAAATGGGGCTCAAGGGTCAAAGATATCTGGTTTAAGTTGATTGGTATTTATTAATATAGAATACAAAAAGAACTAAATAGGGATGTACAGGGCCCTTGTACCTCCCTACTTGATTAAATAATACAAAATAAAATATGATAATCCCAATATAAAAACTAAAAATAACTGTAAAATTAATAACAACTATAAAATGCAATTTGAGCCTGTATATCAATATGTGGATCTTCTGATCTTGAGGAACAGCACAGTATAAAAGTTCATTCCACAACTCTTGTTTCAAAAGATCTTCAATAAAAAAGATAAAATGTATCCGCTAAAAATAATCAATTGATGCGGTAGTGCTGTATCCATCCAAACCTTGGCAACTAGATCTCACCAACACAGTGATACAATGTGGCACTTTGTGAGCAGTGAACAGTCACTCAGAATCACTCTTTAAGCATTTCTGCGTATGTCATACATCATAGAAGCCAGTTAGCAATATTTTTCATATAATGCTCACCACTCCTTCCTCGGTTTTTTCTTCATCGGTTTTTTCTTCAGCACGTTCCGCTGCTGAAGAAAAAACCGAGGAAGGTTTTGAAACGCGTCCAGCGATTTAGACATTGCGATATTGAGCCTGTCATTAAAGAACATTCTTCTGAGAGAATAATAATCATTTGCCAGATCTAAGGCATCCATCACAGTGAACTATCTTCCGAGCGCGCGACCTTTGCACGAGGAACGCCGCCGATTTACTCACTCTGCCTATCGCATGCAACAACCACTAGCGAGAAGCCAATCGGGCCATCTGCAACAAAGACTTGAGGTCTCCAGACCACCATCATTCTAAGTTGGTCAGACTAAGGGGCTCCGCTTGACAGCGCTGCAGTCCCCCAAACGGTGCCCACCACCAAGTGCCGCGATTATAGGAGTTGGCCAAGACTCCAGCAGCACGATCCCGGACAGAGGCAAGGCACCGGCCACAAGACGTCATACAGCCGGCCCCCACAATTATACTGAAGGGAGATCCGTGATATCTCGGAGTGGTGAGCATTATATGAAAAATATTGCTAACTGGCTTCTATGATGTATGACATACGCAGAAATGCTTAAAGAGTGATTCTGAGTGACTGTTCACTGCTCACAAAGTGCCACATTGTATCACTGTGTTGGTGAGATCTAGTTGCCAAGGTTTGGATGGATACAGCACTACCGCATCAATTGATTATTTTTAGCGGATACATTTTATCTTTTTTATTGAAGATCTTTTGAAACAAGAGTTGTGGAATGAACTTTTATACTGTGCTGTTCCTCAAGATCAGAAGATCCACATATTGATATACAGGCTCAAATTGCATTTTATAGTTGTTATTAATTTTACAGTTATTTTTAGTTTTTATATTGGGATTATCATATTTTATTTTGTATTATTTAATCAAGTAGGGAGGTACAAGGGCCCTGTACATCCCTATTTAGTTCTTTTTGTATTCTATATTAATAAATACCAATCAACTTAAACCAGATATCTTTGACCCTTGAGCCCCATTTATTTCTTCCAGATTTCTAAATTACTTCTATTAAAAAAT
Source organism: Hyla sarda (assembly GCF_029499605.1). Taxonomy (NCBI): domain Eukaryota; kingdom Metazoa; phylum Chordata; class Amphibia; order Anura; family Hylidae; genus Hyla; species Hyla sarda. The sequence goes on from NC_079192.1 coordinate 158,597,674, forward strand.
CTTAATCCTTCCAGTACTTACTAGCTGCTGAATACTACAGTGGAAATTATTTTCTTTTTGAAACACAGAGCTGTCTGCTGACATCATGAGCACAGTGCTCTCTGTTGACATCTCTGTCCATTTTAGGAACTGTCCAGAGTTGGAGAAAAAAACCCATAGCAAACATATGCTGCTCTGGACAGTTCCTAAAATGGTCAGAGATGTCAGCAGAGAGCACTGTGCTCGTGAAAACCAAGGCATTTTTACTTCAATTTGCATAATCAAGGTAAAATATATAATCTTGGTACACTCATTAAAAAGGTATGTATCCTGCACAGATAGCAAGTTAGAGTCTGTACCATGCTCTAGAGCTGCACTCACTATTTAGCTGCTCATTGTGACTTCACGTGGCTCAGTTAAGCTTCCGGTTGCAGAAAATTTAGAAAATTTGCTATGTAGGACTGAGGAAAAGTTGGGTATTGACTCCTGGTTGCAGCTTCTCTAATTTATGTATGCCCTGAACCTGCTCCCCTTCTATGAAGCATACTCAGGAGCTGAGCATGTGTCATAGCGGGATGGTCTCAGCAGCTGATCCGTGGCTAATGCCGAACATCACCAATCGCGGTGATGATCGGCATTAAGCCTTTAGGTGCTGCGATAAAAAAATCGGTGAAGCTGATCTTGACCACCATGGTGAAACCACTGATCAGCTGAGAGGACGGCAGAAGAGCCCTTATCTGCCTCTTTGCGTCCGATCAGCACTCCAGGATCCAGGCTAGAGCAATAAAGCGCCTAAATCACTGATCAATGCTATGCTAATGTAAATTTTAAAAAAAAGTTAATAAATGTGAGTTAACCCATTCCCTATTAAAAGTTTTAATCACCCCCCTCCCCATTTTAAAAGAAAAAAATTATGTTAACAAAAATAAACATAAACATATGTGGTATCGCCTCGTGCGTAAATGTCCAAACGTTAATTAAACCGCATGGTCACATTGTATAACCTAACAAAAAATTATATATATATATATATATATATATATATATATATATATATATATAGCAATTAAGAAGACCCATCAAAACAAAAAAGGTACCGATAAAAACTTCAGATCACAGGGCAAAAAATGACCCTCATGCCACCCCATATACAGAAAAATATGAAAAGGTTATAGGGGCCAGAAAAGGACAATTTAAAAAATATTTAATTTTTTTTTGCTTTTGGTTTTGCTTATGTGTGACCTATTTCTCATACTATCACAGGGGGTTGATAAATTTGGCTCACATAAGCAAAAAACAATAAATCACTTTAGAATATCATTTATTAAGCAAAAAACAATAAATGACTTTGGAGCAACACTTTTTAACCCTTCCTCAAGTCGCAGCTGTGAAAAACAAAAATGTGTGCTATATAAATATATATATGTGTGTGTGTGTGTGTGTGTATTACATTTTTTTTACCACTTTTTTCCCCCTAAATGAACTAACCCATTTTTTGTTTGTTATTTCTTCTCATTTCAGATCCGTGTATGCAGAGTTTTTTTATTTTGTTTATTATTAATAAAATGGCTAGCATGGGCTTGTGGGGAGTGTTTTTTTTTTAAATAAAAGCTTCCTAAGCGTCTTGTGTTTTTTCTAAAATTTACTTTACAGGCTTAGTAGTGGAAGCTGTCTAAAAGATGGAATCCATTACTAAGCCAGGGCTCAGCGTTAGCCACAAAAACAGCTAGCGCTAACCCCCAATTATTACCCCAGTACCCACCACGACAAGGGTGCCAAGAAGAGCCAGTACCAACAGGCCCAGAGCTTCAAAAATGGCACTTGCCAACCATGGTAACGTCAGGCTGTTGTAGCTTATTTGGTATCTGACTGAGAATGAAAAAAAGGGGAACCCCAAGCGTTTTTTGTATAAATAATTAATATTGAAAAAAAAACGCATAGGGTTACCCCTATTTTTATTCTCAGCCAATACCAACTAAGCAGCAACAGCCTGATGTTACCAGGGAGGGTGCGGACCATTGTTACTTGCCCTCCCCAGCCTAAATTACACCAACCTGTTACCGCCTACGCCCAGGAGCGCCATTTTTGACACTCCGGGCCTGTTGGTATTGGCTCCTCCAGGTACCCCTGTGGTGGTGGGTACCGGGGTAATATTTGGGGGTTAGCGCTGTTTTTTTTGCCTAACGCTAAGCCCCGGCTTAGTAATGGATTCCATCTATAAGACAGCTTCTACTACTATGCCTGTAAAGTAAATGAAAAATAAAAAAAAACACATTTCAAAAACTTTTATTTCTAAAACACTCCCCCACAAGCCCTCGTCAACAATTTTTTTAACATTAAACAAAAAAACAAAAACGCTGGTCATTGGTGTAGTCCACCAAATCCGAAGTAGTCCACAGAATACACGGATCTGAAATGAGAAAAAAATAATTTAGCAAGTTTATTGTCACCCGCTCGCACATCTCCTATCGCCCACACCGCACAAATACAACTGCCAGCATGTCCTTACTGTAAAGGCATGCTGCAAGTTGTAGTCCTGCAATAGTTAGCAGGTGGGTGGTAGATGCGCTAGGGTGGGTGGTAGATGTGGGCAAGGAGCGTAGCTGTGCCAAAAGTCACACTTGCGACTTTTTAAAAATGCTGACAAAAGCAAGTTTGTAAGCCAGGTCTGACTTGGCTTACACTTGAGACTTTTTGAAGGGGGTTTGCTACTTTTTTTTGGCTTACGAGCGACTTTCGCAATTATAGATTCCCGACCACTGCAAACTGAAAAATGAAAATTGCTTAGGTAGGGCTGATTGGTATTTTTTGCTTACCCACAAAAGTTGCACAAAAAATTACTTAGGTGCATGTGCGACTTTTTGTGAGACTTTTGTAAGCAAAAAAACACCCTCTAAATCCCTTGATATATCTCCCCCATAATATAGCTTGAAGTAAGCCACAAGGTGCTTGAAGACAAATAGAAAGTGACAGTGCTCGAAGTTAAATGCATACTGGGTCTCAATAATTGTAAATACATGTATTTAAAAAATTGTATTTATAAAAAAAATCACAATAAACATAACTGTTAAAAATATATTGCTGTTATATATGTATATAAAGTCTTTGCCATAAATGTTGGCACCCCTGAAATGTTTCTAGAAAATGTATTTTCTCACAGAAAAGGATTGCATTAACACATGTTTTGCTATACACATGTTTATTCCCTTTGTGTGTTGGAACTAAACCAAAAAATGGGGGGGGTAAAATGTCACACCAAACTCCAAAAATTGGCTGGACAAAGTTATTGGCACCCTTTCAAAATCGTGGAAAAATAAGATTGTTTCAAGCACGGGCGTGGACGGAAGAGAAAATTTGATGAAAGGTGTCAATGCAGGATAGACCGGATGGTGGATAAGCAGCCCCAAACAAGTTCCAAAGATATTTAAGCTGTCCTGCAGGCTCAGGGATCATCAGTGTCAGCGCAAACTATCCGTCGACATTTAAATGAAATGAAACGCTATGGTGGTTTTTTTTTTTGTCGAAGATTTTGGGGTGAAATGATTGCTGTCAATACAAAGTAAAATTGGCGGCACAAAAAAGTGTTATTAGATAGTAATAAGTTTGTTACTAGATGAGTGTTATGTATTCACTATTGCTGGGGAAGTCTGCCTCGTAGTGAGCACACTGCCAGGCAGACAAAAGGCATTTTAATATAGTAAAAATAAAAATTAAAAGCAGGGAGGGGGTTAGGGATAGATTGGCAATGGGCAGGGACAGAAAAAAAAAATAGGATGGTGGGAGCTACCCTTTAAGTATAAAAGGTGTCCTATGAACTCTGACAGCTTAGGGCTCACACAATGTAGAGTGTTGTTAGGCCCATATATCTATCTAGCTATCCATCTATCAACATATGTGTATATCTCACATGACTGAGTACACCTATCACACTTTATATATTTGTAAATATTTTTACTATTTCATTATATCTTTTATTATATCTGGACATTTTGATTTATGCACTGGGCACTTAAGTACTACTCCTTCCTGGGCTTGTGCTATACTTTATATTTTAACATGAGTTAAATATGCACTTTACATTGCACAATACACTTTATATGGATAAGAAATTATGTAAATATATATTAGTTGAGATAATATCATGCTTTGTTTTTTGTTTTGGGGTGTCTTATCATGTATACGTTTTATGTACTGGGGCCTTTTTTATTCAGTTACTGTACCATCACATATAAAATATTTAATCCATACCAACATTTGGCCAATATTTCACCCCTTAGCCATTATCTATAGGAGTAATCCTACAATTAATACCCAGAATTACTCACCATTCTAGCTTCCGAGATCCTATTCATTGGCAGTGCCACACTGGGACCTGGCACTCTTCATCAGCAACAGGACCTAGAGTTGTGGCATCGGGAGCTGTAGAGGAGCCTTGGAGTGAGGAGAGTCAGTATATGAGTCTGGTCTGGGGTCTGGTTTGGCATATGCACAGATTAAATTAAAGCTGCAGTAAGGATGTGGGGCCCAAGTTTGGGGAACAGCCCAGACGCAGCCGCTATTTCTATCTGTCCGCCGGTAATTTCATATGAGAAATACTGGCCATGCAATTGCACCGAGGAGCAGCGCAGGAGGACTTCACCCGTCACTGTCGGGCCGCCCTCACAGAAAGCCCCAGAGGCGGCTCAAGCATAAGGCCACTAAGGCCTTGCTGTGCCCCAACCAACGCAACTTAAACAGTGCCCACTATGTCTGACCTGCCCCTCTGCTACTTTAAGAAAAGTGGCTGCTGGGGCTGGTCTTGTGCCATGCTCAGGCATGTTTAATCTGTCCTTGCCTGACCCTGACCCCGGCTGCTAACCGGAGAGGACTTCCAGTCCAAGAAGAGAGTCAATGACCCACAGGCTCTGCTTCTCCCTGCCTCAGACCTGCTGTGAATGTCAGGGCTTTGCATGGCTGCCAGGTCAGGTGAGTCCCTCCTCCACTACTCAGGTGTTAAGTGTCTGCTGGCCTGTAAGTAAATACATATACTGATGACTTTGTCCACTGCCCTAGCTGGAAAAGTCATCAGTATACCCTACTAGAGTACTACTACTCCACATGTATGTCATACCCCATAGTGATGTCACAGTTTAAGGCTAATATACAGTGATCTGACTGCAATCAGTGACATGCAATCGCTTCTCGGCCTTTTGGCTAAGATCAAGTGTATTATCTGTTCTTATCAGTTTTGGTCGAGACAACACCGATGAGTGCTGCATGGTAGGAAGCAGGTGTACCAGGGTGCTCCTGGGCTGGTTCTGAGGAATCAGATCAATGGCTGTCCCAATGTGACCTGTTTCCTCCGGATCTCGCCATGAGGCTGAGAGGGTCTGGAGCCGAGGTACTTCTGTGCCTCACGGAGTGGTGACCCCGTGGTGCCGAAACTCACTGGGAGTATTGGCTCACTGAGTGGAAGCACGGGCACCACGATCTCTTCACCTTGTGGCACTCAACTCTTGATTCACGGCCTTCTGGTTAGGATCAGAGAAATTTTTTTATATATCCGTCCGGATGTTCGAGCAGTATACCTGCGCACATTCACTTATTTATTTCTTTTTATCACTGTGTCACTTTTTGCGTGTTGTGTGTTCACAGGATTGTTAGGATGCGGTATCCCTTCTGGGTGTCCCTCCTAGCGGTCTTGGGGAGGTGTGTGTCGCCATCAGGTTCCTCACCTCCCTGCAAAAACCCTGGGTACTCCTGCATGGGCAGGGTACCGACCATTTACGGCTCTGCAGGCAGATACCTTGGCTAACACCAAGGGGGATGCCAGGAGCATTTGTGGTCCCTTAGTAGCTTCAGCGAAAAGGGACATCTGGAACCTGGAACCTTGCAGGTACCTTTTGGTCCGAAGGCGAAGGGAAAGGTTTGTTGGGGGGCCTCTCTCCTGTCGGAGAAGGGCTTGCGATAGACCACATCCTTTGTGCATGTTTTTTTATTGTAACATGTTTGCACTTTTTCTTGTACCTTGGGTGATTCGAAAGAACGTTCCTCGGCTCTTAGATAGAAAAAAATAAAAACTGTAACTTCACTGTGCATATATTAACACTGTGCACATTAATTCTCTACTGTGACATCACTGTGCATTTTAACCCTGTACTGTAAGTCACAATACAAGGTTGATATGGACAGTAACATCATGGTACAGGGTTAATACTCTATATGCACAGTGATTTCACAGTACAGGGTTAAAAAACTGTGATATTACAGTACAGGGTTAATAAACAGTTGTTACGCCTAGCGCTCCGGGTCCCCGCTCCTCCCCGGAGCGCTCACGGCGTCTCTCTCCCCGCAGCGCCCCAGTCGGTCCCGCTGACCGGGAGCGCTGCACTGTCATGGCCGTCGGGGATGCGATTCGCACAGCGGGACGCGCCCGCTCGCGAATCGCATCCCAGGTCACTTACCCGTCCCGGTCCCCTGCTGTCATGTGCTGGCGCGCGCGGCTCCGCTCTCTAGGGCGCGCGCGCGCCAGCTCTCTGAGACTTAAAGGGCCAGTGCACCAATGATTGGTGCCTGGCCCAATTAGCCTGATTAGCTTCCACCTGCTCCCTGGCTATATCTGATCACTTCCCCTGCACTCCCTTGCCGGATCTTGTTGCCTTGTGCCAGTGAAAGCGTTTAGTGTGTCCAAAGCCTGTGTTACCTGAACTTCTGCTATCCATCTTGACTACGAACCTTGCCGCCTGCCCCGACCTTCTGCTACGTCTGACCTTGCCTCTGCCTAGTCCTTCTGTCCCACGCCTTCTCAGCAGTCAGCGAGGTTGAGCCGTTGCTAGTGGATACGACCTGGTTGCTACTGCCGCAGCAAGACCATCCCGCTTTGCGGCGGGCTCTGGTGAACACCAGTAGCCTCTTAGAACCGGTCCACTAGCACGGTCCACGCCAATCCCTCGTTGACACAGAGGATCCACTACCTGTGAGCCGAATCGTGACAGTATATCCGGCAATGGATCCCGCTGAGGTGCCGCTGCCAAGTCTCGCTGACCTTCCCACGGTGGTCGCTCAGCAATCGCAGCAGATTGCCCAACAAGGACAGCAGCTGTCGCAGTTGACCGCCATGTTACAGCAACTTCTGCCTCTGCTACAGCAGCAACCATCTCCTCCGCCAGCTCCTGCACCTCCTCCGCAGCGAGTGGCCGCTCCTAGCCTCCGCTTGTCCCTGCCGGACAAATTTGATGGGGACTCTAAACTCTGCCGTGGATTTTGGTCTCAGTGTTCCCTGCATATGGAGATGTTGTCGGACTTGTTTCCTACAGAACGGTCTAAGGTGGCGTTCGTAGTAAGCCTTCTTTCAGGAAAGGCCTTGTCTTGGGCCACACCGCTCTGGGACCGCAATGATCCTGCCACAGCCACAGTCCAGTCCTTCTTCGCTGAAGTCCGTAGTGTCTTCGAGGAGCCAGCCCGAGCTTCTTCTGCCGAGACTGCCCTGTTGAACCTGGTCCAGGGTAATTCTTCAGTGGGCGAGTACGCCATCCAATTTCGTACTCTTGCTTCCGAGTTATCATGGAATAACGAGGCTCTCTGCGCGACCTTTAAAAAAGGCCTATCCAGTCGCATCAAGGATGTGCTGGCCGCACGAGAGATTCCTGCCAACCTGCAAGAACTCATCCATTTGTCCACCCGCATTGACATGCGTTTTTCTGAGCGACACCAAGAGCTCCGCCAGGAAAAAGACTTAGATCTCTGGGCACCTCTCCCACAGTATCCGTTGCAATCTACGCCTGGGCCTCCCGCCGAGGAGGCCATGCAAGTGGATCGGTCTCGCCTGACCCAGGAAGAGAGGAATCGCCGTAGGGAAGAAAATCTCTGTCTTTACTGTGCCAGTACCGAGCATTTCTTGGTGGATTGCCCTATCCGTCCTCCACGTCTGGGAAACGCACGCACGCACCCAGCTCACGTGGGTGTGGCATCTCTTGGTTCTAAGTCTGCTTCTCCACGTCTCACTGTGCCCGTGCGGATTTCTCCTTCAGCCAACTCCTCCCTCTCAGCCGTGGCCTGCTTGGACTCTGGTGCCTCTGGGAATTTTATTTTGGAGTCGTTTGTGAATAAATTCAGCATCCCGGTGACCCGTCTCGTCAAGCCGCTCTACATTTCCGCGGTCAACGGAGTCAGATTGGATTGCACCGTGCGTTACCGCACAGAACCCCTCCTGATGTCTATTGGACCCCACCACGAGAGGATTGAGTTATTCGTCCTTCCCAACTGTACCTCTGAGGTCCTCCTCGGTCTGCCATGGCTCCGGCTTCATTCTCCCACCCTTGTTTGGACCACCGGGGAGATCAAGAACTGGGACTCTGCCTGCCATAGGAAGTGCCTCTCCCCCCCTCCCAGTCCCGTCAGGCAAGCCTCAGTGCCTCCTCATGGCCCCCGTCCTGGTGTCACACTGCCCCGTGCCAGGCTTCGCCCTCTGCCCTCCCTCCCCATTCCCACTCCTGCTGTGCTGCCTGCCGTTGAGGAAACCCTCCATTCTTTCCCGGTGTCCTCATCCCAGGGGAGGCAGTTACCGGACAAAGAAAAGGGGAGACCTAAGGGGGGGGGGGTCCCCGCTCCTCCCCGGAGCGCTCACGGCGTCTCTCTCCCCGCAGCGCCCCGGTCGGTCCCGCTGACCGGGAGCGCTGCACTGTCATGGCAGTCGGGGATGCGATTCGCACAGCGGGACGCGCCCGCTCGCGAATCGCATCCCAGGTCACTTACCCGTCCCGGTCCCCTGCTGTCATGTGCTGGCGCGCGCGGCTCCGCTCTCTAGGGCGCGCGCGCGCCAGCTCTCTGAGACTTAAAGGGCCAGTGCACCAATGATTGGTGCCTGGCCCAATTAGCCTGATTAGCTTCCACCTGCTCCCTGGCTATATCTGATCACTTCCCCTGCACTCCCTTGCCGGATCTTGTTGCCTTGTGCCAGTGAAAGCGTTTAGTGTGTCCAAAGCCTGTGTTACCTGAACTTCTGCTATCCATCTTGACTACGAACCTTGCCGCCTGCCCCGACCTTCTGCTACGTCTGACCTTGCCTCTGCCTAGTCCTTCTGTCCCACGCCTTCTCAGCAGTCAGCGAGGTTGAGCCGTTGCTAGTGGATACGACCTGGTTGCTACTGCCGCAGCAAGACCATCCCGCTTTGCGGCGGGCTCTGGTGAACACCAGTAGCCTCTTAGAACCGGTCCACTAGCACGGTCCACGCCAATCCCTCGTTGACACAGAGGATCCACTACCTGTGAGCCGAATCGTGACAACAGTGATGTCACAGTATAGGGTTAACATACAGTGATGTCACATCACTGTATATTTACCCTGTACTGTGACATCATTGTGTACATTAACCCTGTACTGTGAATCTGGTGATGTAATTTTACAGGGTTAATATACAAAGTGATGGCACATTACAGGGTTAATATACAGTGATGTGACATCACTGTATATTAACCCTGTACTGTGACATCACTGTTTAATAACCCTGTACTTTGACATCATTGTGTATATTAACCCTGTACTGTGACATCACTATTTATTAACCCTGTACTGTTACATCACTTTTTTTTAACCCTGTACTGTGAAATCACTGTGCATATACAATATTAACCCTGTACCATGATGTTACTGTCCATATCAACCTTGTATTGTGACTTACAGTGCAGGGTTAAAATGCATAGTGATGTCACAGTAGAGCATTAATATACACAGTACAGGGTTATTATATGCTCAGTGAAGTCACAGTACAGGGACTATATACCCAGTGATGCCACAGTGCAAGGACAATACACCCAGTGACGCCACAGTACAGACATAATACACAGTGATGTCACAGTGCAGGAATAATACACACAGTGACGTCATAGTACAGGGACAATACACATAGTGATGTCACAGTACAGGGACAATACACCCAGTGACGCCACAGTGCAGGGACAATACACTTAGTGATGCCACAGTGCAGGGAAAATACACTAGTGACGCCACAGTACACAGACAATACACATAGCGATGGCACAGTGAAGCTAAAATACACTAGTGACGCCACAGTACACAGACAATACACATAGCGACGGCACAGTGCAGGGAAAATACACGTAGTGACACCACAGTACAGAGATAATATACACAGTGATGTCACAGTACAGTGATATGCACATGGTGATGTGTCACAGTATATAGGGCAATACACATGGGGAGTTTGTAAAGTGGTGGGGATGGAGGTAATATGTATGGTGATAATATTTCTCCCTGTATAAGGAGATTATTGGTAATATTGTCTCATTATAAAGGATTTGGTCAGTAAGTGTATGATGGTACATTTATATTCCTCCTTGCATACTGATTTTATTAGTAATGTTGCTCTCGGTATACTGGACAAAATTTGCCGTTGGGCTCATAGGACACTAGTAACGCCCCTAATTTTATACCTGTGCTGCCGCTGCTTAAGTTTGGTGCTGCGGCAAGAGTGCGACCATCTCACAGTTGATTGACTCACCAAGTCTGCAGAAAATTATGTGGGGCCTCATGTTTACATTTCACCTAAGGCCTCACAAAGTCTAGAGCCGCCTCTGGAAAGCCTGCCGGCACCAACAGACTGCTGCAAGAGAAGTTACATGCAGTGAGGTACAGGCAGCTCCCTAGATCTCCAGCGGGTAAATGAAGGAAGGGCCCCTGTGCCATTTCTATCCTCCCCTGATCCCCCTGTGCAATTTTAATTGACCCCCACCCCCCCTCCATTAAAATGGAACAGGAGGATCAGGGGAGGATAGAAATGCCACATGGGCCCTGTGTAATTTCAATCCCCGCCCCCACTGATCCCTCCATGCCATTTCAATCCCCTCCCCTCATCCCCACTCTTACCCGGGGTCCCCATGAGTTGTCAATCCACCCCTGCTCCCTGCTGTGGGCCTTACTGCCAGACTTCAGAGGCTGAAGGGTAAATTTGCCTTTGCTGGGCTGGTACATGGCACGACGTGTCTGGAGATGGGCAGAGCTTCCTGGGATGTCACTCATATATAATTGATTATGATAATTAGCATGGCCGGTATTTTTTTCCAAGAAAGGTGTCAACCCTAACAGCAGTCTGTTGGTACATATCTTTTTGAGGAGAAACTATTATGAGAATCTTTTATTTTCAAGCTAAATAACTCGAATTCCAAACCTTCATTCTAACTTTGCTTTGATGTAAAAAATCCATATGCAGTGTATGTATGTTTGTTATGTATGTGTGTGTGTATATATATATATATATATATATATATATATATATATATATGCCTCGCTTAATTCAGAAAAGATGCAGAGATGATGACAAGTTGTTTTGTTAGAATGCTGTGCACTGATTAGCATCGCCATAGTAACCATAAACATAATACTTCTGGCTGATTAACATGATCTTTCACAGTAATTATGTCGCTTTATTCATACCTTAAAAGTGAAATGCTAATTGTTTTATTTTGTATGACTGCGCTCTAACCTTTCACTGCAGGAAAGGCAGGTGTGCCCTACTTCTGTATGAGAACGAGCTCTCTCGCCTACGATCAGCAGTCAGGAATTCTCTTGTTTATACAGATTTGCCAAGTAATATGGCAGGATCTTCTAGAAATGCTGGCGCAATGCTTCAAAGTTACAAACCTATGTGGAGTTAAAGCTTATGGCTAGCCAAGAAAAAATAAAAAATTTATATATATATATATATATATATATATATATATATATACACATATATAGAGAGAGGAGAAGGAGAAGCGCCGTGAACCAGGATTCCGGATCCGTTTGGGTGCTCAGCTCCGGGAGCAGACCTACCCCCAATGTAATATCCAAAGCGAAGTTGAAGCAGCACTCCAATGTTACACAAAAAATGTGGTTTATTCACTCATCTGTATACAGCAACGTTTCGGCTTATCAATAAAGCCTGAGAAAGCTTGAGAAAGGCTTTATTGATAAGCCAAAACAGCGCTGTATACAGATGAGTGAATAAACCACTTTTTTTGTGTGACATTGGAGTGCCGCTTCTACTTCGCTTTGTATATATATATATATATATATATATATATATATATATATATATATTATTATTATTATTATTTTCTCTTACTTCCTCATGTGAAATAGCTATCTGGCCTTTTTGTTGTAATTCCATTATTTATGCTCCACAAGGAGAAGCAATTTCCTGTCAGCCATTTTTGGACTAAGTTCAGAGACAGGGGAGTAAAGTTGGTAAAATCAGATACCAAATGCATATATGTAAATTAGAACAAATGTACTCTGATTTACTCGCTTCCTAGTTTGCTTTCTAAACTGTGGCTGTAATGTGGTCATGCAAGAGGGCACAACCTTTCCCATAATCCCCTTTCCTTACTGCACAGTTGAGAATACCTGTACTTTTGGGACAGACCAGGAGATTTTAGTTTATCTAAGCATGTGCAACTTTCTTAGTGGGTGCCATAAGGTGGTCATAACCAAGAGCAGCAGATTATGAAACCAGTGCAGGCACATAGGGGATTCTTAAGTACACAGTGAATTCGAAAAGACTTGAGACCCTTTTAATTTTTTTTTTATTTTTTTTTCACATTTTGATAAATTGAGGCTTTGGGCTAAAATAAAAAAATAAAAAACATTTTCCCCATCAATCTGCACTCAGTACCCCATAATGAGAATGTCAATGAGAAATGTATTTAAAAAAAATATTAAAAGTGTATTTAAAAAATGTAGTAAAAACTGGACCCCAAGCTCTGGCTCCTCCCATTTCTCTTGGTCATCTCTGAGATGTTTCTACAACTTGATTGGAGTCACCTGTGGTAAATCCAGTTGATTGGACATATATAGGGTCTCACAGCTGACAATACATATCAGAGCAAAAACCAGGCGATGAGAAGGAAAAAACTGCCTGTAAAACTCAGAGACAGGATTGTAGGAAGGCACAGATCTGGAGAAGGGTACGAAAACATTTCTTCTGCACTAAAAAAATTACAAAAGAACAGTGACTCCAAAATCAGTTCCTCCTGGCTGATAGCTAATTCAACCACTCCTAGACTCGGATGTAGCCTTCCCTGGTGATAAGTTTAGCACACCCATCGTTTAGCACACCCATCCCGATTGGCTGCCTCTCAATCTGATGTCTCTCGCAATCCTGGCATACTCTTTGTCATCTCCGCAAGCAAACACTGCACTGGACAAATCCCACTCCTTTCACTCCTGTCAATTCCGTAGCTATACTACAAACACATTTCTTGGTCAGCTCTCCTTTGACCTTGCTTGACAATATCTAGATGACAACTCTTTTCTAATTTGTCTCCCATGAGCTCTCTGGGCGCTAGTCACTAAGTTACATATCCACAGGTTTCCCACATAATACTTTTCTAGACTTCCAATCTGCTGACTTTTCGATGGTAAACCATTTCTTTTTAGCCCTACAGCCTCCTCACAATTGGCAAGTCCTCCACAGTCTACAGCTATTCAATTCCCCCAGATGCACAAGCCCACTCTAGACTCTGATGGACAGGCTACAAACCTAACAGTTTTCCCAACACAACAGAAGGAATACTGTATGTGACACACAAAGGGCTGGATTATCATTGGAGCTTTTGGAGCTTATTCTCCAGGCCCCACACTGCCAGGAAAGAAAGGGGGCCCCTGCATCATGCAGGTCCTGGTCGTCAGTCACTTAAAAACAGGGATCTCCACACAGAACATAATGACAGTGATTGCCCGATCAGGACCTGCTTTGTACCTTCTGAATGCTGGAGGGGATGATTTCTTTGAGGATCTGTGGTGATGTCACGATCATGTGACTTGGGGGCGGAGCTAAAGTTCCCAGCATGCTAGAGGCAGTTCCTAGCATGCTAGAGGCACCCTGGTTTGAAGACACTAATATACAGTATATACATCTGAGCTCCAGAGCAGCACTCACTATTCTGCTGGTGGGGTCACTGTGTACATCAGTGTTTCCTGACCGGGTGCCTCCAGGTGTTGCACAACTACAACTCCCAGCATGCCTGGACAGCCAAAGGCTGATTAGGCAGGCTGGGAGTTGTAGTTTTGCAACATCTGGAGGTTGGTGAGGTCACTGTGTACAATCATTACATTACTTATACTGTGCTGATCCTGAGTTATATCATGTATTATACTCCAGAGCTGTACTCCCTATTCTACTCAGATATGTAATTTATATTAGGCATGTGTTATAATATGCCAGTTTTACATTACCCTTTACTTGGAAAGTCAGAATACTAATTCCAAAGGGTCATATACTTCTTCTTGTCTGATTTTTAAAGGGTATTCGGGTGTTCAAAAGTGATTATTATATTGCTGAGGCTGGTGGAAAAAAATACTCACCTACCCCCATTCCCTCACAGCTCCTTTTTGGCTTCTTCTGATCCTCCAGTGTTTGTCTCTTCTGCCTGCTTCCGAGATGAGATGTTGGAGCAGGACCTGTCCACTCAACCAATTACTAGCTGCAGTGGTGTTCTATCTTGGCTAATGATTGACTGAGCAGGCAGGTCATGCTCCGACCTCTTGTCTGGGAAGCAGGTAGAAGAGACGGTGACTGGAAGGAGCCAAATGGGAGTTGCAGCAGGAGCTGTGGAGGATGTTAAAGAGAAAGGAGTTTAAATCCAGGTGTCATGTCTTGGGTAGGGACAGTGCAGCCTTGACGTTAGCTCAAAACCACTGTCCCTACCTACTTGGACGATCATCACTAAACGACTGTCTCCAACTGGATGACGGTAGCAATGCTAAACAGGGTGCAGGGGCTCCAAGAATATTGAAACTGTCCAAGTTAGCAATAGTCTGGCAAAAAGGTACCAATACAGCCAATAAGGGGTTAAACAGGAATATACAAATATACAAATATAAGAGTCAGAAACCTAGAGGGCAGCAAAAATACAGAACATAAGACAAAGGGATAGTCAGGTCACAGGCAGGGGTCAGGTAAAACAGATCATGTAAACAGAAGATACCGTTATGAAGGCTAATGCAGGGAAAAGACCATTCACACAGGCAAGGTGTAACATACTGACTGAAGTATGTAAAACCCATCTGAGAAGTGCGTGGACGCAGAGGCCAGGATGTAATTGACTTGTCATCCACGACCCTGATTGGCACATTGGCCCCGGGCATCATCATGGCCAGGATCTTCAAGTATAGGGTCTCTAAGCTATGGTAAATGTCATTAATTCAATTTATGGAATAACTGAAGTCTTGTTTAAAACTCTTAAATTTGTGGGTCATTCACATGGCAGCCATATAAATACCATTTTATTACTATTGTCTTTATTGAGAAGAAATTCTCTGCGGTTTGGCAACCACCATTGATTTCCCAATAGAGAGTCAGTATCCCAGTAAAGCTAAATTCGCAGAGAAACAATAAAAACATGCTTTGATGTTGGTTAGTGCAGAATTATGATGTATTAGTGTCCTGGTAGAGTTCAGTGGTAATGGGTTAAGATCTGAATAAGAGAATAAGAGTGCAAACTAATTAATCCCGCACAGGATAGATAGCAAGTGACAGGCGCTATTATCAAACCAATTAAATATGTTTGCAGTCCTGTCACATGCATTTGTAAGATAAAACCTGATGGTTTTCTTTGCATCTTTTTACAGGACCTGTTGTTCAGTGTGTGTGCTTTGAATATCATCTCTACAATTGTCTGTGCCTTGGCTACAGCAATGTGCTGCATGCAGATGGTTTCTGCTGATGTTCTACAGCTGGTGAGTAACATAAAATGAATACAGGGCCATTGGTTTTGTTAATGATTTATCAAATCCTTGTCTTCATAACCAATATGGCTCAATATGATATCATGTCTGATGTGTACAGTCAAATGCAAACATTATAGTATACAATGACATACCCAAAGATGTAGTTTCTTCATATGAGGTGAAGATTTAGTGTAGCATTCTATCCCTGCTTACACTTACTCACACACACTGTAATGGGCAATGGGTGTGGACTTGCTTTGAGCCATGCATGGGAACAGAGTCTAAGTACTCTCAAGATATTTACCCTTTATTCTGTTCTTGTATATGGAAGCTGAATTTATTCTACTAGAGGGTACCAGGTTGCTCCACAAGTATATTCCTGGTGTGGATAGTGGCTGGCCCAGGAAACCAGATTGTTATGTGGCGCCAGGGGGTCAGCCAAGAAAAGCGTAGTCAGCAGCCCAGGTCAAATACAGGAGAGTCAGTAGTGTATCCAAGATCAGGCCGAGGCAGAGTCAGTAATAGACAAAAAGGTCAAGGCAGGCGGCACATGCTCTGGTTCACCAATCCAGATTGGCAACACAGGTTGTGTGATACAGGAGGGATCAGGCAAAGACAGGAACCTAATCACCTACAAAAAATGGAGCTACTCACAGAAATAGATACAAACACAGACATACATTTTATTATAACAAAGTGGCATACAATAAAAACATTTTTAATAGGGAAGGAATCGACAAGAAAAAGGCGAAGGCGGCAAACTGGGGGCAAGATTTACAAAAAATAAAAAAAAATTATATAAAAGACATAATAAAAGGCAGCATGAGTTATGAATTTCTTTTAGAAATTGTGTTTCCATTGCACTCCCCTACCTCATCAGTTATTCCACCCCCGGCCCCCTTCTGTGACACACAGGCACCGCTGTCTAGCTACAGTGGGGTGTAGTGAGGAGCAGAGCACCCCCCCCCCCCCCACACACTCTGGGCTCTTACGTCATGAAAGGGGGCGGGACAGGGTAGAATATTGATGAAGCAGGGGAGCCCAGCGAGTCGGCTCCCTTCCTCCATATCACGTTGGAAATGTTATTACTAAAGAACCTATACAGATAAGTTACAACTCTTTTTACAACTATTTACCCGCACTATAACCCAGTACATTGGGGGAGATTATCAAAACCTGTCCAGTGGAATAGTTACTGAGTTGCCCATAGCAACCAATCAGATTGCTTATTTCTTATTTCCATGGGCAACTTAGCAACTTTTCCTTTGGACAGGTTTTGATAAATCTCCTGCTGGGTTTAGTGTGGGTGAAATAACTGTCAGTTTCTCTTTAACTACAAAAGTCACTTTATGTTAGATTACCTTTTAACCCTTAAAGACAATGGACGTAAACATATGTCATGGTGCGGTGATATTTGATACTTGATACTCATGTGCAGCAGGTCCCGGCTGCTATCAGCAGCCAGGGACCCGCCATTAACGCCTCAGATGCTTTGATCAATACGATAACTGTATCTGCAGCAGTGCAGTGCTTTAAATGAATGATCAGATCACCCGCAGTGTTGCCACGGGAATACATTCATCCACCATGGGGGCTGGAGGTCCCCTCACCTGCCTCTTGCCATCTCCAGGGGTCTTCTTTTCTGAGATTGATCTGACCAGAAGATAGCTGATAACACTGATCAGTGCTATGCCGTATGCATAGCACTGAACAGTATTAGCAATCAAATGATTGTTATAAATAGTCCTATTTAGGTGTAAAAAAAAAATAAAGTATATAAAAAAGTGTTTTTAAAGTGTATAAAAAAAGGAAAAAAAATTAGAAAAATAGCCTCCCAATAAAAATGTAAGTCATCCGTTTTTCCCATTTTACCCCCAAAAAAGCATAACAAAAAAAATAAACAAACATATTTGGTATTGTCATGTGCATAAAAGTCTGAACTATCAAGATATTTTGTTAATTATCCTGTACGGTGAACAGCGCAAACTTAAAAAAAAAAAGTCTTAATTCAATTTTTTTTTTTTTTTTTTTTTTAGAAAAATCTTTTTTAATAATTAATGGATTAATTGGAAATAAAGACTCAGGGTAGGGATGCTTACATATTAAAGCATTTAAATATTTTGTTTTTTATTCTCTCTGCATTTTGAAAATTAGCAATACAATTTAAGAAAAACAAAACGTAAAAAGTATTACTTACTGGTTCTAAGTGGCAGAAGTAAGGGAGAACAATAAAGGGAAAATGAAATCTTGGTTACTGCTTTGCATGTTCTTCCGAGCTAATTGCTTCCTTTAAATTGTATAAGGAGGCAGCAGTTGGTTGATGTGTGCTCGGATGCATTGCTCTTCCTTCTGCCCATGATAATTTTAAGCATCCAGAGACCACTTTGGATGGCAAAAGAACCATTTACATATGTGATGTTTGTTTAGTCTCTTGCTTAAGAATTCTTATTGTCCAGCATCTGCCTTTATCGTCTTCACAGTTATTGTAATTCTTTCCTAATCCCCAAGTACAGTTTAACGGAATCCAAATGAGGGCTTCTCTTCTTGGTTGCAGGCGATTTTTCTTATTCCAGTGCATGTTGCCTTCCCAGAGGGCCCTGTGTTCAACAGTCGTCACATCTGCTCGGAGGCCACATAGCACACACTGCTGATTTTTAAAGCAGATGTAAAGAATGATTTTTGAAGAAGATATTTTCTGTCTTTGTGTAATTTAACATTTATTAGAATATTTCTCTTTACAAATACACGTGTTAAAGTAATAGAATAGTGAGCAAAACTCAGAGACCACCCTTGTTTAACTAATTTCACTTTAGCTCGATTGATCAAATCGTCTGTGATAAATGAGAAAAATATTTACCTTAAAATCAGACACATGACTTTCTAAGAGAAAGACTTAGGCTGGGTGCTCATGCTGTAGTTAAAGGGGTATTCCAGGAATTTTTTTTATTTGACTATGCTACAGGGGTTGTAATGTTAGTGTAGTTCATAATATAGTGTCTGTAACTGTGTGTGATGGTTTTCTCACAATTCTTCTGTGATTTTCACCCCAATATTTATTTTTAACAGCATCCAAAATGACTGTTGTCTTAGATTTTTCCGAGGCTGCAATGCGGCCAAGACCTGACTCACTAGTCAGCTGACGACAGGGAGCCTGTCTGCTTCAATGGGTGGAGCGATCGCTTGGTGGGAGAGAGATCAATCTGCCAATAATGCAAAAGATGTAGGCACCCTAATTGAAAACCACAGATCTTTTGAATGGATGCTGCTCATTTATGTTTCAATGAGTGGGGTGGCTGATGTGTGGGAGGGAGGAAAATGGAATTATGGGATTTGTAGTCAAAAAAGAAAAGTCAAATAGGAAATACTAATTCACAAAAAGCTAGCCACAGTATTATGGTAATCTCACAACATAACCTTTGGATTAGTTATGGGCCTTTTTGGGGATTTTGCTTGGGTGCATTTATTTGTGTTAATTAAGGATTCTGTGGTAACTGGCAGCAAGACATAGACAGTGGATCCATTAAAGATTACAAGTGACCTTTCCTGATCTGTTTGATTTAGTAAATACTTGTATTTCCTAGAAAATGCCAATTATTATAATTATTTATTAATATAGTTAGTGCCCCATGGTGCTGTACATATGAGTAAATGACAGAATAATATAGAGGGAGAGAGGGCCCTAAATGCAGTAGCTTACCAGCTTCAAATTCTGGAACATATTTTCCTATACATCTGTATTGTATGATTCCTTCATAAGAAATGCACTAAATTGCCAAGAAAGAATAATGGTAATGGAAAACACTGAGCTATAAGAAAAGAATTCCCAGCATTGATACTTTAAGGTATTTACTAAAATAGCAACTCCAGAGAATTCAAAGGTTCTCTAAATCCTGTAAATTGTGACTAGTGTTGAGCGGCATAGGCCATATTCGAATTCGCGATATTTCGCGAATATATGGATGAATATTCGTCATATATTCGCTAAATTTGCATATTCGTAATATTCACATTTTATTTTCGCATATGCGAAAATTTGCGTATGCGAAAATTAGCATACGTGAAAACTGGCATATACAAAAATTAGCATAAGCAAAAATTTGCACATGCGAAAATTTGCACGCCAGTATCACACAGCAGTATTAGAGCCTTCTTACACCACACAAGCTGGAAGCAGAGAGGGATGATCACTGTGATGTGTACTGTGAAAAAAAATACAGAAAAAAAAAATAATATTCGTAATTACGAATATATAGTGCTATATTCGCGAATATTCGCAAATTCGTGAATATGCGATATTCACGAATAAAATTCACATTGCGAATATTCGCGAGCAACACTAATTGTGACATAGATGGATTAGGTAGATAATAGGCCATGGGTTGATTCCTAAACCTGCTCCTTCCCTCTTCCCCACTGCTGTCCTGCCACAATTCTGCAGCCTGGAACATCGAGGCCCTACAAGTCAAGCGTGCCGTAGGAGTTAATCAATTACACAGTAATCGAGTAAAGGATAATTACAGTGGAACAACAAGTTCTAACCCAACCTAGTAATAGATTATTACCCTCTATGATATCACAGCATAATATAGAAACTAATGAACTTAGACAGGCTGTGTTCCTCTTTAGGGTGTTTCTAGGAGGTCAGACTCTCTGCAGTTTGACAAGGGGAGGTGGAGGTCCTAAAAGAGGGAGACTGTCTGTCCTGCATTCCACAAAGGCTGAATGATGGGGATTCTGTCCTATTTACACTTTGTGAAGCTATGTTAGCGTCCCAATTACAATCTTGTTATCAGGGGCATAGCTATGGAGGTAGCAGAGGTAGCAGGGCCCCAAAGCACATCTGCACCAATAGAGACCAGTTATATACAGTCTTAGCTGTAAATGTTGGCACCCCTGAAATTTTTCAAGAAAAGAAAGTATTTCTCACAGAAAAGGATTGCAGTAACACATGTTTTGCTATACACCTGTGTATTGGAACTAAACCAAAAAAGTAATGCAAATTGGACATAATGTCACACCAAACTCCAAAAATGGGCTGGACAAAATTATTGGCACCCTTTCAAAATTGTGGAAAAATAAGATTCTTTCAAGCATGTGATGTTCCTTTAAACTCACATGCGGCAAGTAACAGGTGCGGGCAATATAAAAATCACAGCTGAAAGCAGATAAAAAGGAGAGAAGTTCACTTAGTCTTTGCATTGTGTGTCTGTGTGTTCTACACTGAGCATAGACAGCAGAAAGAGGAGAAGAGAACTGTCTGATGACTTGAGAACCAAAATTGTGTGGAAAAGTATCAACAATCTCAAGGTTACAAGTCCATCTCAAGAGATCTAGATTTGCCTTTATCCACAGTGTGCAACATTATCAAGAAGTTTGCAACCCATGGCACTGTAGCTAATCTCCCTGGGTGTGGATGGAAGAGAAAAATTGATGAAAGGTGTCAACGTAGGATAGTCCGGATGGTGGATAAGCAGCCCCAAACAAGTTCCAAAGATATTCAAGCAGTACTGCAGGCTCAGGGAGCATCAGTGTCAGCGCAAACTATCCGTCAACATTTAAATTAAATGAAACTCTGTGGCAGGAGACCCAGGAGGACCCCACTGCTGACACAAAGACATAAAAAAGCAAGACTACTTTTGCAAAAATGAACTTGAGTAATCCAAAATCCTTCTGGGAAAACGTCTTGTGGACAGATGAGACCAGGATATTTTGGTAAAGCGCATCATTCTACTGTTTACCAAAAACTGAATGAGGCCTACAAAGAAAAGAACACAGTACCTACAGGGAAATGTGGTGGAGGTTCCATGATGTTTTGGGGTTGTTTTGCTGCCTCTGGCACTGGGTGCCTTGAATGTGTGCAAGGCATCAGGGAATCTGAGGATTGCCAACGGATTTTGGCTCACACCATACAGTCCAGTGTCAGAAAGCTTGGTTTGCATCCAAGATCTTGGGTCTCCCCGCAGGACAATGACCCCAAACATATGTTCTAAAGCACCCAGAAATGGATGGCAACAAAGTGCTGGAGAGTTCTGAAGTGGCCAGCAATGAGTCCAGATCTAAATCCCATTGAACATCTGTGGAGAGATCTTAAAATTGCTGTTGGGAAAAGGCGCCCTTCCAATAAGAGAGATCTGGAGCAGTTTGCAAAGGAAGAGTGGTCCAACATTCCGGCTGAGAGGTGTAAGAAGCTTATTGATGGTTATAGGAAGTGACTGATTTAATTTATTTTTCAAAGGGTGTGCAACCAAATATTAAGTTAAGGGTGCCAATAATTTTATCCAGCCCATTTTTGGAGTTTGGTGTGACATTATGTCCAATTTGCTTTTTTCCTCCCTTTATTGGTTTAGGTCCAATACACACAAAGGGAATAAACATGTGCATAGCAAAACACATGTTACTGCAATCCTTTTCTGTGAGAAATACTTCATTTTCTTGAAAAATTTCAGGGGTGCCAACATTTACAGCCATGACTGTAATAGGCATATGGAGCCCTTTTGCAGATTTTGCATCGAGGCCCAGAAGCTACAAGCCATGCCTCTGCTTGTTATGTCTGAGTTAGCTCAGCCAGCTCAATCAACACCCATTTTTATCCTGCTGACATTTTTTTTTACTGAGAGCTAAATTATTCTGTGGGCAGTAGGTAGATAGGCCCTCAGAATAACTTCTACAGTAAGACATGGTACAATATCCTGGTGAAAGAGGTCATTTGCATTAGGGAATAACCCTTCTACAATGTCATATCTGATAAATGTCCATGCACAGGATTTCTCAGCAGAACATCACTCACGGAATCACACTGCTTCCTCATCACTTCTCAAATGCAATAATGAGCCTTTTTACCTTTAGGGTATGTTCACACTACGGATATGTAGCTAAATCTCTGCTCATGGAATTGAGGGAGTGGAGATTCAGCCTGGCAGCCGGCGGAAGCGGTAGGACCGCGCGTCACTGCTCCGTCACCATTGACGGCTATGCAGTGCTCGCGGAGTTTCGCGCAAAGAATGAACAATTCCGCCGTGTAAACGGGTCTTGCGGAAGACCCATTCACACTGATGCTTACGTTCACTGTGCGGAATTTTACTCATGGAATTCCACTCACGGTACGCCCCACCCCCTGCTATGCAAGTCTATAGGAGGGGGAGTGACAGCCGCCACGCCCCCTCCCATAGACTTGCATATCGGGGTCGGGGTTTGACATCACACGGGGCGGAGTCGTGATGTCACGATACTCCGGCCCCGTGGTCGGCACCCGGTAGTTTGTGAGCTGGCAGCGCGGCGTGTAGCTCAAAGAGGTGGGTGCCAAATGCAAGATAGGGGATAAGATGTCTTAGGGCCGGAGTACCCCTTTAAGTATCTTTATGAGGATTAATCTTGTTTAACTCCATAATGCAGACTGCCATTCAAGTACAGCATCTACGTTCTAACATAAAATAGGTGAGCTCACTTTATTAGATATCATTGAATAGTATAGGCATTCTAATGATTGCTTATAAATGTCTCCTAGAAAAAAGTGTTTTTAAACATATTTTAAAGCCCATTTTAAGAACTAACATCACTTCTTTTCCTACTTTTCAAAAAAAGGTAAATAAAAGAAAATAAATATATTTGATATCGGAACAGAAATGTCTAAACTATTAAAATATGATGTTATTGATCCATACTTAAAAAATACGGAATAAAAAAAACTATTAAACAATCCCATTTGGTACCAATAAAAATTAAAGTTTGTGTTAGAAAAAATGGGACCTCTTACAGACTTGTAGACAGAAAAATAAAAACGTTATAGGGGTCAGAATTGGGTGATAATTAACAATATAAAAGTTTTAAAAAAAAAATCATTAAACCACTTAAATTCAGTTTCTCTATTACCATTGCCAAATATAATTTTATCACTGAATGGGAGCGTTTTGATAATATTTTGTAGGCTTTCATGATATTTAATATTTCTTGTTTGCCTTAGAGATTCAAGAGCAGAATGTAGGATGTCATTATTAGTGATGAGCTGCATTGGCCATATTTGAATTTGCGATATTTCGCGAATATATAAACGAATATTCGTCCTATATACGAGAATTTTGCGTATTTGTTATATTCACATATTCGCATATGTGAATATTTGCATATTTGTGTATTCGAGGAGGAAAACAGTGAGGGGGTGGACAACTTTACTATTGGTTGCTAAGGATGTTGTTGATAACCTCTGGCAAGTGTATTTGCATCATTGTAATTGGCCCGCAAGTGAAAAGAAGGAATATGCGAATATGCACATATGCGAATATGCACATATGCGCTTATGTGGAAAAAAGTGAATATTCGTAATATCGAATATATAGCGAATATATTCGCGAATTTGCGATATTCGCGATAAAAATTCGAAATGCGAATATTCACACCCAACACTAGTCATTATAGAAGTCCGTATGCTGTCAGTGGATTGCCATCACAAACAACATAGGATCAGTATCACTTCTATTTGCATACATTTTAAATATTCCCTTGTATGTGTTACCTGGAATTAATGGTGATGCTCAGCAATTAAATGTATTTTATCTGTTCATTAGAATGTGGGTCTGCACTTGCACAAATCCACCTTAAGAGCAGTGGAAATAGAGTTAACCAATACCAAAAAACTCTAATAAATTTGTTTTATCATCCACTAAGAAAGAATAAATTAAACAATGTATTAAAGGGGATATCCACCATAAGGTAATTTTACCTGCCAGACAGTAATGGATGTGCTTAGAAATGATCCACTGTTGTCTTTGGGCTAAATGGCTATGTTACAAGATTACAATAAAGCTGTGGCTATCTTTTTGTGAACATTTCCTGTTGGAGTTTGTTCCCTTAAACAACAAATCCCATGATTCCTTGTTTGTTATTTCATTTTTCTCCCTCCCACACATCAGCCACCTCCCCCATTGAAACACACCTTTTATACCTTTAATGTAATAGTCCAGTGTTTTCTAACCAGGGTGCCTCCAGCTGTTGCAAAAACAGAATGATTTTCCTCCCATTGAAGCAAAGACAGGCTCGCTCTGATCACCTTACTAGTGATGTAATGTCTTGGGCCACACTGCAATCTGGGAAAACCTGACAGAACACTAATATTGTAAGCCGTTAAAAATAAATCTTGGCAAAAATCACAGAAGAATTGCAAGGCCACCCATCAAACACAGGTACAGACACCATATTATGAACTACACTAACTTTTACAGCCCCTGTAGCATAGTGAAACAAAAAAAAAAATCCTGAAATAACCCTTTAAATATTTATTGTAAACTGAACACTCAATTAAAATATCAGGGGCATTACCACTCTAAGCATACATTTGTCTTATCATGTGCCACTCTACTTATACAGCTGAGGAATTGGTTCAGAATGTGCCTGCAGAACATACCTGATACTATGAGGAGACACTCACTTGACCATTAGGGTATGTTCACACAGCAGAACATCCGTGTGGAATTCTGCAGGAATATTTCACATGAACATTCCGCTTCTTGATTTCAGTGGGATTGTGCTGTACTGTACAAAACAAATTGATAGTTACATTAATTTAACTCATTTCTGTCTAAGAGCCGTCTCATCCTACATCGAGCGGGATGGGATATCCACTGTGTAGGTAACCGGTGGCCTTACATCTTCTCTGGCGCTGGTCCCGGCTGTGTGATTGATAGAGCCTGGCTGAACCAGGCTTTTTCAAATCAAGCGCAGAGCAAACAAATAAATGTAGTTTTATGGAACTACATTGATCTGTATGAGCAATCTACTGATTTCTTGTAGAAGTCCCCTAAGGGGACTAAAAGTGTAAAAAAAAAAGTTGAATAAAAAGACCCCCCCCCACCTCTTCCATATTAAAAGTTTGAATCACCTCCCTTTCCCACATTCCATATAAAAAAAATGTAAACATAATAAAAATAAACATACGTGGTACCGACAAGTGTGCAATTGTCCAAACTATAAAAATATATAGTTACTTTAACCACACGGTCAATGGCATTTGCGTAAATTTGGTCAATTTGTAGAGATGATCGATGTTACAGTGATTCGATTCGCCATGAACTTCTCGGCTCGGCAGTTACTGACTTTAACCAGCATAAATTAGTTCAGCTTTCAGGTGCTCCGGTGGGCTGGAAAAGGTGGATACAGTCCTTGAAGAGAGTCTACGACTATATAGTCCCAGTATGGGGGATATATTTCCTCCTTGTTTATTTGTATTATTGGTAATATTTGTCCTTGTACTCTGAATTTGGTCAGTACAGTATAATGGTAAAATGTATGGTCATAATTTTCCCCCTTGTATACTGGTATTATTGGTAATATTTGTTTCAGTGTACAGAATTTGGTCGGTAACAGTGTGATGGTAATATGTATGTAATAATATTTGCTTCTTGTATACTGGTATTATTGGTAATATTGGTCTCAGTATACAGGATTTGGTCAGTTACATTATGATGATAATATGTTGGTGACTCCTTACTCCTTATATACTGGTGTTATTTGGTACTTCTATGATTTATTTAGAGTTACATGTGTTTATCAGGGGAAATTGTCTTAGCCATGTTAATATATATATATATATATATATTGTAATATTTTTTCCTGTTATGTACCCTATTATACCCAACTATAATTAACATTTGGCCCCTCCACGTTGTGGCTCCGCCTTCACATAGCCACACCCATTACAGAAATGGGCTGCTTAGTCTAAAATGCCTAGGCCTATTTTTGGTCCCAGTCCGGCCCTGGCTGCCTGCTGCATGTGATTCATGGTCATCCTGCTGACCCTTGTTCCCTCCTTCCCAGGATTCCTTGCCCCCTGTCCTCACATATGGATCCCCTATTTTAGATGCCCTGGAGCCTGGACCGCACTAAATGGAGTTTAATGAAGCGATTTGTGCGAATGAATTGCGGCGATAGTCGCATTCGTTGCAAATTGAATTTTTCCTGAAATTCATAATTAATTCTGATTCGTCAGATTCGAGTCACTTATCCTTAATCCTTTGTTTTAAGGTAGGAGGTGACTTATTTCCTTCCCACACCTCAGCTGCCCCACCCATTGCAGCACAACCATGCTCCTTTTAATCACATGACTTGCCCGACATCACTTGACACACTTGCCTTGGATCTGTGTGGCATCATCCATAACAGACAAAGCAGCCAAGCCTTAAGAACCTGACTTGTGATGTATTGTCTCAGGCCGCACAAAAAAATGGGAAAGGCCCAAAACAATAATAATTTTGTGGGATGCAGAAAATGAACTTCCCGGGGGAAAAAATACAAAGAAATTCAATACCAGCCACCAAACACAGCTAAGTGTAGTATATGAGTAACTAAACTAACTTTGCTGCCCCTGTTTCACATTCAAAGAACCAAAAATCCTGGCATACCCCTTTGAATACCATAAACCTATGTTGTATCATATGAGCTGTCCACTATTTGTTTGTCCTGCTTAATTTATATAATCTTTAACATATGATTCAGAAAAGGAGAAAGACTTTTACCTGCAATATGTGCTGGGCTATTACCTTTGATTCTATGATAGCTATGGCAGCAGAGCTCCACGCCAGCCTGTGCATGATATCATTGTATAACCAGGAGTGCTGGCTTGCATTTGTGTTTGCTGTATGTTGTGTCACTGTTACATTGTTTTTACGGGAAGTGGTTATTACCTTGAGACTATAAGTTAATAGGAACCTACATCCATTGTAACATGCTGCAGCAAATATTACATGTATTGCTGTGAGTTAGCCGTCTAGGAAATATGCACACAATGCAGAAATGCTTGGGTTTTCCATTCAGACATAAAAAATTTACAGACAATTACAATACAGTAACCCCCCGACATTCGATGGCCCCGACATATGATCAAATCGACATTCGATGGCCTCTCAGAGGCCATCGCATGTCGATGTCAGCATCGACATACAATGCTTTTTTTTATGTCGGGGCCATCGCATTAAGTGCTATCCGGCAGCGCAAAATGCTTAAGCTGCTGCCGGATAGCAGCTTAATGTTCCCCGTGTGGTGCGGTGAGTATTACTTACCCCTCCACGATGCTCCGGGGTGCCCTTCGGGTCCAGCGCTGGTCCTCCGGTGTCTTCTCGGCCTGCTCCGGTGATATCAATACGCTGTTGCGCACGCCGTCCCGTCATCCAATAGGAATGGCGTACGCAGCGGCGGAATGACGTTGCTACTCAGGCCCAGTAAGGCCTTGCGGAAGACAGCGGAGGACCGGAGAAGACCAGGAGAGCCCAGCGGAGGACCGGAGAAGACCAGGAGAGCCCAGCGGAGGCCCGGGGTCACCATCGGGAGCGGCGGGGACACCATCAGGAGTGGCGGGACGCGGTCCGGAGTGGCGGGGACAGGTGAGTACAGTGTCCTATACTTTACATTGCACGAATCCCTCAACATACGATGGATTCGACAAACGATGGCTCGTTTGGAACGAATTACCATCGTATGTTGAGAGACCACTGTACTATGGAATTTTTTTGCATGGAAATTGACCATCTGCAAAAGTTTTTACTTCTGGATCTTATATATTTCTTATGTGGACCTTCACTGTAAATGTAAATGAGTAAAATCAAAGGTGAGCAGCAAAGTTGCATTTATAATGTGGATTTTTGGGCAAATAGGTTGTGGTTTGTATGTGTGCCAGAGGATTTCCAGCAAAGAAGTTTGCACTGTGTGCAATTGCTCTTACAGTATATCTTTACTGTTAGTATATACAATGAAAGCAGTGTAAACTGTATTATACTTACACCCTCTATCATTGCCAAAGCTCACTTAGGTGGAGGCACATTAAATCAATAAAATGTACTGACTATCTTTTGGTTAAATGGGACCTGTTGTGGATACTGATCTTTTCTCATTAACTTAAAGGGGTACTCCGCTGCTCAGCGTTTGGAACTGTTCAGAACGCTGGAGCCGGCAGCTCGTGACATCATAACCCCGCCCCCTCAATGCAAGTCTATGGGAGGGAGCATGGCAGCTGTCACGCCCCCTCCCATAGACTTGCATTGAGGGGGCGGGGTTATGATGGCACGAGCTCCTGATGCCGTTTCCAGCCTTCCGAACAGTTTGTTCAAAACACTGAGCAGCGGAGTACCCCTTTAACTTTATCTCTATGTTGTAATGGTGTAGTGTTCATAATCAGACATAAATTATTTGCCTTCTAAATATTCATGTATTGCCAGTAGATAAGCCTAAAGTCCTCAAAGCATGCACAAATTGGCAGAAAAATAAAATAGATTTTTACAATGCTAAATAGGATGTGTCAAGAAAAGGGAATGCTTTTACAGTAATATTCTTGCTTGCATTAGTAGAATAGTAAATACATTATATTTGTAATAACACAAACCCCTACTGTTTGCATTGATAGCAGTGAAGTTTACTACTGCTGTCAAAGCTGACATTTGTGACATTTATGTAATATGTTTACACTAAAGTTGGCCATGCATTTTAAATAATTGCTGACCAAAGGTATTTCCAAGCAGACAGCTCGCTTTCCTTGCACAGCCCAACGTTTGTGTTTCTTCTATTGGCGAGGGAGGGGTGATCTGCAGAAAGAAATCCTTAGCCATAGGACAATTAGAGCCCACGTGGAGTCTTCCTTCAGCTCTCGCTTAATGGTTCTGGACTGTGACTGGGAAGAAGATGATTATGAAGGTTGTTGACCAATCATCAGCTAGCTCTCCTTGCACAGCCCAACGTTCAGGTCTTTTCTATTGGCAGGGGAGGGGTGAGCTGCAGACAGACAGCCTTAACACTGACTTATCTCTTCCAGAACAATACGGTGAGGCAGTTAAAATCTAACCTGCCTAAGTGTTTTCTCAAGCTGAAGCATGAGGACACCATATAGTGGCTGAATGACACAGCGTGGAGGTGTTGGCAGCATGAGGACAACATATAGTGGCTGACTGACACAGCGTGGAGGTGTTGGCAGCATGAGGACACCATATAGTGGCTGAATGACACAGCTTTGATGAAGCTGAAGCATGAGGACACCATACAGTGGCTGAATGACACAGCATGGACAGGTTGTCAGCATGAGGAGACCATATAGTGGCTGAATGACACAGTGTGGAGGTGTTGGCAGCATGAGGACAACATATAGTGGCTGACTGACACAGCGTGGAGGTGTTGGCAGCATGAGGACACCATATAGTGGCTGAATGACACAGCTTGGATGAAGCTGAAGCATGAGGACACCATATAGTGGCTGAATGACACAGCATGGACAGGTTGTCAGCATGAGGAGACCATATAGTGGCTGAATGGCACAGTGTGGAGGTGTTGGCAGCATGAGAACATCATATAGTTGCTGAATGACACAGCGTGGAGGTGTTGTCAGCATGAGGACACCATATAGTGGCTGAATGACACAGCGTTGAGGTGTTGGCAGCATGAGGACACCATATAGTGGCTGAATGACACAGCTTGGATGAAGCTGAAGCATGAGGACACCATATAGTGGCTGAATGACACAGCGTGGAGGTGTTGTCAGCATGAGGACACCATATAGTGGCTGAATGACACAGCTTGGATGAAGCTGAAGCATGAGGACACCATATAGTGGCTGAATGACACAGCATGGACAGCTTGTCAGCATGAGGAGACCATATAGAGGCTGAATGATACAGCATGGAGGTGTTGGCAGCATGAGGAGACCATATAGTGGATGAATGGCACAGCCCGGAGTTGCCAGCAGCATGAGTAGGCACTAGGCCTTCACAATCCCTGAGTTTAAAAGATGAATTAAGAAATTTAAACCGAAGATTTTGGATAGTGGGTGCTAACTATGAGAAAATTAGAAATTCCCAGACCCAGGCCAAACAGCGGCATCAGTAACACATATATTGCCAGAATGACACAGCCTGGAGTTGCTTGATGCACGAGTACACACCAGGGCTTCACAATCCCCCCCAAAAAACACTACAATTTTAGAATTTTTGAAAAATATTTTGGATAGCGGGTGCTACCTATGAGAAAATTTGAAATTACCAGACCCAGGCCCAACAGCAGCATCAGTAACCCATATATTGCATGAATTACACAGCCTGGAGTTGCTTAATGCACGCGTACACACCAGGGCTTCACAATCCCCCCCCAAAAAAACACCACAATTTTAGAAATTTTTGAAAAAGATTTTGGATAGCGGGTGCTACCTATGAGAAAATTTGAAATTACCAGACACAGGCCCCACCATAGCAGCATCAGTAACCCATATATTGGCTCAAGGACACAGCCTGGAGTTGGCTTATGCACCAGTACACACAGGGCTTCACAATCCCCCCCCAAAAAATGTATACCTGTGTGTAAAAACAAGCTCATATCCAACAGTTCAGAAGACTCTATAATGCAGGATGGTGGACCACCCAAAGGCTTTCTTCTCAAAAATAATAAACCACACAATGTTTGAAATTTAAAAAAAAAATGATGACAAAGATCAGATCACCAAAGGAGTTTTTTCGCCAAAAATAATTAAGCAGAGTTAATCCCTCTCCGTATTTTTATTTTTTTATTTTTTTTTCATTAAGAAATCACGCGCAACAAGCGTTCCGTTGTGTAACGGTTAGCATTCTGCAAAATTCAATTTTATTACTGATAAAATTATCAGTAAATTTAAAAATAACACTACCCAAGAGTGTTTAATTACCCCATACATTGCACCAGGAACAGTCAGGAGTAGACCTCAGTAGTACCCAAGAGGCTTTAATAACCCCTTACATTGCACAATCAATTGCGAGATCGAGCAATAACAGGTGTGTTATGGCCTCAGATGTCTGGGCCACACTAGTGCTCCACTGAACGGATTAGCGTGTCTCTATCTTTCACCGACAGGTGCGGGTAACCCACTACCTCTCTGAAAGGTAAGCTGCCTCGAAGCAGGTGGTCTCCCCCGGGCACATTTGTCTCCTGAATTTCCACTACTGCCACACCACGCTGACTGCCAACCGTGCTACCGCCTGATGGCAACCTGCAACTCTCTTCTCCTGATGATGATTAAGCCCCTTCTACACCCGGCTCCTGTTAGCGATAGGGATCATTTTTGCCAGGAAAGAAGAATCACAACTACGTGCGGGTCATAAACTAGGGTTCATTAAGTCCCTGCCCCTTGTACACACCACATGTCTCTACTGACAATTGGATGGTTTAGTGAGGTCCTCGGATCGGCCCCGGCGGGGTAGGAGAAGGCCCTGGCAGAGCGCCGAGAATTTAACGATCATTGTTGAAATTTGCATTAAGCATGTATTTAGCTACTGCTAAACTTCAAAAAATTATAGTCCCAAGGCCAGAAGCATCAGTTTCCCCCATATTAGGAGCATAGTTGTCCCCCAGATTAGGCAGCATAGATGTCCCCCAGATTGGGAGCATAGTTGTCCCCCAGATTAGGCAGCATAGATGTCCCCCAGATTGGGAGCATAGTTGTCCCCCAGATTAGGATTATACTTTTCCCCCAGATTAGGCATCATAGATGTCCCCCAGATTAGGAGCATAGTTGACCCCCATATTAGGAGAATAGTTGTCCCCCAGATTAGGCAGCATAGATGTCCCCCAGATTAGGCAGAACAGATGTCCCCCAGATTAGGCAGCATAGATGTCCCCCAGATTAGGAGCATACTTGTCCCCCAGATTAGGCAGCATAGATGTCCCCCAGATTAGGAGCGTAGTTGTCCCCCAGATTAGGCAGCATAGATGTCCCCCAAATTAGGAGCATAGTTGTTCCCCAGATAAGGAGCATAGTTGTCCCCCAGATTAGGCAGCATAGATGTCCCCCAGATTAGGCAGCATAGATGTCCCCCAGATTAGGCAGCATAGATGTCCCCCAGATTAGGAGCATACTTGTCCCCCAGATTAGGCAGCATAGCCTATTAGCCAGTCAGAGCCAATCAAAGGGCCGTATATGGCAAGCGGGCCATACAATGCCCAGGTCTGCCCCAGAGGGTTTCATAACCAACCATAATTGAGAATTTTTTGTTGTAGGAGCATGGTCAATCTACTCCGAGCCATCTGTCATTGGTGGCTGGAAATCCTGGCTGATCCATCCCTGATTCATCTTGACAAACGTCAGTCTCTCCACATTTTTAGTGGACAGACGAGTTCGCCTTGGGGTGACTATGGCCCGGCCGCACTAAACACCCGCTCTGATGGCACACTACTGGCCGGGCAGGACAGCTTTTCCAGGGCAAACTCTGCTAGTTGTGGCCATAAATCAAGTTTGGCTGCCCAGAAGTCCAGCGGATCTTCAATGGTTGTCGGCATGGCCATATCAAGGTATGCCACCACCTGTTGGTTCAGTCCCTGCTCCATGTCTACCTGCTGCTGATGAGTTGCTTCACTATGCGGGTGAAGAAAGCTACTCATCAGCGACTGTAGACTCAGGCTGCTGCTGATTGAGCTGGTACTGCTCCTGCCACCCCTCCCCTCCCCAGCAGCCATGGCAGTGGAAGGTGAGCGCAGAGGGCCCCCCGAGTCAGACCTGCGAGTGGATGTACCATGTGGCCGATAGGCATCAGCCAACTGACTACGTAGAAACTCTCTGTAGTAGGTCAGTTTGTCCTCCCTCTCAGTGGGTGTAAAAAAGGCTCCCATTTTGGGCCGGTAGCGAGGGTCTAATAAGGTGGAGATCCAGAAGTCATCGCGCTGACGAATTTTGACAATTTGGCGGTCACTATGCAAGCAACTGAGCCTGCATCGTGCCATTTGCGCCAGTGACTCGGAGGGACTACCTGCCTCCATCTCCACTGCATACTACCACGGTGTGTCTGGGTCCTCTGTCTCAACTTCCTCATAACCCTCCAGCAACTCTGGCTGCTCCTGCTCCTCCTCTCCTGTCCGAAGACTAGAAACACCGGCCATCTCATCCAACCTAAACTGTGCTCCGCTCTGCCCCTCATCATCCTCCAGTTCAGCCCCCACAGGGCCCATGTAGCCTGGAGATGTAGGGGCAACGTCTCCATTGCCATGACCAGCCATGGTTTCAATCATTTGTTGTAGGAAATGTAGGAGTGGAATTACGTCGTTCATGGCGTAATCAAGACAACTCACAAATAATGTGGCTTCCTCAAAGGGCCTCAGCAAACGGCAGGTGTCACGTATGAGCTGCCACTGGTTCACATTGAAGTTACACAGGGGAGTACTCCTATCTGCTTGGGTCATCAAGAAATCGGTGATGGCTTTTCTTTGTTCATATAGTCTGTCCAACATATGGAGGGTGGAATTTCAACGTGTGGCAACGTCACAAATAAGACTATGTTGTGGGAAACCGTTCTGACGTTGCAGCTCAAGGAAGGTGTGCTTTGCGGTGTACGAGTGGCTGAAGTGCATGCACAGTTTCCTTGCCATTTTCAGGATGTTTTGCAAATGGGGTGAAGACTTGAGGAAGCGCTTGACAACCAGATTCAACACGTGTGCCATGCAGCGCGCATGTTTCACACTTCCTTGTCGCAGCGCGGACACGATGTTCTTCCCGTTGTCGGTCACCATGGTTCCCATTTCCAGATTTCGTGGAGTAAGCCATACTCAGATTTCTTTACGAATGAACTTTAGCAGTTTCTCCCCTGTGTGACTCCATTCGCCAAGGCAAACCATGTGAAGAACAGCTTGACACCGCCGTGCCCTACACACATGGTACGATGAAGGGCCGCCAAGATTTGGCCGTGCAGTGGAGGCCAAGGACACGGTGGAGGATGAGGAGGAGGCGGCGTCACACACTGTAACAGGACCAACTGCCTGTGAGCGAGAGCGTGGAGGAGGAAGCGGTGTGACCTGTCCAAGTTGCTGTTGTGGCTGTGCAGGAACCACATTTACCCAGTGAGCCGTAAAAGACAAGTATTGTCCCTGCCCGTAGTTACAGCTCCACACGTCGGCATTGCCGTGCACTTTTGAACACACCTACAGGCTCAAGGACTGACCCACCTTCTCTTGTACAAACTTATGCAGGGCTGGTACTGCCTTCTTCGCAAAGAAATGACGGCTTGGGACTCTCCACCTCGGCTCGGCACAAGCCATCAATTCTCTGAAAGGTGCATAGTCCACCACTAGAAAAGGGAGGGACTGCAACACCAGCAACTTGGACAGGAGCACATTCAACTTCTGCGCCGTTGGATGAGTGGGCGCATACTGTTGTCACTTGGACATGGCTTTGCCGATGGATTGTTGGCGGAATTGCTGACTAAAAGCGGGAGAAGCAGGAGCGACAGAAGGAGGGTTTGACACACAGCTCCCTTCGGCTGAGGTGGTGGAGCCTTGGCTGAATGAAGGAGGGAGCGGATGGCCACTGGGTGATGCAGCAGGCTGGACCACTACATCGGAGCCACGGTTATCCCAGGCAGCTTTATGTGGCGAAGCATGTGTTGACGCAGGGCCGTGGTGCCGACATTGGGACCCTGGTCACGCTTCACCTTCTGCCAACAGATCTTGCATGTGGCTACGTGAACCTCCTCCGGATGCCTTGTGAAAACCTTCCACACCGCCGAGTAGCAGATTTTCCCACCCGCAGTCCGCACTAATTGACTGCTACTGGCGCCGTCTCCAGGAACCCCTGTTCCACTACCTCCCGGAAAGGTAGGCTGCCACGAAGCAGGTGGTCTCCCCCGGGCACTTTTGGCTCCTGAATTTCCACTACTGCCACCACGCTGACTGCCAATCGTGCTACCGCCTTGCTGCCTCATGGGCAACCTGCAACTCTCTTCTCCTGATGATGATGAAGCACCTTCTGCACCCGGCTCCCAATTGCAATCGGCTTCATCATCATCAACAGTTGTGTGCACGTCACTGATGCCCTCTTCAGGTTCCCCAACAGTGTCTGCTTCAGGACCCTGAACACTTGCAACACCGCCTCCCACGTCACTCTCCACATCACTAATTGGCCGACCTAGAGGAGAAAGCGGCGCATGCCTCCTCCACTTCTTGGCTGTCCAGTAGCTGCTGACTGTCCTCTATTGGATCGTCCTCAGTAAATAGTGGAGCTGAACCCACAGCATAAGATACTTCTTTAGGAGAGGGAACAGCATAGAACAAAGGCAATGGGAGGACACGGACTGCTTCCAGGCCATGCCAACTGAGGGTTGTGTCCGTGGAACCCACTGACTGTTGACTGGGGGTGTCAGATGTCACTTGTGATGATGTGGATGAGCGTGTTAACCAATCGATGACGGCAGATGGGTTGCTGGTGGAGACACGACCGCTGATAACGGGAGCTCAGGCCTCTCGCTGCAACTCCTGCTGACACTCGCCCCAAGTCTGCTGCCAACTCTGCCTGAAGTATTTAGGCCTCTGCCACTCCTCTGTGCACGTCCTGGCACTTCTCTGCCTGACATACTTAGTGCGTTTATGAGGGTATTACAATACGCTACACTACACTTTAAACAGTATTTGTCTAGAACAGCAGCAGGTGATTACTTACGGCTGTCCTTGAACATTATGTAGGCCCTTGACAGATTAACAGTTACTAGATGGTACACTACTTGGATGTACGTATGCGGTATGCACTGATGAGGGCAGTAATATGCCTAACTATTAGCAGAAAAAAAAATCAGTATTTTTGTAAAACACCAGCCGGTGGATACTATTGTTTGGACTTTGACGGTATGGAGCACCTTGACAGCTTAGCAGGTACTAAATGGTACAATACTTGGATGTACCTATGCGGTATGCACTGATGAGGGCCTATTAGCAGAAAAAACTCAGTGTTTTTATAATACACCAGCAGGTGGATACTACTTTTAGGTCTTTGACGGTATGGAGCACCTTGACAGCTTAACAGGTACTAAATGGTACAATACTTGGATGTACCTATGCGGTATGCACTGATGAGGGCCTATTAGCAGAAAAAACTCTGTATTTTTGTAATACACCAGCAGGTGGATACTATTGTTTGGACTTTGACGGTATGGAGCACCTTGACAGCTTAACAGGTACTAAATGGTACAATACTTGCATGTACCTATGCGGTATGCACTGATGAGGACAGTTATATATGCGTAACTATACGCAGAGAAAACTGTTTAAAAAAAAAACAGCCGGTGAATAGTATTTTTTGGACTTGCACAGTATGTAGCCAGCCCCTTGACAGATTAACAGGTACAAAATGGTGCAAATGCACTACAGTCCACTGAACAATCACTTATTGCTGAACAGCAGCAGGAGCCAACAGTGCAGCACCACAAAAAAAAAATCCAGGGATTAAACCCTAATTTGCACTCTGTCACACAATTCTGAGCAGCAGAAGTTTTGTGGAGCAAATAAAAATAAACTCAATTGGGCTGAACAATGAGGAGATAAGATGCTTCAGAAAGTTCAGGCAGCTTGGAGATCTGTATGAGGCAGCTGACAGCTATCTGCCCCTCTCTGCTGCAATGCTCAATAACGTAAATAGGAGGTTTAGCTATCAATGATCGAACACATGGAGAAGGAGAAATGTCGGCACTGCCGCACTCACGATTCTGCCGGAGTATACTGGATCACTGCACCTTCAGGTCCAAATGCCACAACTCCGGTGCTCAGTCCGCCATAAGCATAAGCGTAGAAAACTTGAAAGAAGAGATCGCAGACGGCACTCACGGAAACAGCAAGAAGTTTAATTCGGGATTGCTGGTCCGCGCAACAACAACGACAGGTAAGTCAAAGGTCACGTGTAAGCGCTCTGTGTAGCGCGAAACCGGTCGACTTACCTGTCATTGTTGTTGCGTGGACCAGCAATCCCGAATTAAACTTCTTGCTGTTTCCGTGAGTGCCGTCTGCGATCTCTTCTTTCAAGTTAGCTATCAATGATCCTTCTCAGTGTAACAGCAAAGCACTCTGCACTCCTGCCTTTCCCTAATGCTGATGTGACTAGCAGTTGCAGTGTAACGCTGTGGTATGAGCTATTCACACACACGCAGTCCCGTCCTCTCCATCTGAGTGCATAAATGAAATAAAGAGAGGCAAGATGGCCGTCGATTATATAGGGGCTGTGACATCACAGGGGTCAGTAAACACTGATAGGCTGCATCTCACATGTGATTCAGGGTCAGCCCGCCTACCTTCTTTCCCGCCGCTGTTTCCCGCCCTCCCATACTCCCCTGCCCCATGTACTCACATGTGCATCCGCAATCTTAGGTCCCCAATAGCCTGGAACGCTGTAAAATGGAGTTTAATGAAGCGATTCGTGCGATAGAATCGCGGCGATATTCGTATTCGTTGCGAATCAAATTTTTCATGAAATTCGTAACGAATTCGGGTTTGTCAATTTCGATTCGCTCATCTCTATCGGTCATATAAACCAAATAAAAAGTATCCAGACATACACTATACTCTATCCATAGTTTTCTGTTGTTCAAATCAATGTTTTGTTTGAATCATACTTTTATTACTACCAAAAACAATTATACACAATAAAGTATGTGTTTCAATTTTTGTTAGAAACGTCAATGCTTGTCACCTACTGTATAAGTATATAATGGTATCCTTTGCATACAATATATTTAACTTTTGAAAGTATTGTGCAAAAAAAAAATGTTTACCTTGACTTTGTGAACTTGAGGTTGATCTTGACCAAAGCGCAAATCTTTGGCTATTTCAGCAGCACCCGCTACCAACTTCATCTTAGCACTGAAGCAGCAGCACCTGGTTTGTGAAGGTCTCAAATGTCAGAGAAATAATTCAGCTAAATGGCCATGTGTTTTCTATTCTGCAGGGATATTGATTAAGCAATAGTTGTCTTATTTACAATGCATAAAGTTCCCAGATTTGGCACCTAATTGTGCATGTTTAATATTGATCAGCATACATCTTGTCAGGCTTCAGATTAAACGATTTTAGAACACAATAGGGAGTAAAAAATATCTACGGTCAATTCTCGATTTCTGAAAATTGAAAACAACCTAGCTTTTATTAACACAGTGATTATAAGTAGTAATGAGCGAATCGAATCTGACAAATCCGAAAATTCGATTTGCAATGAATGCGAATATCGCTGCAATTCTATCACGTGAATTGCTTCATTAAACTCCACTTAGTGCGGTCATGGGACAAGGAATCCTGGGAAGGCAGGAACTAGAGTAGGCGGGATGACCCTGAATCACATGCAGCATGCAGCCTATCAGCAGCCAGTCACCCCTGTGATGTCACAGCCCTATATAATTGGCAGCCATATTGCGGCCAGTCACTTCAGCCTTTCACTGCAAAGAGAAAGACAGGAACAGACAGCGCTGTGTTGCACAGAAAACCTTTTTTCCAGCAGTGATTCACCTCCTAGTCAAGTCAGCATTCTGTAGCACAGAAGGACACTGTGCAGTGTGTTGCACAGTGTCTTTCACAGAACAGCAGCGATTCAGCTCAAGCAAAAATCCTACCTAGAAGCATTGATAGGGAAGGGAGTGAGGTTGAGAGAGAAATTGCAATTTTGGGTGTAGTGCACAGTGACTGTGTGCTGCAGCACTGGTATGTACTGCTGGTGTTGTGCACAAATACTTTTTTAAGCGTACTGTAGCACATTTTTCTCCCCTCATAAGTGCATCCCATATGTACATCTAAGTGGTGTACTATTTTGTACAAAAGTACTCACTGGCTGGTGTTGTACACAAATACTTTTTTAGGCATACTGTAGCACATTTTTCTTCCTTCATAAGTGCATACCACATACGTACATCTAAGTGGTGTACTATTTTGTACCTGTTACACTCTCAAGGGCCTATATACTGTGAATGCCAGGAAAAAGTACTCACCGGCTGGTGTTGTACACAAATACCTTTTTAAGCATACTGTAGTGCATTTTTCTCCCCTCATAAGTGCATACCACATACGTATATCTAAGTCGTGTACTATTTTGTATCTGTAAAACTCTTAAGAGCCTACATACTGTAAAAGGCAAGGCTAAAGTACTCACCAGCTGGTGTTGTACACAAATACTTTTTTAAGTATACTGTAACATATTGTACTCCTCTCATATAATCGCTAAGTATGTCAGGCAGAGAAGTGCCAGGACGTTTATAAAGGAGTGGCAGAGGCCTAAATTCATCAGGCAGAGGTCGCAACAGACTAGGGGCGAGTGGCAGCAGGAGTCGCAGCGAGAGGCCTGAGCTCCCAGAATCAGCTAGGGGTTGTGTCTCGACCAGCAACCTATCTGCTGTCATTGATTGGTTAACACGGTCATCCACTTCATCACAAGAGACATCTGACACCCCCAGTCAACAGTCAGTGGATTCCTCAGTTGGCATGGCCCGGGAGCAGTCCCTGTCCTCCCATTGCCTCTGTCCTCTCCTACAGAAGTATCTTATGCTGTGGGGTCAGCTCCACCATATAGTGAGGATGATATAGAGGACAGTTAGCAGCTACTTCTCAGCCAAGAAGTGGAGGAGACATCAGCCGCTTCCTACGCTAGGCAGGCAAGTAGTGATGAGGAGAGTGGCGTGGGAGGTGGTGTTGCGAGCATTCAGGATCCTGAAGCAGACACTGTTGAGGAACCTGAGGAGGACATCAGTGACGTGCAGACACAACTCGATGATGATGATGATGAAGCCGATTGCACTTGGGAGCCGGGTGCAGAAGGTGCTTCATCATCATCAGGAGAAGAGGGTTGCAGGTTGCCCATGAGGCAGCAGCTGAGCCAGCAAGGTGGTAGCATGATTGGCAGTCAGCATGGTGGCAGAAGGGGAAAGTCTGGAGTCAAACATGCCCAGAGTAGATCACCTGCTTTGCGGCAGCCTACCTTCCCGGGAGGTAGTAATACAGGGGTTCCTGGAGTTGGCAGCAGTAGCAGTCAATCAGTGCGGACTGTTGGTGGCAAAATCAGCTACTCGGCGGTATGGCAGTTTTTCATCAAGCATCCGGAGGAGGTTATCCTGGCCACATGCAAGATGTGTCGGCAGAAGGTGAAGCATGGCCAGGGTCCCAATGTTGGCACCCCGGCCCTGCATCAACATATGCAGGGTAACCATAAAGTGGCCTGGGAGAACCTTGGCATTGATGTGGTGGTCCAGCCTGATGCATCACCCAGTGGCACACCGCTCCCTGTTTCAGCCAGCCAAGGGAGCACCACCTCAGCCGAAGGGAGCTGTGTGTCATACTCATCTTATGTTGCTCCAGATGCTCCTGCTCCTCCTACTTCGAGTCAGTCATTCTGCCAGCAAACCATCGGCCAAGCCATGTCCAAGAGACAACAGTATGCGCAGAAGCTGAATGCTCTCCTGTCTAAGTTGCTGGTGCTGCAGTCCAGAGTGGTGGACTCTGCACCTTTCAGAGAACTGATGGCTTGTGCCGAGCCAAGGTGGAGAGTGCCAAGCCGTTACGTCTTTGCGAATAAGGCAGTACCAGCCCTGCACAATTTTGTGGAAGAGAAGGTGGGCCAGTCCTGAGCCTGTCGGTGTGTACCAAAGTGCACGGCAGTTCTGATGTGTGGAGCTGTAACTACGGTCAAGGACAATACATGTCCTTTAAAGCCCACTGGGTGAATGTGGTCCCAGCACAGCCACAATAGCAACTTGGACAGTTCACGCCGCTTCTGCCTCCATGCTCTCAGGCCATTGGTCTTGTGACAGTGTGCGACTCCACCTCCTCATCCCCCACCATGTCCACAGCCTCCACTGCCCGGACAAGTCTCAGTGCCCCTCCAGCACACCATGCATGCAG
The DNA here is from genome assembly GCF_029499605.1 of Hyla sarda. Taxonomy (NCBI): domain Eukaryota; kingdom Metazoa; phylum Chordata; class Amphibia; order Anura; family Hylidae; genus Hyla; species Hyla sarda. The sequence continues at coordinate 158,638,976 of NC_079192.1, forward strand.
GACACGGCGGTGTCAAGCTGTTCTTCACTCGGTTTGCCTTGGTGAACGGAGTCACACAGGGGAGGAACTGCTAAGTCATTCATCAAGAAATCAAATCATGGCTTACTCCATGAAAACTGGAAATGGGAAACATGGTGACCGACAACAGGAAAGACATCTTGTCTGTGCTGCGACAAGGAAGCCTGAGACTTGCGCCCTGCATGGCACGTGTTCAATCTGGTTGTCAAGCGGTTACTGAAGTGTTCCACCTCATCTGAAAGACATCCTAACAATGGTAAGGAAACTTTGTATGCACTTCAGTCACTCGTACGCCGCAAAGCACACCCTCCTTGAGCTGCAGCGTCAGAACGGCATCCCCCAACATAGTCTGATTTGCAACATTTCCACACGTTGGAATTCCACCCTCCATATGTTGGACTGACTATACGAACAGAGAAAAGCCATCACCGATTTCTTGATGATCCAAGCGGATAGGGGGACTCCCCTGTGTAACGTCAATGTCAATCAGGGGCAGCTCATACATGACACCTGCTGTTTGCCCAGGCCCTTTAAGGAAGCCACCCTATTAGTCAGTTGCCAGAATTAGAGGATGAACGTCATTCCACTGCCTCATCTTCTACAACACGTGTTGAAAACGATGGCTGATCAGGGCACTGGACAATTGGTGCCTATATCTCACGGTCACATGAGCCCTGTGGGGGCTGAACAGGAGGGGGAGGGGCACAGTGGAGAACACTTCAGGTTTCGTGATGATGGGTGGTTTTTCTAGTCATACAACAGGAGAGGAGGAGCAGCTAGAGGAGCTAGAGGGTTCTGAGGAAGGCGAGACACAGGACCCAGACACACCGTGGCAGTATGCAGTGGAGATGGAGGCAGGGAGTCCCTCCGAGTCACTTGCACAAATGGCACGATGCATGCTCACTTGTTTGCATAGTGACCACCAAATTGTCACCATTCGGCAGAGGGATGACTTCTGGCTCTACACCTTATTGGACCCTCACTACCGGCACAAAATGGGGGCCTTTTTCACACCCACTGAGAGGAAAGACAAACTGACCTACTACAGACACATCCTACGTAGTCAGATGGCTGATGCCTATCTGCGCCATCGTCCTTCCTCTCGCAGGTCTGACTCGAGGGTCACTGCCATGGCTGCTGGGGAGGGGTGGGGTGGCAGGAGCAATACCAGCTCCATCAGCAGCAGCCTGAGTCTACAGTCGCTGATGAGTACCTTTCTTCACCCGCATAGTGAAGCAACTCATCATCAGCAGGTAGACCTGGAGCAAGACCTGAACCAGCAGGTGATGGCATACCTTGACATGACCATGCCAACACACCTTGAAGATCCGCTGGACTTCTGGGCAGCCAAACTTGATTTGTGGCCGCAACTAGCAGAGTTTGCCCTGGAAAAGCTGTCCTGCACGGCCAGTAGTGTGCTATTAGAACAGGTGTTTAGTGCGGCAGAGGCCATAGTAACCCCAAGGAGAACTCGTCTGTCCACGAAAAATGGGGAGAGACAGACTTTTGTGAAGATGAATCAGGTATGGATCAGCCAGGATTTTCACCCACCATTGCCTGATGCATCAGAGTAGATTGACCATGGTGCCACACCAACACTTCACAAACATGGATAGTGCAAATGGATAGTGTTTAAGGTGATGCTCCCCAGTTACAGACATTCTTTGCCATCAGACCACAAGTAAGTATTGAGGATATGCATTAGCTAAAGCTTAACTTCTTAGGATAAAATATACGTACTCAAATTTTTTTTAAATCATACAAAAGGAAAGGTGTGCAAAAAACACCAAGTGCCACTTACACCACCAAGTATTGATATGATGCAAAGACGGGAACAACGTATGGTCCATTGTAACCGGCTGGGGTAAAATCTTCTCCTGTAAGGCCCTACCCTCGCATTATTAATTACCTTCTTTGCAAGTGTTACTCGCCCTAAAAAGGGCGGCCCCACACAGGAAACTCTCTATTTCCCCCTACAAACACTGCCATTTCCCAGGGTTTTTAGGTGTAAATAGAGAGAGTTTCCTGTGTGGGGCTGCCTTTTTTAGGATGAGTAACACTTGCCAAGAAGGGAATAGGAAGAGAGTAGGGCCTTACAGGGGAAGTTTTTGCCCCCACCTCCTAAAATGGACAATACGTTGTTCCCTTCCACCTTTTCTAGGAAAGTGTTACTTGTCTTAAAAAGGGCAGCCCCACACAGAAACCAATCCCTATTTCCACCTAAAAACCCTGGGAAATGGCAGTGTTTGTAGGTGGAAATAGGGAGAGGTTCCTGTGTGGGGCCGCCCTTTTTAGGGCAAGTAACACTTGCCAAGAAGGGAATTAATAATGTGAAAGTAGAGCCTTACAGGGGAAGTGCTTACCCTCACCGGTAACAATAGACCATACGTTGTTCCCTTCCACCTTTTAGAGGTCTTTGCATCACATCAATACTTGGTAGTGTAGGTGGCACATGGTGTTTTTGGCACACCTTTCCTTTTGTTTGATTTAAAAAACAATTGGGGTCCATATATTTTATTCTAAGAATATTATTAAAAGTTAAGTTTTACGTAATTTATATCCTCAATACTTACTTGTTCACATTTACAAAAGAGACCGTTTTCTTCTGCCTACCAGTCTCAGCTACTTCTCTGATCCTGCCACCTGCCTAATGCCACACATCTGATGCCAAGTTCTCCATTTTTCAGCCACCTTCGTCACTGGGTACTTGTATTGCCACCCACCGCACCACTCTGTCACCGGGTTACTTACTGACTTCTGATGCTGCTGCTGTCCCCTCCAGGCTGTGTCATTCAGCCACCATATGTTCTCCTCACGCTGCTGCCACCTCCACGCTGTGTCATTCAGCCACTATATGTTCTTCTCATGCTGCCGCCACCTACAGGCTGTGTCAATCAGGCACTATATGGTTTCCTCATACTGCCGCCACCTCCACACTGTGTCATTCGGGCACTATATCGTCTCCTCATGCTGCTGCAACCTCTACGTTGTGTCATACAGGCACTATATGGTTTCCCCATGCTGCCGCCAGCTTCACGCTGTGACATTCAGCCACTATGTGGTCTCTTCATGCTGCTGCCAACTCCAGGCTGTGTCATTCAGCCACTATATGTTCTCCTCATGCTTCATCCATCATAGCGATGCCTGTAATCTGTATGTCATACTGAATAACAGTATTATTTCACTAACACAGCAAACTCTTTATGCGTGTTAGGACAAGGCAACATGTTCTACACCCCTATTGAGGCTATATGGTCTCCTCATGCTTCCGCCACCTCCACGCTGTGTCATTCAGCCACCTCCACACTGTGTCATTGAGTCACTATATGCTGCTGCTAACTCCAGGCTTTTATTTAGCCACTGTGTGGTCTCCTCATGCTGCCGCCACCTCCACACTGTATCATTCAGCTACTATGTGGTCTCCTCATGCTTCCGCCACCTCCAGGCTGTGTCATTCAGCCACTATAGGGTCTCCTCATTCTGATGCACCTCCAGGCTCTGTCATTGCGCCACTCTGCGACAATGATTCTAATAGCAATGCCTCTGATCTGCATGTCATACTGAATAACGGTATTATTTCACCAACCCAGCACACACCCTACTCGTGTTACAGCAAGGCAAAGTGTTCTACACCCCTATTGAGGTTCTTTGTAGGCCAGAAATAGCCATTTTTAATAGTGATTTGTCGCAAATAAATTCGGACTGAACTAAATTTAAAAAAAAAATCTGCAAATTGGCCAAATCGAATTTTTCAAAAATTTGCTCATCTCTAATTATAAGGAAAAGGAAAACAATATAGTACATGTCATGTCAATTAAAATCCAGTTTAACCCCTTAACGACCACGGACGTAAATGTACGTCCTGGCTTGGCGGGACTTTCAGCACCAGGACTTACCTTTACGTCCTGTGTATAACCGCGAGCATCGGAAGGGTGCTCGCGTCATACACGACAGGTTCCGGCTGCTAGCAGCAGCCGGGGACCCGCCCGTAATGGCCGACATCCGCGATCGCGCAGATGTCCGCCATTAACCCCTCAGAAGCCATGATCAATACAGATCACGGCATCTGCGGCATTGCGGCACTTTGATTGGATGATCAGATCGCCCGCAGCGCTGTCATGGGGATACGATCATCCAGCATGACAGCCGGAGGTCCCCTTACCCGGGTTGGGTTTGAAACTTATTGCATTAATAAACCTTATTTCCTAACCAACTGGCCTAAGAATTTTCGCGTGGATGGCTCTAAATATCCCCTTTTTTTAGGGGATACAACACTATTTGTTCCCTCCACCATTTACAAGTACCTTTATCGGCGCCCCTGCTGAGGACCGGGTCCACGGGGAAGCTGCCACCTCCATACCGACAAGAAGCATCCCAACACCGGGCGAGTCTACACGCACGTCCAGGTGTTGTGCCCTCAGCACAACACATTCTGGTAAGCTGGGTAGATTCTAGTGGGGATCCCATTATCATCTAACATATTGCACTAGGAACTTTTTTCCTCTTTTTTTCTTGCTTGCGACATCCTTGTCCTTATCATTGATATTCAACTGTTAGGACTGAGAGACCTGTTTGCAGTGATGGCTTGACACATAAAGCATTGCAAGACCAAAGTGGGTGTAAGTCGTGATATGACACTGATACCCCAGTGGAGGAAAAAATTCTTGACATTGCTAGACAAAATTTACTCACAAACCCATAGCTAGCACACATTTTCTGCATAGACAATTGGTAGTCACAATGAGAGCCCCGGTGGAGTCTTCCTTCGGCTCTCGCTTCATGGCTCTGGGCAGTGATTGGGAAGAAAATGATTATGAAGGTGGTGGACCAATTATCCTCCCCAAGGGCCAGAAAAAACAAGGCTACAAGTGAGGTAGACCAACCAGAACTTACTTTAGCAGATGTAGGTGTTGCAGTTACTTAATTCAATTCATAAATTACTAGAGTCACTTGCTGACCTGGTGGAAAAAGAGGACACAATAAGGCATGACTTTCATAAAGTTTTAGAAAGGAAAACTGCTTTGGAAGGTCATTTTTGGGAGATGGGAAATGTTATGCCACCTACTGTATGTGGAGAGATGTACAGGCGATTTATCTAGATGAGTCTGTGCTATGTGACAGAAAATCTTTAACATTACTGTTTGCTGTTTAACAAGATCTCTACTTGTGAGGTCCACCATGGGAAGATACAATGTACAAAATTTTGGAAGATACAATGTAAATAGGGCACCATTCTTTGCCATATTCTATGATCTATGTAATCAAGCTGTTAATGATGGTGTTGGGAACTTCTTTGACAACCCAATGGGTGTGTTACTGTGACTTGATAGTTATAGAAATCAGCTATTCCTGATGGGCAGAAGTGACAGGTACAGAGGTCTGCAGGACTTCTCTGAAGGTAGATTGAGAAAAGTATTTCTGGAGGAAAATGTTAAAATCAATCTCAGTCTCAGGTCCTTACAATTTCTTGATTGACTTGTGAGTATGCATACTAAGCAATTTACGGGACATTATGGCTTAAACTTCAACCTGTTTGATAACATGAATGCAAAAGAACTTTGTTTATAGCACATGAACACAATACAGTAAAACATCCCGAGAAGACCATCCCTTAGAGAAGACCACCCCGCTATGTAGACCACTTTTTCCCATGACTGATTTTGCTCCCATTACAGACTACAGAAACTAAACCTCAATAAGCAGACCGCCCACTTATCCACCCAAAGAGCATTTTTGTACTATATTTTTCATCTGGAACAACTTTGAAAAGGCTGCACATTGTGACTTACAGTATATGCACTTTGAATCATCTGGAAGATCAACTTCCACCTCCATTGTGAACAGCAGCAATATAGCAATGTCGCTACCGGGAGGGATAACTGTTTATATGTTTGACAGAATTATGTAAGTGACCCCTTGTTTTTATGCTGTTTACCCACTCTATAAATCAGTATATTAGGTTAAAGAGGCATTGTCATTGTTAAAAACATTTCATATATTGCAGGACTCATTATAATATGACATTTCCCAATATACACCTGTTAAAAAAAAAATTATTTTAACCTGAAATTCAAGCTCAAAATAGCCACCACTAGGGGTCGTCTACCTTTTAGCCAGACAGACTAGTCTAGATTTTACAGCATACTGGATACCGGCCGTAAAGCATACCGGTATCCAGTATAGGAGATTTCTATTGTGTATGCAAAACTACAGATGAAGGATGTGTGGACATGCTGGGAGCAGTAGTTTTAAAACAGCTGGAGGCAACACTGCTCTAACACACTTATTTACAAACATTGCAGCTTCAGTTGTTACTAAACTACAACTCCCAGCATGCTGAAATAGTCAAAGCTTTCTCGAACTCCTGAATGACAAAGAAGTTGATCAGACATTCAGGAGTCTGTGAAAGATGAATGACACACATAGTGACAGCTATGCTGATTAGCATCCAGCTTTACTAGGAGAAGATAAAACAGATAGAACATGTATTCATAAAAATGCTGTACTTTTATCTAAAATATCCTTGCACTAATTTTATAAAGATCTATTCTTATATTTATACATTTTATCCTGTTATGAATTCACCATATTGTCTTCTGATTATTGCAGGCAAGCTCCAAGTATTTTCCTCTGACACATGACACAGCTTAAAACCAGAGAGGAAAGGGTTACAGAGTAGAGAGTACTGATTGGCTGACTGCACAGGCCTGCTCCTGTGAGGGAGACAGACTGACACTCCCCCTCCAGCCTGCACAATGAAAAAGTAACTCACCAGCAGATAAATGCTTATATCTCTGGATATATAGGTCCGAGACACATAAAAATGATATGCACATGATCAGGATCGGGTCCTGAGTAACATATCGCTTTTTTTCTTTTTTTTTTTTTGCACTATGACAGGTACGCTTTAAGTTTGGGTGAACAGGATGTCAGGTTCCCTTTAACACAAACATTGTTCACAGAAATGAGAGAACCATCTGCTCTTTCCTGCCATTAGCTGCAGGGGACATGTCTCCTAACCCAGGTCCACTTTCGTTTACTGCTAACTTTACTTACTCTTACTTTCCTCACATATAAACCCAGAAAATCCGATTAACATTCATTGCTTGTATTCTCCTGTCTCCTTTAACTGTGCTCTGTGGTATTCTCAGTCACTGTGCAACAAACTCACCGTAATTCATGAGTTATTCCTTTTATACTCTCTCATTCTGTTGGATCTTACAGAAAAATTGCTGTAACTGTATACCTCTGCCTCCCCTGCTGCTCTTACTCGTATACACTTTTCTCATACCACCAGACATTAGAATAGGTAGGGTGGAGGAGAAGACATCTCCCTTAACCGCACCTGTCATCATTTCCCCAGTACCCCCACACACTATCCCTTTCTTTAAGGTCCACGCCTTCATACTCTTCTGTCCATTTTCTCTGCAGAAGGTGGTTGTCCACCACACTCAAGGCTTATTCTGTATTGACCACATTGTTGCTTGCTATTATCCATACATGGCAGAAATACTGCAGATTTTATTATTTTAAATTTTGTACAAGTTAAAAATCTCCAGCAGAATACAGTAGATGGAAAGTGTATAGAAGAGTTTAAAAATCTTATCCACATGCTATTCACATAGTTCCAGAGGCTCTTGGTGCAAAGCAGAATATCATGACTTGGTTTAAACTAATCCATTTACCTCAATTTTCAGAATATGGTGTATACAATGGTAATAGAGGTCCTACTTAAAAAACTGTTATTATCAATGTGTTCTCAGATATATGTACGATAATACAAAGCAGTAGTCCCTAACCAGTGGCTTGTGACTGTTGCTGTCTGGCTTGCAATAGCATCTTTGATTTATACATATGTACATGCACAACTGACATTTTATCGATATATCCTAATTGGAACAGTGCCCGTATGGATGTCATAATACTAGTGTAACATTTATTATTATAATATGTATCAGCAATCCGCAAATTTTTTAATTCATAAATATTGTTTCTCCACATATAATTCTTCTCCTCCACTTTTGAGTTCACGGGGTTCCCGTTCATCGCCAAATGGGACTAACAACAAAAAAAAATACAAGATATAAATTAGAGTTTTAAATATAGGGAAGAGGTCATACATGAGAAGAGAGTTTCTGTTTTCATTGTCTATTTAAAAATAATAATATTAGATAATGCTTTAATATACTTCTGCTACTTTGCTGTCACTGACGCAACAGTATTAAAAAATAACTGATTATCTACCATAATTTGATGAACCAGCTAGATGACCAAACACCACAGACAAGTACTATGGGAAGCACTAGAATGACTTCAACAGTGACTGAAGCACTGAACATAACCCAGTGAATCATGGTAATATAACTTTCATATACTAAGAAAAGAAAGAAACCAATAGAAATGTAGGCCCAAAAATTTTGTTTCTATGCACATAAGTCCCAACGTGTTTCTCACCGGGAGGTGCAGGGATCCTCAGGGGACAACTGGGAAGTAACACCGAGGGTATTGTTAGTTAATGATACTCAGACCATACTGAAAACAATAATAGTAAACAAAGGCATAAATATGCAGTAACATAAATTGTCATACAAGATCATGATGTGCTACAAGATAAAAGGTCATATTGATAAAAAAAAAAATCTGCCCACAATGGAACCACTCACTGTCTCCCATAGATAGCTGTTCGGGTCAGACCTTTTCTGGATATATGATAGTTATATTACTGTGATTCACTGGGCCATGTTTTGTGCTCCTGTCACTGTTGCAGTTATTCCAGTGATTCGCATGGTGTTTGTCTGTGGTTTTTAGTCATCTAGCTGGTCAGTATATAGATTTTGGTCATTTTTATTATAAAACCAGGGGGTTATTTAATGTAATACTATTTATGAAAATATATGTTTTAATACTGTTGCTTCAGTGACAACATATTTTTCTTGAACGGTATTTGGTATCTATTTATCTATGATTTTCTGTGAATACCACAGCTACTTGTTTAAAAAAAAGAATGCTGGAATTACTAGAAAGGTACACTTAAGTCACAGATGAGGGGTTTGAAATGACTGTGCTTCATATCCATAATCTTTCAAATGAAGCTGAACTTTGAGAATATGTAAATACATCCTACAGATATCTGCATACAGAACATATGTATGATACTTTATCACCTAGATTAAAAGCCTCCTTAGGAAGAATGTCTCCAGTGCTAACCCTCAGTGGGGGTATAAATCAGACAGATCTCTTCAGGGCGTTTGCTGGGTTTTAGAAAGATTATTCCTCTTCTCAAAATCATCTTTTTATTATTAAATCTACACTATGAACTTTTGACTTTACTCATTACTTGGAAAACAATTTACCATCTGCTCAGAATTTACTATGAAAGGTTAAGTTGAGAATTTTTGATTGTTTTGTACAGTAAATACAAATACTTTTTACTGCATTCTATAAAAATCAAAAACCTATATTAAATTAAAATGATTTTTTTCTTTGTATGTATAAATAAATAGCTATACATATTTGCACACACAATGCTACATTCTGGCTACTTGTGTTCACATTGGATGGTTAGTTTGGGTAAATATTTTCTAATAGGTAAGGGTGTGACAGTACAGCAGGACTATACTGGGCTACTGTGTATCTATTGATGCTACATACATAGCCTATGGACACTTCACATCCTATGCAAAAGTGATATAGCAATGATCCTGATATAAATGTTTTTTTTTTTCAAGTTACAGAGAACAGCAAATAAAAGGTGCTTATAAATAGTCTGTGCATTTCAAAAAAACATTTATTCTCTGAGCAGATGTCGTCTTTCTTCCGTCTTAATAGGCTATTATTTATGTGTGGGTTATATACACAAAATAGTGTACACTGCACCTGATACACATGAAAGAAATCTTTATCCTGCGTATGTCAAAACTATCCTCCCTGGCCCCATTGTCACCTAAACACAAAATAGATGATAAGACCTGATAGTACATATGGTCTGAAGAGTCTTAATGCAGACACTTTCCTTTCATGATTGGAGCTGCTGTTTAACAATTGTTGAGTATGTTCTCTGTGAATTTCAGTGTGAATCTATATTAGAATGGGAAAATTGAGTGACCTAAGTGACTTTGGACAAGGCATAGGCATTAGTGCTAGATGTGCCAAGTTCAGGTTTCAAACACCTGAGTTTGCAGGGAGCTGGCGCCTTCCCTTGCCTATATTTATTAATTGGTGAGTGTTTAGGCACTGACCAATCACAACTTTTTTAGGACAGAGGCTTTTTTTATAGTTCCCATTTCTTTAGGATCCACTTCTGGCTTTAACCTGTAATAGTAGGGCTAATTGCCAGCCTTAATTTAGCTCAGTATATTACAGATTTTGTGGAAAATAGTTTTTTACTGAAAGACCTACATTTTCCCTTCACTTCTATCTTCTGAAGCCAAGATGGCTATTTTAGCTGTACAATTGCAATTAATAGATGAAAAGTGTATGAAGCATTTAATTCACTGAGAGGTCTCACATTTTCTGTGTATCCCCTCAAATTAAATCCCATTATTTCAAATTGTAGGGTATTATGAGGAAACAGCACAACTTTAACCTCTTTCTAGCAGCCTTAATTACAGTCATCATAGAACATAATTACTAGAGGAAGAGAGAAGATAAAAGCAGTCACAGTGTTGGGTAACAACACATTATTATTCTTTTTTTTTTTTTTTTTTTACTTGAATAGATATTGGAGAATTTAGTCCTAAGTTTAACTTAAAACAAGTGCTACTTGAGTTACATTAACACAGCAATATTTGATTGCAGACTGTGTAAAGCAATAGTGAATGCCCTCAAGAGGAACTGTATTGTTACACCTACATGTTTTACAGTCCCTGTTGCTGATGTGTTTTACTGGAATCACTAAAGAATGCATTTATCTTACTTTGCATAGGTTACAATATTCTGCCAAACTTTACTATTGTTTAATTACTAATACAATATATACACCATAGTAAGGGACATATTTTTCACACCATCAGAAACAGCAAAAGTATGCACAATGCACTCTAGTAGACATTTTGTCGGATTTAGACTAGATTATGGGACACTTTCAAAAGTTTATACTTGTGTTTACATGAAAATTATGGCACAAATTTTCCACTACCATTGTAATAACATGATAATGTAAAAAATAATGTTTTTCTTTGTTTTGTTTCATTCTTCCAGTGTTCTGTATTGCAATTTAGAACTTCACACTGCAAATTACTGTTATAACTATATATAACATTTGGTGTGGCTAACTTTAAAATGAAGGCATCTTTGGCTTTGCTGATTTGCAGTACTGTTGCAGAATCTTGGCATTTTTAGCATGAGGTGGAAAAAATGCTAAATTTTACAACAGTTCCAATCATTGGCCCTGATTTACTAAGAGTGTAGTGTAGGTTTATTTGTGGGTTTTAACTCCCTACTGTTACGCCTAGCGCTCCGGGTCCCCGCTCCTCCCCGGAGCGCTCACGGCGTCTCTCTCCCCGCAGCGCCCCGGTCGGTTCCGCTGACCGGGAGCGCTGCACTGTCATGGCCGTCGGGGATGCGATTCGCACAGCGGGACGCGCCCGCTCGCGAATCGCATCCCAGGTCACTTACCCGTCCCGGTCCCCTGCTGTCATGTGCTGGCGCGCGCGGCTCCGCTCTCTAGGGCGCGCGCGCGCCAGCTCTCTGAGACTTAAAGGGCCAGTGCACCAATGATTGGTGCCTGGCCCAATTAGCTTAATTGGCTCCCACCTGCTCCCAGACTATATCTGATCACTGCCCCTGCACTCCCCTGCCGGATCTTGTTGCCTTGTGCCAGTGAAAGCGTTTAGTGTGTCCAAAGCCTGTGTTACCTGAACCCTTGCTATCCATCTTGACTACGAACCTTGCCGCCTGCCCCCGACCTTCTGCTACGTCTGACCTTGCCTCTGCCTAGTCATTCTGTCCCACGCCTTCTCAGCAGTCAGCGAGGTAGAGCCGTTGCTAGTGGATACGACCTGGTTGCTACTGCCGCAGCAAGACCATCCCGCTTTGCGGCGGGCTCTGGTGAACACCAGTAGCCTCTTAGAACCGGTCCACTAGCACGGTCCACGCCAATCCCTCGCTGACACAGAGGATCCACTACCTGGAAGCCGAACCGTGGCAGTAGATCCGGCCATGGATCCCGCTGAGGTGCCGCTGCCAAGTCTCGCTGACCTTACCACGGTGGTCGCTCAGCAATCGCAGCAAATTGCCCAACAAGGACAGCAGCTGTCGCAGTTGACCGCCACGTTACAGCAACTTCTGCCTCTGCTACAGCAGCAACCATCTCCTCCGCCAGCTCCTGCACCTCCTCCGCAGCGAGTGGCCGCTCCTAGCCTCCGCTTGTCCCTGCCGGACAAATTTGATGGGGACTCTAAACTCTGCCGTGGATTTTTGTCTCAGTGTTCCCTGCATATGGAGATGTTGTCGGACTTGTTTCCTACAGAACGGTCTAAGGTGGCGTTCGTAGTAAGCCTTCTTTCAGGAAAGGCCTTGTCTTGGGCCACACCGCTCTGGGACCGCAATGATCCTGCCACAGCCACAGTCCAGTCCTTCTTCGCTGAAGTCCGGAGTGTCTTCAAGGAGCCAGCCCGAGCTTCTTCTGCCGAGACTGCCCTGTTGAACCTGGTCCAGGGTAATTCTTCAGTGGGCGAGTACGCCATCCAATTTCGTACTCTTGCTTCCGAGTTATCATGGAATAACGAGGCTCTCTGCGCGACCTTTAAAAAAGGCCTATCCAGTCGCATCAAGGATGTGCTGGCCGCACGAGAGATTCCTGCCAACCTGCAAGAACTCATCCATTTGGCTACCCGCATTGACATGCGTTTTTCTGAGCGACACCAAGAGCTCCGCCAGGAAAAAGACTTAGATCTCTGGGCACCTCTCCCACAGTATCCGTTGCAATCTACGCCTGGGCCTCCCGCCGAGGAGGCCATGCAAGTGGATCGGTCTCGCCTGACCCAGGAAGAGAGGAATCGCCGTAGGGAAGAAAATCTCTGTCTTTACTGTGCCAGTACCGAGCATTTCTTGGTGGATTGCCCTATCCGTCCTCCACGTCTGGGAAACGCACGCACGCACCCAGCTCACGTGGGTGTGGCGTCTCTTGGTTCTAAGTCTGCTTCTCCACGTCTCACGGTGCCCGTGCGGATTTCTCCTTCAGCCAACTCCTCCCTCTCAGCCGTGGCCTGCTTGGACTCTGGTGCCTCTGGGAATTTTATTTTGGAGTCGTTTGTGAATAAATTCAGCATCCCGGTGACCCGTCTCGTCAAGCCGCTCTACATTTCCGCGGTCAACGGAGTCAGATTGGATTGCACCGTGCGTTACCGCACAGAACCCCTCCTGATGTCTATTGGACCCCACCACGAAAGGATTGAGTTATTCGTCCTTCCCAACTGTACCTCTGAGGTCCTCCTCGGTCTGCCATGGCTCCGGCTTCATTCTCCCACCCTTGATTGGACCACCGGGGAGATCAAGAACTGGGACTCTGCCTGCCATAGGAAGTGCCTCTCCCCCCCTCCCAGTCCCGTCAGGCAAGCCTCAGTGCCTCCTCATGGCCCCCGTCCTGGTGTCACACTGCCCCGTGCCAGGCCTCGCCCTCTACCCTCCCTCCCCATTCCCACTCCTGCTGTGCTGCCTGCCGTTGAGGAAACCCTCCATTCTTTCCCGGTGTCCTCATCCCAGGGGAGGCAGTTACCGGACAAAGAAAAGGGAAGACCTAAGGGGGGGGTACTGTTACGCCTAGCGCTCCGGGTCCCCGCTCCTCCCCGGAGCGCTCACGGCGTCTCTCTCCCCGCAGCGCCCCGGTCGGTTCCGCTGACCGGGAGCGCTGCACTGTCATGGCCGTCGGGGATGCGATTCGCACAGCGGGACGCGCCCGCTCGCGAATCGCATCCCAGGTCACTTACCCGTCCCGGTCCCCTGCTGTCATGTGCTGGCGCGCGCGGCTCCGCTCTCTAGGGCGCGCGCGTGCCAGCTCTCTGAGACTTAAAGGGCCAGTGCACCAATGATTGGTGCCTGGCCCAATTAGCTTAATTGGCTCCCACCTGCTCCCAGACTATATCTGATCACTGCCCCTGCACTCCCCTGCCGGATCTTGTTGCCTTGTGCCAGTGAAAGCGTTTAGTGTGTCCAAAGCCTGTGTTACCTGAACCCTTGCTATCCATCTTGACTACGAACCTTGCCGCCTGCCCCCGACCTTCTGCTACGTCTGACCTTGCCTCTGCCTAGTCCTTCTGTCCCACGCCTTCTCAGCAGTCAGCGAGGTAGAGCCGTTGCTAGTGGATACGACCTGGTTGCTACTGCCGCAGCAAGACCATCCCGCTTTGCGGCGGGCTCTGGTGAACACCAGAAGCCTCTTAGAACCGGTCCACTAGCACGGTCCACGCCAATCCCTCGCTGACACAGAGGATCCACTACCTGGAAGCCGAACCGTGGCACCTACAAATTGTTTTCCACAATATTTACTAAGGTTTCCCTACATTTTGCACTTTTCCCTACATTTTGCCTTTTTGTACACATGCTCTGATCTGTGGGGTTTTCCTCAGCTCAAATCCACTGCATTCTCTGTGGAAACCTTAGTAAATATGTTAGGCTTTTGTAAAAATGTTGGAAACACTCCCCTTTTTGGTGGTCACGGCCCCTTTCTCCAACGGACCCTTTTTTGGGGGGTTTTCACAGTAAAATGGAGAGTTAGTCGGGTTTTTCTCAATTCTGGTGCAAATTCCGTCAGAATCTGGTGCGCATCCCGACAAAACATGTTGGGTTTGCAATAGTAAATAAGGGCCATTTTAGGTAAAAACACAGCAACAATCTGTGTGGTGTTATTACAGTACCGCCGATAAGACTCTAAGCTTCTATTCTCTGAAGAATGCAGTAATATTATCTTGCATATTTTTTTTTGTCTCATTTGCATTTTCCCTCTTGCATTTCTGGGAATTTCTTGGAAAAAGAAATAAGCTCCATAAAGAAAAGTCCCGTTAACTTATGGGCTTTTTCTGTGTGGATTCTGACAAAAAAATAAACATGTTTGTTCATCAATATAAAGAACAAATATAGCCCAACTGTAGACAGAGCGCAGCACAGAAGGAGTTAACTAATACAAGACAAATGGATGATGATGGGATCATATTTGTCATTGACATAAGCAGCATGCACCTGCACAGGTTGCTTAGTGATGCAGATTAACCGCTGTGAGGATTTAAGAAATTATTGCTGGGGCTCAGAGTAGTGAGTAATAGTGCAGTTTGTGGCACACTGACAGCCACATAGCACAACCTCATTTTTTTTTATTACAGCCTCTCTGAAATTCTTGCTCAAGATTTTAAAGAAATTTTCAGGGACACCTTGCTGTTGACTATTATATATAATACTAGCCTTGTACTTTTATCTTTGTTTTTTCTGAACTTGCTTACTTTCTTCAGAACTTGCTTACCAAAGCAAACAACGATGAATATCCCCCATTGTGGATTATTACTTTATCCTGCTTAGTGCTTATCATTTACTACTATTTTTTATTTACGTCCCTGTCTCTTCTGATCCTTTTAGCCATGTGATTGTAATGCATAACTATCTGCTTTTATCTCCTTTGCTGAAGATGTGGCCAGCAAGGGTGCAGCTTGCCAGCACCTTTTTGTCTGGTACTTTCTTTCCCTTACTACCCACGACAGGTAAACCTGAAGATAGACTTCCATGGTTTGGGCCCTGGAATAGTTTAGGAATACCTGTCATATTAAATGAAACAAATGCAGAGAGATACAAAGCAGACCAGGCACCGCTATAAACAAATGTCCACCAGTAAAAAAACCATGCACAATTTTAAGACCACACTTGGGATGCCAACTTGAAAAGTAATGCAAGAGTAATCCAATGAAGCAAATATTGAAGAATAATACAGCTCACACATAGTAAATGTCTTGAATAGAAGTTCCTTTATTTCGGCATCACAAGGAAAAACAGGGACGACTTCCCAAGTAGGGAGTGAGAGCTGCCTTTTACAGTTCACAGGTGTGGGGGCATACCAAATACCTGTAATATCCTTTGTCATATCACAGAAAAAAATAATGCTCATATATGCTACCCACTAGGTCATGCAGATTCTTTATAAGTATTTTTTTAATGTATTTAGCTTCGGTATTTGGCTCACTAATCCCCCTGTACTGCTGCTCACTCATTCTGACATCCAATCGTCAATAAAGGGCATGTCTGAGGCAAGCACTGAGCCTGCCCTCACTTACAATACATTCACTTCCGCCCTCAGTTTGCTGTGCTCTGCTGTGTCTCTTCATCCAATCACTGCAGGCTGCTCTGTAAACCCCTCCTTGCTCTAATAGACAGGAGTCAGTACAGAGGATTGCTTGTCCCGCCTTCACTTCCTTGACTTTGTGCTTCAGCTGGGACAAAGATGATGCTGCAGCTGGATAGGATTATGTTCTGGATGGCATATGGATCCCTATTGAGTTTTTTTTTATAAACAAGGATTTCTATAAAAAGGAGATAAAATGTTATGAAGTATATTAGAAAGGCTAATGTACAGCATATAAAAATATTTTTATTCTGACGGTGCCCATTTAAAGAGTACCTGTCATCAAACCATTTTTTCTAAACTAACTCAGATTATATTCCTAACTACTCCTAACACCCCTCCTGCCCTTAAAATTTCTTTCCAAGCTTTAAAAAAGCTCTGTATCATACCTTTCCCCTTGCTTACATTGTGTGAGCTCCTGTCAGGAGAAAATGGGCATTCCCAGCAGGTGCAATGTCACTGAAGCCTGCAAGAGCTGTGCCTCACCATGCCCCAAAACGCGCTTCCTGAGGTTGATCTCCTGCCAGGCCGGGAGGAGACCAAACTAACTGTTTTACTTGCGCAGGGAACAGAACAGAGCCACCTAGTGGCCCTTTTTTCAATCACATTAAAAACATATAAAGGTTGAGAATTCACAAAGTGTCTTATAATTACATAAGGAACATTATATTAAAAGTTTAGTTTGGTGACAGGTACTCTGTAAGGATTGGTAGCAGTAGCGCTCAAGGAGCAAAAACATTGTCATAATCGGATCCAAGGGTCAGCACCAAGAGAGTAGTTAGGATACAGCAGACCAAAGAATGATACAGAAGCATTGTCAGAGGAGGGATAGGAATCAGAAGCAGCTACCATGAGAACAATAATAGGAATGAGGAAGGAGTGTAATGCAGTCTTAAGGAGTAAAAAGAGAGTCAAAAGCACAATGGTTATGGCTAGGCAAAGGTTAAAACCATAATAAGTAGGGATGTGGTGCAGCGTAACTTTCCTTTCAATCAGCCATTTTTGTATCCTAGATTTCTTTTCAATTCAAAATTTTCAATTTTGCAGACAGAAGAGAGCCATAGCACAGTCTAGAAGAAAATTAAGGACATTGCTGGATAAGAGAAGTCAGCAGTAGCTGTGGTAGCCTACAGGAACCTGTTATGTTTATATACCGTATTTATCGGGGTATACCACGCACCGGCCTATAACACGCACCCTCATTTTACCAAGGATATTTGGGTAAAAAAAAGTTTTTTACCCAAATATCCATGGTAAAATGAGGGTGCGTGTGTGCGCGTGTATACCCCGATACACCCCCAGGAAAGGCAGGGGGAGAGAGGCCGTCGCTGCCCGCTTCTCTCCCCCTGCCTTTCCTGGGGTCTAGAGCCCTGCTGCCGGCCCTTCTCACCCCCTGGCTATCGGCGCCGCTGCCCGTTCTGTCCCCCTGACTATCAGTGCCGGCGCCCCATTGCCGGTGCCGATAGCCAGGGGGAGAGAAGCGGCGCCGACAGCCAGGGGGAGAGAAGGGGCAGCGGCACCCATTGCCGGCGCCGCTGCCCCGTTGCCTCCCCCCATCCTCGGTGGCATAATTACCTGGGTCGGGTCCGCGCTGCTGCAGGCCTCCGGCGCGCGTCCCCTGCGTCGTTGCTATGCACGGCGCGGCGCACTGACTTCATGCGCCGCGCCGTGCAGCGCATAGCAACGACGCCGGGGACGCACGCCGGGGGCGCACCCAGGTAATTATGCCACCGGGGATGGGGGGAGGCAACGGGGGAGCGGCGCCGGCAATGGGTGCCGCTGCCCCTTCTCTCCCCCTGGCTGTCGGCGCCGCTTCTCTCCCCCTGGCTATCGGCGCCGGCAATGGGGCGCCGGCACCGATAGTCAGGGGGAGAGAAGGGCCGGCAGCGGGGCTCTAAGCAACGACGCTGGGGACGCACGCCGGGGGCGCACCCAGGTAATTATGCCACCGGGGATGGGGGGAGGCAACGGGGGAGCGGCGCCGGCAATGGGTGCCGCTGCCCCTTCTCTCCCCCTGGCTGTCGGCGCCGCTTCTCTCCCCCTGGCTATCGGCGCCGGCATTGGGGCGCTGGCACCGATAGTCAGGGGGAGAGGAGGGCCGGCAGCGGGGCTCTAGACCCCAGGAAAGGCAGGGGGAGAGAAGCGGGCAGCGACGGCCTCTCTCCCCCTGCCTTTCCTGGGGGTGTATCGGCGTATAACACGCACATAGACTTTAGGCTAAAAAATTTTGCCTAAAAAGTGCGTTTTATACGCCGATAAATATGGTAGTTCACCTAACACTGCTTACTAAAAATAAAGATGAAAAGTAATGCCATCATGTTGTTTCTTTTTCTATCACTGCCACTTCACTATCCTCCTCCTTGTCCTACCCCATGAGATCACTTAACCATGGCAGTATGCAGTTAGTATTTTGCATCTGTATTTGTGAACCAAAACCAGGATTTATTTATACACAGTATAATAGTACATTAAAAAGATTGGTACCGTCCTGGTTTTGGTTTACACACATTTTTCTAAAATACTAACCAAAATATTGTCAGTTTAAAGTGGCCAAAATGTTTGATCATTCCACCAGCCCAGATGCTTCCATGCTAATATCATTTAGCACTATAGGTGACACAATGCCACATTTGGGAGTAAGACTGCTTTAGGAGTCAGACTGAATAGTAGAAAACACCCTAAAAAGTTAGGAGCCAAAAACTGGCTTCCCAACTTCTGAAATTTTTGAACTTTTAGAATATGCATAAAATTTGGCTCAGCTGTAAGAAATACAAACATTTCTTTAGAACTTACATCTACACAGGAACCCTTTAATGTCAATGTAGTCCTTCACATTATTTTCCTATGTATTACTTATGCTGCTTATACCCAATGCTACTTATACCGCTGCTTATACCCAATGTATCTTTACCATGAAGACTGTTGGAAGACTGCAGAATTCTCATAAAAGGCACCAGTGATATTAGATGAGAAATGGTCTGCTTGGTTCTTTTTCAGAGTCACTGAATATCACAGTAATCCAAGCAGACAACAGTACAAAGAGAATATAACAGTTCAAGCACAATACTTTTGTTTTGCCTTTAGCAAATATTAGCTCACTTCTTTCTAGAGGCAAGAGTTAAAGACCTAGCCTGCCAGAATCCAGTGAAAGTGACAAGACAAACAGAAACTTGCCTACGGGAGTAACAGGGACACCATGTTCTTCGATTGGCTTCAGCTGTGATTTTCCAGTGCTGAGCAGGAGGAGCAGGGTCAAGGGGTCCACACTTCATTTGATCTCCAGACCAGTCCCTGCAGTATCTTGGATTGGTTAGACTTGCTAACCGGCTCATTAGGCTTCTGTTTCCCCATATAATTGAAAGTGTTTGTCTGCATTACTGTCTTTACCTTGCGCCACTTCTGATGTTCTCACATTTCAGAGCTTATAACAAAGTATAAATAGAATAGATTGAAAGGTGTCATTCTCTCCAGCGGAGCAGAGATAATGAAGTTACATTGGTATAGTCTAATAGAAACAATGCTAATTTGTAATATTACCAGCAAGAATGATAAGATTCGTTACATGTGTAAATGACTGTGGATTAAATTAACTATTCCTGACAGCATCAAACGCATATTCTTAACAGTAATTATTTTCTGAAGATATTAATTGACACTAAAAGGATTTTTCAGGCTCCTTAAATAAGAAAAAAATGGATCTGTGGATTGTTTCAATCTGGGGTCAGGACCTGTTGTTGCCGTAACTAATACATTGTGTTATTTTATATGGTATATATGCGATACAGTTCAGCAGAGTTAAAATAAATGGAGAACTGAGAGATTCTGTCCTTAACATAAAGCTAAACTATGAATCTTGTTTGTTTTTCAGTTTTTACCACACAGAGGACACTCCACCAACATGGACTGTATGATGGCACATGGAACAATTCTTCATCAAACTTTGGATTTTGATGAATTTATTCCACCCATTCCACCTCCTCCATATTATCCACCAGAATACACCTGTACACCTGTCATGGAAGTACAAAGGTAAATTGAGCAAGACATGTTTATTTGTCTAACTAGGTTGTTGCCCCTTAGGTTAGCTTTTGTTGGGGATTTTATTTTTATCTGTCTCTCGTCTTATCAGTCTTAGGCCTATTGCACATTTATGTTTTATTACAGCTCCACAGAGTTATAGTATAGCATTCTCTGAAGTACCTGGGTTCCAACCATTCCTCAGCATACCCTAGCTTTCATCCAGAAGCATAAATGTAAATTTTTCTATGTTAGATTCCGTACAAGAATTTGTTTTGAGAATTTTTCACTAGGACACAGAATCCCTGCAGATTCATAGTAGGGAGCTGTACGTGACTGTATAACACCTTCCATGTGTATAAAACTACGTAATTTAAGAAGAAAGACAATTAAATACACAATTTAAAACATTTGTGATAAAATATGTTTTGCTTTTTTTATCAGTAAGACTGCTGCTGTGTATTTAATATTTAACTAATTAAAGTTACATAACATGCAAATTTCTTTTTATGATAGAACCATTCATATTTTATGGAAATTTACTTAACATAAAACGTATAGGCATGCCCTGGATGCCGGCGTGAGTGGTTGAGTGTGCTGAGAGCTCTCACTGACCCCGCTGGTTTACCCGGAATTTACTCACCCTGAGCGGCCAGTCTTCTCCCAGCGGGTCCCTCCGATGATGCGGAATACCCGGTGCTGCTCCTAGTCCGGTCCCGGCAGCTGTCGGTGGTGCGGGCAGTTCCTTTCTCCTGCGGCCTGGGGCTCCGGTCGGCTTGCGCTGTGGAGCTCTGATGTCCGGTCGGGTGGTGAGGCTCTCCATGGTCCTGCACGGTCTGCGTGTGGTGTGGTCTCCACTGAGTCTCCCTGTCTTCTGTCTCTTCGGCCCTTCCTGGGTCCGGGCGCCAATATAGGCCTTCGTGGGCGGGGCTTGCATCTCCAGTCTCGGTTGCTGTGGAGACTTCCGGCGTGGAGTGCGGCCTTTGCTGAGATCCATGGCTGCAGCACAGATTCTGACACAGTGGGGACTTGTGTGGCTGCTGGTTTCTCCTCTGCCCTTCCATGGGGAGTTGAAACTTAATGCCTTATAGCACCCTGGAGTGCCCTATTGGAGTCCTGGCCTGATTTCTCAGGGACTCTTGCTGGACTGTCTGCTGAGCCTTCAATCCTGCTTGTGAGTACCCTTGTGGGAAACATCTTTACTTGTTGGGACATGTGGTGCATTGCATACTCCTTGGATTTATCCGCACTACTGAGGTGCTCTGTGCTCACTGGACTGTGTGGCTAGTGACTTTCTACTTGCTCTCTGTGTGGCCCTGTCAACCATGGGTGGCCCCCGTGGTAGTAATAGGAATAAGAAATCCAAATTGACGGCCGAGGCCTCCCAGCCGACCTCTGATGAGGATGCCTCCTCTGATGATGGGTCCTCTTGCTCTGGTGGCCCCTCTCAATGGGATCCTGGTGCTCAGACCCCGCTTGCTACTAGAGTCTCATTGCAGGCAGCAAAAGTGCTGAGCCAGTTCTCCAGGGCTCAGGACCGTCCTAGGGGTGATTCTCCTGACCCTCCACTGTCGCTATTTGAAGGGTCTCCAACTCCGCTGCAGCCACAGTCCCCTGAAAGACCTGTTTATGATGCTGCTACTATGGACCAGCGGTTCACTGAACTTTTAGCTTCCTTTACCCCCTGTCAATTATGGTGACCAAAGTGGACGAACTGCGGCAAGAGATTGTTATCCTATGACATGAGACCCGGAAGATCCGTGAGCGCACTGAAGAAGTGAAGCGTAGGGTCTCTATGGTGGAAGACACTTTACATCCACTGCCAGAGCAGGTTGACTCACTGCAGTGTCAGGTTACAGGGGTTCTGAGTTGCATGGATGACATGGAAAACCACCTGAGGTGCAATAACATCTGCCTCAGTGGGCCTCCCTGAGAAGGTGAATGGGAATGATCCTGCTTTCTTCCTGGAAACATGGCTGAAGGAGATTCTTCCTGTGGACACATTTTCTCCTTATTTCTCTGTTGAGTCGGCCCACCGAGTATCGGCTCGGCCTCCTCCTCCTGGTGGCCCTCCAGGTCCCTTTCTGGCCAAACTTCTGCACTTCACTTCAAGGATTGAGATGCTATTCTCTGGGCAGTGCATATCAAGGGCAAGGTCATTTGTGATGGAAGCAGAGTGTCCTTTTATCCAGATTTTTCTGTGGAGCTTTGCAAGCAGCAGGTGCAGTTCACGGAGGTCCAGTTAAAGCTACGTGCCAAGGGCTACCGCTATTTGATGTTGTATCCTGCTCGCCTGAGAGTGGTAGATGGGGCCTCTACTAAGTTCTTTACTTCTCTGACTGACTCTCTTCACTGGGTGGAAGCAGCCACCCCTTTCAGACCTCTGATTGAAATAGGTGATTGGTATTGGATGAATGAGGAGTGACTGGCCCCTATACTTCACTCGATAGCTGATGTGGATGCTCTTCCAGACTCTGAGGAGGCATTGATTGTAGTGCTTCCTAAACCTGGAAAGGATCCATTATTGCCTGACTCCTATAGACCTATATCCCTTTTGAATGTTGATATTATGATTTTGGCTAGAGTATTGGCTACTCGCCTGTGTGGGGTCATAGGCGCTATCATTCATCCTGACCAAACTGGGTTCATGCCAGGTAAGGCTACTGATGTGAATGTGAAGCGTCTGCAACTCAACATAGCAGCAGTGGAGGAGGGCTTTCCTACTGGTGTGGTGGTCTGTCTGGATATTTATAAGGCCTTTGATTCGGTACTGTGGCCCTATCTCAGGGAGGTACTGGGTGCGTTTGGGTTTGGACCCCGATTCCGTGCTTGGGTTCGCTTACTATATAATAGTCCAAGGGCCCGCATTCGTACTAACTTGTTTCTGCTCCTTTACTTCTGGGTAGTGAGACGAGGCAGGGGTGCCCGCTCTCTCCCTTTCTTTTTGTGCTGGCAATGGAGCCCTTGGCGGCAACCATTCATAGGGACCCTGCTATCTGTGGTGTCCGCAGTAGTGTTGCTCGCGAATATTCTCAATTTGAATTTTATTTGCGAATATCGCATATTCGCGAATTCGCGAATATTTGCAAATATAGCACTATATATTTGAAATTACGAATATTCGCTTTTTTTTCACAGTGCACATCACAGTGATCATCCCTCTCTGCTTCCAGCTTGTGTGGTCTAAAGAAGGCTCTAATACTACTGTGTGAGACCGCCGGGCGAATATTCGCATATGCAAATATTCGCGAATATTGATCCCTCCCTTCTGCTGCTTCTATCAAGTTACACTGGTATACTTGCTATAAAGTTCATAAATTTTCACATATGCTAAAAAAAAAACGCGAATATTACGAATATGCGAATTTAGCGAATATATGACGAATATTCGTCCATATATTCGCAAAATATCGCGAATTCGAATATGGCCTATGCCGCTCAACACTAGTCCCCAGGAGGTCTATTGTAAAGAAGGTTTCCCTTTTATGCAAACAACACACTGGTGTACCTGGTGGATGCAGGGGGGTTGTCGCCTTTCCCTTATTGACCTACTTGACCGGTTTAGTTCGATTTTTGGCTTGTGGGTCAATTGGGCTAAGTCCTCCCTACAGGCACTTTCGTCTGGAGTCCCCCTCTCTCTTCAGGCCAGGGTGCAGGTGGTTTCCCATTTTACATACTTAGGGGTGGAGGCAACTGTGTCCCTGCTAGACTTTCTGTCCCTAAACTTGAAACCGCTCTTATGCTCCATTGTGGAGCAGTTAACTGCCTGGTCCTCACTCCCTCTTTCCCTGGCTGGCAGGATTAATATCTTTAAAATGATTTACCTTCCTAAATTCCTTTATCTTTTTCATTTAGCCACCGTTATCATCCCTAAGAAATATTTTAATACACTATGTGGTGCTCTGGAATCCTTCTACTGGCATGGAAAACCTCCCAGACTTGGTCGGACTCTTCTCCAGGCTCCTAAGCGACATTGTGGCTTAGCGGCTCCTGATGTATATGATGCAGCATGATGGATCAATCTGGATCTGTCGAACTCGGTGACGGCCCTGGCTGGTGCAATTATGGGTTCCTATCAAGCTCTCACTAATACACTCTACAGGTATCACTCTCAATCTTGCTTTCCTATTTCCCTTCAAACTATAGCTAAAGTGTGGTCTGTGGTGTCAAGTAAATTTCCACAACCTCTGGTTTCTCCTAGGGCACCCTTATGGGGGAACGTACATTTACCTCACCTGCATGGGTTACAGGAGGCCAGTTTCTGGGGTTCTCATGGTGTCAAATTTGTGATCCACTTGTTTGAGGAGGACCAGGTTTTCTTATCCTTCTCGGACATGAAGGAACATTATAGAATCCCTAGATATGCCTTTTATAGGTATCTTCAGCTTAGGCATGTGGTTGAGGCGCAGTTTGGCTCCCTGATGTTTACCCCTGTGTTTTCTGATGTGGAATTTCTCCTTGGCACTATGGATCTTTCTAAACCTCTTACTCAGTCCTATGCTCTCCTCCAGACACTAGGGCCTAGACCTTTCTCACAAGCTTTTCATAAATGGGTGGCTGATATGTAGTATTTGTCTGAAAGTCAGTGGAAGGAGGTTGAAGGCTCTTATTATGCCACTGTAGTTAGTAGTAGATGTGCTGATCAAATCTAAATATGTTTTAAGGTTGTATTATACCCCTGCTAAGCTTAAGCGCATTGGTGTTTCTTTGTCTGATCTGCGTTTTCGATGCTCTTTGGAAGTTGGTACCTTTTTGCATGTGGTGTGGGTGTGTCCTGTCATTGCTGTCTTCTGGATGGAGGTGATGGGGTTTCTGGCTGATGATCTTGGGGTTACCGGGATGTATGCTTGTGTGTATGTAAGTGTTTTGTCTGTGTTGGGCCTCCTCCGGTTGGGTCTCAGATGCGCCTTTCTGTCCTAATGGCACTCATTTTTGCGTATGTTGAATCCCTGTCATTGTACTCGAGCTCGTCTCTGGGACCTACGAAGGCTGTTATTGTATATGTTTTATCTTGTTCCACCTTGTCGGTGGTGTTTGTTCATTAAAATGCTAAATTTAAATAAATACTTAAAAAAAAACATAAAATGTGTATTTTTATATAAATAGGTGCAAAAAAAGAAGACTAATATAATAGATTAAAAATGGTTTGTTTGATCCATTTTCTGTAATGTAAGGAGTTTATCTAAAAACATGGGTATTACTTTCATTCTGGCAAGGTTTATTATTTAGGATGTTCATAGATTATTATGCATTCTCAAAATATTGTTTTGAAAACCTGCCTGTTTTGTTACATTAACCCTTCAGAGTGATGACAGAGTAATTTTAATGCTCTCACTGCTGTCATTAAGCCCCTTAGAGACCCCTTCTTGGTACACAGTTATTTCTTATTCTCTCCAGTTTGAGGGGTGAGACTAGAGCTGGACTGTTTGCAAATAGTACACACATACTTACCTTCCCATACTTGTCTGGCTATTCATTGCACAGCACCTACTCACTGCTATGCGTCAATTCAAACTTTTTTTTGTTTGTTTGTTTTTTTGTGTTTTTTTTTTTTAATGACAGTAACGCTTTTAGCATAAAACCTATCAGGAAACACAAAAAGAGTGGAATCTCTGTAGATTGGAGATAAAGAGGCAAAAGATAGACAGCAAAGGAAATTATTGAAGCCAAACACAAGAACAAGGTGACACAGCCTGGGAGTTGGGGGAGATTAGAAGCAATGTGAGACAATATTATTTTACTGAAAGGTAGTAGATACTTGGAACAAACTTGATCCAGCAGATGTGGCTGGTAAATCCACAGTAAGTGAATGTAAACCTGCCTGGGATAAACATAAATCTACAGCATCTTAAGATAAAAAAGTAAACACTATAAGTGAGGCTGGATGGACCGAGGAGTGTTTTTCTGCCTTCAGTCTTCTATATTTTCACATTGGCTTGTGAAAGTATGCTTAACATTTTTAAGCATCCATCTTGCCTGTACTTGAATTCTAAAGTGATATTTTAGAGCTAAGGAAATTAAGAAGAAAGTCTGTCTGCTTCCCAGATAGAACATAAACAATTATTTATCTGAAATATATTAGGGCACAATTTATAGGGGCATAACTAAAAATCCAATAACTTTTACTTCCCTCAGTTGGAGATAAAGGACATTAAAGCTGTATTTATGAGAAAACATTTGTTAGTTAATGACAGTCCGATTGCTTTATAGTTCAGATAAATTAAAGTCCGGAGTGTTGGATACATTTAGATTGTTACAAAGTGATAAATATGGTGACTGAGTGCTCAGGTAGGTAAAAATCTATTTTATTTGCAGTTATCATAAAAATTGGGTAAGTGTTGACTAAATTTGGAATTTTGACAAAAACTGACAGGCGTTTTTTTTTTTTTTTCTCTCTAGAGGGCTTCACTTGGACTTCCCACATTCACCTTTCAGTGCTTTGTATGAAGTGTCCATAAACAGTCCTGGCATTCTGTATCCATCTGAGTTGCCACCTCCCTATGAAGCTGTAGTTGGACAAACTCCTGCAAGCCAAGTAAGAAATTCATAAAATGTTGTTTTATTAAGTTCAAATTTCTAGTTGAATTGTTTTACCATTGTATAGAAAACACTTGCTAGACAGTTTCAATTCAATAACAGGAGTCTGCGAAAAATATTGAACATACCTCCTAACTTTTTGGATTGTCAAATAAAGACTGAAAAGTTGGGCACAAGGTAATTGCCTGAGGGCCCAAACTAGAGAGAAGGCCCAGGGCTAGCACATTCTTATATTTAACACTTACTTTTACTGCAGTGGCTACCTGGGTAGCAGGCATGCCACATGCAGTTACGGCTGCTACAAGACAGCAAGACATCAGTGACATGACCCTACCAAAGAGGAGCACAGAGAAGTAGCTTCTCTGCCTCTTCCCCCTCTGCTGTGAACCATTCTTTGTCCAGAGTGATGCTTCTCATGGACATAGGCTTCTCAGTGTGTATGGAGCCTTCACTGTGGTGTGGTCTCCTCTTCCATCTCCATTACACATAATCCCCTACACCCAGACTCAAAATAAGCTGAGATGGGCAGCTGCTTATAGCCTAGCCTGGTACTGCAAAGAGCAGTGTGTAGAGGAAAGCAGCAATTTCTCCCCTTTAAGCTCCACCTATGTGCCCTGCTGTACTCCCTCATATTTGCCCTGCATAGAAGTGTTTGTGATATTAGGTCACATATCAAAGCTTAACAGTGTTCAGTTTTGTGAACAAGGGAAGCAAACATTTCTGCTTACCCAGAATATTATAAACATTATTACCGTATTTATCGGAGTATACCACGCACCGGCCTATAACACGCACCCTCATTTTTCCAAGGAAATTTTGGTAAAAAAGTTTTTTTACCAAAATATCCTTGGAAAAATGAGGGTGCGTGTGTGTGCAGGTGTACCTCAATAAACAGTTTCTGGCGGCTTCTGCAGTTCAATGATTTCAAGCAAGCGCTTTAAATCATTGACATGCAGTGGCTTTTGTGGGGCCAGAGTGCCGCTGCTCTATTCCCTCCCCGTCCCTGGTTTTATAGTTAAATATCCCGCCGCCACCACGGCCCAATTCCCTCCCCGTCCCCGGTTTTATAGTTAAATATCCTGCTGCCGCCACTGCCCAATTCCCTCCCCGTCACCAGTTTTATAGTTACATGTGTCCTGGGGACTGCGGTCCTTCATGCTTCGGCGGTCTCCTGATCTGTCACTGTGCACCGAGCACTGACTGACGAGTGACGTCGTGTTGAGGACGTCACTCGTCATTGCGCACAGTGACAGATAAGGAGGCCGCCGAAGCATGAAGGACTGCAGTCCCCAGGGCACATGTAACTATAAAACCGGGGATGGGGAGGGAATTGGGCAGTGGCGGCGGCGGGATATTTAACTATTAAACCGGGGACGGGGAGCGAATTGGGCCGTAGCAGCGGCGGGATATTTAACTATAAAAATGGGGACGTGGAGGGAATTGGGCCGTGGCGGCGGCGGGATATTTAACTATAAAACCGGGGACAAGGAGTGGATTGGGCAGCGGCGGCAGTGGGACATATAACTATAAAACCGGAGACGGGGAGGGAATTTGGCAGTGACAGTGGGACTCTGGCCAGGCAGAAGCTGCTGCAGTTCAATGATTTAAAGCGCTCGCTTTAAATCATTGAACTGCAGCGGCTTTTGCGGGGTCACAAACAGTCTATCGGCGTATACCACGCAGATAGATTTTAGGCTAAAAATGTTTGCATAAAAAATGCGTGTTATACGCCGATAAATACGGTATATATTGCTTAACCTACGATCACCAGAATTCTTAACTCAGTAAAGACCATTACTGATGTGCAATTACATTTCTTTGCTACAAATAAAAAATGGGTAGCAGTGCTGGGGAGCAGGTTTGAGTGATGCAAACAACCTTTCTAAATCTGTGATTGAGGGACTTTGGGTGATCAAAGTGTCAGCCATTTTCTCAGGTTTTAAGCCAGATATGAGAGATACATTTATATAGGAATGAAGATCGCTGGTCCTATGTTGACACTTCAGGACGGGATGAAGCTCACTACTATATAATGATGTGATGTCATCACATCTTACAAGGAAAGTATTAACTTCTGGAAAAGGGAAAGTATAGCTAAAAATGGTGATTTGTGCAATTTTTATAATAGCATTATATTAATACATTGCTTAATTTCTCATTTTGACACCATCAACACTTTTTTTTTCTGTCGCCAGACAACCCATTTAAGTTTTAAATTATAAGTTTTAGATGTGCAAGATCATATGCCCCAAACCAGCCTTTATCTTTATCCTCCACATGAAGCCTTGAATAAGAACAATTTGGAAAAAAGATTATAAAAACTTCTGAGAACATCTTCAATAACATCTTTGTTGTTGACCTCAACCTTCTAAAAGTCACACAGCCTATGCTTTTTACCATGAAATCTATTTTCTTCAATGTTTAATGTATGGGATGCCACAGTAGAGGATTTATCTTTTCATCCTCGGTCCCATGAGAAAAGCTTTAAACTGAATGTGTCAAGAAGCTTCCGATAATGTTATACTGTACAATATATACTACACAATGATATTTTCATTAAACCCCTTCAATACACACATATAAATGGTGCGGAGAAAGATTAGAATAATGTAACATGACAAAACATGGCAAAGATTCTAGGTCAGAAATTTCTTAGATAAGTTTTCAAAATTAATCTGATGAGGACCATAAAATCAATTATTTGGCGACCTCTCCATTGTGCTTGTGTGTGTATCAATGCAATATAACTATTAATAGACAAAATAGATGAAATAGCAGAGAAACAACACAACAGAGTGACCCGAACCTCAGGGCTAATGTAGTAAATCCCCAGGATACAACTGGTTTGGCACTGACTAAACTGGCATACAGAGTCAGAGGGAACCCTGGTCTTAACCCTTAACCCTCAAAGAGGATTAGATTTTGCCGCATGGTATCCCCAGGTTGTTGTCAAGTAGTTACTACAGTAGTTGGCAGTCCAATGCTGTGGAAACTAGAATGCATCCACAGGACAGGAGGATAGTCAGATGTAGTTAGCAGTCAGACTCAGTAACCAGGAGTAGCACCACAAGTCTAAGATGAGGTTACAAAAGGTCAAGGCAGCTGTATATTCAGGGATTGGCAGATGTCAGGGAGGGCAGTGTACAATGAAAAAGGTGGACAAGCAGGAGGTCAGGATCCAAGTGAAGCATTACAGGTATCTGACAAATGCAAGGTTTAACCCCTTAAGGACCACAGGCGTACGGGTATGCCCTGATGTCCTGGTACTTATTTACCAAATCATTCATCAGGCACCCCGTGCACACATAGTTACATAGTTACATAGTTAGTACGGTCGAAAAAAGACATATGTCCATCAAGTTCAACCAGGGAATTAAGCGGTAGGGGTGTGGCGCTATATTGGGGAAGGGATGGGATTTTATATTTCTTCATAAGCATTAATGTTATTTTGTTCCACACCCCTGGGGATTTGCGGCTATTCCGGGTCAATCGGGTCCCCGGTGACCTGGAAAAAAAGGATGATAAGTGTCGTCACCTATCACCCTATAGCAGCAGAAGTGAGATAGCACTGGTGCCACCTCATGATCGTCCTGATTTGTTGGCCAGGACTCCTGCTGTGGGGGTGTCCCTAACTGCACCCGCTCCTCCCATACTTCGGAGGGTGAGAGTGGGTGCCGGGAGTAAGTACCTGGAGTGGGTGTGCCTGATCCCCGGCATTGGTGGCATGCTGGGAGTGTTAGTAGTATGCCCCCAGCACTCAGTCCCATCACTCAGTGTTTCGCAACCAGTGTGCCTCCAGCTGTTGCAAACTACAACTCCCAGCATGCACTGATAGACCATACATGCTGGGAGTTGTAGTTTTGCAACAACTGGAGGCATACTGGTTGCGAAACACTGAGTTACGTAACAAACTCTCAAGCGTTTTGCAACCAGTGGGCCTCCAGCTGTTGCATAACTACAACCCCTAGAATGCACGGACAGCCAAAGGGCATGCTGGGAGTTGTATTTTTGTAACAGCTGGAGTTGTATTTTTGTAACAGTTTGTCCCCCCCCAATGTGAATGTACAGGGTGCATTCACACAGGCGGGACTTTACAGTGAGATTCTCACTGCAAGCTTGAGATGCAGCAAATTTTCCGCTGGAGCTCAAACTCCCAGCAGGAAATTCGCTGTAAACCCCCACCCATGTGAATGTACCCTGAAAACACTACACTACACTACAGCTACTCAAACTAAAAAAAAAAAAAACACTACATATACCCCTACACAGTTACACCCCCCCCCCCCCCTCCAATAAAAATGAAAAATGTCTGGTACGGTACTGTTTTCAAAACGGAGCATCCAGCTGTTGCATGCTGGGAGTTTTGCAACAGCTGGAGGCACTCTGTTTGGGAAACACAATTTTGAAATCGGAGGAAAGTGTAATTCTTGCATCCGGGTCCGTTGCTATGCAAATCCCTAATTTAGGCCTCAAATGCGCATGGCGCTCTCTCACTTTGGAGCCCTGTCATATTTCAAAGCAACAGTTTGGGGTCACATATGGGGTATTTCCGTACTCAGGAGAAATTGCCCCCAAAACAAATTTTGGGGGGGCTTTTTCTCCTTTCACCCCTGATGAAAAGGTAAAGTTGGGGTCTACTCCAGCATGTTATTGGAAAAAATTTAAAATTTTACACTAACATGCTGGTGTTGCCCCATACTTTTCATTTTTACAAGAGTAAAAGGAAAAAAAGATTTCCAAAATGTGTAACACAATTTCTCCTGAGTAGGGAAATACCCCATATGTGGACGTAAAATGCTCTGTGGGCACAACAAGGCTCAAGAATGAGAGCACCATGTACTTTTGAGATGATTTGCACAGGGATAGCTTATCGTTGCAGCAGTTCTGACATAAACGCAAAAAAAATAAAAAAACACATGTGACCCCATTTTTGAAACTACACCCCTCACGGAATGTAACAAGGGGTATAGTGAGCCTTAACACCTAACAGGTGTTTAAAGAATTTTTGTTAAAGTGAAAATGAAAAATTTTAATTTTTTCACAAAAATGCTGGTGTTATCCCAAATTTTTTATTTCACAAGGGGTAATAGGAAAAAGCCCCTCAAAATTTGTAACACTATTTCTTCTGAATATATAAATAATTCATGTGTGGACATAAAGTGCTCTGCAGGCGCATCATAATGTTCAGAAGAGAAGGAGTGCCATTGGGCTTTTGGAGAGAGAATGTGTCTGGAATGGAAGGCCATGTGCATTTACAAAGTCCCCCATTGGGGCCAGAACAGTGGACCCCCTACATGTGACCTCATTTTGGAAACTACAACCCTCACGGAATGTAATAAGGGGTGCAGTGAACATTTACACCCCACTGGTGTCTGACAAATTTTTTGAATAGTGGTCCATGAAAATGAATTTTTTTTATTTTCATTTGCACAGCCCTCCTTCTCTTCTGAGCATTGTAGTTCGCCCACAGAGCACTTTACATTCTCATATGGTGTATTTCCAATACATTTTGGGAGTTTTTTTCTCCTATTACCCCTTGTGAAAAATTTGGGGTAACAACAGCATTTTAGTCCAACTTTGGCAGAAATTTGTCAAACACCTGTGGGGTCTAAAGGCTTACTGTCCCCCTTATTGCGTTCCTTGAGGAGTTTTTTTTTTCCAAATAGTGTGCTTTTCTGGCACCATAGGGGCTTCCTAAATGCAACATGCCACCCAAAAACAATTTCAGCAAAATTTGCTTTCTAAAAGTCAAATGTGGCT
Organism: Hyla sarda; assembly: GCF_029499605.1. Classification (NCBI taxonomy): domain Eukaryota; kingdom Metazoa; phylum Chordata; class Amphibia; order Anura; family Hylidae; genus Hyla; species Hyla sarda. The sequence goes on from NC_079192.1 coordinate 158,671,632, forward strand.
CCTTATCTTCTGAGCATTGTAGTGCACCCGCAGAGGACTTCACATCCACACATGGGGTATTTCCATCCTCAGAAGAAATGGGGTTACACATTTTTGAGGACATTTTCTTCTATTACCTCTTGTAAAAATGGTAAATTTGGGGAAAAAACTGCATTTTAGTGAAATTTAAAGCTCACTGTACCCCTTGTTACGTGCCATGAGGGGTATAGCTTCCATAAGAGTATGCCTTCGGAGGGCGAGAGTGGGTGCCGGGAGTAAGTACCTGGAGTGGGTGTGCCTGATCCCCGGCATTGGTGGCATGCTGGGAGTGTTAGTAGTATGCCCCCAGCACTCAGTCCCATCACTCAGTGTTTCGCAACCAGTGTGCCTCCAGCTGTTGCAAACTACAACTCCCAGCATGCACTGATAGACCATACATGCTGGGAGTTGTAGTTTTGCAACAACTGGAGGCATACTGGTTGCGAAACACTGAGTTACGTAACAAACTCTAAAGCGTTTTGCAACCAGTGGGCCTCCAGCTGTTGCATAACTACAACCCCTAGAATGCACGGACAGCCAAAGGGCATGCTGGGAGTTGTATTTTTGTAACAGCTGGAGTTGTATTTTTGTAACAGTTTGTCCCCCCCCAATGTGAATGTACAGGGTGCATTCACACAGGCGGGACTTTACAGTGAGATTCTCACTGCAAGCTTGAGATGCAGCAAATTTTCCGCTGGAGCTCAAACTCCCAGCAGGAAATTCGCTGTAAACCCCCACCCATGTGAATGTACCCTGAAAACACTACACTACACTACAGCTACTCAAACTAAAAAAAAAAAACACACTACATATACCCCTACACAGTTACACCCCCCCCCCCCCTCCAATAAAAATGAAAAATGTCTGGTACGGTACTGTTTTCAAAACGGAGCATCCAGCTGTTGCATGCTGGGAGTTTTGCAACAGCTGGAGGCACTCTGTTTGGGAAACACAATTTTGAAATCGGAGGAAAGTGTAATTCTTGCATCCGGGTCCGTTCCTATGCAAATCCCTAATTTAGGCCTCAAATGCGCATGGCGCTCTCTCACTTTGGAGCCCTGTCATATTTCAAAGCAACAGTTTGGGGTCACATATGGGGTATTTCCGTACTCAGGAGAAATTGCCCCCAAAACAAATTTTGGGGGGGCTTTTTCTCCTTTCACCCCTGATGAAAAGGTAAAGTTGGGGTCTACTCCAGCATGTTATTGGAAAAAATTTAAAATTTTACACTAACATGCTGGTGTTGCCCCATACTTTTCATTTTTACAAGAGTAAAAGGAAAAAAAGATTTCCAAAATTTGTAACACAATTTCTCCTGAGTAGGGAAATACCCCATATGTGGACGTAAAATGCTCTGTGGGCACAACAAGGCTCAAGAATGAGAGCACCATGTACTTTTGAGATGATTTGCACAGGGATAGCTTATCGTTGCAGCAGTTCTGACATAAACGCAAAAAAAAATAAAAAAACACATGTGACCCCATTTTTGAAACTACACCCCTCACGGAATGTAACAAGGGGTATAGTGAGCCTTAACACCTAACAGGTGTTTAAAGAATTTTTGTTAAAGTGAAAATGAAAAATTTTAATTTTTTCACAAAAATGCTGGTGTTATCCCAAATTTTTTATTTCACAAGGGGTAATAGGAAAAAGCCCCTCAAAATTTGTAACACTATTTCTTCTGAATATATAAATAATTCATGTGTGGACATAAAGTGCTCTGCAGGCGCATCATAATGTTCAGAAGAGAAGGAGTGCCATTGGGCTTTTGGAGAGAGAATGTGTCTGGAATTGAAGGCCATGTGCATTTACAAAGTCCCCCATTGGGGCCAGAACAGTGGACCCCCTACATGTGAGTTCATTTTGGAAACTACAACCCTCACGGAATGTAATAAGGGGTGCAGTGAGCATTTACACCCCACTGGTGTCTGACAAATTTTTTGAATAGTGGTCCATGAAAATGAATTTTTTTTATTTTCATTTGCACAGCCCTCCTTCTCTTCTGAGCATTGTAGTTCGCCCACAGAGCACTTTACATTCTCATATGGTGTATTTCCAATACATTTTGGGAGTTTTTTTCTCCTATTACCCCTTGTGAAAAATTTGGGGTAACAACAGCATTTTAGTCCAACTTTGGCAGAAATTTGTCAAACACCTGTGGGGTCTAAAGGCTTACTGTCCCCCTTGTTGCGTTCCTTGAGGAGTGTTTTTTTTCCAAATAGTGTGCTTTTCTGGCACCATAGGGGCTTCCTAAATGCAACATGCCACCCAAAAACAATTTCAGCAAAATTTGCTTTCTAAAAGTCAAATGTGGCTCCTTATCTTCTGAGCATTGTAGTGCACCCGCAGAGGACTTCACATCCACACATGGGGTATTTCCATCCTCAGAAGAAATGGGGTTACACATTTTTGAGGACATTTTCTTCTATTACCTCTTGTAAAAATGGTAAATTTGGGGAAAAAACTGCATTTTAGTGAAATTTAAAGCTCACTGTACCCCTTGTTACGTGCCATGAGGGGTATAGCTTCCAAAAGAGTATGCCATGTGTTTTTTTTTTTTTTTTGCTTTTATGGCACCATAGGGGCTTCCTAAATGTGACTTGCACCCCAAAAAGCCATACACTTGTCTACATACATAGGGCTTAGCGAGACTGGTGGTGCCAGACGTTCTGTCCTTTTGTTATACATCGAAAAATTATATTTTGCATTGATCACAATTTAACAATTTGATTGGTAAACATGAGGATCTGTTAGATAATCGTGGAACAAGCCTTGACATAGTACATCTACCGATAAAAAAACAAGTATCACCAAGTATCATATGCTGAACATATTTTTTATTGAGAATAGATATCAATGGTCTTTACTTGCATATGTTATGTTTTCCTAATGTTTGGCTGCATGAAGTTAGGGAAATCAATCCTAAGTTTCTACATGCCATATGGAGCCCTGGAGGTAGATGGAAGCAGAATTCACAATTGTGTGTGAAAAATGACTGGTATCATGCAATGTGCTTAAGGCTTCTCCTTCACTGAATGGGCATAAATCACATTATGTTGATTGACAGTGAGTGCCAAACGCATTATATGAAAGTGTCTCCCTTGAGGACAAAATTACTGAAGTAATATGCAGGATGGATTTTAAAGAAGCATTATCCAGCACTTTGTTCTGCCATCAGCACATGTTCTAAGAGTGATATAAAAAAAAAAAAAAAAAACAGACCTATTTTTTTTCAAAAACTGCTCCCCATCTGTCTCCAGGGGGGCGGCCGGTGGGTCGGGGGGGGGGGGGGGGGGCAGTGGTGGTATTAAAATTTGGCTCCATTCACTTTAATTGAACTGAGCTGCAGAACCACACCCAACCTGGAGACAGAAGATGAGCCGTTTTTAAAAGAAATTAGCGCTGTTTTTCTATTTTTCTATTCCTGAATAACCCCTTTAAGGCCAGTATGTTCACTCTCCGTAAACTTTCTTTAAAAAATAATTATGTTCCACTTTTAATGATTAGTAATTCAATGTAAAGCTAAACTATCAGTCTAACACAAACTAAAAACAAAACAACGTAGTCTCAAGGTGATAACAGGTGCTCAACCCCAAGTGCAATTGTGCACACATACAATGGGGTAGAGGACCTGCACCTATGGACAAGAGTGGGGTTTCAATCCTGTGGTAAATATATACAATGACATTAGCTAACTCTCAACACTGATGTTAAAATTGAGACATTAGCCAGTATATCCTTATATGAAGGACATACCTGAGCCCGCACACCACGCCAAGGTTTCTCATGTGATGCGGGACCTAACCACTAACCTTTTTAACCTGGCCAGATACATAGAACCAGGCACCAGATATACAGCAGCCTAAGGTCCAACTTGCAGACTGCTCCCCAGTCGCCTCCAGTGTGAACTCAGCACACATACAATGGGAGGGGGGAGACAGTTTACAAGCCCCACCCTTGCTGGTCTATATATAGCAGGCCTCACAGGTGAAACCCCCAACGCTACCCAATAAGATAAAAGGGCGCATTGGTATAAGCCTTAAAAGATGCTTGCCGGCTTATAATTGCATGGACATGGCTATAGCAGGAAACTCAACCCCAAGTGCAATTGTGCACCTTCGCTGGAGTGGAGGCCCTGCACTTGTCAACCGTTGCTAAGGGTGATATCCCCAGCAAAAATTGCATACAATGGAGGATGCCTACAAACGGTCACAAGTACCACAATCACATCCTGACACCTGATAAACGTGTATGTGGATGCGTACAACATGACTAACTTTAAACAAAAAACAAAACAACGTAGTCTCAAGGTGATAACAGGTGCTCAACCCCAAGTGCAATTGTGCACACATACAATGGGGTAGAGGACCCGCACCTATGGACAAGAGTGGGGTTTCAATCCTGTGGTAAATATATACAATGACATTAGCTAATCCTCAAAACTGATGTAAAAATGAGACATTAGCCAGTATATCCTTATATGAAGGACATACCTGAGCCCGCACACCACGCCAAGGTTTCTCATGTGATGCGGGACCTAACACTGGACAACAACACACTTACACTGGACAACAACACACATTGAAAAACTGACTAGTTGCCTGTAACAACCAATCAGATTGCTTCTTTAATTTTTAAAAAGGCCTTTGAAAAATAAAAGAAGCAATCTTAATGGTTGCTCTGGGCAACATGGGAATGTTTTCTCAGCACAGGTTTTGATGCATCTCCCCCAGTGCTGTATCTTACTTGTGCTTTGCCATATAACAGCTTTGGTGGCTCAAAAGAAAAGCATTGAAAAGATAATGGGGGAGATTTATCAAAACCTGTCCAGAGGAAGAGTTGCTGTGTTGCCCATAGCAACCAATCAGATTGCTTCTTTCATTTTGCAGAGACCTTGTTAAAAATGAAAGAAGCGATCTGATTGGTTGCTATGGGCTCAGCAACTTTTCCTCTGGACAGATTTTGATAAATCTCCCCCGCTATGTGTATTGGGCCTTACGGGCCCTTTCTCAAGCTACATAAATGTTGGATTATACCATTCATATGGTAATGTTTTGGGAGAGGGCCAGTGCGGGTCAATGGGCATAACATTTTTTCAATGTTTTTCTTTCGAGCCACCAAATTTTGCAAGAAAGAAGAGGATTTTGTGGCTTAAAAAAATTATCAAAATGTCAAGTTGCTGAATATTGTTTTGTGGTATCCCTAGACTCATGATAATCTATAACTCAGTGTCTCAGTAGATTTGAATGTCCCATACTTACACTTAGTGCACACATACACAGAACTAGGTTCTCCTTTACATCCATACCACAGCATTATGATGGGAGATATGTTTAAATATTACCAAACATATGCTGTGGTAACTGCCATTTTTGCTATTTTATGTGCTTTGTACGGCTTTCATTTATAAAAACATTTTGCTGTTTTTTTAGATTTTACATATTTACAAAATTATATTTATTTCAAAGAAACATACGCAAACATATGCAATTGTAGACAAATGTATACCACAAAAAAAATGCATACAACAAAAATGTATGCAACACTGAGCCTGATTGGTCTTGTTTTGGTACATACATTTGTGGTATACCACCAACTTGTGTGTGTTACAAATGTGAACTTACCCTAGCTACTACATGAAATAATACTAACATATAACGCTCAATACCGTCACAGTGCAGAACTAATACCACCATATAGTGAAGATATTATACTGGCATATAGGGCCCAAATCATAGCTCAGGGCAGACACCAAAGGGTCTAAAAATGTTGATACCGATGTAGAAAACTGAAAAAGACTGTAATTTGTTTTTATTCTGTTTCTTATTATCATGATATTAAATCTGTTTGTTTTTACAAGATGTTATTTAATAGTTTTTAGATTATTAAAACTACATTCAAAAAACATTTTTGTTCATTTGGTTGTACTTAAGATAGACAGATTTCTGTGAATGCCTCATTAATCCAATTGAAATGTCATGCAAACAGCAGAAGACATATTGAATGCAAATTATCGTGTCAGATTAGCTTCATTAATATTCAGAAGATAAACATTTATTTTCTGTTAATCTATGCAACAAAGTTTAAATGTCCTTATAGTCACAGATCACCTGTTCCTTCTAAACTGTCCACTCATCTCCGCCCAGAAGATTAAAGGGGTTATACACCAAATGGTAACTTTAGTATTTACCTGCCAGACAGTAATGGACATGTTTAAGAAGGATCTGTGCTTGACTTGGGGCTATATGGCTGTGTTGTGAGTCCACCATAAGCTGCTGCTTTCTTTTGTAAAATAGTTATTTCCTGTTGGAGTTTCACCCTCCAACTACAAGTCCCAGAGTCCTTTTTCTGTAAGTGAGAGTTCACTTTTCTCCCTGTAGCACATCAGTCACCCCATGCATTCCAGCACAGCTGAACTATGCGTGCTGTTCACGAAACTACAATTTCCTGCAGCCCTGTGGGGAATCCTCTCCTTCCCATCCAGCGGTCGCTCCACTGATTAAAGCAGGGGGGGGGGAAACTCCAAAAGGAAATAGCTATTTTAACACCTGATTAGTGATGTCATGTATCAGGCTGCGCTGTAACCTGGGAAAACCTGAGATGACACTTATTTTGTATGCTATTGAAAATAAACCTCAGGGCAAAGATCACATAAGAATTGCGAGAGCTGCCATCAAACACAGGTACAGACACTATTTTATAAACTTTTTTTACAGCCTCTGTAGCACAGTAAAATAAAATAAAATTCCTGGAATACCTCTTTACCATAGGATTAGGCTGGACACTTAAATAGACACTGTCATGTAAACAAACTTTGCATAGATCGCCAGCACAAATTAACATATTAAAATTTGTGATCTATCTTATTTGACAAAAAAAATCTGTCTCCCTTATCAAGCTCCTTTTCCCGCCTGTCAGTTTGCATTTATTCTAAAAATCAGTTCAACTTTGACCTGTGTCTGCAAAACAAGCCATATAAGTTGATGCAGGAGGGAGAAGCCAGCTCCACCCACCAGCTCTGGGAGAACTGCAAATTATAGATGAAGCCTGCAGAGCAGATACCTGCTGAAAAATCCCATGTACAAGCTATTAAATGGCCGGAAATACAAACATAGGGCAGCTTATCCTAAAAAAAATCCCCTGAAATGACAGGTACACTTTAAATTTGATCTTTTACTTCTACTGTACAATAAGTTACTGAAGGAATAGTGCCAGATATTTTTTTTGGAATGATCACTGCTGTTCGATTCTGAAATAAAAGATACAACACGGCCCACTAAATAAAACTGCTTACTCCCTGCAGCTTCTGTGTTTCCATGGAATTATTCCAGCTGGAAGTAGAGCTCAACAAATTGCTATAACCTATATCTAGTCACGCTAAAATAAAAATGTGACGTATACCATTTTTTTACCTCTATAGATTGACATTCAGACATTCATAAAATCTTTAATGTTTGCTTTGTGGGTATTTATATCATATGGTCTAACCTATATTGCATAAAATAAATATTACCCAAAAAGCTGTAAATTATGTTATGTACTATTGGAATCAGATAAATTGCATAGCCCAATATTACACATATTACTGTTGGGTTCAAACTTTTTCCAGTACAGCTGGACTGCTCTGTGTATTGCTCTAATACAGCCTAAAGTTTCAGCACCATATTGGGCTTAAAGGGGGGTTATCCAGGAATTATCAACTGGCACCAGAAAGTTAAACAGATTTGTAAATTAAAAATGTTAATCCTTTCAGTACTTATGAGCTGCTGAAGTTGAGTTGTTCTTTTCTGTCTAAGTGCTCTCTGATGACACCTGTCTCGGGAACTGTCCAGAGTAGAAGCAAATCCCCATAGCAAACCTCTTCTGCTCTGTGCAGTTCCCGAGACAAGCAGAGATGTCAGCAGAGAGCACTGTTGCCAGAGAGAAAAGAACAACTCAACTTCAGCAGCTGATAATTATTGGAAGGATTAATATTTTTTATTAGAAGTAATTTACAAATCTGCTTTACTAGTGCAGTACATAGCACAGCCCGTCACTACTGCCATCTACAGGATTGCCTCTCTGTGTTCCACGACTGTGTGGAGCTGTGAAGAATAACAGTAGTTAGAGAGGCTAGGACCCCAGTGCCAGCAATTGGAGTGAACTGTGGAGCAGAACTGTGCCGCATAGACTTACATTATGAGTCCTTCTTGGTTTTAAACAACAGTGCCCATCTTGTAGATAGTGAAAATATATAGTATATCTGGAATTATAGTCTTAATTCAGAAATCTAAATCTTGCAAGCAAATTGGGGGAGATTTATCAAAGGATTTAGACTAGTCTAAATTTGTCACACAGAAAGTCGCAGTTTAAATATGTGCAACTTTTTTGCAACTTTTGCTTTAAAGGATTTTTAGAACATGAGGCATTCTAGTCTATTTTAGATGGAAAAATGCATTGGTGCTAAGTTTATCAATAGCGACTTTTCGGTGAAAAGTCGCATTGACCGAAAGTATGCTGAAATGTCAGACCATGCTGGAGCAGGTTTAAATACAGTCTAAACTGTAGATCCTGAAGTTCTTGTGCAGAATTTATCAAGAGCCTTGCGGCTTTTGATAAATTAAGCGAACAATAGACCGGCCTAATGCTCTATAGTTTGGTCTATCTCAGTGATGGCGAACCTTTTTGAGCCAGAGTGCCAAAACCATAATGTTTGCCAACTTTTTTCCCTCAAAGTGCCAGCACAGCAATTAAATCAGAATACTGAGGTTTAAGCTTAGAAAAAACAACTCATACAGTTGCCATAACTAATTAACATCTTTTGTTTTAAAAGAAGAACACAACAAAGAGTTCAAAGACCCAATAAAAAAAAAAAAAACATTGATTCTAGTAAAGAAAACACACTGGTGGTGCATCACCCAAATAAGCACCCATTCCCACCTATTCCCACCTATTTGCACGCATCCTACATGATGCTTTGGCACAGTTTACATCAGAATTACATCCAGTTTTGGTGCAGCTTTGCCTGTATGTCAATAGACCTGCATTTTTCTTAAGGTTTCTGATCGACCAAAGCTTCATGTAAACTGTGCCAAAGATGCGTACAAGGGGATACTCAACTTTTGATTATAATTACATACCAGACTGAAATTGTATGAAGAAAGCCTTACTCTGGGTCCTTTCTCTGCTTCTACAGTTACAGTAAATAACCTGACTTAGGATGAGCAAGATAAACAAGGAAACTAAACTTGCTTAACATACTTTAATTAAACAACTCCTAAATTAGGGTCTTGGACACAAACACTGCATTAGGTAATACCCCCAGATTAGATTCCCCCCCCCAGTAGGCAGGTAGTACCCCAAGATTAACACCCCCAGTAGGCAGGTAGTACCCTCAGATTAGACCCCCCCCCCCCCAGTAGGCAGGTAGTACCCCCCCAGATTAACCCCCAGTAGGCGGGTAGGAGCCCCAGATTAACCCCCCCCCCCCCAGTAGGCAGGTAGGAGCCCTGGATTAACCCACTCCAATATGCAGGTAGTACCCCCAGATTAGACCCCCCAGTAGTTAGGTAGACCCTCCCGGTTAGACAGGTAGTACCCCCAGATTAGACAACCCCCCACCCCCGGCTGGTACCTTTGTAGTTGTCGGGGATGCAGGGCAGCAGCTTCCCCCAGATAAGAGCCATCACAGCTACGCACATCAGCTGACCATAGGGGACATGGGCGTAATGACGCTCGGTCACGTCACACTCCCAGAATACCTAGGGCTGGTGCCAGCCCTTGAATTCTGGGAGCGTGATTTGAGTGAGTGTCATTACGTGGCGGCCGGCAGACGCGCGTAGCTGTGCTGGCTCATATTTAGGGGCGGAGCAATTACAGATGAGCCGGCCCGTGTTACTGTACAGGGCAGGAGGACGGCCCAGCCCACCAGGCAAATGCCTGGTGTTCCCGATGGCCAGTCTGGTCCTGGATGGGGGGGGGTGACTCCATCATGGCACCCCCCTTGTGAGCGGCAGCACCCGGGGTGGGCCACCCATGTCCCTCGCCCCCCCTTGGTATGCCACTGTGGCCGTGTGCCCACAGAGGGGGCTCAGTGTGCCACCTGTGGCACGCGTTCCATAGGTTCGCCATCACTGGTCTATATTGATGCGGGAAATAGACAACTTTATGTGTAGAAATAGACCCCATGATGCGTAGAACTAATATCTATCTTCATCTTTCCATTGTAGGACCTAGGACATGCATAATAAAACTAGAATTTAAAGTAGCCTTCAGTAATAAACTATTCTTCAAATGAATATTTCCTACTACACAACTCCATTTAATATCCCACTACTCATTGTACCAAAATATTCAATTTTCAGCTTCATGTTCCTTATAAATGTAGAGCACAATGTCTACTTAATGGAACTGGTCATGCATCTTAACAAACCAGATATCTTATTAAAGCTCACAAATGTACCGCATGTTTTAGGGTCTACATTTCTATAGTCCAACGCAGACAGTAACTGTTGATCTATTTGTAAAAATTGACATTACTGATTTAGAATGTGTTGCAATACAATTATTTTCTCCTTTCTGACTTTGTGGGAAGACACATATTGATGTAGAATTCCACATGAACTGAAAGCTTTCTTCCTAATAGCTTTAAAATAGCATGTCACATTTAGTTTTATGAAAGGCCAAATTTAAATTAAGTCTTGGACACAAGTGCTGGCTGGGAAGTGATTGATGACTTTTCTTGGGATCTGCCACCGCTTTTATGAGATGTTGGATGCTTAAGTGTGCTCAGACTGAGCTGGGATGATGCTTTTTGCCAAACATGACATCCTCTGTGTGTCCTCCTGACCTTGTCACAGCACATTTTGTATTTTATTTATAACTGCTATATAGATTAAGGGTGGTTTAGGGCCTATAGTTTTATGTCATTGTCATGAAGCCTTTTATTGTTTTCCTATATACTTTTAGGCAGCTTGATGAAAGACGATTATTTCATCATACCTCATAGATTGCAAGATCTCGCGCAAGGGTCCTCAATTCTCTTGTTTGAATTTTTATTTTGCAAGATTGTAATGTCTGATTTTTGTACCCTTAAAATTGCAAAGGGCTGAGGAATTTGTTGGTACTATATAAATAAATGTGTATAAAAAGTTAATTCAATATGGATGCTAAAATGATTCGATAACCTAACTCACAATGTTGTATTAGGAAAGAATAATATAGTATATGGTTATGCCTCTTACAGTCATGCAGCAACACATTTGTTGATTTTTTTGTTTTTGTTTTAGATTTGCCATTTATTGATTTGTATATCTAAACAACAACAACTACTACCATTATTATTATTATAATTATAGTTGAAGTTTGATTGTAGCTCTCTATACATCATATTTATCTACTGTACGTGCTTTGTAGAGAAATACTCTTTCTCTCAAGCCCTACAGTATGTGGCTCAGTGCCGATCAGGATGAAAAAACTATAGGTCAGAAGTCCTGATTTGCAGGCCCCATAGGAAATCATTTGTAGTCTATATATACATTTACCTCAGGGCAATCCATAGCACATTAGCCAGATATAGTGAAAATGTGATCTCATCCCTAAAACTAAGGGAACAGTACCACATCCCGTAAAACATCCCAGCCCATCCCCTTTTCTTCAAGAGCACTCCTGTCAATATCATTGTGCCATAATATCTATAAATATGGCACAATCCAGCCAAAAAATGGCCAATGATTCTCAGTCAAAGAACAGGTTGGGTTCTCATGTGCTTGGTGCGGTATCAAACTGAACTAAAGTCAATTTGACAATCACACTGACCTGAATGTACAGTAAATGCGGGTTTGGTCAATGGTGTTAAGAACTTGGTGCATTGAACCAAACACCAGAGAACTCTGCCTAAAGTGCAGACAGTTGGACCATGTAGAAAAAAGAAAGTAATAGTCTGATGATATACCACAAACTATATATGAAACATACTAGCAAAGAAACATAATGCTTTATGGAGGTGTACAAATGATATTATTGTAATAAAAACATGGTTAGACTAAACTAACCTTATATAGCTTTATATCATGGTGTATGCAATAGAAGTGGCTGTGTAGTCACATGTAAGGCTTCTTTCACATGACATATATTGGTTAGTATGTTTAGCCAAAACCAATGTTGCACTGAAAGCAGAAAAAAATAAATCTTACCATTATAGTTTTTATCTGTTTCGGTTTCACTTGATTATGGTTACAGAAAATTAAAAATAAATAAATAAATACTAGTCAAATACTGACCATAATACTACATATAAAGCCTTAAGCTATACAGAATAATTTAGGTTAAAGAGATTATCCAGAAGAAGGATTTTTTTATTTCTTTTTTCAGGCATATAGCTTGGGCATAGATTTCTGTTTATAAAAATGAAACAAAAGAGTGTCATCTGCAGAACTACAGAGGACATTGTGAAGTTCTTTCCAGTCTGACAGCAGTGCTCTCTGCTGACACCTCTGCTCATGTTAAGAACTGTCCAGAGTAGGAGCAACTGCTTGCGCAGTACGGATAACTGCGCATATGCAGGGCTACACTAGCTCTACACTCCTAGTGCTGCCTATGTTAGCCCTACGCTGTCAGCATAGTGCTCCGCATGCACTCTAAGTTTTCTATGGATCAAGGTAAACTTTACATAACCTGCAGCTACCAGACGCTCTCCTGTGCGCATGATCAAGCGCATGCTCCGGAATGCAATAATGTAAGTAAACCAGGCGCTCCGTGTCTGTACTTCTCTGTGTACTTGCATTACCGTAGAGCAAGTGTGCTGGTGTCGTGAAGTGACGTCAGCACACTTGCTCTGGTAATGGCAGCCCCCATAATGCAACTTTCTTTCTAAATATAAAATAAAGTTAAATACAATATATATATATATATATATATATATATATATATATATATATATATATATATCAGATTACCTTCATACTATAATTCCATTAATTACTTTAAAAAAATGTGACACTGTACTCCAGTGGAAAACAATTTTTTCAGATCAACTGGTGCCAAAAAGTTATACAGATTTGTGAAGTACTTATATTTAAAAATCTTAACCCTTCCAGTACTTAACAGCTGCTGTATGCTCCAGAGGAAGTTGTATAGTTCTTTTATCTCTGACTACAGTGCTCTCTGCTGACACCTCTGTCCATGCCCAAAGGAGGATAGGTTTTCTATGGGGAATTTTTTCTTCTTTGGACAGTTCCTGACAAGGACAGAGGTGTCAGCACAGCACTCTTTCTCAAAAAAATGGAGGCTCTTAGCGCACTTTTTGATCAAAACGTGTTCCCCATCCACCAAGCGGAGGTGGCCTCACTTCGGATGGGACCCTAACACGGTCATTCCACTCACCTCTGCTGGGCATATGGCCTCTGCCTGGGCGACATGAAGGATCCACTATCAATAAAAAAAAAAAAAAAAAAAAAAATAAAATATATATATATATATATATATATATATATATATAATGGAGACTTCTAAATATTTCGTTCTATGGCAACTGCCAATGCTTATATTGCTTAGCATACAGCATAAAATTGTCAATCATCTAGTAACTATATATTGGAGAATATGAAGTTTGCAGCAACCATAAAAAAAGTTTCAAGGTAAATTATAATCTGCAGTCAAATGTAATAGTAGGTGAGTTTCCTGAAGATCTAAATTGCATAAATGGTAATAGAATCCAAATAGACATAACTACTTTATTTTTTAACTTTTCTGATGATTTATGAGCACTGTAGGGTGTAATATCTGATGTATCTAGTACACATCATCTCCTGCAGCAGCTGAATTTCTCAGAATTTTTCTGTATAACATTCATTTCCAATTTTACCCAAGTTTTAATTTCCATAAAATTTAAATAGTAAATGCTGCACATAATGTCACATTGATGTTAGTTGCAGGGAGCCCTGGCATTCAACTAGTAAGTCCTTGTAGCACTGAGTTGAAATTATGCAAATTCATGCCATGCTATTGTGTATCAGCAAAAAATATAGCACAATACTAATGTTCTTTTCAGTATGACCAAATGTACATGGGATTAATCAGGGTGCCGGCCAGATAGGAGAAGCTTTATGCCATGGGGTGTTTAACAGAATATTTTATAAATGCCATATGTCATAAATGTCTGATTGGTAGGGTTCTCACCCCAAGGGAACCTGATTTTATCAGGTGAAGTAGTCACTATCAGCCTATCAAAAATAACACACACAAAATAATTATGTATTCTTTCTTTTTATCACACTGCTTCAACAAAATTATTGACAGTGAAACCTCTCCACCTCTTTGAGAAGAGAAGCGCAGGCACTGAGCTGCTTTGGGATCAGAGGAACAGTAGAATACCAAAGCGGGACAGTAAGGGGGCCGACAACTATATATGGGGGCATTTTGAGGGCCTAAAACTATATATGGCACAGAGGGGGCCTAACTACTTTATGGGGACACAAAGCGGTAACTATTACTGTGTGGGGCAATACACATGGGGAGTTTGTAAAGAGGTGGGTATTATACTGGAGAAAGGAGCCTAAAATGTTATTTTGTCTGGTCTTGTGGAGACAAGTCTTGGCAGGGATAAATCTTAACCCCCTTCCCTCTTTGGCAATATTTCATTTTTGCACTTTTGATTTTTCCTCCGTACTTTCCAAAAATCATAACACTTTCAATTTTCCCCCTACATATCCCTATGAGGGCTTGTTCTTTGCGAAAACTATTTTACTTTGTAATACCATTAATAATTTCGCAACAAAATCTACAGCGAAAAAAATTATTTGTGTGTCAAAATTGAAAAAAATTAAATAAGGCATTTTGTAATTTTAGTGGCTTTTGTTTCTACGCAGTGCAGTTTTCGGTAAAAAATAACGCACCTTATATATATTCTGTAGGTCCATATGGTCGCAAGGATACCCAATTTATATAGGCTTGATTTTATATTACTACTAGAAAAAAAATCATAACTACATGCACCAAAATTAATATGTTGAGAAATGTCCTCTTCTGACCCCTATAACTTTTTTATTTTCCGTATAAGGGGCGTTATGAGGGCTCATTTTTTGCACCATGATCTGAAGTTTTTATTGGTAAAATCTTTGTTTTGATTGGACTTTTTGATCACTTTTTGTTCTTTTTTTCTGGTGTAAAATGTGACCAAAAATACACTATTTTGGACTTTGGAATTTTTTTTACGTGTACGCCATTGACCATGCGGTTTAATTAAAAATATATTTTTATAGTTTGGACATTTACGCACGCGGCGATGCGGCTTCTTCCGCGGCTTCTTCCGCATCTTCTCCAGGTTCCGGGCATCGCTTTCCGGCGTCGTTATTACGTCACTACGTCACTACACACGCCGTGCCGGCGCAGCAGCGTAATAACGTCACCAGAAAGCGAGGCCCGGACCCTGCAGAAGATGCGGAAGAATCCGGGGGATCGCGAAGAAGACACCGGAGCAGCGGGACAGCATCTGGAGCCCCTGGGACAGCATCGGGAGCGGTGAGGACCTGGTCCGGAGCGGCGGGGACAGGTGAGTACAGCTTCCTATACTTTACATTGCACGGATCCCTCAACATACGATGGATTCGACAAACGATGGGTCGTTTGGAACGAATTACCATCCTATGTTGAGGGACCACTGTACTTTTTTAGCCTATAGCACTTTAGCAAGTCGTGTCCATCCACCAATTTACAGTAAGCAATGTAAAATAAATCCTAACAATGCCCAACACTTTCAAGGCAGAAATCTAGTATTAAGACCAGTTAAAGCAAACCATGGCACTTACAATGCAGTTGGAAAGTTTTCAGACCCTTTCACTTTTTTCACATTTTGTTATGTTGCTGCCTTGTTCTAAAATCAAAAAAAGATACCCCCCCCCCATCATTGTTTACTTAGTCCCCAATAAAGAAAATGTAAAAAGAGAATTTAGATATTGTTGCAAATTTAATAAAGAAAAACTAAAATTTTGCTTGGACATAAGAATTCAGATCCTTTGCTATAACCCTTAAAATTTTGCTCCCATTTCTATTGATTATTTGAGATGTTTCTACACCTTGACTGGAGTCACCTGTGGTAAATTCAGTTGATAGACTGGGAAAGGCATAACGTATCACAGTTCACTACGCATATCGGAGCAAAACCATCCATGAGGTAGAAAAAATTGCCTGTAGAGCTCAGAAACAGTATTGATTTGGAAGATCTGGAGAAGGGTACAGAAATAAGAAAGTTGCCAAGGGTACAGTGGCCTCCATGATTCTAAAATGGAAGAAGTTTAGAACAACCAGGACTCTTACATGAGCTGGCCACCTCACCAAACTAAGTAATTGGAAAGAAGAGTCTTAGTAAGACAGGTGGCCAGAAACCCAAAGAATCCAAAGATCCTTTGTGCAGATGGTAGACACTTCCAAAAGGTCAGCCATCACTAGTGTTGAGCATGAATATTCGAATAGCGAATTTTGCGAATATTCGTCCAAATATTCGCAAAATATTGCGAATTCGAATATGGCCTATGCCGCTCATCACTAGCTATCACTGCAGAAAGCTACAATCTGACTATATCGTAGAGTTGCCAAAAACAGTTTACTTATGTCAATGGAATATTTTAGTTTTTTCTTTTCAATATAGTAGCATAGACTTTAAATTCTCTTTTCACTTTATTGTGGGGTATTGAGTGCAGAATGATGGGGGAAAACGTTCTTTCTTTTATTTTATTACAGCACAAGGCCATAAAAAAACAAAATGTAAAAAAAAGTGAAAGGGTCTGAAGACTTTCCAAATGCATTGTATGTTTCATTGCATGGCAACAAGAGGAAACAGACAACTATATATCGTGTAAGATTTTAGCAACCACAGATTATTCCCCAGATACAGTTTAAAGACATTGCCAGCAGTAAGCTGTTTGAGTTGGCAGGAGTCCAGTTTCCCATATTATAGACAGTAGTCCATTTCCATACACAATATATAGGCTGATTGCCCGTGCTTTTGGCTCCAGAACAATTCTTGGTTTTCCGTCATTTAATTTTTTGCACATTTTGCTTTTTTTCATGATGACATTTTTAGCAGTACTTTTTGAAGCTCGAGCATTCATATAGCACATCTGCTGATTTCTTCTGATGTTTCCAGCTCAATACCACTTCTCTGAGTACATAGGAGCTATTTTATACATTCCAAGTGCAAAATTTAAATAGGATTGCCTATGATGCTTGAAGTGATCACATACTTAACCTGCGTGTACTGAAGGAAGGACTGTGTCTATGAGACATGCACATGTATCTACAGTGAATAACTGAATGCTTCAAGACTTTTTTTCTGTTTTCCATGACTTCGTTCTTTTGTAATGTGAGCAGTGTTGCTGTAAATGACCTTGTAAAGAAACACATTCATAGCCTGTTTTAAGTTTTTACTTAACCTCCTGCCGCTCAAGGATGCCTCCCACCAGCTATTTCTATCCCTATATAGCAAATGTTACTTTTAGGATAATGAGATATCTGTCGAAGGATAAGATTGAGTTAGTCACAGTTTTGCCTTTTCTTGTTCTGTCTCAATGACATTGTTACCCAAGACTATTTGTTATTTGTTTATTACCTTCATATGAAATGTATCAGGAGCATAGTGTCATTGATTCTGTTATGTATGCACTTTCACTGTATCAGGATAATACAGTACACCCTGTTGCAAATTATTCTTAAATATTTTGTTCTCAGTTTAACTCATAGATGGCATTGTGTCTCAGGGCTCTTTTGATCACTGAAAACAATCTCGGACACCTATGATAATAAGATTGCCAGGTGAGCCCAATTTAAGGGAAAACTACTAAAGGTGGGTGTTCCATATTATTAAAGTGCAACTATCATCAAATCTGGGCCATACAACCTACACACAGCCTCTGTACTGTGTGCAGATTGGGCATTAGACAGTGTTTTTACATTCTGTCTGCCATCCATTATTACCCCAAAAAAGTATTTTGATGGAAGCCGCACACAGTCGGAATAGCGTCGCTGGGGTTCGAAAGGCCCCGCTGCCATACCTATCCCCTGCACGTCAGCACTGAGACTGCTGTGTGATTGACACACCTGTCCCGACAAATATGCCCCTTTGCTTGTGTGTCATCATGCTATACTGTTAAAAAAACTTTATTCAGATGTGCACCTTTATTATTACTGAATATCTAATAGTGCCCGCTAGCCTCTTCTTCCTTTTTGCTGTGCTGGTGATCGGAGATGCGCGCTCTGTTGTTTCTATTCCTAGTGCCTAGAGGCAGAGAGGAAGTGCGCTCCCTGCCTCTAGCACTGGACATACGCACTGAGGAGGTAGGCAGGGGGAGCGAGCGCTTGCAGCACTGATGTGCAGAGGATAGGTGTGGCCACGCCTATCCGACTGTGTGCGGCTTCCATCAATATTGTTTTTTGGGGTAATAAAGGATGGCATACAGAAGGTAAAAACTTTGCCTAATACACTATCTGCACACAGTACAGAGGCTGTTTGTAGGTTATATGGCTCAGATTTGATGACAGTTGCGCTTTAAGCAGAGCACCATTTTTAACCAATATGGGGAAGAAAAAGAATCTCTCTGCTGCAGAAAAGATTAAAGGGGTTCTCCGGTGCTTACACATCTTATCCCCTATCAAAAGGATAGGGCATAAGATGCCTGATCGCCGGAGTCCCGCAGCTGGGGACGCCCTCGATCATGCACGCGGCACCCTGTTTGTAATCAGTCCCCGGAGCGTGTTCGCTCCGGGTCTGATTACGGGCAACTACAGGGCCGGCGGCGTGTGACGTCACACCTCCGCCCCCGTGTGACGTCACGCTCTGCCACTCAATGCAAGCCTACGGGAGGGGAGCACGTGTAAGAACCCCTTTAAAATAGTTCAATGCCTTGGATGAGGTATGAAAACATTAGATATTTCACGAAAACTTAAGCTAGATCATCACACTATTATGAGATTTGTGGCTGATTCAGAGCACAGGCGGGTTTGTGCAGATAAAGGCACATTGTGGAAGATTTCTGCCAGATCCATGCATCGGATCAAGAGAGCAGCTGCTAAATTACCATCACATAGCAGCAAACAGATATTTGAATCTGCTGGTGCCTCTGGAGTCCCATGGACATCAAGGTGTAGAGTCTTCAGAGTCTTGCAACTGTGCATAAACCTTCTATTTCGCCACCACTAACCAATGCTCACAAGCAAAAATGGCTGCATTGGGCAGAAAAATATGTGAATACTAATTTTCAAACAGTTCTGTTCACTGATGTGTGCCGTGCAACCCTGGATGGTTCAGATGGATGGAGTAGTGGATGGGTGGTGGACGGCCACCATGTTCCAACAAGGCTGCAACGTCAGCAAGGCAGTGGTGAAGTCATGTTTTGGGCCGGAATCATGGGAAGAGAGCTGGTCGTCCCCTTTAGGGTCCACGAAGGTGTAAAGATGACCTCTGCAAAGTATGTGGAGTTTCAGACTGATCACTTTCTTCCCAGGTACAGAAGGAAGAACTATGCTTTCTGTAATAAAATCATCTTCATGCATGGCAATGCCCCATCCCATGCTGCAAAGAAAGCCACTGCATCAATGGCTGCTATGAGGTTAAAAGGAGAGAAAGTCATGGTGTGACCTCCATCCACCCCTGACCTCAATACTATTGAGAACCTTTGGAGCATCCTCAAGCAAAAGATTGATGAGGGTGGGAAGCAGTTTACATCCAAACAGCAACTCTGGGAGGCTATTCTGACATCTTGCAAACAAATTCAAGTAGAAAAGGTGCAAAAACTTACAAGTTCAATGGATGCAAGACTTGTGAAGCTGCTATGAAATAAGGGGTCCTATGTTAAAATGTAACATGACCTGTTAAAATGTTTAAAAAGTTAAAATGTTGTTAAAAGTTTGATTGA
Source organism: Hyla sarda (assembly GCF_029499605.1). Taxonomy (NCBI): domain Eukaryota; kingdom Metazoa; phylum Chordata; class Amphibia; order Anura; family Hylidae; genus Hyla; species Hyla sarda. The sequence continues at coordinate 158,691,536 of NC_079192.1, forward strand.
AATAGCTTTTGATTTTAGCAAATATACTGCAAACACACACTTTTCAGTTCTTTACTACCTATAAAGTGTTTTGAAACTTACTGTGCATGATAATTTGAAACAGTTCATTGTGAGTTGTTATGTTTAAAAAAATACTGTTATCATTAGGAGGTTTGTTAAATAAAATTTGAGTTGTACTCTTAATAGTTGATAACATGAGAATTATGCTGACTGTTATTTACATCAATTATTTATGTAAATGAGGAAAATATAATTTGCATAATAATTTGGAACTGGGTGTATATCAAATTTTATTGTGAATGCAATAAGACAATTGCAAAGTTTTAAAGTATGGTTTAATTTTTCATGTCACAATACAATTCACAACAGAGTCCCTGGTTTAAAGAAAAGTTAAATACAAAGTTTAAGGACCAGCACTAAATTATGTGATATATATATATATATATATATATATATATATATATATATATATATATATACTAGAGTACTAGAGAACTGTTTAAACAAAGGGGGGGGGGAGAGAAATCTATTATTTTTTAAATGGTTAAATGGTTCATGGTCAGCCATAGCACCAGACAAATCTTGTCTTCAGAGCCCATTAAAGGGGTTTTCTATTTAGTTACAACTCATGACCAATCCTTGTAATATGCAATCAATATAACATTTGTGAGGGTCTGAAACTTTGTTACTTTCTTCCAAACATTGGGGGAAATTTATCAAAACCTGTCCAGAGGAAAAGTTGCTGAGTTTCTCATAGCAACCACTCAGATCACTTCTTTAATTTCTGAGGCCTCTGAAAAATGAAATAAGCGATCTGATTGGTTGCTATGAGCAACTCTGCAACTTTTCCTCTGGACAGGTTTTGATAAATCTCCCCCCTTGTGTATAAAACCATCAGCACTTATCACATGAAAAAGAATCTGACTTTGTGATAATGTCATAAATCACTGACACCAGGGAGCTGTCGAAAATAAATCACCCATGGTGACCACCGACATCTTTGGCCATTCAGATATTTCCACATTCTAATGACTTCAGCAGTTGTCTATCCCTTTTCTATGAGAAGATAGAAAGACTGATCAATCACTGCAAGGAGACTTTCTAACATGTTAGGAAATGTTTTTGTGCAACATTGAGTCAGATGTCCTTTATGTCTCCATATATAGAGATGTATGCTTGTTTCATTTGTATGTATTTGTTCTTCTTTTATTCCTTAATTTCTTCAATTTGGGTGAGCTCTATGTTAAGTAATAATAATAGTAATTATAATAATTCTTTATTCATAGCTCTTTACAAGGAAGCTTACACTGATCAGTGTTATCGGCGCTTGACTGCTCCTGCCTGGATCTCAGGCACAGAGCAGTCATTCGCCGATTGGACACCGAGGAGGCAGGTAGGGATCCTCCCGGTGTCCTGTAAGCTGTTCGGGACACCACAATTTAATCACGGTGATCCTGAACAGTCCGGCTGAGCTGCTGGGATACCTTCAGTTTCACTTCAGACGCGGCGGTCAATTTTGATCGCCGCGTCTGAAGGGTTAATACAGGGCATCACCGCGATCGGTGATGTCCTGTATTAACCACGGGTCCCGGCCATTGATGGCCGCCGGGATCGACCCGACATGAAGCAGGGTCACCGCGAGACCCCACGTTATATCACGGGAGCCAGTGCAGGATGTAAATATACGACCTGCGTCATTAAAGAGTTAAGTATTACAGTGTGGTACAGGTGATAATTGTAAACTGTAATTGGCTGCCTTGGTAATAAGTTTTCATTCATAAGGTTTACTGAGTTCATTATTAATAGAAGCACCACATGTATCACATTTGTAAGACTTTGTTGTAAACTGATGGATTTTCACCAAACACCCCAGATTCCAACTATTAATGACAAAATGTATCATTACAAAAGAACTGAAAATGAACAGAACTAATCAAATTCTTCTATAGTAAACCACATTCATTAATACACATTAAGGCCTGTTCACACTAGTGGTATCACTTCCATTGATAATTGAGGCATGATAACTATAATGGTTTCTTTTTAAACAGATCCCTACCAATTATACAAAATATGTTGGAACCCATCATTTCTTAATGTAAAAAAGGCATTTATGTAGAGACAGTATGGTGGAGGTTCATTTGCTTTTTAAAAGACAACCCTTTGGGTCACAAAAGCTTAGCAGCATATCTCTAACACAGGACTTATTAATTTCTTCATGCTTTAATAGCAGAAAAAAAATTATCGTGTAACCATATGAAAATGAATATACGGTACACAATACACAACATTTCACAATACCCATTGTCTGTGGATACAACATATGGATATGTTTATAGAAAATTCAATACTTCTGCAACATGATATAAGAAAGAATGGTAGATGCACTTTAACTAAACTTATACAAAGCTGTGAATAAGTATTATTTTCCTGTTCTCATAGGGTGATCTATTCTCCACCATCAGACCACCCGTGAAGTTAATCCTTGTTGTTACATGAAGCTGCAGTTATATTCTACTAAGATCTTACTCATCTATTCAAAATTATACTTTTTGCTCAAGAGCGCATAAATCCCATTTTCACACTTAGGTGTTGATGTTCTTCTTTTTTTCAAGCAGTAAAACTTAAATTATTATTTTTATTATTTTTTTGATAGTGAAATATAGTATCAGATTTAAAGTACTAGTCCTATGTAGAGGATGTATGTGTGGTATGTTCTCCATTCGTTTTTTTTCCATAAGCAAATAGTTAATTTACCTGAATCAATACAGGAGCAGTTCTGAGTGCCTGATCCTACATGACAACCTAAGACCAAAACAATCAACCACAACTTTACACGACTCTGGTTGACCGAGTCTAAGGTTACCTCACCAAAACTTTCATTGAGATCAAATGGACTTGTATCCATGGACCCAGGTTGTGTCTGCAAGGTGCTGAGATGGAGCAGTGGCTCTGGTAAGTAGGCCACAAACAATCCCTGGAGCCCCAGGGAAATAGCATGGTTGACTAGTCCATTGAGCACCAGAAGTGTAGGGATGAGACTTCAGGCAAGAGAGTACACAACAAACAGTCCAGAGGTAAAATAGCCAGAAAATAATTTATATACAGTATCAACAAGCAGAGGATTAATAGAAAAACAGTCCCAGAGATTCACTGACAATGGGACCAAATTATAATTTTATTAACTTAACTGAAAAGAGGCCATACTCACTGGTTACTGGTGTAAAAATAAGTTTACTATGATGAAGATCAACCACAGTGCGACATTGGGGAGGTTGCACATGCAGCATTGTGGTTGATCTACATAATGGTGAACCTGTTTTTTCCCCAGTATTTAGTGAGTTTGGCCTCTTTTTAGTGAAGTTAAAGTAGTTTCCAAGTCTAGCCACGTAAGTCACGTAAATATAGAATCAGGAGAAAAGAAGAGTTACTGGTTATTAAGTTGAACAAGAAGATCCTCATTTACAGTCAGACACAGAAATAACAGCCAGGATATATAAAAATAATAGGCATCTGCTCAAGGCACAACCTTGTTCAACATTTGCACTTCAGCAGTATTGGGTGCTGAGACCTAAAGCATCCCGATACACTGGTTGGCTGATCAGCTCTCCTAGCAGTGAGGCTGGTGGCCACATAAACACAAAGGCAGCTGCTCTTAATGGTGCAGTGCTGTTCAGATATACACCCAAAATGTAAATTAGCATTTTGTTAAGTTTAGTAAATGTTTTGTTGCTATGGCCATTTTTGCTGTAGTCACCAAAGGAAGTAAATCCATACATGTTAAAGAGGTTATGCGGGAATAGAAGAACAGAGACAATTTCTTTAAAAAAAACATGTCCTGTCTTTCTCCAGACTGGGTGTGGTTCTGCAGCTCAGTTCCATTGAAGTGAATGGAGCCAAGTTGTAATACCACACCCAAACTGGAGGCAGACAGGGCACAGTTTTTAAAAGATAACAGCTCTGTTTTTCTATTCCTGGATAACCCCTTTAAACTTGTCATCATTGAATTAGCTTCTTAGAAACATACAGTAACTCTTCCTAATGTCACTCATTCTAAAAAAAGACTACTGCACAAGAGATACACAATATTTACTGCTTATAAGTAAAATACCACTATTAAACTTTCTGCTCCATTTTCTGATTTAAAGGAGTACTCCGGGATGTTAAAATTGTGTCCCATACTGTCGTCAGTAAAAAAAATAAAGGGATACATACCTGCTGCCGCTCCCTTTGTGTCTCCGGTAACACGTTTCGGCCTCTGCCGCCATCCTCTTCCTGGTTGCTGGTGGTCGGTGAGTCATACTGCACTCAGCCAATCATTGACTGAAGCAAAGTCCCACCTCGGCCGACGATAGGCTGAGCGGCACTGTGACATTTTTGGCCCCGCCTCCAGTGTTCTGGACCATAAACGTCACACTGCCACTCAGCCTATCACCGGCCGAGGCGGGACTTTGCTTCGACCAATAATTGGTGAGGGCAGTATGAGGCAACCAGGAAGAGGATTGCGGCGGAGGCCAAAACGGGTTACTGGAGGCATCGGGGAGTGGCGGCAGGTATGTATCCCTTTATTTTTTTTACTGCGAGCAGTTTGGGACACACTTTCAACAACCCGGAGTATTCCTTTAATAATAGGTGCTCTTTTTTTGCTATTTTAGATTGAAATCCTTTTAAACGTCCATTGCAGCCCTGGTTCAGTAGTGCCTTTGATTTCAATGGCACATTGTTCTGCAGACATGATAAGACATTGTGGAAATCAATAGACAATCCAAAAGAATGGCATTGAAAAAAAATGTCAGTTAAGTAGAGTCTTACAGTAATAGACAGTAGATGTGCTGAACACATCGAAAAAGCTGAAAACTTAGAAACCAAGGTGTATATAGCTGAACAGAGTTACCTCAGGGTCAAGCTGAGAACTGTGACATCACCGTTCTGATAGCAATTTCAGGTAGGATCAACTGTCTGTTGTCTTGTCATCGTGTCAGCCAATTTATATATCAGACCTGCCTTATCACATTAAAACAATTCATGATTAGAGAAGTCTGATACCCCCTCCCATATTTGCTACATGAAATGCATTTCTTTATGGACAAGTGACCTCAAGAAAACTATTAAATACAAAAAGGCCTCAAACATTCAGCAGTAAAACCGTGTACCTACTGTAACAGTTTAAAATCAGTCATTTTTATGTATTATAGACTATATATCAAATGATAAAAAAGAAATATAGAATTCAGTTCAGCACAACAGCAGGAACCTTTACTGCTCCCCGGAGGAAAGGGTCATTTATTCCATTTTACTGTGCTTGACAATACCTTAGAAATAGCTAAAAATAGATCAGCCATAATATATTGTAGATTAGGAAATGCCACCAAATGAAAGTGATTAATGCGCATTTAAATGTCACCATATTTTAAAAGTGCATAATATGCAGAAAGCTCACAGGAAGCAACAGAGGAATTTACCGTCTGTCACACTAATGGATCCTGAACATCCACAGTAAATAATTCTAATGTGGAAATTACTTTCATTTAAATGATGAATAAACACAGTTAATGCATAAAACTCATGACCATGTGTTAATGCATAATACAACTTTTATTTGTAAACGCACCTGTTTACACATACACAACATATAGTACAGTAAGTAGATGTTCGGATTCAATTTCATATTCTGGAAATGTTATCTGTAAAGCTATGGAATACATCTCCTATGATACATTTGTGAATCTTAGATTTAAAGTGGTACTCCGCGGCCCCAGCATTTGGAATATTTTGTTTCGAACAATTGGAGTGGATGGCCGGGGTCGTGATGTCATGACCACGCCCCCTTGTGATGTCACATCACGCCCCCTCAATGCAAGTCTATGGCTTGCATTCAGGGGGCGGGGCGTGGCATTACAAGGGGTGTGGCCAGGATGTCACGACCCCGCAGCCCGCACCCAGCATTCTAAATGAATGCTGGGTGCTGCACAGATATTGCGGGGGTCCCAGTTGCGGGACCCCATGATCAGACATCTTTTAAGATGTCAAGGGGCGGAGTACCAGAGTTCCTGAAATTTCTTTGAGTTTCCCAGAACACTGAATTAATGCCTGTTATTTTTACAGTAGGGAATAAAATAATATTTAAGTTAAATTATACAAAAATCATAGAATTATGTATCTTTCCCTGTACAAAGCTTTTTTAAAGCTATAAAGGTGAGGACACACTAACAGTTGGCCATGTGCAGCCAAAATGACATCTGCTTGTATGAGGGGGTACCCTTCCCCTCCCCCACCACCACCCCCCTCCTCTAAGACACAAATATTCATGGCCTTCTCCTCTCATATCACCTAAATGCCCAGTAAGTAACTAAGATCTGGTATAATGCATTGCTGGGTAGATGTAAAATTAAGAGCTAGAGACTTGTAATACAAATATGTTTACATAAAAAAATTGTTCTTTCATCCTAACCCCAGTGGAGTAGAAGAAACTATATGCCCTTCAGTTTTCTAGTTATCATCAGTACGAATTCTTTATAGATCTGACTTTTTAAACACTTTTTTTGTTTATTCTTGTCTGGGATCTGATGTGACCAAAGAAATTTAATTTTTGGATTTTATTTTTGTGCTGTTTACCTTGTGGGATTAATAATGTTATATTTCAATAGTTTAGACAATTCCAAATGCAGAATTACACATCCACACAAGGCACATCATCCTAGTGTTACTATGGTAACAGACATCACTAGATTCCTCTTTGACCCGGAACCAGCAATTACCAGCACAGCGTGCGACTGGTCAGGCTGGGGGCTGGCGTCCTGTGCTTATACATAGACACATCTTAGTTGGTAAGTGACAAATTTTAATGTTTTATTAGGGTAGGTGTGATACACATGCACACTGTCACAATAGTTGTATACACTTGTATTTATAAATATTATCTGGATGAGATTCACAGATATATTTGTCCAAATATTGCACTGCTATGATGTATGTATATACACTATGCAATTTTGGCTACTATGACATATTTTGATCACTGTGTATACTTTGTAAACACGATTTGGTATGCACATTTTGTAATCTCTGCAATTAGCTGGAGCCTGTATAATAAGCCCTCACTGCTCACTATTTGGCACTTGAAAATGATAGCAAGAGGCTACTGACACATTGTATTTTTTCTCTACACTATGGAATTAATCACTGCTGCGCGAATATACTTTTTGATGTGCTGCAATTATCCAATATACATATATACAGGGTGGGCCATTTATATGGATACACCTTAATAATATGGGAATGGTTGGTGATATTAACTTCCTGTTGGTGGCACATTAGTATATGTGAGGGGGAACATTTTACAAGATGGGTGGTGACCATGGCGGCCATTTTGAAGTTGGCCATTTTGAATCCAACTTTTGTTTTTTCAATAGGAAGAGAAAAACAATGATCTGCTTGGTTTTGACATAACTTTATTCTTTCATGAGTTGTTTACAAGTTTCTGACCACTTATAAAATGTGTTCAATCTGCTGCCCATTGTGTTGGATTGTCAATGCAACCCTCTTCTCCCACTCTTCACACACTGATAGCAACACCGCAGGAGAAATGCTAGCACAGGCTTCCAGTATCCGTAGTTTCAGGTGCTGCACATCTCGTATCTTCACAGCATAGACAATTGCCTTCAGATGACCCCAAAGATAAAAGTCTAAGGGGGTCAGATCGGGAGACCTTGAGGGCCATTCAACTTGCCAACGACAACCAATCCACTTTCCAGGAAACTGTTCATGCTCGGACCTGACACCCATAATGTGGGGGTGCACCATCTTGCTGGAAAAACTCAGGGAACGTGCCAGCTTCAGTGCATTAAGAGGGAAACACATCATCATGTAGCAATTACGCATATCCAGTGGCCTTGAGGTTTCCATTGATGAAGAATGGCCCCACTATCTTTGTACCCCATATACCACACCAATACCATCAATTTTTGTGTTCCAACAGTCTTGGAGGGATCTATCCAATGTGGGTTACTGTCAGACCAATAGCAGTGGTTTTATTTGTTAACTTCACCATTCACATAAAAGTTTGCCTCATCACTGAACAAAATATTCTGCGTAAACTGAGGGTCCTGTTCCAATTTTTGTTTTACCCATTCTGCAGCACCTGAAACTATGGATACAGGAAGCCTGTGCTAGCATTTCTCCTGCAGTGTTGCTATCAGGGTGTGAAGAGTGGGAGAAGAGGGTTGCATTGACAATCCAACACAATGCACATTGAACACGTTTTATAAGTGGTCAGAAACTTGTAAATAACTCATGAAAGAATAAAGTTACGTTAAAACCAAGCACATCATTGTTTTTCTTGTGAAATACCCAATAGGTTTGATGTGTCACATGACCCTCTTCCTATTGAAAAAACAAAAGTTGGATTCAAATGGCCGCCATGGTCCCCACCCATCTTGAAAAGTTTCTCCCCTTACATATACTAATGTTCCACAAACAGGAAGTTAATATCACCAACCATTCCCATTTTATTAAGGTGTATCCATACAAATAGACCACCCTGTATGTATATATATATATATATATATATATATATATATATATATATAATGTATTTAATTTTTTTTATTATATATACATTTTTACACTTTTTTTTAGCCCTCCAGGGTAGGGCTTTTATGAGTATTTATTTAATTGCTCATACAGATTTGCATAATACTATAGTATTACATCGATCCATTTTATTAGTGATCTTCAGGTGCAGCTTGCCTATGGCAAACTGTACAAATAGTTCACTCATGACAGCCATGGAAGCCTAGTACAGGCCTCAGGCTGCAATGACAACTGATTGGCTCTCCGCAATTACATACCAAGGAGCCAATTCAACCCCTGAATCAACAATGAGGTGCACTGAACACTTCAGTTTTTAGAGTAACATTTAAACAGTTGATAGCTGTCAATGAAGATTGCTCCATGCTGGCTATTAGCTGTCAGATATGGAATGGGCTAAAATTCTAAACCACCTCCATGCACTTTTAATGCCCTATGATAGATATATCCTTCGAGTACTGTTAAGGGGTTAAGTGACACTCGTTCCTGGGCCAAAAGTATACTACTACAAAAAGTATTCTACACACTATGATGAAACCTTTGGTTACCATTCACTTTAGAGTACCTGTCTTTAAAAAAAGCTTTTTATAAAATGTAGATAATACCATTATATGTATATTTGTAATACACATTGGTTAAAAAATGTGTATATGAAAATGCTGTCCCTGCAGCTATTGCCTGTGTGTCTCTATCAGGAGTCCAAATACAGGAAGTGAGGGCAGGACAAGCAGGGCTCTGTGCAGGCTACTGGCTAGTCAATCATCCTGCTGTGTGAGCCAGGGAGTGTCACAGAGCCTCACTGCACAGAGCCCTGTTTGTCCTCACTGCACAGAGCCCTGCTTGTCCTCAGTGCACAGAGCCCTGCTTGTCCTCAATGCAGAGAGCCCTGCTTGTCCTCAGTGCACAGAGCCCTCTTGTCCTCAGTGCACAGAGCCCTGATTGTCCTCAGTGCACCGAGCTCTGCTTGTCCTCAGTTTACAGAGCCCTGCTTGTCCTCACTGCACACAGCCCTGCTTGTCCTCAGTGTACAGAGCCCTGCTTGACCTTAGTGCACAGAGAGCCCTGCTTGTCCTCAGTGCACAGAGCCCTGCTTGTCCTCAGTGCACAGAGCCCTGCTTGTCCTCAGTGCACAGAGCCCTGCTTGCCCTCAGTGTACAGAGCCCTGCTTGTCATCAGTGCACAGAGAGCCCTGCTTGTCCTCAGTGCACAGAGCCCTGCTTGTCCTCAGTGCACAGATGCCCTCTTGTCCTCAGTGCACAGAGCCCTGCTTGTACTCAGTGCACCAAGTTCTGCTTGTCCTCAGTGTACAGAGCCCTGCTTGTACTCAGTGCACAGAGCCCTGCTTGTTCTCAGTGTACAGAGCCCTGCTTGCCCTCAGTGCACAGAGCCTTGCTTGTCCTCACTGCACAGAGTCATGCTTGTCTTCAGTGCACAGAGAGCCCTGCTTGTACTCAGTGCACAGAGCCCTGCTTGTCCTCAGTGTACAGAGCCCTGCTTGTCCTCTGTGCACAGAGCCCTGCTTGTCCTCAGTGTACAGAGCCCTGCTTGTCCTCAGTGTACAGAGCCCTGCTTGTCCTCACAGAGATGTGGCGGCCATGGGGTGTTATTAAAGGGCTATTAAAGGGTACTCTGGCCCTAGACATTTTATCCCCTATCCAAAGAATAGGGGATAAGATGTCTGATCGCGGGGGTCCCGCTGCTGGGGTGCTGCATGAGAGATTGCAGGGATCCCCAGCGGCAGGACCCACTCGATCAGAGACCTTATTCCCTATCCTTTGGATAGGGGATTAGATTTCTAGGGCCAGAGTACCCCTTTAAGCATTAACCACGATAATTTAAAGAAAGCACGATGAAATAAGACAACATAATAAGTATACTTTAAGACTATCTAGGATATAAGCATTTTGCTGCACTAGACAATTCTAACTAGGCAAGACATTTTAAGGCACTTTAGTATTAATGGCAACCAGCTAGGAAGGCATAAGAATATGTAGTAATAGTTCACAAGAAAGTTGGGCACATAAGCATCTTGGTAACTTATTGGCCCAAGGCCAGGCATAGTTCCTTAAACATTGCAGAACTTGAACTTAAACATGTTGCGGTCCTGGGGCATTGATGTTGAATGTCCTACACTGGCTGGCACATAGAACAAGTAGAAGTCCTGGGACATTGATACCGAATGTCCTACTCAGGCTGGTAGAGCAGATGAACTTGATGAAAACGTAACCTTTGATGCCAAAACAAAGGGATAAACAAAACAATGAAGGCACATGAAAGGGAGAGCATTATTGTGTCTCACCTCCTCCGCCATTGCAGACTTTCAATATGTAGGGTACTTGCCATTCCAGTTGCAGCGGTCACCTCTCCACCTCTCCTTTGCTAGGACAGGAATCTAGCAGCTCTTCCTGAAGAACCCTCTGGCAGGTTAATTGTGTTGGTCCAGCACACTTTGGATAAGCACAATCTGTACTGAGGCAGCTGGCTCCACTGTGGCAAGAGGTTCTGCAGCAGCTGCTCCTTCAGCTTGGTTGTCTTTTGGTGGAGGTGGCTGGGGTTTTACATCTGCAGCCACCTTAGTAGTAAACAGTACATGTGGGTCAGAGGACCAATCTTCTGAAGGAAAGTGACCCATCAGGGTCCCAAACCCCCTCTGTTTATCGAATTTGACAACAGTGGCCCATCGCTGGACTAAAGGGGCTTCACCTGGGATAGGGTGCTCAAGCATGTTGATATACACTCTCTCAAGGTATTTAGTGTCATATTGCTGCTGATGTGCCTCTGGTGGGAGCCGTCGCTGATGGGCTCCAGCTCTCTTTGCCTCCCAGATCTCCTGAATGATGGGCGCAATGCAGGCCTCCTGCTCCACTTCTGGAGTCAGGCCGGAGGGAATTGGGGGGGGTAGTCTTTGCCAGGCAGAGGAGTCAGGTACTTGTGCATCACCTGGATGACTGCAGGGTTGTCGCCAAACAACAACCGTGGCAGTGGGTGGGATTTTGGTGACTTACCGAGCTCTGCCACTGACTTGTTAGAAGTCGATTTGGCTTCTGGACTCGTTGACAAGTCCTGAGTAGAACCCCATGTGGGTAGCTGTGAGGCCACAGGCTCTTCCGCCTTCCGGGGTGCTGGGACTTCAGACTAGGGGTCATCCTCTGGCAGGGGGACAGTCAACCAGCTTTCTTCCTAGGACATGAGCGCCAGTCTCTTCGCGAGAAGTTGTGCTAACTAGCGATCTCAGTGTCTGGCTTTGGTGAAGTGGCGGCCGCCATCTTAGTACACTCACTCGAGGTGCTGTCTTCCATCTTCACTCCGGTCACACGTGGCACAACTGAAGGGGGGGAGTCCTGCTGCTTGATTTATAATAGGCTCCCCCAAAATTGCAACCAGCCGGGAGGTCGTCATCCATGCTGCCTCTTCAACCTTCCCCTGTGCAACACAGATACAGTACAGACTGGGGATCTTTGTAGGCACACACCCAAATCCTGTTTGTGCACGCCAAAAAAGCACGTGGCGCCCATGGGTTGTTAGCAAGAGTACCTGATAACTTCGTTATCCGTTATCCGTTATCCTATACACGGTCTGAGGTTTGAGGCAGCTTATCCTGGGCCAGACAGGGGGAGTAAATGAACACACTGATGTCAGGTTACGGATAACTGTCTTTACTGAGATGGTGCAGATGATATTACACATACAGCTAGCCTTGGTGTGAGAGTGCAACATAACCCCTTGGGAACCCTGTGGTCTTGCTGAGACTTGTGGTGCTTTCACCGGACAGAATTATACTGACTTAAGACTGTAGATTAAATCCTGGTTGCTAGGGTTCTGCCAAGGTACTTGAGACTGTTCCGCAGAGGCACGAATTTTCCTTGTTCCAAGTAACACTTGCAGGATGACCAGTTGAGAAACTAGACTTGAAGTAGGCCTCTCCTCAGAGCATACAACATACAGCACAGCTGAGCTAAGTTGTTGCTCAGGAGCCACTAAACTAGAGACTAGCACTGGACTAGTACCAGCGGTGAACTGACTAACTCCTCCCCTGCACCTCAATATACAGGGGAGACTTTTGGGGTCTCATTGGCAGGTGAGTCACATGGGGTTCACTTAAGGGTGCCTTGGGTAACACCCTTAACCTCTTAAGGACCAAGGACGTATGAGTACATCCTTGGTCCCGCTCCCGTGATTTAACGTGGGGTCCCACGGTGACCCCGCATCATATCACGGCGGGCTCGGCGTCATATTGAAGCCGGGACCCGCCACTAATGATGCCGAGCGCTATTAACCCTTTAGCCGCGCGCTGAAAGCTGAGCCACGCGGCTAAAAGTGAAAGTAAAAAGTGCCGGTTAGCTCAGTGGGCTGTTCGGGATAGCCGCGGCGAAATCGCGGCATCCCGAGCAGCTTACAGGACAGCCGGAGGGTCCCTATCTGCCTCCTCGCTGTCCGATCGCCGAATGACTGCTCAGTGCCTGAGATCCAGGCATGAGCAGTCAAGCGACAGAATCATCGATCACTGATTTTCTATGAGAAACCACTGATCAATGTAAAAGATCAGTGTGTGCAGTGTTATAGGTCCCTATGGTAGCTATAACACTGCAAAAAAAAGTGAATAAAGATAATTTAACCCCTCCCCTATTAAAAGTTTGAATCACCCCCCTTTTCCCATAAAAAAAACACAGTGTAAATAAAAATAAACATATATGGTATCGCCGCGTGCATAAATGTCCGAATTATAAAAATATATTGTTAATTAAACTGCACGGTCAATGGCGTACGCGCAAAAAAATTCCAAAGTCCAAAATAGTGCATTTTTGGTCACTTTTTATATCATGAAAAAATGAATAAAAATCATCAATAAGTCCTATCAATACAAAAATGGTACCGTTAAAAACTTCAGATCACGGCGCAAAAAATGAGCCCTCATACTGCCTCATATGGGGAAAAATAAAAAAGTTATAGGGGTCAGAATATGACAATTTTAAACGTATTAATTTTCCTGCATGAAGTTATGATTTTTTCCAGAAGTACGACAAAATCAAACCTATATAAGTAGGGTATCATTTTAATCGTATGAACCTACAGAATAAAGATAATGTGTCATTTTTACAAAAAAATGTACTACGTAGAAACGAAAGCCCCGAAAGTTACAAAACTGCGTATTTTTTTCAATTTTGTCTCGCAATGATTTTTTTTTCCGTTTCACCGTAGATTTTTTGGAAAAATGACTGATGTCATTACAAAGTAGAATTTGTGGTGCAAAAAATAAGCAATCATATGGATTTTTAGGTGCAAAATTTAAAGAGTTATGATTTTTTAAAGGCAAGGAGCAAAAAACGAAAGTGCAAAAACGGAAAAAACCCCGGTCCTTAAGGGGTTAACGACAGGTACACTTTAAGTAATCTAGCAGAGATAAAATATACAATACTGAATGTCCCTATATCTGTCACAAGAAAAGTCAATCTGTAGATCAATATTAACTTCCCACATACACTGGCTTCAGATGTCAAAATCAATGCAAAGTTCATACCTGAGGACAAAGCTCCAAACCTCACTGACGAAATGAAAACTACTTCTCAGCATGTGAGCCTTGCCAAATATACTTGTAGAGATACAGTACTTGCAAAGTTACTTATTCAGCTTTTTTCTAGGCTGTTGCTAAGCAAATTACTGAAAACACATACGTCCATTGTAATGTCTTAAACAGAGAATACCACTTACTGATTCCATTAAAAGGGAAATCCATCTTAAATAAATCCTCTGACATCTCAGTAAAATGTTTTAATTTTTTTTAGGACCTGGCATTGCTTAAATCCTACAAGCCACTAAAGCAAAGATTTCCACAATACTGTGATATTTTCAGTTAAGAATTTAACAATGATTCAAGAGGCCTCCAGCAATCTTCTGGAGATATGAGTAGAGGTGAATTTGCCTATTCAATAAATATCTAATCTACATCTGTAATACATTTTTATATAATAAATATTCCTTTCTATAGCTTATGTATATGTTCATTAGTTACCTTATAATCTTTTTCTCAATGGTGGGTTAATGGTCTGTATTATATATTCATTCTGATCTTGTTGTAATAGAAATGACTCCATCATACATCATCTTTCTGGTGAACTTGTCATTTCCATATGTTTTATTCAGCAGCCAATCTGAGGAGGTATTAGAGCAGTTGTCTGAATCAGTGATGAGACAGAAAGATTACCGACGACTTTCTGTATATGTAGCCAAACTGTAGTCACCGATCACAGCCATGATAGATCTGCCATGATAGATCAGAGCTAAAGAGCAGCCAAGCATCAAGGGAAAAAATAGCAAGAAGTTACCGGTATTCCCTGTCGGTAGTCATTCCCCTTTTTTATTTTGAACCCCTGACTGGACACTTTAACCCCTTAAGGACCAGGCCATTTTACACCTTAGGACCGGAGCGTTTTTTGAACATCTGACCACTGTCACTTTAAACATTAATAACTCTGGAATGCTTTTACCTATCATTTTGATTCCGAGATTGTTTTTTCGTGACATATTCTACTTTATGTTATTGGTAAAATTTTGTCGATACTTGCATCGTTTCTTAGTGAAAAATTCCAAAATTTGATGAAAAAATAGAAAATTTAGCATTTTTCTAACTTTGAAGCTCTCTGCTTGTAAGGAAAATGGATATTCCAAACAAAAAAAATTTTTATTCACAAATACAATATGTCTACTTTATGTTTGCATCATAAAATTGACGTGTTTTTACTTTTGGAAGACACCAGAGGGCTTCAAAGTTCAGCAGCAATTTTCCAATTTTTCACAAAATTTTCAAACTCACAATTTTTCAGGGACCAGTTCAGGTTTGAAGTGGATTTGAAGGGTCTTCATATTAGAAATGACCACAAATGACCCCATTATAAAAACTGCAGCCCCCAAAGTATTCAAAATGACATTCAGTCAGTGATTTAACCCTTTAGGTGTTTCACAGGAATAGCAGCAAAGTGAAGGAGAAAATTCACAATCTTCATTTTTTACACTCGCATGTTCTTGTAGACCCAATTTTTTTAATTTTTACAAGGGGTAGAAGGAAAAAATTTAATATATACTATATAAGTATATAAAACTTATATTTGTAGCCCAATTTCTCTCGAGTAAGCACATACCTCATATGTCCATGTAAAGTGTTCGGCGGGCGCAGTAGAGGGCTCAGAAGGGAAGGAGCGACAAGGGGATTTTGGAGAGTACGTTTTTCTGAAATGTTTTTTTGGGGGCATGTTGCATTTAGGAAGCCCCTATGGTACCAGAACAGCAAAAAATTCCCCACATGGCATACCATTTTAGAAACTAGACCCCTTGGGGAACGTATCAAGGGGTAAAGTGAACCTTAATACCCCACAGGTGTTTCACGACTTTTGCATATGTAAAAAAATATATTTTTTTTTCACTAAAATGTGTGTTTCCCCCCAAATTTCACATTTTTGCAAGGGTTAACAGCAGAAAATACCCCCCACAATTTGTAACCCCATCTCTTCTGAGTATGAAGGTACCCCATAAGTGGACCTGAAGTGCACTACGGGCGACTACAATGCTCAGAAGAGAAGGAGTCATATTTGGCTCTTGGAGAGCAAATTTTGCTCGGGGGGCATGTTGCATTTAGGAAGCCCCTATGGTGCCAGGACAGCAAAATAACCCCAACATGGCATACCATTTTGGAAACTAGACCCCTTGAGGAACGTAACAAGGGGTACAGTGAGCATTTACCCCTCACTGGTGTCTGTCAGATCTTTGAAAGAGTGGGCTGTACAAAATGTTATTTTGCACAGCCCACTGTTCCAAAGATCTGTCAGACACCAGTGGGGTGTAAATTCTCACTGCACCCCTCATTACATTCCGTGAGGGGTGTAGTTTCCAAATTGGGGTCACATGTGGTGTTTTGTTTTTTTGCGTTTGTCAAAACCGCTGTAACAATCAGCCACCCTTGTGCAAATCACCTCAAATGTACATGGTACACTCTCCCTTCTGGGCCTTGTTGTGCGCCCCCAGAGCAGTTTGCGCCCACATATGGGGTATCTCCGTAGTCGGGAGAAGTTGCATTACAAATTTTGGGGGGCTTTTTTCCCTTTTACCTCTTGTCAAAATGAACAGTATAGGGCAAAACCAGCGTGTTAGTGTAAAACATTTATTTTTTTACACTAACATGCTGTTGTAGACCCCAACTTCACCTTTTCATAATGGGTTAAAGAAGAAAAAGCCCCCCAAGATTTGTTAGGCAATTTCTCCCGAGTACGGCGATACCCCATATGTGACCCTAAACTGTTGCCCTGAAATATGACAGGGCTCCAAAGTGAGAGCGCCATGCGCATTTGAGGCCTGAATTAGGGATTTGCATAGGGGTGGACATAGGGGTATTCTACGCCAGTGATTCCCAAACAGGGCGCCTCCAGCTGTTGCAAAACTCCCAGCATGCTTGGACAGTCAACGGCTGTCCGGCAATACTGGGAGTTGTTGTTTTGCAACAGCTGGAGGCTCCATTTTGGAAACAGTGGCGTACCAGACGTTTTTCATTTTTATTGGGAGGGGAGGGGGGCTGTGTAGGGGTATGTGTATATGTAGTGTTTTTTTACTTTTTATTTTATTTTGTGTTAGTGTAGTGTAGTGTAGTGTTTTTAGGGTACAGTCACACGGGCGGGGGATTACAGCGAGTTTCCCGCTGCGAGTTTGAGCTGCCGCGCAAAATTTGCTGCATCGCAAACTTGCAGTCTAATACTCACTGTAAGCCCCTGCCCATGTGAATGTACCCTGTACATTCACAGGGGAGGGGGGGACCTCCAGCTGTTGCAAAACTACAACTCCCAGCATGCACAGTTTATCAGTGCATGCTGGTAGTTATAGTTTTGCAACAGCTGGAGGCACACGGGTTGGGAAACACTGAGTTAGGAAACAGACAATGTTTCCCAACCAGTGTGCCTCCAGTTGTTGCAAAACCACTACTCCCAAACATTCTCAGGCATGCTGGGAGTAGTAGTTCGGCAACATTTTTAGAGCCAGATGTTGCCAAACTACAACTCCCAGCATGCTTGGAGTTGTAGTTTTGCAACATCTGGAGGACTACAGTTTGCAGACCACTAATACAGTGGTTCCCAATCTGTGCCCTTCCAGATGTTGCAAAACTACAACTCCCAGTATGCCAAAACTGTCAAGGCATGCTGGTAGTTGTAGTTCTGCAACATCTGAAGGGCCAGATGTTACAGAAATACAACTTCCAGCATGCCTGGACAGTAAGGGCATGCTGAGGATGTGTAGTTTTTCAACATCTGGAAGGAAACAGTGGTCTCCAAACTGTTGACCTCCAGATGTTGCAAAACTGCAACTCCCAGCATGCCCAGACGCCAAGGGCTGTCTGGGCATGCTGGGAGTTGTAGTTTACAGGGTCCCATTACAGCAATGCATGTCGCTTTACGGCGACGTGCATTGCTGTAAAGGGCCCGATTGCGGCTGAAGAGGAACTCACCTGTCGCCGCCGCCGTCTCCGTCGCCGGGATTTGGGTCTTCAGGGACGAGGTAAGTACCGGGGCCGGGCCCCAGCACTCCCCCGTCTCCCGCCGCGTCCTCCGGTCTTCCTCCCGTCCTCTCCGGACTTCCAGGGGCCGGGCAGGGCGGGAGGAACTAACCGCCCCCCCCCCTGCGATTGGTCGGTTAGTTAACCGAAGAATCGCAGGAGATCGGAGGAGGTGGCAGGCTTGCCACCTCGCTCCTAGTCTTCAGCATGGTCCTGGCTGTCTGTGACAGCCAGGATCATGCAAAATTACCGGGCGGTCGGGTCCCAGAGACCCGATCAGCCCGGTATCGCCGCAGATCGCAAGGGTGATTTCCCTTGCGACTTGCGGCGATCGCCGACATGGGGGGCCTACATGGCCCCCCTCGGCTTTTGCCCTGGATGCCTGCTGAAGGATTTCAGCAGGCATCCACTTCCGATCTCTGCCCGGCGAGTGGCAGAGACCGGAAATACAACAGGACGTTCTCTAACGTCCTTGGGCATTAAAGCCCAGGTAGTGGGGACGTTAGAGAACGTCCTATGTCCTTAAGTGGTTAAAGGGGTACTCTGGTGAAAACCTTTTTTCTTTTAAATCAACTGGTGGCAGAAAGTTAAACATATTTGTAAATGACTTCTATTAAAAAACCTTAATCCTTCCTGTACTTATTAGCTGCTGAATACTACAGAGGAAATTCTTTTCTTTTTGGAATGCTCTCTGATGACATCACGAACACAGTTCTCTCTGCTGATGTTATTATAATAATAATAATGCTTTATTTATTGTTGTCCTTAGTTTGATTTGAACCCAAGTCCCCAGCACTGCAAGGCAGCAGTGCTAACCACTGAGCCACCATGCTGCCCTTAGCATACATCTGCTATGCATGGTTGCTAAAATGGACAGAGATGTCAGCAGAGAGCACTGTGCTCGTGATGTCATCAGTGTTCCAAAAAGAAAGGAATTTCCTCTGTAGCATTCAACAGCTAAAAAGTACTGGAAGGATTAAGATTGTTTTAATAGAAGTAATTTACAAATATGTTTAACTTTCTGCCACCAGTTGATTTAAAAGAAAAAAGGTTTTCACCGGAGTACCCCTTTAATTGATTTATAAAGTGCCAAAGACAGATAATCTGTATTATATTTTAACATTTTTTATTTAGTTATTATAATTATTGTTTAGGTTTACAATATACTATTTGCAAAAATGAAGAAAAGGGGGCGCTCACATAAGTCTTCTTCCACCAGGGTTTTTATTCAGTGCTTTACATCAGTACTGTAGAGATGCCAGTATTGATCTTAAAATACCAGGATGCCGGACCAGCGTGTTACGGGAGCCATGATGGTGATAGCTATTTCCCACCACTCACATGGCGCGAAATAGCTATCACCATAATGGCTCCTGAAGCACACTGGTGCCCCCTTTTCTTCATTTTTGCAATTGGTTAATGGAACTTACATATCATTATGGGAAGAGCACCGCTAGTCCATTCCGATGGTCTGCCCCTTGTGCCTGTGCTGTGAGCCTGCATTACACTGAGTCCTGCAGCTGGAGTTCGGTTGCCAGTGCCGACGTCTTTGTCTCATTTGCGCTTACAATATAATATATCTAATAATAAGCAAAGGCTTGTATCCTGTATATGAAAACCAAGCTGGAACAAATTACACCGAGCCATGACCATATTCTCAATGCTCTTAATATGATACTCCAACCCTGAACCCCTCTAACAACCATTTGTGGGAGAACAATGGGATAGGGAGCACAATGAACTCCAAGGATGGCTGCTTACCGTGCATAACTATTAGAATATGAGAAAAAAATGAATCCAGTAAAACCGAGGCAAAATGTACATTACTGTTTAGTTCTGTTCAGGGATTCTTTTAAAATGCTGAAACGGAGCGGAGACCTTGATGAATTTCAACAGACCCCATTTAAAGTCAATGGGATTTGTTAGGATCTGTTGGGTAACTGCCTCATTCAGCTCTGTTTTGTGGCCCCAAACTGAGTCTGGGACAGAGCTGAATGATAATGTGCACTTAGCCTGATTGATAAAGTATCACAGTTTTCAGTTCTGAGTACTGATCAGAGGCATAGTATGAAACTTGGGAATCTCAATGAAAATTCTAACCCTAGGATTGTTCTTCTATCATGTTCAGTTGCTCCACATTCCTGAAAGACATGTGAAAACGTTTCCATTATGTTGTGTTATCCTGTTTGGATGTTACTGATATCCACTCGAGAAGGACTTATAGCAGGCCAAAACTTTACCAATTGGTAATACCAGGGCTCAAGTCCTGCAGGAACGCGTAGGAACTGAGTTCCTGCACTTTTTCCACAGAAGAAATACAGTTTCCATTAGCAGGACCAGCCCTTGAGTTGAAATTGTGGGTGCGTTCCAACATTTCTTTTCCTAAGGACTTGACTGCTCGGTAATACCTTTCCCAAACAAGAAGTAACTGAAACATAGTTATTCAAATTAACTCTATTTATACAAGTACATGGATGTGAATGTTTTTGTGACGTGTTGTGTCATGTGTTGTTGCAGGGGACCAGTATAGACCAGCAGGTGACAGAATCCAGCATTGGGGACCGGAACACTACAGCTGGCTTCAGTACACAAGGTTGGTAAGATATTCCTTCCTGTATGTTGAAAGTTTCATCTTGATCTGATTTACTCAAGATTGCTCTTTATTGTATTATATTTATTTACATTTACAATAGAGTCTACTGTTAAAGTAAGTTTTTGGCAGAAACCTGATTTACTTTAGTACATAATATATTAGATACACAGTTCCTGTACTCCACACTTTACTGTTTACATTACTCTGTTTAGAATAGTGTCCATTAACTCTTAGCTACTAACCCTGAGGCTTTTATAGTGCCACAATGGTTTTAATGTGTTAAGTAACCACCCTCCTCACTTTATCAATTTTTTTTTTTTTTTTTTACAAATATAAAGTAGACTCAATATACATTGCCCTGAAATGGTTCTTTAAAGTTTGGTGGTTTGGTTGTTTTCACAAAAAGATTTTAGAGCGCAGTAACTTTATACAGCTATATGAACAAATGTACTATTTGATGGTGAAATTCCAAGATGTAAATGTTAACTGTGTATGTACAATTTAGGATATATTAAAACAGAAAAAATGTATACCGTATCTTTATTTTATATAGTACATAAAATAAATTATACATGAATATTAGGGTTTTAATGGAACCCTAGGCAAGATGCCCTGTATACAAAGGTAAAAAACATAACAAAAACATACTTGTACATTATGGAGCTCCATTCACCTTGAAGAAGGCAATATGTGTTAGCAGCAAACTACAGTAAGTGTAACAAAATATCAGTAAGAGACTCAAGTAGCTTAACCTAAGTAACCCCTTCACAAGCCCTGAAATGAAAGCAGTGGACTGTTTGACTTTGACTTACACTAGACCCTGGGAGACACTTCCCTGCATTTCTCCAATGTGGAAATGGCTGCTTGTCTAGGAGAGAGTTATACAGTCATGGCCGTAAATGTTGGCACCCCTGAAATTCTTCCAGAAAATGAAGTATTTCTTGCAGAAAAGGAGTGCATCAACACATGTTTTGCTATACACATGTTTATTCCCTTTGTGTGTATTGGAACTAAACCAAAAAAGGGAGGAAAAAAAGCAAATTGGACATAATGTCACACCAAACTCCAAAAATGGTCTGGACAAAATTATTGCCAACCTTTCAAAATTGTGGAAAAATAAGATTGTTTCAAGCACGTGATGCTCCTTTAAACCCATCTGGGGCAAGTAACAGGTGTGGGAAATATAAAAATCACACCTGAAAGCAGATAAAAAGGAGGGAAGTTCGCTTAGTCTTTGCATTGTGTGTCTGTGTGTGCCCACACTAAGCATGGACAACAGAAAGAGGAGAAGAGAACTGTCTGAGGACTTGAGAACCAAAATTGTGGAAAAATATCAACAATCTCAAGGTTACAAGTCCATCTCCAGAGATGTAGATTTGCCTTTGTCCACAGTGCGCAACATTATGAAGTGGTTTGCAACCCATGGCACTATAGCTAATCTTCCTGGGCGTGGATGAAAGAAAAAAATGTATAAAAGGTGTCAACGCAGGATAGTCCCGATGGTGGATAAGCAGACCCAAACAAGTTCCAAAGATATTCAGGCTGTCCTGCAGGCTCAGTTAGCATCAGTGTCAGCGCGAACTATCCGTCGACATTTAAATGAAATGAAATGCTATGGCAGGAGATCCAGGAGGACCCCACTGCTGACATAGAGACAAAAAAAAACAAGACTACATTTTCCCATTTTCCCAAAATGAACTTGAGTAAGCCAAAATCCTTCTGGGAAAAATTCTTGTGGACAGATGAGACCAAGATAGAGCTTTTTGGTAAAGCACATCATTCTACTGTTTACTGAAAACAGAATGAGGCCTACAAAAGAAAAGAACACAGTACCTACAGTGAAATATGGTGATGGTTCAATGATGTTTTGCGGTTGTTTTTCTGCCTCTGGCACTAGGTGCCTTGAATGTGTGCAAGGCATCATGAAATCTGAGGATTACCAACGGATTTTGGGTCGCACTTTACAGCCCAGTGTCACAAAGCTTGGTTTGTGTCCGAGATCTTGGGTCTTCAAGCAGGACAATGACCCCAAACATACCTCAAAAAGCATCCAGAAATGGATGGCAACAAAGCGCTGGAGAGTTCTGAAGTGGCCAGCAATGAGTCAAGATCTAAATCCCATTGAACACCTGTGAAGAGATGTTAAAATTGCTGTTGGGAAAAGGCACCCTTCCAATAAGAGAAAAAAAAAAGGTGCCTGAGGAAGCCGTGCAAGCAGTGTGAAACGCATTGCATTTGAATAATTATTTTCTACTCACTGGACATGTCCTTTCTTGGTCAGCACCGTAATCCACCCACCGCTCCATGGAAGTCAGCATCTACTACTTCCAATAAGAGAGACTTGGAGCAGTTTGCAAAGGAAGAGTGGTCCAACATTCCGGCTGAGAGGTGTAAGAAGCTTATTGATGGTTGTAGGAAGCGACTGATTTCAGTAATTTTTTCCAAAAGGTGTGCAACCAAATATTAATTTAGGGGTGCAAATAATTTTGCCCAGCCCATTTTTGGAGTTTGGTGTGACATTATGTCACACCAAACCACACCTTTTTTGGTTTAGTTCCAATACACACAAAGGGAATAAACATGTGTATAGCAAAACATGTGTTACTGCAATCCTTTTCTGTGAGAAATACTTCATTTTCTAGAAAAATGTCAGGGGTGCCAACATTTACGACCATGGTAGATGTTCTCAGCGTGTGAGATAGGACAAAAAGACTGCTGGTACAGGCGCTTCTCCACGTTCGTGCTTGAATTAGTAAAGGACTGCAAGATGACTCAGGTATAGATGCAAGAAAAAGACAAAATAAATGACTTGACCTGATGAAGAGGGGGTCCCGCCCATCGAAACACATTGTCTAATATTACCTTGTCACTCTGTTTATTTTTGTCTTTTACTTTGTTTGCATTTATTTTGGGCAAATAAAGGCTCTTTTTCTTGCATCTATACCTGAGTCATCTCTCAGTCCTTTACAAATTCAAGCATGAACATGGAGAAGTGCCTGTACCAGCAGTCTTTTTGTCCTTTCCCACATGCTGAGAACATCTACTGTACCTACTCCGGGGTCACTGCAGAGGACCATGGCAGAGGACCATGGCAGAGGACCATGGCAGACTGACGGGCAACATCCCACTTTGAAGTGTCACAAGAAAGTGACGATAGGCGATCCACGGTGTTGTGCTCGCAGCACAACACCGCAAGGTGAGCAAACTTCTCTCTCCCTTTATCAAACCCACCAGGGATAATTGCACATAGCTGCACACTTGTTTTTGTTTCTTTTTCCTTTATACACAACATTTACAACATGACTGTATACTTTTTACACATTATTTTCCCTTCTATATGAACCCTTTTGTTTCTTTTGTGTATAGGGCAGAACACAATACCAATAGCTTGACCAGTCTTTTAAGGAATAAATGGGATTATTCCAGTTATACTGATCCCATCTTAATTTGGGTGGGAGCAATATACGCTAGACATATTGGGGAGATTTGTCAAAACCTGTGCAGAGGAAGAGTGGTGCAGTTGCCCACTTTTCAGATGCCTTCTTAAAAATAAAAGTGGTTGCTATGGGCAACTGCACCACTCTTCCTCTGCACTGGTTTTGATAAATCTGCCCCATTGTCCTTTTCCAGGTGAATGACATCTGTAGTGCAGGTGACCCATTAATTTTACCCTCATTGGTAGACTGATTATAAATTTTCTTTACACTAACAAAGTTATTAAAATAAGGTAGTTAATCTAGGTGAGAAGTTTGAAATGTTCTACTTAGTATATTTTACTGAAATGTAATAAAGTACATGATGTCAAATAAAAATACTCCAAACATCTTGGCCCTTTAACTATGTAGGTTTTATATTCCATGATATCCCCCATATGCCCACAACAATAAAATTCCTTCAATCTGAATTAATGGGCCTTGATGTGATTGGATATATTTATCAACCTGTTACCTGTTATATACAGTAAGAACCAAGATAGTAAGATAGGCACCTTTGGAACCTAGTATACTGTGTACGACTACAGAACAATGATAACATTTAATACCTTAGCAATGAAGGAACTGTAAACATACAAGGTTGATATGGTCTTAAATGGGTTGTCCAAGGTTAAAGACAATTATTATTTACTCACACACAGCAAGATATGGAATGTATGTTTCTATATGAATGGTAAATGTCTAATAGAAAAACATCTTGTATCTCAGACCATCCCTTTTAAAGGGGTATTTCAATCTGCTTGCAGCTACCAGAGGTGGTCGGAAAGATAAAAACACCTAAGCTGGTTATTTTACCCTATTGGCATGACTTCTGTTAAATTTAATGGGAGTTACAGAAAGTTTTTAGCTTAACCCCTTAAGGACCAGGGTTTTTTCCATTTTTGCACTTTCATTTTTTCCTCCTTACCTTTAAAAAAAATCATAACCCTTTAAATTTTGCACCTAAAAAATGCATATGATGGCTTATTTTTTGCGCCTCCATTTCTACTTTGTAATGACTTCAGTCATTTTACCCAAAAATGTACGACGAAATGGAGAAAAAATCATTGTGCGACAAAATTGAAAAAAAAACACAATTTTGTAACCGTTTCTACGCAGTACAATTTTGGGTAAAAATGACGATTTATATATATTCTGTATATCCATACGATTAAAATGACACCCTACTTATGTAGGTTTGATTTTGTTGTACTTCTGTAAAAAATCATAACTACATGCCGCAAAATGTATACATTTAAATGCCGCGTCTAAAGGGTTAATAGCGTGCGGCACCCACGTTATAGAGAGGGAGCACACTCACAGGTACGCCCTGTGTCCTTAATGGTTTAAAGGGGTACTCCACTGGAAAACATTTTGTTTTTCAAATCAACTGGTGTCAGAAAGTTAAACAAATTTGTAAATTACTTCTATTTAAAAATCTTAATCCTTCCAGTACTTATCAGCTGCTGTATGTTCTAGAGGAAGTTATTTTCTTTTTGAATTTCCTTTCTGTCTGACCACAGTGCTCTCTGCTGACACCTCTGTCCATTTTAGGAACTGTCATGAGGAGAATAGGTTTGCTATGGGGATTTGCTCCTACTATGGACATATCCTAAAATGGACAGAGGTGTCAGCAGAGAGCACTGTAGTCAGAAAGAAAGGAAATTCAAAAAGAAAAGAACTTCCTGTGGAGCATTTAGCAGCTGATTAGTACTGGCTGGATTAAGATTTTTAAATAGAAGTAATTTACAAATCTGTTTAAAGGGGTACTCCGCCCCTAGACATCTTATCCCCTATCCAAAGTATAGGGGATAAGATGTCAGATCACCGCGGTCCCACTGCTGGGGAGCCCTGGGATCCCCGCTGTGGCACTGCGCTATCATTACAGCACAGAGCGAGTTCGCTCTGCACGTAATGACGGGCAATACAGGGGCCGGAGCATCGTTACGTCACAGCTCCGCCCCTCGTGACGTCACGGCCCGTCCCTTTCAATACAAGTCTATGGGAGGGGGCGTGGGGTCGTCACACCCCCTCCCATAGACTTGCATTAAGGGGACGGGCCGTGAAGTCATGAGGGGCGGAGCCATGACGTCACGCTGCTCCGTCCCCCGTATCGCCCGTCATTACGCACAGAGCGAACTCGCTTTGTGCTGTAATGATAGCGCGGTGCCGCAGCGGGGATCCCAGGGCTCCCCAGCAGCGGGACCGCGGTGATCTGACATCTTATCCCCTATCCTTTAACTTTCTGGCACCAGTTGATTTAAAAGAAAATATTTTCCAGTGGAGTACACCTAGTATACTCTGTTTACACAACTTTCTATAAGGTCAACTGAAGTTAAGCAAATTGTGCAAAACAGTCTCTCCAGCTGTTTATGGCTTCCTGACCAGTTCAGGCAGCCACAAGCAGGTCAGAGTGGGCTAGGGAGCCCTAGATACCAAGATATGTGCAATTCCCAGAGGTGGGACCAACATCTAGGGGACATTTATGGCATAACCCTGTTTACTACCTAATATTAAAAAATGCATGACATCTAATACCCATCTTCATGTTTTACATTGTAGTGTCTGTGGACAGCACCTCCATTCTGGTGTCAGAAGTAGGTGATATTCCAGCTCATAGCTGCTCTTCAGAAGACCTTTGTTCATTAGAGGTTCAGGGTTCTTTGCGTTCTGCAGACTTTTCACCATATAGCACTATTCGTACAGCAGCTACAGGAAGCAGCTGTGCCAGCTTGGAGCATAGTCTTCGCTGTGGCCTTCATCTCACCAATTCTCAGTGTTCACCAGATGATGATGGAAGCAGAGCCTCAACAGACAGATCTCAGTGGCAAGACTGCGACAATTATACTCAGTCCAGGTCCTTGGACTCTTCATCGGAAAATTTTAACACCCCAGAAAGAGAATCTCAACTATCGACAAAAGAAAGGAAAGTGTCTCAGTCATTGAAACCTATAAAAATGTGTTATGGTGTATTCAGCCAGCCACCTGGACAAGGCCAACCATCACCAAGCACATTACCAATAAATCCAGCACCACACTCAGGACCGAAAGAAAAGACAGTCCAGCAGCATCATGCCAGGAGATATCGTATTGCCAGCATAGTCCGATCCACCAGTGACCCTGTATCCTGCTCATCTAGTACAGAAGGTAAACAGACACTTGTAACAGTGCACCAGTGAACTGGGCATCTAATATTGTAGTCAGCAGCTCCCTAATAACACTGCATGAGATATGCAATTTTTCTGTGGGTTATTGTAACCCATGTAAATTATTTTTTATGGTCTGAAATAATGTACCAACTGATAACACTTAAAGGATAT
Source organism: Hyla sarda (assembly GCF_029499605.1). Taxonomy (NCBI): domain Eukaryota; kingdom Metazoa; phylum Chordata; class Amphibia; order Anura; family Hylidae; genus Hyla; species Hyla sarda. The sequence continues at coordinate 158,719,043 of NC_079192.1, forward strand.
CTGCAGCGGTAAACATTTATCCCCTATCCACAGGATAGGGGATAAGTGTTTGATCGTGCGGGGGGGTCCGAACGTTGGGACCCCCTGCAAACTCCTGCACGGGGCCACAGGTCTGTAACTCTATGGGAGAGGTGGGGAGGCAGGTTGACGCTACGCACATTGACGCTCTCACTGAGCGCTAATGCTGGGGCCCCATTTAGGAGATTGCGGGGGTCACAGCGGTCGGACCCCCTGCGATCAAACACTTATCCCCTATCCTGGGGATAGATGTTTTCCGCTGCAGTTGTCATTTAACTAAGAAGTTTTGATCTACCATACCTTACAGAGCACTTACCAGTGCTAAATCCAAGACATCACAGTGTGAATATGCCTGTAATAAATGTGTTTATATTTATTTATATATTTTTTAAAGCTCATAGACATTGTTATTAGCTGTTTCTTAGATCTGTTTCAGAAAAGGTGACAACCAATGTGAGTGTACATTAAATGAAATAAAAATGAACTCACATGACACAAAAGAAGTATATGCTAAAGCTAGTCATACATTTTAGATAACTGTCATATAGGGATGCATGTATTCTGAATGGGAAGGGAAGAAAGATTTTGCCAGTCACCTCTTTTGGCAGCTTCTCTTACCAAAAGCAAAACATGTCTGACTATTCCATCTCCTGACATCTGCGGTTGGAAACAGTTGAAAGGCCGTGATACACATTAGATAGGCTTTGGCTAGATTCACACCCCAACTGGTACCTCCGAGGCACATATCGTTGGGAGACTGTGAAAATGCCATACCGACTTGTCCATGCACGGACAGACATGGGCTATATTCATTTCAATGGCCCATGCATATAGTCAGCTAGTGACTATATTTGGGTCATTTTCCCAACAAATCTGAGTTTTGTCTTGGACTGAAAAGTGTTGCAAGCCACATTTCTCAGTCCAAGCCAAAACTTGAGAAAATTACCTGAACATAGTGTCTAGCTGACAACACTTGGGCCATTGAAATTAATGGAGTCCATGCCTGTCCAAACATGAACACATCGAAATGACCTCTGAGGCACAAATCGTGGTGTGTACAAAGTCAAATGTGTATACCCAGCTTTAGACAAGAATATAACCAGTTCACTGCTGTACACTTAGGTTATTTGTAGGCTTTAAAATGTAGAGGGTGCGCTCATCAGTGCAATAGTCTGACAATCAGCCATTCACACAACTAGGATGGCTATTATATTTCATATTATAGTTCAACTAAAATCTTTAGCACATCTTACAATTAATACTGAGATAGTTGTAAAGAAATCATCTTCATCTGTTAAAAGAGATCAGACATGCCTCCCCAGCTCCTATTATCCTGTGTCTGGCTATAAGACAACTGTCTGAAGCAGAAGTCTCCCGTTCTGCCCTGTCTGCCCAGCTGTCAGTTGTCTCCTTGATAAAGCCACATGTATCTGGTGAAACATGTCAGAGTATGATAGTTGTAGCTTTTAACTAGCAGTTCCTATTTCCCCTAGTGCTGATTGCCTGCTAGCCCATATAGCATAAGTGGTTCTCAAAGTATACGTGGCTGCCTACGAACCACGGTGTACAGCAGTAGCCACGGATCCTGGTCGCTGATAGCAACTGGGACCTACTGGGTATGAAGTGGGCTCAGCTGCTGGCTGTGCTTCATATGGCAGGAGCAGGCACAGGACGTACATGTACATTCTACGTCCTTAAAGGGGTATTCCGGCCATAGACATCTTATCTCATATGAAAAGGATAGGGGATAAGATGTCTGATCGCAGGGGCCCGCAGCTGGGACCCCTGCTATCTCCGTGTAGCACCCAGTAATTTGTGCCAAGCTACTGCTCCAGTCTCAGAAACGTCTGTGTTTCCAGGACTGAAGACGTGATGTCATGACACACCCCCTCGTGATGTCATGCCATGCCTCCTTTATTCATGTTTATGGGAGGGGGCGTGACGGCCAGCGGCACCACTGTCTATGGCCAGAATACTCTGGTGGAAAGCTTTTTTTTTTATGAACTGGTGCCAGGAAGTTAAACAGATTTGTAAATTACCTCTATTAAAACATCTTTACCCTTCCTGTACTATTTAGCAGCTGTATGCTACAGAGGAAATTCTGTTCTTTTTTAATTTCTTTTTTGTCTTGTCCACAGTACTTTCTACTGACACCTGATGTCCGTATCAGGAACTGTCCAGAGCAGGAGAAAATCCCCATTGCAAACCTATGCCGCTCTGGACAGCTCCGGACACAGACAGAGGTGTCAGCAGATAGCACTGTTGACAAGACAGAAAAGAAATTCAAAAAGAACTAAATTTTTTCTGTAGCATACAGCTGCTAAAAAGTACTAGAAGGGTAAAGATTTTTTAATAGAAGTCATTTACAAATCTGTTTAACTTTCTGGCATCAGCTGACTTATAAAGACCTAAAGAAAATGTTTTCCATCAGAGTACCCCTTTAAGGTGTTAGAGAAGCTAGGTTTTCAAACAATCATGCACACTGAAAAGCAGTGTGGGAAGGATTATCTCCTGTTTCCTTTTATCATTTAGTGCTGTGTCTGTGAATACATTAGCCATGCATTACTGTGTTCATAGATTCTGTACATGAATGCTGTCTGGGTATGCAGTAATAAACTCTCTGCCACATAACTAGACATGCTCTTAGGACATTTGGGACGGTGCCCGTAGTGCTTGTCAACCAGAAAATAGATAAAAGTAACAAACAGCTGAGAAGAATATTAAAAGGAACGCAAACTGATATACCGGGTTCGAAAGCAATTAACTTTGATCAAAATAGCACACATTCCGAAAATAAAAATCTAACAAAATATATCAGCAGATATAAAAAAAAAACAGTGTGACTTTAGCACTTGAAATGGATTCTGTGTTTTATAGCAGACAGTTACTAGAAAGAAAAGTTTGGTTTTAGGCAGAACAATTGGTAGATTCATTAGGAAAGACATTCGGAACTGAAGGGAGAATTAAGAGGGTTTTTACACACCAGAAAATTACTAGACAAGTAACACAGTTTGTATCCCCAACTGAGAAAATGAGGCTGAACTTTAACACACTTACAGAATGATCCGACTAGTTTAATGCTTTGTATTTCCAGCTGTGATTTCACAGCATGGGACTATATGACTTTTAGAAAGTCTTGTTTGCAAATAGGTTCTTGTTGACTTGTATTTGGTAAATTGCTGCCTAAGTAGATCCGGTCTGAATCACTTCAGAGACCTTTACAGAACTCTGCAAAATTACGGATTTTGTACATCTATCTTGCTGCAGTTTATAAACGGCAAGGAAATGAGATTACTTTACTCATTTTCTAGCTGAACGCAGATAACAGGGCAACTGTTTAATATATGATAATAGTATTATGCTAAAAAATTTGGTTGAAATAGGAACATTGCATGCTTGACTTTTGCTGCTTTGCTTACTATTTATTTTCTCTGTACTATATTTACATACTGGTTAATAAGAAAGGTTAAAAGTAATGTATCATTAGGGGCATAGGATTTAACTCAGGTTTTTATCATAAACACCATATTACATGAAATATCTGGTGCGTTCTTTTTTTTTCGATCCTATTTCCTGAAAAAGTATTTTGCAATATTTCAGTTATTACACTGGTTATTAGAGCAGTCACACTTGGCTGATACTTAATGTTTTCTGCAGCTTTTTTTGTAAGCTTTACAATATGAACTGGTACAGGATCAGCACAGAGTGACTGATTTAAAGGTGTTGTCTGGGGGCAAAAAGATTTTGATATATTGCTGAGAGGGGTATAAAATAAAAAGTAATACAAACCTACCCTGTGCCCACACAGGTCCACACGCCACTTATCACCACTACTTCCCAGTTCCTGAGGACACATCATTCCAACAAGAAGTACCCAATCAGCCAATCACTGACTAAGGCTGGACAGTGATTGGCTGAGCCGAGCAGATACTGTGCGGACAACATGTCACTAGGAAACAGTGATGAAGAGCAGAGACTGGGAATGTGGGATAGATCTTTATTACTTTTACACAACCCTATATACACTTTTTTACCCCTACACATCCTATTTAAAGACAGTTTTTATGCAATGTTGGAGGTTACAGTGGGGTAAAAAAAGTATTTAGTCAGCCAACAATTGTGCAAGTTCTCCCAAGATGAGAGGCCTGTCATTTTCATCATAGGTATACCTCAACTATGAGAGACATAATGAGAAAAAAATCCATAAAATCACATTGTCTGATTTTTAAAGAATTTATTTGCAAATTATGGTAGAAAATAAGTATTTGGTCAATAACAAAAGTTAATCTCAATACTTTGTTATATATACCCTTTGTTGGAAATGACAGAGGTCAAATGTTTTCTGTAAGTCTTCAAAAGGTTATCACACACTGTTGCTGGTATTTTGGCCCATTCCTTCATGCATATCTCCTCTAGAGCAGTGATGATTTGGGGCTGTCGCTGGTCAACACAGACTTTCAACTCCCTCCAAAGGTTTTCTATGGGGTTGAGATCTGGAGACTGGCTAGGCCACTCCAGGACCTTCAAATGCTTCTTACAGAGCCACTCCTTTGTTGCCTGGGTGGTGTCATTGGGATAATTGTCATGCTGAAAGACCCAGACATGTTTCATCTTCAATTCCCTTGCTTATGGAAGGAGGTTTTCACTCAAAATCTCACGATACATGGCCCCATTCATTCTTTCCTTTACACAGATCAGTCGTCCTGGTCCCTATGCAGAAAAATAGCCCCAAAGCATGATGTTTCCTCCCCCATGCTTCACAGTAGGTATGGTGTTCTTTGGATGCAACTCAACATTCTTTCTCACTCAAACATGAGGAGTTGAGTTTTGCCAAAAAGCTCTACTTTGGTTTCATCTGACCATATGACATTCTCTCAATCCTCTTCTGGATCATCCAAATGCTCTCTAGCAAACTTCAGACGGGCCTGGACATGTACTGGCTTAAACAGGGGGACACGTCTGGCACTGCATGATTTTAGTCTCTGGCGGCGTAGTGTGTTACTGATGGTAGTCTTTGTTACTTTGGTCCCAGCTCTCTTCAGGTCATTCACTAGGTCCCCCCATGTGGTTCTGGGATTTTTGCTCACTGTTCTTGTGATAATTTTGACACCACGGGGTGAGATCTTGCATGGAGCCCCAGATCGAGGGAGATTATCAGTGGTCTTGTATGTCTTCCATTTTCTAATAATTGCTCCCAAAGTTGATTTCATCACACCAAGCTGCTTGCCTATTGCAGATTTAGTCTTCCCAGCCTGGTGCAGGTCTACAATTTTGTTTCTGGTGTCCTTCGACAGCTCTTTGGTCTTGGCCATAGTGGAGTTTGGAGAGTGACTGTTTGAGGTTGTGGACAGGTGTCTTTTATACTGATAACAAGTTCAAACAGGGGCCATTAATACAGGTAACAAATGGAGGACAGAGGAGACTCTTGGAAAAGTCTTGCGTGTTTGTAGATGACCAAATACTTATGTTCCACCATAATTTGCTAATAAATTCTTTAAAAATCAGACAATTTTTCAATATGTCTCTCATAGTTGAGGTACACGTATGATAAAAATTACGGGCCTCTCTCATCTTTTTAAGTGGGAGAACTTCCACAATTGGTGGCTGACTAGATACTTTTTTGCCCCACTTTATATGTGCATCATCTCTGATTCTGTTAGTTGATTCTAATTTAAAATACTTCTACATACAGTCATGGCCATACATGTTGGCACCACTGAAATTTTTCCAGAAAATGAAGTATTTGTCACAGAAAAGGATTGCAGTAACATTTGTTTAGCTATACACATGTGTATTCCCTTTGTGTGTATTGGAACTAAACCAAAAAAGGGAGGAAAAAAGCTAATTGGACATAATGTCACATCAAACTCCAAAAATGGGCTGGACAAAATTATTGGCACCCTTAACTTAATATTTAGTTGCACACCCTTTGGAAAAAATTACTGAAATCAGTCATTTTCTATAACCATCAATAAGCTTCTTACACCTCTCAGCTGGAATGTTGGACCACTCTTCCTTTGCAAACTGCTCCAGGTCTCTCTTATTTGAAGGGCGCCTTTTCCCAAAAGCAATTTTAAGATCTCTCCACAGGTGTTCAATGGGATTTAGATCTGAACTCATTGCTAGCCAATTAAGAACTCTCCAGCGCTTTCTTGCCATCCATTTCTGGGTGCTTTTTGTCGTATGTTTGGGGTCATTGTCCTGCTGGAAGACCCAAGATCTTGGACGTAAACCCAGCTTTCTTAAACTGGGCTGTACACAGTAATCCTCAGATTTCATGATGCTTTGCACACATTCAAGGCACCCAGTGCCAGAGGCCGCAAAACAACCCCAAAACAGCATTGAACCTTCACCATATTTCACTGTAGGTACTGTGTTCTTTTCTTCGTAGGCTTCATTCCATTTTTGGTAAACAGTAGAATGATGTGCTTTACCAAAAAGCTCTATCTTGGTCTCATCTGTCCACAAGACGTTTTCCCAGAAGGATTTTGGCTTACTCAAGTTCATTTTGGCAAAATGTAGTCTTGCTTTTTATGTCTCTGTGTCAGCGTTGGGGCCCTCCTGGGTCTCCTGCCATAGCGTTTCATTTCATTTAAATGTCGATGGACAGTTCGTGGTGACACTGATGCTCCCTGAGCCTGCAGGACAGCTCGAATATCTTTGGAACTTGTTTGGGGCTGCTTCTCCACCATCCGGACTATCCTGCGTTGACACCTTTTATACATTTTTCTCTTCTGACGACATTCAGGGAGATTAGCTACAGTGCCATGGGTTGCAAACTCCTTGATAAAGTTACGCACTATGGACAAAGGCAAAGCTAGATCCCTGTATATGGATTTGTAACCTTGAGATTGTTGATATTTTTCCACAATTTTGATTCTCAAGTCCTCAGACAGTTCTCTTCTCCTCTTACTGTTGTCCATGCTTAGTGTGGCACACACAGACACACAATGCAAATACTAAGTGAACTTCTCTCCTTTTTATCTGCTTTTAGGTGTGATTTTTATATTGCCCACACATATTACTTGCCCCAGGTGAGTTTAAAGGAACATCACATGCTTGAAACAATCTTATTTATCCACAATTTTGAAAGGGTGGCAATAATTTTGTTCAGACCATTTTTGGAGTTTGGTGTGAGATTATGTCCAATTTGCTTTTTTTCCACCCTTTTTTGGTTTAGTTCCAATGCACACAAAGGGAATAAACATGTGTATAGCAAAATATGCGTTACTGCATTCCTTTTCTGTTAGAAATACTTCATTTTCTGTAAAAATGTCAGGGGTGCCAACATTCACGACCATGACTGTATAGAGGTTAATACCAGACATTTTATTATATTGAGAGGTTAGCTGGAATTACACATGTAGTTGCCAGGTAAACTACAATTAACAAGTGCCAACAGGACAGTTGTACCAATATACAAGTAGTTGCACCACCAAAATCCATACACCGTATATATAACTCAATGCTACATCTGTCACCCCCTGAGAAGGGGGGTTTTACTAAGGGCTTAACTGGGACTGACTGTTAAGCAGCCATATCATGCTTTCATTTTTCCATTAGGCAATCTGTATGCAAGTCTCTGGTGAATGTTGCAGTACACATTGGCATTTTTCCATGGTCACCAGAAAAGGTGGCAAAGTGACCTGTGGCATGGTAGAGGATAGTGTTGGGCGGCATAGGCCATATTCGAATTCACGAATATTCGCGAATATATGGATGAATATATTCGCATATGCGAATATTAGCATATGCAAATTTTCGCGTATGGGAAAATTCGCACACCAGTCTCACATAGTAGTATTAGAGCCTTCTTTACACCACACAAGCTGGAAGCAGAGAGGGATGATCACTGTTATGTGTACTGTGAAAAAAAAACAAAAAAAAAAAACGAATATTCGTAATTACAAATATATAGTGCTATATTCGCGAATGTTCGCGAATTCGCGAATATGCGATATTCGCGAATAAAATTCGTATTGTGAATATTCGCGAGCAACACTAGTAGAGGACAAGTTATGTTAATGCTGCCATCAGTATGAAACACAAAACAATCCGCTCTGTAGCACATCTATCATAAACTCCCATAAATATATCAAAATATAAATTTTTTACATTCAAAACATCAGAATAGATTCAGAAAAGTAATTGACTGTGGCAAATAAATAAATCAGACAGTTTGTAAAATGGTTTGAAGCAAATAATGCTTTCTTCTTCCTCTTCATTCTTGGATTTTTCCCAGAACAGACATAAAACACAACAATATATTATAACTAATATGATATTTTTCAATCACATGCAATCATATAATCATGTCATTGAAATGCAGATATGGTGCCACACTGAAATGAGTTGTGTTTATTATTGCAAGTCAACTAAATAGGAATAAAAAGTATTATCAGACACAGCACATGGACCAAACTTTTTCTCACAAATGACCCCTCCAGGGTTGTATCCATGAATGGAATTGCTTTTTACTGTACTTTCATCTGTCTGCAAAAAATATGTAATCAATAAATGATGTATACCGATAAAATTGGGAAAAAATAAAATAAAATCTCTGTCCTGAAAGCATCAAACAGGTTGGTCCTTAAAGGGGTACTCTGGAGAAAACCTTTTTTCTTTTAAATGAACTGGTGGCAGAAAGTTAAACATATTTGTAAATTACTTCTATTAGAAAATCTTAATCCTTTCAGTACTTATTAGCTGCTGAATGCTACAGAGGAAATTCCTTTCTTTTTGGAACACTGATGACATCACGAACACAGTGCTCTCTGCTGACATATCTGTCCATTTTAGCAACCATGCATAGCAGATGTATGCTAAGGGCAGCATGGTGGTTAGCACTGCTGCCTTGCAGTGCTGGGGACTTGGGTTCAAATCCCACTAAGGACAACAATAAATAACTCGTTAATATTATTATAATAACGTCAGCAGAGAGAACTGTGGTCGTGATGTCATCAGAGAGCATTCCAAAAAGAAAAGAATTTCCTCTGTAGTATTCAGCAGCTAATAATTACAGGAAGGATTAAGATTTTTTAATAGAAGTAATTTACAAATATGTTTAACTTTCTGCCACTAGTTGATTTAAAAGAAAAAAGGTTTTCACCAGAGTACCCTTTTAAAGGGATTCTGTGAAGAACATGTATAAATTACCTTTTTTGAATCATACCAGTATTTAAATTTGAAAGGAATATGTGTATAAATATTTTCATATGTACACAAAAAGACACTACATGTCATGCTTGTTTAAAGGGAAACTCTGATACAGAACATCTTATATCCTATCCTTCTCGCTCTCTCCATGCATGGAGCAACCTCCACTCTGTGCATGGAGAGAGCTGTGGTGCCTGGTGGGAGATGGTGGGGGTCCCAGTGGTCGGACTCCCCCCCCTCCCCCCCCCCCCCCCCCCCCCAATAGACGCTTATCTTCTATTCTGTGGATTGGGGATAAGATGTTCTGTACTGGAGTTCTCCTTAAAGGGGTACTCCACTGCTCAGCGTTTGAAACAAACTGTTCCGAATGCTGGAGCCAGCACCGGGAGCTTGTGACATCATAGCCCCGCCCCCTCATGATGTCACGCCCCGCCCTTAAATGCAAGTCTATGGGAGGGGGCTGAGCGGCGAAGTACCCCTTTAAGAGTGTATGCCCTGAATTTCCGAAACACACAAAAGTAAATATTTCTCATTCACTGATTGTTAAAAAATACAATGCTTTAGTTTTATGCTGTCCTCCCATTCCTACCCATATTAGTGATGGCATAATGAATCATAATGACATCATTATTGATAACATTTGTTTGTTTCTACTTATAACTACAGTCTACAAGCAAACAGGTTTAGGCTATGTTCTTCAGACATAGGCCCCATGAAATTTCTTTAGGCTGTGTTCCCACTAAAGTGATCCCCCGACCTATGATGGTCCCGTCATACCATAATTTCAACATACAATGGCCTCTCAGAGGCCATTGTATGTTGAAGGCAGAACCAACATATGATTCTTTTGTACATCGGGCCATCGCATAAACGGCTATCCGGTAGTGCTGACTGCTTCAGCTGCTGCTGGATAGCCATTTAATGTGCCCCGTGAGTGTCACTCACCTGTCCCCGCCGCTCCGGACCGTCCTCTTCAGGCTCCGCTGCATGGCCATCTGTTACGCCGAGCGCTCCGGGTCCCCGCTCCTCCCCGGAGCGCTCGCTTCACTCCCTCCGCTGCAGCGCCCCGGTCACGTCCTCTGACCCGGGGCGCTGCGATTCCGCTGCCAGCCGGGGTGCGATTCGCGATGCGGGTAGCGCCCGCTCGCGATGCGCACCCCGGCTCCCCTACCTGACTCGCTCTCCGTCTGTTCTGTCCCGGCGCGCGCGGCCCCGCTCCCTAGGGCGCGCGCGCGCCGGGTCTCTGCGATTTAAAGGGCCACTGCGCCGCTGATTGGCGCAGTGGTTCCAATTAGTGTGTTCACCTGTGCACTTCCCTATATCACCTCACTTCCCCTGCACTCCCTTGCCGGATCTTGTTGCCATTGTGCCAGTGAAAGCGTTCCTTGTGTGTTCCTAGCCTGTGTTCCAGACCTTCTGCCGTTGCCCCTGACTACGATCCTTGCTGCCTGCCCCGACCTTCTGCTACGTCCGACCTTGCTTCTGCCTACTCCCTTGTACCGCGCCTATCTTCAGCAGCCAGAGAGGTGAGCCGTTGCTAGTGGATACGACCTGGTCACTACCGCCGCAGCAAGACCATCCCGCTTTGCGGCGGGCTCTGGTGAAAACCAGTAGTGGCTTAGAACCGGTCCACTAGCACGGTCCACGCCAATCCCTCTCTGGCACAGAGGATCCACTACCTGCCAGCCGGCATCGTGACAGTAGATCCGGCCATGGATCCCGCTGAAGTTCCTCTGCCAGTTGTCGCTGACCTCACCACGGTGGTCGCCCAGCAGTCACAACAGATAGCGCAACAAGGCCAACAGCTGTCTCAACTGACCGTTATGCTACAACAGTTACTACCACAGCTTCAGCAGTCATCTCCTCCGCCAGCTCCTGCACCTCCTCCGCAGCGAGTGGCCGCTCCTGGGATACGCTTATCCTTGCCGGATAAATTTGATGGGGACTCTAAGTTTTGCCGTGGCTTTCTTTCCCAATGTTCCCTGCATCTGGAGATGATGTCGAACCTGTTTCCCACTGAAAGGTCTAAGGTGGCTTTCGTAGTCAGCCTTCTGTCCGGAAAAGCCCTGTCATGGGCCACACCGCTCTGGGACCGCAATGACCCCGTCACTGCCTCTGTACACTCCTTCTTCTCGGAAATCCGAAGTGTCTTTGAGGAACCTGCCCGAGCCTCTTCTGCTGAGACTGCCCTGTTGAACCTGGTCCAGGGTAATTCTTCCGTTGGCGAGTATGCCGTACAATTCCGTACTCTTGCTTCAGAATTGTCCTGGAATAATGAGGCCCTCTGCGCGACCTTCAAAAAAGGCCTATCCAGCAACATTAAAGATGTTCTGGCCGCACGAGAAATTCCTGCTAATCTACATGAACTTATTCACCTAGCCACTCGCATTGACATGCGTTTTTCCGAAAGGCGTCAGGAACTCCGCCAAGATATGGACTCTGTTCGCACGAGGCGTTTCTTCTCCTCGGCTCCTCTCTCCTCTGGTCCCCTGCAATCTGTTCCTGTGCCTCCCGCCGTGGAGGCTATGCAGGTCGACCGGTCTCGCCTGACACCTCAAGAGAGGACACGACGCCGTATGGAGAACCTCTGCCTGTACTGTGCTAGTACCGAACACTTCCTGAGGGATTGTCCTATCCGTCCTCCCCGCCTGGAAAGACGTACGCTGACTCCGCACAAAGGTGAGACAGTCCTTGATGTCTACTCTGCTTCTCCACGTCTTACTGTGCCTGTGCGGATGTCTGCCTCTGCCTTCTCCTTCTCTACAGTGGCCTTCTTGGACTCTGGATCTGCAGGAAATTTTATTTTGGCCTCTCTCGTCAACAGGTTCAACATCCCCGTGACCAGTCTCGCCAGACCCCTCTACATCAATTGTGTAAATAATGAAAGATTGGACTGTACCATACGTTTCCGCACGGAGCCCCTTCTTATGAGCATCGGATCTCATCATGAGAGGATTGAACTTTTGGTCCTCCCCAATTGCACCTCGGAAATTCTCCTTGGACTTCCCTGGCTTCAACTTCATTCCCCAACCCTGGATTGGTCCACTGGGGAGATCAAGAGTTGGGGGTCCTCTTGTTCCAAGAACTGTCTAAAACCGGTTCCCAGTAACCCTTGCCGTAACTCTGTGGTTCCTCCAGTAACCGGTCTCCCTAAGGCCTATATGGACTTCGCGGATGTTTTCTGCAAAAAACAAGCTGAGACTCTACCTCCTCACAGGCCTTATGATTGCCCTATCGACCTCCTCCCGGGCACTACTCCACCCCGGGGCAGAATTTATCCTCTCTCTGCCCCAGAGACTCTTGCCATGTCCGAATACGTCCAGGAGAATCTTAAAAAGGGCTTTATCCGTAAATCCTCCTCTCCTGCCGGAGCCGGATTTTTCTTTGTGTCCAAAAAAGATGGCTCCCTACGTCCTTGCATTGACTACCGCGGTCTTAATAAAATCACGGTTAAGAACCGCTACCCCTTACCCCTCATCTCTGAACTCTTTGATCGCCTCCAAGGTGCCCACATCTTTACTAAATTGGACTTAAGAGGCGCCTATAACCTCATCCGCATCAGAGAGGGGGACGAGTGGAAAACGGCATTTAACACCAGAGATGGACACTTTGAGTATCTGGTCATGCCCTTTGGCCTGTGCAACGCCCCTGCCGTCTTCCAAGACTTTGTCAATGAAATTTTTCGTGATCTGTTATACTCTTGTGTTGTTGTATATCTGGACGATATCCTAATTTTTTCTGCCAATCTAGAAGAACACCGCCAGCATGTCCGTATGGTTCTTCAGAGACTTCGTGACAACCAACTCTATGCCAAAATTGAGAAATGTCTGTTTGAATGCCAATCTCTTCCTTTTCTAGGATATTTGGTCTCTGGCCAGGGACTACAGATGGATCCAGACAAACTTTCTGCCGTCTTAGATTGGCCACGCCCCTCCGGACTCCGTGCTATCCAACGCTTTTTGGGGTTCGCCAATTATTACAGGCAATTTATTCCACATTTTTCTACCATTGTGGCTCCTATCGTGGCTTTAACCAAAAAAAATGCTGATCCCAAGTCCTGGCCTCCTCAAGCAGAAGACGCCTTTAAACGACTCAAGTCTGCCTTTTCTTCGGCTCCCGTCCTCTCCAGACCTGACCCTTCCAAACCCTTCCTATTGGAGGTTGATGCCTCCTCAGTGGGAGCTGGAGCTGTTCTTCTACAAAAAAATTCTTCCGGGCATGCTGTCACTTGTGGTTTTTTCTCTAGGACCTTCTCTCCAGCGGAGAGGAACTACTCCATCGGGGATCGAGAGCTTCTAGCCATTAAATTAGCACTTGAGGAATGGAGGCATCTGTTGGAGGGATCAAGTTCTCCTGTTATTATCTACACCGACCACAAGAACCTCTCCTACCTCCAGTCTGCCCAACGGCTGAATCCTCGCCAGGCCCGGTGGTCTCTGTTCTTTGCCCGATTTAATTTTGAGATTCACTTTCGTCCTGCCGATAAGAACATTAGGGCCGATGCTCTCTCTCGTTCCTCGGATGCCTCAGAAGTTGAACTCTCTCCGCAACACATCATTCCACCTGACTGCCTGATCTCCACTTCTCCTGCCTCCATCAGGCAGACTCCTCCAGGAAAGACCTTTGTTTCTCCTCGCCAACGCCTCGGAATCCTCAAATGGGGTCACTCCTCCCATCTCGCAGGTCACGCGGGTATCAAGAAATCTGTGCAACTCATCTCCCGCTTCTATTGGTGGCCGACTCTGGAGACGGATGTTGTGGACTTTGTGCGAGCCTGCACTATCTGTGCCCGGGATAAGACTCCTCGCCAGAAGCCCGCTGGTTTTCTTCATCCTCTGCCTGTCCCCGAACAGCCTTGGTCTCTGATTGGTATGGATTTTATTACTGATTTACCCCCTTCCCGTGGCAACACTGTTATTTGGGTGGTCGTTGATCGATTCTCCAAAATGGCACATTTCATCCCTCTTCCTGGTCTTCCTTCTGCGCCTCAGTTGGCTAAACAATTTTTTGTACACATTTTTCGTCTTCACGGGTTGCCTACGCAGATTGTCTCGGATAGAGGCGTCCAATTCGTGTCTAAATTCTGGAGGGCTCTCTGTAAACAACTCAAGATTAAATTAAATTTTTCTTCTGCATATCATCCCCAGTCCAATGGACAAGTAGAAAGAATTAACCAGATCTTGGGTGATTATTTGCGACATTTTGTTTCCTCCCGCCAGGATGACTGGGCAGATCTCCTCCCATGGGCCGAATTCTCGTATAACTTCAGGGTCTCTGAGTCTTCCTCCAAATCCCCATTTTTCGTGGTGTACGGCCGTCACCCTCTTCCCCCCCTCCCTACTCCCTTGCCCTCTGGTCTGCCCGCTGTGGATGAAATTTCTCGTGACCTTTCCATCATATGGAGAGAGACCCAAAATTCTCTCTTACAGGCTTCATCACGCATGAAGAAGTTCGCGGATAAGAAAAGAAGAGCCCCTCCCGTTTTTTCCCCTGGAGACAAGGTATGGCTCTCCGCTAAATATGTCCGCTTCCGTGTCCCTAGCTACAAGTTGGGACCACGCTATCTTGGTCCTTTCAAAATTTTGTGTCAAATTAATCCTGTCTCTTATAAACTTCTTCTTCCTCCTTCTCTTCGTATCCCTAATGCCTTTCACGTCTCTCTTCTCAAACCACTCATCCTCAACCGTTTTTCTCCCAAATCTGTTCCTCCCACTCCTGTTTCCGGCTCCTCGGACATCTTCTCGGTCAAAGAAGTCTTAGCTGCCAAAAAGGTCAGAGGAAAAAATTTTTTTTTAGTGGACTGGGAGGGTTGTGGTCCTGAAGAGAGATCCTGGGAACCTGAGGACAACATCCTAGACAAAAGTCTGCTCCTCAGGTTCTCAGGCTCTAAGAAGAGGGGGAGACCCAAGGGGGGGGGTACTGTGACGCCGAGCGCTCCGGGTCCCCGCTCCTCCCCGGAGCGCTCGCTTCACTCCCTCCGCTGCAGCGCCCCGGTCACGTCCTCTGACCCGGGGCGCTGCGATTCCGCTGCCAGCCGGGGTGCGATTCGCGATGCGGGTAGCGCCCGCTCGCGATGCGCACCCCGGCTCCCCTACCTGACTCGCTCTCCGTCTGTTCTGTCCCGGCGCGCGCGGCCCCGCTCCCTAGGGCGCGCGCGCGCCGGGTCTCTGCGATTTAAAGGGCCACTGCGCCGCTGATTGGCGCAGTGGTTCCAATTAGTGTGTTCACCTGTGCACTTCCCTATATCACCTCACTTCCCCTGCACTCCCTTGCCGGATCTTGTTGCCATTGTGCCAGTGAAAGCGTTCCTTGTGTGTTCCTAGCCTGTGTTCCAGACCTTCTGCCGTTGCCCCTGACTACGATCCTTGCTGCCTGCCCCGACCTTCTGCTACGTCCGACCTTGCTTCTGCCTACTCCCTTGTACCGCGCCTATCTTCAGCAGCCAGAGAGGTGAGCCGTTGCTAGTGGATACGACCTGGTCACTACCGCCGCAGCAAGACCATCCCGCTTTGCGGCGGGCTCTGGTGAAAACCAGTAGTGGCTTAGAACCGGTCCACTAGCACGGTCCACGCCAATCCCTCTCTGGCACAGAGGATCCACTACCTGCCAGCCGGCATCGTGACACCATCGCTCTCCTCCGTCGTCATCACGTCACGCCATCCCGTCATCCAATTGGTGCAACGGCGATGGAGAGCGACGATCCAGGGCAGCGGCGACGGTCCGGAGCAGCGGGGACACACCGGAGACATGATGACAGTGACGATGCAGGGCAGCGGTGACGGTCCGGAGCGGTGGAGACACATGAGCCTTATTAACAGCATTGCATTTTTGGGGCAAAAATTCAGCAGCCAGATTCTAGGTGTGAGTCAGTAGGGAATATATGAAATGCCACCTACTTGGCATTTTTCCCTTTGGCATTTTTTACTCTTCGTTGGTGTTTTTTTTTTTATCCAGTTGTAGTTTTCAAAAATCGCATGCTGAGGCTATACATTTTTTTTTCAGGGAGTCTTGGTCTTTTTTTCATATACTTCTATGGGTGGAGAAAAACACCAGGAAAAACACAATGTGGGTTTAACATTTGCTTCTTTGAGTCACATGATGAAAGAATCACATGACGAGTAATGAGAAAAACGCAGGGAAATAAACACCAAGGAAACAAACTGAGTTATCATTATTAAAGTTTATGTTAGCATTGCTAAAGTTACAAAGAAAGTTGTAAAACATATTTTACCACATATCCCAAAAGAAAAACATATTTATGGCATACAGCAAAACCCTAATGGAAAGAAATACCCACTTGACTTCTCACTAACCCACGAATTTGAACAAGGCAATACAATGAGTAATGCTAACAGCATGCCCTGGTGTTTTCAGCAACAGCTACTCACAAGGTTTGACAATGTTTTGTGTTATTTATAATCCCCTAGTATAATGGAGGCAATATTAGACGAGTGGAAGGTTATGGCAGGTTAATGCACTCCTGATTCTGGAACAAACAACATCAGCATCACTTTAGGCACTATGTTGCATCAGGAGGCCATTTTCATAATACTTCTCTAGTAATAGCTGGTAATCACCTTGCCCATAGAATTCCATTAAGGGGAACTATGTGTAATTGTCCAAAGTACTATATAAAAAGACAGAGGGGCTTGTTAATTAGTATTATTATTATTATTATAAAGCCAGAATTAGCCGTTGAGGTAGGAGGTAAATGTTAATCTCCTGTTCTTAAACCATGTTGACAAGGTTGGCAAACTAATATTTCTTTCTTATCTTTTTTTTTCTGGGTGTCTTATCCAAAAATCTCGGCATATTGGAAAACCATAATGAATTAAAAAGGTTAAATAATGCAAATGCATTGCTCAGAATACTGACAACCTGTAAATGTTTCTCCTCTTTCAAAAAAAATCATGGATACATAATTTTTTTTTTCTTTTTATAAATAATACAAAAAAAGTTTAGCTAGTGCAGTCAGCCCAGGAAATTACAGACGGTCAGCAACCATGGGTATTAACCCCTTAAGGATCCGGGGTTTTTCAGTTTTTGCACTCTCGTTTTTTCCTCCTTACCTTTAAAAAAATCATAATTCTTTCAATTTTGGACCTAAAAATCCATATGATGGCTTATTTGTTGCACCACTAATTTTACTTTGTAATGACATCAGTCATTTTACCCAAAAACCTACAGCGAAACGGAAAAAAAATCATTGTGCGACAAAATTGAAGAGAAAAAACACCATTTTGTAACTTTTGGGGGCTTCCGTTTATACACAGTACATTTTTTGATAAAAAATGTCACTTTCTCTTTATTCTGTAGGTCCATACGATAAAATTGATATTCTACTTATGTAGGTTTGATTTTGTCGTACTTCTGGAAAAAATCATAACTACATGATCTTTATTAACTTTTTTTATTTTTCACTTTTTTTTGCAATGTTATAGCCCCCATAACATATCAATGTTTGATATATATCCCCCATTATAGCAACTTGTTATCAGCACATTTATCAACCTATTTGTCAGCAACATGCAACAACCTCACCAGTTGTCCAAAAAAACACACATAGGGGGCTTGTCCACGGGATTGCCAAGAAGCAATTGTTATACTGTCATCATGTGACTCACAAGGGGTGACTCCGTTCGGCAGCAGAATTGAATGGGGTCCACTGTGCCCCTAAACAGTATACGTCAGCATCCCATTTTCGGCGGGATGCCGATGGATGCAATTAACGGGGGCCAAAACTTAGTATATTCCGACCCTTTTGCTCCTTTCTAAAGCACATCCCCACCTCTATACAAACTCCCCATCAATATTGCCTCACACAGTAATAGGGCCCATCTTATGCCCCCATACACAGATACAGCCCCCACACATACGCGTACAGTCCCCATACATAGATATACAGCCCCTACACACATACATAGCCCCTAATACACACATACACAGCCCCCAATACACAAACAGCCCCCATACACACATACACAGCGCCCCTAAACACATACGCTGCCCCTTTTTACACACAAACACATACAGCCACCATACACAAATACACTGGCCCCTATATTATAATGTACCTGTGTTGATTCCGGCTGCTCCACTCCTCCATTGCAGGCGCCGGGCAGGCAGGGGAGAGACACGTGGGCCGACGTCACTGCCAGCAGCTGGAAACTGACAGCCGTGCGCAGGCACATCTCACACCAGCAGTGACAGTTTGCTGCCCTCCAGTCAGCACTCCTTCATGTTCCAGCTCCCAATGGCCAGTCCGGGCAACAGACAAGGCAGGGCTGGGATGGACTGTTCGGGCCCCAGTATGAATATATAAATGAATATGATGGCAGTGGGCCCTTCCTTTGGAGTGACTGACTGACCACCCCGAGTCACCAATGACAGTCACCAGTCACTCACTGACTCGCAAGACGTCAGGAAAAAATAAAAGGTTGGGCCCCGGCGGCCCCCCCTGGAGATCTGGGCCCCTTACTGGGATACCGGTTGTACCCCCTGATGGCGGCCCTGCATGGCAGTGGGGTGAGTACAGAACAGCAGATAGCACTAGGTAAGTATAGCTCCCCATCCAGAGGACTACTTACGGGACCAGAAGGGGAAAATTTCAAACAACATATCCTCACCATCCCTGCAGGCAGGAATGTCTCTCAGAGGTGGTGAGGATAAAGATTTTACCATATGTAACACATTGTACACATAGTGTTAGATATGGGAAAATCTAATGACAGTTTCCCTTTAAGCCACTCTGTATGTTAAGAATGTGATGTGAATCACCAGGCAATGCAATCTAGTGAAAACCCTAGAATAATTCGGTATCAATATGACATCAGTGAAGCGTCTGAACTGAAAAGGGTCTAAGCCATTGTTGCAAGACCAACTCCCATCATGCCCGGACAGCCTTAGGCTGTCCGGGCATATTGGGAGTCGGTTTTGCAACAGCTGTAGGCACACTGGTTGGGAAAGACTGATATTATTATCTATTATCATCACTAAGTGCAAAAACAGGTAGTGAGAGTTTATCCTTCATAGGCTGGTAGTTTCAGCTAGTTTTCTCTTTCCAATCATTGTAATGTATACCAAGTTTCTGTTGTCCCGAAGGGATAAGACGCTCAGTAAGAGCTCCATATTGTACCTTATCACTATTAGTGAAGAGGGACAATGGGAAACTCAGGCTCATAATGTAACACTTTCACAGGGAAATGTCACTTGTCTTCCTGTTATTGCTCTGCTGCTTAAGTTTATAGTCGTCATTGTAAGGCCCATCTAGTATTAGAATTGGGAAGAGCAGCGCGTCTACATGGAGAAATATGATTATTTGGCTGATACTGACATTTGTCCTCCTATCTTTATGTAATAATTTGATTAGTGCCCTTGCGGACATTTGGCAGTCACTGTGGAGAATTTCATTAGTGAGGACATGGGTTCCCTATTGCACAGGAGATTCCTTTGTTGCTTGTCTTTTCGCTACAATCAGTCACACTAAAAGCTTGACAGATCACCCAATTGGATTTTCAGAGCTTTAAAATAGAGTCTCAGGAATAGAGTAGGACAGAAGCATTTATCATTCTGGAGTCTCGGATGATGTACGTCCTATGAAACTGCTCAGGCATTTACCTTTTCCAATCTAAAAATATCAGCTTTGTTCAGTATTTATTCATTTCATATCAGGTGTTGATAAAAATAAATAAATAAATATAAAATTATATATATATATATATATATATATATATATATATATATATATGTCAGAATCGTAAGTAAATTTCTTTACAGGGATGTCTGAGCTCACATATAAATTGTTAATGAAATGTGATTTTTACAATATTATTGGATACAATAATTGGCGGCATGGAAGGCTGTCACACAGGAAAGGGTGGCGATCATTCCTGAGCTGCTTTTACAGATGATGTCCAGCATTGGGGAGTTGTTACAATGTCCTGTAGATGATCAAGTCATGATGAGAAAAGATTCCTTTCTCTACTGTGCAAGAAGATAAAGTCATGGTTTCTTTACACCTAGCTGTCTATAAGTCTCAAGTATTGTACTGTAAATAAACTGTCACTCCTTCTGTATCATCTGCTTGTCATCCTTTCAAAGACATCCAAGAGAATGTGAAGAGTTAAATTTATCAATGTTAAGCAATGAAAGTATAGCAATCCAAAAGTAGTAGAGAAAGATTAAATTAAAGGAGTAGGCTAACATAAAGTAAAAAATAAATAATTAAAATGCTGCAGAAGCATATAGCATTCATTGCTTACCTGTCTGTCCCAGTTTTAAAACCACCAAAAATCTATATGTTGTGGGGGTTCTGTACTTCCTGGCTAAACAATTGTTATTATCAAAGGCCTACCACCGTGCTTACTTCTTTCCCACAGCACTCCCCCCAGTTTCCGACCCAAAGCTGTTGCAGAACATTTTATAGCACACTATAGCACTGTCATTTAGGCTGCAGCACCTGTTATCCCTCCCTGTCTGCTCCTCTGCATGTGGAATTGTTCAGCACAAGGCAGCATTCTGTAAACACACCTTATTCTCCCTAAATGCCCCAATAAAGATTTACAGTATATATGCATATGTGTATATAACAGTAAAATGGAAATGTAGGCTGTATGGGGCTGGTCAGGGGTGATGACAGTAATGAGGATTGAGCTAGGAGACAAGATCCAGCCAAGCCTCCTTAAACAGTTGATGATAATGTGTTGTCTGATGAGAGTGGGAGGAGTTGGGGAGCTGTAGAGAATACCACACTGACAATGAAAGGACTAGACAACTTCTTGTAAGGAGTCAATTAAGCCTCCTAACACTACACAAAAACCACTATATTAGCAAGTTTTATATCTTGTGATGATAGTCTTATTTTAAACAATTTTCTGAAACTAGAATACCTTTTTAAAGGTGTTGTTTTGGATTACAGACCAGCGTCGCACTGATACTGCAGCTTTGCCCCATCCACTTGAATGTAGATGAGATTTTAAAATAGTACAATTACAGTATCAGGTAAGAGGGATACTGCACCCCATCAATGAAAATAATTCCTCTGCCTCAGATGAATACATCAATTTGAGGAACAGGATATTAAAACTGGCCTGGTCTAAAAGTGTTTAAAGCTATAAGTCCAGATTTATCAATCTGCCGCAGACTAAACTGTCTGGGTTTGCCGATAACAACCAATAACCGTTCATTTGTTATATTTTACTAAGCTCTGGTAAAATGAAAGCTGAGCTGTGATTGGCTGCTATGGGCAAAACCAGGAAGCTGTGGTTTCAGACAGACTGATAAATCACAGACATTAATGGGGGAGATTGATCAAAACCTTTGGTGCGGAAAAGTTAACCAGTTGTCCATAGCAACCAATCAAAGCGCTTTTTTCATTCTTAACAAGGCCTCTGAAAATGCAATCTGATTGGTTGCTATGGGCAACTGGTCAACTTTTCCTCACCAAAGGTTTTGATAAATCCCCCCTTAGTGCCTACATACATAAGGGACTAAATGGGCTTTGTCTAGCAGTAAGGGGAGCCTGCAGCACTGAATTAAAATAAAATGTGTGAAGCTGCATGTTCATTTTTGTAAAAACTTGTTTAGAAAATAGACAAAGAAAAATAAATAACTAGGGATACTCGAATACATCTCAAGTTAGAGTTCCTACAACCAACAGCCCATCACCTTATCCAGCCAAGAGGGCCCTCTGTTAAGCTGTTTGAAGAGACCACAGCTCTTGGGAGTGCTTTAGGATCTTCACTATTTACATCATTATCAGATAACCAGCCTAATTCATTCTTGAGTAGCAGTCCCCCAAGGTATGGCAGCGTTATCTCATTTACAATACTTTGCACCGCAAAGTTAGGTGGCATCTTTAAGGAGATGATTGGTGGGAGTGCCAGGATATAGTGCCCCACCTGAGAATAAGCTGTCAGCTTTACAAGACTTGATAATTCCTTTAAACCAAGCCGTTACTTTAATAAATGTTTTAATGCTATGTCACTGTTAATGTAATATTTCATATTCCTTTGTGAATCACTAATGGTTTTCTTTGGTCCTTTGTTTCATCTGAATCAGGGTATATTCACACTATGGAATTAAGAGAGGAAAATGTCCATGCTATATTGCTTTTGGGACTCCAGCAGAAATTATGTGAAATCAGCACTTGTTTCCACTACAATTTGCAGCGGAAATAAATGACGAATAGAGAGGAAGTGACACCACATTTACCTTACTGCACTGCCACTGCAAAAAAATATAGCAATTCCCATGTGATGTTAATGCAAGGGTGCACTGAGGGCAGTTGTCCAGACCATTCCCATCTCCTCCTGTAGCCCCACCTAACCCCCGAGCTGCCCTTCAGCTTTGATGTGGAGTCAAGTCAAATTCAAGATCTCACGGATGCGCTGTGTCTAGGTGGGGCTGTTACATGGCTTCACATCATTGCTGAGAAGAGGCTCAGGTTCGGTGATCATGGAGACCTCTCTCAGTGCACCATGGAACTGTACAGAATAAATGGGTTACCATGGCGCATTAATATTACACAGGTATTGCTATATTTTTTATCAGTAACAGAAGACCTATTCACACCAATGTTATATTCATGCAGAGGGATCTCTAAGTGAAAATTCTGTAGTGTGTAGTGTAGAGTACCTTCATACTGTTTACATTTGTTGAAATTACATTTATGACCATTTTCTGGGTACAAACAGTACATTGTACATTGTATGCAGACCACCCACCCAGAGTTTCAGTAGGTCCATTCAGTAGGCCATGTTACATCAATGCCCATGAAGTCCAACAATACAGAACCCATCTGACGCAGACAATAATACTGGAATACAAAAAGGAAACAAATTGTTCCTCACTTGTTCTGCAAAGCCATGATCCCAGAATATAGGATTGGAATAACATCTAAGATGTGGTACCTGTAAAACCTGTCGTATGCCATAGGCGTGAAGACTGTCACAGAGAATTTATCTTGTACATGCATTCATTTATTTCATATGGAAATCTATTTTTAAGGCAACATATTGTAAATTCAACAAAAGCACAGTCAAAAATATTATTCCCCATTAATGTAAATTACATTTGTGTACATTAAATGGGTTATTATCAGGAAGACAGTCACTATAAAATACAGTATTACTGGGAGTATAGCCAAAAATTATTATGCACTCCTATCATTAGACATCATTATCTGCCTTAAACTTCTCACCAAGACAAGAGCTAACATTTACTGATCACTGGTATTATATGCATTGATGGCTAAAATTGCAAGTGGATAAGAGACTGAGTTATGGATGAAAGAGAACGACTGACAAAACACAGCTGGCGTGTGCATTTGGCCCTTCATAATACATCCAGAACTAATGATATATGATCACAGTTAGAATATTAGCATCGTTGTAATAGAGGAGCCCCATCTTCACTTGTTGTAATATATGGCCTCGGCTTGCACTAATTTTGCATCTGTGGCAGCTGTTCTCTTCCAATTTTCTTTTGCAGGATGTATTGTATGTTCCATCCAGACATCCCCTTATATCCTCGAATACAACTGTATGATTTTGGTGATTCAATTTGTTAGGCTTCTGCAGTATATCTAATGCTGGCAATTTGGAGATAGGAAGAGTGTCAATACTTTGGAAAGATTTGCTAGCACATCATGTTGTAAATCTCTTTGGCTGCCTTTGTTTGTGTTAAAAAGCAACCGTATCTCAAAGATGATTTAAGGTCCGTTCTGTCTGTGCATTTATAAAGGATGGTTGTATTGCAAATGGAGCACATACATCAATGCAATGGCTCGGCTCGCCCTGAACCAAATTGAGAGAGACAGAAAGTGTTTCCGAGATTCTCCCCTCTACTAGGGGTTTGCGGTGGAGAGCTTCTTAAATCAATAGCAATTACATTAATTACTAGTGGGAGAATCAATTACTCATTTGCCAAGGCAAATAGTATTCCTAAATGGAATGAAATATACAGCAGGTGAAGGCTTTCTCCTTGAGCATAGACCGTGGATCTCAGCTGGCTGGAGGAAACAAATGATTCCCCTACAATAAAACCATCATTATATTTTCTCAAACCAAAAGCACAGATAACATTGTATGTTCTTATTTTTGGCCCTGCCAAGGAGTCTCTCATAATTAACTGATACATTCTGCTATATAGAGGTCATTTTTCTTGACCTTCGCTTTTGATCTGCCACCTTTAACATTGGGTGCAGATGTTTTTATAGCTTTTTTACTTACTTGGTCTAGTTTCATATCAATTATGACCACACCAGCTGACTTCTCTGCAATACTAACAGTAGCTCATAATCCAGTACAGCCTTCAGAATACATCCCGAGACCCACAGGTCATTCACTTTACCTTAGTGTGGATAAAAGAAGTAGAATGAAGAAAGGATATTGTGCACTTCATAACCCCCTTCACATTCAGTTTATTACAGCTCAGGTAGTATTAAACTCATGACTGAATGGTTAATGATTCTTCATCTACATTTTTCTTTGGTCCGATAGATAAGTGTCACGATTCGGCTGGCTGGAGGTGGATCCTCTGTGCCAGAGAGGGATTGGCGTGGACCGTGCTGGTGGACCGGTTCTAAGTTGCTACTGGTATTCACCAGAGCCCGCCGCAAAGCGGGATGGTCTTGCAGCGGCGGTAGCAACCAGGTCGTATCCACCAGCAACGGCTCAACCTCTCTGACTACTGAAGATAGGCGCGGTACAAGGGAGTAGACAAGAGCAAGGTCGGACGTACCAGAAGGTCAGGGCAGGCAGCAAGGATCGTAGTCAGGGGCAACGGCAGGAGGTCTGGAACACAGGCTAGGAACACACAAGGGAACGCTTTCACTGGCACAATGGCAACAAGATCCGGCGAGGGAGTGCAGGGGAAGTGAGGTATAAGTAGGGAGTGCACAGGTGAGAATACTGATTAGGCCTGCTGTGCCAATCAGTGGCGCAGCGGCCCTTTAAATGGCAGAGACCCGGCGCGCGCGCGCCCTAAGGAGCGGGGCCGCGCGCGCCGGGACAACACAGACGGGGAACGGGTCAGGTACGGGAGCCGAGATGCGCATCGCGAGCGGGCGCGTCCCGCATCGCGAATCGCATCCCGGCTGGGAGTAATATCGCAGCGCACCCGGTCAGCAGGTCTGACCGGGGCGCTGCGAATGAGAGAACGCTGCGAGCGCTCCGGGGAGGAGCGGGGACCCGGAGCGCTCGGCGTAACAATAAGAGTGGTACCCCAGGCCCAAAGGCTCCTCTGCAAAGTAAGCCCATGGTGGAAAAAAGTCTACTCCAACATTTTCCAGAAAAAAAGGGGTGCCAGTCTTATAAATAGCAAATGGTATGTGCCTAGAGGTAGAACTAGTGTTTTACCCATAACATTTCCAAATCCCCTATCCAAAGGATAAAGGAGAAGTGTCAGATCATGGGGGGGGGTTGACCAGGGATGGTCCAAGACACTGTGCTGCCTTGGTCTAGGAGTAAAGTAGTATGCCACTGCATATCTGGAGGACATGATAAAAAAAATGCAATTCTGGGGTTTTGTATTATTTTCACTTTTACGCCATCTACCGTATGGAATTAATAATGTTATATTTAATATATATATATATATATATATATATATATATATATATATATTTAAATATTTAAATATAATAGTTTGGACAATTACACACGTGGCAATATCTAATTTGTTTATTTTTATTATGTTTACATGTTGTTATATGGACAATGGGAAAAGGGGGTTGATTTGAACTTTTAATATGTAAGGAGTTAAAAAGTACCTGTTACCAAATAAACTGTTCTCAACTACCTCAGTAACTACTCTATACATCTCTCCTGCCCTGAAAAACAATTTCAGAGCTTTAAAAAGCTGTGTATCTTACCTTTCTTCTTGCTCACATTCAATTTCCCAGCAGGAGAAAGTGGGCGTTTCCCAGTAGGCATGACATCACTGAAGCCTGTTGGGGGACCACTTCCGCGCTCACATTGTTGCAGTATTGTGATGAATAGAAGACCTCAGAGCTCTGTACATGTTTCAGTCTGTGTTGCTATCAGTGAGCCTGTCCTTCAGCTGTCAGCATGTGTAGCTTTCTGTGAGAATCTGTGGAGCTTTCAATCTCTGTGCAGCTGACAATCAAGCTCTGTGCAGAGAAAAACTTCCTGAGTTCGGACTCCTGCCAGGCTGGGAGGAGACCAAACTCACTGTATTACAGTGCGGATGAAAAGTTTGGGCACCCCAGGTAAAAATTTTATTAATGTGCATAAAGAAGCCAAGGAAAGATGGAAAAATCTCCAAAAGGCATCAAATTACAGATTAGACATTCTTCAACAAAAGTTAGATTTTATTTCCATCATTTACACTTTCAAAATAACAGAAAACAAAAAAATGGCATCTGCAAAGTTTGGACATCCTGCAGGATGGGCAGATGCAGGGGAGTTTTTCATGACCTGTGATTCTAAAGACATGCTGCAACTTTTAAGTTTAAAAGCTTTAGAACATAAAATTGTTCAGCTGGCCGAAAAAGAAATCAGAGCATTTTGGACAGTAAAATAACTTACCGCCTACATTGACTGCAACCGAGTCCCCGTCTGTATCCCTCCCCTGCACGAGCACCCGTTATCCTGCCTGTGTTATCCAGCTTGCAAAGTCGGAAGCATTACAAATCTTGAATAAAGAACCGTGCTGTTTTGACAAGCTACAACTCCGGTGTGGTGAGTGGATTCATTATCTACTATACATGGACTGCAGAGTTAATATCTTGTAGTTATCTTGTAGTATCTGTGGCAAGTATCACAGCTTGTAAATGCTTTTTGTAGCTAGCCAAGAGTCTTTCAATTCTTGTTTCAGGTATCTTTGCCCATTCTTCCTTACAAAAGTCTTCCAGTTCTTTGAGATTTCTGGGCTGTGTCAGGATTCGGCAGGCTGGAGGTGGATCCTCTGTGTCAGAGAGGGATTGGCGTGGACCGTGTCGGTGGACCGGTTCTAAGTTGCTACTGGTTTTCACCAGAGCCCGCCGCAAAGCGGGATGGTCTTGCAGCGGCGGTAGCAACCAGGTCGTATCCACCGGCAACGGCTCAACCTCTCTGACTGCTGAGATAGGCGCGGTACAAGGGATGAGACAAGAGCAAGGTCGGACGTAGCAGAAGGTCAGGGCAGGCAGCAAGGATCGTAGTCAGGGGCAACGGCAAGAGGTCTGGAACACTGGCTAGGGATACACAAGGAACGCTTTCACTGGCACAATGGCAACAAGATCCGGCAAGGAAGTGCAGGGGAAGTGAGGTAATATAGGGAAGTGCACAGGTGAACACACTAATTAAAACCATGCGCCAATCATTGGCGCACCGGCCCTTTAAATCGCAAAGAGGTGGCACGCGCGCGCGCCCTAGGGAGCGGGGCCACGCGCGCCTAGACAGCACAAACGGAGAACGAGTCTGGTAAGCGGGTCGGGGTGCGCACATCAAGCGGGCGCGTCCCGCATCGTGAATCGCATCCCGGCTGGGGACATTATTGCAGCGCACCCGGTCAGCGGGTCTGACCGGGGCGCTGCGAACAGGAGAACGCTGTGAGCGCTCCGGGGAGGAGCGGGAACCCGGAGCGCTCGGCGTAACAGGCTGTCTGTCACGCACTGCTCTTTTAAGGTCTATCCATAGATTTTCACTTATGTTGAGGTCAGGAGATTGTGAAGGCCATGGCAAAACCTTCAGTTTACGCCTCTTGATGTAATCCCCCATGGATTTCAAGGTGTGTTTAGGATCATTACCCATTTGTAGAAGCCATCCTCTCTTTAACTCCAGCTTTTTCACAGATGGCATCAAGTTAGCATCCAAAATTTGAAGATATTTTATTGAATCCATGTTTCCTTCTTCTAATGAGATGTTCCATGTGCCACTGGCTGCAATACAACCCCAAAACATGATTGATCCACCCCCATGCTTAACAGTTGGACAGAGGTTCTTTTCATTAAATTATGTTCCCCTTCTTCTCCAAACGTACCTTTGCTCATTGCGGCCAAAAAGTTAAATTTTAACCTCATCGGTCCACAGAACTTGTTTCCAAAATGCATTAGGCTTGTCTATATGTTCATTTGCAAAGTTCAAACGCTTATTTTTGTGGTGAGGATGTAGAAGAGGTTTTCTTCTGAAGACTCTTCCATGAAGACCATATTTGTACAAGTATCTCTTTATAGTGGAATAGTGTACCACAACTCCAGTGTTTGCTAGATCTTTCTAGAGGGATTGTGGGGGCTGAACTGGAGGAAGAGGAGGAGGAGGAAGAGGGGCACAGTGGAGCACAGTTTAGGTTTCGCCAAATGGGCAGTTTTTCTAGTAATCTGACAGGAGAGGAGGAGCAGGAGCAGCCAGAGGAGCTGAATAGTGCCAAACAGATTTAAGGCGCTGCTCCCCAGTTACAAACATTCCTCCGCCTCAGACCTTTTTTCAACTTACTTCGTCACCGGGTACTGATATTGCCACCCACTGCACCACTCTGTCACCGGGTCACTTTCAGGACTCCTGATGCTGCTGCTGCCACCTCCAGGCTGTCTCATTCAGCCACTATATGGTCTCTTCTCATGCTTCAGCCAACTCAAAGCTGTGTCATTCAGCCACTATATGGTCTCCTCATGCTTCAGCCACCTTCAGGCTGTGCCATTCATCCAATATATGGTTTACTGATGCTTCAGCCAGCTCCAGTCTGTGTCATTCAGCAACTACATGGTTTAGTGATGCTGTTGGGCCTAGGACATTAACTATATATATATATATATGTTTATGGTAGCACTAGGTACCATACATCTTCCACGGAA
This sequence comes from Hyla sarda, assembly GCF_029499605.1. Classification (NCBI taxonomy): domain Eukaryota; kingdom Metazoa; phylum Chordata; class Amphibia; order Anura; family Hylidae; genus Hyla; species Hyla sarda. The sequence continues at coordinate 158,748,012 of NC_079192.1, forward strand.
ATTTCAAAATTCATCTTTTATTCTTAGAGATTGTGAGGCCCTATTGTCTCCTCATCTGCCGCCAACTCCAGGCTGTGCCATTCAGCCACTATATGGTCTCCTCATACTGATGCCACCTCAAGGCTGTCTCATTCAGTGACTATATGGTCTTCTCATGCATCAGCCACCTCCAGGCTGTGCCACTCAGCCACTATACGGTCTCCCCATGCTTCAGCTACCTCCAGGCTGTCTCATTCAGCCACTTTATGGTCACCTCATGCTGTCAACAACTCCACATTGTGTCATTCAGCCATTATATGGTCTCCTCATGCTGCCAACACCTCCACGCTGTGTCATTCAGTCACTATATGGTCTTCTCATGCTTCAGCCACATCCAAGCTGTGTCGTTCAGTCACTATATGGTCTCTTCATGCTGCCAACACCTCCATGCTGTGTCATTCAGCCCCTATATGGTCTCCTCATGCTGCCAACACCTCCACACTGCGTCATTCATCCACTATGTGGTCTCTTCATGCTGCCAACACCTCCATGCTGTGTCATTCAGCCCCTACATGGTCTCCTCATGCTGCCAACACATGCACATTGTGTCATTTAGCCACTATATTGTCTCCTCATGCTGCCAACACCTCCACACTGTGTCATTCAGCCATAGAAACATAGAATGTGTCGGCAGATATGACCGTTTGGCCCATCTAGTCTGCCCAATAATCTGAATCCTATCAATAGTCCCTACCCCTATCTTATATGAAAGATAGCCTTATGCTTATCCCATGCAAGTTTAAACTCCTTCACTGTATTTGCATTGACCATCTCTGCAGGACGGCTATTCCATCCATTCACTACTCTCTCAGTAAAGTAATACTTCCTGATATTACTTTTAAACCTTTTCCCCTCTAATTTAAAACTATGTCCTCTTATGGTCTCCTCATACTGATGCCACCTCCAGGCTCTGTCATTGTGCCGCTCTGTGGCAGTGATTCTGAAAGTGATGCCTGTAATCTGCATGTCATACTGAATAACAGCATTATTTCATTACCCCAGCACACTCCATATGTGTGTTAGAACACTGCAAAGTGTTCTACACCCCTATTGAGGCTCTCTGTAAGCCAGAAATAGCTGTTTTTAATATAGATTCGCCAAGAATAAATTTGGATCAATCAAAACATTTTAGAAAAATTTGGCGAATTGTCTGAATCAAATTTTTCAAATGTTTGCTCATCTCTAAATATAATGAAAAAAAAAGAAAAAAGTCAAAATTCCTTAGTTCATAAATAGCTTTTAAATATTATACCATGGAACAATGGCTGTGAACACACATGGGACACTATTCTACTTTCTGACACAATAGTACGTTTTGTGTAGCATGATAATATGAATAGATATTGGTTATGAAAACATATTTCAAAGTACAATATAGAAAAGTAACAAAAAATGACATTGCAAGGCAGATTTGTGAAATTTGATGTAATTTTTTAGTACATAGAATATCTACAACATATAATTCATTTTGAAAAGATTCTTGTATTCCTTCACTTTGCATTATGCTACATAAACACTTTTCTACACACTGGTTGGCAGGGACTGTAGTGGGAGTCTCACTGGGAATGATTTCCAGAACAGCTTCTCTTTGACACATGGAGAATGTATTCATAGATTTTATTCAGCAATTTGCATCATGTCTCAAAACATCTGTGTTCTCCATAAGAACATAAAATACTGCAATAAAGTATGCCAGGCAGGTATGAGAATATGAGTTGCATGGAACGGTGGTACAATGAAAGATAAAATAGATAGATAGTTAGATGGATGGATCTATAGATAATACAAAAAAGGAGGTATTGCAGCACTCCAAGTATGGAAAATCAGGTGCAGTTTATTTACCCATCTTTCAGATACAAAGTTTCTCTGACCTCACGACGGCTTTCTCAAGTGTCTTGAGAGTATCGTACTTGAGAAGGCCAACATGTGGTTGGAGAAACGTTGTACCTGAAAGATGGGCGAATAAACTGCACCTGATTCTTCACACTTGGAGTGCTGCAGAACCTCTTTTTTTTGTATTGGCTTTACTGGATGGACCATGACTTGGGATGATGAACTCTGCTGGCACCCGTTATAATATATGCACTTTGGGTTGTGCTGCTTCCTTGTATGCATTGGATCGATAGACAGACAGACAGATAGATGATAGATGATAGATAGATAGATAGATAGATAGATAGATATGAGATGTATAGATAGATAGATATGAGATAGATGATAGATAGATAGATTTGAGATAGATAGATATGAGATAGATAGATAGATAGATAGAGAATAGATAGATATGAGATAGATGATTGATAGATAGATTGATAGATGATAGCTTTTCATTAATAAAACATATTCTTTTTTATATAATGTGAATTAATATGCAGACTTCAGCAGTCAGCTCTTAATGCCTTGTGTTATGACATATTCCCCAGTATCCTTGAATTATTTATTAAATGAGTGTATTACAAGTATAGAATTAAATCTGATTATTTCTTACTTTACGAGTTGTGTGCCTCACACAGTATCATGATATTGTATATTTTATTACGTTATTGGGAAATATGCATTGACTTCAGTCTGCAGGAGCTGTTCTGTTGTACCTCTGGAGGGCTGGACTGTATTCCATGTAAAATCTTTCACATGAGCTTCATTGCTAACTAGGAGAGTTTATAGACAGCCCATATCACCAATCATTTTCTCTTCGCAGTAGAAGTCCTGATATCCTAAACAAGGAAATAGATTAACTTTTTTTGTGTGTGACAGGAAGCATTCAATGGTAGAAAGAAAACATTTGAAATACTTTAGAGGCATCTAACATACAGATGTAAGGTGAAAAATAGTTGGCAAGAACATAAACTTGTCATGAATTTGTAGATTAAATCAGGGGGTTAGATGAAGGTTATTGTCAACTAAGACGTACACACTTCCCAACTTTTTGGATCAGTGTGAGAGATCCATTTCTTTAGGCATAGCTATATGTTTAAAAAGTTTTTAAAATTAAATATTAGCACACCAGCATCACCAAAGTATAGAATTTTTTTTTAAATCTAAATCATACAAAAAAGACAAATTGTAGTCAAACAAAAGGTTAAGAACCAAATAGCTCCTAGGACAGCTAGTGTATTAAAGGGGTTATCCACCATAAGGTGATTTTAGTACATACCTGGCAGGTAGTAATGGACATGCTTAGGAAGGATCTGCACTTGTCTTGGGGCTAAATGTCTATGTTGTGAGATTACCATAACACTGTGGCTAGCTTTTTGTGAACTTGTATTTCCTGCTTGACTTTTTTTTTTTTTACTACAAATCCCACAATCCCATTTTCCTCCCTCCCACACATCAGCCACCCCACCCATTGAAACATAAATGAGCTGCAGACCTGTAGTTTTCAATCATGGTGCCTACAGCTGTTGCATTAGTTGCAGATTGATCTCTCTCCCACCAAGCGATCCCTCCACCCATTAAAGCAGACATGCTCCCTGTCATCAGCTGACTAGTGAGTCAGGTCTCGGCCGCATTGCAAGCTCGGAAAAATCCGAGACAACAGTCATTTTGTATGCTGGTAAAAATAAACAGTGGGGTGAAAATCACAGAATTGTGAGAAACTGTCACACACAGGTACAGACACTACATTATGAGGTGCACTAACTTTACAGCCCCTGTAGCATAGTCTAATAAAAAAAAAATCCTGGAATACCCCTTTAATGCAAAGAGAGACAGAGGAACTTGGGTCAAGAGTAGGGACTATCCATCCAGATGAAGCACACTTGAAAGATATGACATAGTGACATAGTTTGTAAGGTTGAAAAACGTTCATCAAGTTCAATCTAACACCCTACTGTGTGGATCCAGGAGGCAAAAAAAACAAAACAAAACATGAGACTGATTCCAAATATCCCATACCAGAGGAAAAATTCCTTCCCGACTCACAGTCAGAATAAATCCCTGGATCAATGTTCTATCCCCATAAATTTAGCATACATAACCTGTAATATTAAATTTTTCTAAAAAAACATCCTTGAATTTGTTTATTGAGTCAGACATCGCAACACCATGTGGTAAAGAGTCTCACTGCTCTTACAGTAATTAATCTCTGTATAGGTATAAAGAGATTTAAAAAAAAAATCAGTAGAAAGATCTCTGTACTGTCCATTCATATATTTGTACCTTTTGATCCCCTAAGATGTCTTTTCTCCAAACGAAATAACCCCAAGCTTGAGAACCTGTCTTGATACTGTAATCCTCCCATACCATCAATTATCTTTGTTGCCCTCCTCTGTACCCTCTCCAGTCCAGCCATGTGTATACAGGGGCCAATAATTGGACACAATACTCCATATGTGGTCTGACTAATGATATATACAGAGACAAAACTATGTTTCTGTCTTTACCCTCTATGTCTCTCTTAATACATCCTATGACTTTGGGACTCTGGGCTAATTTTTTTTATGCACCGTGATCTGTAGTTTCTATTGATACTATTTTCTATTTTTGCACATATATGACTTTTTGATTACTTTTTATTCAATTTTTTCGGGATTTTATGTGACCAAAAATCAGCAATTTCAACTTTTTCTTTTTTTTTTTTAATATTTACGCCATTCACCATACAGCCATACAGGATCATGAACAGTACGTTTCAATTATTTGGACATTTTGGCATTTGACAATGCTAAATATGCATTTTTACATTTTTATTTTTATTTTTTTAAATGGGAAAAGATAAATTTTTTAAGAAGAGGGGCTTATTTGTTCAAATATTTTTTAATTATTTTATTTACAGTTTGTTTTTATTTACATAGGGGACTTCTACATGCAATTTTCAGATTGCTAACACTGAGTAATGCTATGCTATTGCTAATGGCTCAGCAGGCTCTATCAGAAGATCTGAGCCAGAGAACCTGTACGGAGCAGGTGAGGGAACATCCGACAGGAAAAGAAACCGATCAGACCACAAGTGTTGCAGGGGTGTCCATCGGTTAAGGATACTGTCATTGTTGCACTTAAGTGTCGTGATCGCTATTGATCAGGGCACTTAAGGGGTAAATGACAGAGAATGGTGAGATCACCATTCTCCGTCATTGACAGTGAGTGCATGACTGCTGATAGAAGCCATCACTTGCAGTCTATGAAGCGAGCACCGCTAAGGACATAAATGTACATCCTGGTACATTAAGTACCGGGGCACCAGGATATGCATTTACGTCTATTGTCCTAAGGGGTTAATATTATGTAGGTTTTTCTTGTGCCATCAAAACAGCTCTGACTCACTGAGCCATAGACTCTGTAAGACCCCTGAAGCTGTCCAGTGATGTCTGGAACCTATACATTAGGACCTCTTTGGATCAGACTTGTTTTTCCTGGACATATCACGTTGGTCGATTAAGCTGAGATCTCGGAAATTTGTTGGTCAAGTCAACACCATTACTGAACCATTTTGGCAAGGGGCAGGATGCATTATCATGCTCTCAGAGAGGCAACTGCCATTAGGAAATACTATAAACATGAATGGGTTTTCTCAGTCTGCAGCAACGGTATGTAAAATAGGTACCTGAACACTGCAATACACTGTGTTCTTGCTCTACACTCTCATCAAAGTTGTCCTTCCTTGATCCCATTTACTAGGTACTAACCACCCTTTGACTGTTGTCACTCAATGTTACTCACTTCACCTGTTAGGGTTTTTAATGTTATGGTGAATTGGTGTCTGTCAAAGGTAGCCTAAGAGTAAGGAGTAAATTATGTGATTACACCTTCAGTAAACATTTGTAAGTGTTATATAAAAAAAAGAAAACAAAAATATTTTCTACTACATTTCTTACCCACTAACCACTATGTAAATATTATTAAGAGCCCTTCATTCGTGCCGTACGTGCTGGCTTTGTGTTTGCTTTATGCTGCACTCACTAAATGATGGTGGCTAAATAAAGGTAAGTATCTTAGTTTACATTTTGGCTGTATGTATATAAAATTGAAAGCACAACACTGTACACATATTTGGGATCAAGTTAAGAAATGGTACATTTTAGGCTACTTACAAATCATATCTCATACTCTGCCTTATGATTTGCTTCCAGATGGATTATACAGTACAGCAGCGTTCATGACTGAACAAGACTACATTTATTTAAAACGTGTGCTGCATATTCCTAATCCGCTAAATACTCGCTTGGGAGAGCGTGATTTATTAATTATTTATGCTTTGCATCTTGATACTTGATTATGCGTTTTATCCAGTCAGACAATTTAGTCTTGATATCATGTTTCAGTCTGTTTGACGGTTTACCTTTTCCCCTTCTCTTTTCAGCTCCCTGCTCGTATCCGCACATGACTGCCTCAGCCATCCAGGAGACAGGAAACCATTTTTTATTGGGAAGACAAAAAGAAAATAAGAAAGGCAGTCATCGAATCAAGCCCAAGGCCCTAAAAAATATTTCCAAGGAGAGGCCCAACTCTCTGGTGGACCTAAAAACATACAAGGACACAAAGATTTTAGTGGCTAAATTCCTGGAACATTCGAACTGTCACTTGTCTCCGGAAGTACAACACGTGGTAAACAGCATTAGGTCTGTCATCAAGTCAGATGAGCGGCACATGGAGGAAGCCATTTTTAGTGCCAACATTATAGACCAGGTAAAGTAATGTGGCAAAGTAAGGCTATTTAAAATGTTTTGAGCTTAGACTAGACAGTCTACAGATGCACCAGATTTTTAAACAGCCACTGATGAAAATCTGGCACTTTTTAGTACTTGTTCACACAGCTTATAACTGCATAGTTATTGTCTCAAAAACTGCAGTGATTTTCACGTTAAAAAACATGCAGTGTCACCTTTGAAAAACCCCCTTAAAGGGGTACTCCAGTGGAAATTTTTTTTTTTTAATCAACTGGTGCCAGAAAGTTAAACAGATTTGTAAATTACTCATGCTCCAGAAGAAGTTCTTTTCTTTTTGAATTTCTTTTCTGTTTGACCACAGTGCTCTCTGCTGACACCTCTGTCCATGTCAGGAACTGTCCAGAGCAGGAGAGGTTTGCTATGGGGATTTTCTCCTTCTCTGGATGGTTCCTGACATGGACAAAGGTGTCAGTAGAGAGAACTGTGGTCAGACAGAAAATAAATTTAAAAAGAAGAACTTCCTCTGTAGCATACAGGAGCTGAAAAGTACTGGACAGAGAAGTCATTTACAAATCTGTTTAACTTTCTGGAACCAGTTGATTTAAAAAAATAAAATAAAATGTTTTCCAGCGGAGTACCCTGAGTGCCCCTTTAACCCCACAGCAAAAATAAAGTGACATATAACTTCTTTTCCAAGAGTATCTGTCTAGTCTAAGTTTACACTGTCTAAAAACTAGTTTTTATGTACCTTCCCCAATGTGTTTTCTGCAATATGAAATTCTGTTCGGTGTTAAATGCATTATCTAGAAACTATTTCTAGCAAATCAATTTTTACCCTTTCTATTTCTGCCTACATTTGACATACATAGTGGATGCCAGGGGTACTTATGGTAGCACAGTTGCTGTCTCTACGGTTACATCAGAGTCCTTTGAGAATTTGTACTTTCGGCACATGGTTGAACATTGCGTAAGAGAAGCTTCCCCACTTGGTGGCACTGTAGAGCATGTTCTTTCACAGCTTGCAAGACTCCATACACCAGTATGACAGTCTCCTCAAAGACATACACCCAAGTCCTTTGGGCACAGAAAACTGAAAAATGTTATGGGGTATAAAACATAACACGTAGACTCAGAGAATACAAATGTATATGCAAAATCAGATCCATTAAAGACTCTATTAAATGTGTTGCTTGTGGCTTTAGCCTCTGTGTAAGACTGTGGAATCACTGTACGTTTAACATCATTTAACTTTAGGCTTCATGTCTCAATTTATGTACTTAGCAACTATTTAAATATATTTAATAAGTGTTTGCTTAAGCTCATCTTCATGATGTTTTATAAAGAGTATTATTAAGCCCTTAACCATCTATGACGTTCATTTTCGCCAAGGCCGTGTGTGCTTGAAGTTGAACATCAGGCAGCTTGTACAGTGAGCTCTTGCACTGGAATAGTCCAAACCAATAAAATATGATAAAATCATGTCAGAACTTTTATCACCTTAAGGGTACGTTTACACATACAGGATCTGCTGCATCTTCTCTGCTGCATATATTGCTACCCATTGACTTTGAAGGGGTACTCCACCCCTAGACATCTTATCCCCAGTCAAAAGGATAGGGGATAAGATGTCTGATCACGGGGGTCCTGTCGCTGGGAACCCCCGCAATCTCTCCCCTGATCCGTGGCTGATGATGGGCGATTCAGGGGCCAGAATATCGTGACATCACGGCCCCACCCCCTCTTGACATCACAGCCTGCCCCTCAATGTAAGCCTATAGGAGGGGGCGTTAGAGGGCATGAGGGGGATACGCCAGCCCCTGTATCGCCCAGCATCAGCCACGGATGGCTCCGTGCAACTAATTAACGGGGGTGCTGCAGGAGAGTGCTGCGGGGGGAGACCCGTGATCAGGCATCTTATCCCCTATCCTTTGGATAGGTGATAAGATATCTAGGGGTGGAGTACCCCTTTAAGGCTAGGTTCAGACTACAGAATCTCCAGGCGGAAAATTTACATCTAGAGATTCCAAGTACGGCCAGCACCGGCAGACTCAGTTGGCGCTAGGACCACACTGACATTGCAGTCCCCAATAGACTGCAATGTGTTCTGCAAGGATATCCGCCTGAAGAAAGAGCACCACCATTCTTCAAGAAGTTATTTCAAAGCAGATTTTCTGTTCACAAATTCCGCTTCTAAAATTCGGAAGTGTGAATCGGTGAACGGAAAACCCATTCACTAGCTTGTACATTTTAACAAACAGAATTTCTGCCTGCAATTTCAAAGCGGAATTGCAGGCAGAAATTCCGTAGTCTGAACCTATCCTAATAGGTAGCAAAATCAGATGTGGGAAATATGCAGCAAATATGTAGCAGATCCTTTATGTGTGAACATACCCTTAATTTGACCTTTAACTTGAACAATTCAACTGAAATCTGAGATCTTAAAGGAGGAATGTAAAAAAAAAAATAACACAATAATCTAGTTGCATAAGCGTGCACACCCTCTTATAACTGGAGGTGTGGCTGTGTTCAAAATAAACAAACCACATTTAAACTCATCTTAAATAGGAGTCATTACACACCTGCCATTATTTATAGTGACTTTGAATAATAATAATAACACTGGCAGTTGGCAGCCAACAGTAACAGTGCATCCCGCTGCTTATCTCAGCCGAGCTGCGCGCTCGATTCCCCCTCTCCTCTCAATACACCAAATATTCTCCTTTGAAGTATTGCAGACACCAACAGTTTCTAGTGCAACCCGTGGGGGCCGTGCGGGTGCAATGGCTTTATCTTTTAGGGTTCATGTGCATCTCTGATTCTTGTCCTCAGATTCCTGCCAGGCTCCATGTATAAGTGAGTATTCCTCTTCATGTGGTGCCTTGGTAATAGCATAACTTGTTTACTGCGAAGGTATCTGATCTGTTCCTGTCCTGAGTACCTGTGTTTGAGCAAAGCCTGACTCTGCCTCTGTCTGATCCTGTTTGTACCTTCCTAATTCTCCAGTGCATGACCAGGATTGTCAACCACGCTTCTGCATCCTAAGCACTAATCCACCTCTGCTACTCACATCAAGTCAGCTCTGCTACATTGCGCTATACTATTCACAATGCCTGCTCGCCCCTCCTGCCTGTCCTGCCAGGCCAGCTGCTACTTAATCGGGACTACTCTTGCAGTTGTGACCTGGTATCTCCCCTGCAGCTTAAGTTCAGAAGCAAGATAATGGGTAAAAACAAGGGAAATATTTAGTCTCCACTATGACATCAATAAGCTTCTTACACCTCCCAGCCGGAATGTTGGACCACTCTTTCTTCGCAAACTGCTCCAGGTCTCTCCTATTTGAAGGGCCCCTTTTCCCCACAGCAATTTTAAAGGGGTACTCCGGCACTTAGACCTCTTATCCCCTATCCAAAGGATAGGGGATAAGATGCCTGATCGCGGGGGTTCCACCATCGGGGACCCCCGTGATCTTGCATGCCGCACCCCGTTAAAATCAGTCCCCAGAGCGTGTTCCCTCCAGGTCTAATTACTGTCGATCACGGGGCCATCACAGCTCCGCCCCCATGTGCCGTCACGCTCCGCCCCTCAATGCAAGTCTATAGCAGGGGGCGAGACAGCTGTCTCGCCCCCTGCCATAGACTTACATTGAGGGGCGGAGCGTGATGTCACATGGGGCGGAGCTGTGACGTCACGATCACCGGCTCTGTCATCAGACCACGAGCGGATGTTCACTCTGGGGCCTGATGAGAGCGGGGTGCTGCGTGCGTGATCGCGGGGGTCCCCAGCGGCGGGACCCCGCGCTATCAGGCAACTTATCCCCTATCCTTTAGATAGGGGATAAGTTTTCAGCACGGTAGTACCCCTTTAAATGTGGACGGATAGTTCATGCTGACACTGATGCTCCCTGAGCCTGCAGGACAGCTTGAATATCTTTAGAACTTGTTTAGGGCTGCTTATCCACCATCCAGGCTATCCTGCGTTGACATCTTACATCAATTTTTCTCTTCTGTCCACGCCCAGGGAGATTAGCTACAGTGCCATGGGTAGCAAACTTCTTGATAATGTTGAGCACTGTGGACATTGAGCACTGTGGAGATGGACTTGTAACCTTGAGATTGTTGATATTTTTCCACAATTTTGGTTCTCAAATCCTCAGACAGTTCTCCTCTTTCTGTTGTCCATGCTTATTGTGGCCCACAAAGACACACAATGCAAATACTTAGTGAACTTCTCTCCTTTATATCTGCTTTCAGGTGTGATTTTTATATTGCCCACACCTGTTACTTGCCCCAGGTGAGATTAAAGGAGCATCACATGCTCGAAACAATCTAATTTTCCCCCAATTTTGAAAGGGTGACAATTATTTTGTCAAGCCCATTTTTGGAATTTGATGTGATATTATGTCCATTTTGCTTTTTCCCCCCCCCCCCCTCACTTTTTGGTTTAGTTCCAATACACACAAAAGAATAAACAAATGTATAGTGAAAGTGTGTTACTGCAATCCTTTTGTGTGAGAAATACATTTTCTTGAAACATTTCAGTGGTGCCAACATTTACGGCAATGACTCTATGAATATATATATATATATATATATATATATATATATATATATATATATATATTCTTAGTGTAGGAAGGAATGATAAGCTGCCACTGGTTATTGGTGACCTTTAGACTAAAATAATGCTGTAGACTAGCCTGCTGTTGAACGAAGGCACCATATGAAATAGTATAGGAAAAGGTAAATGGGGCTATTCGAATACGAGGGAAAAAAAAAAGAAACAAGAAAGATCTAGAGGTGGTAGGATTGGAATAAGACTCAATAGTCACCACTCATTCACATTCAGTCAGATGCCACCATCAAGTTTCAAAGTTATTCTAACCACTCCCTCCACTAATATATCAGAACAACATTTTTCTTTTTGTATCTACTTTATGCTTATAGTACCATATGCTTCTTTATTTTATCTGAAAAAAAATAACTTTTACAATAATATTAATGATAATAATAATAATAATAATAATAATAATAATAATACTGCTAATAAAAAAATAAAGCCAGTTAATCACATAAATCATTAATCAGGTAAAACTAGTCTTACACAGCAACATTTTATGGTAAACTAACTAATACTTTTCCAAAGTCTTTTTGAATTATTCATCATCTGTTAAATTATCAAAAGTCATTAATATATTAAAGATAATCACTCAGAGCCATGGCAGGCAAACTGCTGCATCTTATGTTCTTTTTTTCTCCTAGAGCAATTACATCTTCTTAACCATTTTAGTTTAATATAATGTATAGAATTATACAGCTTGAAAGGTTTGGAATGTTTCAGATGGTTATACTGTCAAAATCTTTTTCTCACATTTACTTTTGATTTATTTAAATCTAGAACCCCCTGGATTTTGTGTAAGTTCTAGTGGTCAGAGTAGACATTGAGGGAGATTTATCAAAACCTGTCCAATCGAAAAGTTGCTTAGTTGCCCATAGCAACCAATCAGATCGCTTCTTTCATTTTTCAGAGCCTTTTTCATCATTCTGATGAGATACTGTAATTTCCCATTGTCCCCTCTTAAGTTAAAATGCCACTATGCCCATTTAATACCCATACTACAGTATTATACATTCATGTATCCAAAACAACATCCTTCACTGGAGAGTCCCATAGCCTCTGCTCAGATGAATATAGAAAACACAACTTTTTACTTTAGGAAATACTGTACTGGATATCTCCTGTAACTGGTTATAACCCTCCTAATACATACAGTAGTTACCTTTTATAGCGTACACCTCATATTTTATTGTTTGTTATAGTGCTTGCCATGCTATTGCTTTCAGTTACACATTGGTTTTATTTCTCTGGTAAGTGTTAACCCTGTTTGTTTTATTAACAGGTAATTACGAGCTCTCAGCAGAATGTCAGTATGTCAAGGAAACGGCTGCAGGAAGATCTTCACTTAAGGAGTTGTGGTGCTCTCAGTTCTCCAGTGACTTTTCTACACAGGATACATCTAACACGAGAAATGGACCCTGACAGACCACATAGTCTTATCGGAGTCTGCAGAGAAACCATCCTCTGACAACCAGTTTTTAGAAGATTGCATGCAAAGACTGAGGACATTCAAATCCAATTCTGTCACCAACACTAACCAACAACATGGCATTTTCAATCTGAACATGGTCATGCACGGGACAACAGACACCTGTTAAACAAGGTCCCTGAATGTATTGTGTTCTGCACCAACAATGCAAGCTTTATTTCTGCAAAAAGCCTTTTTTTGGAACAGACATCTGAAGTTTAATCTATTTTTTAATTTAAAATAGAGATTTGGATATTGCTGCCATGTAGCTTCATTAAAAGTATACCATCTTCTCAACAGTTACGACCTCCTACAGAAAGGAGCCATTCTCTTGGTCCTGCAGACTGGCAGATAACATTTTAAGTATATCCTATCTGTACCATCAATGAAAGGTAGCATAACATATGAAAGGAGAAATATCTTCAGAAGAAGAAAAATCTTACAACCTCAGTGTTGTATAACTTTCTGTACCTCAAAGTGTTTTCATAACGTGATTTAATTAAAAAAAAATCTAAAAACTCAAATCTCATTTGTATAGTTATTGTGGGCTTGTTTACATGGGGGTTTTCCTACGATTGACTTTTGGCATAGATCAGCTTGAAATGTCATAAAAGTAAAATTGGTGCCAGCTATAAGCCCTTAAAAATATTTCTAAGTTTTATGAAAAGTTTAAAAGTTATGTGTAACACCCCACGGGTTTAGACCCACTGTGCCACGAGTGGCAGCCGGCCAGGCAAGCAAAGTGGGGCAAACTGACACTAAAGATAGCATCAGACACAGCAGAGCTGATTAAAGTGTTTATTAACAGAGCCGGTACAATGACAACAACTAGCCACGATGGCTACAGGTGCAGACTGGAGCAAGCTGCAAACAGACAGGAATCATGGTAGACAGTTCAAGTTTATAACAGAAGAAAAAGCCGAGATTCCAGAGGATTAGGCAAAGGCAAATTCCAGTATACAGGCAGGAATCAGCAACACAGGATCAGCAGACAGACAAGCAATGCTGACAGATTTCATTCAGGCAACATAGACCTTATCAGTTCACAATAAATAGCCTCGGGCAATGGGTCCGGCTTCTTTATATAGGGAGTGCCTTGCAGGGATTGGAAGGGGAACTAGTAGAGACTGCACGCTGGCTCAATAAAACTCAGCCAGTGCTTGTGCATGGTCCCTAGTGGCCAGAGTGGAAACTGCAGTATGAGACACATCAGAGAAGTTAGAGATACATACAAGATAAAGAACACTTTTTTGGCATATCTGGCTTAAAAAGATCTATAAGTACACTATGTTGTTTCCATTAGAAAAATGTACTACTGCATGTACTGAACTTAGAGCTCAAACAGAGTATGAACCTCGCCAAATAGTAAAAAACACACATTGGCCCTCATTTACTTAGAAAATCGGGTTGTAAGTCTATGTTGCTTTCTTACCCGACTGCTTTTTCCCCCTGGTATTTATTATTATGTCGCATCCTGTTTGTCGCACGTGGGTTTTGTTGGTTTTGGTTTCCAGCTCCTCTGATCCACAACAATTCAACAAATTCTGATTGGAAACCTTTATAAATACGTGGGAAAGCTCAGAAATGTCGGGTTACGCCCCTTTTTCGGGTTTGTGAGAATCCACATCGGGTCGGTCGGGAAAAAATGTTGCATTGTGTCGCAGACTGGCGCACGATGTCAGACAAGGATGCGCCAAAAAAACCCGACAAAAGAAGTCGGGTTTAGAATAGTAAATGAGGACCATTGTCCATTTTTACAGTACTTAACACGCTCAGAGGAAGATGTTCAGTTTCAGTAAGATTGTGTGCACAGTTCTTTTATTTAAAGGGTTTATCCACCATAAGGTGATTTTAGTACATACCTGGCAGGCAGTGATGGACATGCTTAGGAAGGATCTGCGCTTGTCTTGGGGCTAAATGTTGTGAGATTACCATACCACTGTGGCTAGCTTTTTGTTAACTGGTATTCCCTGTTTGACTTTTCTTTTTTTGACTACAAATCCCACAATTGCATTTTCCCCCCTCCCACACATCAGCTACCCCACCCATTGAAACATAAATGAGCTGCATCCATTCAAAAGACCTGTGGTTTTCAATCAGGGTGCCTACAGCTGTTGCATTAGTTGCAGATTGATCTCTCTCCCACCAAGCAATCGCTCCACCCACTGAAGCAGACAGGCTCCCTGTCATCAGCTGACTAGTGAGTGAGGTCTCGGCCGCATTGCAAGCTGGGAAAAATCTGAGATAACAGTCATTTTGTATGCTGTTAAAAATAAATATTGGGGTGAAAATCACAGAAGAATTGTGAGAAAACCATCACACACAGGTACAGACACCATATTATGAACTACACTAACTTTACAGCCCCTGTAGCATTGTCAAATAAAAAAACTTTGCCGAAGCTAGTAGGGGACCACAAGTGCTCCCTGCATTAACCTAGGCATTGTCCCAAGAATCTGCCTGCAGAGCCGCATACCAATGGCATCCTGCCCATGCAGGAATGCCCTAGGTGTGCAGGGGGGTGACAAACACTTTGGTACAGCATATGCACTCCTCTACATCATAGAGCTGTGAATGTCCCTATTATGGAGAAACAGATGTGTCCACACTTACATTTATATTTTAGTTAAGCATTCCAATTTACACAATATCCTACCATGCTATCAGAAGACTTAACATAACAATTACTGGGTGTTCAAACATAGACAAACACAATATACACATCTTATGACACCAAATCGTGTTGTTGTGCAAAATTGAAAATCTCACACCATACATCCCAGGATATGATGAGGTGAGAAATACACATCTGTATGCTCCTGTGTACTGCTACAATGCTTATAGGGGAGAAAATCTCCATACATATAGAGTCTGACTAAGAATTTTACCAATCTGCCATTGGAACACACAGAGAAAACCTTTATATTACTCTATATAGAGGTACAATAGAAACCTCATGTACCTTTGTGGGAGCAGATCATTACACACTTGATAATAAAGAGCCATTATTGGCCATTAAGAAAACCTTTTTACTATCTCCAGTTTCTTATTTTGTTCATTAAAATACGTCTACCACTAACTCCTTAAGGACACAGACCATTCTGGCCCTAAAGCAGCTATGCAGAATAACAAACTTTATCCGCAGGATAGGGGATAAGTTTCAAATCACAGGGGATCTGATTACTGGAACCACCCGTGATCTACTACCCGGCACCTCGGCTTCCTGCATAAATGGAAGCTTACCGGACTACTGCTTTAAGAGCACAGCCAGGTTCAATTTTTGCTTTTTACTTTAAAGAAATGTCCTTTTCTGACCCCTATAAAAAATAAAAATAAATCTGTATAATGGGCTGAATAAGGGCTTTTTTTTTTTTTTGCACCGTGATGTGTAGTTTTTATTGGTGCCATATTTGTGTTGATGGAACTTTTTCATGTTGCTGTTTTTTTTTTATTTTAAATGTATTTAAGGGGGTTGAAAGGTCAGTCATTCTGCATGCTGGAGGTTGGTAAGAGACTTCCAGCAGCCATTTAAGCTCACTGGACCCTTGTGATTGCACTGCGGTTGTCCAGTGAGCCCACCGAACCCACCAGGGTTGCACTGACCTAAAGTATCACAAAGTTTGTTTGACCACATGGTTAATGGCATAAAAAAAGATAAAGACCTAAATTAGCAAAACTGCTTTTCTTTTCAATTTCAACCCACAATTAACATGCATATGTTAAGGAAAAATGAATGAGGACATTACAAAGTACAATAGGTCCTGCAAAAAAAAGCTTTTTTATGGGTGTGTAAATGAAAAAAATAAAAGAGTTTTGGCTATTAAAGGGGGAGGAGGAAAAAAACGTAAAAGATTGGCCGGTACTTAAGGGCTTAATACCTATGCATTGTCAATAAACTGCCAATGAAATGTCTCTTATTTTCTGTTTAGAACAATGATTTCTGTGAGTGGGATGTGGTTCTTAACATCCCATTAGGGGGTGTTCTTGTTTTTTCCAGCATGAGTTTGGTCTAAGATGGCTGCTTGATCTTTCTGCTCCTTAGTACACTGCCTAATTTCGGAAGTTTTACCTCTTTCAGGGTCCTTTCCACTTTCAAGCACTGGGCTGTGTTAACAGGAAGCTGACTCATAACCCTACGTAAATATCTGGTATATTTGCCTTGCCAGATAGCTTACCTCATGATTTCTCTGAAGGCGACACCCTTACGGTCCCTTTTCTCCAGTCCTGTAGTTTTCCAACATTGATGATGCCTTGATTAAACTAAATGTGGCGAGTAGGTGAGTAAAGGACCTCTAGGCATCAATCTTTCCTTTTGTGTGGGCCCACAGGAGAGGTAGATTACATATTAAGAATACAATGTTCTGCCTAGATTGGCTGTCAGTCTAGCTCGTATTGACATTCCAAAGAATTATTGTGCTGAACATCTATGGCATATTCTTACTTGGTCTGCCTAAATGGTAATAAAAATACTCTGGATGGCCCCTCTACATCCCAACTCCCTACTATGGTCTACCTCCTCTTTCAAGTAGCATGTCCTCCCCCCAGTACCTATAGCATTTACAATGGACATCTGGAGCATCCATTTGTTCACAGAATAGGCAGAATTGGTATAAGCTTATGATGTTTTGGTATCAAATCACAACTCTTTTGCACAAGCTTAACATGATTATTCCTAATGTGTTCTGGTGATGTAGGGAACTTAAAGGGAACCTTTTCTTGTATTTTTTGGACATACTTCTACATTCCCCATGATTAAGAATGATGGGGTTTAAAATGCGTGCCTTTAGAAGATCTAATGTATGGTGGGGAGCTGGTTTTCACTTTGTTTGCAAGTCCTACATTTGCCCTTATTGGGAGGAGGTAAGAGCATTATTAGAAGACATTTTTGAGTATATCCCCCACTGGATCCCCTCTTTTATCTTTTTAATATTTCCCCTCTGCCGATTAGCACCATTGAATGTTTAACAGCCCTGCTTAATAGGAAAACAGTATGGTCTCTGTGGGATTAATATGGGATTAGGAGGGATTACGAGTTTATTACTCATATTACTGTCCAAAATCATAATTATTGTCCCTTCCTGGATGCACTTTTCCTGTGTCACTTTGTTTCAGTGTTCTTAGTTTACCCCCTTTTTTGTTATGTTCCTAATTCTTGGGTGTTCCTTGAGGCCTCCTATCTCTTTGTTTGTCTTTGTTTATTTTTATAGGCTACCAGTCCTT
This sequence comes from Hyla sarda, assembly GCF_029499605.1. Classification (NCBI taxonomy): domain Eukaryota; kingdom Metazoa; phylum Chordata; class Amphibia; order Anura; family Hylidae; genus Hyla; species Hyla sarda. The sequence continues at coordinate 158,765,958 of NC_079192.1, forward strand.
CATAGACTTTACAATTCCTCTATCTATGGACCATTGCTTTATTTGTTCTTTCATTTGTTTATCATATACTTCCTTGTAATTTAATTTCTTTTTTATGGGATTCATCTTATATTTACAAGATTGTTAATAAAAAACAGTTCAAAATATCTTATTCTTTTTAGCACATAGAGAATACTTCTGCCTCTCTGGCCTTTTTGTTGAGCCAATATAAATAATCCCCCATTAATACAATACAATACAATCTTGGGTCAAGTACATATTGCAGACACAGGAGAAAATACATATGCAGACCACCCACAAAATAATGTTTAAAAGTCTTTATATATTGTTCTCATAGTGGGTTGTTTTTACTGGCAATGACAAAAGCCATATTAGACCAAATAACTCCCTATTTATTTGCCGGTTCCTATTGTGTTGCTGGAATTCTGCCGGGAGAGATCAGTTGAGCCTCTATTCAAGGTAGAAGAGGCAACAGAGAGGTGGAGACAGTAACTTATCTTCTTATCTTAAGCATAAAAATAGAAATCTTCATAAATACATTACAAATAAACCAACTTTTGTTTCTGACCTTGCTCTGTTTTTCAGTCATATTCTTTGTACTATTTCTATCATGTGGATTTTCCAAACTGCAAATGTGAAAGCTTTGAAAGAGTAGCAGAAGGCACTTAGTATTACCCTATGTGGTTCCTGTTATAACTTTTTCCATTATAAGAAATATTTGCTTACAAAATCCAATTTGCCTAAAGTTATATGGCTCTGTCACATTTTTCATATGTGACCACTTTCAACATATGCACCAGAAAAGCCAAAAATGCATAAATCAAGTGAACTGACTGGGCCCAAAGCACTCAGTGGATAAGGTATTAACCCTTTTAGGACATTTTTGCTCTTTCATTGTTTTCTCCCCCACCTACCATTTCGATGCAGTGCACATTTCTGTAAAATTGACACCTTATATTTATGATTACAAGGATACCCAAGTTATGTAGGTTTAATTTGATTATACTACTTAAAAAAATTATAACAACATGCACCAAAATTAGTATGTTTAAAATTGTCATCTTCTGACCCCTATACCTTTTATTTTTCCACATACAGGGATATATTTAACGGCAAAAATGTTTGCCCCATGGTCTGTATCTTCTGATTGCATAGATTGTCCAATGTTTTGCCATAGCACAGCATTGATCAGTGTTATAGACGCTCTGCTGCTCCAGCCTGTTGAGCAGGCATGGAGCAGCAGATCACCGATCAGATGGCGAGGAAGCAGGTAGGGACCCTCCCCCCATCCTCTAAGTTGTTCGGGACATTGCAATTTCACCGCAGCGGTCCTGAACAGCCTGACTGAGCTGCCGGGAACGGTTTACTTTTACTTTAGATGCGGCGATCAACTTTGATCGCCGTGTCTAATGGGTTAATGCTGGGCATCACCGTGATTAGCAATGTCTGATAGCCACTGGGACCACCTGGCTATGACGCGGGGTCAGCCCGTGAGCCCGTGTCATAGCAGGGGCGCGGGCGCAGGGCATACAGATACGCCCTGCGTCCTTAATAAGTTAGCAGAGCCCAAAGGGCCCCAGGGCAAATTTTTGACCCACATGACCATTGCTAGGGTATACAGAGATATGTGTTACTTTCTCCTTCCTAAAAATATTATAAATAAATTAGATATGAATCTCAAGAAGATGCTTAGGAGCTCAGACTTTTTCTGAAGCTTTTTACGGCACTTTTTGTCCCAAAAAAAAAGGCCTCTGAAAAATAAGCGATCTGATTGGTTGCTATGGGCAACTCAGTAACTTTTCCTCTGGACAATTTTTAATAAATCTTCCTTTATGTTTTTAAACCTCAGCCTTTGAGGAAATCCTGCATGCACCCCTGGTGAGTGGCAATAAATATACTGTATGCCCTGTTGAGAGTAAATAAAAATGTATATATTCAAACACAAAACTGAAGTTCATGAGCAGCTTCATGTTAAGCAGTGTATTTTGAATATGCGCCACCATTTGCATATTTACAAGAAAATATGATGCTGAAGTCTTTACGTGAATTAGAAAGATAAAGAAAAAACACAATACAGAAATATAAGCCATTTATATCCCAAACCAATATATTTCTTGCGATAACATCACATGTATGTCATCTTCAAATTTCATTCTACTCTAGTTCTAGACCTTGTTTTAGATTTCTATTATTTAGATTCTTTCATGTATTCTGTTGTCTTTACTTTGGTTTGCCATATCTCTACTCTCTTGACTCTTCACTTTAGGATTCTACCCCTTACTGGTTTTACAATTGATGATATCTGTCATAAATTATCTTAAAGGGGGTACTCCAGTGGAAAACATTTTTTTTAATATCAACTGGTGCAAGAAAACTGTCCAGAGCAGGAAACATTTCCCATAGAAAACCTCGCCTGTTCTTGACAGTTCCTGATATGGACAGAGGTGTCAGCAGAGAGCAATGTGGACAGACAGAAAATAAATTTTAAAAGAAAAGAACTTCCTCTGTATTATACAGCAGCTGATAAGTACTGAAAGGATTAAGATTATTTAATAGAAGTAATTTACAAATCTATTCAACTTTCTGCCACTAGTTGATAAATAAAAAAAAAATTCCCCCGGAGTACCCCTTTAACCCCTTAAGGACTGAGCCCTTTTTTCACCTTAAGGACTGAGCCCTTTTTTGCAATTTGACCACTGTCATTTTATGCATTAATATCTCTGGGATGCTTTTACCATTTATTCTGATTCTGAGAACATTTTTTGTGACATATTCTACTTTAACATAGGGGTAAATTTTCATTGTTACTTGCATCCCTTCTTGGTGAAAAATCCCAAAATGTCATTGAAAATTTCGCATTTTTCTAACTTTGGAACTCTCTGCTTGTAAGGAAAATGGATATTCCAAATAAATTATATATTGATTCGCATATACAATATGTTTACTTTATGTTGGCATCATAAAGTTGACATGTTTTTTTTTTTTTTTTAAATGAAAATTTTTATTTTTATTATATGAGAAACAATTAACATTTGTAAAACATATGCACGGTTAACACCAATGTCCATGCCAAAAAAAATAAAAATAAGAGTGCAAACAGGCTCGCAGGCCAACAAAGGGTCATACAGTGAAATACATGTCGGAAAATAAATGCAAGCAGTCTGAAAACATCTTTTGGTAAGTATTGTCAGTGTTATACTACAAACTTATTGCACCAGCTCTGAAAGGAAGACAGTAGGCATATCTTTGATAGCTACCGCAAAAGTAGCAGAGACAAACAGGGGAGACAGACAGACTTACCAGACTCACAAACATGGAATGCAGTCGACCTCCGGAGCTCGTCCTAGCAAAGGGAAGGGGGGAGAAAGAGGAGAAAAAAATAATAATAATAATGTGGGGGGGGACTCTTCTGTCAAATTATAAGGTTAGGAGAGCAATGGAATGTCAACTATGATGATACAGTGATTCATGGTACCTTCAGTGCCCAGAGAGAACCCGCCAGGGCTGCCATGGTATACCATTGGGTAGAGGCGAAGGGACGAACTATAGAAATAATATCCGAGGAGGGGTAATGTTTAGTGAGAAATGGTTTCCATTTACGAAAAATTTTTTAGCTCTCAGTTCCTTGTGATGCAGTGCGTCACTTCTTTCCAACATAAATAAATGTTTAAGCGCATCAATCAATTGTGTCTTGGAAGGAAGGGGTGCCACCAACCAGTGTTTTAACAGTTGGAGTTTAGCCACAATAAGGAATGTATGTGCAAGAGGAGATAAATGAGAATATGAAAAACCATCTCCAGAACCAGAGACCCTTACATGGAAAAGTGCTTCATAAAGGCCCAAGGATGTATCTAAGGCAGAAACGTCTAATAACATGTCTGAAACTTGCGTCCAATAAGGCTGTACCTGTGGACACAGCCACATACAATGGTAAAGGTCATCTGACGGATATGTGCATTTTGGACAGTGAGTAATTCTAGAAGGATTGGTCATGGACGGTGGGAAATTGAAAGCATAGATGGCCGAGTGAATCAGCTTGAGTTGTGTCTCTCTCCTCCTTTCGTTCTTAATATGTTTCCTAAAATCTGTCCATCCTTGAAGTATATGTTCAGAGACACTCGGGTCTTCAAGCACAGATGCCCACTTTGATCCCACTTTCTTCGACAGGGACCGAATGTACCACTTACGCAACTTGGTGTATAGTTCAGAGATGTAGCGTGCAGAGGTGGACACTAGAATATTATCAAAGTCATTAAGAATGGCTTCATTATTAGGATGCAGAAGTTTAGATCTACAGTAAGATCGAAGTTGGTTATACTGCAGAAAGTGTGAAGTGGGGACATTATAGTGCTCATTTAACTCACTAAGTGTGTATCAATGCCCCTCTTCATTAGATACTAAATCCCCAATGGTATGAATCCCATTCTGACGCCAGACGCGGAACAGAGGATTATCATAACCTGCCAGAAAGTCCGGTGTGTGCCATAGAGGAAGGAGTTTAAAGCATGTATATGATAACCCCATTCATTTCCTAAGTTCTTTCCATGTGACTATGGTGTCTCTAAAAAGGTACATGCGTTTGACAATTGGTGGCAAAGAGGGAATCGGACAATGAAGTAATGCCAATGGGTGCAATGGCATGGCCAAGGTAGTTTCCAACAGCGTATTAGAGTAGTGGGAAGAGTTGTGAAACCAGTCCATAATATGTCTTAGAAGACAGGCAATATTATAGCACCTAATGTCTGGGAAGTTCACTCCCCCTTCATGGGGGAGTGATCAGGGTACGTAGAGCAATGCAGGTTTCTACCTGCCCAAATAAACTGGGTAAACAAAGATGTTAATGTCTTGACATTTGTATGCTATAGTAGTAATGGGATAGTCTGTAGGGGATAAAGTAGTTTAGCAAAGCTACACATTTTGAGGAGATGACAACGACCAAGTAATGAGAAAGGTAAGTTGTGCCACCTGTGTAATTCAGTTTGGATTGCATTAATTAAAGGAGGATAATTCAAAGTATATAGTGAATGGGGTTGTTTGCCAATTTTTATCCCCAAGTATGCAATAAATTGAGGGGCGATATTCCTAGGGAATGTGACAGACGGAGGTAACTAGTGGAGGGTCTTTTTAATAGTAAAAGGGAAGACTTATGAACATTAATCCGGTATCCAGAGTATCTGCCAAACTGCTGCAAGGCATCCAAGATTTGGGGTACATCTCTTACAGGGTGCTGGATGTTAAAGTTGACATGTTTTTACTTGTGGAAGACATTAGAGGGCTTCAAAGTTCAACAGCAATTTTCCAATTTTCCACAGAGATTTCAAAATTGGAATTTTTCAGGGACCAGTTCAGTTTGAAGTGGATTTGAGGGGCTTTCATGTTAGAAATACCATATAAATTACCCCATTATAAAAACTGCACCCCTCAAAGTATTCAAAATGACATTCAGAAAGTTTGTTAACCCTTTAGGAGTTTCACAGGAATAGCAGCAAAGTGAAGGAGAAAATTTAAATTCTTCATTTTTAACACTCGCATGTTCTTGTAGAGCCATTTTTTAAGGGGTACAGTGAGCCTTAACACCCCACAGGTGTTTGAAGACTTTTTGTTAAAGTCGGATATGTAAATGAAAAAAAAATGTTTTCACTAAAATGCAGGATTTTCCCCCAAATTTCAAATTCTTTCAAGGGGTAATAGGAGAAAATGTACGGAAATACCCCATGTGTTGATGTCAAGTGCTCTGCTGGTGCACTACAATGCTCAGAAGAGAAGGAGCCACATTTGGCTTTTGGAAAGCAAATTTTGCTGAAAAGGTTTTTGGGTGGCATGTTGCATTTAGGAAGCCCCTATGGGCCATAACAGAAAAAAACCGCACATGGCACACTATTTTGGAAACTACACCCCTCGAGGAACATAACAAGGGGTACTGTGAGCCTTAACACCCCACAGGTGTTTGACGACTTTTCGTTAAACTCGGATGTGTAAATGAAAAAAAAGATTTCACAAAAATTCATTTTTTGCCCCAAATTTTACATTTTTACAATGGAAAATAGGAGAAAATGCCCCCCAAAATTTTTAACCCCATTTGGAAATACCCCATGTGTGGACATCAAGTGCTCTGCAGGCGAACTACAATGCTCAGAAGAGAAGGAGCCACATTTGGCTTTTGGAAAGCAAATTTTGCTGAAATGGTTTTTGGGGGCATGTCATACTATGGCATACTATTTTGGAAACTATACCCCTCGAGGAAAGTAACAAGGGGCAAAGGGAGCTTTAACACCCCACAGGTGTTTGACGACTTTTCGCTAAAGTCGGATGAGTAAATGAAAAAAAATGTACTAAAATGCATTTTTTCCCCCAAATTTTACATTTTTACGAAGGGTAATAGGAGAAAATGCCTCCCAAAACGTGTAACCCCATTTATTCTGAGTATGGAAATACCACATGTGTGAACGTCAAGTGCTCTGCTGCCGCACTACAATGCTCAACAAAGAGAAGGAGCGCCATTGGGCTTTTGGAGAGATAATTTGTTTGGAATGGAAGTCAGGAGCCATGAGCATTTACAAAGCCCCCCGTAGTGCCAAAACAGTGGACCCCCCACATGTGACCCCATTTTGAAAACTACCCCTCACAGAATTTAATAAGGGGTGCAGTGAGCATTTACACCCCACTGGCGTTTGACAGATCTTTGGAACAGGGGGCTGTGCAAATTAAATATTACATTTTTCATTTTCACGGACCACTTTTCCAAACAGCTGTCAGATACTTGTGGTGCGTAAATGCTCACTGTACCCCTTATTACATTCCATGAGGGGTGTAGTTTCCAAAATGGGGTCACATGTGGGGGAGGGGGGATACATTGTTCTGGCACTATGGGGGCTTTGTAAAGACACATGGCCTTCAATTCCAGACAAATTTTCTCTCTCCAAAAGCCCAATGGTGCTCCTTCTCTTCTAAGCATTGTAGTTCGCCCGCAGAGCACTTTACAGTCACATATAGGGTATGTTCTTACTCAGAAGAAATGGGGTTTCAAATTTTGGGGATTTTTTTCCTATTTTCCTTTGTGAAAATGAAAAATTTAGGATAACACCAGCATTTTAGTTAAAAAAAACTTTTTTTTTTTTTTTCCATCCAACTTTTACAAAAATTTGTCAAACATCTGTGAGGTGTTAAGGCTCACTATACCCCTTGCTACATTCTGTGAGGGGTGCAGTTTCCAAAATGGTGGTCAAAATGGGGGTCAAACGTGGGGTCACAGGACCACTGTAAAATCAGCCACCCCTGTCCAAATCGCCAATTTAAGCCTCAAATGTACATAGTGCACTCAAACTCCAGAGCCTTGTTGTGCACCCGCAGAGCATTTTACGCCCACATATGGGGTATTTCCGTACTCAGGAGAAATTGTGTTACAAAGTTTTTTTTCCTTTTACCTCTTGTGAAAATAAACAGTATGGGGCAACACCAGCATGTTAGTGTAAATTTTTTACATTTTTTTACACTAACAGTCTGGTGTAGACCCCAACTTTTTCTTTTCATAAGGGGTAAAAAGAGAAAAAGCCCCCCAAAATGTGTGACTCAATTGCTCCCGAGTACGGAAATACCCCATTGTCACACACCTGGGTGGAGGCTGTCATGGAGCTGGAAATGGATCCTCCACCTGTGTGGCAGATGACTCGGACCGTATCGGGGAATGGAGTCTAAGGTGCCACTGGTATTCACCAGAGCCTGCCGCAAGGCAGGATGGGCTTGCTGAGGCAGGCGACACCCAGGTTGCTACCCCCGACATGGCTGGACCACGCAGGTAACTGGGCAAGGTGAGGTAAAGAAGGATGAGGCTGTAGCGTAGTCAAACGTAGCAAGGTCAAGGCAGGTGGCAAAGGTTCATAGTCAAAAAACGTAGCAGGAAGATCTGGAAACACGGGAATGGCAAACAGGCAAAGGGTACGCTTTCTCTCAGGCAAATGACACTGATGATCCGGCAGAGAAGTGTGGGAGATGCAGGGACTTTTTTAGTTAGTGTCAGGTGCATTACTAATTATGGGCGTACTGGCCCTTTAAATCTCAGAGCTCCGTCGCACGCGCGCCCTAGGAGATGGGGGCGCGCGCGACGGGGCCGAGACACAGGAGTGGAATCAGCAGCAGTACAGAGTGAGTGATGGGCCGGGATTCACATGCGGGCGCGTCCTGTGATGCGCATCCCGGCCCTGCCGGGAGCAGGGACAATGCACACACGGCCGACATGTGCGGTATTTTGGTCTCCCCCTCCTTTCGTGGCTCAGGAATTTCTTGAGAAGGTCTTTGTCCAGAATATTGTCCTGCAGCTCCCAAGACCTCTCCTCCGGTCCGAAACCTTCCCAATCAACCAGAAAAAAGTGTTTTCCTCTGATGGACCTAGAATCCAAGATTTCCTTTACAACATACACATCTGAGGTTCCAGAGATTGGAGCAGGAGAGATGTCCCTTGAAGAGAAACGGTTGAAGATGGCTGGTTTCAGGAGAGAAACATGGAAGGAATTCGAGATCCGGAGAGAGGAGGGAAAATGGAGGGAATAAGCCACATGATTGAGCCGTTTCTTGACTTCATAGGGACCCACATAATGAAGACCTAGTTTATAACTGGGTATCTTGAAGCGGATATATTTAGTAGATAGCCAGACTTTGTCACCAGGAGAATATTCAGGAGGAGGGCGTCTCTTCTTGTCTGCCTGAACTTTCATATGAGAAGTAGCCTGTAGAAGTGAAAGACGTGTTTTACGCCAGATGGAAGAAAAATTCTGTACTTGTTCACCAACGGCAGGATCTCCAGAGGAAGAAGACAATGGATGAGGAGGACGGGGGTGAAGTCCATAGACCACATAGAAGGGAGAAGCACTTGAGGATTCGGAATTCTTGTGGTTGTAGGAGAATTAAGCCCATGGTAGCAGATCGACCCAATCATCTTGACGCGCAGAGAGAAAATTACGTAGATAGTCTCCCAAAACCTGATTCACCCTCTCGACCTGACCATTGGATTGGGGATGGTAAGTGGAGGAGAAATTCAATTTGATTTGTAGACGTGAACATAGGGCCCGCCAGAATTTAGAGACAAACTGGACCCCTCGGTCAGAAACAATATGGGAAGGGAGTCCATGCAAGCGAAAGATATGATGAAGAAAAAGCTTGGCAAGTTGTGGAGCTGATGGGAGGCCAGGTAGCGGTACAAAATTAGCCATCTTAGAAAATCGATCCACTACCACCCATATGACAGTATTTCCTTGGGAAGATGGAAGGTCTGTAATGAAATCCATGGCAATATCAGATCAAGGAAGCTCAGGAACTGGTAAGGGCTGAAGCAGACCTGCTGGCTTGGAACGGGGAGTCTTGTCCCGGGCACAGATTGAGCAGGACCGAACAAAATCAATGACATCCTTTTTCAAAGTAGGCCACCAGTAATGTCTTGAGATGAGCTGTAGGGTCTTATGAACACCTGGATGGCCGGCCAAAAGAGAAGAATGTCCCCATTTCAAGACTCGGAGTTTCATACAAGGTGATACGTAAGTTTTTCCAGGAGGTAGATGTTGGAGACTTGCTGGTGCTGAGGAAATGAGACGCTCTAGCGGGATAATATGCTGTGGAAGGGGTTCACCGTCGTGCACATCTGAAGACCTGGAGAGAGCGTCAGCTCGAACATTCTTTTCTGCAGGACGGAAATGGATGAAGAAGTTGAACCTGGAGAAAAATTATGACCATCGGGCATGTCGTGGGTTGAGACAATGGGCTGACTGTAGATAAAGTAGATTCTTGTGGTCAGAATAAATTGTGATGGGATGTACAGAACCTTCCAGGAGGTGACGCCACTCTGCTAAGGCCAGCTTGATGGCTAAGAGCTCGCGATCTCCGATAGTATAGTTTCTCTCTGCAGGGGAGAAGGTTTTAGAGAAAAATCCACAGGTTAAAGTTCTCCCCTTAGTAGACTTTTGTGTTAAGACTACCCCAGCTCCTACTGAGGAAGCATCCACTTCCAAGAAGAATAGCTTGGAAGGATCAGGTCTGGATAAAACAGGAGCAGAAGCAAAGGTGGACTTCAACTGTGTGGACTTTTTGGTTAGGGAGACGATGGGAGCTACCAGAGTGGAGTAATGAGGTATAAATTGCCGATAGTAGTTGGCAAAACCAAGGAAACGCTGGGTCGCTTTCAAACCAGACCGTAGAGGCCAGTCCAAAACTGCAGACAACTTGTTGGGATCCATTTGGAGACCTTCACTTGTAACAATATAGCCCAAGAAAGGAAGACTGGTCTTTTCAAAAGAGCATTTTTCCAATTTGGCATAGAGATGATTTTCACGGAGACGATGTAAGACTTGGCGGAGATGAAAGCGATGAGATTCAGGATTGGGCGAATAGATGAGAATGTCGTCCAAGTAGACTACGACACAGGAGTAAAGAAGATCTCGGAAAATATTGTTGACGAACTCCTGAAAGACTGCTGGAGCATTACAAAGTCCAAATGGCATGACAAGATACTCAAAATGTCCATCATAGGTGTTAAACGCAGTCTTCCATTCATCCCCTTTACGAATGAGAATCAAATTATATGCCCCACGTTGATCAAGTTTAGAGAAGATTCTGGCACCTCTCAGGCGATCAAATAATTCCGAGATTAGATGTAGTGGATAGCGCTTCTTCACAGTAATTTTATTTAAACCACGGTAGTCGATACAAGGTCGCAAGGAACCGTCTTTCTTCACAACAAAGAAGAACCCTTCCCCGGCAGGAGAAGAGGACTTCCTGATAAACCCCTTGCGTAGATTTTCTTGGATGTAGTCTGCCATGGCCTGGGTTTCTGGAACAGACAAGGGGTAAATTCTGTCTCTGGGAGGAGTGGTGCCGGGCAGGAGATCTATGGGGCAATCGTAGGGACAGAATATTTCAGCTTGCTTTTCACTGAAAAAGTCTGCAAAGTCCTGGAGGAAAGAAGGTAGTCCAGGCAAGGGTCTAGAAGATGGTTTCTGCTTAGTAACATGTGCATGGATACAATGGCTGTTACAATGTGGACCCCAGCATAGAACTTCTCCAGTTTTCCAATCCAACTGTGGGGCATGGAGCTGCAACCAAGGTAGACCAAGCAGGAGAGGAGAAGTACAGTGTGGGAGAACGTAGAAGGACAAGTTCTCCTTATAGGAAACTCCAACCTGCAACGACAGGGGTTCTGTGCGATGTAGCACGCTACAGTACAGTCTTTCTCCATTTACCGTAGAAATGTACAGGGGTTTCTGAAGGCGGGACACAGGAAGACGACACTTATGCACCAGGGAGGCATCAATAAAGTTTCCCACGGAGCCAGAGTCCAGGAAGGCCAGAACGGAGATGATCTCTTTGGAGGAATGAAGAAGCTGGGCCGTCAAATTTAAGTGGTGCGAGCATTTCCCTGTGGCTGAGGATGCAGAGGACAATCCTTAAGGAAGTGGTCTGCACTGGTGCAGTAAAGACAAAGATTTTCGGTTCGTCGGCGAGTCCTTTCCTGCTGGGTCAAGCCAGACCGATCCACCTGCATAGCCTCCACTGCAGAAGGCAACGAAGAAGGTTGTGATGGTTGGTGGAAGACTGGTGCCAGACAAGGAAAGCACCGAGGTCGTGCAGAATCCCTTTCTTGTCGTAATTCCTCTCATCGCTCTGAGAAACGGATATCTATCCGGGATGCCAATTGTATAAGTTCATTCAAGGTAAAAGGCAATTTCCGGGCTGCGAGGACATCCTTAATTTGGCTAGATAATCCTCTCTTGAAGGTAGCACAGAGAGCTTCATTATTCCAGGACAACACCGACGCCAGGAATTGAATGGCATACTCGCCAACAGTGGGGTTGCCCTGAGAAAGATTCAGCAGAGCCGTCTCTGCGGAGGAGGCTCGAGCAGGTTCCTCAAAGACAGTACGGAATTCGGTCAGGAATGCCTGGAGATTAGTGGTGACGACATCACTGCGATCCCACAACGGGGTTGCCAGGCCAAAGCCCTGCCAGACAAGAGACTAATGACGAAAGTCACCTTTGCACGTTCCGTGGAAAACTGGTCCGCCATGAGTTCAATGTGCATGGAGCACTGTGTCACAAAACCATGACAGGACTTGGGATCCCCCTCATATTTCTCTGGAAGCGACAAACGGAGTTTGGTTCCGGAGGAAACTGCAGCAGTGGGAGGCTGGACTGGAGCTGGAGGAGGAGGCGGAGGCTGTGCAGTTGCTGCTGAGCAGATAGCAACTGCTGCATCATGGCGGTTAGCTGGTTGAGCTGCTGTGCCTGCTGGGACAACTGCTGGGACTGTAGAGTCACGATAAGTGCAAGATCCGAGTTATCAGGCAGAGGACACCCAGTTGGATCCACGGCCGGATCTTGCTGTCACCCACCTTAGTGGAGGCTGTCACGGAGCTGGAAGTGGATCCTCCACCTGTGTGGCAGATTACTCGGACCGTATCGTGGAGCGGAGTCTAAGATGGCGCTGGTTTTCACCAGAGCCCGCCGCAAGGCAGGATGGGCTTGCTGCGGCAGGCGACACCCAGGTGGTTACCCCCACACGACTCGACCACACAGGTAACTGGGCAAGGCGAGGTACAGAAGGATGAGGCTGTAGCGTAGTCAAACGTAGCAGAAGGTCAAGGCAGGCGGCAAAGGTTCGTAGCGGGAAGGCTTGGAAACATGGGAATGGCAAACAGGCAAAGGGTAAGTTTTTTCTCAGGCAAATGGCACTGAAGATCTGGCAGGGATGTGTGGGAGGTGCAGGGACTTTATTAGTTAGTGTCAGGTGCATACAGTAATTAAGGGTGTACTGGCCCTTTAAATCTCAGGTGCATACAGTAATTAAGGGCGTACTGGCCCTTTAAATCTCAGGAGACTGGGGCGAGCGCGACGGGGCCGAGACACAGGAGCGGAAGCGGCAGCAGTACAGGGTGAGTGAGGGGCCGGGATTCGCATGCGGGCACGTCCCGCGATGCGAATCCCGGCCCCGCCGGGAGCAGGGACACTGCGCTCACGGCCGACATGTGCGGCGGGAGTGCAGGCAGTAACACCCATATGTGGCCCTAAACTGTTTCCTTGAAATACGACAGTGCTCCGAAGTGAGAGAGCGCCATGTGCATTTGAGGACTAAATTAGGGATTGCATGGGGTGTACCTAAGGGTATTCTACACCAGTGATTCCCAAACAGGGTGCCTCCAGCTGTTGCTAAACTCTCAGCATGCCTAGACAGTCAGTGGCTGTCCGGAAATGCTGAGAGTTGTTGTTTTGCACCAGCTGGAGGTTCTGTTTTGGAAACAGTGCCGTATGATACGTTTTTCAATTTTATTGGGGGGGACAGTGTAAGGGGGTGTATATGTAGTGTTTTATCCTTTATTTTGTGTAGGTGTAGTGCAGTGTTTTTAGGGTACATTCGCACTGGCGGGGGTTTACGGGGAGTTTCCCGCTAGGAGTTTGAGCTGCGGCGGAAAATTTGCCACAGCCCAAACTTGAAGCAGGAAACTCACTGTAAACTCGCCCATACGAATGTACCCTGATCGCCAAAGGGCTGTTCGGAAATGCTGGGAGATGTAGTCATACAACAGCTGGAGGTTTGCAACTACAACTCCCAGAATGGCGAGACAGCCGTTTGATGTTCGTGCATGCTGGGAGTTGTAGTGTTGCAAGATCTTGAGGGCCACAGTTTAGAGACCGCTGCACAGTGATCTCCAAAATGTAGCCCTCCAGCTGTTGCAATACTACAAATCCCAGCATGCCCAAACAGCAAACAGCTGTCTGGGCGTTCTGGGAGTTGTAGTTTTTCAACATCTAGAGGGCTACAGTTTAGAGACCACTATATAGTGGTCTCCAAACTGTAGCCTTCCAGATGTTGCCAGGCAACTCACTGGCTACCGTAGTCTGCACCAGGAAGTCAGCCGCACGTCATCGCTACCCTCTGCCTTTGCCGATTGCCGTTGCCGCCGCCGATGGTAAGTGACCTCCGGTCACAGGAAAGTTCCCTTGTTCTGCCCGGATTACTGTGGGTAGGCAGAACGAGGGTACCGAACTTTTATCCCAACCCCCCCCCCCCCAATCTGCTATTGGTCGGTCGCTTCTGTAGCAAGGATAGGAGGGGTGGCACCCCTGCCACCTCACTCCTATCCCTTCAGGGGGATTGTGGGTGTCTTGGACAGCCCCGATCCCCCTTATTTTCCAGGTCACCGCAGACCCGTATGACTCGGAATCGTCGCAGATCTCTGGTCTGAATTGACCCCCCTTGGCGATGTGCCGAGATGCATTCAGCAGGCTTTCCAGTCCAACTCCCGACCGGGTAGCAGCGGGGACCGGAATTCCCTCGGGCAAACCTATATGCCCTCAGTCCTTAAGGACTCTAAATTGGGGGCGTATGGGGAATCTGAGTTCTAAAACTCTTCCCTTCACTAATATTTTTTTATTTTATCAATGCATTTAGAACTTTTATTTCCTTTTATTTAAAGGCACACTCAGGCAGGAATATATCTGTTTTAATCTCCTACATATTTGTAGGCCAAGACTTGCCCAAGTCTACAGCAATTAAGATATGGATTTGAGTGAACTCCTATAGACTTGCATTGGACTTCATGTAAATCCATATATTTAAACAGATATTCTGTTGCTGGAGCACGATTGGCATTAGAATTTAAAATACAGTCAGCCAGTGTTTGTAGCCTTTTATTCCCAGTTCTGTACTTTGCCTGTATTGTGTTTAAAAAATTCTAATAAAAAAAAAAAACATAGAATTACACTATATATATATATATATATATATATATATATATATATATATATATAGTGAGAAGGTGAAAGGTGGATGGGCGATGTGTTTCACCAAGGCTCCTGGCCTTGGTGAAGTATGAGTCGGTATTATTCAGTGTCTGTGCTGCGATGCAGTCTGACAATGTGGCCGTAGTATGGCTGGAATGCCAATCCGGGACGGCTCTTACTGGGAATGACCAAGTGCAGGGTGAGGGTCATTCCCCACAATCCAGGCTGCCTTTTTGTTGGCCTTAAAGTCAACCTGTTTCACCAGCTGAGGTTGATATGCTAGTTGCAGTTCACACTGCCAGAGAGAGCTGAGAGTGGAGTTCTTCCCTACGTTTGCTCCAAGGTTGGAAGCTGGTGAGCAGCCTGCCTGGAGGCCTGGTAAAGACTTGCTTGATGTAAGAGCATGGACCCAGGTGTGAACAAACATCTAAGGAATACAGGTGGACTTTTTGTTATGTTTTCCTTTGTTCCAGATTTAAAGACTGTTTGCTGTGCGACAAGTGTGAATAAAACACTGAACTTTGATTTGGAAAATACTGCTTCCTTGCCTCTATACTGCAACCGCAAGAGCGAGTCATCACAATATATTTATATATATATATATATATATATATATATATATATATATATATATATATATGTACAGTGATCCCTCAACTTACAATGGCCTCAACATACAATAGTCTGGACCATTGTAACTTGAAACCATTGTAACTTGAAAACATACAATGCTGCAGACAGTCCAGATCTGCAAAACATGTCAATGGCTGGAAGAACTGACCAATCAGAATGGGCATTCACTGGTAAAACCCTGGTATTACTGAAGTGTATGCACTGAATTCCTGTCTGGTAGCACCCCTACAGTACAGGGAGGTATTACATGTTCTGTACTACTCTTAACCTGTACCACAGTTAGCTGCTTCTTTGGACACCAGGTGAGGGGGGATTCATTTTTTTGGACACTGTGTGTACTGTACAGGACCCAGAAGAAGCTCCTGTCCTCTACATAGACAGGGATTTACAGCTCCCAACAGCTTTTTATTACTTTTATATGTAAGGACTTGCTCATCTACTTATTTTTGTTCAGTCCCCACTTTTTCCTATTTTTGGATGACATTTTGGTGGCTTCAGAACCAATTACCAGGTTTCCAGAGAGTTATCATCTCAACTAGAGATGAGCGATATTTTATTTTTATTTGGCTCAGCCAATTCGACTAATTTTCCAAAAATGTTTTTCTCGGTCCAAATTTATTTGCGGCAAATCTGTATTAAAAACGACTATTTCTGGCCTACAGAGAGCCTCAATACGGGTGTAAAACACTTTGCCTTGCTGTAATTAGGGAAATAATACTGTTATTTAGTATGAAATGCAGATTAGAGGCATCACTACTAGAATCACTGACGCAGAGCGGCACAATGACAAAGCCTGGAGGTGGCATCAGTATGAGGAGACCATATAGTGGCTGAATAACACAGCGTGAAGGTGGCAACAGCCTGATGAGGCCCTATTGAAAAGATTAAAGATATTTTTTTAACATTTAAATTGAAGATTTCAAATAGATGAACCTAAAAAGTTTTATTTAATGCGTCAGCAGCATGAGGAGACCACATGGTGGTACAGTGACACAGCCTTGAGGTGGCGGAAGCATGGGGAGATGATATAGTTGCTGAATGACACAGCCTGTAGTTGGCGGCAACATGAGGAGACCATATAGTGGCTGAATGCCAGCCTGGAGTTGGTGGCAACAAGAGCAGACCGTATAGTGGCTGAATGACACAGCCCGGTGTTGGCGGCATCATGAGGAGACCATATAGTGGCTGAATGACAGCCTAGAGTTGGCGGGAGCATGAGGAGACCATATAGTGGCTGAATGACACAGCCTAGAGGTGGAGGAAGCATGAGGAGACCATATAGTGGCTGAATGACAGCTTGGAGTTGGTGGTAGCAGGAGGAGACCATATAGTTGCAGAATGAGACAGCCTGGAGGTGGCAGCAGCATGAGGAGAACATATGGTGGCAAAATGAGACAGCCTGGAGCTGGCATCAGCATGAGGAGAACATGTGGTGGCAGTATGAGACCATCTGGAGGTGGCATCAGCAGTATCAGGAGTCCTGAAAGTGACCCGGTGTTTTAGTGGGGTGGTTGGTGGCAATACCAATAACCAGTGATGAAGATGGGTGAAAAAAGGAGAACTTGGCATCAGATGTGTGGCATAAGGCATGTGGCAGGATCAGAATAGTAGCTGAGGCAGGTAGGCAGAAGAAAACAGTCTCTTTTGTAAAAGTGTTTGTGTGCACAAGTAAGTATTGAGGATATGCATTATGTAAAACTTAACTTTTAATAACATTCTTAGGATAAAATATATGTAACAAAAAAATATTTCTAAATCAAACAAAAGGAAAGGTGTGCAAAAAACACCATGTGCCACCTACACCACCAAGTATTGATGTGATGCAAAGACCTCTAAAAGGTGAAAGGGAACAACGTATGGTTTATTGTAACCGGTGGGGGTAAAAACTTCCCCTGTAAGGCCCCACTCTCGCATTATTAATTCCCTTCTTGGAAAGTGTCACTCTCCCTAAAAGGGTGGCCCCACACAGGAACCTCTCCCTATTTCCACCTGAAAACACTGCCATTTCCCATGGTTTTTAGGTGGAAATATTGAGAGGCTCCTGTGTGGGGCTGCCCTTTTTAAGACGAGTAACACTTTCCTCGAAAGGGTGGAAGGAACAACGTATTGTCCATTGTAGCAGGTGGGGGTAAAAACTACTACTCGCTCTATTAATTCCCTTCTTGGCAAGTGTTACCCACCCTAAAAAGGGTGGCCCCACACAGGAAACTCTCCCTTTTTCCACCTGAAAACCCTGTGAAATGGCAGTGTTTGTAGGTGGAAATAGGGAGAGGTTCCTTTGTGGGGCCGCCCTTTTAGGGCAAGTAACACTTGCCAAGAAGGGAATTAATAATGCAAGAGTGGGGCCTTACAGGGGAAGTTTTTACCCCCACCGGTTACAATGGTCAATACTTTGTTTCCTTCCACCTTTGTGAGGTCTTTGCATCACATCAATACTTGGTGGTATAGGTGGAACATGGTGTTTTCTGCACACCATTCCTTTTGTTTGATTTAGAAAATGTTTTGGGTCCATATATTTTATCCAAGGAAAAGTTATGTTTTAGCTAATGCATATCCTCAATACTTACTTGTCGTCTGATGCGGAGGAATGTCTGCAACTGGGAGCAGCACCTCAAATATGTTCTGCACTATCCATATTTGTGAAGTGTTGGTGTGGCACCAAGGTCAATCTACTCTGATGCCTCAGGCATTGGTGGGTGGAAATCCTGGCTAATCCATGCCTGATTCCTCTTCACAAAGGTCAGTCTCCACATTTTTCGTAGACAGACAAGTTCTCCTTGGGGTCACTATGGTCCCCACCGCACTAAACACCTGCTCTGATGGCACACTACTGATGGGGCAGGACAACTTTTCCAGGGCAAACTCTGCTAGTTGCAGCCACAAATCAAGTTTGGCTGCCCAGAAGTCCAGCGGATCTTCAAGGTGTGTTGGCATGGTCATGTTAAGGTATGCCATCACCTGCTTGTTCAGGTCCTGCTCCAGGTCTACCTGCTGCTGATGAGTTGCTGTACTATGCGGGTGAAGAAATCTAGTCATCAGTGACTGTAGACTCAGGCTGCTGCTGATGGAGCTGGTACTGCTCCTGCCACCCCATCCCTCCCCAGCAGTCATGGCAGTGGAAGGTGAGCACAGAGTGCCATTTGGGTAAAACCTGTGAGAGGATGGACGATGGCGCAGATAGGCATTGGCCAACTGACTACGTAGGATGTCTCTGTAGTAGCTCAGTTTTTCCTCCCTCTCAGTGGGTGTAAAAAAGGCCCCCATTTTGTGCCGATAGCGAGCATCCAATAAGGTAGAGAGCCAGTAGTCATCCCGCTGCCTAATGGTGACAATTTGGCTGTCACTACACAAGCAAGTAAGCATGCATTGTGCCATTTGTGCAAGTGACTCGGAGGGACTCCCTGCCTCCATCTCCACTGCATACAGCCACGGTGTGTCTGGGTCCTCTGTCTTGCCTTCCTCATAACCCTCTAGCTTCTCTAGCTTCTCCTGCTCCTCCATTCCTGTCAGATGACTAGAAAAACCCATATTGCGAAACCTAAACTTTGCTCCACTGTGCCCCTCCTCCTCCTCCAGTTCAACCCCCACAAGGCTCATGTGGCCTTGAGACGCTCATGTGACCATGAGATGTAGACGCCATGTCTCCAGTGCCCTGACCATCCATCGTTTCCAACACGTGTTGTAGTAAATGAAGCAGTGGAATGACGTAATCCTGGAAACTGACTAATAATGTAGCTTCCTCAAAGGGCCTGAGCAAACGGCAGGTGTTACGTATGAGCTGCCACTGGTCGACATTGAGGTTACACAGGGGTGTCCCCCTATCCGCTTGGTTCATCAAGAAATTGGTGATGGCTTTTCTCTGTTCATACAGTTGGTCCAACATATGGAGGGTGAAATTCCAACGTGTGGAAATGTCGCAAATCAGACTATGTTGGGGATACCGTTCTGACGCTGCAGCTCAAGGAAGGTGTGCTTTGCGGTGTGCGAATGTCTGAAGTGCATGCAAAGTTTCCTTTCCATTGTGAGGATATCGTGCAGATGGGGGGAACATTTCAGGAAATGCTTGACAACCAGATTGAACATGTGTGTCATGCAGGGCGCATGGCTTAACCTTCCCAGTCGCAGCGCAGACAATGTTCTTCCCGTTGTCGGTCACCATGGTTCCCATTTCCAGTTTTCGTAGAGTAAGCCATGATTCAATTTCTTGATGAATGACTTTTAGCAGTTCCTCCCGTGTGACTCCGTTCCCCAAGGCAAACCATGTGAAGAACAGCGTGACACCGCCGTGCCCTGCACACATGGTATGCTGAAGGGGTACTGAGACTTATCCGTGCAGTGGTAGCTGAGGACACGATGGAGGATGAGGAGGTGGAGGCTCACACTGTTACAGGACCAACAGCCTGAGAGAGTGGAGGCGGAAGCGGAGTGACCTGTCCAAGTTGCTGTTGTGGCTGTGCAGGAACCACATTTACCCAGTGGGCCGTAAAGGACATGTATTGTCCCTGACCGTAGTTAAAGCTCCACACGTCGGCGCTTCTGTGCACTTTGGTACACACCAACAGGCTCAAGGACTGGCCCACTTTTTGTTCACAAAATTGTGCAGGGCTGGTACTGCCCTCATCGCAAAGAAATGACGGCTTGGGACTCTTCACATCGGTACAACACAAGCCATCAGTTCTCTGAAAGGTGCAGAGTCCTACACTTGAAAATGGAGGGACTGCAGCACCAGCAACTTGGACAGGAGCACATTCAGCCTCTCTTTGACATGGCTTCGCCGATGGATTGCTGGGCTGGACTGACTCGAAGTAGGAGGAGCAGGAGCATCTGGAGTGACAAAAGATGGGTATGACACACAGCTCCCTTCGGCTGAGGTAGTTGAGTCTTGGATGGCTGAAACAGGGAGCGGCATGCCACTGGGTGATGCAGCAGGCTGGACCACGACATCGGAGCCACGGTTCCCCCAGGCCGCTTTATGGTGACTAGTGTTGAGCACGAATATTTGTAATGCAGATTTTTATTACGAATATTGGCGCTTCGCGATTTCATGAATATTTACAATATAGTGCTATATATTCGTAATTACGAATATTCATTTTTTTCACATGCTAATTTCTATACAAACTTTTATGCAAATTTTCGCATTGAAAAAAAGTGAACGAACATAGCGAATAGGATGAATAATTGTCAATATATTTGCAAAATATTGCACATTTGAATATGGCCACTGCTGCCCATCACTAATGGTGATGCTGTATATGTTGATGCAGGGCCGTGGTGCCAACATTGGCACCCTGGACACGCTTCACCTTCTGCCAACATATCTTGCATGTGGCCAGGTTAACATCCTCTGGATGCTTGATGAAAAACTGCCACACCGCTGAGTAGCTGATTTTCCCACCAACAGTCCGCACTCACTGCTACTGTCGCCGACTCCAGGAACCCCTGTTCCACTACCTCCCGGGAAGATAGGCTGCTGCGAAGTAGTGATGAGTGGCATTGCACCTTATTCGAATTTGCGATATTTCACGAATATTCATCCTATATTCGTGAATTTTGCGTATTCGTTATATTCGCATATCGAATACCGCGTATTCGAGGAAGAAAACAGTGAGGGGGTGGGCTACTTTACTATTGGTTGCTAGGTAACATTTAAGTTGGCCCACAAGTGAAAAGAAGGAACATGTGAATATGCGGAAAAAAGTGAACATTCATAATTTCGAATATATAGCGAATATATTTGCAATATTCGTAAATTCGATAATTTGCAATATTCACAATAAAAATTTGAAATGCGAATATTCGCGCCCAACACTACTGTGAAGCAGGTGGTCTACCTCGGGCATCACTGATGTCCTCCTCAGATTCCTCAACAGTGTCTGCTTCAGGAGCCTGAACGCTCGCAACACAACCTTCAACGCCACTCTCCTCATCACTACTAGTGTTGCTCGCGAATATTCGCAATTCGAATTTTATTCGCGAATATCGCATATTCGCGAATTCGCGAATATTCACGAATATAGCACTATATATTCGTAATTACGAATATTCGTTGTTTTTTTTGTTTTTTTTTTCACAGTACACATCACAGTGATCATCCCTCTCTGCTTCCAGCTTATGTGGTGTAAGAAGGCTCTAATTCTACTGTGTGAGACTGGTGTGCGAATTTTCGCATATGCGAAAGTTTGCACATGCTAATGTTCGCATATGCGAATTTTCACTTATGCTAATTTTTGTATATGCGAATTTTTATATATGCAAATTTTCGCACACGCGAATATTCGCGTATGCGAAAATAAAATGAGAATATTACGAATATGCAAATATTCGCGAATATTCGTCCATATGTTCGCGAATATTCGCGAATTCGAATATGGCCTATGCCGCTCAACACTAATCACTACTTGCTCACCTAGTGGAGGAATCGGGGGATGTCTCCTCAATTTCTTGGCTGGGCAGTAGCTGCTGACTGTCATCTAGATTGTCCTCACTAAATAGTGGAGCTGAACCAACCGCATATGATACTTCTGTGGGTGAGGGAACAGCATAGGACAGAGGCAATGGGAGGACAGGGACTGCTCCCGGGCCATGCCAAATGTGGGTTGTGTCTGAGGAACCCAGCGAGTGTTAACTGGGGGTGTCAGATGTTACTTTGTGATGAAGTGGATGACCATGTTAACCAATCGATGGTTAACCAACCAACAGATGGGTTGCTGGTCGAGACATGACCGCTAGCTCATACCAGGAGCTCAGGCCTCTCACTGCGACTTCTGCTGCCACTCGCCCCTAGTCTGCTGCGACCTCTGCCTGATGAATTTAGGCCTCTGCCACTCCTCTTTGCACGTCCTGGCACTTATCTGCCTGACATACTTAGTGTGTATATGAGGGGAGTACAATACCACTACCCATAAAACAGTATTTGTCTACAACACCAGCAGGTGTGTACTTTTGGCTGGCCTTTCACAATATCTAGGCTCTTAAGACATTAACAGGAACAAAATGGTACACCACTTAGATGTACTTATGTGGCCTCTGCCACTCCTCTTTGCACGTCCTGGCACTTATCTGCCTGACATACTTAGTGTGTATATGAGGGGAGTACAATACCACTACCCATAAAACAGTATTTGTCTACAACACCAGCAGGTGTGTACTTTTGGCTGGCCTTTCACAATATCTAGGCCCTTAAGACATTAACAGGAACAAAATGGTACACCACTTAGATGTACCTATGTGGTATACACTTATGAGGCGAGGACAATGCCCTCCAGTGCGCTTAAAACAGTATTTGTCTACAACACCAGCAGGTGTATAATTTTGGCTGGCCTTTCACAGTATCTAGGCCCTTAAGACTTTAACAGGAACAAAATGGTGCACCACTTAAATGTACGCACAGGTTACACTTAACCTCTTAAGGACCAAGGACATACCGGTAGCGGATCGGGCCCAGCACCTAGCAACGGCCGGGACCCGTAGCTAATAGTGCGCAACACTGATCGCGGTGCAAAGTTGAACGCCACATCTACAGTGAAAGCAAAATAATGCCGGTTAGCTCAGGGAGCTGTTCGGGATCGCCACAGCGAAATCGTGGCATCCCGAACAGCTTACAAGACAGCCGGAGGATCCCAACCTGCCTCCATGCTGTCCGATCACCGAATGACTGCTCAGTGCCTGAGATCCAGACATGAGCAGTCAAGCGAATGAATCATTGATCACTGGTTTCCTATGAGAAACCATATATATATATATATATATATATATATATATATATACAGTCAGCAGTAGCTGTCTAATGTAACTTTAAGAAAAGAAGTGTTCACAAATGCTGCTCTGGAGCTTAGAAATTGTAAAAATACATTTCACAGTTGAATCCATATCGATAGCATCCAGAGAATAAGAAATCACGTCTTGTTTTCTAGTGAGAAAATAGTTACAAATGCAGCATCTCCCTTATAACAGATACACTGTGGCAAAGGTTGTATTGTGTTATATTAGACTTGGCTTTTAGGAAAAGACTGTTGTATACACAATAAAATATATGATTTGACCTTCATGCCATTTTGCAGACCTCGCCAATGTGGGTTCTTGTCTACATTGCCATACATGAAATGAGGAAATAGTTTATAATAGCAGCTCTTAAATTATTACTATCATTTTTCATCTGATGCAACTTGTTCAAAAAATGGTGAAAAAGTCAGACTAACCTTTACTTTTTTATGTGATATAACATTTTCTATATTTCCTGTATCGCTTGGGGATGTTTTCTTCATGTATGATATTTTACAGAGCATTGCATGATGTATAAAAATTTGTTTTTATATGTTTAACAAAACATTCATAATACAAAATGATTCAAAAGCAAATTGCCAACTATATTATATCCGAAAAATTGACTGATTCTCCCCAATGCTTGACGGGTGTTTGCAGGAATGGTTTAGTGATTTATTATTGTTTCATTGGCATGGATATATCCAAGGATCTTAAATGTGCCAGCCTATAATGGATTACTGTATGTCTAGTTTCTTTAAAGGGGTACTCCGGTGGAAACCTTTTTTTTTTTTTTAATCAACTGCTGCCAGAAAGTTAAACCGATTTGTAAACTACTTCTTTTAAAAAAATCTTAATCCTTCCAGTATTTATTAGCTGCTGAATACTACAGAGGAAATTATTTTCTTTTTGGAACACAGAGCTCTCTGCTGACATCATGACCACAGTGCTCTCTGCTGACACCTCTGTCCATTTTAAGCACTGTCCATAGTAGGAGAAAATCACCATAGAAAACATATGTTGCTCTGGAAAGTTCCTAAAATGGACAGAGATGTCAGCAGAGAGCACTGTGGTCATGATGTCAGCAGGGAGCACTTCTGACGAAGTGCGGAAGCACGATACGGCTGTGACCAGTCAGCCGGATTCCCCGGCGTCCCTGTCTCCCTGCACCTGTATGTTTTAAC
This sequence comes from Hyla sarda, assembly GCF_029499605.1. Classification (NCBI taxonomy): domain Eukaryota; kingdom Metazoa; phylum Chordata; class Amphibia; order Anura; family Hylidae; genus Hyla; species Hyla sarda. The sequence continues at coordinate 158,790,301 of NC_079192.1, forward strand.
TGCACGCCTAAGAAATAACGAAGTTGTCGCTAGCTGTCTGTTGTGAGTGCCGCTTATTTTCCATGCTCTCTCAAAAATTTACAAATCTGTTTAACTTTCTGGCACCAGCTGATTAAAAAAAAAAATAATAAATAGGGTTTCCACCGGAGTACTCCTTTAACCCCTTAAGGACACATGACGTTCTCATATGTGCTTTCCCGGCCCCACGCAGCCATCTGGAGCGGAGCCGGTGCCCGATGCCTGCTGAAATCGTTCAGCAGGCATCGCGGCATATCGCCCAGGGGGGTCATGATGACCCCCCATGTTGGCGATGGCCGCAGATCGCTGGACAATTCAGCCCAGCAATCTGCGGCGGATTCCGGGTCAATCAGGTCTCCAGTGACCCGGTGACCCGGAATTACTTGCTGATCGGGGCAGTCTATGATGGCCCCGAACAACCATAGCCAGCAGGGGTGATGTGGCACTGGTGCCACCTCATGATTGCCCTGATTCATCGTCCGGTTTACCGGACGACCAATCAGGGCACCTGCTGCTGGTGTCACTCCCGCAACCCGCTCCGCCCCTCTTTCAGAGGACGTGAGCGGGTGCGGTACGTAGACCCCGGCAGCTGGGGACCCCGATCCCCGGTGTTCCTGTTGGGATCGGGGCTCCAGGAGCGGTGGCGACAAGGGACTGACCTGCAGCGTGGATCAGCAGTTGGGTGAGTGACAACCTCCTGCTGTTGCTTAGCAACAGCTCCCAGCATGCAAAAAGGGCATGCTGGGAGCTGTAGTTATGCAACAGCAGGAGGCAGACCACCACAACTCCCAGCATTCCCTTATGGGCATGCTGGGACTTATAGTTTTGCAACATCTGGAGGCATTTTTTCTATGGAAAAGTGTACCTTCAGCTGTTGTATAACTACAACTCCCAGCTTGCACAATCAGCTAAAGTGCATGCTGGGAGTTGTAGTGGTGCATCTGCTGGTTGCATAACTACAACTCCCAGCATGCCTGTTGGCTGTCGGTGACTGCTGAGAGTTGTAGTTTTGCAACCGCTGAATGCACACTGGTTGTGAAACACAGAGTTTTTTTTTTTTTTTACTTAACTCAGTGTTTCAAGACCGGTGGGCCTCCAGCTGTTGCAAACTACAACTCCCAGCATGCACCGGACATGCTGGGAGTTGTAGTTTTGCAACAGCTGGAGGTACACTGGTTGCGAAACACTGAGTTAAGTAGCAAACCAGTGTGTCTCCAGCTGTTGCATAACTACAATCCCCAGCATTCCCAGCCAAAGTAGTATGCCTCCAGTTGTTGCAAAATTACAACTCCCAGCATGCACTGATAGACCGTACATGCTGCGAGTTGTAGTTTTGCAACAACTGGATGTTCCCCCCTCCCCATTGTGTACGTATAGGGTACACTCACATAGACAGAGGTTTACAGTAAGTATCCGGCTGCACGTTTGAGCTGCGGCAAATTTTCTGCAGCAGCTCAAACTGCAAGCAAGAAACTACTGTGAACCCCTGCCCGTGCGACTGTACCCTAAAAACACTACACTACCACAAAATAAAATAAAAATTAAAAAACACTACATATACACACTCCCCAATAAAAATGAAAAACGTCTGGTACGCCACTGTTTCCAAAACAGAGCCTCTAGCTGTTGCAAAACAACTACTCCCAGTAATGCCAGACAGCCACTGACTGTCCAGGCATGCTGGGAATTTTACAACAGCTGGAGGCACCCTGTTTGGGAATCACTGGCGTAGAATACCCCTATGTCCACCCCTATGCAAGTCCCTAATTTAGGCCTCAAATGCGCATGGCGCTCTCACTTTGGAGCCCTGTCGTATTTCAAGGCAACAGTTTAGGGTCACATAATGGGTATCGCCGTACTCAGGAGAAATTGTGTTACAAATTTTGGGGGGGATTTTCTGCTATTACCCTTTTTAAAAATGTAACATTTTTGGGAAACCAAGCATTTTAGGTAAAACATTTTTTTTTTTTTTTTACATATGCAAAAGTCGTGAAACACCTGTGGGGTATTTAGGTTCACTTTACCCCTTGTTACGTTCCCAGAGGGGTCTAGTTTCCAAAATGGTATGTCATGTGTTTTTTTTTTTTGCTGTTCGGGCACCATAGGGGCTTCCTAAATGCGGCATGCCCCAAGAGCAAAATTTGCTTTCAAAAAGCCAAATGTGACTCCTTCTCTTCTGAGACCTGTAGTGTGCCAGCAGAGCACTTTTCACCCCCATATGGGGTGTTTTCTGAATCGGGAGAAATTGGGCTTCAAATTTTGGGAGTTATTCTCTGCTATTACCCTTTTTAAAAATGTAACATTTTTGGGAAAACAAGAATTTTAGGTAAAACATTTTTAACTTTTTTTTACATATGCAAAAGTCGTGAATCACCTGTGGGGTATTAAGGTTCACTTTACCCCTTGTTATGTTCCCCGAGGGGTCTAGTTTCCAAAATGGTATTCCATGTGTTTTTTTTTTTTTTGCTGTTCTGGCACCATAGGGCCCCCCAAAAACCATTTGTCGCTCCTTCCCTTCTGAGCCCTCTACTGTGCCCGTCGAACAATTAACATAGACATATGAGGTATGTCCTTACTCGAGAGAAATTGGGTTTCAAATACCAGTAAAAAATTTCTCCTTTTTACCCCTTGCAAAAATTCAAAAATTGGGTCTACAAGAACATGCGAGTGTAAAAAATGAAGATTTTGAATTTTCTCCTTCACTTTGCTGCTATTCCTGTGAAACACCTAAAGGGTTAAAACACTTACTGAATGTCATTTTGAATACTTTGGAGGGTGCAGTTTTTATAATGGGGTCATTTGTGGGGTATTTTTTAATATGAAGACCCTACAAATCCACTTCAAAACTGAATTGGTCACTGAAAAATAGTGAGTTTGAAAATTTTGTGAACATTTTTTAAATTGCTGCTGAACTTTGAAGCCCTCTGGTGTCTTCCAAAAGTAAAAACTCATAAATTTTATGATGTAAACATAAAGTAGACATATTGTATTTGTGAATAAAAATAAAATGTATTTGGAATATCCATTTTTCTTACAAGCAGAGAGCTTCAAAGATAGAAAAATGCTAAATTTTCAATTTTTTCATCAAATTTTGGAATTTTTCACCAAGAAAGGATGCAATTTACCACAAAAAAATTACCACTATGTTAACCCCTTAAGGACTCAGGGTTTTTCCGTTTTTGCACTTTCGTTTTTTCCTCCTTACCTTTTAAAAATCATAACCCTTTCAATTTTCTACCTAAAAATCCATATTATGGCTTATTTTTTGCATCGCCAATTCTACTTTGCAGTGACATTAGTCATTTTACCAAAAATGCACGACGAAAAGGAAAAAAAATCATTGTGCGACAAAATCAAAGAAAAAACGCCATTTTGTAAATTTTGGGGGCTTCCGTTTCTACACAGTGCATATTTCGGTAAAAACTACACCTTATCATAATTCTGTAGGTCCATACGGTTAAAATGATAACCTACTTACATAGGTTTGATTTTGTCGCACTTCTGGAAAAAATCATAACTACATGCAGGAAAATGTATACGTTTAAAAATGTAATCTTCTGACCCCTATAACTTTTTTATTTTTCCCCATAAAGGGCAGTATGAGGACTAATTTTTTGCACCGTGATCTGCTGTTTTTATCGGTATGATTTTTGTTTTGATCGGACTTTTTGATCACTTTTTATAACATTTTTTATGGTATAAAAAGTGACCAAAAATGCGCTTTTTTTGACTTTGGAATTTTTTTGCGCGTACACCATTGACTGCACGGTTTAATTAATGATATATTTTTATAGTTCGGACATTTACGCATGCAGCGATACCACATATGTTTATTTTTTTTTTTTTTTACACTGTTTTATTTTTTTTTATGGGAAAAGGGGGGTGATTCAAACTTTTATTAGGGAAGGGGTTAAATGACCTTTACTAACACTTTTTTTTTAACTTTTTTTTTGCGGTGTTATAGGTCCCATAGGGACCTATAACACTGCACACACTGATCTTTTACACAGATCACAGGTGTGTATTAACACTCCTGTGATCAGTGTTATCGGCGCTTGACTGCTCCTGCCTGGATCTCCAGCACGGCGGCAGGTAAGGGCCCTCCCGGTGTTCTTTAAGCTGTTCGGGACGCCACGATTTCACCGCGGCGGTCCCGAACAGTCCGACTGAGCAGCCGGGTCACTTTCACTTTCACTTTAGAAGCGGCGGTCAGCTTTGACTGCCGCTTCTAAAGGGTTAATACCGCACATCGCCGCGATCGGTGATGTGTGGTATTAGCCGCGGGTCCCGGCCGTTGATGAGTGCCGGGACCGACGCGATATAATGCGGGATTGCGGCGCAATCCCGCTTCATATCGCGGGAGCCGGCGCAGGACGTAAATATACGTTCCTGCGTCGTTAAGGGGTTAAAGTAGAATATGTCACGAAAAAACAATCTCTGAATCAGAATGATATGTAAAAGTATTCCAGAGTTATTAATTTTTAAAGTGACAGTGGTCAGATGTTCAAAAAACGCTCTGGTCCTAAGGTGTAAAATGGCCTGGTCCTTAAGGGGTTAAAGGCCATCTGTGGCCGAAAAACAACTTATGCCCTATCCACAGGGAGTCCGAACGCTGGGACCCCCATGATCTCCTGCACGGGGCCAGGGCTCCGCCGCGGCTCTCCCGTGCAGAAGGCGTGCCGGCTGCAGCATGACGCCGCAGCAGACATGCCTCCTCCATGTAGTTCTATGGGAGAGGCGGGGAGGCAGCGTTCGTGCCTCCCTGCCTCTCCCATATAACTGTATGGAGAGGGGGCGGGGAGGGGCATAATGGTTGACCTCTCTAAGTCGACACTACGCGCATTAGCGCTCTCACTGAGGGCTAATCTGGGGGCCCGTTCAGGAGTTAAAACACTGATCCCCTATCCTGTGGATTGGGATAAGTGTAATAATGCTGCAGTTGTCCTTTAAGTCTAGTTTCCTTGGACTTTTATTTTATCCAGGCTTTAATGTATAAGATGATCTAATACTAACATATTAATATTTCTATGGATGTATTTATACAACCAATCATAGGACATGTCTTTTCAACCAATATGTAATGACTAGCTCCTGTCTTCAATAGGCTATAGGTAACATATTCCCTACATACAATATATACAAAGTTTAGCATGGGCAGTTACATACATAAGAAACCACTGATCGATGATTCTGCCGCTTGACTGCTCATGCCTGGATCTCAGGCACTGAGCAGTCATTGGGCGATCGGACAGCATGGAGACCGGTAGGGACCCTCCAGCGTTCATGTAAGCTGTTTGGGAGGCCACAATTTTGCCACGGCGATCCCGAACAGCTCCCTGAGCTAACCGGCATGGTTTTACTTTCACTTTAGACGCGGCATTCAACTTTGAATGCCGCGTCAAAAGGGTTAATAGCGTACGGCACCGCGATCAGTGCTGCGTGCTATTAGCCACGGGTCCCGGATGTTGTTAGAGGCCGGGCCCGACCCGTTATGACACGGGGCCACGTATAGATCGGGACCGGTACGTCATGGGTCCTTAAGAGGTTAAAGGGGTACTCCCATGGAAAACTTTATTTATTTTTTTTTTTAAATCAACTGGTGCCAGAAAGTTAAACAGATTTTTAAATTATTTCTATAAAAAAATCTTAATCCTTCCAGTACTTTTTAGGGGCTGTATACTAGAAAAGAAATGCTTTTCTTTTTGGATTTCTCTGATGTCATGACCACAGTGCTCTCTGCTGACCTCTGCTGTCCATTTTTGGAACTGTCTAGAGCAGGAGAAAATCCCCATAGCAAACATATGCTGCTCTGGACAGTTCCTAAAATGGACAGCAGAGGTCAGCAGAGAGCACTGTGGCCGTGACATCAGAGATATCCAAAAAGAAAAGCATTTCCTGTAGTACACAGCCCATAAATGTATTGGAAGGATTAAGATTTTTTAATAGAAGTAATTTACAAATCTGTCTAACTTTCTGGCTACAGTTGATTTAAAAAGAAAAGTTTTCCACAGAAATACCCCTTTAACCTCCCTGGCGGTATGATTCTGTCTGGAAATTTGTACCAAAAGCGGTACAATTTTTTTAACTGAATTTCACATCTCCCCCCCCCCCCCGCCCATTTCACATCTCCCCCGTCACATTCCCCCTCCCTTGTCACATTCTCCCCCCTCCTTGTCACATTCTCCCCCCTCCTTGTCACATTCTCCCCTCTCCTTGTCACATTCTTCCCCTTGTCACATTCTCCCCCTTCATGTTACATTTCCCCCCCCCTTGTCACATCCCCCTTCATGTCCCATTCCCCTCCCCCCTGTCACATCCCCCCCTGTCACATTCCCCCCCCCCTTTTCACATTCCCCACCTGTCACATTCCCCCCCCCCTTGTCACATCCCCCCCTTGTCACATCCCCCCCTTGTCACATTCCCCCCCTGTCACATTCCCCCCCTTGTCACATTCCCCCCCTTGCCACATCCCCCCCTTGTCACATTCCCCCCTTGTCACATCCCCCCCTTGTCACATTCCCCCCTGTCACATCCCCCCCTTGTCACATTCCCCCCTGTCACATTCCCCCCCCTTGTCACATTCCCCCCTTGTCACATCCCCCCCTTGTCACATTCCCCCCTGTCACATTCCCCCCCTTGTCACATTCCCCCCCTTGTCACATCCCCCCCTTGTCACATTCCCCCCTTGTCACATTCCCCCCCTTGTCACATCCCCCCCTTTGTCACATTCATCCCCCCTTCTCACCTTGTCCTGCAGCAAATACACTAGGTTTGCCGGGCAGATTTCAAACCTAGTATATTTGCTGTAGAACAAGCCCTTTCCCCTTCAGCCAATCACAGGCTTTACACCACTGCGGCCTGTGATTGGCTGAAAAGTGAAAGGTCCTAGAAGATGAATAGTGAAGAGAGGACACCCCGGACCGCACGGAGGGGAACGGCATCTGCAGGGACCGGGACTAGGTGAGCAAAAGTTTTTTTTATTTTACTACTTCTTCCTTTTACACTTAGCTCAGTGTTTTTCTACCAGGGGGCCTCCAGCTGTTGTGAAACTACTACTCCCAGCATGCCCGGACAGCCTTTGGCTGTTCGGGCATGCTGAGAGTTGCAGTTTTGCAACAGCTGGAGGCCCCCTGGTAGGGAAACACTAACTTTTAGTATTTTTCTTTACCTGCTCTGGCCGGCCCCCGCAACGGGAGCCGACCAGAGCAGATAATCGCATGTTTTCCCGGGGGTCGCATCGCTATATCGCATTGCTTTTGTGATATATCGTGCAGCCCGGCCGGGAACTCTGTAATTCTACCCCGAGCGTGACTCGGGGTTACCGATCCTGGCAGGGAAAATTAACCCCGAGTCACGCTCGGGAATACCGCTCAGGTAGTTAAAGGGGTTATCCACCATAAGGGGATTTTAGTACGTACCTGGCAGACAGTAATGGACATGCTTAGGAAGGATCTGCGCTTGTCTTGGCACTAAATGTCATGAGATTACCATAACACTGTGGTTAGCTTTTTGTTAACTGGTATTTCCTGTTTGACTGTTCTTTTTTTGTACAATTCTATTTTCCTCCTTCCCACACATCAGCCCCCCCCCCCCACCCCCCTCCCCCCCCCCCCCCCCATTGAAACATAAATTAGCTGCAGACATGTGGTTTTCAATCAGGGTGATTCCAGCTGTTCCATTAGTTGCAGATTGATCGCTCCACCCATTGAAGCAGACAGGCTCCCTGTCATCAACTGACTAGTGAGTCAGGTCTCGGCCGCATAGCAAGCTGGGAAAATTCTGAGACAACAGTCATTTTGTATGCTGTTAAAAATAGTGGGGTTAAAATCACATAAGAATTTTGAGAAAACCGTCACACACAGGTACAGACACTATAGTATGAACTGCACTAACTTTACAGCCCCTGTAGCATAGTCAAATAAAAAAAAAATCCCAGAATACCCCTTTAATAGATGATGTACTTACTGTTGGCTCCTTTTGTGTAACCAGATTAATATCAGTTGCCTGTTTTTGTTTTTTGACACTAAAAAAGATAAACTTTTGTGTCAGGAAATAAAGAACGGTCGTGATCCAATGAACATCTCAATCAATTTTATGACCACACAAAAGCGATGAGCTCCTGGGTTTAGAAAGGCAAAAATACAAGGAAGACTATACATAATACATGATAACACTGTGGAACACTGCAGCCATTTGGATAAGAGGTTGACTTATCACTTTGTGTTGGTGTTGCTAAATATAAGACAAACTAAGGACAGAAGTATCTGTCACAATGCAGAACCTGCAGAACCAGCATATGAAACCTACTGTTATATAGCACGGTCATTTCGGGTTAAATAAGAGACAGACCGGTTTGTATGAAATTTATTAACAGTGATGCTTTTCTACAATTGGCTGCATGCAACGTATATGTTAGTCCTCGAAATACAGTACATTTGTGTTACTGTATGGTAAGGCTTCTTAAATCACAGTGTATGCTATTCAAGGTCTAAGCCAAAATGTAGAACACTGATCAACATTTATTTTGTTAATGAAATACAATGCCACTATGCACACAATCTAATACTGGAAATGGTCATGAGCTGTCAATGACTGAACAGAAACAAGGAAGCAAGTCAAGCCATGTTTTCTCTCTCCTGTGCGTCCAGAAGACAAAAAATAGCATCATGTCTAATAACAGAATCATTCATTTACAATCCCTGGTCCTGAAAGAGTAATGTCCCTGCTAGATCCTGATAACAGACAGTGATACAAGCTCCAGAGGCTGAGCAGCATAGTACATGTATACACGCAATAAACAATCACACCATAACCACCCTATCCAGATTGTACTCAGCTTCTACAGTACGGTAGGATACATTCAGAATTTCCTAACTCTTGTAGTTCCCTTTTTTATTCTTGAGATGATGAAGCACTGCCTTCAGGATCTGTAGACTAGACTGCGGACACCAAACATCAGGGTAAGCATACAAAAGTATTATGGTAGAACAACAGGGATTTGGTAGGTTTCCAGGTGACATCAGATCATAAGATATAGTATATACAGCAGCTGTTTCCCACCATTTGTGAAGTTATAGGATTAAAATCAGTAAAACATCAATTTATATGTGACATCTCTATCCGAGTTCCTATGCCTAGCCATCTAGACAAATAATGGTTCTTCATACAATCGAATAACACTCACCACACAGATTTTTCAAATAAAACTCATAAAGATCTCTAAAAAATTCTTCTCTTAAAGGCTTATCTCATAAAGACAACCCTTCCAAATGTCTCCTGCTCCAAACTGTCCTCTATGACCCAGAATGGGGAACAAAGTGTAAAAACAGCAAAAACAAAGTGTGCTAATGCTATGTCTCTTGCACAAATTTATCCTCCCAACTTAAGTTTTATAAGATATGTCTTTGATAGGAATAGATCTTCAGCCACTTCAAAATCTACAGCTTTTCATGGTTATAAAAATAACTTTCCTAAAAACAACATTAAAGGGGTTTAACGCTTTACATTGACCAAAAACATGGGATGTTCATAGATAATGCTCAACTGCATCCGAACATGTCCCCACAGAGGTAACAGACATCTGTCAGACAGGAAGAATATTTAGTTAATCCTAAACAGACCACAGCAGCACGGTGCACCAGCAGGATCTCATAACCAGTATCCCGGACTGACTTTATCTTTTCATTGGGGAAAATACTTGTTGGACCTGAGGAAGGCACGAGTCAGTGCCGAAACGCGTCATCCTTACTGAAAAAAAATAAACTATATGTTGTCCTGCGCTAGCATGGGTCGTTCTTGCGCACTGTGTGAGCAGAGCCTCCTAGACCATATTTCTGTCTATGTTCCCGCTATTACCTATGACCTCCTTCTAGGAGTCTGATTTTGATCAGAGTGTAGAAGCCACCACAAGCAACATCAATTCCAGTATTGAGATCACAATAGTGTGACAACTCAGCAGGTCAGCATATCACTTTGGTGTGGTGGAGGGTCACCACCAATTTATATACAATATCAGGGAGCGCCCCCTGTTTTTCTTTTTACTCTCTCTCCAACACTCTCTTCTTCTAAACAGGAAATATTATGGTGGCTCATCAAACATGCACATTTATAGGGTGGTTTAGGAGGATGTCTGTCTATCTTTTGTCTATACTTCTTATATGTCTATGGCCATATGGTTGATTATGGCATGTTCCACTGTTAGATCAAGGGCTCTACTAGTTGCAACTTTAAAAACTGCTTCCCTTAACTCCTTAAGGACGCAAGGCATACCCTACTGAGTGCGTGTCATAGTGGGGTGGACTCGTGTCTAATGCTGGACATCACTGATCGCGGTGATGCCCAGGATTAACCCCTTAGAAGCCGCAATCAGAGTTGATTGCGGCATCTAAAATAAAAAAATAAAAACAGTCCCTCAGCAGGCTGGAGCAATCGAGCACTGATAACAATGATCAATGCTATGCTATGACGTAGCATTGAACAGTGCATGTAATCCAAGGATTGCATGTAATAGTCCCCCATGGGGACAAAAAATTTGTGTAAAAAAAAAAGTTTAACAAAAAGTTAATAAATGTGAATTAAACCCTTCCCTAATATAAGTTTGAATTACCCCCCCCCCCCCCCCTTTTCCCATAAAAAAAAAATATATATGTAAAAAAATTAAACATTAAGCGGGCACTCTGCCGGAAAAAATCTTATCCCCTATCCAAAGGATAGGGGATAAGATGTCTGATCACAGGAGTCCTGCCGATGGGGACCTCCACAATCTCCAGGCCGGCAGCGGTGGCGGCTGGAACACAGAAGCTTGGAGTATGGCCATTCTCCCATAGACATGAATAGAGGGGGCGTGGCGGCTGTAGTCCCCAGTCATCCAGCATGGATCAGAGTTTGCTCCGTGCACCAGATGACTGGATTGCCACAGCGGAGATCCCCAGTGGAGGGACCCCCGCGATTAGACATCCTATCCCCTATACTTTGGATAGGGGATAAGATATTTTCCAGCAGAGTACCCCTTTAATATATGTGGTATCACCGCATGCGTAAATGCCCAAACTATAAAAATATAATTTTCTTTAAACCACACAGTCAATGGTGTATAAGTGAAAAAATACCAAAGTCAAAAATTGCATATTTTGGTCACTTTGTATACCCTATAAAAATGTATAAAAAGTGATCAAAAAGTCCCATCAAAACAAAAATGGTACAAAAATGGTTACAGGGTTCATAAGAGGACAATTTTACATATACTAACACCTGAGTTATGATTTTTAAAAGGTGAGAAGTGCAAAAATAAAAAGTCCTTAAGCAGTTGAGTACAGTTTTGCAACTATTTGGCTTTTGTAAATATACAGTGCAAGGATCTTTATCATAATAAATGGTTCCTGAAAATGTACTTGGCCCTTTATCTGAATTCTTGACTGCAATAATTGCAACTAAACATTATATAGACCTGTTGATTTCCCCAAAATGCTCTGTATGTACATGATGTGGCGTTCTGATACATTTTTAACTGTATCGTTTTGGTTAAAAATGCTTACAAAGCTTCTGGTGGTCACACAAACCTTAGAGAGAGCCACAGTACTCCAGTGGAATTTTTTTTTTTTTTTTTAAATCAGCTGGTGCCATAAATTACTTCTATTTAAAAATCTTAATCCTTCCAGTACTTAGCAGCTGCTGTATACTACATAGGAAGTTCTTTTCTTTTTGAATTTTTTTTCTGTCTGACCACAGTGCTCTCTGCTGACACCTCTGTCCGTGTCAGGAACTGTCCAGAGCAGGATAGGTTTGCTATGGGGATTTGCTCCTGCTCTGGACAGTTCCTGACACGGACAGAGGTGTCAGCAGAGAGCACTGTGGTCAGACAGAAAATAACTTCTAAAAGAAAAGAACTTCATGTGAAGCATACAGCAGCTGATAAGTACTGGAAGGATTAAGATTTTTTTTCAGCAGCAGTTGAGCAGTTGTTAAAGGGAGCCTGTCACCAGTTTAAAGCCGCCCAAATGCAGCTACATGGGTCCTAGCAGCATTTTTAAATGACGATTGCTAGATTTTAGGTTATGCTAGATTTTAGGTTATGCTAGATTTTAGGTTATGCTAGATTTTAGAAAGGTTAGGGGCAGTATAACTTTTTTTTACATACTTTAATAATTTACAAGCTTTGTTTATTCAAAGATGGAGAACCATTCGGTGTGACAAACAGGCACTGATAAAGGACATGTTTAATAAGACAAACTCCAGTTCTATAAATTAAAGATTAAAGCGAATCAGACACCTAATTTCCTTGCACTAAAGTCAATAAACAGGGCAATAGTTCAGGTGAACCTGATTTAAAAGACAGAAAAGAATAGTCCAGCGCGGTAATCATCTTTCGATGCTTTTGCTTTTATACAGGAACCATATTTCCAGCATGTAACAATCACATGAAGATAAAACCTCTAACGCGTTTCACGCGTGAAGCGCGTTAGAGGTTTTGACTTCATGTGATTGTTACCTGCTGGAAATATGGTTCCTAAATAAAAGCAAAGGCATTGAAATGTGATTACTGCGCTGGACTCAAGTCCGGCTGGGTCTGTGCATTGGAAAGACATATTGGTAGGGGTGAGCTGTTTTTTTTAATTCAAATTTAAAAGAGGTATAACTCACTCAGATTAGTGGTCCAGTTCCGGAGATCCAGGCTGTATACAAGCACCATTGCTAATCCCCTCTGCGCATTTGAGGCAGGAGTCAGTATACAGAGCTTCCCTGCCTCCGTCTCCTTCTGCCCTCATAAGCCCATCTCATAATCATTCTTAGATCCATCTTTTATATGAGCACAAGCATATGGAAGCAGAGAAGAAGTAGGCAGGGAAGCTCTGTATACCAACCCCCACCTCCATTGCGCAGGGGTAATGGAAGTAATGATGCCTGTATCTCCAGAATCGGACCACGGATGAGTTATACCTCAAATTCCCCCAGACTGTTAACCTGTTTATTGGTTTTAGTGTGGGTGAACAAGATGTCAGATTTATTTTAAAGACATCCTCTAAATGTAATAAACAAATTAACCATATAGCAACCCGCTAGGTGTGTAAAGTAATAAAATAACCCATATTCACCCTGCCAGGTCCAGTGCCATTGTTCTGGTGTCTTTGCTCTCTTGATAATGACACTGCGGCTAACCCCTGAGCATCAGTAGAGCAGGGCAATACCAGGAGAAGTAAACAGAGGAACTGGGATGGACTGCAGTGCGGGCACTGGACTGGGGAGTATGCTTTATTTTATTATTCTATATATATGAGTGTCATTTTATTTTTATTTTATTTAAATTGGAAGTTCATCAATTGCTGAAGAAAAAGTTCAGCAACATTGCAATATACTTCAATTTAAACATTCTCGTCCACATGGAAAAGGGGAAAACCGGTACAGACCTAGTCCTGATCATAGCTGATATGTAGATATATAATTAGTAAGATTCAATTATCTACAGTAGAAATTTCGTAATGTTACAATGTATCCGTGCAGGTAAAATGTAGGACACAAAGAATTGTTTTGGCTGGATATGATCGTTGCTACTTATCATCCCAAAAATAGACAAGGTCTATATAGAGGGGTACTCCTCAGGCCAGCGTTCGGAAGTAAATGTTCTGAACACTGTTTTTGTGCTGCGGGGGTCGGCCATGCACCTCCTGATGTCATGGTCACGCCCCCTCAATGCATGTCAATGGGAGGATAGCGTAGCGACGGTCGTCAAGCCCCCTCCCATAGACTTGGATTGAGGGGGCGTGGTCGTTATGTCACGAGGGGCGTGGCCAACCCCACGAAGCGCGAAAACAGCGTTCAGAACATTAACTTCTGAATGCTGGAAAGTGGAGTACCCCTTTAACTTTTTCATCCTCTGTATGTATATAAGAACAGCAAGAAAATATTGAAATTTAAAGAGTTTTACAGTTAGTTTACTTTATTTAATAAGATGCCTACAAGATCTGGTTCAAAGCCAAATATAAGTATAAGCACAGTTTATGGCAACCTATGTTTTGTGAACATACGGTGCTGCTCAGAGAGACTGACACAATGGCGGGTGAGTTTTATGTAGTGTACTGTACAACTTTCATATTTTATGAACCATGCATTCAGATATTATTCTGCTTTCCACTGACCATACAAATATCTTGTTATATGCCCTCAGAAATTTACAGTTTGTAAAGATGAACTTGAAAACTCTATAACAAAACATGACATTGTAGAGAAATAGAAATAAATATTGCTTTCTATGCCTATATTAAAAGGGAACTTGGCAATTCTGTTATATGGCTTTTTAATTGCCTTTGCTATTGAAAAATAAAAATAATGTTTTAAAAAGTATTTTTTGTCAGTCTGTCATTTATGTAGGATTGGCTTATGTCCATGGTTTGGACAACTCACGGTTTAATCATTTCAAAGTGAGGCCTGCTTTGTGAGACAAGTGTATTTATGAGACGTGGCTAACCCCGCCCACCTGATGGTGATTGATAGCTTTCTAACAACTGTGCATAGTGAGAGAGCTATATGGGGGCTATAACATTGCAAAAAGTGAATAAAGATCATTAACCCCTTTCCTAATAAAAGTTTGAATCACCCCCCTTTTCCCATTAAAAAAAAAACTGTGTAAATAAAAATAAACATATGTGATATCGCCACGTGGAAATGTCCGAATTATAAAAATGTATTAATTAAACCGTACGGTCAATGGCGTATGCGCAAAAAAATTCCAAAGTCCAAAATAGCGTATTTTTGGTCACTGTTATAATGAAAAAGCAATATATAATATCATTATGTATATAATGAAAAAATAAATTAAAATCAATCAAAAAGTCTAATCAATACAAAAATGGTACTGCTAAAATCAGATCACGGCGCAAAAAAAATAAAAAAATATTTTTTTTTATAGAAGATGACAATTTTAAATGTATAAATTTTCCTGCATGTAGTTATGATTTTTCCCAGAAATACAACAAAATCAAACCTATACAAGTAGGGTATCATTTTAATCATATGGACCTACAGAATAAAGAGAAGGTATAATTTTTACCGTAAAATGTACTGCGTAGAAACGGAAGCCACCAAAAGTTACAAAATGGCGTTTTTTCTTCAATTTTGATGATTTTCAATGCTTTTTTTTTTTTTCGTTTCGCCATAGATTTTTGGGTAAAATGACTGATGTCATTACAAAGTAGAATTGGTGGCGGAGGTATGGAGGAGAAAACCAAAGTGCAAAAGTGGAAAAACACATGGTCCTTAAGGGGTTAAATCACCTCCACCACCATCCTTAAAGCGTACCCGTCAGATCCAACAAAAAAACTTTTTTTTTAATATATAACTTAGTACCTAATCCTGACCATGTACATCTCATTTTTATTTGTCTATCACCTTTATTTTTTTTTATTACACTTTTAATTTAGCTCACTAGTCTGAATTCCTCTCAAAGGGAGGGGGCGTGGCCTCACTGTGCAGGTCTCTGCCCCCTCCCTCAGTATGCTGTCTGCTCACATCACCCCTAGCATTAGCAAAACTACAACTCCCAACTTGTCCTCACTGTCAGAGCATGCTGGGAGTTGTAGTATAGCTAACCCTAGGGGAGATGTGAGCAGCGAGAAGGCAGACAGTGAGTGGTGGGAGGAGAGGGGGGGGGGAGATGTGAGTGGCGGACAGTGAGGTGCCAGCAGAGAGCCAGCGGCGTCGGAGGCTGAAAGTGAGTGAAAGTATAAGTGTAAGGGATGCATGTCGGTTATTTCCCCCGCAGTGCAGCGCCTCCGTCCCCCGATCCCCGAGTGTGGAGTGCAGGGGTACAGAAGCAGAGAAATGTTCCCTGCAGAAGCAACTTGTGTGCCAGAGCAATGCGCGCTCACAGCGGGAAGACTGTGTGCTTCCTCCCGCTGCAAGCGTACTGATAGCGGGATAGTGGGAGGGTTTTTCCTGTGCTCACAGCTGTCAATAAAGGAAGTGTGTCCATGACATGGGCGATGATGCATGGACACAGCAGGACTAGTATGTGTCAAGCAGGTGGTGTGGGGGGGGGGCAGTTGTTTGACTGTCTTTTTCAGTATGAAATACTGAAAATTTTCCAATGAAAGCAATTGCAAAACCTATTAGTTTTGCATACTTCTGACAGTGCCCATTTAAAGATTAAAGAGAAGTAGTGGCCACATCAATATGTATAACCCTATTTAAATAAGAAAGCTACTGTAAAGGATAAGAAATAACTATTTATATATAGTTTTGGCATAGTTTTTCTTTTATCGAACCAAAAATTTTATTTATGTATATTAATATGGACATTTTTTCAGTACCCCTTTCCTTTCTGTAAATGTTCAGCAAGTTCATTTCTACAGCAAACAGCAAATGCAAAGCAGGAAGGAGCAGAAACTGCAGCTGAGACTCACCCTCTGTGTCTGTGTGAGAGGGAGGAGGGAGGAGGAAGACCTATAACACTCTCTCTGTATCAGCCTGTGTATGACTATATACTGACGGAGGGGAGAAAAAGAAGCAGTCAAGATGAGACATGAAGTCGGCTCAGAGGCAGCTCAGTTTCAATATTGTGTTTACAGAAACCACCAGACAAAATGCACCTAAAAAATACAAGTTAGATTGCTAAACTGTGTCTGGTAAACTCCAACAGCTGCCTGGTTGTGATTTGTGTATTTTTTTTTTACACTTAAAGGGCTCGTTCAGACACATGTTTTGTAGACTGTTAAGAATAAATCCCAAGAGAGATTAGAAGGAAGCCATCACTTGGGATCCAATATAACTACTGGTTTAAAAAGAATAAAGAGATTGTAAGTGTACAGCAAATATTATTCGGGCAATAGACACCAACTTAAAGAACAGTGAGCTCAGGAACTGACTGCAGTATAAAAAGACACAATATTTCCACACTTTCCAACCAATTCATAAAAATCATTAAGATATGGAAAACAGGGCTCTAGTGAGAGTTGATAAATCGATGGCTTATAATCTGTTCCAGCACCTGACATTTCTTTGGTTTACACTTTGCTCTAGAGATGATTGTGTTACTTACTCCTCTTCTTATCTTTGATCAGAACAATGAATTGCCATCCACCTGCCCTTCTAGAACGGCATTAAGTTTTATTTAAACAAAATATGGAAGATGTTACCAACAGAGCCCCTTGTAATGCAATACATTATGAGATGGGTGATCATTTAGTCTTGTCAAGAACACTTTAATATGGGGCGAAATATGCCAAAATATTGTAGTCATGTGATAATAATGAAAATTATTTTTTAAGAGAAAAAAATAGTCTACTCTGTTTACATTGTACTTTAGCTCTGACTTCCTTGCTTTTTTAGTTTACATTACATTGATATTATGTAGCATTTCCAGTAATGCAGTTGTCACAAAGGCTGACATTAATAAAATGTTCTTAGTTGTCCTGTTATCTATGCCAAAATGAAAGCAAAATCATCAATACAAAAACAGTTTTTAAAGTAAAAAAAAAAATTAGATGTAAAAAGCTAGTTATTTATCAGCTCTAAACAAGTACATATGATAAGATATGCTTATTAAAGGAAATCTGCAGCCCTTTAACACTTATCCCCTATCCACAGGAAAGGGGATACGTGTTTGAACGATCTCCTGCGGCTCTCCCGTGCAGGAGGCATGCCGGCCGCAGTATGACGTTGCCTCCTCACCTCTGCCTCCTCGCCTCTCCCATAGAACTGTATAGGGATGGGGCGGGGAGGGGGTGTGACCGTCAACCTCTCAGATTGATGCTATGAGCATTAGCACTCACACTGAGCGCTAATGCCCAGGGCCCCGTTTAGGAGATCATGGGGAGCCCCAGTGGTCGGACCGCCCGCGATCAAAAACTTATCCCCTATCCACAGTATTAAATGGCTGCAGATGTCCTTTAAAGGGAATCTGTCATCAGTATCACTACTACTAACCTGTTGTTACATGCTTGTAGTGGGGGTGGCACTGATAACAATGATACTTACCAGTCTTCGCTCCGTGACTCCATTCCACTGTAATCCCTGTTCTTTTTTATATGCAAATTACCTGATTGGTGCACGGTAATGTTCGACTGGCTTCTTCCCCTGTGCTGAGCCTCCTCTGCTGCAGAATGGAGCTCAACTCTGCAGAGGTTCAGCACAGGAAAGGAGGTGCTACTAGAAAGAGGCCAGCTGAATGTCTCCATGCCTGGGGGCACAAAACAGTTCATTTACATATAAATTGCAGTTGAACGGAGGCACGGCACAAGGGCTGGTATTACCCGCATTACAAGCCTGTAATGTAGATGACACTGATGGCACATTCCCTTTAAATGCAGTGTATTGCTGCACTCAGGATCAGAAGCCCTCACTTTACAATGGAGAACAAAACATGTTACAGAACCCAGTCAATGCTTCAATCATTCATGTCCTATTCTTGATAACAATACTGCTCTTTGCTTCATCTAATGTAGATAGAATTTCAGAGGCTACATGGCTATGATTTATCAAGTTGGACATTTCTAGTAACATTACATAGGATAACAATGTGCAATAAACATGACAGACCTGAACCCAGATGGAAATGAGGGTGTAGACTATGTTGGCTTATAAAGACTTTGTTTAATTGGACTCTTAAGCAATGTATTTCCACAAGAGCAAGGCTTAAAATGGATTTCATTGGTTATCATTGGAATCCACATTGTATTGTATTCATCTTTCTCTGTCCTTAATTTCACACACTTACCAATGTAACATACAGCACATACACCTTAACACTACATGTACAATAACAAATAAATTACTAGTCATGAAGTAAACAGTCTGGAATGACTATGATGTACAAATCGTCCTGGTTGGTGACGGACTTGCTTGGAACTGGCAATGCTGCTGGCAAAAATAAAATAAGAAGCAAGAATAAAGAAAAGTAAAATCTGTCCATTGATGTCTGTTGTTCTTTCTTTCGAAATACAAAATATCTGCCCAGTGTCTTTGTTGATATGTAGATGTAGATTGATCTGAGCTTGATATACAATTTTGTTTATGGCTGCTCATTCTTAGATGTAGAGAGGCGTCTCCTGTCCAGTAAGAAGCCTGAACATCGCTGCTGGCATAGTCTTCATGTGGATCTGTGGCACAGAGAAGAAAGTCGGTTAAATTGAGGTTGGCAGTACGAGACTGAAAGTTACTGCTGAACATCAAGTCTAGCCATACAATGACTGCTTCTTTATGCCTAAGATGTTTTATCACAGAATATTCCTTTCTTGTGTTTTATGTATACAGAGTTCCATAAAGTCAACTGAGGGGCCAGTCCAGGGGATCATGCAGCACCTTGATGTAGATCTGTACTACCTACCATACCATTTATTCCATAAATAATATAGCATATAAAGCTCTCTATGGTAGACTGGTTTCTCATTAAAAAAAAAAAAATAAAAGATCATAATAATAATGTCCAAAAACATCATGTACCATAATTACTCTAAGGCATATTCAAGGCAGATTTCACTTGCAGCAGCCTCCTCCTGAATCAACACTTAAAGGGGTACTCCGCCCTAGACATCTTAAGATGTCTGATTGCGGGGGTCCCGCGGCTGGGGACCCCCACAATCTCGGCTGTGGCAGCCCAGACATTCGGTGTACAAAGCGAACTTTGCACCGTGCCGGTCGACTGGTGATGCGGGGTGGAGGCTCGTGACGTCATGGTCATGCCCCGCTCATGACGTCACGGCCACGCCCCTCAATGCAAGTCTATGGGAGGGGGCATGATGGCCGTCAAACCCCTTCCCATAGATTTGCATTGAGGGGGTGTGGCTGTGATGTCATGAGCAGGGCGTGGCCTTGACATCACGAGCCTCCGGAGCTGCACCCGACGCTCTTAACCCCTTAAGGACCAGGCCATTTTACACCTTAGGACCGGAGCGTTTTTTGAACATCTGACCACTGTCACTTTAAGCATTAATAACTCTAAGACGCTTTTACCTATCATTCTGATTCCAAGATTGTTTTTTCGTGACATATTCTACTTTATGTTATTGGTAAAATTTTGTCGATACTTGCATCGTTTCTTAGTTAAAAATTCCAAAATTTGCTGAAAAAATTGAAAATTTTGCATTTTTCTAACTTTGAAGCTCTCTGCTTGTACGGAAAATGGATATTTAAAAAAAAAAAAATATTATTCACAAATACAATATGTCTACTTTATGTTTGCATCATAAAATTGACTTTTGGAAGACACCAGAGGGCTTCAAAGTTCCGCAGCAGTTTTCCAATTTTTCACAAAATTTTCAAACTCACTATTTTTCAGGGACCAGTTCAGGTTTGAAGTGGATTTGCAGGGTCTTCATATTAGAAATGCCCCACAAATGACCTCATTATAAAAACTACACCCCCCAAAGTATTCAAAATGACATTCAGTCAGCGTTTTAACCCTTTAGGTGTTTCACAGGAATAGCAGCAAAGTGAAGGAGAAAATTCACCATCTTCATTTTTTACACTCGCATGTTCTTGTAGACCCAATTTTTGAATTTTTACAAGGGGTAAAAGGAGAAAATTTATACTTAAATTTGTAGCCCAATTTCTCTTGAGTAAGGACATACCTCATATGTTCATGAAAAGTGTTCGGCGGGCGCAGTAGAGGGCTCAGAAGCGAAGGAGCGACTAGGGGATTTTGGAGAGTATGTTTTTCTGAAATGGTTTTTGGGGGGCATGTTGCATTTAGGAAGCCCCTATGGTTCCAGAACAGCAAAAAATCCCCACATGGCATACCATTTTGGAAACTAGACCCCTTGGGGAACGTCACAAGGGGTAAAGTGAACCTTAATACCCCACAGGTGTTTCACGACTTTTGCATATTTAAAAAAATATATTTTTTTTTTCATTAAAATGTGTTTCCCCCCAAATTTCACATTTTTGCAAGGGTTAATAGCAGAAAATACCCCCCAAAATTTGTAACCCCATCTCTTCTGAGTATGAAGGTACCCCATAAGTGGACCTGAAGTGCACTACGGGTGAACTACAATGCTCAGAAGAGAAGGAGTAATATTTGGCTTTTGGAGAGCAAATTTTGGTCGGGGGGCATGTCACATTTAGGAAGCCCCTATGGTGCCACAACAGCAAAAAACCCTCACATGGCATACCATTTTGGAAACTAGACCCCTTGAGGAACGTAACAAGAAATAAAGTGAGCCTTAATACCCCACAGGGGTTTTACGACTTTTGCATATGTAAAAAAAAACATATATTTTTTAACTAAAATGTGTGTTTCCCCCCAAATTTCACATTTTAGCAAGGGTTAATAGCAGAAAATACCCCCCAAAATTTGTAATCCCATCTCTTCTGAGTATGAAGGTACGCAATAAGTGGACCTGAAGTGCACTACGGACAAACTACAATGCTCAGAAGAGAAGGAGTCACATTTGGCTTTTGGAGAGCAAATTTTGCTCGGGGGGCATGTCGCATTTAGGAAGCCCCTATGGTGCCAGGACAGCAAAATAACCCCCACATGGCATACCATTTTGGAAACTAGACCCCTTGAGGAACGTAACAAGGGGTACAGTGAGCATTTACCCCCCACTGGTGTCTGTCAGAACTTTGGAACAGTGGGCTGTACAAATTTTTTTATTTGCACAGCCCACTATTCCAAAGATCTGTCAGACACCAGTGGGGTGTAAATTCTCACTGCACCCCTCATTACATTCCGTGAGGGGTGTAGATTCCGAAATGGGGTCACATGTGTTTTTTTTTTTTTTTTTGCGTTTGTCAAAACCGCTGTAACAATCAGCCACCCCTGTGCAAATCACCTCAAATGTACATGGTGCACTCTCCCTTCTGGGCTTTGTTGTGCGCCCCCAGAGCACTTTGCGCCCACTTATGGGGTATCTCCGTAGTCGGGAGAAATTGCATTACAAATTTTGGGGGGCATTTTTCCCTTTTACCTCTTGTCAAAATGAAAAGTATAGGGCAACACCAGCGTGTTAGTGTAAAAAATTTTTTTTTTTACACTAACATGCTGTTGTAGACCCCAACTTCACCTTTTCATAAGGGGTTAAAGGAGAAAAAGCCCCCCAAAATTTGTAACACAATTTCTCCCGAGTACGGCGATACCCCATATGTGACCCTAAACTGTTGCCTTGAAATACGACAGGGCTCCGAAGTGAGAGCACCATGCGCATTTGAGGCCTGAATTAGGGATTTGCATAGGGGTGGACATAGGGGTATTCTACGCCAGTGATTCCCAAACAGGGTGCCTCCAGCTGTTGCAAAACTCCCAGCATGCTTGGACAGTCAACGGCTGTCCGGCAATACTGGGAGTTGTTGTTTTGCAACAGCTGGAGGCTCCATTTTGGAAACAGTGGCATACCGGACGTTTTTCATTTTTATTGGGGAGGGGAGGGGGGCTGTGTAGGGGTATGTGTATATGTAGTGTTTTTTTTACTTTTTATTTTATTTTGTGTTAGTGTTGTGTAGTGTTTTAAGGGTACAGTCACATGGGTGGGGGATTACAGCGAGTTCCCGCTGAGAGTTTGAGCTGCCGCGCAAAATTTAATGCATCGCAAACTTGCAGCCTGATACTCACTGTAAGCCCCCTGCCCATGTGAATGTACCCTGTACATTCGCAGGGGGGAGGGGACCTCCAGCTGTTACAAAACTACAACTCCCAACATGCACAGTTTATCAGTGCATGCTGGTAGTTATAGTTTTGCAACAGCTGGAGGCACACGGTTGGGAAACACTGAGTTAGGAAACAGACAATGTTTCCCAACCAGTGTGCCTCCTGTTGTTGCAAAACCACAACTCCCAGCATTCTCAGGCATGCTGGGAGTAGTAGTTCGGCAACATCTTTAGAGCCAGATGTTGCCGAACTACAACTCCCAGCATGCTGGGAGTTGTAGTTTTGCAACATCTGGAGGACTAGTTTGCAGACCACTAATACAGTGGTTCCCAATCTGTGCCCTTCCAGATGTTGCAAAACTACAACTCCCAGTATGCCCTTACTGTCCAGGCATGAAGGGCCAGATGTTACAGAACTACAACTCCCAGCATGCCTGGACAGTAAGGGCATGCTGAGAATGTGTAGTTTTGCAACATCTGGAAGGGCACAGTGGTCTTCAAACTGTGGACCTCCAGATGTTGCAAAACTGCAACTCCCAGCATGCCCAGACGCCAAGGGCTGTCTGGGCATGCTGGGAGTTGTAGTATACAGGGTCCCATTACAGCAATGCATGTCGCTTTACGGCGACGTGCATTGCTGTAAAGGGCTCGACCGCGGCTGAAGATCTACTCACCTGTCGCAGCCGCCATCTTCCTCGCCAGGATCCGGGTCTTCAGGGACGAGGTAAGTACCGGGGCTGGTCCCCAGCACTCCCCCGTCCCCCGCCGCGTCCTCCGGTCTTCCTCCCGTCCTCTACGGACTTCCAGGGGCCGGGCAGGACGGGAGGAAGTAACCCCCCCCCCCTGCGATTGGTCGGTTAGTAAACCGACGGATCGCAGGGGATAGGAGGAGGTGGCAGGCTTGCCACCTTGCTCCTATTCTTTAGCATGGTCCTGGCTGTCTGTGACAGCCGGGATCATGCGAAATTACCGGGCGGTCGGGTCCCAGAGACCCGATCAGCCCGGTATCGCCGCAGATCGCAAGGGCGATTTCCCTTGCGATTTGCGGCGATCGCCGACATGGGGGGCCTACATGGCCCCCCTCGGCGTTTGCCCTGGATGCCTGCTGAAGGATTTCAGCAGGCATCCGGTTCCGATCTCTGCCCGGCGAGCGGCAGAGACCGGAAATACAACAGGACGTTCTCTAACGTCCTTGGGCATTAAAGCCCAGGTAGTGCGGACGTTAGAGAATGTCCTATGTCCTTAACAGGTTAACAAACGCTGGATGCAGCAGGGAGATCAGATCAGAATCTTATTCCCTATCCTTTGGATAAGATGTCTAGGAGTGGAATACCCCTTTACTGTCTGTACAGACAAGTGCTGTCCTATTCATTACAGCACAGCCCCGAAACTTCTCAGATGGATTCTGCTGGTAGATTGAACATGTTAAATCTTCCGGTAAATCAAATTTCTTGTCGGAAAACTTCCGCCTTGTGAACTTAGTAACAGAATCCCCTTGAAATCAACAGTCTGCTGCAAGCATTGAATATTCGAGTGAGATCTCCACAGAGTGAACATACCCATAATGTTTTATTCTGCTTTATTTAACTTTAGCTTTGTTTAAAGTGTTACTGTCACTTAAAAAAATAAACTGTTAACATGCCAAAAGTTTTGATTGCTTGACTCTTCAATGCTGAGACCACCACAGACAGCTATATATAGGAGAAACACACTGTGCACTTCACTCCCCACTCACTGCTCAATCTGACATATTGCAAGAGAGGGGCTTTATTGTAAGGTTGAATACATTTTAGAGCACGTTTTTGGCATATAACTAGACAAGATGGCACACATTTTTAAACAGCTTGCGTCACTATTAAAAATCTTAGACCAGTTTTTCTCAACCATTGACAGTTTTAAGGGTTACACCATCGCTTTCAGATACTCACAGTTTTGTGTACTACTTCTATAATAATATCAGGTAATTGAGATAAATGCAATAGAACACACTGCAGGAGCATTTGGCAGGTGAGTATATGGACTGGACTAGGGTGGGCATAGAGGCACTGTTGTGTCAAATGAAGAATAAGGGCTCGTTTCTGGCTATATTTTTAATTTTAACAATATTCTGATTCATCAAGCTAGGGGGTATAAATGTCTCCTTTATTCTCTACGCTATTGGACCGAAATTAAAATGGTGAAAATATAAAATAACTTAAATGTTCATGCATGCATACATGGAAGTAGTAGTTGCTGTGTGATGACTGTAGATTTGTTTTTATTACTAAGGTTTATATAAGCAGTCACTCATTTTCTCATTTCCTCTTCCTATAAATCATACTGATAGCCCTGACATGCCACTTATTGATTTTTATGGAATCTATATGGTCACACATGAATAAAAAACGATAGCGACCTCATCTGTCCTCCATTATCGAAATGAGCCATACAACGAGCTGTGGAAAAAACGGAGCTGTGAAATAAATGGGTTTTATACAATTTTTTAAATCTCAAATCCCTTTTTTTCCCACTGCTTTTAAATATCAACTTATCTCTCATCATTGAAACATCTAAAATAAAATGTTCAAAGCCCAGGGCCGCACAATGCAGCTGAACACAGGATATCAGGGCTGTGGAGACTGACTTGTGTATCTAATGTTTTCATATCTGTCTAAAACAGTTCACAAATAAAAGAATATATTGACAGGACTAAACATCTCATTTCAATGCAGCGGAAAGT
This sequence comes from Hyla sarda, assembly GCF_029499605.1. Taxonomy (NCBI): domain Eukaryota; kingdom Metazoa; phylum Chordata; class Amphibia; order Anura; family Hylidae; genus Hyla; species Hyla sarda. The sequence continues at coordinate 158,815,610 of NC_079192.1, forward strand.
TAATCCGTAGGTCCCCTGCCCCTCTAACCAAGATGGGAATATTACAGTCACATTAACAATAGTCAAGCAGCATGTACCCTGCCGTGTAAATGGGATCCATTATATCTCCTTGCACAAAGAATGCTGCCAGCAAAACGGCAAACAATAAAATCTTTACACATTTCAGTAACCTCACATCCTCAAAAAAAAAAGACAAATCTAAAAAGTGCATATTGTGTTATAATAGCATACAGGAGATTTACCACAAAGAACAAGTTCTTACCTCCCCTACTGAATTGGAAAGCGCTTGGACTATCTTTTCATGAGCTGTGGCCACCACACTTTGTCCATTGATCTCAATAATGCGATGTCCGACCCTTACTCCTCCTCTCTCGGCAATTCCCCCTCTCATGAGGCTGCAGATCTACAATGAGAAAGGAAAAAGGAATCAGGGTCTCACATTCACTGTGACTATTTTGACACATTTTCCATCATTTAGTTAGGCTGCAAATAATTAATGGTGGCAAACCAATTTAAGAGTTAAATGCACAATATTACATTCCTAGGAGGGCAAAAGACGGCTAATACGTACACTGTTTCAAGTAGCATCAGTTTTCTCTGTTTAAAAAAAAAAAATATTTGGGTAAATGGCAATTCATCATCGGTTTTCATCTGAATAATCATGGAGGACAACTTATTCCCTATCCAAAGTATAGGGGATAAGTTTCTGACTGCTGGGACACCCTCCCCCCTGCAGTCTCCTGCATGGGACCCCAGCTCTCCTCAGGAACGAGGTGTGTCGAACCCCGCACGAAGTGGCCCCTCCATGAATCTCTATTGGAGAGTCGGAGATACAGATATACATGGAGGGGGTGTATCAGCTGCTGCTCCGTGCCCAGGTCAACACTCTCCGTTCCAGGGGATTGCCATGGCACTGTGCCGGAGATCGCGGCGGTAGAGGGGTCCCAGCGGTCGGACCCCTGTGATCAGACACAAAACCCTTATCCTTTGGAGAGGTGATACATTTTCCTGCATAATAGTATTCCTTTAAGTTCAACTTACTTTTCTAGTTGCCCGTTTGGACAGTTTAAATATATAATTCTGTAATTGGTCCAGAATATATGAACATCCAGGATGTATGAAAGTGGCCTTAAACAAGTTATAGTATAGGAAACAAATCTTCATGATATAGTTAAACGGGTACTCCGCTGCTCAGCATTGGGAACAAACTGTTCCAAACACTGGAGCCGGCGCCGGGAGCTTGTGATGTCATAGCCCCGCACTCTCAATGTAAGTCTATGGGAGAGGGTGTGCCAGCCATCACGCCCCCCCCCCCACAGACTTGCATTGAGGGGTCGTGGTGTGAAGTCATGAGGGGGCGGGGCTATGACGTCACAAGCTCCTGGTGCCGGCTCCAGTGTTCGGAGCAGTTTATTCCAAACGCTGAGCAGCAGATTACCCCTTTAAGATCTACTTTTAATGATAATCCTACTTTGTTATATTGCAGAATCCAACACATTATCAACATCAATTAGAATAAAATATAGCTTTTAATTGAGATATACTAAAATTAAGATATAAACACAGTACGCATATAGAGCACAAAACATAAAGAGGGTAAAGGTAACAGGTGAAACCCTAATAAATTCCCTACCTAAATAAATTCCTAACAGCTAAGTGAAGGACAAGGGTTAGGGGAATAATTACAATATGTACAATTGGTACAAAAATATATCAACCTCTCTGGCCAACGCGTTTCTCTCCCAGGTTGAGGGGAGTTCATCAGGGATGAGAGGATAATATTCACAATTCAATTAGTGCACAGCAAATGCAAAATCATATACAAAAGATACAAAAACCAATAATGACAATAAATAAATGATAATACATAGGTCCGGGTCCGTCAGAAATAAGTACCGGTCATATATGTGAGTCTGTTAGTGTCTGGTCAAATAAATACACATACATTATCATAGCAGAAGGATGGCATTTAGAATATTACTATGCAATGTTAGTAAAATAATAATAAGTTGACTCCAGAGAAAGAGGATGATGTTCTGTTCAAGATACATGCAGATACACCCCTATGTAAGATGATGGTATTCAATTAAGACCACCAACAGAACACTCTGTTCCTGATATTAAAGCAGATCTCAATTAAACAGACTCCTAAAACTAATGCCAGTTAAGTATAGGATGTAATGATATTAATGTGGTCAGGCAATGATGTACTTCCACAGGGTAGGTCAAGTACTAATAATCTCAATTAGGACCAAATTCCTATAGGACAGGTATGGATGGATAACCACTAGATAGATGTAGTCCAAAAAGTCCAAAAGACGAATAAATAATAGATAACCCAGACCTGATACCTGTGGATGAAAGCCTGGACCACGTTGGACGTCCAACGTATAGGTCCATCTTTTCATTCCAGAAGTAGTGATTTGTTATATTGCAGTTTTATTAGATTCCATTAAATAACATAGAGGTCTATGTGAGGGGTGGAGTGGGGTGAGCACATGCAGAGCACATGCAGAGTTTTTCTATAGTCTCTGTTTAATTAATATACAATTTACTTCTTAGTTATTTTAATATTTTTTTTCAAGCTACCTGCAAAGGGGCTTTCATTTCTACCAAAGTGCAATGTTTTAATTCTTAAAAGAAAAAAAAAAAAATGTTAGCTCTAAGACGGAAACAAAAACATAAAAATGAAACAAAATAGTTTAATATATGTAAACACATACAGTACAAATAAGAGGAACATTATAAAATGTCTTTTACTGTACAACCATATTTCTAGTTTCCAAAAAGGTAACGGATCAGAATATAAATGTTGTGGATTATATACCTAACTGGATTATACATGTAAATGCATTCTTCTTGGACTAAAGATTTTATATTCCGAGATTATTATCTGAAATATCTTCATGTAATACATTTTCTGATATCTGAAACATCTTCTTACAAATGGCACACATTACATCTTAGCCGAACTGAGTCTTCACATTCTGGGTATGGTAAAAAGCTCTTAATTGAGGAAAAATCTGTCAAAACATTTAGGTTTCCACTATTTTCGAAAGAGCGTATAATGCCTCTATCTAAAGGTTATAAAAGATTGAACATTAGAAAGCATTTTTAATTCAAAAGAACACTTGTGGAATATTTTTCTGTAACAGCTGGTAATACAGAGGAGTACTTACAGGGAAACTTGACTCAAAACCATAGCTTCCCATGTGTGCCATTAAGGAATCCATGTGTCAGTCTGTCCCTTGTTCTCTTTTTTACTGTTTCTATCACTATCCATCAGGCTTCAGTAATACGTATTTTCTACTTGAGTCTCTAGAGATCTAGGTGTCATTAATACAGACACCAGAGCTTCGTGTATGAATATGGAATGTGCTACAGGAGAGGAAGGTAGAAACGTATATTACAGTAAAGGCAGGTGAGTAGACCAGCTCCGGTCACACAGTTATAATAGAAAAGATAACAGTTCAGTCTACCTGACTTTATACACTTAGGGACAGATTTAAACAGACTGGTGTTTTTTATACAATAGTCTTGAACTGAAGTACTCTGGAGAAAAACATGTCATAAAATGACTTTAATCGGGCACACTTTGGATTGTCTTTAAGCCAGAAAATAAAGTCAGCACAGAAAATAAAGTCAGCACAGGTGGGGTTCTTTACAGTAAGAAATGAAAATCTCTGCCAAAAAAAGGTCATGGTGAACTCAACAAAAGAGTTCAAAAGGGGCCTGGTTGCATTTCTGGTGAGTAATGACAATAGTGGTTATGGATATTAGATTTATGGGGAAAGAACCTTGATCCAGGGATTTATTCTTATACCATATTGGAGTCAGGAAGGAATTTCTTTTCCTAGTATGGGGCAAATGGTATAAGCCTCATAAGTTGTTTTTTTTTTTGCCTTCCTCTAGATCAACACAGTAGGGAAACAATGGGAATATAGGTTGAACTTGATGGACTCTGGTCTTTTTCAACCTTATGTATTAAGTCACCATGTAACTATAACCCAAAAAGGCAAAGCATCATATCCCCAATATTACCATTACCCATTACCATTATCCCAAAACAACTTTTTCCAAGCAGGGGTTGTCCATAGTGTTTCAATGATTTATAATGCCCCAGTGTAGGCTACTCCCTTAAAGGGGTACTCTGGTGGAAAACTTTTTTTTTTAAATGAACTGGTGCCAGAAAGCTAAACAGATTTGTTAATTACTTCTATAAAAAAAATCTTAATCCTTTTGGTACTTTTTAGCAGCTGTATGCTACACAGGAAATTCTTTACTTTCTGAATTTCTTTTTTGTGTTGTCCACAGTGCTCTCTGCTGACACCTCTGTCCGTGTCAGGAACTGTCCAGAGCAGTATAGGTTTTCTATGGGGATTTTCTCCTGCTTGGAGAATCAGGGCATCAGGTGTCAGCAGAGAGCAATGTGGACAACACAAAAAAAAAATTAAAAAGATAAAGATTTTCCCCTGCAGCAAACAGCTGCTAAAAAGTACTGAAAGGGTTATGATTTTTTAATAGAAGTAATTTACAAATCTGTCTAACTTTCTGACACCAGTTCATTTAAAAAAAAAAAAAAAAGTTTTCTACCGGAGTGCCCCTTTAAGTATTCACCTAACATCATTCATATGTCTGTCTGCAAGATAGCAGACACTGGAAGAAGAAGCAGAGTAAAATCCAAAATGTAAAATGTAGTATCACCAGAGGCAGAAAGAGGATGAACTGTCAAGAGGGGGGATCAATATACAAAATGTCCTGAGCTTAAAAGACAGAAGGATGGTCAGATGGATGGTGCTGCTATGGAGAGTGGGAATCTTTATTAAAGGGATACTCCGCCCCTAGACATCTTATCCACTATCCAAAGAATTGGAGTTAAAATGTCTGATGGTACATGTTATTACTGTAAATTTTAATTTTGAAAACCAAATAAAAACAATTCAAACTAAAGGTGAAGATGGCCAAAAGATACAAGACATGGTCATCTGCAACCAATTAGTCGGACTGTGGAGAAGTGGCCCTGCTGATTGGGCAAGACCAGCACTTCACCAGGTCTTGAAGGATGAAAGTGAATCTTCCATTTTATTATCATTTACTATAAAGAAGCTTCTCATGGTGACAATCTCTCTTTAAGTCAGGGCACCGGGAAAGTGAGGCAGCTGGAAAGCCTAATTGGAGATAATCTTTCACATCTCAACTATAAAAGGGAAACAAAGCACCTTTCATATATATGGAAGCTCACAAAAATGTGTACTGTTAAAAAGATTTTAAAAAATTCAGCTATAAGCGGTATTGTAAATGTCAAAAGTAATGTTGAAAAAACTGTAAAAAAGTTACAAGCAATTACCATTGCAATTTCATTCTAACAATTTCACTAAAGGATAAAACTGTAACAATGGTACAAAATGTACTGTATATACTCGAGTATAAGCCGAGTTATTCAGCACGATTTTTTGTGCTGAAAACGCCCTCCTCGGCATATATTCGAGTGAACTCTCCGCCTGTCAATCCCTTCTCAGTGGTCTTCAACCTGCAGACCTCAAGATGTTGCTAAACTACAACTCCCAGCATGCCTGGACAGCCACTGCCGGGCCTTCGTCATCATACAGACCCCCCCTTTAGTTTTCTACTCACCTCCCCCGGACTAGTGACGTTGCCTTGACGACGACGCACTGTGATTTCCCTGCGCATGAACGTCCCTGTGCGTCGTCGTCAAGGCAACGTCACTAGTCCGGGGCCGGGCCCGGAGCAGAGAAGAGGGCCTCCCGGAGAAGATGGACAGCCCAGAATGATTAACCCTCCCCACCGGACGGTCCCTGCAGTATAGATGGCCCGGACCAGCTCACCCTTCCTTCCCACCGAGGGGAGGTGAGTAGAAAACTAAAGGGCGGGGGTCTGGATGATGACAAAGGTCCGGCAGTGGTCTTCAACCTGCGGACCTCCAGATGTTTCAAAACTACAACTCCCAGCATGCCCGGACAGCCATGCTGGGAGTTGTAGTTTTGCAACATCTGGAGGTCCGCAGGTTCAAGACCACTGATTGAAGGGATTGACAGGCGGTGATGATGAAGGGGGGGGGGGGGTGATGACTAGGTGATGATGATGGGGATCTGGATGATGACAGGGTGATGATGACAGGGGTCTGGATGATGACAGGGTGATGATGACGGGGGTGTTAATGACGGGGGTCTGGATGATGACAGGTGGGGGATGATGTATTTCCCACCCTAGGCTTATAGTCGAGTCAATAACTTTTCCTGGGTTTTTGGGGTGAAATTAGGGGCCTCGGCTTATATGCAGGTCGGCTTATACTCGAGTATATACGGTACCACTTTTTTAGACTTTTTAGTCGATATGCAAATATCAGTATTTTGATGAGTTTTCCAGGTTAATGGGCATACATCCATATACAAACTAAAAAAAATAAAAAACGCGACATATCAAGTCCTTGACAAAGACCTTTGCGGGGTTAAAACAATGCATTTTTTGGCTGGAGGAATAAAATGTGTGCATGATATATGAATTAGTTTTAGAAAGGGGTGACTTTGTATCTGGAATACCTTACAGCAGTGTTTCCCAACCAGGGTGCCTCTGGATGTTGCAAAACTACAAATCCTAGCATGCCCGGAAAGGGAAAGGCTGTCCAGGCATGCTGGGAGTTGTCATTTTGCAGCACCTGGAGGGTCCTTATCCACTGTGTGCTGCTAAAATTTTTTCTACTTTTTAAACACATCTATATACATTGGGCCTAATTGGAGTGTAGTTTAGTGGAGTGTAGTTTTCTTTGTGGGTTTTTATTTCCGCCAGGTATTCTTCCATGGTATTTACTAAAGTATCTTGTATTTGGCAATTTTTCCAACATTTTGCTTTTTTTACACATGCCCTAAGCTCTGAAGTTTTACAGAGCTCAAATCTACCACCCTTTATTTGGAAACATTAGTAAATGTGTATTTATTGATTTTTTCAAAAATGCAAGCGTGTTTTGCAGATACACCCATTTCCCTTGGTGGTCACACCCCTTTACATCATTTTCTGAGAACAGTGGAGAGTTATTAGGGTTTTTTTTTGGTCGGAAATTCTGGTGCAAGACACATGTGACACAAAAAACCCTCCAAAACACTTAAAAGTTTCAATGCTGTACATGATGAAGGGAAATAGATCCAATAGCAACTTCACTGTAGTTGACATACATAGTCATCTAATGTATTCAATTGTGTCTGACATTTGGACAAGTCCTCCATAGGCCAATAATCCATAGATGTCTATTATACTAAAATATTTTTCTTTTCATTGTCTAATGGGTCTTTACGAAGAACTATGTAGCCACCATACAAAGACATCCCTGTAACTTGGGAAATCACAGGTTATACCAAGACCAATGTGAGGGATATGAAAAATAGATTTGTAGGAACATTAAAAAATAAAATTTTTCTATCCTTTACATGTTTATTGGCATTAGCCAATGGAGGGAATTTATTATTTTTGGCAAAAAATGTTTTGCTCCTCACATTCTAAGACCCACTGACAAATTTGTATTAGAGCTTTTTTGGGGGGGCAAGTTGTACTTTTAATTGGCGTACTATATTTTATCATATGATGTATTACTGAGCCAGAAAAAAATATATGTAAGATGTAAGGCAAAATTGAAAAAAATATGGAATTGTGCAATTTTGAGAGACAATACTTTTTTCAGGGTAAAAAATACGGTAAATCTGACATGCTATCTTTATTATATGGGTCAGTATGAGTCTAATGATACCAAACTTGGGTAATTTTTGTTTCGTTTTAAGGTAAAAACAAAATTGAGACCATGAAAAAGAAAAAAAAAAAGGTTTGTCCAATGCCATGTTCTGACCTTTAACTTTTTTATTTTTCCACCTACGGAGCTATCCCACTAGACACCAGGAATAACTGGAATTTAATGTTTAAGTGCTGTGATCGCTATTGATCACAGCATTTAACCATTTCAATGACAGACATCAGAGCCAGCTCCGATGTCCATCATTACCGACAGATGTCAGCTGCTGATAGCAGCGGGGATCTGCCGGTAATGACGCGGACCCAACCCGTGGGCCTGCATCATATTCTCCTCACCCGACCCATGACGAAGGGGTTAATTTTTAGACTACATTTGTATGTAGTTCAATGCACTAAAGAGTATTAATAAATAAATAAACAAACAACATCATGATATACAAGTACAGAAAATACTCTAGTATGATAAGTCAGCCGCCTACGTATAATACCCTGCTCCTGGTCAGCAGTAACGAAGAATAATAACACAATATACTCTAGGTCAGTATTTCACTGAATAAATCTTTCTTAAAAAAAAGATTTCCCAGTTTAACGGTAAGTGTTGAAACCTTTGGCGGTCAGTTTCATTTAGCTGAAATATGTAGGTAGATGTAGTGTTATTCTGATTAATGTCGTCCCCATACTGGACTGCTGTGTGTGTAAAGCTCTCAAGGGGGTGTTAGCAATAAAATAATGTTAAAACTGTACATCTTGAGCTTTACGAGCCTTCAGGAGCTCTTATATGGCGAGGCCAATTTAAAGCTATTTAACCTCTACTCTTTAGTTCCCCAATGGAAAGATCTGTATGTAAAGATAAGCTACAAGCAATAATCTACCGGTGCATTAATTTAACACAGATTAGTGCCTTATCCTATAAATATGGCCTCCCAACCATGGGAAAGGAAGAATTACTATTCTCAAGGTATACAGTTGCCTGAAGCAGCCTCTTCTACAAAGGATTCAATATATTTTCTTAATTTGATTTCCCGGTGATGATTTACCCTACAGCACAATTTTTATCGCACTGTCCCTTGCCTATACATCTGGGCTTCCTTTTTTATATAATCCTGCAGTTCAAGTTCCATGATTTTATTTCAATGTGCATTCCAAAGAATATAATCCTTCACAATTACTTACTTCATACAGTAAGATATTTAGTTGATTATTTTTAGTTATTTTTAGCTTTTTATTTTTATTTTAGTTTTACTACACTTGCCACCCTACATGTATAGAACCACAAATGCATCATTTATTAGTATTTAAGACATGTTACAGGCTTTAAAGTTCACATGGGCATAAAAGGGTTAGGGTTAGGTGTTAAGGCTAGGTTAGGGTTAGGTGTTAGGGTGTTTTAGAAGCTGCAATACAGACATTAAGATGCACATGTATTAGGAGCCACTTGAACCAGCCTTACTTTCATTGTCTCTTTTTAGCTGGTGCAATACTCTGAGATTTGAAGCTTTACAATACACACATGACTTACAGTATTTATGAATGTAATTGCCTCATGACTTTCTTAATGTTATGCTTGTTGCCCTGCACACTCTATGTTTTCTTATGTTTTCCTATAGAAAGTTGAAATTGGAGATAATGTACAAGAGGTCTGTATGTTGCCACCTTCATCTACATTACTGTGTATAACCGTAGATATTTATTATATCCATATATGACATCACAAAGTACCAATAAAAAAAATCATGATAAACTAAGCATGTCTATTGGGGAGAGAAGAATAAGGTTTCAACATAATAAAGTTTTCTTTATCCTAACAATGTGTCAATGTCAGGAAGTCCTTGTGAGCCCCAATGGGGACAGGGACCAATTTGAGTTTACAACGCTGCGGAATCTGTGTGTGCTATGTAAATAAAGAGTAATTATTATTATTGTCATCGTACACACAAAAGGAATCTGTATTTGCTTCTAAGAGCTGTAGACACTGTAGGATATATGTTATGGTATACAAGAAAATTGTTCCTTTCCTGGAGCTGATAGTGGTTGCCCAATTTATAAAATCACTTTTATATTTCTCAGCCAAGTGTCAAGGAGAAACCAATATGCTCATGAGCCACAACTTGACATGCCTGCTCCTTTATTGATGTACAGAGTCCTGCACATGAGACACATTTGCAACACCAGTATTATTATTTTACAGCTCACCCAGCAAATGGGATGGCATAGAGGGAAAGGGGTGTGGTGTATATATATATATATATATATATATATATATATATATATATATATACACACACACACACAGTAATATAGAAATAGGGAACCTTAAAACTTGACTTTTAATGTTTCTCTTAAAAAGATATATAACACTTAGTTTAGGCTTAAAATCAGTTATTGTTGGCCACTAATAGCTACCTGGTTTATGTTTTCCTACTGTGTGCCGTGTGTACTGATTAGTGTTTCACATATGCATCTCAGTTCCGCTCTGCCAAGTGGAGGACTGTGTCAGGATTAGTCTCTTCTCCTCTGCACGGATTCACTCCTTATTCACACTACACATGGTAGTCTGCCACTTCAACTTAAGTGAAAGAGGTGCCTGTGCTTTTCAGATTAGTATAAAGTGCAAAGTCTCTAGGCTGTCAGCGCCAGTCCAATAAAGTGCCAGGTTTTATGTCACATTAATCACAAAGTCTATTGCACATAAAGTCTATTGCACAATCCTTGTTACAGTTATTCTTGAAGCAGCAGAAATTGCACATAAAATCTATTGCACAGTCCTAGTTACAGTAATATATTTTAGAGCAGCAGATATTCATGTGCTTCTCTGACATGAATAGATTTGTTCACTACTATTCACTTATCTCTGTTAGGGTGAATTCACACTACATTTTGTTCATACGTGTGCCGGATCCGGCGGGGGGAGGGGCAAACCGGTTTTGACCCGTATGCGGTTTTGGACCGGACCTAAAACCGTACTATACTAAGGTTTTAGGTCCGGTCAGGAAACCGCATGCGGGTCAAAACTGTTGGACTCCGGTCGGATCATTAAAGTAAATGGAGTCACGGGCTGATCCGGCCGGGGTACGGGAGCGCCCTGGTTTGCCCCTCCGCCCGCCGGATCCGGCACCTGTATGTACAAAACGTGGTGTGAATGCAGCTTTATTCAGGTAGCTTTTGCAGGTGTCATCCTATTGGAACCCATTCACATGATGGATTGCAGATCCTACGTGTTTCCTCACCTATGATTCATCAGGGATCTCGCTGCATTATCCATTACACTTCTGTTCTTGTTTGTGTGTAAGGCTCTGTGTAGCAGAAGCACCTCCTTCACTTAAGTTGAAGTGGCAGACTACCATGTGTAGTTGTGTAGTGTGAATAAGGAGTGAATCCGTGCAGAGGAGAAGAGACTAATTCTGACACAGTACTCCACTCGGCAGAGCGGAACTGAGATGCATATGTGAAACAGCAATCAGTACACATGGCACACAATAGGAAAACATAAACCAGTTAAGTGTTATATATCTTTTTAAGAGAAACAATAAAAGTCAGGTTTTAAGGTTCCCTATTTCTAGATAACTCTGTTTAATATTGGGAGACATCACCTATCTGAAGATACAGATGTATCCATCAGTTATATATATATATATATATATATATATATATATATATATACATATATCTCAATAAGCACATCTACTTTGGGTGTAGTTGGGGGTCTTACAGCAGACAAATATCTGAGTAATGCTTTGTAAGTCATCTTGCTATAAAGACATATGAACATCAAAAATAGGGGGAGATCTCATAAATATAGGGTGACTCAAAAAAGATTGTATAAAAGAGCACAAAGATTGAAAGAGCACAAATACACTGATAGGCTGTCATCCAGTGATGAGCATACCTTTCACCTCAGTGAATAGCTTTGGGCTCAGAAAAACCATGCGTACTTATAGAACACATAAGGGGCTCATCCAAACTAAACATGTAGTGTGCAGTAAGCAGACGCAAGGTCAATGTTCACTGTCACTGTCTGCTCCAACCTGGACATGGTAAAAGAATGGCTTATGCCACAGTTAGAGGAAGATCTGCCAAGCGTAGTAAGCTGCATCTCTACATTTTCATTCAGATGTTGGTCGATACCTGAATGAAACTCTACCACAAGGTTGGATTGGTCTCACCGGAAACAACGATGCACCAATGTTGCACTGGCCTCCACCAGATCTAACACACTGCAACAGCTTTCTGTGGGGCTACTACAATGACTCATGTGGAGATTTATCAAAACCTGTGCAGAAAAAAGTTGACTAGTTGCTCATAGTATCCAATCAGATTGCTTCTTTTATTGTTCTGAAGCCTTTTTAAAAATGAAAGAAGCAATCTAATTGGTTGCCATGGACACCTGGTCAACATTTCCTCTGCACAGGTTTTGATAAATCTCCCCATCAGTGTATCTGCCCCTTAGCCACAGGATCTGAACAACCTGAGACAACGCATTGTTGAAATAGTGGAGTCCATACCCGAGGATATACTGGTACAGATCATCAGCCTGGCAGAGACCACTTTAAAACAGTGGCCAGAGGTGGCTGCTGCAGCAGGCCTGGACGCCCAGACGAGCTGCTCATCTTGAATTTATCAGCATATAACACATAGGTAGGGTTTCTGCCTCATATTTAGGTTTTAAAAGTGCATGTTATATGCTGATAAATACTTTATTAAAGCCTGTCAATTCCCAGACCATATGTTATTGTAGAATTTATCTACTTTCACTTCTGTATTCTATTACAAATACCTACTTTGCTGCAACTAAATGTCTTTACTAACAACACTTAAAGGCAAACTTCAATACTGAAGTTCTTATCTCCTATCCACAGGATAGGGGATGAGTGACTGATTGCGTTGGTTCCGACTACTGGGAACCCCACGTTATCCTACCCAACACCCCAGCAGTGAGGGGTGACTAAGCGGTGCTCTGCACACCCCCTCCATGCATCTCTATGGGAGAGCCAGAGAAAAAGCGCTCATTTATCTTCCATAGAGATGCATGGAGGGGGCAGACAGGGGATAAGAACTTCAGTACTGGATTTCCCCTTTAAAGGGAACCTGAAACCATGAAAGTGATGCCCAATCACCCAGAAGGATATGCTGAGCAGATTGATGTATAGTTTTATGTAAAAACATACATTTTTGTAACCTTTTTATCGAAATTCCTTCATATCTTTGCCTTAGGAGCCCAGTGGGTGGTTTTGCTGAATGATTGACCACCTTCAATGTATGACTATGTATAAAAAGATGACTGAATATTACCTCCTAGTAGATGTCCAGAATGAGCCAAGATTTACATCAATAAATTACATGTTGTACTGATCCTTTCCCCACAACTCAATATATATATATATATATATATTTATTTTTTTATTTTATTTTTTTAAATACTCAGCTGCTCCTGCTTTATACCAGCATGCTTGAAGTCCAGACTGTTTATTCAATGTGACAGGTTTATTTTAAAGTTCATATTTAAATATTATTTAAATTAAATAACTCTTTCTTGTTAAAAGAGTAGTCCAGCAAAGAAACTCTCTTTCAAATCTGGTCAGGGAGAGGGTTCGTAACAAAAAAAGGACGTTCCTTCTTCACACATCCCTGCTTGTATAACTTCCGGATTTGGTGACGTGATGTCACATGCTCATTTATCCCTGCAGCGATGTCTCACCTCATGTTGTAAAATTGCTTGTGCAAAGGTTTATTATTAATATTATTATTATTAGTTATTATTATCATGTTTAATAATTAATTAATCGTTATGTCTAATTAATATCGTTGTGTCTAACCAATAAGTGCAGTATTTTGCAGTTTAGTCAAAAAATATTGCTCTTTCACCTATTTTCATAATTCTGAACTGCATATAAATATGCCAATAGCTTATTTTAAAGGTTTCCTTTTGCCTTTGGTCAAAAAAGAGAAAAACATGCTATTCCAGAGAGAGTAAACAGCTTGTTTTGTAAAATAATGTATTATTTGCTTTTATAAATAAGAAACAAAATCACCAAAGAGATGTGTGCAGAAAACAACTTCGGTAGTCCTTATAAAGGCCAGGTAGAATGTATTTTGTGCTGCAATATAGTCCTCTCCAGGTCTAATGAGGCTGAAAATAGAAAGCGCTGGAGCACAACTAACTCAAACATCAGCAAAGTTTTCCAAGAGACTTAAGTATGTTCACTTGGAAAAACAATTACGCACAAATGACTTCTGCTTCTTGTGAAAGGATTTAAATATATTCAAGTTAAAGGGGATATCTGGGTAGCATATTATTTATGCATTTGCTCAGGGAGTGGGTAGTTTACAAAAAAAAAAAAAAAACATAACCACACTCCCGCGAGGTTCAGGGGCATGACGTCAAAGGCCCGCTCAGTAAATTACTTGCTGAAGTGGGGCACTTATTGGCTATGTGGCCCGTTCATCTAATGCCCTTGAACCTCGTGGGAGTGTGGTTATTTTTTATTTTTTTGGAAGTACCACACAGACCAGAGCTCTGCAATACCAGTGGTGCAGGAAAAAGGAAGGTACGTGTGTTTTTGTCAGGGGACTCTTATATCTCTGTAAATGGAGTTAGTATTTCCGCTAATCAGCTGTAAAAGAGATCTCTTTTATGACCTTATGGGGGGGGGGGGAGGGAGGCGGATATATATGTTCAGTGGTGCCGGGAAGAGCCAGTACCAACAGGCCCGGAGCATCAAAAATGGCGCTTCTGGGCCTAGGCAGTAACAGGCTGGCGTTATTTAGGCTGGGGAGGGACAGTAACAATGGTCCTAGCCCCCACCCCGGTAACGTCAGGCTGTTGCTGCTTGGTTGGTATCTGGCTGATACTGAAAATAGGGGGAACCCCATACATTTTTGGTATAAATAATTAAATATATATAAAAAAAAAAATTTTAAACGCATAGGGTTCCCCATATTTTTATTCTCAGCCAGTTACCAACCAAGCAGCTACAGCCTATAAGACAGCTTACACTATCAAGCCTGTAAAGTAAAAAAAAATAAAAAAAAAAATAAACAAAAAAAAAAGAATTATTATTTTAAAATCATTCCCCCACAAGCCCTCTTTAACCATTTTATTAACATTAAAAAAAAGTTTTTTAATTGTAGTCCTGTGGCGTGGGCAGGAAGGACATGCTTAGAGTTGTAGTCCTGCGGCGCTGGCTGGTGTCAAGGTAGTCAAAGAAGCAGGCGGCTTGTGCTCCGCTCCCTGGCTTCCCAGAGGGGAAAATTAAGTTACGCCACTGTAACTTCATATTTCCCTCTGGCAGCTGTGATTGGCTAGGATGTCAGGAGCAATCACAGATCTGCCCAGGAAATATGAAATTACAGTGCTGTAATTTAATATTCCTGTCCGCCGGCTCTGCTCCCGGCCACCCGATCGCATCTATCACCTGGCCACCAGCTGTTGTAACTATAACTCCCAGCATGTCCTTACAGAGAGGACATGTTTAGAGTTGTAGTCCCAACAGGCGGCAGGCAGGTGGTAGCTGTGAGCGGGTGCCAGGGAGCAGAGGTGCACAAAAAGTTGCACAAAAATGAGACTCTTTGTGGGACTTTTAAAAAGTTCTGTCAAAAGCAAGTTTGTAAACCAGGTCTGACCTGACTTATACTTGCGACTTTTTGAAGGGGGTTTGCAACTTTATTTTGCTTACGTGTGACTTTCGCACTTGATAAACTCCTGACTATTGCGAAGTGAAAACTGAAAATTGCTTAGGTAGGGCTGATTGGCATTTTTTGCTTACCCACAAAAGCCGCACAAAAAGTTGTTTATGCGCACGTGCAACTTTTTGTGCGACTTTTGTAAGCAAAAAAAAACCTGTAAATCCCTTGATAAATCTCCTTCATTATAATTCATATAGCTGACATAAAAATGCTGTGAGATTGTAGTTTTCTTTTGCAATAATTATAACATAAATGACAAAATGCATAAAAACTGCATTAATAATATACAGTACATCTAGCTTTGTATGGCCAAATATAAGCAACCACTGAATTTGCTAATACTAGGCAAATAAGTATCATAATCTGGACTGCAACCTAGACTGACAAAAGCCGTTTTAATGGGAGATCCGTAAATCAAGTGAAGATTCAGTAATGAACAACTCATCCTACAAATACCGTGAGTTATATGAACATCACGAGTCAAGGAAATATCATGGAATATCTACAACCCTATTCCTTCTAGGGGCACAACAACTGGTTAACATGATTTGATTTGAGACCTGGTATGATTCCTAAACAATAAGGGCTGATATAAGTAGCCGACAATGCTAAGCATATACCAGAGCTCACTGCTTTTCTCCGCACTCTTTCTTATGCAGAACAATAACAATATACAGAAAGAATAGTGTTTTGTTTTGATTTTGTAACGTTCAGTACATGGATTGCAGGATAAAACTTACCATGAAAGGTTAAAGGACCTTAACATGTATAGCTTGGAAGGAAGAAGAGACAGAGGATATGATAGAGACTTATATATGCATAAAGGGAATCAACACGGTAAAGGAGGAGAGCATATTTAAAAGAAGAAAAATTACCACAAGAGGACATAGTTTTAAATTAGGGGGAAAAGGTTTATGCAGTAATATCAGGAAGTATTACTTTACTGAGAGAGTAGTGGATGCATGGAGTAGCCTTCCTGCAGAAGTGGTTGCTGCAAATACAGTGAAGGAGTTTAAACATGCATGGGATAAGCATAAGGCTATCCTTCATATAAGATAGGGCCAGGGACTATTCATATTATTCAGAATATTAGGCTAAATGAACCGAATGGTTTTTATCTACTGACACATTCTATGTCTTTAAGGTTTTTCCTTTTGCCTTTTTTTTCTTCTCATTTGATTATTCAAAGACATTTTGCATAGTTTTTTTCTTTGATACATAAGACTTTATTCTTAAGTCATTTTATATCAGAAATTTTTTATTTTTTTTGTAAAATAACTGAACATATATATCCCCCCCCCCCCCCCCATAAGGTCATAAAAGAGATCTCTTTTACAGCTGATTAGCGGAAATACTAACTCCAGTTACAGAGATATAAGAGTCCCCTGACATTCACTGTAAGGCTATTCTTGGTGGTAAACTTACACTTAAGTGAGTTGCTGCTGAAAAATTTGCTAAAATTCTGCACAAAAATCAACATGGGTTTTGGTGCAGATTTTGTTGTGGATTTGCTATGTTAATTCTTCACATTTTTGGAGTTAGTCTTCAAACCTTTTTTAAAACCCTTCTGGAGAAACTGAAGCAATTCAGAAATGTCTCATACTGATTTGGAGTTTTTAGAAAACCAGGATCAGAGAAATTGGAGGAAAGACGTAAACAAAACATCCCTTTCCAACTGGTGGTGTAATGTAGGGCAGGAATATCTGCAGTTGTGTGATCCCCACAGCCACTTTTCCTGCCTACCTGAGTATCTGCCCTAAGCGATAAATCCTCAACTGGACGGCGGTCCTTGTACTAAGTGCAGGGGCGAAGAAGGCCAAAACAATAAACAACACTCTATACAAGTCAGTATTCTCTGTTGTGCTGGGCCTCTTAAAGGTGAACTCCAGACACAAATATATTTTACAATCAAAGAAGTATGGCAAAAATTAACTCCACAGGATAGGCGATAAGTAGCTGATCATGGTAAGTCTGACAGCTGGGGTCCCCAGCGATCTCCAGACCATCTGCAGCATGTGCTGTCCCAGAGATCGCGGGGGGGGTGGAGTGGCGAGGCTGGTCCCAGCGGTCGAACCCCCTCACGATCAGCTACTTTCGCTGGAGTTCTCCTTCAAAGTCAGTATGTTTTTTTGTTTACTTGCCACCCCCCTGACACTAATTTAAAGAAAATATATTGCTGCCCAGATATCTCTTTTAACATAATCAAAACATGCCCTGTCTTCTGTAACAGAGAAGGACCCAGGAATAGAAGAATTAAGGGTTTCTTCTTTCTTTCTACACAGCCTGTACAATTTAGTATTCAAATAAGCCAAATAAGCAAATAATAATAAAAATCCCATTGCAAAGGTATCCATATCCTTTAAAAAATGTTTTCTTTATTTTTTTTAAACAGAAAATACTCTAACTACCGTGGATGCTACTGTCTTAGTTCATTAGGTTTTTTGTAATAAATGTAATGACGTTAGGTTATGAGTTCTTGTTTTGCACTATTTCTATGGGGCCTTATATTTCATGGAGATGCATTTTTCTAATCAGTTGGAGAACATTTAAGTGACAGAACAATAATCTGAGATCTCTGAGACAATGGAGATTCTGACAAGTGCAGTTACAGTAAACCATGATTTTCCATTTCATCCTGACTGTAGCAGTATGGGACAAATAACAAATGACTGTGCGCCCTGCCATAACTGCAGACGTGCAAAATCACATCTTTCCTTTCAAAATCTCAGGCATTGACCTAAAAGAGCAGTCTCTGTGCTCTGCTGCTGCTGGAATTGGAGATAACCTGGGGCCTTTTCTGTATTTTTTTTTTATGTATTTTTAGAACAATCACAGTAAAATAAATTACCCTAAGATAAACATCAGTAAGGTCTTCTTATGAAGGAAATACTAATGCACAATACTTTGCAAACATACAAATTTAAGGACATATATAATGAATGACTAAATACAGTATTATTTTGCAATTAAAACTTTCCCCCTTCCATATATTCCATTTTTATAACTGTCTGAATGATGTAACAAACCATGACGTTGGAAAATAGTTTTCTAAAGTAATAACCATGTAGACAAATAGGCTAACACAAAGTAGATAGTGCTGTCTTATCATCTCTCACCATCTAATGACATAGGAATATGTATAACTTCCAATCTCCAGGCCATGCTTGTGCTCCAAAACCTCTGACCCTCATTGATGCTAATGAACTCCAAGGGATTTGTCCCATGTTGTTGAAGAGAAAATTGACATGAATAGCATGTTACCTACTCTGATAACAGAGAAGAATATACAAAAAAGAAAGAAGGTTGCAGCAGCACTCTTGGTCAAAAAATGGAGGCTCTTAGCGCACATTTTGATCGAATTGTGTCCCCATCCACCACGCGGAGGTGGCCTTATTTCGGATGGGACCCTAACATGCTAAATCAATTCACCTTCTGCTGGGCATATGGCCTCTGACTGGGTGACATGCAGGATCCACTATCAAATAAAATTTAAAAACCTCCTATGAGGTGGCCCCATTTTGGTTGGGACCCTGACATGCTTGATTCACTCACCTTCTGCTGGGCATATGTCCTCTGACTAGGTGACATGCAGGATCCACTACCAATTTAAAACCTTCTGTGAACAGGGAGGGGTGCAGGGCTAGAGAAGATGTCACTCCCCCTTGAGAAGGGAAGAGAGAGACAGAAGAATCCCTTAGTGGACACCTCCCAATAGGGGACACCTCCCAATAGCGTAGAGTTTTTTTATTTCCAGGCAGAGTCCCATAAGACTTAATGTATTTTAACCCTCTTAATAGGGGACACTCTCAATAATGGTAGAGGACACACCCAATAGGGGACAAAACACTCCCAATAGGGGAAAACCAGGCTTATGTGCCAGTACACAGGGCTGCTGTCAAAGGTCAAAGGGGTACAACCAATACCCCAGTAAGGGTCCCAGAGGGTTTAAATAGTGATCTCCTGCATGTCCACCTGCCACATAATTTGACCCCTCCCCATGCCCCTGTGCCACTTTATTCCCACTTTGCAAATTCATCAACCCATCTTTACCACCCCTGTGCCATTTCATCCCCCTCTGACATTTCTTTCCCCCCCTTTCCTGGCCAGCAGGCTCAGGTGCAGGGGCTCTCAGGGGGTTTGACATTCTCCTGATTTCTTCTGCACTGCACTCAGTAAGAGGCTGTGAGCAGTGACGAGTGACGCTCCTGACGTCACTTGCCAGTGCCCACAGGCACCGCCGCTGCTCTCAGTAAGTGCAGTGCAGAGGACATCAGAATAACGTCAATCCTGCTGAGAGCTGCTGCACCTAAGCCTGCTGGCCAGGTCAGAATAACAACAAGGGGAGGAGGGAAGGGAAAAGTGATGTGGCATAAGGGGTGAGAGAAGGATAATTTGGCACAGGGCACATGAGGATACAGAGGAAATGAAATGGCATGGGGCAGAAGAAATTGCACAGGGGGTGGTAAAGAGAGAGTTATGAATTTGCACAGAGAGGGAATGAAATGGCACAGGGGGGATTAAGGGCAAATGATGCGGCACAGGGGGTAAGGAGGGAATGATTTGACACAGGGGGAATAAAGTGGCACAGGAGGTTCGAGGGGGAGGAATGAAGTGGCACTGGAGTGATCAAGAGCAGAAATAAAATGGCACGGGGGAATGAAATGGTACGGGGGGGGGGGGTGATAAGGGGTGATTAAATGGCAAAGGGAGATTCTACTGTAATATCGCTTTTTAATGTGTTTTATAGGTAATTACACTCTGGAATGAGTACAGTACAGTATTCGGTCATTTAGAAAGATTTTTGAGCTTTTTTCCAAATAGGGGACATCTCTCAATAGTGGACACTTTTTTCTTCCCCACAAGTGTCCGCTAATGGGAGATTTTACAGTAGTTAGTGTACACTAATTAAGGAGAAAAGCTCAGCACAGCCGTATGGTGAGCATAGTTACCCCTCATGGGAGTGACTGCAGTGTCTGCAAAAGGCTTTGCTGCAAAAGTCCTTGCCTTAGTGCTGGGCCACAGACACAGCACCAGTAAAGTAGGAGGGAAAGTCTCCCTCCTGCATATGCCTTGGAGAGATATACATCTCTGGTTTTTGATGTGAAGTTGCACCTAAAGCCAATGTGGTGCTGTGGAAAAATGCAAGAAGACCAATAAGACCAGAGACCTATGACCAGCTGAGTACGAGAGAAAAAGCCACAGTGAGGATCTTCAGGGGTTGAGTAGCACCTAGCAGACAACCAGTAAGGCTGAGCGTGCCAGCAACAAATGCTGGTGGGGCCGAAGATAGGGCTGTCTGCCTGGAGTTGTTGCCTTGAAGGTCTAGCAAGTGAGAATTTGATGGCCTGTTGGGTCCATTCCACTCTTCAAAGTGTGTAATATTATGTAAAAGAAGAAACTTGAGGATCTTGAGTAGTGTATTCGGCTAGAGAAGTGTGGTTAGCTCATGTGATGGAGAGAATGACAGTGGTATTGCTCGGTATCACAAGAGTAAAAAGGTCTGTTGAGCAAGGTGCTTGTAGGGAGTACAAGAGCAGGTGGCGCAGCCTTAGAAGGCAAGTGGCAAGATCTGGGGAGAGAATGAGAAGCCTGTTGAGACTGGGTACACAGTCTAGGTACACATAGTGCATAGTGCGCATGATGCAGGAGTGGCTGACCGGTTCTGTTGACAGAGAAAGAGACTGTACTGGGATGTGGCTCATAAGCACCCTCTTCTGCCGTCCTTAACTTGCCCAAGAGAGAGCCCCACCTGCTAAAGAAGATAATTCCTGAGATGATAAATACCTTATATTGTTACTTATATTGGCTTCAAAAAATATATACTGCTCAAAAAAAAAATAAAGGGAACACTAAGATAACACATCCCAGATCTGAATGAATGAACTAATTGTATGAAATACTTTCGTATTTACATAGTTGAATGTGCTGACAACAAAATCACACAAAAGTTATCAACGGAAATCTCATTTATCAACCCATGGAGGTCTGGATATGGAGTCACACTCAAAATCAAAGTGGAAAACCACACTACAGGCTGATCCAACTTTAATGTAATGTCCTTAAAACAAGTCATAATGAGGCTCAGTAGTGTGTGTGGCCTCCACATGACCGTATGACCTCCCTACAATGCCTGGGCATGCTCCTGATGAGGTGGCAGATGGTCTCCTGAGGGATGTCCTCCTAGACCTGGAATAAAGCGAGACATGATGTCCCAGATATGCTCAATCGGATTCAGGTGTAAGGGAACGGGCGGGCCAGTCCATAGCATCAATGCCTTCCTCTTGCAGGAACTGCTGACACACTTCAGCCACATGAGATTCAGCATTGTCTTGTATTAGGAGGAACCCAGGGCCAACTGCACCAGCATATGGTCTCACAAGGGGTCTGAGGATCTTGGTACCTAATGGCAGTCAGGCTACTTCTGGCAAGCACATGGAGGGCTGGGCGACCCTCCAAAGAAATGCCACATCACACCATTACTGACCCACCGCCAAACCGGTCATGCTGGAGGATGTTGCAGGCAGCAGAACGTTCACCATGGCGTCTCCAGACTCTGTCATGTCTGTCAAATGTGCTGAGTGTGAACCTGCTTTCATCTGTGAAGAGCACAGGGCGCCAGTGGCGAATTTGCCAATTTTGGTGTTCTCCAGCAAATGCCAAATGTCCTGCACGGTGTTGGGCTGTAAGCATTACAGGGCCAAAATTTTAAATATTTAGAGACAATAGCTGCCAAGGCATTCTTCTATAGACATGTAATTCACAAGATGACCAAAACAGTAATAAATACAGAAACAGAAATGATTTGTCATGTTCAAAATTCTCTCTGGCAAAGAATCGATGAAAAACAGCTTTTTTTCAAATATTTGCTCATCTAGTGCGTATTAGATGGAAGAATTCATTCATCAAGGTTGAGATTTACAGAGAATCAAGTGATCTTGGAAAATCAATAAAGAGGAGAAATTTTTAAGATTCACCCATCCTTCAGATAGGAGAATCAGTTTGTTTAATATTGAGTCCGGATGATAAACAGAAAAGGGAATCATTCATTATTTACTCTGCTCTCGTATGAAATGTAATAAAAATATGTTGTATACAATATTATTACTAAACCCCACGAGGTCTCATTCTGATAGATAGGGGTTCTAGGAATTTTTGAAATTTCAACAATATCAAATGACTGTAGGGAGAAAACTATCAACCGGCAGTGGTAGGGTCAGAGTGGCATGGGAGAGTCTACAGCTCATTATTATTAATTATTTAGGGAGGTAAACAAGTGGCTCAGAAGCTGGTGTAGGAAGGAGGGGTTTGGGTTCATGGAGATCTGGGCCGACTTCACTGTCGTATACCGGCTCTACCGTAGGGACGGGCTGCACCTCAATGGGGAGGGTGCAGCTGTGCTTGGGGAGAAGATGGCTAGAAGGGTGGAGGAGTTTAGGGAACCTAAAACATAGAGAGGGAAGTTAGTTTAGATAGAGTGGGGGGACTTATTAATGTACCTGGGGGTGAAGCAGAGGGAGGGGTTAGAATAGTTAATAGGGATAGGCTTCATAGGAAAAAAAAATACACCACTGAATTGCATATTTACTAATGCCAGAAGTCTGACCAATAAAACTGACGAACTGGAGTTAATAATGTCTGAGGAGGATTATGACATAGCGGGTATAACAGAGACTTGGTTGGGCGATAACTGTGACTGGGCGGTCAACTTACAGGGTTATAGTCTATTCAGGAAGGATCAGACAACACGTAAAGGGTGAGGAGTTTGTCTTCATGTAAAGTCCAGTCTGAAGGCCGCACTGCAGGAGGATATATGGGAGGGTAACTATAATGTGGAGTCATTATGGGTAGAATTATATGGAGATAAAAATAAAAAAAAATTCTGATAGGGGTTTTCTATAAGCCACCAAACATAATGGAAGAGGCAGAAGATCAATTACTGAGGCAAATAAACGGGGCAGCAAATCAAAATTATGTCATAATAATGGGGGACTTTAACTATCCTGATATAAACTGGGAGACTGAGATCTGTGAATCTCATAAAGGAAACAGGTTAATAGGCTTTTAGTGCTCTGCTCACCCTAACTGGCTGGCTACTATTAGCTTTTCAGTTGTTGTACACACCAGTGCTGCAGCACACAGCAAGAGTTTAAGTTGGCGACAGCAAGAGCAGACCATATAGTGACTGAATGACACAGCCTGGAGTTGGCAGCAGCATGAAGAGACCACATAGTGGCTGAATGACACAGCATGGAGGTGGCAGAAGGGCTGAATTTGGGCTTGTGGTGAATCGCTGCTGTAAAAATGCTTTTCTGTGCTACACACACTGCTCTCTGTCCCTCTCTCTGCAATTGAACGCTGATGTGACTGGGAGGTGAATCACTGCTGTAAAAATGCTTTTCTGTGCAACACACACTGCTTTCTGTCACTCTCTCTCTGTAATAGTACGCTGATGTGACTGGCCACAAGATGGCTGCCGATTATATAGGGCTGTGACATCACAGGGGTGGCCGGCTGCTGATAGGCTGCATGTGATTCTGGGTCATCCCACTTACCCACCTTCCCACCTTGCCTTCCCAGGATTCCTTGCCCCATGTCCTCACATGTGGATTCACCATTTTAGATGCCTCGCCCCTGGAGCCTGGACCGCACTAAATGGAGTTTAAAGGGGTACTCCAGTGGAAAACTTTTTTTTTTTAATCAACTGGTCCCAGAAAGTTAAACAGATTTGTAAATGACTTCTATTAAAAAATCTTAATCCTTCCAGTACTTATTAGCTGCTGAATACTACAGAGCAAATCCTTTTCTTTTTGGAACTAAGTGCTCTCTGCTGACATCACGAGCACAGTGCTGTCTGCTGACATCTCAGTCCATTGTAGGAACTGTCCAGAGCAGTTTGCTATGGGGCTACAGATATGTCAGCAGAGAGCACTGTGGTCGTGATGTCAGCAGAGAGCTCTGTGTTCCAAAAAGAAAAGAATTTCCCCTGTATTATTCAGCAGCTAATAAGTACTGGAATGATTAATATTTTTTTATAGAGGGTAATTTACAAATCTGTTTAACTTTATGGCACAAGTTGATTAAAAAAAAAAAAGTTTTCCACCGGAGTACCCCTTTAATGGATCGAATCGCTGCGATATTCGCATTCGTTACAAATCTAAATTTTCCCGAAATTCGTAACAAATTCCGTTTCGAATCGCTCATCCCTACCAAGGACTCTTGGCCCATAAACTCTAAATTTCACAAAAAGTACAACATAGAAAAATACTATGTAACCAACAAAGTAATGAAATCTGCATGCCAGTCAATATTTCATGCTACCTTCACAGATAGATTCCCCATAAAATTTTCAGTTGCTCTTGCAAAATACAGAAGAGCATTGTGGTACACCTCTTAGAACACATGGCACCTCTACATCTATCACCTTGCACCTTCTTAGGTGTCGTCCTCTTGGTCCCCAAGTACATTGATCACAGTATTAACATATATACATTTAATTAACAAATGAATACACATGGCTCAGTGCAGGGTATCATTTCTTATGGCTCCTGGGCATATGGAGCCTGGTGCTACTGCTAACTCTACACCACCTCAAGTATGCTCCCTGGCCGTAGTGTACCCATTTGTACATTTTCCCTAAAGGAGGAACACTTCTTTCAGCGCCTCCTCAATGACACTTGAGCAAACAGCCATCAGCTATGAGACAGGCATCATTTGTTTTATCTCACTACCAACTATCAGCTATCTGCAGCTATAAGTATAATATAGGGCTTACAGATTCCCTTTAACAGTGATGTCTGCTAGCTAGGTTGAGTATCATGTTTTAACTATTTCAATCCTTTTTGAGACAAATTTCACCAAAGGTAAATAATTTGTTTTTATTAAGGAAAGTCAAATACACCACAAGGTTTCATAGTTATGGACAATGTTCCCTCTCAGCTTCCGCAGCTGCTGTGCAGAGTGGTTAGAGAAATGGGCTGTGTTCCAACAAAGGTGGGCGAACTAAAAACCTTTCATAAGAATATCAGTACAAAAAGCTAAGATAGTATAGTCCTGCATTTATCAACAGCATTATACATGGGCAAAATAAACTACATCAAAACCACATATACTGTAAAGACCAATGTTACCTCCATACAGTACACATATAGCAGTATATACTTGTATTATATTGGAACTTTGCAGCCCGTGTAAGTGAAAATAGTTATATCCAGTTACTCACAGGTGATCAGCTCAGACAGTTATGAAGACTTCTCCCAGTTGAAACTAATTTCTGCAAAGTATGGTGCCCCCATTAGTGTACCATGGGGTAATAATGTCCTCCCTAATAATGGCCCTAACTGTGCCTCCCACTCATAAATAATTTCCCAACTGAGCTCATCACTCATAATAGTGTCCCTGTGCCCTCATGTAGTGCCCCTGTGCTCTTATGCAATGCCCAAACTGTGCCCCCATTCAGTATTAATATTCACAGTGCTTCAATGCTGTAATAATACCATCCTATTCCCCCATATGGTTATAATGTCCCCCAATGCCCATATAGTAATAATGAACCATGTCACCATACAGCAGGGGTCTCAATTTTTAAATATTTTGGGGCCGCTTGGAGGTAGAGAGAGGGTGAGGCTGGGCCACATCAAGTATTCCACAAAAAGTAACAAGCAGTTATCCCACATTAGGTAGGCAGCATAAGTACCCCACATTAGGTATGCAATATACGTCCCCCATGTTAGGCAGGCAGCATAAGGAGCCCACATTAGGTAGGCAGCAGTTTCCCCACATTAGGTTTGTGGCTGTTCTCCCAGATGAGATGGACAGCAGTTCCCCTAAATTATGCAGGAAGCATAAGTCCCCCCCCCCCCCCCCCCCCATTAGATAGACAGCAGTTCCCATACATTATGTCAGTGTTTCCCAACCAGGGTGCCTCCAGATGTTGCAAAACTACAACTCCCAGCATTTGAGTTGCAGTTTTGCAACACCTGGAGGCACCCTGGTTGGGAAAAACTGCATTAGGTATGCAGCAGTTACCGCACATTAGGTAGGCAGCACAAGTCCCCCACATTAGCTAGGCAGCATAGTTCCCCCTCACTAGGTAGACAGTGGCCCCCACAGATATACCGCCTCCAGCCATACAATATATGGCTGAAGGCTATATGTCTGTCTACTGCCCCACTTCGGTGCTCTGACCACTGCTCCTCTGGTCCGGGGTCAGGATCTACTCTACTGCTATGGCTTTTGGGCTATAGCAGTAGATCCCGCGACCGGAGGAGCAGAGGTAATGTTCCCCTGTGTCTCCATATAGTAATAATGCCCCTTGTGCTCCATATAAAGATAATAACCCCCTGTGCCCTAAATAGTAATAAAATAAATAATATTCACCTAACCCATGCTCTTCCATCCATCTGGCCTGCAGCTTGTGAGCTGTGGGGACAGGATCCTAGGGCAGGCATGATGTCACATGAGTACGGGGATTGCATTCCAGTGGCTCATAGGGTGCAGGCCTAAAGTATCTTCAGCCAAGGAGTGAATGGGGGAGCACAGAGCTGACAACTTCTGCTTATCTATTCTATTTCACTGTATCTGCTTCTGGAGAACATAAATGCAGTGAAGGGTGACAGTTGCCTAGTGGGCACCAAGCTAAAAGTCTGGCGCTTGTGCTTCCCCAGGTGAGTGGGCTGAAGTTTAAAGTCCGAAGGGCATCTCTAGAAGCTGTGCAGCTGCATGCTCCACAGTTTAAAGGGAACATTGGTTATGGAATAGCTTTACATTCTGCATTATGCATGATAAAAGCACAAAAATGTGCCATGTGGTGAGCCAAGTAAATAACTAGCAGCTGCATGCATAATGAGAAAATGACATGTAGGTGGAGGATGTTTAATTACTCCCATTATCCGTTCTGTAGAGTGCCACACATCAGTGGAAAAGACGTCTGCTATAGGGCTCTGTGTACATTCCCAGTGTAATACACTGGATTCTTCAATGCAATACTGCCACCTAAGTGTGGAACGTCAGCAGGAGGCTTTACATGGGATTATCCTCAGATACACTGATACAGCAGGAAAAAGTCATAGCATCTCTGACATAGTGTGAGATAAAACTCATAAACAGTTTAGTGGAAAAAGATATCACAGAAGCCAGAACACAGGACAAATGGTAAGGTTTTTTTTAAACAGGACATCCTGTTAACCCCTTAACGACCAAGGACGTATATTTACGTCTTTAGCCGACTCCCGCGATATAATGTGAGGCCACTCGGTGACCCTGTGTCATATCGGGTCGGTCCCAGCATGTAACTGAAGCCGGGACCCGGGGCTAATAGCGCGCGGAAGCGATCGCAGTGCCGCGCGCTATTAACCCTTTATCATCTTTCAACACCGCATCTAAAACAAAAGTAAAAGCTTCAGGCTGCTCAGTGGGGCTAATCAGGACCACCGCAGTGAAAATGCAGTGTCCCGATCAGCTAGGACGCGAGCGGAGGTCCTCTTACCTTCCTCCGGGGCGTACATTCGGCGATTGATTGCTCCAAGCCTGAGATGCAGGCTTGAGCAATCGACCGCCGATAACACTGATCAATGCGAAGCTATGGCTTTGCAGTGATTAGTGTAAAAGATCAGTGTGTGCAGTGTTATAGCCCCCTATGGAAGCTATAACACTGCAAAAAAAAAAAGTGTAAAAAAAAGTTAATGAATGTGATTTAACCCTTTCCCTAATAAAAGTCCAAATCTCCCCCCTTTTCCCATTAAAAACAAACATGTAAATAAAAATAAATATAAACATATGTGGTATCTCTGAGTGCATAAATGTCCAAACAATAAAAATATATTGTTAATTAAACCAAACGGTCAGTGGCGTACGCGCAAAAAATTCCAAAGTCCAAAGTAACGTATTTTTGGTCACTTTTTATATAATGAAAAAAAGAATAAAAAGCGATAAAAAGGTCCGATCAATACAACAATTGTACTGCTAAAAACTTCAGATCATGGCACAAAAAATGAGCCCTATACTGCCCCATACGCAGTAAAATAAAAAAAGTAATAGGGGTCAGAAGATGACAATTTTAAATGTATACATTTTCCTACATGTAGTTATGATTTTTTAAAGAAGTACGACAAAATCAAATCTATATAAGTAGGGTATCGTTTTAATCGTATGGACTTACAGAATAAAGATAAGGTGTCATTTTTACCGAAAAATTTATTGCGTGGGGAAGTTACAAAATGGCATTTTTTCGTCAATTTCGTCGCACAATAATTTGTAACTGCAAAGTAGAATTGGTGCTGCATATTTCCCTTAAGCATCTGTGGGATGTGATAGAAAAGCCATGGAAGCCTCACCTCACACGTACAGAACCTAATAATGTTATTACTGGTCAGTGTATGCCCCTGTATAGACATGCATTTTCATTTGTCTGTCCATATGTTCAGCAGGACTGTTTCAAATGGTGGCAGAATTTATTCCTAGATGAATTAGCACCGGTGGGTGACAACTGGACACACAGAAAAGAATACTTTACAGTCAGTAAAAATGGTGATTAATATAATATGGTCATATTTATACACATAATTGTTTTTATAAACAGTAATTAAAGGGATACTCTGCCCCTTGACATCCTATCTCCTATCCGAAGGAGCGTGGGTCCTGACGTTGGGACCCACCGCGATCTCTGTGTAGCACCCGGCATTCTAAACAGTATGTTTAGAACACTGGGATCCCACGGCTGAAGACGTGACCTCACACCATGCCCCCTCCATTAATGTCTATAAGAGGGGGGGTGATGACCGTCACGCCCCCTCCCATAGACATGAGTTGAGGGGGCGTGGTGTGATGTCATGAGGGGGCGTGGCGTGGTATCACGTCTCCCACCGCGGGAATCTAACGTCCTAAACATACTGTTTAGAATGTCGATTGCTGCACAGAGATTTGGATAGGGGATAAGATGTCTAGGAGCAGAGTATTCCTTTAAATTGTTTGGGTTTTCAATAGTCTTTAACCCCTTGGGGACGGAGCCCATTATGACCCTAAGGACGGGAGCATTTTTTGCAAATCTGACCACTGTCACTTTAAGCATTAATAACTCTGGGATGCTTTTACTTATAAATTTGATTCCGAGATTGTTTTTTCGTGACATATTCTACTTTATGTTAGTGGTAAATTTTCAGCGATACTTGCATCCTTTCTTGGTGAAAAATTCAAAAATTTCATGAAAAATGTGAAATTTTAGCATTTTACTAACTTTGAAGCTCTCTGCTTATAAGGAATATGGATATTCCAAATAAATTATATATTGATTAACATATACAATATGTCTACTTTATGTTTGCATCATAAAATTGATGAGTTTTTACTTTTGGAAAACATCAGAGGGCTTCAAAGTTCAGCAACAATTTTCCAATTTTTCGCAAAATTTTCAAAATCGGCATTTTTCAGGGACCAGTTTAGTTTTGAAGTGGATTTGAAGGGTCTTCTGGTTAGAAATACCCCACAAATGACCCCATTATAAAAACTGCACCCCTCAAAGTATTCAAAATGACATTCAGTAAGTGTGTTAACCCTTTAGGTGTTTCACAGGAATAGCAGCAAAGTGAAGAAAATTCAAAATCTTCATTTCTTACACTGGCATGTTCTTGTAGACCCAGTTTTTGAATTTTTACAAGGGGTAAAAGGAAAAGAATCCTCTCAAAATTTGTAACCCAATTTCTCCCGAGTAAGAAAATACCTCATATGTGTATGTCAAGTGTTCGGCGGGTGCACTAGAGGGCTCAGAAGCGAAGGAGCAACAATGGGATTTAGGAGAGTGAGTTTTTCTGAAATGGTTTTTGGGGGGCATGTCCCATTAAGGAAGCCCCTATGGTGCCAGGACAGCAAAAACTCCCACATCGCACGCTATTATGGAAACGACACCCCTCAAGGAACGTAACAAGGGGTACGGTGAGCCTTAACACCCCCAGGTGTTTGACAACTTTTTGTTAAAGTCGGATGTGTAAATGAAAAAAAATATTTTTCCACTAAAATGCTGGTTTTTCCCCAAATTTTACTTTTTTACAAAGGGTAATAGGAGAAAATGCCCCCCAAAATTTGTAACCCCATTTCTTCTGAGTATGGAAATACCCCATGTTTGGACGTCAAGTGCACTGCGAGCGAACTACAACGCTCAGATGAAAAGGAGCGCCATTGAGCTTTTAGAGAGATAATTTGTTTGGAATGGAAGTCGGGGGCCATGTGCATTTACAAAGCCCCCCGGGGTGCCAGAACAGTGGACCCCCCCACATGTGACCCCATTTTGGAAACTACACCCCTCACGGAATGTAATAAGGGGTACAGTGAGCATTTACACCCTACTGGCGTTTGACAGATCTTTGGAACAGTGGGCTGTGCAAACAAAAAAATTACATTTTTCATTTTCACGTACCACTGTTTCAAAAATCTGTCAGACACTTGTGGGTCGTAAATGCTCACTGTACCCCTTATTACATTCCGTGAGGGGTGTAGTTTCCAAAATGGGATCACATGTGGGTATTTATTTTTTTGGGTTTATGTCAGAACCGCTGTAAAATCAGCCACCCCTGTGCAAATCACCAATTTAGGCCTCAAATGTACATGGTGCACTCTCACTCCTGAGCCTTGTTGTGCGCCCGCAGAGCATTTTACGCCTACATATGGGGTATTTCTATACTCAGGAGAAATTGCGTTACAAATTTTGGGGGTCTTTTTTTCCTTTTACCTCTTGTGAAAATAAAAAGTAAAGGGCAACACCAGCATGTTAGTGTAAACATTTTTTTTTTTACACTAACAGGCTGGTGTAGACCCCAACTTTTCCATTTCATAAGGGGTAAAAGGAGAACAAGCCCCCCAAAATTTTTAGTGCAATTTCTCCCGAGTACGGCGATACCCCATATGTGTCCCTAAACTGTTTCCTTGAAATACGACAGGGCTCCGAAGTGAGAGAGCACCATGCGCATTTGAGGACTAAATTAGGGATTGCATAGGGGTGGACATAGGGGTATTCTATGCCAGTGATTCCCAAACAGGATGCCTCCAGCTGTTGCTAAACTCCCAGCATGCCTGGACAGTCAGTGGCTGTCCGGAAATGCTGGGAGTTGTTGTTTTGCAACAGCTGGAGGCTCCGTTTTGGAAACACTGCCGTACAATACGTTTTTCATTTTTATTGGGGGTGGGGGGGGGGGGTGGACAGTGTAAGGGGGTGTATATGTAGTGTTTTACTCTTTATTAGGTGTTAGTGTAGTGTAGTGTAGTGTTTTTAGGGTACAGTCACACTGGCGGGTTACGGTGAGTTTCCCCCTAGGAATTTGTGCTGCGGCGAAAAATTTGCCGCAGCTCATACTTGAACCAGGAAACTTGCTGTAAACCCGCCCGTGTGAATGTACCCTGTACGTTCTCATGGGGGGGGGGGGGGGAACCTCCAGCTGTTTCAAAACTACAACTCCCAGCATGCATGGTCTGTCAGTACATGCTGGGAGTTGTAGTTTTGCAACAGCTGGAGGCACACTGGTTGGAAAACCTTCAGTTAGGTTCTGTTACCTAACTCAGTATTTTCCAACCAGTGAGCCTCCAGCTGTTGCAAAACTACAAATCCCAGCATGCACGGTCTGTCAGTACATGCTGGGAGATGTAGTTTTGCTACAGCTGGAGGCACACTGGTTGGTAAACCTTCAGTTAGGTTCTGTTACCTAACTCAGTATTTTCCAAACAGTGTGCCTCCAGCTGTTGCAAAACTACAATTCCCAGCATGTACTGATTACAGAAGGGCATGCTGGGAGATGTAGTTATGCAACAGCTGGAGGTACGCAACTACAACTCCCAGCATGCCGAGACAGCTGTTTTCTGTGTGGGCATGCTGGAATTTGTAGTTTTGCAACATCTGGAGTGCTACAATTTAGGGACCACTGAACAGTGATTTCCAAACTGTGGACCTCTAGATGTTGCAAAACTACAAATTCCAGCATGCCCAGACAGCAAACAGCTGTCTGGGCATGCTGGGAGTTGTAGTTTTGCAACATCTGGAGGGCTACAGTCTAGAGACCACTATAGTGGTCTCAGACTGTAGCCCTCTAGATGTTGCTAGGCAACTACTCACCGGCTTCCGTCGCATCCGGGAGCCGTCCTCTTCTGCCGCACGCCGCCGCAGATCTCCGTCGCCGTCCGCCGATCCCCGTCGCTCCGCAGCCTCCGGAGGGGTAAGTGGACTCTGGCACCGCTCCTCTTCGTTTTCCCCGTTCTGTCCCGCCTATTGTGGAAGGGCAGGACGGGGAAAACAAAAGTAAACCCCTAGCAGGGATAGGAGGGGTGGCACCCGTGCCACCTCACTCTTATCGCTTTAGGGGGATCGTGGGTGTCTTAGACACCCACGATCCCCCTTCTATTCCGGGTTACTGGGTCACCATAGACCCGTAATGACCCGTAATCGGCGCAAATTGCAAGTGTGAATTCACTTGCGATTTGCGCCGATCGCCGACATGGGGGGGGTCTAATGACCCCCCTGGGCATGTGCACGGGGTGCCTGCTGATAAATATCAGCAGTCACCCCGGCCCCGGCCCCGCCCGGCGCGCGGCGGGGACCGAAATTCCCACGGGCGTATGGATACGCCCTTCGTCCTTATGTACCAGGACGCAAGGGCGTATGCATACGCCCTTCGTCCCCAACAGGTTAAACTGTTTTTGGACAGGGGGAACTACTGCACCTAACTTAAAGTTGTATTGATTTTAATAAATAGCTAATGTATGATATGTTTTAAATATATTTTAAAAAAAATGTCTGATGAAGATTGAATTGTTAACTGGTTTTTATCCCTTATAATAAAAAAATATATATGTGTTCTGGCCATAATCATTCATCACCTGTTAACTGCTCCAAGACCATGAAATGACAGCTCTGCCTATTTATGTAAGCAGCAGGGTGCTTTTCAGGAATCTAGGAAACCAAGATGAGAATTCTCATTAGACTTGTAATTGCGCCCATGTTGGTTATCTTTTTCCAAGGAAAAGGATAAAGGAAAGAAATTATAACGCAATAGACTCATTTATAGTGTGCCGCAGTATAAGTAGGAATCACTTTGTCATGGGATGCTGACGTATATCCCAAACGTATTGTCAAATCGTGATGTGAACAGCATCTAAGGCTAAAAAAAAAAATTGGAATCTAAAATGAATTCATAGCAAAGTAAAGCCTGCCATCTAGAGGTACTTTGTGGTAAGGAACTTAAAAAGACATTAATGAGGTCTACTCTACTATTCCAGGACTCTGCATTCTGATGAGTTTATAAATTAAGCCTTATTCACACCATTGGTATAAGTTGGAATATAATAAAAAAATGTACTACAATGTAGACTACACTTTTGTTTTTCACAAATAAAAGGCATACCAGCATAAAATAAAGCAAACAAAAAAATAAATATAGTCGGGCATGCCTTTGGTTCTGCCATTGTATCTGTTTGAATATGTTTTAATACCTGATATAATGTGATTGGAACCTTATCAAGAAGACAAATTATATGTGAAACTCTTAATTTGGATTTGTTTTGTTAAACCTGTTAAATTAAGTCCTTGTATATATTTAAAAATATATATATATTTTTTGTTTCCTTGTTAAATCTTTATCTCACAAGATATTACGTTTTAGAAGTAGTTACTCAAACATGAGCAGATATCTGGGAGACTTAAAGGGGTACTCTGGAGGGAAAACAAAAATTTAAATGAACTGGTGCTAGAAAGTTATACTGTACTGTACATATATATTGTAAATTACTTCTATTTTTTTAAAAAAAGTAAGCCTTCCAGTTCTTTCAGCTGCTGTTTGCTTCACAGGAAGTTGTGTAGTTCTTTCCAGTCTGACCACAGTGCTCTCTGCTGCAACCTCTGTCCATGACTTGGAGCATGCTGTGAAACAGAGAAAGTAGTCACATACTGGATGGAAACTGATGTGTGGGCTATCCTGAGAATAATCATCCCTGCTGGATATACCAGCGAATTGTGGGTCCTGGAAAGGACATCTCCTTTGGGAGCGCATCAGGTAACAGAGGCAGCACGGAATAAACTGTGATGTCTCTGGCACCTGCCCGGAGCCCGGCCACCAAACACAAAATAGGTGAAAAAAACTTGGGCGTTTATTCCATGGCAATAAAACAGTGTCTAACAGCAAGCTACGTTTCGACCGTCTCACTTGGTCTTTTTCAAGCAGGGTCAAAAGACCGGGTGAGCCAGTCGAAACGTAGATTTCAGTTTTTTTTGCCATGGAGTAAACATTTAAGATTTTTTTTACCTATTTTGTGTGCTGTGGGAAGATTAATTTTGCTGTCTGAAGTGAAGGACCCCCCACTCAGGCTCCAGAACCTGAGTGCACCATTTATACCTATTCAAAGGAAAAATGGATGTGCTGTTTTTTTTTACACTATTTACCTAGTTAGATACCTACCTGGCTGCCTACCTACCTACCTGCCCTTTTCTGTGCAGGACACCAAGGAGGGCATTATAACAGTTCGGGGCCTATAGATGGGGAGATTGTGTAGAGGAGGGGAGGGCACTGGAACAATGCAGAGTCCAACATTTTTGTCCTGCAGATGTTAAGAAATGAGTTTTGGCTGAAAGAAGTCAACGTGGCGGTCTGATCCGGACAGAGAAGAAAAGGAAAAAGGACACAGCCAATCAGAAAAGATGTTGATTGTAAGTCCTCAGTCCAGATGTAACTGTAATCACTTATATGGTATATAGATCCTGTGTACAACTAGTATTATCCTCCATATGGTCCTGTATATAATCACTTATATGGTATCCAGATATGTGTGCAGCTGGTATTTACCTCTATATTGTCTTGTATATAATCACTTATATTGTATATAGATCCTGTGTACAGCTGGTAGCTACCTGTATATGGTCCTGTATATAATCGCTTATATGATATACAGATCCTGTGCACAACTGGTATGTACCTTCATATGACCCTGCATATAATCATTAAATGGGCTGCAGATCCTATGTGCAGCTGGTATCTAACACTATTTGGTCCTGTATGGGGTAATACTGCTCTGTGTATAGTGCTTTTAATCCGTACAGTATGATTGTATTATCCAGTTATATTTTCTCCATGTATACTGGTATCACTGGTCATGGAAAATTTTCTTTACTACGTTAACGCCCTAAATGTTGTCAGTCCGCCTCTGCTTAGAAAAGTCTAGTGCTACCTCTGATTATGAAAATATGTCACCCACAAGAGTTCATGGTCCGTGAAAAGATCAGTCATAATTGGTATTCTGGCCTACACAGATCTTAAAGGACAACTGCAGCGCTAGCAAATTAGGGCCCAAATGTAATAATATCACAAGTTATATAAGTTTCTAAATGGGATCCATTACCTGGCTGGTCCCGTTTCTCTGCTATGCCGCCACCGGAAGTCATCTCCTGGTCCCCTAACGTGCGTAGCGTCGACCTATTATTCTCTATGGAGCCGCCATCTTGGTAGACGCTATGTCACAAATGCCCATAATGCGCCGGGGGATTGCTTCACTCCCCCTGCCGCTCGTCGTGCCGGCCCCTCTCCTCCCATCTTATAAATATTCATAATGTTATTATGCGCTCAGCTCTAATTGGCTGAGCGCACAGTAGGGGCCGCTAGTGCTGGGCGGTACGGCCTAAAATGAATATCACGGTATTTTTTTTTTATTATCGCGGTATCACGTTATTACCGCCTGTCCCCCCCACCCCGCGAGCGGGGTCCCTGTGCCCGGTGTCACAAGAATGCCGAGCGCGAGCGCGATTGCTACCATCACCGCTAGCGGGGTCCCTGTGCCCACTAGCGGTGTCACAAGAATGCCGAGCGCGGCTCTGTTCCCCGTCCCTGTCAGCTCTCAGGGTATGGGAACAAATTTAAAAGCCGCATGCGCAGTACTACGCAAATAGCGTAGGGCTAACGCTGCCTATGTTAGCCTTACGCTATTTGCCTAGTGCTGCGCCTGCGCAGTACTACGTTAGCCGCGCGCGAGGCTTTTAAATCTGTTCCCGTACCCTGAAAGCTGACAGGGACGGGGAACAGAGCCACGCTCGGCATTCTTGTGACACCGCTAGTGGGCACAGGGACCCCGTTAGCGGTGATGGTAGCGATCGCGGGAGGCATTCTTGTGACACCGCTAGTGGGCACATGGAACCCGCTAGCGGTGGGGATTCGCTTCTATCGGGCCACAGAAGCACACCGGGACAAGTGAGGGTGCCGTGCTGGGCTCTACAATTCATCCGGAGGGTGGGGGAGGGGCCAGACCGCTATAGCGGTATGGGCAAAAATCTATACCGTGGGAGAAAAAAAAAATGGTATCCGGCACTAGGGACCGCAGCCTATCAGTACATGTGGTGAGGGTGGAGAGGGCTGATGAGCTGGGAGGGGGAGGATGGGAGGAGATAACCACAAGGGAAGGATCTGTGGGCGTCACTTTATTATAATTTATTATAATTTCCTCGGGGGGGGGGGAGAGGAGGGGGAGAGAGCAGCAGCTAACAGGAAGCTGGCGCAGGGAGTCATGGGAAATGTAGTCTTTATGATATGGCTGCTTACTGCTACAGGTGGCAATTACAAGAGAATGGTTGGGCCAAATTTGACAAATGAGGTATCTTTGGAAAGGTCTTTGAAAGAGCTATCAGATGAGGTAAACTTTTTTTTTTTTATGTATGAGCGCTGCAGATGTCCTTTAATTTGTTACAGTATGGATATTATACCTACAGTACAATACAGACCAATGTTGCTAATGTGTTAGGATATAAGGGGGCTTGCTGTCCTAAAGGGCCGAGGAATGTATTTGAAGGGGTAAATAGATTTTTTCTTTATAGTAGATTAAAAAAATCAAATGCATGTATGATGATTTTATGTTTTTTGTGTCTATGACTAGTTTTGCTGGATATTGTTAAGTAGATGACTGCAAAACAAAGATGGAATTATACAGTGTGCAGCATCTGTGCACTGTACTGGGATGGCGGAGGGGGTGTCATGCACATTGTATAATTGGGATGTGTATTCAGCCCCGGTCAGCATGCACAGGGTCCCGTTAACTGAGCTCTAGCTGAATGCACACTCTGGCCATTAAGTATGCCCCCCCCCCCCCCACTCTAATACAGCACACGCATGCGGCACACTGTATTATTCTGTCCAACTCATCTGGTAGAGTAGCTAGACTCAAGTCTGCTCCATAGACAGTGGTATCCGGCTGCTTTTAGCCAAGTGATCTTCACTGCAGGCTATAAACCAATTAGATGCTGCTGTAAAAACTGAAAGGAGGATTTAAACACCCTTTATTCATGTCACTGGTGGAGCAGTGTTTGGATTTGCTCCTCGACCTTCATGACTGCTGTTGATGGAGCCTTCCATAGGCAGGGTCTACCAATAGAGTGCAAATGCAATGGATCAATTAAATTATTTCTCCTACAAGTCTCCTTGAGAGACTGAAAAGGCGTTACAAAAAAAAAATGCAAATCACTCTTCTTTTACAATTTTCCAAATTAAAAGAAATGAAAGCAAGTCATAACCTCTGATAGTTTGGAAAACATAGAGGAGAAAAAGAAAGCAAATCAGATAAAACATAGGGGTAATTTATTAGTTCTAACATCACACATTCTAGTCTTAGGGTTCTTTCACATTGATGTTAGCACGCAGCAGTTTGACGGCTGTCGGGGGAGCCCAGGGAAATAGCGGGAGAAAAATTACTAAATGTGCCGTCCTTTTCTCCTGCTATTCCCGTCAAAAAACAATGGTGCCCGACAGCCCCATTATAGTAAATGGGAGCCATCGGGACCCGTTGCTCCCCGTCATGAAAACGGCCGTTAAAGTCACACACAAAAAAAGAGACTTTAAAGGCCATTCTCGACGGGGAGCAACGGCAGTGTGAAAGGGGCCTTAAAGGAGTACTGTGGTGTAGGACAATTTATCCCCTATTCAAATAAGTGTATGATCACAGGGGTACGTTTACAATCTCCTGCCTGCCGCCCATTTCTCCTCGTGCACAGAAGGATCTCTGCTCCGTGGAAGAAGACTTTTGATCCCTGCACAAAGCTGTGGCCAATATGCCCCCCTCATGTATCTCTATGGGAGAACTGGGGAGACACAAGTGCTGTATCTCTGGCTCTCCCATAGAGATGCATGGATGGGGGGAATGTTGGCCATAGCTTTGTACTGTAGTTGACATAGTTCTGTTCATGGGAAGAGCGGGGCGCCAGGAAGGAGATCGCCCAGGTCCCAGCAGTTGGACCTCCCACGATCAGACACTTATTTCCCTATCCTTTGGATAGGGGATACATTGTCCTACACCACAGTACTCATTAAAGTAAAAGTCTTCTGGTGTGAGATGTGACGGATGTACCAGAGATAAGTTAGTAAATCTCTTTTGCTGTCTGAGCTTCAGAGTTAGAAATCTGGAGCGAGGTGGAGTACCGTAGATTTCTCATACCATTTACACCAATTTCTGGGGTAAGTTATGATAAATCTGCAGGGCCATGGGAGGCTACGTCCCCTTTGGTTATCTCCTGCCTACTGTTTGTAAAAGACACATAGAAAATCAAAAAGTTGCAATTTTTGTGCAAAACCACAGCATGTGCAAAATTGTGCAATCTGTATTACAGCATTAATATATATTCCCAATAATGTGTACTGCATATGTAAGAGCTGCTGCAGCTCTAGGATCGTAGGTAGGGTGGAAGGACTGTGATGGAGAGCTGAAGAAAGCAATGCATTCTGGGAATTGTACTGAGCAACTGTTCAACCGGGAAGTACCACCA
This sequence comes from Hyla sarda, assembly GCF_029499605.1. Lineage (NCBI taxonomy): Eukaryota > Metazoa > Chordata > Amphibia > Anura > Hylidae > Hyla > Hyla sarda. Next base: position 158,854,815 of record NC_079192.1, read on the forward strand.
GGAAGTACAGGAGTAAGACCGCCCAAACCAATGGATGTTTGGTGGTTTCAGAGCTAGGGCAAACAGGTAAGCAATGCTATAAGCTTCTGCAGCATTTATATTTTTTAATTTACGTTAGAGTGCCCCTAGTGGTACAACATGCAATAGAAAAAAACAAATACCAGTACCACATGTTTCATTCTTCATCGTCAGTATGCATGTGTCTTCTTAAAGTAATTGAGACACTGTGCACAATACTCAACTTTACAGGACTGGTGAATCACCACAAACCATTATACAGTAGTCCTGTCTGCTTATATATAATATCTGATGGGCTAATATCCTTTGACTATGGTAATATCCTTATATTTTGAACAATCTAAAAGTCTATAGTGTTTAATATCAAATGTGTGTGTAATAGATGAAAAAAATCTATGCACTGGAGAAAACAGGTTTTGGCATTTCCTGTCACTTTAAACAAATCTATTTTATCCAGTAGATGGCGCCAAAATGCTATTGCAGAAACAAGCCAAAAACTTCTTGATATTGAAACAATATTTTGTTATTTCCTTTTCTGCAGTGAGACAGGTTAGTATGACAAATTGCAGAATAGACTGAACATTGACATGATTAATAAAGTAATGCCGTAGGTAGATCATTACTATTGTCAAGGTGTCATCTAGAGTTGTCAACTTTATGCAAATGAATGAATGAATGAGAACCCCTTAAAAACAAATATTTTTTGTTATACACATAAAAAAACTGATTTGTTATTTTTTTATCAAAAGATAATAATAATAAAAAATAAAAAAAAACATCTGGGCTTGTTTTAGAGAGAACTTCGTTGGCCCTAATGCCACTGATACATATACAAGATTAACAAAGAAGAAAAGCACAGGCACAAAGAAGGTGCACACCAATTATTATGCAAGCAATGATTTTATTATGTAAATCACAAAGAAATAGCCTCAAAATATAAAAACATTTAAAATGAGGGCACAACCTCCTAGCCACCCTAAGCCAACGAGGGGAACCCCAGTTACCTGGGAGCTCCCCCAAGGGACACCCGCTGGATCTCAGTATTACGGTACAAAACTCCCTCACAAACTTGCAGCCCCCATAGTATTGCACAACACATTCAAGTAGTATTAATAGCAGCTATATATATCTAAATAAATATATTAAGGTGCCCAATCAAAGCAGGAGGATAAAACCCCCATAGCAAAGTATAACAATTGCAACAAAGTAAACAATAGCAGCTATATAGTTGTAAACAAATATAGCAAAGTGAACAGGCAGGAGAGAGGATAGAGATACATCACGCTGTCATGGGAGCGGGTGTCCCCCCCAAAAAAGGTCCCCACGCGTTCCGTCACTAACAAGTAGAGAAACTATGTGGATCTATTTATTTAACAGTATCCAACCTTACGGAATGAACAACAAAACTGATCTTATTTTGCACTACTGAGCTCAATACAGAAATACTTCTTCCTTGATTTGGATTTTTGTTTTTGGGTTCCTACTATTTTTGTTTTTGCTTTTAATATGCACACAGGTGATAAAGTTTTTTGAACATCTCAGAAGTCGTCCCCACCCACCCTTGTTGAGGGTGGACCTTCCAGGTCAGTATAAAAAATGTTACTTGTCTGAATCAGAGTCCCCCACTTTCTCTAGTCTCCTTGCATCAACATCTTTGAGACCACTTCACGACATCTTGGGAGGGGCTCCAGCTTCCTTCCTAAATGTCTTTCAATATTCTCAGCTTAGTCACTTTTATGTACAGGCCAGGGACACACTTAAATTACACTGCCCCCTTTCCACCTTCGAGAAATTGTGTATTTCATATTCTCGGACGCTCCGTCCAATTAGCTCCATCTATGCCCTTCTTCTTGATACGCTTCGGACTGATCCACTACCTTTTCGGATCGGTTGGGAGAGGGAATTAGCCACAACATTCGATGATGAAAAGTGGGAGAAAGCATTCCGACTTTGCCATAAGTTGTCGATTTCCTGCAGGGCACAGGAAACTAATTACAAAATTCTAACAAGATGGTACCGGGTACCAACCCTTTTATCCAAATTTTACCCAGGTGTTTCTGATGCCTGTTGGAGATGTGGTGAGCCAGGAGGGTCAATGTCCCATATATGGTTATTATGCCCGAAACTGACTCCTTTTTGGTCCCAAGTACTGGATGTAATTCACCAATTGACGTCTATCCGTTTACCTATGTCCCCAGGCCTCCTTCTTCTCTCCATGCTCCCACCCTCTTTGCCAAAGTGGTCCGCCCGACTAGTTAGCTTTATGCTTCTGGCGGCTCGTACGGTCATCCCCCGATTGTGGAAATCTTCCTCTGCTCCCACATTCACTTCTTGGCTCCAGGAACTCTCCCATCTACATCGGATGGAGGAGTTGCTGGCAGACTCCAGACGGCAAATGGAGAAACACTATCTCATATGGGGACCATGGATTTCCTTTCTCTCCTCTGACACATACAGAACTCTCCACTTGAACTCTCAAGAAATGTCTACTGACTGATGCCTTTAGCGTGTGCCCTTACATATGATGTCAGTCTGTCCGATGTTGGGGTTCTCACCAGTGCACCGTGCTGAAAGGTTAGTCCTCTTTATTGTCTCTCTCTCTCTCTCTGCCTGTGTTTTTCTGTCTCCTTCCAACTCATCCTGTCTTCCTTCCGGTCTACCTGGGAGCCTTCTCCCTTTCTCATTTATTATTGCTCTTCTCTTTTTCTTGTAGGAACACTTGTGCCAGACTAGGTGCTGATATTTTATTGTCTGCCATGTATGCCTAAGTGTTTATTGTTGTCATGTTGGAGTCCTACAAGACTAGTGTTACTGCTTCTAATATGACTTGTTTGCCATACTGCCTGTCTATTTCTTTTGGGCGAATGTGCACCACATATTTTGGCCCCTTGGTCACTTGCACATTTACTACTTTGTATGTTTAAAATCTTTAATAAACTTTACTATTGAAAAAAAAAATGTTACTTGGCAGATGAACAAGTATGCCTTGACTAAGGGTCCTTAACTCGAAACGCGTTGGCGTGAAAGGATCTATCTCCAAGCTGTCTACTGTATGTGATATTGCCTGATGTACTCCCCTACCTGCCTTTCTATGGAACTTTTTTCCACCGGAGTTCCCCTTTAAGTGTTGTAGATTAGGGGACAACCCTTATTTATTTATTCTCTTGAGGAACATGATAGATATGTGCTATACTCTGCACTAACTATTATGGCAGTAAGCTCCCTCTAGTGGCCTCTCTAGGTAATATGTTAACTTTTTATATACTGTATCTCTAGGGCAGAGAGTTCAAAGCTTGATGCAAAAAAAAAAAAAAAAAAAACTGTTTGAGGGTTTCCTAAGGGCTGCTATTTTGGAGTATCTTGATAAAAATAAATGTATGACCCCATATCAGCATGGCTTTATGAGGGATCAGTCTTGTCAAACTAACCTGATGTTATGATACAGTGCCACATAAAAGATTGGTGCATAGAATGAGAGGGATTGGGCTGGGGGAGAATGTGTGTAAGTGGGTAAGTAACTGGCTCAGTCATAGGAAACAGAGGGTGGTTATTAATGGTACTTATTCTGATTGGGTGATTGTTACTAGTGGGGTACCACAGGGGTCAGTTTTAATGATGTCATAGAGGGATTGTATAGTAAAGTAGCAATCTTTGCAGATGATACCAAGCTCTGTAAAGGTGTTAACATAATAGAGGACAGTGAACTGTTACAAATGGATCTGGATAGGTTTAACTCAGATAAATTTAAGGTCATGCACATAGGGAAAGAAAATCCACCTGGGAGTGTGTACTTAAAGGGGTACTCCGCCCCTAGACATCTTATCCCCTATCCAAAGGATAGGGGATAGGATGTCAGATCGCCGCGGTCCCGCTGCTGGGGAGCCCCGGGATCCCCGCTGCGGCACTGCGCTATCATTACAGCACAGAGCGAGTTCGCTCTGCACGTAATGACGGGCAATACAGGGGCCGGAGCATCGTTACATCACGGCTCCGTCCTTCGTGACATCACACCCCCTCCCATAGACTTGCATTGAGGGGACGGGGCGTGACGTCACACGGGGGCGGAGTCGTGATGTCACAGACTTCCGTTCCCGTGGTCGCGACCCAGACCCTCCAGCGCTTCCGGACAAGAAATAGGTGGGTGTCGCATGCAATATTGCGGGGGTCCCCAGTGGCGGGACCCCCGCGATCAGACATCTTTTCCCCTATCCTTTGGATAGGGGATAAGATGTCTAGGGGTGGAGTACCCCTTTAATGCCTGCAAAACAAGCAAATGTGTGGTATGTCCGCACATTTTCCGCTGTGTGAACATAACCTAATAGTATTTCCAGTACCTCGGCTGACAAACACCTAGACACCAGGGGTAAATTCTTAGTCGCCATGGCAACCAGGCACCGAGAATTTGTCGAGCCCTGAAATACATTCTATAAATTATTGGAAGATGTTATACAGTAAGGTCACATATTTCTGTCTTTAACATTTGAAATAGTTTATGCTCATACAGTAAGCTATCTCATGCCATATACTGTATAATAGTTTGTGTTTGCACTTAATGTTTCATAAAACATATAGTAAACTTTTTGAGTAGGGTTGGCGGAATGAAACAGTAACACTACGTAATGATATATTGCTGGAACTAAGCAGAACAAAGGCCAATAGAAAGTTCGTACTTACAATTCCATTCTGCACACTGAACCCCAGCTGGTACTTCAGGTCAGGTCTCTTGATAAGGACGGTGGTGACAGGGGGGCAGCTGACAATATTCAGCTTCAGTTGTGTTTGATTCTTAAGTCCCTGCAGAAGAGAAAGTGATAGAACATTGCAGACAGATGGAATCAAGTGACTTATCTATAATATATGTAAATCTTACTGAAAAGTGAAGAATACACTTTGTATATGGTGGCTTCAAATGTTAAATCATATTAATAACTGCCATTGTTAAAGGGGTTGTTAGGTGTATGGCGGCCTGTCGGTCACCTGACAGACTTTGGTGGGAAGGGGAAGGGTCGGACATGCTGAATTCTAACTGCCCAACCCTATTGTTGTGGGAGCTGTCTGGCTGTGGCTTACCCCTCCTTTCCCCATAGAGAACATATGAACATTCAGCTGTGAATTTAGTATTTGAGCGCAATTCGCACTAAATCCACAGGTGACGAGCACCAGCACACATCAGTAGGTGCCGTCCTCTCTCGATTTTTTTATTTATTTCATTTAAAGAACATTTTAAGTACACCATGAAAAAAAAATCAGCATTGGCTAAACTTTATCAGAAATCTCCAGATTGCCATTTGTTCAAATCTGGAGTTCCCCTATCAAGAATGTATCAGAATTAACCTCATAACATATGGTACAATATGAGTCCTGTAGACATATGTAAGGAAAACATAAGACACATCTGATTGACCTGTGTGGTTACAGCCAGCAATCTACGCAAAAACATCCCCCTGAAGCCATCACGCAAGCTCAAGCTCTTATTTCCAGTTTCACCAAGCTGACTGTATGGAAAGACACAGGTACCGCTACATCTATAAAGTGGGTTTAGCAGGGTAAACAATTTATAATTCTTGGGGGAATATTTATCAAGCACACCTGTGGTGCAGACCCTGTAAAGTCTGCTTACAAATGTGGGACTTTAGAGGGTCTGTGCCGCTTACACCAAGGTGGCGTAAAGGAGGCTGGAGGGGGGCTCAGCCTTGCATGCCCTTCTCACATGCAATTTTAGGGCAACACTTGTGACACTTTAAGTAGCAGAAATATATACACTTCAATGCAGTGTATATTTGTGCACAAGGTGCAACGGCAGCCACAAAGTCACTGGATTTACTTAATAAATCCAGAGGACCAAAAATGGACAGAGCTTTATTTATATACGATGTTCCAAAAATCTAAACATAAAAAATGTCCCACTTTTGTCTCTATATTCCCTAAATATATACTCCTGCCTTTGTGTACTGTACTTATGGGGATACAGAGAGGTTTCTTCAACCATAACGGCAGATGTAGCCAAAATGAAATGGAATGTTTGACCCTAAAGAATATTTCATCAAATAAAAGTGATATCTGTACAAAATCACCCATTTGAGAAGACCATGGGTGACAAGATGAGTTTTTTGTTTTTCTGTAATGGAGTTAAAAAAAGATATATTCGGTCTGCAGCACACCCAAGCAATGACCATCAATGGGACCTTAGGGATGACAAACATTTACCAAGTCCTCGACCCCGGGATAAGACCAACCATTAACCAAAAATAGCAAGGTGCTCGCGCAAAAAGGTATAAAAGATTAATTCTACTTTCAACTTGCTGCATCATTTTTGCCCACACGTAAAGGGGGAGATTTATCAAAACTTGCCCATAGCAACAAATCAGATTGCTTCTTTCATTTCTCAGAGGCATTTTCAAAAATGAAAGAAGCAATCTGATTGGTTGCTATGGGCAACTCGGCAACTTTTCCTCTGGACAGGTTTTGATAAATCTCCCCCAAAGACCCTCGTGTGGGTTCTAACGTTGCATCAACTTTGATAGGTAAGAATAATCTTTCACACCCTTTTGCACAAACACTCTGTTGGATGCTGTTACTTTAGATTCACTGTAGTTATCAATCATGATCAACATGAAATACTGTAAAAGCACCATAAAGAAAAGCAGTGAAGGGTAAAATGTGTGACTCCGTCTGACTGTACTGCACCTATAAATCACGTCAATTTCTAATGACAACCTACCTTTTCCTTACCCTGCTGTCTATTCTACTACATCAATACTATGTGTCAGCTTTGCGTTATCTATTTGCCTCTTTAGACAATCAGGTATACATTGATGGCATTATTGTAGGTAAGTCCTCATTCACATCTGCATTGGAAGTTCTGGAATTAATAGCACAGCATGCAGGACTACTTTGTCACTGATGATGACTGACATGATGTGGATGTAGCACCGGCATCATTTTTGTTGTTCGGCCCCAAAAAGGAGCAGAACAATGGAAACCTGACATGTTGTAATGCCGACAAGCTGCTCTCAAAGGCATACTGCTGCTTACCCCACCAGCTCCTGGTCCATGCCTCCTCCACTCTCCTCAGCCATCACTACACTGCTCCGGCCTCCGCACTTTCTGGGCTGGCCCATAGGGAGTATAAACATTTGCTTTGAGGATTTAAAGGGCAAGTGCACACATCCTTATTCCATCCCCTACCATAGCTTGATCTATATAAGACAATTCCTCCAACTCCCTTTTGTCTGAGCATTACTGTGCTTCCAGAGCAACAATAGGGAAGGTGTGCTGAATCTGTTCCCAATATCCATGTGTTTACCTGTGCCTATGTTCTGGATTCCATCTTTACCTGGCACCTCCTGTATCTGTTGCCCATTAAGAACAAATAAACGATGATCCAGCACTTGCAAAATGAAATAGCTTTATTGAAGGTCACTGGACACGGATAAAACCAACCATATCATCAGATGCGTTTCGAGTGCATGCGCTCGAAACGCGTCTGTGATATGGTTGGTTTTATCCGTGTCCAGTGACATTTCATAAAGCTATTTCGTTTTGCAAGTGCTGGATCATCATTTGTTTGTTCTGCTTTGAAATGTCCTGCCGGGCATAGATCCGAGCACTCCTATGCGGTGGTGAGCTGGAGCACCTTTGTTTGTTGTTTGTATCTGTTCCCCCTGCCTCAACCCTCTTGTCTGTTATCATGCGCTCGAAACGTGTCTGATGATATGGTTGGTTTTATCCATGTCATGTGACCTTCAATAAAGCTAATTCGTTTTGCAAGTGCTGGATCATGGTTTGTTTGTTCTGCATTGGAATGTCCTGCCGGCCATAGATCCAAGCACTGCTACGTGGTGGTGAGCTGAAGCACCTTTGTTTGTTTTTTGCATCTGTTCCCCCTGCCTCAACCCTCTTGTCTGTTCTTGACACCACCTCTACCTGATCCATGTGTACCATGCCGACTCTCCAGTGCTTGATCCAGGCTGATTTGCTTTTTTGCCTCATCTACTGGTGCTTATGCAATGGTGCCACCTAACATGCTTGGCAAGCTGCTATCCCCTCCAGGGCCACATTAGGGAAGTGACCTTATACCATCTATCAGCAGGAGTCCAGCTTCCGCATACTGGAGCAGGATGAAGGGTGAAAACCTAGAGGGTACCCCCCTATACCCTCTGCTCCTGAATGTGGCATAAAGCCAAACCAGTTGGGTATCACAGCAGGTCCATACCTGTTGCCCATTGCAGATGTGAACAGGGCTTACTGACAGAATAGGGTTTTGATATTTTTTTTTCTGTTTATATAACAAAGGCAAGTCATTGTAATGGAAAATTCAGAGCAGTTATATCAAATAGCCATTCAAGGTTCCTCACTAATGTTATGTATGAGGCTGCAGACAGCATTTTATCAATGTTCCGATCTTCCCTGGCTGTACTTTCTGCTTCATTCAAAGTGCAGATGAGGCAAAATGATGGAAGCCCATGATAATTTTGTTTAGGTACAGTTTATGTATTCATTTCATTTAGATATCCCTTGACTTATATTAATATATCTTATTACTGATCTTAGTCAGTTTCATGACAAAATACCCATAAGCATATATATAGATAATATGGTTGCACCAGTCTCGTTTACTAAATATTTTGAGCTATGTGACCTTTTAACATTTACAGGGCATTCGGAAAGTCTTCAGACTCTTTCACTTTTTTCACATTTTGTTATGTTGTGGCCTTGTGCTAAATTCCCCCATCGATATGCAGTCCATAACCCCTAAAAAAAATGGAAACATTTTTGAAAATATATTTAAAGGAAAACTGAAGATTTTACACAGCTCTCACGTCCTGATCACATGAGAGCTGTGCGTACCTGGAGAGCGCTCTGCGCAGTGTAACTGCGCATGTGCCGGGCCCTCTCAACAGAAGTCGGGAGTAGCGAGGGCCCGGCGCATGCGCAGTAATACTGCGCAGAGCGCTCTTCGGGGACGCACAGCTCTCATGTGATCAGGACGTGAGAGCTGCGTAAAATCTTCAGCACATGCGATACAGAGCGCAGCGTTAAGGGCGCATGTGACTCCATGTCACTAGGACGTGGAGTTGAAGAAAATGCATATGCAAATAAGGGGGGCGGGCTTAGGCACCTTTCTCCAGGATCCAAAGTATGACTGTCGGCAGGGGGACACGCCTGCAGAGCCCAACTAAGGGGTGAATTACGGGATTTTACAGGACAAAAACTCAGTGGTAACCCAAGAAAAAATGTAAGTGACCCCTGTATGGACTCCTGTTCACCCACACTATAACCCAGTGTATTGGGTTTAGTGTTTGTGAACTTGCTGACAGTTTTCCTTTAAATGGGTTATCCAGGAATAGAAAAGCATAGCTGATCTCTTTAAAAAAAAACGGTGCCACACCCGTCCTCAGATTGTGTGGCATTACAACTTCCATTTACTTCAATGGAACGGAGCTGCAATACCACACACAAGCTGAGGACAGAGGAGGTGCTGTTTTTGGATAAAACAGCTCTGTTTTTCTAATCCTGAGTAAGGCTATATTCACACTGCTGGTTGTCTGAGAAAAAATAGTGCTTGCACCGTCTTTACCTCCCGCTATTCTCTCCGAAAATAAAGGCACCCAATGGACCCCATTGAGTATAATGGGGTCCCTCGGGACCTGTTATTGGTCGTTATGACCCGTCAAAATTACGGCTATCAAACTGCAAAAAAAAAGGGGGAGTTTGGCGGACAAATTTGACGGGGAATACTGGCAGTAAGAAAGGGGCCTTAGTCATATAAGAGGAAAGTGTATTTAGACACTTTAGGACACTTTCGCATTGCCATTGTGACCCGCCAGTAAGGGGTCCATTAGGCTCTTTTTTTTTTTGGCCTTTAACGGCCATTATTGGGATGGGTCACAATGGGCACATTATTGGGATGGGTCACAACAGATCCCATTGATTACAATGGGCTCCTTTGTTTTAGATAAGTATAGGGGAGAAAAAGATGGTGCATGCACTAATTATTCTCCCAGCACCAGTGCAGTTTTTGCATTTGTGTGGAAATTGCATTTTTGGCCCCTTTGGTGTTTTCTTTTCAAAATTTATTGGGTACCAAAAAAAAAAAAAAAAGATGCAGTAGGGATGGGAAAAAATGTATTTAACAATTTTTTTTATAACGCGATTTGCATTAATTTTTAATAAAGCTTGTGTGTGTGTGTTTCACTTTTTTTCTAATTTTTTTTTTTACATTTTTTGGGTAGTACTACTACTCCCAGCATGGAACAGACTGTTCCATGATAGGAGTAGTAGTACCTGTATTAATAGACAGATTGCCCTGGGTTTCACTCCTAACACCTGATGCGATCCTCCATAATATAGCAGAGATGCTGAGCGGCTCTATACAGCGCTCGCATCTCTGCTCTGTACTCCGGGTCGGCCAGTGATATGAATAGAACATCACTCATTTATATTTTCTGCCCAGAGTGGGGATTGGCCCGGATGGTTGCAGCCAATCTCAACGGAAAATATGAATGAGTGATGTTCTATTTATATCATTGGCCGGCCGAGGTATAGTGCAGAGATGCGGAGCGCAGGAGAAAGCCGCACCAAATCTCTGCAATAGATAGGATGATCACATCAGGTTTCAGGGGTGACACCCGCTGTGATCTGTTTTTAACTGCAGGTACTGCTTCCAACATGGAGCACACTCTGCTCCATGCTGGGAGCTGTAGTACCTGCATTAATAGACAGATCGCAGCGAGTGTAAATTCTGACATCTGTTGCGATCTGTCTATTAATGCAGGTACTACAGCTCCCAGCATGGAGTAGAGTGTGCTCCATGTTGGGAGTAGCAGTACCTGCAGTTAAGGAAAGCCATAAGCCATAAGAGCGAAAACGTGTTTGAGGAAGGATGCATGGGACAAACCTGGTACTATTATTTATGTATTTCTGTTGCCGTTTTTTGTTACCCTGCCCCTTACAGCAGAGACATCACTTTTGCTGCAGTCAGCCTATCTTTTTATACTATATCAATTAATCTGTTTTCATTACTGTCACAGTTCGTCATTTGTTTGCATTATATTTGCACACTGCACTATTGCACTTACAAGTGTTATGATACCATTGGGTTATCATTCTTAGTGAATGTCCTGCTGGTGGAGTGGTCCACATGGTGTGACCACTACCCATTATATTAACCATCTATACCTGAGAAATTTTACGCTGCAGAACCCTCATCTTCGTTTTTTCTGTCTGATATATCTGTAGTACCCATTCCTTACATGTTTTTTAAAGATATGTTTTTAGGTTTTGTGATATCTCAATAAAATTAAATTGTTTTTCTTTACATACATCCCTTTTGTATGGTATTTAGTTTTTTGGTGGTGGTGTTTTACACTGAGCATATGATAGTGGTTCTCAGATAGCCACACACATTTTGGTAATATATATATCTTGGGGCTAATGCCACAAGGTTTGCACACCTGGATTTAAGTTTTCTTTCCTGACATTCTTAGATCCTCTGAAGCTCTGTCGGGTTGGATGGATGCCGTAAGCGGACAGGTTAGGGTCACTGGGGGACATTTTTCAAGGGTGGTGTAGAGGAATAGTTTTTCTACACCTTTTTTTTGTGGTGGAAATGTGTATGTGCGCCAAATTTATTTAACAGTAGTACACTTTAGTAAACCACTTTGTATGTGAAATTTTTGAGACTTTTAACCCCTTGCGCAAAAACTGAGCGACTCTTTTTTATAAATACTGTCCACAGCCAGGTCTGGGCTGGTGTATGTTTGTGGTGTAATTGAGGGCGTTACGACAAACTTGCAACTGTTTTAGAAAAGCCGCACTTCATAAATCAGCAACCACTACAAAGTAAAAAAGAAAGTGTGGTGTACCAAAGTCATTTTAGTCACAATCACTTTAGCAAAAAGTCACACAAATGACTCCAATCAAGGTGTAGAAACATCTCAGAGATGATCAAGAGGAATGGGAGGTCCCAAAGCCAAATTTTAAGGGATATATATATATATATATATATATATATATATATATATATATATAAAGGTCAGAATACTTATGTCCATGTCAAATCTCAGTTTTTCATTCTTGATAAATTTGCCCCCCGAAAAACAACCTAAAATTATGTTTTCAATTTGTCATTTTGAGGAATTAAGTGCAGAATGATGGGAGGAAACGTGATTTTTTTTATTTTATTTTAAAGGGGAACTCTGGTGGAGACAAGGTACAAGAAAGTTAAGCAAATTTGTAAATTACTTCGATAAAAAAAATCTTAACACTTCCAGTACTTACCAGCTGCTGTATACTACAGAGAAAGTTGTGCTCTTCTTTTCTGTCTGACCACAGTGCTCTCTGCTAACACCTCTGTCCATGTCAGGAACTGTCCAGATTAGAAGCATATGCCCATAGAAAACCTCTCCTGCTCTGGACAGTTCCTGACATGGACAGAGGTGTCAGCAGAGAGCACTGTGGTCAGGCTGGAAAGAACTTCACACATTTCTCTGTAGTATTTCTGTATTATACAGCAGCTGATAAGTACTGGAAGGATTAAGATTTTTAAATAGAAGTAATTTACAAATCTGTTTAACTTTCTGGCACCAGTTGATTTGAAAACGTTTTTTTCCCACCAGAGTTCCCCTTTAGAGATGAGCGAACTTACAGTAAATTCGATTCGTCACAAACTTCTCGGCTCGGCAGTTGATGACTTTTCCTGCATAAATTAGTTCAGCTTTTAGGTGCTCCGGTGGGCTGGAAAAGGTGGATACAGTCCTAGGAGACTCTTTCCTAGGAATGTATCCACCTTTTCCAGCCGACCAGAGCACCTGAAGGCTGAACTAATTTACGCAGGATAAGTCATCAACTGCCGAGCCGAGAAGTTCGTGACGAATCAAATTTACTGTAAGTAAGTTCGCTCATCTCTATTCCCCTTTAACACAAGGCCGCAACATAACAACATGTGGAAAAAAATTCTAAATTAAAAGGGTTGATCAGGAAAAAACTTTTTTTTATATATCAACTGGCTCAAGAAAGTTAAACAGATCTGTAAATTACTTCATTTAAAAAACCTTAATCATTTTAGTACTTATAAGCTGCTGAAGTTGAGTTGTTCTTTTCTGTCTAAGGCTAAGTTTCCACTTGTTTTTTTTTTCAGGCAGTTTTTGGAATACTGCCACTGCAGTCAAAGCCAGAAATATATTCAAAAGGAATAGGACATATAAAGGAAGGACTTACACTTTTCCTCCCTTATGGATCCACTTCTGACTTTGGCTCAAAAACTGCAGTGGCAGGTATTCAAAAACTGCCAGAAAAAAACCCAAGTGGAAACTTAGTCTAAGTGCTCTCTGATGACACCTGTCTCGGGAACTGTCCAGAGTAGTAGCAAATCCCCATAGCAAACCTCTTCTACTCTGTGCAGTTCCCAAGACAAGCAGAGATGTCAGCAGAGAGCAATGTTGCCAGACAGAAAACAACAACTCAACTTCAGAAGCATATAATTATTGGAAGGGTTAAGGGTTTGAAGTTTTGCAACATCTGGAGGGTCACCGTTTGAGACCACTGGTGTAACCAAATTGCAATAATAGGAGGGTTGGCCAGTCTACTGCGAAATTGCAGATGACTGTCGCAATACAGAAATAGGAATCTGCAAATATGTATATATTGGTTGACAGTGACTGTGAATAGATCACAAAGTAAAAAATCCCTAAAGAATAATAAAACAATAAGATGTGGAATCGACTGGTCATGTGACATACCTTAATAATACCTTGACATGTTGCTAGAGGAAGGCCAACCAAGCTTGTTCCATTGATAGACATGATTTGATCGCCAATGCTGAGTTTTCCGGAGCGTGCAGCAGGCCCCCCATTCATCATATTAGCTAGTATTACAGTAGGAAGTATTGAGCCCCATCCAGATTCCACAATAACAACTCCCAATATCTCTCCCTTGAGCTTTTCCACCTGAAGCTGTAAAGAAGCAAATCACAGCCCTGATAAGTCACAGAAGAGTCCATAAAGGCGTCTTTTTATAGCGATAAGATAAAAGTACTTACCTCCTTGCAGTTTTCCGAGTTTGAGAAGTGTATGAGGTCATCATTATACATCTCTTGAGTATTGATGATGTCACTATATTCTTTTTGACTGAGGTCTTCCGGGTTGATCCCATTGGCTCGTAAGAATTCCTGGTAAGCAACACTGAAAGCTTGGCCAATTGACTGTGCAATGAGCTGGGCCTGTGCGGTAAAAAATAATATGATGTCATATACGTTTTATAGTTTAGTTGTAATAACCTAAACCGTTCATAATTGTATTAAACAAAATTGTTACTAAAAGTAATACAGTAGCTGTATAGTATGTGCCAGGGGGAAAAAATGTTTTAATATGTTCCTGCCACTAGATGTCGCTGATAAAATTGGCCTTTTAAATATATGTAATGACTGCACTCCACCAAAGGAAAATGGAGATTTGGTTTGCTGTCCCAGATGGTCTCCAAAGTGCCCCTATATAAGACTGTGCTCCTACCCTGCAATACAGAGTAAAAAGCAGGGCTTGTGCAAGGATTTTTTTACACCCTAGGCAAAAGCTAATTTTGCCGCCTCTTGACTCTGCCCATTATCTCTGCATTTTGACACGCCCTACCGTACTACTGGGGAGACACACTGTAACAAACCCCCTCCTCATGTAATCACTTTAATACTGAAGAGCCACATTGTCACAAACCTCCTCCCCATGTAATCTCCTCACTGCTAAAGTGACATATTGTAACAAACCCCCTCCTCATGTAATCACCTTACTACTGGGGTGACACACTGTAACAAACCCCCTCCTCATGTAATCTCCTTACTACTGGGGTGACACACTGTAACAATCTCCCTCCTCATGTAATCTCCTTACTACTGAGGTGACACACTGTAACAAGCCCCTTCCTCATGTAATCGCCTTAATACTGGGGTGACACACTGTAACAAACCCCCTCCTCATGTAATCTCCTTACTATTGGGGTGACACACTGTAACAAACCCCCTCCTCATGTAATCTCCTTACTACTGAGGTGACACACTGTAACAAGCCCCTTCCTCATGTAATCGCCTTAATACTGGGGTGACACACTGTAACAAACCCCTCCTCATGTAATCACTTTACAACTGAAGAGCCACATTGTCACAAACCTCCTCCCCATGTAATCTCCTTACTACTGGGGTGACACACTGTTACAAACCTCCTGCTCATGTGATCTCTTTACTACTGAGGTGGCAAATTGTAACAAACCCCCTTTTCATGTAATCACTTTACTACTGAGGAGCCCCATTGTCACAAACCTACTCCTCTTGTAATCTCCTTACTGCTAAAGTGACATATTGTAACAAGCCCTTCCCTTGTGTAATCTCCTTACTACTGGGGTGACACACTGTAACAAACCCCCTCCTCATGTAATCTCCTTTCTACTGGGGAGACACACTGTAACAAACCCTCTACTAATGTAATCTCCTTACTACTGGGGTGACACACTGTAACAAACCTCCTCCTCATGTAATCTCCTTACTACTGGGGTGACACACTGTAACAAAGCTCATCCACATGTAATCTCCTTACTACTGGGGTGACACACTGTAACAAACCCCCTCCTTCTGTAATTACCTTACTACTGGGGTGACACACTGTTACAAACCTCCTGCTCATGTGATCTCTTTACTACTGAGGTGGCAAATTGTAACAAACCCCCTTTTCATGTAATCACTTTACTACTGAGGAGCCCCATTGTCACAAACCTACTCCTCTTGTAATCTCCTTACTGCTAAAGTTACATATTGTAACAAGCCCTTCCCTTGTGTAATCTCCTTACTACTGGGGTGACACACTGTAACAAACCCCCTCCTCATGTAATCTCCTTTCTACTGGGGAGACACACTGTAACAAACCCTCTACTAATGTAATCTCCTTACTACTGGGGTGACACACTGTAACAAACCTCCTCCTCATGTAATCTCCTTACTACTGGGGTGACACACTGTAACAAAGCTCATCCACATGTAATCTCCTTACTACTGGGGTGACACACTGTAACAAACCCCCTCCTTCTGTAATTACCTTACTACTGGGGTGACACACTGTAACAAACCTCCTCCTCATGTAATCTCCTTACTACTGGGGTGACACACTGTAACAAACCTCCTCCTCATGTAATCTCCTTACTACTGGGGTGACACACTGTAACAAAGCTCCTCCTCATGTAATCTCCTTACTACTGGGGTGACACACTGTTACAAACCTCCTGCTCATGTGATCTCTTTACTACTGAGGTGGCAAATTGTAACAAACCCCCTCTTCATGTAATCACTTTACTACTGAGGAGCCACATTGTCACAAACCTACTCCTCTTGTAATCTCCTTACTGCTAAAGTGACATATTGTAACAAGCCCTTCCCTAATGTAATCTCCTTACTACTGGGGTGACACACTGTAACAAACCTCCTCCTCATGTAATCTCCTTACTACTGGGGTGACACACTGTAACAAAGCTCCTCCTCATGTAATCTCCTTACTACTGGGGTGACACACTGTAACAAACCCCCTCCTTCTGTAATTACCTTACTACTGGGGTGACACACTGTAACAAACCTCCTCCTCATGTAATCTCCTTACTACTGGGGTGACACACTGTAACAAACCTCCTTCACATGTAATCTCCTTGCTACTGGGGTGACACACTGTAACAAAGCTCCTCCTCATGTAATCTCCTTACTACTGGGGTGACACACTGTAACAAACCCCCTCCTTCTGTAATTACCTTGCTACTGGGGTGATACACTGTATTAAACCCCCTCCTCATGTAATCTCCTTACGACTGGGGTGACACACTGTAACAAACCCCCTCCCTATGTAATTACCTTACTACTGGGGTGACACACATGGGGGGGGGCTTATGGTGGTGGTGCTGCTCGCTGAGCTGGCTGAGCGGGTGGTTCAGATGCTGGCTGTCTAAATTTCTTGTGGCGGGCAGAGCGGCGTCCCCATCCAGAGGGTGCTCTATGCGGCTGCCTATTTTGCCTATAGGCAGAGCCAGCCCTGGTAAAAAGCACATGCAGTGCCACTGTTTATCCAGCAGGGGGTCAAGTTTAAACTCTATGCAATACATTAGGGAGATGCTCACCCAGCCATCTACTAGGTTACGGGATGTACTAAATCTTCCTTTGGTGCACACATACTGGTCTACTGATAAATGGAGAATGATAAGAGTCTGTGCCAGAAAAGGCTCCGAGAAGATGCTGACTCCTTACAAGCTGTTGCTGTGACTGCTGTAGCTCCTTGTCTGGGAGAAGATCTTTGCACACAAAGGTGAAACATTTCAGGGGTGCATGACATAAGGTGCAATGATCTGCAGCCTGAGAAGGTGAGGGGTTTCCTTCAGTGCTGGAGGCTGCCTGAGTCTGCCTGTAGCATGTTTTTTGCCACTGTGTGTATAGCCTGCGGGTTACGTGCAAACAGAGGTGCTCAGATTTGTTCACATTGTAGATAACTGCAGGTCCATAGAGGATCTATGGTTAGTTTAACACAGTGTACAGTGTGTTCTTCTGGGAAATGTTAAAGGGGTACTCCTATGAAAAACTTTTTTTTTTTTTTTTTAAATCAACTGGTGCCAGAAAGTTAAACAGATTTGTAAATGACTTCTATTAAAAAATCTTAATCCTTCCTGTACTTATTAGCTGCTGAATACTACAGCGGAAATTCTTTTCTTTTTGAAACACAGATCTGTCTGCTGACATCATGACCACAGTGCTCTCTGCTGACATCTCTGTCCATTTTATGAACTGTCCAGAACAGCATATGTTTGCTATGGGGATTTCCTTTTACCCTGGACAGTTCCTAAAATGGACAGAGATGTCAGCAGAGAGCACTGTGCTCATGATGTCAGCAGACAGCTCTGTGTTTCAAACGGAAAAGAATTTCCACTGTAGTATTCAGCAGCTATTAAGTACTGGAAGGATTAAGATTTTTTTAATATAAGTCATTTACAAATCTGTTTTACTTTCTGGCACCAGTTGATAAAAAAAAAAAAAAAAAGTTTATCACCGGAGTACCCCTTTAAATGGATCCATAGACCCATAAACCTGATGAACGCCAAAATGATATAATTTTGGCCTCCATTCAGGACATATACAGCAGGGTCTACTGGATGGAGAAGTGTTGTCTATGCTATTCCATTAAGCGCAATTATTCCAGTATATGCGCTATTACTATGGGACCTTATGTATGCCACTAAAGTGCCACGTGGCATAACTATACCTCAGATGGATTCTACTTAAAGCGTTATTCCAGAGGAAAAGAAATGTTTTCAAATCAACCGGTGCCAGTAAGTTAAACAGATTTGTAAATTACTTTTATTTAAATCCTAATCCTTCCAGTACTTATCAGCTGCTATTTGCTCTAAAGCAGTGGTTTTCCGGGCATGCTGGGAGTTGTAGTTTTGCAACATCTGGAGGTCTGCAGGTTGAAGACCACTGCTCTAGAGGAAGTTGTGAAGTTCTTTCCAGTCTGACCACTGTGCTCTCTACTGACACCACTGTCTGTGCCAGGAACAGATTGAAGCAGGAGTTTGCTTCTGCTCTGGGCAGTTTCTGACATGGACAAAGGTGTCAGCAGAAAGCACTGAGGTCAGGCTGGAAAGAACTACACAACTTCCTCTAGAGCATACAGCAGCCGATAAGTACTGGAAGGATTAAGACGTTAAAATAGAAGTCATTTTCAACTATGTATAACTTTCTGGCACCAGATGATTTGATTTTTTTTTTTTCCCTAAGGAGTGCCCGTTTAAAGGCTTTTCGATAGTAGAAAAATAGAGCTAAATTCTTTCAAAACCAGCACCACCCCTTTATCGCAGTGTGAAACTTTCCTTGGATTTTCTTGCTATGCATTTTCCAGCCTGTGGGGGAGGACATTTCTTATCACCTGCCTATAATAATGTTGCATTTATAGCAGTATAATGTACCATCTAGCCTTGCTACATTATTCCATTATGACTCATGCTGAGACTTGTAGTTTTACTATACAATAGTTGCCATGTCTACCTTATATGCATGCCACCATCCGCCGTCATCTGCGGCAGCGACCAATTTGTAATGAATCACTAACCTGATTCTAGCTAAAATTATTTCTCTTTCAGGGATGTTTTAGTTCAAATATACATGGATTGGTGACAGTATTGTTACTAAGATACTTTTGTGTTTTAGTTTCTTACAGTTTTCTGGCTCTCTGCTTCTTGTTTTGGAATAGATTCATTTGGATATACTTCTAGGCAAAACTATTTCACATGGGAATTTTGGAGAAAAAAATCAACTGGTGGCAGAAAGTAATACAGATTTGTAAATTACTTATTTCCATAAAATGTAACTCTTCCAGTACTTATCAGCTTCTGTATTTCCCTGATGAAGTTGTGTAGTTCTTTCTAATAGACACAGTGCTCCCTGCTGCCACCTCTGTCCATATCAGGAACTGTCCAGAGAGGAGATCAGAGAAGTTTGTTCTGGGGGGGGTTTCTTCTGCACTTAAAGAGTTCACAACTTAGGCAGAGGAGGCAGCATGGAGCACGCTGTCGAATTGGAAAGACCTACATAACTTCCTCTAGGGCACACAGCTTCCTCTAGGGCACACAGCTTTTTTAAGTAGAAGTAATTTACAATTTGATTTAGAAATATTTTTTTTATAACTGAGAGCTTGCTATACTGCTATACTACACCCAATCTAGGATGTCCTCTTCGAGTTAAACATCCCAGACTCCAGACTAATACCTGCACTGATACACTGTAGCAGAATAAGAAAAGGAGCCCCAACCCCCCACCACCCGTAGACATCTTATCCCTTATCCAAAGGGTGGGACACAGCTGCTGGACCCCCGCGATCTCCGTGCAGGCACCCACGGCATTCTGAACATTATGTTCAAAACACTGGGTTCGGGCAGCCGTGCTCGTGACATCATGCCACACCTCCATAGACAAGGATGGAGTGGGCGTGGTGTGATGTCTAGAGGGGGTGTGGCATGATGTCTTGACCACAGTTGACCGAACCCAGTAATCAGAACACCAGGGTGCCTGCATAAAGATTGCTGGGGGTCCCAGTGGCTGGACCTCAGCGGTCAGACCTTGTATGCCCTGTCCTAAGATGTCTAGGGGTGGAGTAACCCTTTACGCTGTTTAAATTTGAGACTATTTATGAATCATCCCAAATGTTTCCATTCATTGACAGCAAAGCAAGCAAAGATTATAAATCAGGAAACAATTAAAACCTTAAGAATGGAGCAATAATAATAATCTTAATAATAATGTTAAAGAAGAATTCTATCAAAAAATCACTTATCCCCTATCCACAGAGGTTCAACCGCTGGGACCCCCCAACTCTCTCAGTGAGGAGCGTGTATCGTCTACCAGTAGACAACATGTGCTCCATTCATTTTTTATGGGAGTGCAGATTAGGCCCAAATGCTGTACTCGTGAATTTTTGGCACCCCCATTAAAATAAAAAGAGCGTGTGCCGTCTGCATCACGAGCTCCTCAAGGAGCTCCGGGTCCCATTCCGGAGATTGCGAAGGGTCCTAGCGGTTGGACCCCAGGATAGGGGATAAGTACATTTTTGCTAAATTTCTCAGGCATATTGAGGTAAGAGTTCAAGGTTGCAGTTGATATGTTGAGTGTACAGTCCCAATCAACTTTCCATTAGGCTAGGATTCCACTGAGGTTTTTGTCTTGCGTTTTTTTAGGGTATAAAACGCAGAAAAAACTCCAGAACAACTAGCACTTATTTTTTCTGTGTTTTTTCGGAATTTTTTTTGGAGTTTTTACTTTTGTGTGGACATTGCATTTTTTGTCCCTTTGGCAGTTTCCCTGCGGGCGTTTTTTTCAGAATTTTGTTGGGTACCAAAAAAAAATTTTAAAATGATGCAGTAGGAATGGAAAAAATTGTAGGGAATAATTTTTTTTTTTAGAACAAAATTTTTATTAATTTCCCAATTTATGTAAGCGGTAAGGGACATAAAAATGTAGCCGACAATATAAAAAATGTATAAAGGGGACATGTAATTGTAAAAATAATATATTTTTATGAAACTTTTTATTAATAATGTATTTAAATAATTTGTTTTATAAAGTGTTTTATTTTTACTACTTTTCAACTTTATTCTCTGTATTTTTGACATCATTTAGGTACTACTTCTACTCCCAGCATGGACCAGACTGTTCCATGCTGGAAGCTGTAGTAACTGGACTAAGGACAGATCGCCCCAGGTGCCACTTCTGACATCTGTTGCGATCGTCCTTTATATTACTGAGATGCGGAGTGGCACGCTGCAGTGCTCCGCATCTCTACTCTGTACTCTGGCCGGCGAGTGATGTGAATAGAAATTCACATCACTAATTCATATTTGCTGCTCAGAGCAGTGATTGGCCAAATGGTGCCAGCCAATCACAGCTCTGAGCAGCATATATAAATCAGTTATGTGAATTTCTATACACATCACTTGCCAGAGTACAGATCAGAGATGCGGAGCACTGCAGAGAGCCGCTCCGCATTTCAGCAATATAAATGACGATCACAACAGGTGTCAAGAGTGACACCTGCTGCGATCTGTCCCTTACTGCAGGTACTACTGCTCCCAACATGGAGAACATTCTGCTCCATGCTGGGAGCTGTAATAACTGCACTAATAGACAGATCGCAGTGGGTGTCACTCCTGACACCCATTGCGATCGCCCTTTATAATCTGGAGAATTGGGCGGCACACCGCACCTCTCCGCTCCCCTGCCTGGCACTGCACTTGGCTGTGATGTGAAGTTCTCTTCACATTACAGATTCATATATGCCGCTGAGAGTTGTGATTGGCTGGCACCATCCAGCCAATCACAACTCTCAGTGCTATCAGGTACTACAGCTCCCAGCATGGAACAGTCTGTTCCATGTTGGGAGTAGTAGTAGTACCTAAATAATGTCAAACATAGAGAGAATTAAGTTGTAAAGTAGTAATAATAAAACACACTTTATAAATTATTAAAATACATTATTAATAAAAAGTTTCACAAAATATATTATTTTTACAATTACATGGCCCCTTTATCCCTTTATAAACTTTTTATATTGCTGGCTACATTTTTATGTCCCTGCCCGCTCACATAAATTGTTCCCTGATTGAAAATTTATAAAGATTTTGTTCTAAAAACATACATTTCGTTACCTACAATTTTTTACATCACTACTGCATGTTTTTTTTTTTTTTTTTTTTAAATGGTACCCTACAAAATGTAATAAAAAAAAGCTAACTCCATCCCTTTTTTGGATTGCTAAAGTAAAAAAAAGAATAAAAACCGCCTGCAAAAATGCCAATGTTAAAACCCACATGGCTTTTTTTTGGGCGATTGTGACTCCCATTGACCTCTATGGGAAGAAAACGTCAAGGTTTTCCCAAAAAAAACGCCAAAGTCTCAACAAGAAGTTGTTTTTGAAAATCGTCTACTGAATTAAAAAAGGCTGAAAAATGCTGAAAGGATAAAAAAAAACGCCAAACTAAAAGCGCCAAGTGGATATGGCATTTTGCAGTTTCCTCTTGACTTTTTCAAGGAAAAAACGCAGTGCGACAAAATGGACTTTTTTGGGGCATTTTTGGCTGAAAAATACTATTATGTGCTAGGTATAGGCTTCACCCCTCACAAAATAGTGCAAACAGGCCCTGCGGACAAAGAACTCAACCCAGATGGGTCACTCATGGTAATCGATATCCCAGCCCTGAATATGTGATCTATATAGGAAATTTGCAGAATGTCTTATTATACAATCATTAAGCTTTCTGTAACAAGTGGACATGATTATAATAGTAATACAATTATAGCAACATCATTTCCTTCTACCAATCTTGTTTAATTTTAGCAAGTTTACAGAAATCGTTCTTATCTCATTCATACAAGATTCTCATTAGGCCGATATTGTTCAACCATACTGTCAGGATAGAATGCACAGGAATAAATGTTTGAGCTCAGGGAAGGTCGGAGCAGCACTGCCTCTAGATCAGTGATTTTCAGCTGTTGCAAAGCTACAACTCCCAGCATGCCCAGACAGCCAAATTCACAAACAAGGTCTTTAATGCTATACTGTGATTGGTTACTATGGGCACCAAAATGTTTTTCCGCTAGACATCTCCCCAGTGCAATAAATGTATCTGGTAACAACTTGGCAGCAATGGAGACCGGGTTCCGTGATAATGGAGGTTGCAGAGGAGCAAAGGAGGTAAGTACAGGATTTTTGTACAAACTGTAACTTTTGTTACGAAAAAAAAAAAACAACTGTACAACTCCTTAACATTATTTAGTTTTGAGGTGCCAATGCTAGAACTTGTTTAAGCTGAGCACTACTAGTTTTTAGGTGAATCAGACAGCCAGTTCGCCTGCACTAATTTCAATACAGAGGGTTATAGTGCGGGTGAGTAAAATGATGCATTACTCACTCAAATCAGTGGTCTCGTTGTAGACTTTTAAGAGATAGTGTCCAAATATTCATTCTTCTGTCTAAAAAGCTGTAAACATTTTTAAGCTGTACCAAAGCAATTCTAATTTGTTAGATTTGAGCAGGAAAGATAAAGGAGATATCCAGTGCTGAAAAACTTATCCCCTATCCTAAGGATAAGGGATAAGTTTCAGATCGCGGGGGGGTCTGACCGCTGGGGCCCCCCATGATCTCCTGTACGGGGGGGGGGGGGGGGCACAGCAGCCCGCGGGAAGGGGTCTTGTTGACCACTGCATGAAGCGGCGGCTGACACGCCCCTTCAATACAATTCTATGGCAGAGCCAGAGAGCTGCCTTCGGCAATATCCGGCTCTGCCATAGCAATGTATTGAGGGGGTGTGTCAGCCGCCACTTCATGCGGTGGTTGACACCCGCTATCTGGCCAGCAAGCCAGGGCCCTATACAGGAGATTGCGGGGGGCCCCAGCGGTTGGACTACCCACAATCTGAAATGTATCCCCAATCCTTAGGATAGGGGATACATTTTTCAGCACTGGACCACCCCTTTAAGTAAAGTTGTTTACCGTTGTAAACCTCCTCTCTGATGCATTTCCGCCCTAACAGGTCTTAATCATCTATGAGGAAACGTTAAAAAAATAGGAGGAGTATTTGTTCACCGTTGTCATGTCTGTTGCACCTCACCTTTTTTTTTGCTGCTTTTAAAGGGAATAATAAAGTGGACATTTTAAAGGGTTAATCCGGCCAAAGACATCTTACTCCCTATGCAAAGGCGTGACGTGATAGAATGCAGGTGCTGCACGGAGATTGCGGTGGGGATAGGGGATAAGATGTCTTTGGCTGGAATACCCCTTTAACTGTCAGTGCTGTATCTTTGTGATTTGGATTATCTTTGAACAGTTGGAGAGGACCGAGTATACAAGCATGAGGAAGTGAGCGATATACTACTATTTTATATTGATTCTTGTATTTAACTAGTACAAAATACATTTCCAGGTACCAACCTATGCTAGGACCATTACTCAGACCCTAGAGTGCTTGCACAGCAGTGTTAACCAAGAGTCAACCGGCGTAATGACTTTTACAAA
Organism: Hyla sarda; assembly: GCF_029499605.1. Taxonomy (NCBI): domain Eukaryota; kingdom Metazoa; phylum Chordata; class Amphibia; order Anura; family Hylidae; genus Hyla; species Hyla sarda. The sequence goes on from NC_079192.1 coordinate 158,879,405, forward strand.
TTCACAGAAAATAACTGTAGAGCAAAGGGCATCTTTCAGGTTAGCTCTTTTGAAAAAGCAAATAGTTTCTTTTAACATCTCGTAACATTTCCTTCTGCTGGGATTAAAAGGTATATACTGAGATTTATAGCTGTACACTGAACTCAACCATTACTTCTGCTCAGAAAGGTTTCCTACAAATGTGAAAGTTAATTTCTTGCTGTAATTCAAATATCAATATGTTTTTCTCCTTCTAGCACAGACAAAAAATGTACACAAGCTTCATATTAACTTCTGTAGCCTAAAAAGTCCCAGCCACTGCGGGATTCTGCAAATAATGTGGCACAGCATTATTATTCTTATTGATGTAATGTGTTCCTTCTATGGCAAAGCCGATGCATCCCCCGGGGTCTAAAGATTATCTCCGCACAACACATTTTGTGACTGCAGGCAAGGGGAATATATCCATCGTGAGAAAACAAAACTATAATTGGTATATAGCAGAGACTAGTGAGAGTGTGTCATAATGGAATCAGTTTTATTAAGAATAATCTTTTGGCACAGGGAGGGATTGGAGATCTCACAATGGCAATTATAGCCGGCTCAAACACTGTCTATCTAAAGGAGGCATTTCATCAGAATTAGGGCATGCCGCACCATCCTGGGCTCCGGAGGCCGAGGGAAAACAAAATCTGTGAATGGAAATTGTCATCAATGAGGGAGGGAAATACGATTCAGTGCCCAGTCTTATATTTACTACATTCAGTATTACAGCTCTACAGAATTAAATGTGTCATACATTTCCAGAAAAATCTGGTTGTGCTGCAGTTGGCCATATGCAGTAAGTACTTCTGAAATGCTGCTGTTGATCTGCATCTTTTCTTGTTGTTTTTTTTTTTTTTTACTTACCTACTTTTGCTATTTAGCTAGAGGTCATTGAAACAACAAAGGTTAGCTGCAGCATTTCAGAAGTATTTGAAGTACAAGTAAACAAATACCTGGCACTGGTCCCAAAGTGAATCAAGTCCATTCAGACAAATGGGAGTATATAGAGAGAGTAATACATCAGCTGTGGCAGTGCTACACGTGAAACATAAATTCCAGTAACGTGTAGGGATACAGAGAAACATATACGGAGCACTCACCAAGTAAGCTTGATAGAAGATCTTTATTTCAATGTAATCCAAATAGATAAAACTCTTATTCAGTGGGGAGCAGAGGTAGTAGCATGCATCGGTTGACGGCAGCCATTTCACTCACAGATGCGTGTCATCAGGCCCTGATAACATGCCTCTGTGCGTGAAACGGACGCCATCGCCCGGTGCACACTAATGCCTCCGCTTCCCACTGAATAAGATTTTTATCGATTTGGATTACATTGAAATAAAGATCTTCTATGAAGTTTACCTGGTGAGTGCTCCGTATATGTTTCTCTCTATAACTACACATTTCAGAAGTATTTACTGCATATGAACGACTGCAATGTATTTTCACCCTTAGGGCCAATTCACATTTGCAGCAGCCTCCCATTGTTATCAATGGGATTTTGAAATTGTGGGGATAACTTCCGCAGAACTCTGTGCAGGCTGCATTGACAGTGCAGGTTTGTGCGGTCCTAGAATCTCTGTTTTGTTGTGGCTGACCATTTGGAGTATTTTGGAAATGCTGTTGATAATCTGCGATTAAAAAAAAAACCGCAGCTTAACAGCAGCATTCAGAAGAACTTACTCCATATGACCAAACGCAACACAACCACATTGTACGTGCTTACCTTTAAAGACACAGCACTAAGTTATGTAAATCTACTCCATCATAAAAGTATAACTCGAGCCTTGAAGAGGTGGTCTTTTGTTAATCAGGCTTCAACTTCATCAATGCATAATAGTTGTCCAAAATTCTAATGTATTTTCTCAGCATTGTCACGACCCCTGTCACTGGATGGACTCATTCTAGTTTTAGCAGATAAACTGTTTTTATTGAGGGTTTGTCATGCATCCAATACTTTATTACAATATATTATGGTAGGCAAGAGCTAGCAGTGTACATGTCACTGGTGTACACTGCAAGTCAATGGGGTGTTATATATCTCAATCATACAAAGCAGAGAAAAATCCTTGAAGGTTTTATGGCATTCTGTAGCCATTGTGAAAAAGGGTAAAGGTGGCAAAACATTTGTTTGGCAGACAGCAATCTCACCTGATCTTCCTATACACATGAGCATACGGCACAGACAGAAATGCTAATGTGTTCTTAATGTGGTTGTAAGTATATGTCCTTCCTTTATATTTCCCATTTCTTTTTAATACACTTATGGTTTTGTCTCAAAAATGGCAGTTGCAGTTTTCCAAAGAAACGCAAAAAAAAAAAAAAAACCTGTGTGGAAACCGAGCCTTAGACAGACAGACAGTCCTTCCAAAGTTAACAGGTTCTGCTGACTTATAATTAATGCGTATGGGGACCTGAAGCCACCAGAAAACTGCTAGGAAGTTAACTTAGCTTGGCATCAACTGCTGCCAGAAAGTTGTAAATGGTGCCAGATTTGTAAATGACTTATATTTAGAACTAATAATCTTTCCAGTACTTATCAGCTCTTGTATGCTCCAGATAAATTTATTTTCTTTTTAATTGTTTCTGTCTGACACCTCTGTCCATGTCAGGAACTGTCCAGAGCAGGGTAGGTTTGCTATGGGGATTTGCTCATACTTTGTTCCTGACATGCAGAGAGCAATGCGGTCAGACAGAAAAGAAATTAAAAAAGAAAAAAAAACTTCCTGTGTAGTATACAGCAGTATTGGAAAGATTAATAGTTTAAAATATAAGTAATTTACAAACCTGGCACCATTTACAACTTTCTGGCACCAGTTGATTTAAAAAAAAAATTTCCACCAGAGTACCACTTTAAAACCAAAAGATGCCAAGTCAAGTTAACTTCCTATCAGTTTTGCTGGTGGTTTCAGGTTCCCATACACATTAATAAAAATTTTGCAGAACCTGTTAACTTTGGAAGGAATGTCTGTCTGATTTTTAAATAGAAGTAATTTAAGAATCTGTTTAACTTTCTGGCACCAGTTGATTTGGAAAAAAAAAAAATTTCCACCGGAGTACCCCTTTAAGGTTTTCCTTGCAGGGTATGCTTTCTAGGCGAAGACGTTTTCCCCAAACTCTATTTTAATGTTCTTGAAGTTCACTGGGACATAGCACCTGCAATAGTATTCTCAACCCAATTGTGTGAACTAGTTGGGTCAAGAATACTCAATGGGCAAAAGGGTAAATAACTGCAAACAACATCAACACTACATACACTGCAAAGCACCCAAACATTTAACTCAATTTCTCAGAAATCCATAGTATCCTACACAGAATTAAATGATTGCCTTTATACCATGAATGAGCCAAATGTCTTATTACAGATGACACAAGTCAGAATGCAGGACAACCTCTGGTGATACCACTCCAGGGACACTCCAGGCAGACATTAAAGACATGTATCAAAGACACTGTTGTATCATGAGTTTCCATTGTAAGGGCCTTTGATGTCCACCAGTATAAGAAAGTGGAGCTCGGCAGCATTAGCTATAGCTGATCTCCCAGAATATCTTGTACACTTTAGAAAGAAAATCAAGAAAGTGAAAGCTTTAGATCTGGGAAAGGCAACATTTCAGTTTTACGTATGAGAAAGCTTCAAATAGAAAAGCCATCTTAGAATAGCTTTTTGAAAGAATCCTTTCTCTGGTAAAATGAATGTATTGTCCAACAATAAAGAATGATTTACATTTCAGGGAAGAAGGGATGAAAGTACATTTACAGTTTATATTTTTCACCATATTTTTCTGAATATTTAAAATAGGCTTATGTGGTAAAAACTCCTTTCTACATGAAATTGCTACTCCTTCTAGCTCTAGTGTTTCGGATATTAAATACATTACTTAGGAAAGTCTCAACTTCTATAGCTCCATTTATGGTATTGCTGAACAGCCAACTGTTTAATCTCTTATAGCACAGTTCCTTGACTATGTCTCGCCCAATGCTGTGGTATGACGACACGGAATCATTGCTACCCTTTTTTTTTCTGAAGAGAAAGAGACTAAAGTATTATTCACAATACTAAATGCTAAGAGTCCACGTCCATATGGTCTTACAGCCAACCCTATGAATTCCCCCTCATCACTCTATGAAGCAAACTACCTACCTCTACATGGTAACACTTCTCCCCCTAGCCCCACTGTATATCATGCCTCCTTACTTTGTTGTTTCTAACATATATGATGATCTATGGGCAGAACTCCGGGGATCTATACTAATAGATTCTTATAAGGTACAATTTGGTGACTTTAATACCCACGCCCGCTCACAGATCGCATTTTATTTTGTAGTCTTAAATCTAAATTACTATCCTTGCCTCCCCTTTCTTGGCTTACAAAGTACCTGGTCCTTCATTTCTTACCAAAACACCTATTTACCTACACACCTGGAGGTAGGAAATCAATGCTGCCTACTCTATAGAGGAGGTTGCAACTATTCTAAAACGCTTCATGAGCTCCTCTTAGTGTCAGAATTTAGGAGAACTCATTTAAATGACTGACCTCCTGATTGGCCGGACAGGCTTAACTTGGTTAATGAAAACTCCTGTTGGTGGTTGGTGGTTTCCTGGGCACATTATCTCATATGTGAATATCTTGTCTGAAATTGAACCATTGCTAGTTTGCCATCCTTTTACACAAGAAAAACAAAAATGGGATTGACTATACTACTTTGGGCTCCTCATTCTGCTTCCTGTCCTGGGAAGTTGGATTTGGCTGCTCAAATATTAATGGCTGTAAAATGATTGATCACTGCTCTTTAATGTCCTACTAAACTTTTCATTGCAGCTTGGGTGACTAAAATGGATGCCCTGAAATGAATGGAGGCATTAGTGTGCTGGGAATCTAAGTCACACAATGCCATTCTTGAAATGTGGGCCCCAAGGAAGACCTTTAGAGCACCCTCACTCTTACAACTCAGTGCACCCATTGCTAAAAAATGTGAAGGATACATCATCTCATATTGTCTTTATTTACTTTTTTCATATTGTCTTTATTTACTTTTCACTGATATATGTCTGACAAGGGTACCAACATAAACTCACTCTCGCCCCCCCTCCCCCATTCTACCCCCTCCCAATCCCTCCCCCATTCTACCCCTCCCAATCTCTCCCCCATTCCACCATCCTTCCCCACCACTTCCCTATTCCACTGCGACACCAATGTATCATTTCACCACCATTTATACCCCTTCAAAATGTAATTTATGTTAACTTACATCTTCTGACTCGAACACATGACATATCATCTTGTACTGCTTCTTTCCTTCCTGAGCACCTGGAGTAGTTTCTATACAATCTTGTGAAGCAGATCTTGGCATCCGACGTCTTGCCATTAAGACAACAATATTCCCAATGTCAGCAATATATGAGATTGTCCTTAGTGCATGGTCCATCATTGTTTCCTGTTTGTAGAAAATAATTTTAAAAAAGCTTAGAATCTGATTTACACAAGTATGCAGCAGCTCAAGGCTTCAAAGTTATAAAGTAGGCTGTAAAATAGCAAATTGTAACACAGCAGAAATAATCTAGTTGCTGTGCAAGATAGGAATGAGCTTATTGGCAAAAAACTATACATGCGTACCTTACGCAAGTGTTCCCCAACCTGTGGCTCTTTAGATGTTACAGAACAACAACTTCCATCATGAGAGAGTTGCAACAGCTGGAAAGTCACCAGTTAACCCCTTCATGACCCAGCAAATTTTTTTTCCTGGCTCACATTTTTTTTCTCCTTACCTTCGACATTAGGGCTTAGTTTCTGCATGACACGTTATACTTTCCACTGATATACTTTTTATCATACAATGTATTATAAAGCCAGAAAAAAATTATATGTAGGGCAAAATTGAAAAACATAATGAATTGCACAATTTTGTAGGGCATTCATTTTTTCAACATATGGCAAATCTGACATCTTAAAGGGGTACTCCATGCCTAGACATCTTATCCCGTATCCAAAGGATAGGGGATAAGATGTCTGATCGCGGGGGTCCCGCCGCTGGGGACCCCGCAATATAGCATGCGGCACCCACCTGTTTCTGCTCCAGAAGCGCTGGAGGGTCTGAGTCCCGACCACTGGAATGGAAGATCGTGACGTCACGACTCCGCCCCCATATGACGTCACGCCCGCCCCCTCAATGCAAGTCTATGGGAGGGGACGTGACGGCCCCTCATAGACCACTTGAGTTTGGGCCTGGCTGGCACCAAGGGTGATTGCCAGCATCTGTGGGTGGCCCTGTGAGTTTGATATAGATGGAAGTAGGCCCCCAATCTTACCACGCACCACATTAGCAGATGCTTAAAAACCAGTTAACCTGTTATCCTGGTAGTTTTCAGAAAAAAAGACCACAGGACGAGGCCTACATCAAAAACCCAGACTAAGATGAAGCAGTTTGGTTCCACAAACAGAGAGAGTGTTACTCCTCAAAGTGAAGAGCTCTGCAAGAAGCACATTAAAGGGGTATTCCAGCCAGAGACATCTAATCCCCTATCCAAAGGATAGGGAAAAAGATGTCTGATTGTGGGACCCCCGCAATCTCCCTGCAGCACCCGCATTCTATGCAGGGCTGCTGATCCAGTCTCAGAAATCTGTGTTTCTAGGACTGAGATGTGACGCCCCACCCCCTCCATTCAAGTCTATGGGAGGGGGAGTAATTTATTAAATGTTACCAGAACAGTAGAAAAACGAAAGGATGTACTCACCCGTGAGTCTTGATAGCAGAAGACTTTATTAATACATCAGTACAGCACACAGGTGGGTAGGCACAGAGGAGCAACCTCGCAGCGACAAGCTGTTTCCTGCGCACAAGGCGCACTTCTTCGGGCAGCCCGTAGAAGTGTGCCTTGTGCGCAGGAAACAGCTTGTCGCTGCGAGGTTGCTCCTCTGCGCTTACCCGCCTGTGTGCTGTACCGATGTATTAATAAAGTCTTCTGCTATCAAGACTCCCGGGTGAGTGCATCCTTTCGTTTTTCTACTGTTCTGGATATTACCTTTCTATGCTCCAAGGATTGCACCCCCGGCACCGCAGGAGTTGTGTGAATAGTCACTGACTTTCTGTCTGGGATAGGTCTCATTTGGGCAGCAGTGCTGGACTTCTTCTTCTGTTCTTACTTATTAAATGTTACATTTTTGGGCCATGTAACAGTGATTTCTTTTTAAACCTATGGAAGGCTCCAAAACGTCAACATTTTTGAGCTGCTAAGTCTTGTCACAAACCTTAGTGGAAGAGTAAAATGAGGTAAGCAGTAACATGCTGGGAGTTACAACACATTGTAACAAAAATTGCTAAAAGGAAGCCCGTCAAGCATGGTGTGACCGGCTCTTCTCCAGTGGAATAGTTTGTGTTCTCATTAAAACTTCAGTGTTACTGTATTTTAGCAGAGCTCAGTTTACTTTTTACACATAAAGATGTGACATATTTTTATTTATGTCAGGCTCCCTGCAAAAGTGTAGATGAGAAGATTATACAGCTGTGAAATGTCCTATCTCTCTCCTCCATGCAGGCAGCGGGCATAAATCACCATGTTATCGCTCTGGCAGCACCTACTGCTCTGATTTTCTCTTGGTTTGCTGACTGTGGCCTTCGTGTCAATTGGTGTGTACTGTTTCAATATTAAGAGATGGTAACTAATGTGACTATTGTATGGAGCCAATTGTATTTATTCAGTGTAATGTGTAGAGATAAGCTGTATTATGAATGTCTGGGTGAAGATAAAATACAGGATGGGAATAGTGACTTTGTACCATGACAAATAAAAGATGGATTGGAGTAGACATTTTCACAGAGAGCTGAATTCATTGTGAAATCTGTTGCTGCACCTATATATTTATTTCCTTTCAGGGCCAAAGTCAGTAGTTAGTAGTCATTAAACATTTTTATTATGTATTTATTTAGTAATTTATATATTTGTCAGTGCATGTTATATTATTATATATCACTATATGGTAGCATTATTTTGTTGCCGTGTGAAGGTAACCTGATTTACTGTATTTTGCATGGCACATTAATGCATATCTATCCATGTTTATACTGTTCATCTGCCTTTATTCATTTCATATGTAGCTATTGTATATACGGTTTTAAATCAACATATGTCTGGATCTGGGTAGGTATTTGTGATTTTCAGTAGGATCTATCCATGAATTATTTTCGGGGTGGCAAGAATACAAATGATGTGACACTATTATCTGTTGTATCAGTTGTCGCATTGATATAAGACAATGGATGGAAAACGTGCATCATCCCATTAAGTAAGAAACAAAAGGATGACTGTGCTGTCTTTGGTTTTACACAGAGCGGTAAACAATTAGAGTAATTTTGTTGCTCAAATAGAACAGCTCTGACAAATTCAGCTCTGCTAAATCAATATATTTTAAAGCCCAAAACACTTCCTACTATCATCCCTTTATTGTAGGATGAAACTACTTTCTTGAAATTTTACTTCAGACTCATCAGCAACAAATATAGCAACAAACATTTTGCATTTTGATGTTTTTGTCTCTTTTACTTTGGTGGATTTATGAAACGGCTCACGAAAAGACAATCCCTGGGGCATTAACGTCACAGAAATGGAATTTCATGAAGAGGTTCTTCAACTAGGCTGAGCTTAACATCAATCTGCAAAACAATTTCATGGGGTGACAAAAGTAAAAACAAACACAGCTATACACCATGGAATGAATCCAATGTGCCTGTGTGCATTTCATTGTTTTGAGTGAGATACCAATTGGGAAATTCTGAAAGCTTCTGTCTGATAAGTAAAATGATACAATTTTCTGTCCCTGCCAATGTCAAGAAGTATTGTTTGTCTGATGGTTCTGGAAAGCTCACAAAAAAGTGATGCCATACTCATCTGTGTCAAGCTGGTATTTATCAGCAAACAGGTGAATATCTAGAAAACATCTGAAAGCTAATGTGTTATATCTTAGATTAGTTGAATAAATAATCACACAACATGTCGTCACAAAACACAGACCAAAATAAATAAGAAAAAAATGATTTAACTATAACATAGGGGTAAGCAGGTCCCATCCTGCAGGTAACCTGCTACTGCTGTTATTCCTGAGAAAGAAATTGCCAGTTGCTAAAAAGTGAATCTTATAAACACTGTCATTTTTAGGTCCTGCATACTGAGCTTATTGAATATATATATATATATATATATATATATATATATATATATATTCCCAAGGAGAGCAGCACATCAGTGAAAACAAATCAGAGGTGTCAGCAGAGAGCACTGTGGTCAGACAGAAAAGACATTCAAAAAGATAAGAACTTCCTGTGGAGCATATAGCAGCTGATAAGTACTGGAAGGATTAAGATTTTTAAATAGAAGTGATTTACAAACCTGTTTAACGTTTTGGCACCAGTTGATTAAAAAAAAAATTCCATAGGAGTACCCCTATAAGTCTTTACTAAAGGCAACATTTGAGCTTATACTGCATGCTGTCTTATTGTTGACTTAAATGTATAAGAGTATGTAGTATACGGTCAGTGTTTCTCTACATTTATAATTTTTTGTATCTGTCGGGAAAAAGGATATTTTTTTTGCTAAAAAAAACAAACACTTGTGACGATTAAAATGTGACAGTGTCCTCGGTCACATACTCAGAAGACAGAAGATTGTTGGCAGAAAAAGACCACATCTAGTCTGCCCTATATTATTTCCTATTTATCTTTAGGATAGACATTCTGTAAAAATGACATTACTATGCAGGATTTCTCAATTGATGTGCATAACTGCCTTACTGCTTAGTGAGCTTACATGCTTTATATTCTAGACAGTATGGACAAAATAACTAGAACACCTATTTTTACATAGTCTGGTTTAATGGACATGCCTGCCATTACTGATATCAACCCCTTTTTTCTTCAGTCAAGTAGCTGATTATCACTATTAGGGTATGTTCAGACAAGCGGATCCACAGCGTATTTCATGCTGCAGATCCACTGCCAAAGGACCGCTACAGGTTGCCTTTATATGCCGCTACGAGCAGACAAGCTGCGATGCGCGAGTTGCTACATGCAAGCACAGTATACTCGCACATCGTGACTGCTCTCGGCATAGCTCAGGGAACCGGGGGAGCAGCCGCAATGTCTGCGAGTACACCGCGCGGCGACTCGCACATTGCAGCAGTGTGCCTGCGAGTAGCGGCGTAGGTACATCTGAGACATCAACTAGGGGTCCTTTAGCAGTGGATCCACAGCATAAAATACACAAGGCATCCGCTCGTCTGAACATACCCTTACTATGAGTTTTAAATGGTGTTGGTTCACCTTTGGCAGGGGCATCTGTGACCTGAGTTGCTGAGATGATGAGTGTTTTGAGGTCTACTGTTTTTTCTATCATATCTTAGGCTCCTTTCACACTATACTATTGCTCCGTAACAAAGATCCGTTACAATGTCCCGTTAAGAAAACCCTTAAAAACGGTTGTTAAAATATCCCATTCATGTCTATTGGATTTTTTTGATTATCTGTTCTCACCCGCTATAGCCCGTTATGAATAACGGACGTTATTTGTGACGGGTGAAAAAACATTACATGCACAAATTTTTCTCCCATCACAAATAACATCCGTTATTCATAACGGGCTATAACGGATGAGAACGGATACTAAAAATCCCATAGACATGAATGGGATTTTTTAACGGCTGTTTTTAAGGGTTTTCTCAAGGACCAGCTGTCACGATGCCGGCTGGCAGGTAGTGGATCCTCTGTGCCAGAGAGGGATTGGCGTGGACCGTGCTAGTGGATCGGTTCTAAGTCACTACTGGTTTTCACCAGAGCCCGCCGCAAAGCGAGATGGTCTTGCTGCGGCGGTAGTGACCAGGTCGTATCCACTAGCAACGGCTCACCTCTCTGACTGCTGAAGATAGGCGAGGTACAAGGGAGTAGGCAGAAGCAAAGTCGGACGTAGCAGAAGGTCGGGGGCAGGCGGCAAGGTTCGTAGTCTGGGGAGATAGCAGAAGTTCTGGTACACAGGCTTTAAACACACAAAACGCTTTCACTAGGCACAAGGGCAACAAGATCCGGCAAGGGAGTGCAAGGGAGGAGACCAGATATAGCCAGGGAGCAGGTGGGAGCCAATTAAGCTAATTGGGCCAGGCACCAATCATTGGTGCACTGGCCCTTTAAGTCTCAGGGAGCTGGCGCGCGCGCGCCCTAGAGAGCGGAGCCGCGCGCGCCAGCACATGACAGCAGGGGACGGGAACGGGTAAGTGACCTGGGATGCGATTCGCGAGCGGGCGCGTCCCGCTGTGCGAATCGCATCCCCAACGGCCATGACAGAGCAGCGCTCCCGGTCAGCGGGACTGACCGGGGAGCTGCAGGGAGAAAGACGCCGTGAGCGCTCCGGGGAGGAGCGGGGGCCCGGAGCGCTAGGCGTAACAGTACCCCCCCCCTTAGGTCTCCCCTTCTCTTTGTCCGGTAACTGCCTCCCCTGGGATGAGGACACCGGGAAAGGATGGAGGGATTCCTCAATGGCAGGCAGAACAGCAGGAGTAGGAATGGGGAGAGAGGGCAGAGGGCGAGACCTGGCACGGGGCAGTGTGACACCAGGACGAGGGCCATGAGGGGACACAGAGGCTTGCCTGATGGGACTGGGAGGGGGGGAGAGGCATTTCCTGTGGCAGGCAGAGTCCTTAATGACCTTAGGGGGACCGGATACAGGAGGAACCACAGGGTCACGGCAGGGAGTACTGGGAACCGGTTGAAGGCAGTCCTTGGAACAAGAGGGACCCCAACTCTTGATCTCCCCAGTGGACCAATCCAGGGTTGGGGAATGGTGTTGAAGCCAGGGTAGTCCAAGGAGAACTTCAGAAGTGCCATTAGGAAGGACAAAAAATACAATTTCCTCGTGATGAGGTCCGATGCACATTAGGAGGGGCTCCGTGCGGTAACGCACGGTGCAATCCAACCTGGCTCCGTTGACCGCGGAAATGTGGAGTGGCTTGACAAGACGGGTCACCGGAATGCGGAATTTATTCACTAAGGACTCTCGAATAAAATTCCCAGAAGCTCCAGAGTCCAGGCAGGCCACGGCTGAGAGGGGAGAGCTGGCTGAAGTAGAAATCCGAACAGGCACCGTGAGACGTGGAGAAGCCGACTTAGCATCAAGAGACGCCACACCCACGAGAGCTGGGTGCGAGCGTGCGTTTCCCAGACGTGGAGGACGGATTGGGCAATCCACCAAAAAATGTTCAGTACTGGCACAGTACAGACAAAGATTCTCTTCCTTACGGCGATTCCTCTCTTCCAGGGTCAGGCGAGACCGATCCACTTGCATGGCCTCCTCGGCGGGAGGCCTAGGCGCAGATTGCAGTGGAGACTGTGGGAGAGGTGTCCAGAGATCTAAGTCTTTTTCCTGGCGGAGCTCTTGATGCCTCTCAGAAAAACGCATGTCAATGCGAGTGGCTAGATGAATGAGTTCATGCAGGTTAGCAGGAGTCTCTCGTGCGGCCAGAACATCTTTAATGTTGCTGGATAGGCCTTTTTTAAAGGTCGCGCAGAGAGCCTCATTATTCCAGGATAGTTCAGAAGCAAGAGTACGGAATTGTATGGCGTACTCGCCAACGGAGGAATTACCCTGGACCAGGTTCAGCAGGGCAGTCTCAGCAGAAGAGGCTCGGGCAGGTTCCTCAAAGACACTTCGAATTTCCGAGAAGAAGGAGTGTACAGAGGCAGTGACGGGGTCATTGCGGTCCCAGAGCGGTGTGGCCCATGACAGGGCTTTTCCAGACAGAAGGCTGACTACGAAAGCCACCTTAGACCTTTCAGTAGGAAACTGGTCCGACATCATCTCCAAGTGCAGGGAACATTGCGAAAGAAAGCCACGGCAAAACTTAGAGTCCCCATTAAATTTGTCCGGCAAGGACAGGCGGAGGCTAGGAGTGGCCACTCGCTGCGGAAGGGGTGCAGGAGCTGGCGGAGGAGATGGTTGTTGCTGCTGTAGCTGTGACTGTACTTGCTGTAGTTGTGACTGGAGTTGCTGTGTCATGGTGGTCAAGTACGACAGCTGGTGATCTTGTTGGGCGATCTGACGAGCTTGCTGGGCGACCAGCGTAGGGAGGTCAGCGACAACTGGCAGAGGAACTTCAGCGGGATCCATGGCCGGATCTACTGTCACGATGCCGGCTGGCAGGTAGTGGATCCTCTGTGCCAGAGAGGGATTGGCGTGGACCGTGCTAGTGGATCGGTTCTAAGTCACTACTGGTTTTCACCAGAGCCCGCCGCAAAGCGGGATGGTCTTGCTGCGGCGGTAGTGACCAGGTCGTATCCACTAGCAACGGCTCACCTCTCTGACTGCTGAAGATAGGCGAGGTACAAGGGAGTAGGCAGAAGCAAAGTCGGACGTAGCAGAAGGTCGGGGGCAGGCGGCAAGGTTCGTAGTCTGGGGAGATAGCAGAAGTTCTGGTACACAGGCTTTAAACACACAAAACGCTTTCACTAGGCACAAGGGCAACAAGATCCGGCAAGGGAGTGCAAGGGAGGAGACCAGATATAGCCAGGGAGCAGGTGGGAGCCAATTAAGCTAATTGGGCCAGGCACCAATCATTGGTGCACTGGCCCTTTAAGTCTCAGGGAGCTGGCGCGCGCGCGCGCCCTAGAGAGCGGAGCCGCGCGCGCCAGCACATGACAGCAGGGGACGGGAACGGGTAAGTGACCTGGGATGCGATTCGCGAGCGGGCGCGTCCCGCTGTGCGAATCGCATCCCCAACGGCCATGACAGAGCAGCGCTCCCGGTCAGCGGGACTGACCGGGGAGCTGCAGGGAGAAAGACGCCGTGAGCGCTCCGGGGAGGAGCGGGGGCCCGGAGCGCTAGGCGTAACACCAGCAAAACATCTAAAGACAGAATTTGCTGTGATCAAAAGTCAAAGCTTGATGCAAGGCACAGAAGAGCACTTTATCAAATTTTAGCCAAAAAATACAAATTACTGCAGAGTTGAATGCAAGCTTAAAGGGGTATTCCAGGAAAAAACTTTTATATATATATATATATATATATATATATATATATATATATATATTGTGAGACAGTGACAGGCAGAGTTATTGAGGGAATGTATATTTCTCCTAGGATGCTCTCCTATGCTGCTTTAGGCAGCTTGTGGACAGATACGTGTCACCGAAATGCCTGGGTTTCGGTGAAGGAAAACCGAAGTTATGCGTGTCAGTGATACTATGTTACTGGCACATTCTAGTTGTAGTATAGCGGATCCAACCCGCTTAATCCGGGTCGGTTTTTCCTGGAGTGACCAAGTGCCGGGTGGGAGGTCACTCCCACATACCAGGTGAGGCTGATTGCAGGCTCTATAAACCTGGGATCTGCAGGCCTGTGTGCGGCTGCTGGAATACTAAGAACCATGATGTAAGTGGCCGTGGTCTACTGTTTTGGTTCACGTTCGGGGGCACCTAGTGTGTCTCTAGTATAGTTAGGGTCGTACCTTGTTTAGTCAGAGCTCAGCCGAGCAGGTGTTTATTTTGTATGTTTGGCCTGATGTTAAGGCCGTATTATTGTGTTGACACTTAAAATAAACCCAGGCACAGCCTGGACTTGGACTTTACCTACAGTGTCCCTGTCTCTACTTGTGAAGCCCAGGCTGCCAAGCGACATTTGATGCGGTCCCTCTCACATATGGTGTCGGATGCGGGCAAGGAGACTCTTAAAGAGACATACACGTGTTAATGGACATTTGTAGCAACCGTTGCTAAGGACAACAGGCGCTTGGAAAAAGTGTTGAAAATCTATGTCCTGGATAAAAGCTGCAGCTGCGCAGCAATCAGAGACAGCCAGGATGGATGAACTTTTGAAACAGCTTATCCAAGCTAACAGTAACCTCCAGCTGATGACCGCAAACCAGCAGAAGGTACATGAGGAGGCCATGCGTGCCCAGGCGGAAACCAATGCCCTGCTGATAGAGGCTAACCAGCTTGCATTAAGGGAGCAGCAGCACATTAACAAGCAACTCCAAGAGCAAGTCCTGGCTGTGGCGCAAAGTGTGCAGAGGCCGCCAAGCTCGCTTCCCACCACTCGTGCTGCTGTACAGTCGTCCATGCAGAAAATGACGCTCACCGATGATGTTGAGGCTTATCTCATGGTCTTCGAAAGAGTGGCAGAGCGAGAGAAATTACCCGTGGCACAGTGGGCTGAGGTAGTGGCACCTTTCCTGACCGGCGAACCACAGAAAGCCTATTTTGACTTCGGCGAGCAAGATGCCCAGGACTACGCAAAATTAAAGGGTGAGATCCTGGCTCGTTTGGGGGTGAACACCAATGTCCGGGCCCGACGTGTGCATAATTGGACCTTCTTTGATCACCTACCAGCACGCTCCCAGATGTACGACCTAGTCCACCTGGTTAAAAAGTGGCTACAGCCAGAGGAGTCTACGCCAGCACAGATAGTGGAAAAAGTGGTTTTGGACAAGTTTGTCCGCTCTTTGCCCCCGGAGATCCAGCGCTGGGTTGGACAAGGCAACCCCAAAGATGCGGAGCACCTTGTAAACCTCGTTGAGAGATATAAAGCAACCGAGGATTTACTCCAGACCACACCTCCTGGACGGTCCAACTCCGGGAACAGCAAATCGTCCGGAACCTCCGGTAAGACTGTTCCATGCATAAGGGGGGTGAAAAATGTCCCAAAGGGAGGTGGTACACGAGGGGAGGGCACAGAGGAGAAAATGGGAACTAAGTGGACAGTACGGACCAGGCCAGAGTCACAAGGGGATCGGGGCCACATAATATGTTGGCGGTGTCGTGGACCTGGGCATAATGCAACAAACTGTCCCCTTACCGTTGAGCCAATGGAGTGTGACTCAGCAAGGCGGAGCTCTTTGTTCGCACGGCCGGTTTGCTCGGCAGGGACTGTATTAGAAACTGAACAACAAATGTGTCATATCAAAGTGAATGACCATCCTGTAGAGGCTCTACTGGACTCTGGGAGCTTGGTCACACTGGTGCACGCCAGCCTGGTGGACCCTACATCATTTACTGGACATGTTATAGGGGTTCTGTGCATTCATGGGGACACCAAGGCGTACCCCACTGCCCTAGTAAAGCTAGAGACTCCATGTGGACTCGCCTCTCATGAGGTGTGTGTTGTGAGGTCCCTAATGCACACAGTAATCCTGGGAAGAGACTTTCCCCTGTTTTGGGACTTGTGGCAAACCAAGGATTCATGTATTATAAAAAAAAAATAATGTTGGTAATGCACGCCCTGTTGTTGAACCAGAACCGTTTGACCCCGATGCTATGGTTCAGACTGTAGGGGTGACTCAGGAAAATAGTGATGATTTTCCCCTAGCAGTTCTTGCAGGTGAAACTGAGGAACAGGAAGAGGTGGCTGCAATTCCTGAACTGGGGGTCTCACGGGATAATTTTGGGACTGCCCAGCTCAGAGATCCCACCTTAGTGAAAGCTAGGGAAAATGTTAAGGTTGTGAATGGAGAACCTCAATATCCCGGGGCTGATACAGTGTTTCCTCACATGGCAGTGAACCAGGAGTTATTGTATCAGGTTGACAAGGTCCGTGGGGAGATAGTGGAACAGCTAGTAGTGCCACAGCCTTTTCGTAGAATGGTCTTAGACCTTGCTCACAACCATGTGTTAGGAGGTCACTTAGGGACCGAAAAGACAAAGGAGCGCATCCTTCAAAGTTTTTTCTGGCCAGGTGTACATGTTGATGTAAAGCGGTATTGTGAGTCCTGCCCCAAGTGTCAGCTAACAGCTCCTATGCCCCACTACAGAAGTCCCCTGATACCATTGCCCATCATAGAGGTACCGTTTGAGAGGATCGCAATGGACCTCGTTGGCCCAATAGTGAAGTCTGCCAGGGGCCATCAGTATATATTGGTAGTGGTAGACTATGCCACGCGTTACCCTGAGGACATACCTTTACGAAATACCTCCTCCAAGCTTATTGCCAAAGAGCTGTTCCATATGTTTTCCCGTACTGGCATACCAAAAGAGATCCTTACTGATCAAGGGACCCCCTTTATGTCCAAGGTCACAAAAGAGTTATGTAAGTTGCTTAACATCAAACATTTGCGTACATCAGTATATCACCCCCAAACTGACGGTCTTGTGGAGAGATTTAATAAGACGCTAAAGAGTATGTTAAAA
The DNA here is from genome assembly GCF_029499605.1 of Hyla sarda. Lineage (NCBI taxonomy): Eukaryota > Metazoa > Chordata > Amphibia > Anura > Hylidae > Hyla > Hyla sarda. Next base: position 158,896,586 of record NC_079192.1, read on the forward strand.
AAGGTGGTTGGGAAGGATGGGAAGGACTGGGACTGTTTTTTGCCTTATTTAATGTTTTCAGTCCGCGAAGTTCCCCAGGCATCCACAGGTTTTTCTCCCTTTGAGCTAGTTTATGGTAGACGTCCACGGGGTCTCCTTGACATTGCCAAAGAAACCTGGGAGCAAGAGTCCACACCCCATAGGAGTGTGATTGAACACATTTCTCAGATGCAAGATAGGATTTCTGCAGTTATGCCCATAGTCAGGGAGCACCTACAGCAAGCCCAGGAAGCTCAAAGCAGAGTGTATAATAGGTCAGCCAAAATAAGAAGCTTCAACCCAGGTGATCGGGTATTAGTTTTGGTACCTACTGTAGAAAGTAAATTCCTGGCCAAGTGGCAAGGGCCTTATGAAATCATTGAAAAGGTGGGAAATGTAAATTACAAGGTGTACCAACCAGATAAACGTAAGCCGGAACAGTTGTACCACGTTAACTTAATTAAGCCGTGGAAGGACAGGGAGACCCTGACTGCAGTGAGCATACTCCATAGTAAGGCCCCAGATGTGTATGTGTCTGAGTCCCTGTCAAAGTCTCAGAAACAGGAGACCCTGGAGTTCATACAGAGAAATACTGATGTGTTCTCTGAATTGCCAGGGCGTACCAACGTCATAAAGCATGACATTTTGACTGAGCCAGGGGTAAAGGTCAATTTGAAACCTTACCGGGTCCCAGAAGCTCGTGGACTAGCTATATCAGAGGAAGTTAAGAAAATGTTGGACCTCGGAGTGATTGAAGAGTCAAAAAGTGAATGGTCAAGTCCTATAGTGCTCACTCCAAAACCGGATGGCTCGTTACGCTTCTGTAATGATTTCCGGAAGCTGAATGAGGTATCAAAGTTTGACGCATACCCAATGCCGAGGGTAGACGAACTAATTGAGAGACTCGGTCATGCCAGATATTTCTCTACCCTCGACCTGACTAAAGGCTACTGGCAGGTTCCCCTAACCGATAGGGCCAAAGAAAAGACAGCTTTTGCTACGCCAGATGGACTGTTCCAATATGTCTGCCTACCATTTGGTTTGCATGGGGCTCCTGCCACCTTTCAAAGGTTGATGGATATTATCCTCAAGCCCCATCGTCACTATGCATCAGCATACCTAGATGACATCATTATCTTTAGTGAGGACTGGGATAGACATCTAGCGAAGGTACAGGCTGTACTTAATTCTCTTAGAGAAGCAGGGCTGACAGCCAACCCTAGGAAATGTGCTTTGGGTCTGGAAGAAGCCCGATACCTGGGGTATATAATAGGTAGGGGCATCATAAAGCCTCAGGTCAATAAAGTTGAGGCTATACAGGGCTGGCCACAACCCACAACAAAAAGACAGGTGAGGGCCTTCCTAGGTATTGTGGGTTATTATCGTCGCTTCATCCCAAACTTCGCAAGTATAGCAGCACCTCTTACAGATTTGACAAAGAACAGTAAGTCTGTCATGGTCTCCTGGAATCCAGAGGCAGAAAGAGCATTCCAGGTGTTAAAATTAACCCTTTGTAAAGAGCCAGTCCTGATCACCCCTAACTTTAAAAAAGAGTTTATTGTACAGACAGATGCGTCTGATGTGGGACTAGGTGCAGTACTTACCCAGGAGGTAGGTGGAGAAGAGCATCCAGTGACGTACTTAAGTAGGAAGCTTACACCTGCAGAGAGGAAATATAGTGTTGTTGAGCGGGAGTGTTTGGCCATCAAATGGGCCCTTGAGTCCCTCAAGTACTATTTACTGGGTCGTCACTTTAGGTTAATCACAGACCACTCTCCGCTAACTTGGATGTCTCAAGCCAAAGAAAGAAATTCCAGGGTCACGAGGTGGTTCCTGACACTACAAAATTTTAGCTTTTCAGTGGAACACAGGGCAGGAAAGCTACAGGGCAATGTCGACGCACTTTCAAGAGTTCACTGTTTGATGGCTAAAAATGTCCGATCCCACAGGCTCGAACAGAGGGGGAGGGTATGTGAGACAGTGACAGGCAGAGTTATTGAGGGAATGTATATTTCTCCTAGGATGCTCTCCTATGCTGCTTTAGGCAGCTTGTGGACAGATACATGTCACCGAAATGCCTGGGTTTCGGTGAAGGAAAACCGAAGTTATGCGTGTCAGTGATACTATGTTACTGGCACATTCTAGTTGTAGTATAGCGGATCCAACCCGCTTAATCCGGGTCGGTTTTTCCTGGAGTGACCAAGTGCCGGGTGGGAGGTCACTCCCACATACCAGGTGAGGCTGATTGCAGGCTCTATAAACCTGGGATCTGCAGGCCTGTGTGCGGCTGCTGGAATACTAAGAACCATGATGTAAGTGGCCGTGGTCTACTGTTTTGGTTCACGTTCGGGGGCACCTAGTGTGTCTCTAGTATAGTTAGGGTCGTACCTTGTTTAGTCAGAGCTCAGCCGAGCAGGTGTTTATTTTGTATGTTTGGCCTGATGTTAAGGCCGTATTATTGTGTTGACACTTAAAATAAACCCAGGCACAGCCTGGACTTGGACTTTACCTAAAGTGTCCCTGTCTCTACTTGTGAAGCCCAGGCTGCCAAGCGACATTTGATGCTGTCCCTCTCACAATATATATATATATATATATATATATATAATCAACTGGCTCCAGAACTGGCTCCAGAAAGTTAAACAGATTTGTAAATTGCTTCTATTGAAAAATCTTAATCCTTCCAATAATTATCAGCTGCTGAAGTTGACTTGTTCTTTTCTGTCTGGCCATAGTGCTCTCTGCTGACATCTCTGCTTGTCTCGGGAACTGCACAGAGTTGAATAGGTTTCCTATGGGGATTTGCTTCTACTTGGGACAGTTCCCGATACATGTGTCATCAGAGAGCACTTAGACAAAAAGAACAACTCAACTTCAGCAGCTAAAAAGTACTGAAAGGATTAAGAGTTTTTAATAGAAGTAATTTACAAATCTGCTTTACTTTCTGGAGCCAGTTGATATATAAGTTTTTTTCCTGGATAACCCCTTTAAGGGCACCAGTATCAATGAAAACTGTCAGGTATGAACTGATCAAAGATAATATCCATGGCGGAGCTAAGGTAGCCAAACCTTTATTTGAACCAAAATGGTGCAAGGACCCCAAAATATGGACACTGGAGGAATAAATAACATGTAGTATAGTCTGATGAGTCTAGTTTCACAGTTCTTCCCAATTTCGATTATGTGTATGTCTGGGATCCAAAGGATAGGGGATAAGATGTTTGATCGCAGGGGTCCCACCACTGTGGACCCCCAAACATCCAGTGCACAGAGCAAACTTTGCTCCATGCCAGATGTCTGGCCCCTCTCGTGACGTCACGGCCATGCCCCCTAAATGCAAGTCTATGGGAGGGGGCGTGGCGGCCATCACGCCCCCTCCCATAGACTTGCATTGAGGGGGCATGGCCATGATGTCACAAGCAGGGTGCGGCCGTGACGTCACGAGCCTCCTGCACTGCACCCAACGCTCCTGTACCCACCATTGCCTACAAACACAAAGGCTGCTAGGAAAAAGCCACCACTGAAATGAAAATGTCAGGGAATTATTTTAAGTTTTCTTGTCAATGGGAAATTGAGGCCGGGACCTGGAAGCTATGTTATTAGTAGTCTTGAGTTTTGTAGGTAACTACATTACATTTTTATAGTCAAGGTAAAGAATAGGTTTTTATGTTGACAGTTTTCGTACTTGAGTCTACTGCCACAAAACAAGTAATAAGTCATCCGAGCTGAGCCCAGTGTTCACACAGTTTAGTCAATAAAAAATGTCACCTCCCTTAGTAACCTCATTTCTGTATTTGCCACGACAGAGCACAGAAAAGATGCATTGTATTCAAATAAACACTGCTGTCCCACATGCTGATAAATATCTCTTACACTGCTTTTGCATTATAAAGGGAAGGAAGATGAATGAGTCACAAATAAGACAGAATGAGCGCGGATTGAAGGGCCGCAATTAAGTTCATACTTCATGCAATAATTGACCCTTTTGTTACAATGTCAGAATATAGGAACGACAGGAAAAAAAAGAAAAAAAAACATGTCCATTTTCATCACTGTAGGTTTAATACTATGGACTACTGACAAATCTGTTTGATCTAGAAAAGCCAAGTAAAGCTAAGGATTGTGGGAAACTGCAAACATAGCAATAAGGCAAAAAATAGCTATGAATTAAATAGCTTCTTATCTCAATAAGGTCTCATGCACACAGCCATATTCAGTAATAATATACAGTTATACAGTGGTAATGTATTCCAATGGTGACCTAAATGTATCTAAAACTGCTTCAATGTGGTCTTTTTATTTACAATATGCAGGTTTTTCATTTACAAAAATCACAGCATGCATCATCAGATGCGGCATATCTGACAACATTCTCCCAGCCAAGACAGTGTCTCCTCTATATAAGGGGCAATGGAAGCCACACTGGCTGTCTTTACGGTATAGACAATGTTTATGGCACATGTAGGTTATCTTCATAAGTACCACCCAAGTCCTGCTCGAAGCTTTGGAGTATGAATTTAGAGACTCTGACAGGCATTTATCAAGCGATTTAGTTAATTTTTCTTTACTAAAAATGTTGCACAAATGTCGCACCTGCGACTACGCGATTTTTCGTGCGACATTTTGACTGGAAAGCGAGAAAAGCAAGTTTTCAAAAACTTAACTACGAAGTAATAATTTTAAAATGGACTACGGGTAGTCAGGTATTTATTAACTGCGACAGTCGCAACAAGGTTAAAAATTTACTAAAATTACTCCAGCTCAAACATGGAGCAGAAAAAGCTACTACCAAAGGAAAAAAGAAGAAATTGCTTACGGGAAAGAAAATTATCAACAGGCTGAAACCAGTTGATAAATAAGTCACACATAAGCAACAAAAAAAAAAAAAGTAAAGAAAAAAGTAGTAAAAAAAAAGGAATACATAAGCAAACATTGATAAATGTCCCAATCTGTGTCCAGAGGTAGCTTATTGCCTCATTCCGTGCTTTATGGACTATTTCCTGGGGATCACATGGTTGGGGCTATCCAGAAGGCCTGGCACCTTATGAACTGTGAGAGGGAAGCTTTGTGATTTGTCAGGAAATGCCTGATTCAAAGTGGATGACCATCCAGAACTGCCGCAGTCGGGTCCACAGCCTGTTTAGAGACGATTCCATCAAGGACAGTCTGGACATTGAGAAAGAAGTGGATAACACCCCTCTCTTTCCTCCTCTCCCCTCATGTCTTTTGTCTCTCAATAAAACTTTGGGTCTGTGATCTTCCTCTCCCCTTCTTCCTCAGCACCAAACCCCTTTGACTGTCTGCAATGCTTTATTGTTTGACTTTTCATAATGTTTCATAATGTGTGCAGAAATGTTAGTGTAGCATGTGGAATGATGTATTGTGTAGGAAGACCCATGCTATATGTTGTACTGTCATGCTTGGTAAGATCATTTTATTTTTATTTTTTGGTTTTATTTATTGTGAGTTCCCTACTAGCCTGCTCGTCAGAGCAGTACATTGTATGTACAGTACAGTATCTCCCATAAGTGAGTACACTCTTCAAATTTTTGTAAATATTTTATTACATCTTTTCATGTGACAACACTGAAGAAATGACACTGCTTCAATGTGGAAGTGCACAGCCTGTATAACAGTGTTTAATATTGTGATCCCTCAAAATAACTCAACACACAACCATAAATGTCTAAACCTTGACAACAAAAGTTAGTACATACTAAGTGGAAATGTTCAAATTGGACCCAATTAGCCATTTTCCCTCCCGGTGTCATGTCACTCATTAGTGTTACAAGGCCTTAGGTGTAAATGGAGAGCAGGTGTCTTAAATTTGGCGTAACTGTTCTCACGCTCATAAATACTGGTCACTGGAAGTTGTGAAAATTGCTGCTCTACATAAAGATGGCATAGGCTATAACAAGATTGCAAAAACTCTGAAACAGAGCTGCAGCACGGTGGGCAAGATCACACAGTGGTTTTACAGAACAGGCCTCACCATGGCTAACCAAAGGAGATGAGTGCATGTGCTCAGCATCATATCCAGAGGTTGCTTTTGGGAAATAGAATGCTGCAAGCAGGATTTCAGAGGTTGAAGGGGTGGGGGGTCAAGCTCAGACCATATGCCGCACGCTGCATCAATTTGGTCTGCATGGCTATCCTCCCATTAGTAAGCCTTTTCTAAAGATGAAGCACAAGAAAGCCCTCGAGCAGATTGTTGTAGGCAAGCAGAATAAGGACATGAATTACTGGAACCATGACCTGTGGTCCAGTGAGGCAAAGATTAAATTATTTGGTTCAGATGGTGTTGAGTGTGTGTGGTGGCAACAATGTGTGGTGTGCAAAGAGAAGTGTGTCTTGTCTAAAGTCAAGCAGGGTGGTGGGGTTATCATTGTCTAGGGCTGTGACATACTGAAGCAGAGGATGACCCCCTCCCTTCAGGCAGTATTCCAACATGATAATGACCCCAAACACCCCTCCAAAATGACCCCTGCCTTGCTAAAAAAGCTAAGGGTAAAGGTGATGGACTGGCCAAGCATGTCTTCAGACCTAAACCCTCTTCAACATCTGTGGGACATCTTTAAATGAAAGGTGGGAGGGGTGCACTTTTAAAATATCCACCAGCTCCATGATGTTTTCATGGAGGAGTGGAAGAGGACTCCAGTGGCAAGCTGTGAAGCTTTGGTGAACACCATGCCCAACATGCTTAAGGCAGTGCTGGAAAATAATGGTGGCCACACACTTTGGACATTTTTGGCCCAATTTGGACATTTCCACTTAGGGGTGTAATCACTTTTGTTGCCAGGGTTTAGACAATAATGACTGTGTTGAGTTATTTTGAGGGGGCAAAAAAAAATGAAACACTGTTACAGGCTGTGCACTCACTACTTTACATTGTAGCAGAGGGTCATTTCTTCTGTGCAGTCACGTGAAAAGATATAATGAGTAGTGTTGCTCGCGAATATTCGCAATTCGAATATTATTCGCGAATATCGCATATTCGCGAATTCGCGAATTTCGCGAATATAGCGCTATATATTCGTAATTACGAATATTCGGGTTTTTTTTAAAGTTTTTTTTCACAGTACACATCACAGTGATCATCCCTCTCTGCTTCCAGCTTGTGTGGTGTAAAGAAGGATCTAATGCTATTGTGTGAGATTGGCAAGCGAAAATTCGCATATGCGAATTTTCGCATATGCGAATTTTCGTATATGCTAATTTTAGCATACGCGAATATTCGCAAATGCGAAAATAAAACGGGAATATTACGAATATGCGAATATTCGCGAATATATGTCCATATATTCGCGAATATTCGCGAATTCGAATATGGCCTATGCCGCTCAACACTAATAATGAGATATTTACAAAATATGAAGCATGTACTCACTAGGAGATACTGTATGTTTATGACTACTGATTGCTAATAAAGTTATTTTCAGTCACGTGATGAGTAAAAGTTTGGTCATCAAGTCATCATAGGTATAACATAACATTCTCTGATAACATTTCTTAACCCCTTGCCGCAAATGGACGTTCATTAACGTCCATTTGCAGCTCCCAAGGTATGATGCGTGCTCAGCAGGTGAGCGTGCCTCATACTCGGTAGATCCCAGTTGCTATAAGCAACCAGGACCCACAGCTAATGCCACACATCGCCGATCGAGCTGATGTCCGGCATTAACCCTTTAGAATCTAAATCTAAAACAAAAGTAAACATTGCCGGTTAGTTCAGTGGTGCTGTTCAGGACTGCCGCGGTGAAATAGCGGCGTCCTGAACAACTTGTAGGATGCGAGGATGATCCCTACCTGGCTCCTCACTGTCCAATAGCCGAATGACTGCTCCATGCCTGAGATCCAGGCAGATCAATGTAATGCATGTTATAGCCCCCTTGGGGGCAATAACATTGCAAGAAAAAGTGAAAGAAAAAAAAAAGTTCATAAATGTGATTTCCCTAATAAAAGTTTGAATCACCCCCCTTTTCCCATAAAAAAAACAGTGTAAATAAAAATTTAAATAAACATACTTTGCATGTGGTATCGCCACGTGCGTAAAAGTCTGAAGTATAAAAATAAATTAATTAAACCGCACGGTTAATGGCATACACGTATATGATCCCTACCTGCCTCCTCGCTGTCCGATCGCCAAATTACTGCTCCGTGCCTGAGATACAGGCAGGAGCAGTCAAGCGTCAGAAACACTGATCAATGCTATGCTATGGCATAACAATGATCAGTGTAAGAGATCAGTGTAATGCATGTTATAGTCCCCTATGGGGGCTATAACATTGCAAGAAAAAGTGTAAAAAAAAAAAAAAAAAAAAGTTAATAAATGTGATTTAACCCCTTCCTTGCAAAAAGTTTGAATCACCCCCCTTTTCCCATAAAAAATAAATTGTGTAAATAAAAATTTAAATAAACATACTTTGCATGTGGTATCGCTGCGTGCGTAAATGTCTGAAGTTTAAAAATATATTGTTAATTAAGCCGCACAATTAATGGCGTACACGTATAAAAATTCCAAAGTCCAAAATAGCGTATTTTTGGTCACTTTTTATACCATAAAAAAAAGAATAAAAAGTGATCAAAAAGTCGGATCAAAACAAAAATGGTACCGATAAAAACTTCAGATCATGGCCCAAAAAAATTGCCCTCTTAACACCCCTTATACGGAAACATTTAAAAATGATGGGGTCAGAAGTGGACATTTTTCACCATATTAATTTTGGTGCATGTAGTTATAATTTTTTTTTGTAGTAAAATAAAATCAAACCTATATAAATTGGATATCCTTGTGACTGTATGGATCTAAAGAATAAATATAAGGTGCAATTGTTACAGAAAACTGCACTGTGTAGAAACGGAAGCCCCTAAAAATTACAAAATGGCTTTTTTATTTTAATTTTGCCCTACAAATAATTTTTTTCTGGTTTCGCCATAGATTTTGTGGTGAAATTATTAATGGTATTACGAAGTAAAATTGTTGGCGCAAAGAACAAACCATCATATGGATTTCTAGGTGGAAAATTTAAAGTGTTATGATTTTTAGAAGGTGAGGAGTAAAAAAAAAAAGTGCAAAAATGAAAAATTGCCAAAGATGGAAGGGGTTAAAGCCAGCTTACAGTATTCCCATTATACTTTAAGGAATGTTTTCCTCTTTTCCTTACAAAATGCTTCTCATGTAAAAAATGTTAGTTTGTTATATACATACAGTTTTCTTTAAGATCTGTTCACTGATTTTCAATAATATTTAAGTCTCCAAACTGTGAAAGAGATTCCAAAAGGTTGATTTGGACATATATTCTGAATTAATATTCTGATCAGTATTTTGTTTGTTGTAATATTCAAACACCTTTCAGATTTAGTTTTTCCCAGACTAAGACACTGAATTTCACAAATTGTTGATAGTTAGTAGAATCCCATACTTCGCTCCATCCGTACAATATTCCCAGTGCGAATAACTGCTGCACAAATCCTAAATAGAACAGAACAGTCGGCAAGGCGTTCTTCTCCTCCAAGGCTCCTCTTTCTTCCTCCAGACATACAGTACCTTTGGTAATTGTAGCTCAAAGAATTCAGTCTTTGTTTCATCAAACCATAGCACTTTATTTAATCAAACCCCGGCGTCGATTCCAGAATGGCCCTGGCTTGTCTTAGCACAGCAGGGGATAATTGAGACGTTGACTTTTGTGAACATATTGCAGGTAACATTTTCTTTTCTTGACACTTGCATGCAGATCATTTATGTAATAGCAACATTGTACAGAGGAACAGTTTTACACTACTTAAAGGAAAAATGTCAACCACACCTCAAGAATACCACCCAACTGGGTACACAGTGAAAATGGTTTAGAAAACAGTTTGTTAGAATAATGTAAAATTATATTAAAATACAGTTATAAAATAAATTATAAAAAACTCATTTAAATAAAAGACATTTTAACAGAGCAATACTGTGTATAATTCTTAACCAAAGGGCCCTAATGGTAAGATTGTGATAAAATGGACATAGCACTGCTTGTTATTTTAAATATTAATAGGTGCCGACCATCCGGAATGAGCTGTTAATCCGGCAATTGGATGTTTAAATATAAAGTCAGTTTGCATAGTTGTTGGACTGGGCTACCCATAGTCTTTAAAAGGTTAAATGGTTCTCACCGTGACCGCTGGTCCCGTACTGCGACAGGCCGAAGATGGTATATGTTGCGGTTGTTGAGATGTAACCGGCAGTTTGGCTGCAAGATGTTTTCACGAGTCCGTTCGGGAGCGGGGCTCTGGCAGGAGACTCCCACGTTGGAGGTCCGTAGTGGCAGTATGCGCCTGTTGTAATATCGGACCCTCGCTGGGATGTTTAAAGTGGAATGCTCATGGTGATGGCAGCGTGCGTAGTAGATCAATGCACCCGGTAGGTGGAACTCCTGGTTGGAGCAACAGGTATATGGGTAAGTTGCTTCTATTAATGAATGCCGGCTTCTATATAAGCAGTGCGTCTCTGTGTCGCTCTGTTCAGACAGGATCTGAGCCTAGACGCGTTTCAGGGTGCTTAAAACCGACCCCTTCCTCAGTAGGCAAAATGTGTCACACAATTTGCCTACTGAGGAAGGGGTCAGTTTTAAGCACCCTGAAACGCGTCTAGGCTCAGATCCTGTATGAACAGAGCGACACAGAGGTGCACTGCTTATATAGAAGCCGGCATTCATTAATAGAAGCATCCTACCCATATACCTGTTGCTCCAACCAGGAGTTCCACCTACCGGGCGCAATGATCTACTATGCACGCTGCCATCACCACGAGCATTCCACTTTAAACATTCCAGCAAGGATCCAATATTACAACAGGCGCATACTGCCACTACGGATTTCCAACGTGGGAGTCTCCTGCTAGAGCCCCGCTCCCGAACGGACTCGTGGAAACATCTTGCAGCCAAACTGCCGGTTACATCTCAACAACCGCAACATATACCATCTTCAGCCCATCGCAGTATGGGACCAGCGGTCCCGGTGAGAACCATTTAACCTTTTAAAGACTATGGGCAGCCGAGTCCAACGACTATAGAGACTGACTTTATATTTAGACATCCAATTGCTGGATTAACAGCTCATTCCGGATGGTCAGCACCTATTAATATTTAAAATAACAAGCAGTGCTATGTCCATTTTATCACAATCTTACCATTAGGGCCCAATGGTTAAGAATTATACACAGTTTTGCTCTGTTAAAATGTCTTTTATTTAAATGAGTTTTTTATAATTTATTTTATAACTGTATTTTAATAAAACTTTACATTATTCAAACAAACTGTTTTCTAAAACATTTTCACTTTGTACCCAGTTGGGTGGTATTCTTGAGGTGTGGTTGAAATTTTTCCTTTAAATATATATTTTCTTGGTCGGTGGGGACCGATTTATCAACTGCATTTAACCTCGGATACTGGGTTGTGAGCTGCACACATATTTTTATTTTTGTCTGAGTTTTACACTACTACTGTGGGACCCAAAGATTACTGAAAGACCTTGGGAGTATGTGTGTGTTCTGCTTCTTCAGCACCATTCACAATCACTGATATATCTTAGAATACCTGCAAAAATGTTTTCAAATGCAATTGGCCCTATTGAGTTTAAATGGGTACTCCGCTGATAAGCGTTTGGAACAAACTGTTCCGAACGCTGGAGCTGGTGCCGGGAGCCCGTGATGTAATAGCCCCGCCCCTCATGACATCATGACCCGCCCCCTCATGGCAAGTCTATGGGAAGGGGCGTGACAGCTGTCACACCACCTCCCATAGACTTGCATTGAGGGGGCGGGGCGGGACATCATGATGAGGCCGTGCTATGACATCACAAGCTCCCGATGCCGGCTACAAGGAGTAAAATGAGAAAATGTACCCCATTTCTTCTGAGTATGGAAAACCCCATGTGTGGACATCAAGTGCTCTGCTGCCGCACTACGATGCTCAGAAGAGAGAGAGATCCATTGGGCTTTTGAGAGAGAATTTGTTTGGAATGGAAGACAGGGCCATGAGCATTTACAAAGCCCCCAGTGGTGCCAGAACAGTGGACCCCCCCCCACATGTGACCCCATTTTAGAAACCACATGCATTTATACCCCATTGGCGTTTGACAGATCTTTGGAACAGTGGGCTGTGCAAATGAAAAATTACATTTTTCATTTTTATGGACCACTGTTTAAAAAATCTGTCAGACACCTGTGGGGCGTAAATGCTCACTGCACCCCTTATTACATTCCATAAGGGGTGTAGTTTCCAAAATGGGGTTACATGTAGGGGGGGTCCATTGTTCTGGCACCATGGGGGCTTTGTAAACACACATGGCCTTCAATTCCGGACAAATTTTATCTCCAAAAGCCCAATGGTGCTCCTTCTCTTCTGTATTGTAGTTTTCCCATAGCGCTCCTTACATCCACATATGGGGTATGTTTTTCCTATTTTCCCTTATGAAAACGAAAAATTTAAGGTAACACCAGTATTTTAGTTAAACATTTTTTTTTCATTTTCCTATCCAACTTTAACAAAAATTTGTCAAATACCTGTGGGGTGTTAAGATACACGATACCCCTTGTTATGTTCCGTGAGGGGTGTAGTTTCCAAAACGGGGTCACACATGGGTATTAATTTTTTTGCGTTTATGTCAGAACTGCTGTAAAATCAGCCACCCCTGTGCAAATCACCAATTTAGGCCTCAAATGTACATGGTGTGCTCTCACTCCTGAGCCCTGTTGTGCGCCCTTAGAGCTTTTTACACCCACATATGGGGTATTTACGTACTCAGGAGAAACTGCGTTACAAATTTTGGCGGTCTTTTTTTCCTTTTACCTCTTGTGAAAATAAAAAGTATGGGGCAACACCAGCATGTTAGTGTTAAAAAAAAAAATTTTTTGTACACTAACAGGCTTGTGTAGACACCAACTTTTCCTTTTCATAAGGGGTAAGAGGTGAAAAAAAATAAATAAATTTAACGCAATTGCTCCCGAGTACGGAAATACCCCATATGTGGCCCTAAACTGTTTCCTTGAAATACGACAGGGCTCCGAAGTGAGAGAGCGCCATGCGTATTTGAGGACTAAATTAAGGATTGCATAGGGGTGGACATAGGGGTATTCTACGCCAGTGATTCACAAACAGGGCGCCTCCAGCTGTTGCTAAACTCCCAGCATGCCTGCACAGTCAGTGGCTGTCCAGAAATGCTGGAAGTTGTTGTTTTGCAACAGCTGGAGGCTCCGTTTTGGAAACATTGCCATACGATACCTTTTTCATTTTTATTGGGGAGGACAGTGTAAGGGGGTATATATGTAGTGTTTTACTCTTTATTATGTGTTAGTGTAGTGTAGTGTTTTTAGGGTACATTAACACAGGCAGTGGTTTACGGTGAGTTTCCCACTAGTAGTTATAGCTGGGGCGGAAAATTTGCCGCAGCTCAAACTTGAAGCAGGTAACTCACTGTAAACCTGCCCATGTGAATGTACCTCCAGCTGTTGCAAAACTACAACTCCCAGCTTGCACTGACAGACAGACCATGCATTCTGGGAGTTGCACTTTTGCAACCGCTGGATGCACACTGGTTGGAAAACCTTAAGTTAGGTTCTGTTACCTAACTCAGTATTTTCCAACCAGTGTGCCTCCACAACTACAACTCCCAGCATGTACTGATCACCAAAGGGCATGCTGGGAGATGTAGATATACAACAGCTGGAGGTACGCAACTACAACTCCCAGCATGGCAAGACAGCCATTTGCTGTTCGTGCATGCTAGGAGTTGTAGTTTTGCAAGGGCCAAGGTTTAGAAACCACCGCACATTGATCTCAAAACTGCGGCCCTCCAGACGTTGCAAAACTACAAAGCCCAGCATGTCCACACAGCAAACAGCTGTCTGGGCATGCTGGGAGTTGCAGTTTTGCAACATCTGGAAGGCTACAGTTTAGAGACCACTGTATAGTGGTCTCCAAACTGTAGCCCTACAGATGTTGTTAGGCAACTCACCGGCTTCAGTAGTCTACAGCACGCCGCACCAGGGAGCCAGCCGCACGTCATTCCCACCCACTGCTGCCGCCGCCTATCGGAGCCGCAGATGTTAAGTCACCTCCGGCGCTTGTCACAGGACAACTCCCCCGTTCTGCCTGTACTACTGTGGGTGGACAGAACGGGCGAACCGAACTTTAATTCCCCCATGATCTGCTATTGGTCAGACGCTTGTGACCGACCAATAGCAGGGATAGGAGGGGTGGCACCCCTGTCACCTCACTCCTATCCCTTTAGGGGGATTGTGGATGTCTTGGACACCCCCGATCCCCCTTATTTTCCGGGTCACTTGGTCACCGGAGACCCATATGACCCGAAATTGCCGCAGATCGCCGGTCTGAATTGTCTCAGGACCCCCCTCGGTGATGTGCCGGGATGCCTGCTGAATGATTTCAGCAGGCATCCCGGTCCGGTCCTCGACAAGCTAGCGGTGGGGACCAGAATTCCTTAAGTACTTAAGTACTCTTAAGTACGGGGCATATGGGTCCGCACTCAGTCCTTAAGGGGTTAATGTACTGAACTTGTACCACAGTAAACTTTTGATTCATACACAAAAATAATACATTTGTAAAGTGGACCAAACATAGCGCTTACAAGACTATGTTTAATACATTCAATACAGGTATAAGGCCATAGTATATGGTGACAATACTATTTTGCTGATCTCCCAATGTATACTGGGATAGGGATTGATAAGTAGGGATGTAAATGGGGCCTAAAATGTAAGAATGTATCAGTTAGAAATATATAAAAGAAATATATAACTCAACATATGTATGTGTATGTTCCAGCATCACTTCAAAACAGCTGGAGATATTTCGATGAAACTTGGTACACATGTTACTTACAGTCATGGCCATAAATGTTGGCACCCCTGAAATTTTTCAAGAAAATGAAGTATTTCTTACAGAAAAGGATTGCAGTAACACATGTTTTGCTATACACCTGTTTATTCCCTTTGTGTGTATTGGAACTAAACCAAAAAAAGGGAGGAAAAAAAGCTAATTGGACATAATGTCACACCAAACTCAAAAAATGGTCTGGACAAAATTATTGACACCCTTAACTTAATATTTGGTTGCACACCTTTTGGAAAAAATAACTGAAATCAGTTGCTTCCTCCTATAACCATCAATAAGCTTCTTACACCTCTCAGCCGCAATGTTGGACCGCTCTTCCTTTGCAAACTGCTCCATGCCTCTCTTATTGGAAGGCATACCAACAGTAATTTTTAGATCTCTCCACAGGTGTTCAATGGGATTTAGATCTGGACTCATTGCTGGCCACTTCAGATCTCTCCAGCGCTTTGTTGTCATCCATTTCTGGGGGCTTTTTGACGTATGTTTGGGGTCATTGTCCTGCTGGAAGACCCAAGATCTCGGACGCAAACCCAGCTTTCTGACACTGGGCTGTGCAGTGTGACCCAAAAGCCATTGGTAATCCTCAGATTTCATGATGCCTTGCACACATTCAAGGCACCCAGTGCCAGAAGCAGGAACACAACCCCTAAACATCATTGAACCTCCACCATATTTCACTGTAGGAACTGTGTTCTTTTCTTTGTAGGCCTCATTCCGTTTTAGGTAAACAGTAGAATTATGTGCTTTACCAAAAAGCTCTATCTTGGTCTCATCTGTCCTCAAGACTTTTTCCCAGAAGGAATTTGGCTTTCTCAAGTTCATTTTGGCAAAATGTAGACTTGATTTTTTATATCTATGGATATGGACGGATAGTTCATGCTGACACTGATGCTCCCTGAGCCTGCAGAACAGCTTGAATATCTTTGGAACTTGCTTGGGGCTGCTTATCCACCATCAGGACTATACTGCGTTGACACCTTTCATCAATTTTTCTCTTCTGTCCACGCCCAGGAAGATTAGCTACAGTGCCATGGGTTGCAAACTTCTTGATAATGTTGCGCACTATGGACAAAGGCAAATCTAGATATCTGGAGATGGACTTGTAATCTTGAGATTGTTGATATGTTTCCACATATCTTTCTGTTGTCCATGCTTAGTGTGGCACACACAGACACACCATGCAAAAACTAAGTGAACTTCTCTCCTTTTTATCTGCTTTCAGGTGTGATCTGCTTTTATGTTGCCCACACCTGTTACTTGCCCCAGGTGAGTTTAAGGATAATTTTTTTATGGGAAAAGGGGGGTGATTCAAACTTTTATTAGGGAAGGGGTTAAATGACCTTTATTAACACTTTTTTTTTAACTTTCTTTTTGCAGTGTTATAGCTCCCATAGGGGCCTATATTATATCTATATATATATATATATATATCCTGTATTAGCCACGGGTCCCGGGCATTGATAGCCACCGGGACTGACCCGATATGACGCGGGGTCACCACGTGACCCCGCGGCATATCGCGGGAGCCCGCAGAGGACGTAAATATACGTCCTTCGTCGTTAAGGGATTAAAGGAGCATCACATTCTTGAAACAATCTTATTTTTCCACAATTTTGAAAGGGTGCCAATAATTTTGTCCAGACCATTTTTGGAGTTTGGTGTGACATTATGTCCAATTTGCTTTTTTTCCTCCCTTTTTTGGTTCCGTTCCAATACACACAAAGGGAATAAACATGTGTATAGCAAAGCATGTGTTACTGCAATCCTTTTCTGTAAGAAATACTTCCTTTTGTTGAAAAATTTCAGGGGTGCCAACATTTACGGCCATGACTGTATATGTCCACTTTAAAGGGAATGTGGCACCAAATTATAATTTTTTTTTCTTAAAGGTTAAATACATTTGTTTATATATGTTCAATGTTTTTGGAAATCTATAAAAAAAAAATATTTTTAAAATAATTATTAAAGTTTTCTTATATCCCACTCTTGACCAGCAGAGGGAGCTAAAATGAGAATGTTAGGAGAAAGTAACTTGAAACTTGGCTGCTTCAAATTTGACCCACCCCTCTCCCTGCTGATGACCTAACAACTCCCTTCCTCTTGTATCTGTGCAAGAGAAGGTGGGGAAAGTCCACTGTGCTGCGCCATCTTGTTGGTGACTGAACAGTGGTAAAGTACAGCTGCTACAGATTAATGGTATAATTATATATGTAGGAAGAATCTGCTGCGGATGCAGTATATTACAATACCAGTGGATGACATTTTAACGGATCTATTCTATGGTTCACAGTCTAGTGTAAACTCCCCCTGCAATTAGTCTGCAGTGACCCAGTAAGGGACAGACATAGTCAGTGTTGCACGTACGCTCAGTACAGAGATCCATGCAGACTTTCTACTGAGCGTAGCTCTCACACGTGGCTTTCCCAGGCTCCTGAAGGGCAAGTGATATGCTTCGTACTGAAATGTTTATAATAAGGAACCTGGTAAAGCTGTGTGTTATAGTTATGCCCGGTAATGACTCAAGGCCCTGTAATGATAACAGAGTCTGACTGTCTCACACAGCTTTCCCAGGCTTCTGAATGGCATGTGATCTGCTTAGTACTGACACATTTATGGCCATTCAGGAGCTTGGAAAAGCTGTGTGTGACAGTCAGTCTCTGTTATCATGACAGGGCCATAAGTCTTTATAGGGTCTGACTGCCACGCACAGCTTTCCCAGGCTCCTTAATGGCAAGAAATATTTCAGTACTATGCAGATCAGGAGCCTTGGAAAGCTGTGTGGGACAATCAGTGAGGAGGTCTACACATTGAGTAGGTCAGGGATGTGCAGGGAGCTGAACGTCAGGACTGACAGGCAGGTCACAGAGGTGAGCAGGGGGAAAGAAGGATGGAAGGGACTGCAGCTCTAAACGTTGTATAATCCCTCCTGTCTGATGTCTAAATATGTAAGATGTAAAAAAAAAAAAAAAAAAGAAAAGATGTATCTATCCAGTGTTATCTCCATACAGCTTGATGGATTAAATTGGGAGAACATACTGTGTCACGCTATAGGAATCTCGTAAAAATGGCCATTATTGCCTATGACTCTTAAAGGGGTACTCCGCCCCTAGACATCTTATCCCCTATCCAAAGGATAGGGGATAAGGATATCCGGGATCTCGGCTGCAGCACCCACCTGTTGCGGCTTCCGGAAACACTGGAGGCTTCGGCTCCGGACCACGGTGACGTGAGATTGTGACGTCACGACTTCGCCCCCGTGTGACGTCACGCCCCGCCCCTCAATGCAAGTCTATGGGAGGGGGCGTGACATCTTATCCCCTATCCTTTCGATAGGGGACAAGATGTCTAGGGGCGGAGTACCCCTTTAATGCTCTAGACATGGCAGCTTTAAGCAGATTCATTTTTAATGGTTTACTAATATAGGATATTTTATAGGATTCCATCTTCTTTCTTAATACTTTTGACAGGATCCAAATAGCTAATGAAAGTTAGTTAGTGGCTCTATCTACATAACTTTTAGCAAATAGCTGTATACAGGTATATTTTATGGGTAAAGTATATATTTGTTTGAGAGGAAAGGCATGTACACCTTATCCCCTAAATGTAATAAAGTGGAGGTGAATGTTCCTCACGGTGATATCACATTGTCTTCATTCAGACATAACTCCTCCAACTCTGCAGGCAGCTCTCTGTACCTGCCAAAGATAATGTTCTATCCATAAATCCCACAGCTTAGTCCATCTAGAGCAAACAAGATGAAAACATACCTGTGTATCTGCATTTAAAACTTTGATCCTCTGTGTAGATATAAAAAGATCCACTTCTGTTAACGTCTGAGAATCTCCTTCAGAGTTCTAGAATGGGAGTGAAGGGAGACAGTATTAATGATGGTATTTACAAAGAAACAGATAAATAGGATGAGAATAAAGATTGAATGCTTTCTGATGGAGGATGGCAATATGGAGGTTATATTGTAAACCCAGATCACAATTCTGATCATCATAATGAAAAGACTGAAATGACAATCAATACCCAGTCTAATCAATGTATGTAATAGAGTGATATGGTGCATATGAAGGGTTCTTGTCAATAGCTGTCATGAAAGAGAGGTGAACTATATATTGATTTTACAGCTGTTTACTTTGGATAGCGTATAGACATTTTATGCAGGACTCGATGCAAGTGCATTTTGAAACGACTTCTCCCAGCTAGGCAATTTTTTCCAATCTTCTTGGCGCATGAGTCAAGCTGAGAAAATATGTGTGACTGACATAGCACAGGAGTACAGTATAATCATTAGTTTAGTGACCCATCTGAGTGGGGTCACCTTGTCGGGAAGGTGGGCTCATTGATCAAAATGTGTCCTAAGAATCTCAGATTTACACTGTAGTAAATATAGCATTAAAGTAATTTTGAATTATACAAAATATTTACAAATATAACTATAAAAACACATTAATATTGTTTGCATATACATCATTTGTAGAAAGCTATTGTAGACGCATCATGACTTAGATAATACAAGTGAATCTGTAACCAGGCACTGGACTATGGCCACAGAAATACTGGATGCTTTAGTCATTTTATTGATTTCTATAGTATCGGGGTGGGCTTTCATGAGCGCTCAGTTCACTGTTCTGGGGGGTGCACATTTCATCTACAAAGAACATGTGCATGAATTTAGATTAGACTAGTGTATGTCACTAAGTGAACAGGTTTTATAGTACAGTATAATTCTTAGCACATTATACTTTATCGCATTATTATACATAACTACATATGGATTCATGTCAGTAGCAAGAAAGGGAGAACTACTTTTGGAACCATTAGGCAAATTCATATAATATTTCATGGGACTCAAAATACTTTCCTGCTTCAGGAAAAATATATACAAAAAAGCTGGGTTATCCAGCATATTGTTATCAAGAGAAAAGACTGCCTTGGCACATCTTCCATAATTATCATATCTTCTCATGATAAATGCTATGAGGCATAAAAACAGAGGCACAGAGGAGATTTTTGGAACTGTTTTCTAGTAAATTACATCTCATCAACCAGGGCACTTATCATTATGTACTGTGAATAAGTCCAAATATAGAAGAGGAATGAGAGCAAGGCTGCAGTATGTTAGATATGGTAAGCATTTCTCTGCATGGTGTAAAATAGATTTTAGGCTATTATTATGAAGGGAACTCTCATGTTGAAATAACTATATACAGTAATCCCTCAAGTTACAATGGTTTCGGGTTACAATATTTTATACATTAAATGATCTTTTCTGTAACTTGAAACCATACTTAGCATACAATGTCACAGGCAGTCTGGATTTGTGGCTTGTGTAAATGGCTGGAAGATCTGATCTGTGAATTTAATTAGTAAAACCTATGTATTATTGAAGTGCTTTCAATGATTTGCTGTCTAGTAGTGCCTCTCTACAGTGCTGTATTTTAATGCTCTTTACCTGTGCCCGGACTAGCTGTTCCTATAGGCACCAGGCAAGTGTAGCTCCATATTGTATCCTTAGTGTTCTGTGCGTACTGTACAAGACCCTTAAAATCACCTGTCCATTGTCTATAAAGTGATTTATGACTTCTAGCAACTATGTCTGACTTATATATGTAAGGGTCTGGTTTAGCTATGCTAGCTGTCTGCTTATTTTTCTTTAATCTTTATTTTTATTTTTTAGTTGACATTTTAGAGACTTTGGAACAAATTACTAGCTTTCCATAGATGTATGGTCTCAATATACAATGGTTTTGACATACAATATTCATCCTGGAACCATTTAAAATTCTAACTTGAGGGACTACTGTATATTATATATAACATTGTACGTTGTACAAATAATTATGTTATTTATCAAAATTGTGTTACCTATCTTTATGCTATTTCTACCGATAAAATTAGAGGTTCTCATATGAGAGGTACAATATGGTGTTAATTCCAGAGATAGTTGTGTTGTTAGTTAGAAATGGGTGGACTGTTTACACATTACTTCACTTGTACACATTTAGAAATTGGATGTTTGCCCATTTATACAAACTAACCAACTTCTGTGACTAAGATTGATGTTGGTATACTGAAAAGTAGTTACTAACTTAAATTATTGATGAGTCATACTCATATATGTATCATGATGTGTTCATATATTCTTTTATATTAAAGGGGTTATCCAGAAAAAAAAAATTTTTTATATAACAACTGGCTCCAGAAAGTTAAACAGATTTCTAAATTACTTCTATTAAAAAATGTAATCCTTTCAGTACTTATGAGCTGACGAAGTTGAGTTGTTCTTTTCTGTCTAAGTGCTGTCTGATGACACCTGTCTTGGGAACTGTCCAGAGTAGAAGCAAATCCCCATATCAAAACTCTTCTACTCTGTGCAGTTCCCGAGACAAGCAGAGATGTCAGCAGAGAAAACTGTTGCCAGACAGAAAAGAACAACTTAACTTCAGCAGCTGATAATTATTGGAAGGATAAAATTTTTTAATAGAAGTAATTTACAAATCTGTTTAACTTTCTGGAGCCAGTTGATATATTTTCACAGAATACCCCTTTAATCAATCATAACCAATAAATCTGCATATTTTATAATGACTGCACCATAATTTTATTATATTGCAAAAGTTACTTCCTAGCACTATTGACAATTGACATCAAATAATGAATATGGGTAAATAGTTGGGCCCAGATAAGGTGAATTGCATTGTTTGTATATTTTTGGCAATTTATATAGGTCATAATAATATTATTTTTGATTACCATAATTCATAATCGAATTATAATCACAAAATGGAGATATAAGCAAGATCATGCCTCTTGTGTAATTAGGTCCCAGTGTAAAATATATTCCCCAACAACATAAGAAGTAGCACTAATTCTGACCATAGTAGAACTTGTAGGCTCAATGTAACTGTAGGCTCCATGTGCAATTTCTAGTTGTCCATGAGCTAATGGTGGTACACTAGTTGTTATGTCTCACATACACTACACTCACAAAAGAAGAGTTCTGGCTTCTTTTTATCTCTATTGCACACATTGAGGAGCAGCATGTTGGAAGATATTACAGGGCAGTACCGAACAAAGAAAGCTGTGAATAAAGCTCTGGGGTAGGATATATGTGTCAGTCAAACCCACCAGGTTTGTGGGACCAGTTGGCCAGGGCTTAACTGGCCTATCAGGATAGGAAAATTCCTGGAAATGGCTGACCATCTAATGTGCGGTCTCCTGACTCTCCCCTGACAACAGATGTCAGGGAAGAAAAGGATTGGATATGCTGGATTCTGCCTGATAATTTTGTTCTCAGGGAGATAAGCAGCTGCTAAGGGTCTTGGAGGAGATTTCTCCCTTTCCACATTGAGAATACAAGATGAGAATGAGTAGTATGGAAACTACGTAAATGGGTAGTAGTGCCCCCTGGCTTCTGTCATTAATGTCATTTAACGTCATGTCATTTCTGTCATTTAACGTAGGTTATTTAAATTGATGTTACAGAAGGAAACATAAATACCTTTGGATCAGGGCCGGACTGGCCATAGCGCAGCCTGAGTATTTGCCCGATGGGCCGGGCCATCCGCCTGCCCTGTTGCGATACACCTGTTTTCTGCACTACACCGGCCACTGCTTTAAAAAGCCTCGGCCGCCGCTTTGAAAGTGGTGGCCAGTGTAGTGAAGAAAAAAGCCTGCTCTGTCTGCTCACTGACACAGCTCACCCCCTACCCTAAAAGGGGCCTCACTCCATCTGGTAACCAGTCCCTTGGTTGCAATGCAGTGAGCCAGGGCAGGAACATGTTCATTCTTTGGGCTGAATTCCACCGGACTGCATTATCATCTATGAGATCCAGTGACTTTAGCGGTGCCTAGCAGACAATCAGCTGGCTTAAAGGACATCTGCAGCAAAATACAACTTATACCCTATCCACAGGATAGGGGATAAGTGTCCGATCATGGGGGGTCCCAACATTGGGACCCCCCGCGATCTCCCAAACGGGGCCCCCGCATTGCCGCTCTATGTGAGCGACTAATGCGTGTAGCGTCGACCTCTCTGAGGCCGACGATACGCCCCTCCACACCCCTTCCCCATACAGTTCTACAGAGATACATGGAGGAGGTGCTGCGGCCGACATGCCTCCTGCATGGGAGCACACTGTTGCAAAGCAACGACTCCCATAATGCCTGCAGAGTTTCAAGCATGATGGGAGTTGTAGTTTTATAACAGTTGAAGAGCCGCAGATCAGGGTATAGTTTCATCCATCATCACTGTAGAAATTATAAGTGACCTCAGCAGACATAAGGACTTCTTCAGGCTACATCTTTTTTTGCAGAGTCTGACACCGGACATCATTGGTTCCTCATGCTCATCCTCTGTATAAAGACAATAATCATTATAACCCTGCCAGACAGTGTGCCTCCTGAATATAACTCTGCCACACATGTTTCTTCTGTTTAGCAGAATCTCACCCCTGACCAATGGAACCCGCCTCGATGTCCTGCATGGGGCCACGGCTCTGCCATGGCTCGCCCATGCAGGAGGCATGTCGGCCGCAGCACCTCCTCCATGTATCTCTATAGAACTGTATGGGGAAGGGGTGTGGAGGGGCGTATTGTCGACCTCAGAGAGGTCGACGCTACATGCATTAGCTACTTACATAGAGCGGCAATGTGGGAGCCCCGTTTGGGAGATCGCGCGGGCGGGGGGATCCCAATGGTGGGACCCCCCGTGATCAGACACTTACACCCTATCCTGTTGATAGGGTATAAGTTGTCTTTTGCTGCAGATGTCCTTTAACCCCTTAAGGACCAGGCCATTTTACACCTTAGGACCAGAGCGTTTTTTGCACATCTGACCACTGTCACTTTAAACATTAATAACTCTGGAATGCTTTTAGTTATCATTCTGATTCCGAGAATGTTTTTTCATGACGTATTCTACTTTAACATAGTGGTAAAATTTTGTGGTAACTTGCATCCTTTCTTGGTGAAAAATCCCAAAATTTGATGAAAAATTAGAAAATTTTTAATTTTTCTCACTTTGAAGCTCTCTGCTTGTAAGGAAAATGGATATTCCCCCCAAAAAAATTTTATTCATATTTCCAATATGTCTACTTTATGTTTGAATCATAAAATTGACGTGCTTTTACTTTTGGAAGACACCAGAGGGCTTCAAAGTTCAGCGGCAATTTTTCACAAAATTTTCAAACTCAGTATTTTTCAGGGACCAGTTCACGTTTGAAGTGGATTTGAAGGGTTTTCATATTAGAAATACCCCACAAATGACCCCATCATAAAAACTGCACCCCCAAAGTATTCAAAATGACATTCAGTCAGCATTTTAACCCTTTAGGTATTTCACAGGAATAGCAGCAAAGTGAAGGAGAAAATTCACAATCTTCATTTTTTACACTCGTATATTCTTGTAAACCCAATTTTTGAATTTTTACAAGGGGAAAAAGGGGAAAATGTATACTTATATTTGTAGCCCAATTACTCTCGAGTAAGCACATATCTTATATGTCTATGTAAAGTGTTCGGCGGGCGCAGTAGAGGGCTCAGAATGCAAAGGAGCGACAAGGGGATTTTGGAGAGTACGTTTTTAAAAAATAGTTTTTGTGGGGCATGTTGCATTTAGGAAGCCCCTAGGGTGCCAAAACAGCAAAAAACACATGCCATACCATTTTGGAAACTAGACCCCTTGAGGAACGTAAAAAGGAATTAAGTGAGCCTTAATACCCCACAGGTGTTTCACGACTTTTGCATATGTAAAGAAAAAAAAATGTTTCACTAAATTTTGTGTGTTTCCCCCCAAATTTCACATTTTTGCAGGGGTTAATAGCAGAAAATACCCCCCAAAATTTGTAACCCCATCTCTTCTGAGTATGGAGGTACCCCATAAGTTGGCCTGAAGTGCACTAGGGGCGAACTACAATGCTCAGAAGAGGAGGAGCGCCATTGAGCTTTTGGAAAGAGAATTCGTTTGGAATGGTAGTCAGGGGCCATGTGCATTTACAAAGCCCCCCGTGGTGCCAGAACAGTAGACCCCCCCACATGTGACCCTATTTTGGAAACTACACCCCTCACAGAATTTAATAAGTGGTGCAGTGAGCATTTACACCCCACTGGCGTTTGACAGATCTTTGGAACAGTGGGCTGTGCAAATGGAATATTAATTTTTTCATTTTCACGGATCACTGTTCCAAAAGTCTGTCAAACACCTGTGAGGAGTTAAGGCTCACTATACCCCTAGTTATATTCTGTGAGGGGTGTAGTTTCCAAAATGGGGTCACATGTGGGTATTTTTTTTTTTGCGTTTATGTGCACCGCTGTAAAATCAGCCACCCCTGTGCAAATCACCTATTTAGACCTCAAATGTACATAGTGCACTTTCACTCCTGAGGCTTGTTGTGCGTCCATAGAACATTTTACGCCCACATCTGGGGTATTTCCGTACTCAGGAGAAATTGTGTTACAAATTTTCTTTTTTTGCTTTTACCGCTTGTGAAAATAAAAAGTATGGGGCAACACCAGCATGTTAGTGTAAAAAAAAATAAATGAATTATATCAACAGGCTGGTATAGGCCCCAACTTTTCCTTTTTATAACGGGGTAAAAGGATAAAAAGCCCCCCAATTTTGTAGTGCAATTTCTCCTGAGTATGGAAATACCCCATATGTGGCCCTAAACTGTTTCCTTGAAATACCACATGGGCTCTGAAGTGAGAGAGCGCCATGCACATTTGAGGACTTCATAGGGATTGCATAGGGGTGGACATAGGGGGATTTTACGCCAGTGATTCCCAAACAGGGTGCATCCAGCTGTTGCTAAACTCCCAGCATGCCTATACAGTCATTGGCTGTCCGAAAATGCTGGGAGTTGTTGTTTTGCAACAGCTAAAGGCACCGTTTTGGAAACATTGCCGTACGATACGTTTTTCATTTTTATTGGGGGGGACAGTGTCACGTATATGTAGTGTTTTACTCTTCATTATGTGTTAGTGTAGTGTAGTGTAGTGTTTTTAGGGTACATTCACACTGGCGGGCGTTTACAGTGAGTTTACCGCTAGGAGTTTGTGCTGCGGCGACAAATTTGCCGCAGCCCAAACTTGAAGCAGAAAACTAACTGTAAAACCGCCTGTGTGAATGTAACCTGTACATTCACATGGGGGGGGGGGGGGGGGGGACCTCCAGCTGTTTCAAAACTGCAACTCCCAGCATGTACTGACAGACCGTGCATGCTGGGAGTTGTACTTTTGCAACAGCTGGAGGCACACTGGTTGGAAAACCTTCAGTTACCTAAATCAGTATTTTCCAACCAGTGTGCCTCCAACTGTTGCATAACTTCAACTCCCAGCATGTACTGATCGCCGAAAGGCATGCTGAGAGATGTAGTTATGCAACAGCTGGAGGTACGCAACTACAACTCCCAGCAGGCAGAGACAGCTGTTTGCCGTTTGGGCATGCTGGGAGTTGCAGTTTTGCAACATCTGGAGAGCTATAGTTTAGAGACCACTGCACAGTGGTCTCCAAACTGTGGACCTCCAGATGTTGCAAAACTACAAATCCCAGCATGCCCGGACAGCAAACTACTGTGTGGGCATGCTATCAGTTATAGATTTGCAAGATCTGGAGGTGCACAGTATAGATCACTGTGCAGTGGTCTCAAACTGTAGACCTCCAGCTGTTGCAAAACTGCAAATCCCAGCATGCCTTAAAAGCTCTCTGGGCATGCTGGGAGTTGTAGTTTTGCAAAATCTGGAGGGTTACAGTTTAGAGATCACTATAGTGGCCTCAGACTGTAGCCCTCCAGATGTTGCTAAGTAAGTCACCAGCTTCCGTAGGATCCAGGGAGCTGCGTCGCCGTCCTCTTCTTCCGCCGATCATCGCCCGCTGCCGCCGCCGATCGTCGTCCGCTGCCGTCGCCGGTGGGTGAGTGGATTGTGGCCTATTGTGGGTCTGCTATTGGTGGTCGCGTCAAGACCACCAATAGCAGGGATAGGAGGGGTGGCACCCCTGCCACCTCACTCCTATCTCTACAGGGGGATCCTGGGTGTCATGGACAACCACGATCCCCCTTCTATTCCGGGTCACCGGGTCCATAGACCCGTATGACCCGGAATCGGCGCTAATCGAAAATGTAAATTCACTCGCGATTTGCGCCGATCGCCGACATGGGGGGGGGTCTGATGACCCCCCTCGGCATTTGCATGGCATGCCTGCTGAAGGATTTCAGCAGGAATGCCATTCCGATCTCTGCCCGGCGGGCGGCAGAGACCGGGGAAACACCAGGACGTCCAGGGACATCCTTGGTCCTTAAGGCACAGGGTGCCAGGACGTCCCCGGACGTCCTTGGTCCTTAAGAGGTTAAGCTAGCTGATTGTCTACTAGGCGTCGCTAAAGTCACTGGATCTCATACATGATAATGCAGTCCGGTGGAATTCAGCCCAAAGAATGAACATGTTCATTCTTTGGGCAGATGTCCAATCCACTGCAACAATTTTGCACTATGCACAGTGCAGCAGAATCCCATTGAAAACAATAGGATTCTGCTGCAAGCAGATTTCTGTGGTAATTTTAGACTATGCAGTTCATTTTATTTTGGTAGGGGTCCAACTGCTGGACTCACACCTAAAAAAAAATGGGCTACATAGTCTAATATGCTCGAGCCTATTTTTGGTCCCAGTCTGGCCCTGCTTTGGATTATACATATTTCACTATTATACAATATTGGGCAATATTCACCCAGTTAGTGTGTGATTTTCAATTTATTTTTATTGTAGCTCAGCAGAATAACTTTACTCTAGTGCTATAAGGATCTGACAGCAGAATAATAATGAATTACACATGTTTATCCAGATTGTTGTATTGTAGCCTTTATTCCTGAGGCACCATCCACCAGTCACTGCTCAATGTATTACTTAGTACTGATCATTACCATTCACCAGTCACTGCTCAATGTATTACTTAGTACTGATCATCACCATCCACCAGTCACTGCTCAGTGTATTACTTAGTACTGATCATTACCGTCCACCAGTAACTGTCAAATGTATTACTTAGTACTGATCATCACCATCCACCAGTCACTGCTCAATGTATTACTTAGTACTGATCATCGCCACCCACCAGTCACTGCTCAATGTATTACTTAGTACTGATCATCACCATCTACCAGTCACTGCTCAATGTATTACTTAGTACTGATCATCGCCACCCACCAGTCACTGCTCAATGTATTACTTAGTAATGATCATCACCATCCACCAGTCACTGCTCAATGTATTACTTAGTACTGATCATCCCCATCCACTAGTCACTGCTCAATGTATTACTTAGTACTGATCATCCCCATCCACTAGTCACTGCTCAATGTATTACTTAGTACTGATCATCACCATCTACCAGTCACTGCTCAATGTATTACTTAGTACTGATCATGACCATCCACCAGTCACTGCTCAATGTATTACTTAGTACTGATCATCACCATCCACCACAGCTTTTTTTCCCACTTGTATCACTTAGTTGTATGTATTTTCATTTGGCAAAGTATATATTTTTTCTGTTGATACACATGTGGTGTTCTTAGGACCTTCATTAATATTGGGAATTATGTATTTCCAATCTAAGTGCTCATTTGCAAGGTTACACAATATTGAAATGAATCAGAATGATGGAAATCAAGTTATTTTTCTTTGATGGTGGCACCATTTATGCAGTCAAATGATAACTGTCTAATGCATAACATCGATCACAAAATGAATACATTTTCAACCTAAAGTAAATGGTCTGGATGCTGATGGAATGAGAAAAGACAATGAAATGGATGTGGTTAAAAATAGGAAACAGCCCACACACCGCTTTCTTCTTGATTTTAGCAGCCTTCTGCATCCTCTGAGAAGATGAAACCGTGTGACAGAAAGGATAAGGGAGGATAAGGATAAGGGAGTGTGAACACACAGAGAGAGAAACAGAGAGAAGAGTATTCTATTAGCGTACAAAACTGAGAATTTGACAATGATCCACACACCAATCAGCTGTTGTGTTGCTATAAACATATTAGAACCACAGTCGTGTCACACGGTCCCACATGTTTTGAATGGCATATATTCCACGTTTAATGTTAGCACAGCGCTATCACATGTTCAGTCATTAAGTCAACACCCCAGAAATAGAGCCATATTTTCATATTTTCCCAAATGAAAAAAGTTAACCCCTTAGGGACTTAGCCCTTTTTCACCTTAAGGACTCGGCCGTTTTTTGCAAATCTGACCACTGTCACTTTAAACATTAATACCTCTGGAATGCTTTTAGTTATCATTCTGATTCTGAGATTGCTTTTTCGTGACATATTCTACTTTAACATATTGGTAAAATTTTATGGTAACTTGCATCCTTTCTTGGTGAAAAATCCCAAAATTTTATGAAAAAAATTAAAATTTAGCATTTTTCTAACTTTGAAGCTCTCTGCTTGTAAGGAAAATGGATATTCAAAACAATTTTTTTTTGGTTCACATATACAATATGTCTACTTTATGTTTGCATCATAACATTGATGAGTTTTTACTTTTGGAAGACACCAGAGGGCTTCAAAGTTCAGCAGCAATTTTGCAATTTTTCACAACATTTTCAAACTCGATATTTTTCAGGGACCAGTTCAGTATTGAAGTGGATTTGAAGGGTCTTCATATTAGAAATACCCCATAAATTACCCCATTATAAAAACTACACCCCCCAAAGTATTCAAAATGACATTCAGTAAGTGTTTTAACCCTTTAGGTGTTTCACAAGAATAGCAGCAAAGTGAAGGAGAAAATTCAAAATCTTAAATTTTTACACTCGCATGTTTTTGTAGACCCAATTTTTGAATTTTTGCAAGTGGTAAAAGGATAACATTTTTATTTGTGTTTGTAGCCCAATTTCTCTCGAGTAAGCACATACCTCATATGTCTATGTAAAGTGTTCGGCGGGCGCAGTAGAGGGCTCAGAAGCGAAGGAGCGACAAGGGGATTTTGGAGAGAAAATTTTTCTGAAATGGTTTTGGGAAGCCCCTAGGGTGTCAAAACAGCAAAAACAAAAAACAAAACACATGGCATACCATTTTGAAAACTAGACCCCTCGGGGAATGTAACATGGGATAAAGTGAGCCTTAATACCCCACAGGTGTTTCATGACTTTTGCAAATGTGAAAAAAAAATAATAATAATTTTACCTAAAATGCTTGTTTTCCCAAAAATTTTACATTTTTAAAAAGGGTAATAGCAGAAAATACCCCCCAAAATTTGAAGCCCAATTTCTCCTGATTCAGAACACACCGCATATGGGGGTGAAAAGTGCTATGCTGGCGCACTACAGGTCTCAGAAGAGGAGTAGTCACATTTGGCTTTTTGGAAGCAAATTTTGCTCTGGGGGCATGCCGCATTTAGGAAGCCCCTATGGTGCCAGGACAGCAAAAAAAAAAAACCACATGGCATACTATTTTGGAAACTAGACCCCTCGGGGAATGTAACAAGGGGTTAAGTGCACCTTTATATCCCACAGGTGTTTCACGACTTTTGCATATGTAAAAAAAGAAAAAAGTATTTTTTACCTAAAATGCTTGTTTTCCCAAAAATTTTACATTTTTAAAAAGGGTAAAAGAAGAAAATACCCCCCAAAATTTGTAACACAATTCCTCCCGAGTACGGCTATACCCAATATGTGGCCCTAAACTGTTGCCTTGAAATACGACAGGGCTCCAAAGTGAGAGCACCATGCCCATTTGAGGCCTAAATTAGGGACTTGCATATTGGTGGACATAGGGGTATTCTACGCCAGTGATTCCCAAACAGGGTGCCTCCAGCTGTTGTAAAATTCCCAGCATGCCTGGACAGTCAGTGGCTGTCTGGTAATACTGGGAGTAGTTGTTTTGCAACAGCTGGAGGCTCCGTTTT
Source organism: Hyla sarda (assembly GCF_029499605.1). Taxonomy (NCBI): domain Eukaryota; kingdom Metazoa; phylum Chordata; class Amphibia; order Anura; family Hylidae; genus Hyla; species Hyla sarda. Next base: position 158,927,422 of record NC_079192.1, read on the forward strand.
GGAAACAGTGGTGTACCAGACGTTTTTCATTTTTATTGGGGAGGGGAGGGGGGCTGTGTAGGGGTATGTGTATATGTAGTGTTTTTTACTTTTTATTTTATTTTGTGTTAGTGTAGTGTAGTGTTTTTAGGGTACAGTCGCACGGGCAGGGGTTCACAGTAGTTTCTCGCTGGCAGTTTGAGCTGCGGCAGAAAATGTGCCGCAGCTCAAACTTGCAGCCGGATACTTACTGTAAACAACTACAGCATGCGCTGACAGACTGTACATGCTGAGAGTTTTAGTTTTGTAACAGCTGTAGGCACACTGGTTATGTATCACTGAGTTTGTGACCTAACTCAGTGTTTCACAACCAGTGTGCCTCCAGCTGTTGCAAAACTACAACTCCCAGCATGTACGGTGCATGCTGGGAGTTGTAGTTTGCAACAGCTGGAGGCACACCGGTCGTAAAACACTGAGTTAGGTAAAAAAAACTCTGAATTTCACAACCAATGTGCCTTCAGCTGTTGCAAAACTACAACTCTCAGCAGTCACCGACAGTCACCGACCCATGCTGGGAGTTGTAGTTATGCAACCAGCAGATGCACCACTACAACTCCCAGCATGCAGTTTAGCTGTTTGTGCAAGCTGGGAGTTGTAGTTATACACTTTTCCATAGAAAAAATGTGTCTCCAGCTGTTGCAAAACTATAAGTCCCAGCATGCCCATAAGCGAATGCTGGGAGTTCTGGTGGTCTGCCTCCTGCTGTTGCATAACTACAGCTCCCAGCATGCTCTTTTTGCATGCTGGGAGCTGTTGCTAAGCAACAGCAGGAAGCTGACAATCACCTCCAACTGCTGCTCCATGCCGCTGCACACGTCAGTCCCTCGCCGCAGCTCCTGGGGCCCCGATCCCAATTGGGACGCCGGGGATCGGGGTCACGAGCTGCCGGGGTCAACTTCCCGCACCCGCTCACGTCCTCCGGAAGAGGGGCGGAGCGGGTTGCGGGAGTGACACCCGCAGCAGGTGCCCTGATTGGTCGGCCGGTAAACCGGCCGACGAATCAGGGCGATCGTGAGGTGGCTGGCTATGGCTGTTCGGGGCCGTCAGAGACAGCCCCGATCAGCCAGTAATTCCGGGTCACCGGGTCACTGGAGACCCGATTGACCCGGAATCGCCGCAGATCGCTGGGCTGAATTGTCCAGCGATCTGCGGCCATCGCCGACATGGGGGGACATAATGACCCCCCTGGGCGATATGCCGCGATGCCTGCTGAACGATTTCAGCAGGCATCCGGCTCCGGTCCCCAACCGGCTAGCGGTGGGGACCGGAATTCCCACGGGCGTATGGATACACCCTGCGTCCTTAAGGACTCGGAATGCAGGGCATATCCATACGCCCTGCGTCCTGAAGAGGTTAAAGAATGAGAAATAGTAAAGGACACAGCCGATTTTGCCCTAAGAACAAAGTAAATTTGCTTTTTTTTTTTTGCGTTTTTGCATTTTTGCTTTTTTCTTCTAAACTTTTAAGAAATATAATTAACTAATTTTTTCCATCCACAGGCTTTTTTTTTTTGCTTGAACAATTGTATTTTGTGAAGACACATTTAATTTTACCATAAAATGTACAGCAAAAACTAAAAATTGTGATTTGTGGGGTAAATTTAAATGAAAATAGCATAGCTGCAACTTTTGAGAGGTTTCATTTTTATGGAGTTCACTTAACATTTAAACTGTCATGTCTTAACGTTAAAGGGGTATTCCAGGCAAAACCTTTTTTTATATATATCAACTGGCTCCGGAAAGTTAAACAGATTTGTAAATTACTTCTATTAAAAAATCTTAATCCTTCCAATAGTTATTAGCTTCTGAAGTTTTCTGTCTAACTGCTCAATGATGATGTCACGTCCCGGGAGCTGTGCATGATGGGAGAATATCCCCATAGGAACAGCACAGCTCCTGGGACGTGAATCATCAGAGAGCAGTTAGACAGAAAACAACAACTCAACTTCAGAAGCTAATAACTATTGGAAGGATTAAGATTTTTTAATAGAAGTAATTTACAAATCTGTTTAACTTTCTGGAGCCAGTTGATATATAAAAAAATGTTTTGGCCTGGAATACCCCTTTAAGTTGTCAGCGGGGTCCCAGCGGGCGGACCCCCGGCCATCTAAAACTTATCTCTTATCCTTTAGCTAGGGGATAAATTATTGTGATAGACAGTCCTCCTTTAAAGGGGTACACCTGTGGAAAACTTTTTTTTTTTTTTTTTTAAATCAACTGGTGTCAGAAAGTTAAACAGATTTGTAAATTACTTCTATTAAAAATCTTAATCCTTCCTGTACTTTTAAGGGGCTGCATACTACAGAGGAAAAGCTTTTCTTTTTGGATTTCTCTTCTGTCACTACCACAGTGCTCTCTGCTGACCCCTGCTGTCTATTTTAGGAACTGTCCAGAGCAGGAGAAAATTCCCATAGTAAACATATGCTGCTCTGGACAGTTCCTAAAATGGACAACAGAGAGCACTGTGATCGGGACAGAAGATAAATCCAAAAAGAAAAGCATTTCCTCCGTAGTATACAGCCCCTAAAATGTACTGGAAGGATTAAGATTTTTTAATAGAAGTAATTTACAAATCTGTTTAACTTTCTGGCACCAGTTGATTAAGAATAAAAATGTTTTCCACGGGAGAACCCCTTTAAGATGTGGTGGAACGGGTGAGTCATATAATGGATGGGCAGCCAACAAATCTGCAGCAACTGCATGATGCCAAAATCTCTAAGGAATGTTTCCAGCACCTTGCAGAAAGTATAAAAACATGTGCCTAATGAAAAATATAATTGTACATTGCATAACAGGCTATGTAAATATACCATATTTGCAATTGCTAGACCAAAATATATTGTAACAGTGTACTCTGACTTATACAGGGTTCACAAATACACCTATAAAATAAAGCCCTCACCTTCACACGGCTTACTGCTTCTTGGGCTTGCATCATTCTGATATTTTTCGATGGATTTCGTTCCGATAGCAGCTGTGTGGAGCCTAAGAAATTGGCTGCAAAGATTATTCCATCAATAAGATCCTCTGGTTCACAAGGGCCAGGCACTGAAACGAGAAATACCAGTCTAATTCACTATGTACAAGAATACTGGAAATGATATAATTGCATGATTAGAATAATTCAAAATTTTACACAATTTATTCCTAATTTTTCCTTTACATAATTCATACTTTTCAGGTTTTCTTTAACTTTTAGTCCTTAGTTGACAATGTGTGTGATGCTTGCTTTATTTGTTATAATAAGTACCCCTTATTATTTGAGAATCTTTTGTTAAACCACTGTAAAATTCTGCAATAAATTAATAATAGAAAATGACAACGTTTGTTATTTTCATACAATATGTGCATTTCTCTCTCTGTAACAGTGAGAGGTAAAGGGTTTCCAAGGCACCAGATATGAATAAAAACCTATTATTTATTAAAGCATAATTAAAAAAAAGCAATGGTTTAACCTTGCCGGGCTTTTTGAAACCAGTTTTATAGTATTAAAAAGAATAATACTCATCACACAATATTGTATAAATTGGCTGCTGTATAGAGATGGCGTCTTTGCCACATGGTGATAAAAGTTGATTTCAGATAGCGAATATACTGAAGGAGTACAAATGTGCGACTTTGCGGTTTGCTATGGTCTGTTCGAAGACTGAATTTAGATTCTTTGCTTTGTGCATAGAGGGGTTAAACTGAGGACAAATCTGTTTGTAAAACCAAGAATTCACCGTTGCTCTATGCCAGATTTCCTCCCAGGTCAATAGTTAGTTCACTGCCAAAAAGCTAAATTCAACTAAATTAAAGGTGACGATAAAATTGAATCAGACCTGAAGAGCAACGCAGACAACAGGAAATTAAATCTACATTTAGAGAGAAGGATACCTCAAAAATGGAATGAAAATAACATGGTTATCTGAGATTAAAGATACCAAAAATAATGGGAAATTCTAAAGGATTTCAATTGGCACACAATATAAGCCATGCACTGATATTGGTGGAAAAAGTCCCAAGATAAGCTCAATATATTCTAAGCTAAATTGTGTGAGATTTTCAACTTTTTCACAACAACATAAGAATGTGACAATCTTCCTGGCTACGTGAAAAGTTACTTTCATTCATAAGAGTTGAAAAGTTGAATTGGGATGGTAGCTCATCTCTGGTGACTGGTGCAAGTCATTGGTTCTTTGTAGATTTACCACCCAGCTGGTATTTTACTGATGCAGCCAGTATTTTAATGTCCTTGCCAGTAACTTTGTATGAAAAATATCGGCCATGCAATGGCCAGTTTTTTTCAGTAAAGAGCGCAGGCCAGAATCCCATTATCCCCGATGCAGCAGCAGCCGCCGCCACCGATGAAGATTGTTAATATATCTCTCCACCATCGCCAGCCGAGTCGGGACTTCACTGCGGTCGGTGATTGACTGAGCGCAGTCATCTTCTCAAAGAGTCACAAACAATACTGCGCATGTGCAGAGTCACATTAGTAATCCATTAGCATTCTAACAAATCCTACAATATTCCCATTTCTACTATAATGTAAACATCTGCACAACACCATCCCAGATAACACAGCAGTGCTCACCTGCCCGACCCGAAATGATGGCGCCACACACAGACTGCACGTGTGTACAAGCCACGCCCCCTTGCGTCAAGATGCAACCTTCTCAGACAACGTACGCTCTAATTCGTTTTGAAAGAGCATTCACAGCTCATTGACAGAATGAAATGACACAATGGCCCTATGTCATTTAAATCCCCCCTTTGATCCCCCCGATGCCATTTCAATCCCCCTCCACTGATCCCACCCCCTGTGCATTTTACCCCCTCCCCCTCAGATCCCCCTATGCAGTTTCAATCCCCCCCCCTCTGGTCTCCCTGTGCCATTTTAATCCCCTTCTGATCCCCATGTGCCATTTCAATCCCCCTCCCTATGATCCCCCTGTACCATTTCAATCCCCCCATCTGATCCACCCTGGGCCATTTCAATACCCCCTCCAATCCCCCCCTGTGCCATTTCAATTGCCCCACTCTAATACCACTACGGCATTTCAATGGACCTCCTCTGATCCCCCCCGGTGCCATTCCAATTTCCCCACTCTAATACTACTATGGAATTTGAATTGACCTTCTCTGATTTATAAGCAAGAATCCTGGCACATACACCCCCCCCCCCACCCTTTTAAGGTGAAGGGCATGATTGTGGCTCCTGCTGGGCAGTGTTATGACAGCGCCCACTCTGCCCCTGGTCTGGAGAGCGGGTGCCAATCATTGTTCACCGGCAACGCTGGGATCGGGACCCTGGGACTAACAGCAGCAGGCCTATGTGTCTTCTGCTGTTGCATAGGTACAACTCCCAGCATGTACAACCAAAGGGCATGCTGGAAGTTGTAGTTATGCAACAGCTAGAGCACACGGTCGGCTTTACAGTTTCCCACTCTAAGTTTAAGTTTTGGAAAATCTGCCGTGACTCAGACTTGTAGCAGAAAACTCGTAAACTCAACCGTGTTTGTCCAGAGTCATTGGAGGCCTCAAGTCCAGTTTGCAGCCACAGTCAATTGCAAGTAAGCTACAGTCATAGCTTTGTCAGTCATCAGTCATCAAGTTAGTCCCTGTCAACAACTGTCAAGTCAGCGTGGTCTGCATTAAATTGTCCAGTCCTACTACAAGTCCCAGCATGCCCTCAAGGTCACTGGTCACCTCTGTGGGCCCTGGCTGAACTGTATAGACTTTACCATCTGTCTACCCTCAGTAAAGCTTGATGTTGGAGTCATTATTGCCCCCGTGCCTAGCCAAGAATTTAGTGGTATACCTTTGGGTGGTATCGAGGATAAACCCGCCCTGGCGTCACAAACAGAAGGGGTTAATTCCATCTGCCCTGCATCACACCCCGTTACCACAACTTTTGGCATCCTACGAGCAGGACACGGGTGTGTGCCTCATGCCAAGTCCTTTCCCCTAGTCAGAACTGTGTCCAGTATTGTCTGCAAGAATTGCATGCCAATGCTAATAAAGTTTGCGCCAGAAAGTATACGGGACTTTGTCAGAGGAAAGTGTTTTACTCATGGCACTTGTGAAATAGAGTGGGAGGTGAAGAAAAGACTGTTATTTGCCATTGTGGATTGTAGAGAGTTGGTACCTGAAAGGGTTAACATAGTCTGGTGCACAGGTGACGCCTGTGTTGCACAGGGGAAGGCTTTGCCGACCGAACCAAAACAGAAAGTTCCCTGGGCGCAGCCATATTGGAGGTTCCGGCTGCTAAGTTTGGCTCTGCTGTTATCTGTCAAGCACCTGCAGCAGCACAGCGCAGACACCAACGATTGCCAGTATTACGTCTCCGGTGTAAGTACCTGTTAGCAGTAACTCATTAGTACCTGCAAGTCTGGTCGCAAGACTATTTACAACAGTGTGCCTGCAAAATAGAGAGTGAGCATCCATTACAGTACCCCCATTAGCCAAGTCCAAGTCACTGCAGCACTTCAGCAATCATCTTAAAGGGGAAAGCACCTTATTTTCCTTAAAGTGACAGCACACTCAAAATTCAACAGGATGTCAGAGCCCAGCTCTACTGATGAACCAGGAGACAGCGCCCCTTCATCTCCAGCAGCAAGGTCATCACCTGCCCCAGCAGCCAGGGTCTTGCCAGCCCTGCCTGCAGTCAGCATCAGTCCTGGTGTTCCAGCGTCTGCACCGGTATACATGGGGAACCCTGTCCTCCCTACCTACAATGGAGACCCCTTCACCTTGATGGATTTCAAAGAGAGGATCCAGAGTTTGTTTGTGTTTTACTCTTTCCCTCCTAATCAACAGGTGCAATTGCTCACAGGACAACTCCGGAGATCAGCGTTAGAGGAAGTCCACACCTGGCCAGCCTCCGAGAAGGCAACTGTAGAGAAAATCTTTGAAGGACTGTACCAGGTGTTTGTGTCACATTCTCCATCAGAGGTAAGTCTCCGGCTGTATGAAAGGTGACAGAAGCCAGGTGAGACCTTGAGAGCATATGCCATAGCCCTACAAAATGCCCTAGAGACTGTCCAAAAATTAGATGGTATAACTACCGAGCAGGGCAACAAGGTGTTAATGGACAGATTTATTAATGGGGCTCGTAATAAGTGGGACAAAGATCAGCTGAGAATGTTAGCGGTCTAAAACCCCAACTTGTCAGTCCCCGCTTTCAAGTGACTGAGTCCAGGACTAAGTTAGAGGAAATCTGTCCACCTGTCCATGAGCTACTAGGGGCGGTAGCCAGACCTATACCACCAACAAAACAGCCACTGCCCCAGTGTCACCTGCTTTCCCTGTCACCGCAGCCTCAGATTTATAGAGTGTTAGGCAGGACATTGAACAACTGACTAAGGCTGTGAAGGAGCTTGCCACCTGGGCCGCTCCATCTGACTGGGAACCGCCCCAGCCTAGGAAACCTGCCCCTGCTCCCCGCAATTTCAATTACCGCAATCTGCTGCCCAATAGGCCCTCAGGGACTCAAAGACCCTTTTGCACTTACTGTAATAAGATAGGACATTGGAAAATGCAGTTCTGGGATTTAAACAGATTTTCCCTGAGGTAGCAGATCGGCCCTTAGGAAAACAGTCATCAGGTCCAATCCCCGAACTACCTAAATCAGGACTCTCACTTTATGTTGCCTCCTGCACCTATGTAAAAGTTATTGTAGAAGGTGTACCGTTGGAGGCATTGATAGATAAAGGGTCACAAGTGTCTACTCTACCTAAAAGTGTTTTGTATCAGCATTGGGATGCTAGTTTATTGTGTGAGCCTGATGATGTTAACTTCTGAGTAGTTGCGGGTAATGGGCAAGCAGTCTACAGACATGGATACTGGGAGCCAACCATTCAGTTGGGAGAGCATGTACTTAGCGGGCAGGGTGTGATTGTAACTAATGTGAAAGATAAGGGGTTTGCTGAGTTTATATTGGGGATGAACATTATGAATAATTGTTTCACTGAAGTGTTAGATGCCTTGTATGCCTCTCTTCCACATATGTCCCCATCAAGCCAGTGGGCTGCGCAGCACCACTTGAAAGTTCTACAGGCGGAGCAGAAGTTTGCCAACAAGCAAGGTAAAATCTGCAGAGTACGAGTTCAAGACATCACGTTGGTGACCTTACAACCCAACATGTAGACCATCATCTGGTGTCATGGACGTCCCGGAGTCAAGAATAGGGACTATCAAGCCCTGCTGGAACCTATGCAAATGGAAGATTATCCCCTCACCAACAGTGGAGAGTCCCGATTGCGGTTAGTAAACCTGTCTGATTCTGCTACCGTCTTGCCCAAATGCACTCCTGTAGCCCAGCTGTACCTCCTAGAGTCGAAAGACCTTGTGACAGATTGTCTGGTGGCCCGGCAGCGTGCAGCCCCAGTGGCCGAAGGATCCAGTGTGAGCCCTCCAGAGCCCTGGTGGGCGCAACTCCAGGTTGGAGATGACACTACCCCAAAGGACCAAGTTAATGGAATCATCAATGTTGCCAAGAGGTACCATGAGGCTTTCAGCAAGCACCCCACAGACTTCGCGCAGACTTGTTCAGCATCGAATCCTTACAGGTGACTGTCAGACTGTCAAGAATATGATGGCCAATATGAAAGAGGCAGACGTAATCCAGGAAAGTCAGAGCCCCTGGACAGCGCCACTTGTCCTAGTCAAGAAAAAGGATGGAACCACCTGCTGTGTAGACTACAGGAAATTGAACAATGTCAAACACAAGGACGCTTATCCATTGCCAAGGATCGAGAAGTCACTCACCATCCTCGGGTCGGCTGCTTACTTCTCCACCCTAGACTTAACCAGTGGATATTGGCAAGTGCCCATGGCCATGGAGGATTGGGAGAAGACCACCTTCATGACACCCATGGGACTGTTTGCGTTTAAAAGTATGCCGTTTGGGCCGTGCAATGCCCCTGCTATGTTTCAGCGTTTGATGGAGCGGTGCCTGGGCCATCTGAATTTTCAAAGCTGTCCTATTGTACCTGAACAATGTCATTGTGTATTCCAAGTCCTACAAGGAACACCATAGCCACCTGTCAGACGTCTTCCAAGTCCTCATCAAGCATGGACTTAATATCAAAGTGTCACATGCTCAAACCTCAGGTCTACTACTTGGGTCATGTTGTCAGCGCAGAGGGAGTCAAACATAATTCTGAAAAGGTAGAAGTTTTCAAGAACTGGGCAACCCCGCGCACAGTAAAAGATATCAGGAGCTTCCTGGGGTTTGCCGGCTACTACCGCCATTTCCTTCCCCACTTCGCACAGATTGCAGAAGTCCTCACAGCTCTCTTACAAGGTACGGCGAAGGAGAACTACAATGGAAGACTACCTGTTGAATGAGCCGAAGAGCAAGAGACGCCTTTCCGAGCTCTCAAACGTCTGCTGACAGAACCACTCTTCCTGGCGCATGCAGACTACAGTCAGCCGTTCTGGCTGTATACTGATGCCAGTTTTGAAGGTCTGGGAGCTGTCCTGTCCCAAGTCCAGGAAGGGCAAGAGCGAGTAATTGCCTATGTCAGTTGTAACCTGCGAGGAGCAGAGAAGAACGACGTGAATTACAGCTCATTCAAGTTGGAACTTCTCACCCTGGTGTGGTCCGTGACTAAAAAGTTCAAGGACTATTTGGCTTCCATGCCATTTACTTTCTACATGGATAATAACCCATTCATCCACCTGAACACTGCCAAGTTGCGTGCCATCGAGCAGCGTTGGGCTTCGTGATTAGCCAATTACAGTTTCAACATCAAGTACAGAAGCGGCAAGTCAAATGTCAATGCCGATGTACTGTCTAGGATGACCCCTGGCTAAGAACCCCCTGTCGAAGACATGTCGGAAGATGTGGAGACGCCCCCATTCTACCAATAGTTTGTGATCCAGAATGTTGTGACTGCCCTCAACGACCAAGGTCCGAAAAGGTTAAGGAAGACCTATAGACCTTGAAGACTCTTCAAGATGAAAGTCGAGTCATGGGGGATCTGTTGGACTACCTTCTGGCGAAAAAGTTACCAACCCGTCTACGCCGGGCCCAATGTGACTATGAGTTGAAACGTCTGTGGCGACAAAGGAAACAACTGTTTGTGCACAAAGGATTGTTGCACCGAAACTCTTTGGGTCCAGTCTCTGGTGATCGACATCAAATCCTGGTTGCCCAAAGAGACATGGCGATGGTCCTCAAGGCATACCATGATCAGTCGGGACACATTGGAGTCCACAAGACCAAAGCTACTGTCAGGCGAAGATTCTATTGGATCAGAATGTGGAGCGACATTGAGTAATGGTGCAGTGAATGTGCTGTCTGTAATGTCACGAAGAACGTGCGCAACGACGCAAGAGCAGCCCTCCATTCCATCCAGAGAGAAAGGGTGAACCCGTTAGTCGCGCCAGACCATGTCAAGTTGTCTCCTACCCGGTCCGGGTACACTTATGCTCTCACCATGGTGAATCACTACTCTAAATGGGTTGTCGTTGTACCCGTTAAAGACCTCACAGCCCAGACAGCGGCCCAGATGTTCTACTCTAATTGGGTACAAACCCTTGGGTGTCCGAAGTCTGTCCTGACTGATAGTGGAACAGCCTTCGAGGCCCAACTCTTCCAAGAGCTGTGTCAATTCCATACCTACAAAAAACTCCGGACTACTGCTTACCACCCCCAGGGGAATGGGCTCTGTGAGCGCATCAATCAAGTCTTTATCCACATGTTGCGTGCAGCCTCTGTTTCAAGACAGGAATAATGGCCCGACTGCTGCCCGAACTATTGGAGATCTATAATAACACAGTCCACTGTTGTACGGGGTACACCCCTTTCTATTTGATGATGGGGTGACATGGGCAGCTAACTAAAGACCGAACATTTGGGCTCCAAGCCCCGTTCAACAACTCTCCGCAAGCCTCCCTGGAGTGGATCTCTGACCACCTGAGAAGAATCGAAGAGGCCAAAGAAATTGTCAGCAAGAAGATGGGTGAGGCCAGCAGAGAAAACAGGACTATAACCATCATGCCTTTGCCAAACCACTTCAATTGGGCGATAAGGTCTGGCTGAGGAGGTTTCCAAGGACCCACAAGTTAGACTCTATATGGGAGACAGAAACTGACACGGTGATGGCCGTACCCTATCCGGAATCTGATGTACACGAAGTACAAAAGCCTGGGTATGAGCCACAAGTTGTTCACTGAAACCGAATCAAGTTATGTCTGAAAGAAGATCTACCAGTGCTCCCAGCACCACCTTCTCCAGCTGTCAGACCTACGAGAGATTATGTCCCAGGCAAGGAAATCCACCCATCCATGGATTTCCCCATGTTTTCTCCACCTCAGCCTGCAATCTTCTGTGTCTCCCTAACCCCGGAGCTGGTTCAACCTACTCTAATCTCTACACTAGTCCCAGTCTTCACACCATTGGCTCAGGCCTATACACCAGTCTATAGAGTACCAACTCTGTCTCCAGCCTCTCCAGTGCAGACACCGGCGACTCTGGGTCCAGCCAGCCCTGAACCAATACCCACTCTTAAATTTGTCGGGGAAGAGTTAGCTGAAGCTTCAGAGGTTCCAAGAGCTCCAGAAGACGCAAGAATTCCAGATTCCCCCAAAGTGCTGTTGCGTGAGTCCCAACGGTCGACACAAGGACAAATTCCTGCATGATAGAAAGATTAGCTCACAATATAATGTCTAAAGTTATGTACCACACATAGTTAGTCCATGTATAATCAAAATAGTCTACACATATGAAAATAACTAAGTTGGGACTGTAACATCCTGTGAAGTCCCAGTCCACCAGTTTTATGTCTATATATGTCTAATGTTTTTTCTCCTGTCCACGTGTACAGGGTACTCTACTGGCCAGAGGGTTCCCCTGAAACATAGGTAAACACATATAGAGACAGAGTACAATATGTACAGGTAACACTGTTGTATAGAATAGCAATGTACACTGCTCAAGAAAATAAAGGGAACACCTAAATAACACAATGTAACTCCAAGTCAATCACCCTTCTGTGAAATCACACTGTCCACTCAATTTGACATGCTGTTGTGCAAATGGACCAGATAACAGGTGGAAATTATAGGCAATTAGCAAGACATCCCAAATAAAGGAGTGGTTCTGCAGGTGGTGACCACAGACCCCCTCTCAGTTCCTATGCTTCCTGGCTGATGTTTTGGTCACTTTTGAATGCTGGCGGTGCTTTCACTCTAGTGGTAGCATGAGACGGAGTCTACAACCCACACAAGTGGCTCAGGTAGTGCAGCTCATCCAGGATGACACATCAATGTGAGCTGTAGCAAGACAGTTTGCTGTGTCTGTCAGCGTAGTGTCCAGAGCATGGAGGCGCTTCCAGGAAACAGGCCAGTACATCAGGAGACATAGAGGAGGCCGTAAGAGGGCAACAACCCAGCAGCAGAACCGCTGTGCAAGAAGGAGCAGGAGGAGCACTGCCAGAGCCCCGCAATATGACCTCCAGCAGGCCACAAATGTGCATGTGTCCACTCAAACAGTCAGAAACAGACTCCATGAGGGTGGTATAAGGGCCCGACATCCACAGGTGGGGATTGTGATTACAGCCCAAAACCAAGCAGGACATTTGGCATTTGCCAGAGAACACCAAGATTGGCTAATTCGCCACTGGCGCTCTGTGCTCTTCACAGATGAAAGCAGGTTCACACTGAACACATGTGACAGACGTGACAGAGTCTGGAGACGCCGTGGAGAACGTTTTGCATCCTGCAACATCCTCCAGCATGACTGGTTTGGCGGTGGGTCAGTAATGGTGTGGGGTGGCATTTCTTTGGGGGGCCGCACAGCCTTCCATGTGCTTGCCTGACTGCCATTAGGTACCGAGATGAGATCCTAAGACCCCTTGTGAGACCATATGCTGGTGCGTTTGGCCCTGGGTTCCTCCTAATGCAAGACAATGCTAGACCTCTCATAGCTGGAGTGTGTCAGCAGTTCCTGCAAGAAGGCATTGATGCTATGAACTGGCCCGCCCGTTCCCCAGACCTGTATCCGATTTAGCACATCTTGGACATCATGTCTCGCTCCATCCACTAATGCCACATTGCACCACAGACTGTCCAGGAGTTGACGGATGCTTTGATCTAGGTCTGGGAGGACATCCCTCAGGAGACCATCCGCCACCTCATCAGGAGAATGCCCAGGCATTGTAGGGAGGTCATACGGGCACGTGGAGGCCACACACACTACTGAGCGTCATTTTGACTTGTTTTAAGGACATTATATCAAAGTTGGATCAGCCTGTAGTGTGGTTTTCCACTTTGATTTTGAGTGTGACTCCATATCCAGAACTCCATGGGTTGATAAATTTGATTACCATTGATAATGTTTGTGATTTTTGTGATTTTGTTGTCAGCACATTCAACTATGTAAAGATGAAAGTATTTCATACGATTAGTTCATTCATTTGGATCTAGGATGTGTTATCTTAGTGTTCCCTTTATTTTTTTGAGCAGTGTATATTGAGTTCTGGGGAGAGGTGTTGAGAACCGAAGGGCCCCAGCAGCTAAGGCATTGGGAAGACAGCCTCTAGTTTTAGGAGTCATTCACCTGGCAAGACGCTCTGTGTGCTTGGCGGCATTCCGGTTCAGTTATAATCAATGTACCTACCTTATTCTCTTGTATAGCAGCACTCTGAGTACATACACAGGGTGGGCCATTTATATGAATACACCTTAATAAAATGGGAAAGGTTGGTGATAGTAACTTCCTGTTTGTGGCACATTAGTATATGTGAGGGGGGAACTCAAGATGGGTGGTGACCATGGCGGCCATTTTGAAGTTGGCCATTTTGAATCCAACTTTTGTTTTTTCAATAGGAAGAGGGTCATGTCACACATCAAACTTATTGGGAATTTCACAAGAAAAACAATGATGTGCTTGGTTTTAACGTAACTTTATTCTTTCATGAGTTATTTACAAGTTTCTGACCACTTATAAAATGTGTTGAATGTGCTGCCCATTGTGTTGGATTGTCAATGCAACTCTCTTCTCCCACTCTTCACACACTGATAGCAACACCGCAGGAGAAATGCTAGCACAGGCTTCCAGTATCCGTAGTTTCAGGTGCTGCACATCTTGTATCTTCACAGCATAGACAATTGCCTTCAGGTGACCCCAAAGATAAAAGTCTAAGGGGGTCAGATTGGGAGACCTTGGGGGCCATTCAACTGGCCCACAACGACCAATCCACTTTCCAGGAAACTGTTCATCTAGGAATGCTCGGACCTGATACCCAAAATGTGGTGGTGCACCATCTTGCTGGAAAAACTCAGGGAACGTGCCAGCTTCAGTGCATAAAGAGGGAAACACATCATCATGTAGCAATTTTGCATATCCAGTGGCCTTGAGGTTTCCATTGATGAAGAATGACCCCACTATCTTTGTACCCCATTTACCACACCATACCATCAATTTTTGTGTTCCAACAGTCTTGGAGGGATCTATCCAATGAGGGTTAGTGTCAGACCAATAGCGGTGGTTTTGTTTGTTAACTTCACCATTCACATACAAGTTTGCCTCATCACTGAACAAAGTGCGTAAACTGAGGGTCCTGTTCCAATTTTTGTTTTGCCCATTCTGCAGCACCTGAAACTATGGATACTGGAAGCCTGAGCTAGCATTTCTCCTGCGGTGTTGCTATCAGTGTGTGAAGAGTGGGAGAAGAGGGTTGCATTGACAATTCAACACAGTGGGCAGCACATTGAACACATTTTATAAGTGGTCAGAAACTTGTAAATAACTCATGAAAGAATAGAGTTACGTTAAAACCAAGCCCATCATTGTTTTTCTTGTGAAATTCCCAATAATTTTGATGTGTCACATGACCCTCTTCCTATTGAAAAAAACAAAAGTTGGATTCAAAATGGCCGACTTCAAAATGGCCGCCATGGTCACCACCCATCTTGAAATGTTTCCCCCCCCCCCCCTAACATATACTAATGTGCCACAAACAGGAAGTTAATTTCACCAACCATTCCCATTTTATTAAGGTGTATCCATATAAATGGCCCACCCTGTACATTTACTTCAGTACTGTCTCTATCGTGTTTAGTCATACAGATCTCCTAGATACATATTCACCTACTTCAATTTCATCTTCTCCTTTGACAAGCTCTACATCACTTCGACATCAGGTATGCAAAAGCAATTATATTGCACCGATTGTACTGTGTAAGTCCCTACCAACGCTTACTATTATTCTACAGATCTATCCGCAATTATAACACAACATACAGGGAAGCGTGCTTATAGTCTAGCTGCAGTTAAGGCATTCCATTTCAAATATAGATACAGCGCTTGTGTAATCAATATATATAATGACGTATATGTGATCTGGATCCAGAGTAAGGGTACATTCATACGAGCAGATCCTCAGCGCGTACTATGCTGTGGATCCGCCGCTGAAGGGCCACTGTATGTTGCCTTTACAGGTGCCTGCTCGGAGCAGCAATACACCACTACGAGCAGACACACTGCGATGTGCGAGTTAATGCGCCCATGCGTAGTATACTCACACATTGTGGCTGCTCTCGGCCTAGCTCAGGGAGCAGGGGGAGCGGCCACGATGTGTGAGAGTACACATCGCAGCAGTGTCTGCTCGTAGTGGCGTATTGCCGGGGTCCTTCAGAGGCGGATCTGCAGCGTAAAATAAGCTGTGGATCCGCTTGTGTGAATGTACCCCTAGGGGCTCTGTCTTTCACTATACATGATCTCTGCATGCAGCTGTGCTGTTATTGTGAATCCTTTCAGTCTGTACAAATGAATGAGATATGCACAAGCATTTTTATTAAGCATCAAATGTTTGTGCCTGCCTTTATCTACTCGGTTTATAGGAAGAATGCTTATTTATTTGCACAAATGCAAGCTATTTAAATTATTTGCTTATCAATGCAAAAGGCCTATATATTAAGTGTCAAATGTTTTTCATGTTTTTCCTCTCTCCGTTGCAACACTGCTTCTTCTTGTCGCCATGAATCGTGAGGCGGTACTCCGGGAGACGACTGCACTCTATGAGCTGTATCTGGCTGCAGTCCTAGTACTGGAGAGGATGGAGAGTTGAGAAGGAGCGCACTGTGCACAATGGATGCGACATGACAGCGTACCTCGAGGAAGAACCATGTGTCCCTTCCGCTGTGACTAGTGACCCCTGTATAGTCACTGTAGGGGGTCCACACTTCACAGTGGAGAGGGCACACTATAGTGTGATTCACAGTGATGGGAGAAGTACAGGGAACACTATAAGTTTCAGTGCCCACTTCCCTTTTGGAAAAGGCACCATTTTTGGCCAATAATTATCATAAAAGTCTTAGCAAAGTAGTAAATAAAAAACTTACCAGTTATATATAGGCCTTTTGCATTGATAAGTGTATAGTGTGCACAACTTCCAGCATGTTGCACTACAGTGCAACATGTGGGGAGTTCTGGTTTTTATTTTGGTTTTGGTTAGGTGCAGAGCAATAGGCTGTGTCAGGGCCTTCCGGAAGTTGTACTACTTTTGGGTCATCTGGACTATAGAGCAAAAAATAAATAAATTCATGAGCGGGGCAAGCCATTTTCGGATTCGGTTTTCGGCCAAGCACATCCTAAATTTTCGGTTTTGGCCCAAAATATTCATTTTCGTGCACCCCTAATTCATATAAACTGAACAGTAAAAAAAAATACAGGACAAAACAATACTAAAAATTGTTCAGAATCTGTTGGTATCATAGCATTTATGCTCAATATACACTTATCTGTATTCAAGTTGAGAATACTTATATAAATCGGATTACATCTGCAGTAATTACCCTAAATACCTGACATTTTTGTCAATTAGTCATAAGTTGTCAACCCTGCAACCCCCATAAAAGCCATACATGTATATTAATAACCACTTTTGTAAATTTCTATTCCCTTCTGAGTAGTAACCAGATGTCTCACTATCAGTGTCTGCAAGAAGCAAAATGTTGCTTTAGTATATGTGCAATCATCTGCATATAGTTAAAATGCTTTATGGGCCAGTATGCTGTTGCCTACCAGGGGAATAAAGAATTTCTGGGCTGATAACCTGTGAAGATGACAAAGGCAATATTTATTGGTTTATCAGCTATTGGACTTGGGGGCTAAACTAGTTTGTCATTACACTAGAGCAAGTGGGGAAAAACATTTAACGTTTATGTTGCAGCTACAAGAGTTGGGTCCCTTTCACACTACCGTTATGCTCTGTCAATAACGGCTGTCAAACTGTCTCTCTCTCTTTTTTTTTGGAGTTTGACGGCCATCATTTTGACGGGTCATAACTGGCAATAACTGGTCCCGATGGACCCCATCATAGTCAATGGGGTCTGTCAGGCGCCGCTATTTTCAGAGAGACGAGAGCAAGAAAAAGACGGTGCAAGCTCTATTTATTCTCCCGCTATTCGCGATCCAAAAATAACAGGCTTGAATGTAGCCTTAGAGCAGATTCACACACTTGAATGTTGCTGCATCAAAAGTACAGTACAACAAAGTACAATACAGTAAAATCTCCCTTAGCGGTCACCTCCCTATAGCGGACAGTTTTTTTTTCCATGGCAGAGTCCTATAAGACTTAATGTATTTGTACCCTCCGAATAGGGGACAGTCCCAATAGCGGACGTGGACACACCCAATAGGGGACAAAACACTCTCATTAAGGGACAAAATGCACCCAATAGTGGGCAAAACACTCCCAATAGGGGACAACCAGGCTTATGTCATGGGGGTACAGCCAATACCCCAGCCAATAGCCCCAGCTTCTGTGCTGTTTAAACAGACTGTTTAAACAGTGGCCTCCAGCTTCTGTAGGTCCACCGACCACATCATTCACCCACCTCTGCCACTTTATTCCCCCTGTGCCAAATCATCACCCCCCTTTTTAACCCCTGTGCCACATAATTTCCCCTTGTACTATTTCATTCCCCCTTTATTATCCTTTGTGCAAGTTCATCACCCCCTCTTTATCATCTCCTGTGTCATTTTAACCCCCCTGTGCCATTTCTTTCCCCCTTTATCCCACATGTCCTCTGTGCTGCACTCACTGAGAGGCTGTGAACAGCGGCAGCTGTGGGCACTGACGAGTGAAGCTCCTGACATCACTCGTCAGTGCCCGCAGCCACTGCTGCTGCTCTCAGTAAGTGCAGCGCAGAGGACGTTAGGTGAATGTCAATCCCGCTAAGAGCCCCTTCACCTGAGCCTGCTGGCTAGGTAAGAAGAACAACAGGGGGAGGAAGGAAAGGGAAAAGTGATGTGACAAGGGGTAAGGGGGATGAAATGGCACAGGGGATGGTAAAGAGGGGGTGATGAATTTGAATAGAGGGTAATAAAGGGGGAATGAAATGGTGGGAGGGTCAAGGGAAAATTATGTGGCACAGGGGTAGGGGGGAGATTTGGCACAAGGCACAGGGGGAATAAAGTGGCACGGATATAAAGAGGAAATGAAATAGTACAGGGGGTTGATAAGGGGTGATTTAACTGCACTGGGAGATTCTACTGTAATATTTCTTTTTATCGTGTTTTATAAGTAATTACAATCTGGAGTGGGTACAGTTAAGTATTTGGTGATCTAGAAAGATTTTTGAGCCTTTTT
Source organism: Hyla sarda (assembly GCF_029499605.1). Taxonomy (NCBI): domain Eukaryota; kingdom Metazoa; phylum Chordata; class Amphibia; order Anura; family Hylidae; genus Hyla; species Hyla sarda. The sequence goes on from NC_079192.1 coordinate 158,946,047, forward strand.
GAGGAGACATCTCTCAATAGTGGACATTTTTTTATTCTCCGTGAGTGTCCGCTATTGGGAGATTCTACTGTAGTTAACAAGTGAGCACATATATAATAAGCACCAATATGTCACTGTGTACAGACCTGAAAAATCGCCTCACATCATATTCCTTCAATATTTACATTTTTAAGAGTTCCCCTGCTTTCATATGTACATGTTCGGCCATAAAATGTTTAGTTGTTGAATCTTATCTGTACCATTAATCCACTCAGTTCTAGTGTTGCTCGCGAATATTCGCAATGCAAATTTTATTCGCAAATATCGCATATTCGCGAATTCGCGAATATTCGCGAATATAGCACTATATATTCGTAATTACGAATATTCGTATTTTTTTTTTTTTCACAGTACACATCACAGTGATCATCCCTCTGCTTCCAGCTTGTGTGGTGTAAAGAAGGCTCTAATACTACTGTGCGAGACTGGTGTGCGAATTTTCGCATATGCGAAAATTTGCATATGTTACTTTTCGCATATGCGAAATTTCCCTTATGCTAATTTTGTATATGCTAATTTTCGCATATATTAATTTTCACATATGCGAAAATAAAACGAAAATATGCGAATATTCGCGAATATATGACGAATATTCGTCCATATATTCGCGAATATTCGCGAATTCGAATATGGCCTATGCCGCTCAACACTACTCATTACTACCAGAAATCTCTTTTGCTTTCTGAAGGGCCAAGACCCTGTTGAAAGGGAACCTGTCAGGTCTGTACCAAGTACAGAGCTGCAGATCCTGGCAGATGTATGTAAAGTCATAAAAGTGCCTGAAGAGTTGTAAAAGTACTACAGAGTCAAGCTGGTGGTGTTGAGTTGAACAGCAAGCCTCATACATCAATCATGCAGGTTATGTCAGGGTGGGGGAGAGAGGAGGTGTGCTTCTGCAGCTCAGCACAATCAATTTGACTTCTCAGCTGCTAACAAAAAAGGCACTTCTATAACTTTACAAACAGCAATTTATGCACCAGAGTAACTGTCCCTGCAAATTAGCCAGTTGTTCATTTCTACGCTTAAGCCATTGTTCTTCTGACCATACATGTGGAAAGTGAGTATTGTGCATTTTCATAGTGTCTTTACTAAGTTGGCTAGTATGCTCTATCAGCTTCTGTCATTGAGATATGTGGGAGAGCACTGTGATAAGATACAGGGTCATTGGTTTTTGTAGTCCACTGACACATAGGAGCAGGCTGGTCAGGGGGCAATACAGCATGGTGCCTTAATTAAACCTTTTAAGGAACTGTGCCAGACAGAGTGGACATGTCTACAGGGACCTGAGTAAGGGGCCATTTTTGACCATCCATCCTATCTTGTTGTCAGGATATATGTATCTTTTAACAGGATCTGAGTAAGGGGTCCACTTATGGACCATTTGGAAATGATTATCTTTGCATGGCATCTTCTGTGAATACGTTTTCATGCTTTACATTTTAATATGTTGCATTACACTGCATATTGTCTGTCCGAAATGCTATCCCCTGATGAACTCCATATTTGAAGGGCGAAACAAGTTAGGATTTGTAATTTGATATCACAGAAATGTCGATTTCTGGGAGTCACCCATGAATATTGGGGGCAGTATTGGTAGTTTTCTAGAAACTATAACCACTACAAGTTTGCATGGCCATAATGATGGTCAGGGTAGACACCTTAGTATTATTGATTGTGATTCTGTATCATTTTTTTCTTGTTCCCTTTTGCGGGTCCTTTTTCCATTCACTATGTACCTAGTTTTAATGTACTTTGAGGCAGCACATTCAGTGCCTGTGCTGATCTGGGTTAGTCTGAAACCATGGAGTGGCTCAGGAAGGGGAGCAAATCTGCTTTTTCATCCTATAAAAAATCCAGGCCTGATAAAAGGGCTTACCAAAAGTCCCTAGCAAGGCAATTCTTGCCAGGGAATTAACTATTTATTTATTTTTTAACCTCTTAAGGACTGAGCCCTTTTTCACCTTAAAGGGGTTATCCAGGAAAAACTTTTTTTTACATATCAACTGGCTCCAGAAAGTTAAACAGATTTGTAAATTACTTCTATTAAGAAATCTTAATCCTTTCAGTACAAATGACTTTCTGAAGTAAAGGTTGTTCTTTTCTGTCTAAGTCCTCTCTGATGACACCTGTCTCGGGAAATTCCCAGTTTAATTCCCAGTTTAGAAGCAAATCCCCATAGCAAATATCTTCTAAACTGGGCGGTTCCCGAGACACGTGTCATAAGAGAGGACGTAGACAGAAAAGAACAACCTTAACTTCAGAAGGTCATAAGTACTGAAAGGATTAAGATTTTTTAATAGAAGTAATTTACAAATCTGTTTAACTTTCTGGAGCCAGTTGATATATAAAAAAAGTTTTTTACTGGAATACCCCTTTAACCCCTTAAGGACCCAGCCATTTTACACCTTAGGACCCGGCCATTTTTTGAACATCTGACCACTGTCACTTTAAACATTAATAACTCTGGAATGCTTTTACTTATCAATCTGATTCCGAGATTGTTTTTTCGTGACATATTCTACTTTAACATAGTGGTAAAATTTTGCGGTAACTTGCATCCTTTCTTGGTGAAAAATCCCAAAATTTGATGAAAAATTTGAAAATTTAGCATTTTTCTAACTTTGAAGCTCTCTGCTTGTAAGGAAAATGGATATTCCAAATATTTATTTTATTTTATTCACATATACAATATGTCTACTTTATGTTTGCATCATAAAATTGACGTGTTTTTACTTTTGGAAGACTCCAGAGGGCTTCAAAGTTCAGCAGCAATTTTCCAATTTTTCACAAAATTTTCAAACTCACTATTTTTCAGGGACCAGTTCAGGTTTGAAGTGGATTTGAAGGGTCTTCATATTAGAAATACCCCACAAATGACCCCATTATAAAAACCGCACCCCCCAAAGTATTCAAAATGACATTCAGTCAGCGTTTTAACCCTTTAGGTGTTTCACAGGAATAGCAGCAAAGTGAAGGAGAAAATTCACAATCTTCATTTTTTACACTTGCATTTTCTTGTAGACCCAATTTTTGAATTTTTGCAAGGGGTAAAAGGAGAAAATTTATACTTGTATTTGTAGCCCAATTTCTCTCGAGTAAGCACATACCTCATATGTCCATGAAAAGTGTTCGGCGGGTGCAGTAGAGGGCTCAGAAGCGAAGGAGCGACAAGGGGATTTTGGAGAGTACGTTTTTCAGAAATGGTTTTTGGGGGGCATGTTGCATTTAGGAAGCCCCTATGGTGCCAGAACAGCAAAAAAAAAACACATGCCATACCATTTTGAAAACTAGACCCCTTGAGGAACGTAACAAGGAATTAAGTGAGCCTTAATACCCCACAGGTGTTTCACGACTTTTGCATATGTAAAAAAAAAAAAATTCACATTTTTGCAAGGGTTAATAGCAGAAAATACCCCCCAAAATTTGTAACCCCATCTCTTCTGAGTATGGAGGTACCCCATAAGTTGGCATGAAGTGCATTACGGGCGAACTACAATGCTCAGAAGAGAAGGAGTCATATTTGGCTTTTTGAGAGCAAATTTTGCTCGGGGGCATGTCGCATTTAGGAAGCCCCTATGGTGCCAGGACAGCAAAATAACCCCCACATGGCATACCATTTTGGAAACTAGACCCCTTGAGGAATGTAACAAGGGGTACAGTGAGCATTTACCCCCCACTGGTGTCTGTCAGATCTTTGGAACAGTGGGCTGTACAAAATGTTTTATTTGCACAGCCCATTGTTCCAAAGATCCGTCAGACACCAGTCATAAGGGGTGAAAGGAGAAAAAGCCCCCCAAAATTTGTTAGGCAATTTCTCCCGAGTACGGCGATACCCCATATGTGACCCTAAACTGTTGCCTTGAAATACGACAGGGCTCCGAAGTGAGAGCGCCATGTGCATTTGAGGCCTGAATTAGGGATTTGCATAGGGGTGGACATAGGGGTATTCTACGCCAGTGATTCCCAAACAGGGTGCCTCCAGCTGTTGCAAAACTCCCAGCATGCTTGGACAGTCAACGGCTGTCCGGCAATACTGGGAGTTGTTGTTTTGCAACAGCAGGAGGCTCCATTTTGGAAACAGTGGCGTACCAGACGTTTTTAATTTTTATTGGGGAGGGGAGGGGGCTGTGTAGGGGTATGTGTATATGTAGTGTTTTTTACTTTTTATTTTATTTTGTGTTAGTGTAGTGTAGTGTTTTTAGGGGACAGTCACGCGGGCGGGGGTTACAGCGAGTTTCCCGCTACGAGTTTGAGCTGCCGCGCAAAATTTGCTGCATCGCAAACTTGCAGCCTGACACTCACTGTAAGCCCCTGCCCATGTGAAAGTACCCTGTACATTCACAGGGGGGGGGACCTCCAGCTGGTGCAAAACTACAACTCCCAGCATGCACAGTCTATCAGTGCATGCTGGCAGTTATAGTTTTGCAACAGCTGGAGGCACACGGGTTGGGAAACACTGAGTTAGGAAACAGACAATGTTTCCCAACCAGTGTGCCTCCAGTTGTTGCAAAACCACAACTCCCAGCATGCCCAGGCAGCCGAAGGGCATATTGGGAGTAGTGGTTACGTAACAGCTGGAGGAGAACAGTTTGGGGACCACTGTGTAGTGGTGTCCAAGCTGCAGCCCTCCAGATGTTGCAAAACTACAACTCCCAGTATGCCAAAACTGTCCAGGCATGCTGGGAGTTGTAGTTCTGCAACATCTGAAGGGCCAGATGTTACAGAACTACAACTCCCAGCATGCCTGGACAGTAAGGGCATGCTGAGGATGTGTAGTTTTGCAACATCTGGAAGGGCACAGTGGTCTCCAAACTGTGGACCTCCAGATGTTGCAAAACTGCAACTCCCAGCATGCCCAGACGCCAAGGGCTGTCTGGGCATGCTGGGAGTTGTAGTTTACAGGGTCCCATTACAGCAATGCATGTCGCTTTACGGCGACGTGCATTGCTGTAAAGGGCCCGACCGCGGCTGAAGATCAACTCACCTGTCGCCGCCGCCGCCATCTTCCTCGCCGGGATCCGGATCTTCAAGGACGAGGTAAGTACCGGGGCCGGTCCCCAGCACTCCCCCGTCCCCCGCCGCGTTCTCCGGTCTTCCTCCCGTCCTCTCCGGACTTCAAGGGGCCGGGCAGGACGGGAGGAAGTAACCGCCCCCCCTCCTGCGATTGGTCGGTTAGTTAACCGACAGATCGCAGGGTATTGGAGGAGGTGGCCGGCTTGCCACCTCGCTCCTATACATTAGCATGGTCCTGGCTGTCTGTGACAGCCGGGATCATGCGAAATTACCGGGCGGTCGGGTCCCAGAGACCCGATCAGCCCGGTATCGCCGCAGATCGCAAGGGCGATTTCCCTTGCGATTTGCGGCGATCGCCGACATGGGGGCCTACATGGCCCCCCTCGGCGTTTGCCCTGGATGCCCTGGAAGCATTTCAGCAGGCATCCGCTTCCGATCTCTGCCCGGGGCGCGGCAGAGACCGGAGAAACACCAGGACGTACTAGTACGTCCTGGGTCCTTAAGGGGTTAAGGACTAAGCCCTTTTTTGCAATTCTGACCACAGTCACTTTATGCATTAATAACTCTGGGATTCTTTTACCGATTATTCTGATTCCGAGAATGTTTTTGCGTGACATATTCTACTTTAACATAGCGGTAAATTTTTGTCATTGCTTGCATCCTTTCTTGGTGAAAAATCCCCAAATTTCATGAACATTTTGAAAATTTTGCATTTTTCTAACTTTGAAACTCTCTGCTATAAATTATATATTGATTCACATATACAATATGTCTACTATATGTTGGCATCATAAAGTTGACATGTTTTTACTTTTGGAAGACATTAGAGGGCTTCAAAATTCAGCAACAATTTTCCAATTTTTCATGAAAATTTCAAAATCTGAATTTTTCAGGGACCAGTTCAGTTTTGAAGTGGATTTGAGGGGCTTTCGTGTTAGAAATACCCCATAAATTGCCCCATTATAAAAACTGCAGACATTTTGTTAACCCTTTAGGTGTTTCACAGGAATAGCAGCAAAGTGAAGGAGAAAATTCAAAATCTTAATTTTTTACACTCGCAGGAGTAAAAGAAGATAAATCCCCCAAAATTTGTAACTCCATTTCTCTCGAGTAAGGAAATACCTAATATGTGGATGTAAAGTGCTCTGTGGGTGCAATAGAGGGCTCAGAAGGGAAGGAGCAACAATGGGATTTTGGAGAATGAATTTTGCTGAAATTGTTTTTGGGGGGCATGTCACATTTAGGAAGCCCCTAGGGTGCCAGAGCAGCAAAAAAAATATATAAAAAAAAAAAGAACACATGGCATACTATTTTGGAAACTACACCCCTCAAGGAATGCAACAAGGTGTTTGACGACATTTTGTTAAAGTCAAATGTGTAAATGAAAAAAATTTTTCACTAAAATGCAGTTTTTACTTCCAAACTTCACATTTTTACGAGGGGTAGTAGGAGAAAATGCCCACAAAACCCCATTTTCTTCTGAGTATGGAAATACCCCATGTGTGGACCTCAAATGCTCTGCTGGCGCACTACAATGCTCAGAAGGGAAGGAGTGCCATTGATCTTTTGGGGAGAGAATTCGGTTGGAATAGAAGTCGGGAGCCATGTGCGTTTCCAAAGCCCCCTGTGGTGCCAAAACAGTGGACCCCCCACATGTGACCCCATTTTGGAAACTACACCTCTCACAGAATTTAATAAGGCGTGCAGTGAGCCTTTACACCCCACTGGGGTTTGACAAATCTTAGGAACAGTGGGCTCTGCAAATGAAAAATAAATTTTTTCCTTTTCACGGACCACTGTTCCAAAAATCTGTCAGACACCTGTGGGGCGTAAATGCTCATGGCACCCCTTATTACATTCCGTGAGGGGTGTAGTTTCCAAATTGGGGGTCACATGTGGGGGGGGGTCCATTGTTCTGGCCCCATGAAGGCTTTGTAAACACACGTGGCCTTCAATTCTGGACAAATTTTCTCTCTGAAAGCCCAATGGCGCTCCTTCTCTTCTGAGCATTGTAGTTCGCCAGCAAATCACTTTATATCCACATATGGGGTACATTCTTACTCAGAAGAAATGGGGTTACAAATTTTGGGGGGCTTTTTTTTCCTATTTTCTCTTGTGAAAATGGAAAATTTTGGGTAACAGTAGAATTTTAGTTAAAAAAAATGTTTTTTCATTTTCCCATCCAAATGTAACGAAAATTCGTCAAACACCTGTGGGGTGTTAAGCCTCACTATACCCCTTATTACGTTCCGTGAGGAGTGTAGTTTCCAAAATGGGGTCACACGTGAGTATTTATTTATTTTTGCGTTTATGTCAGAACCGCTGTAAAATCAGCCACCCCTGTGCAAATCACCAATTTAGGCCTCAAATGTACATAGTGCGCTCTCACTCCTGAGCCTTGTTGTGCGCCCGCAGAGCATTTTACGCCCACATATGGGGTATTTACGTACTCGGGAGAAAATGTGTTACAAATTTTGGGGGTCTTTTTTTTTTTTACCTCTTGTGAAAATAAAAAGTGTGGGGCAACACCAGCATGTTAGTGTAAAATGTTATTAAATTTTATTTATTTTTTTACACTAAAAGGCTGGTGTCTAACCCAACTTTTCCTTTTTATAAGGGGTAAAAGGTAAAAGGAGAAAAAGTCCCCCAAAATTTGTAACTCAATTTCTCCCGAGTACGGAAATACCTCATATGTGGCCCTAAACTGTTTCCTTGAAATACGACAGGGCTCCGAAGTGAGAGAGCGCCATGCACATTTGAGGACCAAATTAGGGGTTGCATAGGGGTGGACATAGGGGTATTCTACGCCAGTGATTTCCAAACAAAGTGCTTCCATCTGTTGCTAAACTCCCAGTATGCCTGGACAGTCAGTGGCTGTCCGGAAATGCTGGGAGTTGTTGTTTTGCAACAGCTGGAGGCTCCGTTTTGGAAACGCTGCCGTACGATACATTTTATTTTTTATTGAGGGGGACAGTGTAAGGGGTGTATATGTAGTGTTTTACCTTTTATTATGTGTTAGTGTAGTGTTTTTAGGGTACATTCACATGGGCGGGGGGTTAGGGTGACTTTCCCGCTAGGAGTTTGAGCTACGGCGGAAAATTTGCCGCAGCTCAAACTTGAAGCAGGTATGTACCCTGTACATTCACATGGGGGGGGGGAAACCTCCAGCTGTTGCAAAACTACAACTCCCAGCATGCACTGACAGACCGTGCATGCTGGGAGTTCTTATTGTGCAACAGGTGGAGGCACACTGGTTGGAAAACCTTCAGTTAGGTTCTGTAACCTATCTCAGTATTTTCCAACCAGTGTGCCTCCAGCTGTTGCAAAACTACAACTCCCAGCATGAACTGATCGCCGAAGGGCATGCTGGGAGATGTAGTTATGCAACAGCTGGAGGTACACAACTACAACTCCCAGCATGGTGAGACTGCACAGTGATCTCCAAACTGTGGCCCTCCAGATGTTGCAAAACTACAAATCCCAGCATGCCCAGACAGCAAACTGCTGTGTGGGCATGCTGGGAGTTGTAGTTTTGCAAGATCTAGAGGGCCACAGTTTAGAGATAACTGCACAGTGATCTCCAAACTGTAGCCCTCCAGCTGTTGCAAAACACAAATCCCAGCATGCCCAAACAGCAAACAGCTGTCTGGGCATGCTGGGAGTAAGTGGACCTCCGCCGGTGCTGGTCACTGTCGGTTCCCCCCTTCTGCCCGGACTACTGTGTGTGGGCAGCACGGAGGAACCAAACTTTAACCCCCCTCCAATCTGCTATTGGTCGATCACTTCTGACCATCCAACAGAAGGGATAGGAGGGGTGGGACCCCTGCCACCTAACTCATATCCCTTCAGGAGGACCAGTGGTGACTTGGACACCCCCGATCCCCCTTATTTTCCGGGTCACCGGGTAACCGGAGACTCGTATGACCCGGAATCGCCGCAGATCGCCGGTCTGAATTGACATGGGGTGGTCTGGGCAATGTGTCGGGAGGCATGCTGAATGATTTCAGCAGGCATCCCGGTCAGGTCACCGTCCGGCTAGCAGCGGGGACCGAAATTTCCACGGGCATACCCATACGCCCTCAGTCCTTGAGGACTTTAAAATGGGCGCATATGGATATGCCTGGCATCCTTGAGGGGTTAATAGTCTTTTTATTTTATCAATTTATGAATACAAAGACAAATTAATGGGCAATACATTATATAACTATCCATATTACATTAAAATTTTACATCATGGCCGTAAGAAGAAAAAAAAACATAAAATACAAACAGTCATGGCCGTAAATGTTGGCACCCTGAAAATGAAGTATTTCTCACAGAAAAGGATTGCAGTTACACATGTTTTGCTATACACATGTTTATTACCTTTGTGTGTATTGGAACTAAACCAAAAAAGGGAGGGAAAAAAGCAAACGGGATATAATGTCACAACAAACTCCAAAAATAGTCTGGACAAAATTAAGGAAAAATAAGATTGTTTCAAGCATGTGATGCTCCTTTAAACTCACCTGGGGCAGATGTGTACCAGATGTGGGCAATATAAAAATCACACCTGAACGCAGGTAAAAAGGAGAGAAGTTCACTTAGTATTTGCATTGTGTGTCTGAGTGTGCCACACCAAGCATGGACAACAGAAAATTTGGGAAAAATATGAACAATCTCAAGGTTACAACTTCATCTCCAGAGATCTAGATTTGCCTTTGTCCACAGTGCGCAACATTATCAAAAAGTTTGTAACCCATGGCACTGTAGCTAATCTCCCTGGGTGTGGACGGAAGAGAAAAATTGATGAAAGGTGCCAACGCAGGATAGTCCGGATGGTGGATAGGCAGCCCCAAACAAGTTCCAAAGATATTCAAGCTGTCTTCCAGGCTCAGGGAGCATCAGTGTCAGCGTGAACTATCCGCTGACATTTAAATGAAATGAAACGCTATGGCAGGAGACCCAGGAGGACCCCACTGCTGACACAGAGACATAAAAAAGCAAGACTGCATTTTGCCAAAATGAACTTGAGTAAGCCAAAATCCTTCTGGGAAAACGTCTTGTGGACAGATGAGACCAAGATATAGCTTTTAGGTAAAGCACATGATTCTACTGTTTACCAAAAACGGAATAAGGCCTATAAAGAAAAGAACACAGTACAGTGGTCCCTCAACGTACGATGGTAATTTGTTCCAAACGAGCCATCGTTTGTCGAATCCATCATATGTTGAGGGATTCGTGCAATGTAAAGTATAGGAAGCTGTACTCACCTGTCCCCGTCGCTCGCGATTGTGTCCCCGCCGCTCCCGATGGTGACCCCGGGCCTCCGCTGGGCTCTCCGCTGTCTTCTCTGGTCCTCCGCTGTCTTCTCCGGTCCTCTGCTGTCTTCCGCAAGGCCTTACTGGGCCTGCGTAGCGACATCATTACGCCGCTGCGTAGGCCATTCCTATTGGATGACGTGCGCAGCAGTGTATTGACGTCATCAGAGAGGGCCGAGAAGACACCGGAAGACCAGCGCTGGACCCGGAGGGCACCCCGGAGCATCGTGGAGGGGTAAGTAATACTTACCGCACCACACGGGGAACATTTAGCTGCTATCAGGCAGCAGCTTAAGCATTTTGCACTGCCGGATAGCACTTAATGCGATGGCCCCGACATAAAAAAGCATTGTATGTTGATGCTGACATCGACATGCGATGGCCTCTGAGAGGCCATCGTATGTCGATTTGATCATATATCGGGGCCATCGTAGGTCAGGGGGTCACTGTACCTACAGTGAAATATGGTGGAGGTTCAATTATGTTTTGGGGTTGTTTTGCTGCCTCTCGCACCGGGTGCCTTGAATGTGTGCAAGGCATCATGAAATCTGAGGATTACCAACAGATTTGTACAGCCCAGTGTCAGAAAGCTGGGTTTGCGTCTGAGATCTTGGGTCTTCCAGTAGGACAATGACCCCAAACATACATCAGAAAGCTTCAAGAAATGGTTGGAAACAAAGCGCTGGAGAGTTCTGAAGTGGCCATCAATGAGTCAAGATCTAAATCCCATTGAACACCTGTGGAGAGATCTTAAAACTGCTGTTGGTAAAAGTCCCCCTTCCAATAAGACTGACCTGGAGCAGTTTCCAAGGGAAGAGTGGTCCAACATTCAGGCTGAGAGGTGTAAGAAGCTTATTGATGGTTATAGGAAGTGACTGATTTCATTTATTTTTTCCAAAGGGTGTGCAACCAGATATTAAGTTAAGGCTGCCAATAATTTTGTCCAGACCATTTTTGGAGTTTGGTGTGACATTATGTCCAATTTCCTTTTTTCCTCCCTTTTTTCATTTAGTTCCAATACACACAAAGGGAATAAACATGTGTATAGCAAAACATGTGTTACTGCAATCCTTTTCTGTGAGAAATACAATACTTCATTTTCTTAAAAAATTTCAGGGGTGCCACCATTTATGGCCATGACTGTATATAAATAACTACAAGTACAAAACCCATCCTCCACCCCAGCATGGGAAAAATAAAAATAAAAAAAAAGACTCCGGACACTTCTTCCACAGTTTATTCCAATTAGCTAAACCTCTCTTCCTCTTTACCCATATTCATTCCTTTCTTTTCAAATTTTGCATTTCATTTTGCCATTCACCCACCGTTGGTACGCCCACCCATTTACCCAAAATCACCAATCTTGCATAAACAATGCCCTACAGATTAGGTCTTTGGATTTATCTATTTTACTTACATCCCCTAGCAATATGAAAGGAATAGTTCAAGGAAAAATCTTACCAGTTTTACCCTCTAAAACTACCATGACCTGCTCCCAAAACTTTGAGATCACATTACAAAACCATACCAAAATAAGGCTAGGTTTCCACTTGTTTTTTTTTTTTTGTACACCTAAAAAAACGCCAGCAAAAACACCAGAAAAACTGCCACAGGTTTTTCCTGAGTTTTGGCAGTTTTTCTGGCGTTTTCCCTGGTGTGTGGAAACAGCCAGTTTTGCCCCCTGTGGCAGTTTTTTCACTGCCTTCAGGTACCATTCTGTGGGTCGGATGCTGATGCCTGGTCCACAGAGTGTAAGGAGATGAGGAGTGATGTATAGCATCACTACTCACCTCCCCGGCCGTATAGTATACAGGGGGGCATAGTGTACCCGTGTATACTATACAGGAGCCGAGAAACCTGTCACCAGACTGACAGGACTCCCTGCTCCTATAGCCCCTTTGGGCGGTATACAGAATATACAGCTATCTATAGATAGCTGTATATAGTGTATACAGAACAGGAGGTCCACTTACCTCCCTCATTTCTGTCACCGCCGGTCCGTGTAGCTCCACCCCCTAGTGATGACGTCATTAGGGGCGGAGCTACATATGGGATTCAGTCTGAAGCTCTGTTCACATTGTCCATTAAGGATAATGGGAACAGACCCTTCTGCCAGTGTCTACCCAGATAGGGAGACTCCAGCTGTTGCTAAACTACAAAACCCAGCATGCCCAGACAGCCAAAGGCTGTCTGGGCATGCTGGGAGTTGTAGTTTTTCACCAATTGGAGGCTCACTGTAGACATTCATTATGGGCGCTCTCCCCTGCAGAGAGTGCAAAAAATGTCCTAACCCATTTTTTTTGTTTCAGATCCGTGTATGCAGAGGATTACAACGGATTTGATGGATTACCACGGATTAACTTTATTTTTTTAATTTTAATAAAATGGTTAATGAGGGCTGTGGGGGAGTGTTTTTTAAAATAAAATAATTTTTCGAATGTGTTGTGTCTTTTTTTTTTTTGAATATTTAGGCTTAGTAATGGAGGCTGTCTAATAGATGGAATCCATTACTAAGCCGGGGCTTAGCGTTAGCCCCAAAAACAGCTGGTGCTAACCCCCAATTATAACCCAGGTACCCACTGCCACAGGGGTGCCGGGAAGAGCCGGTACCAACATGCCCGGAGCATCAAAAATGGCGCTCCTGGGCGTAGGCGGTAACAGGCTGGTGTTATTTAGGCTGGGGAGGGCTAGTAACAATGGTCCTCGCCCACCCTGGTAACGTCAGGCTGTTGCTGCTTTGATGGTATCTGGCTGATACTGAATATACAGGGAACCCTATGCGTTTTTTTTTCCATAAAAAAAACTACAAAAAAATGCATAGGGTTCCCCCTATTTTCAGTATCAGCCAGATACCAACCAAGCAGCAACAGCCTGACGTTACCAGGGTGGGCGAGGACCATTGTTACTGGCCCTCCTCAGCGTAAATAACACCAGCCTGTTACCGCCTAGGCCCAAGAGCGCCATTTTTGACGCTCCGGGCCTGTTGGCACCGGTTCTTCCCGGCACCCCTGTGGCAGTGGGTACCAGGGTAATAATTGTGGGTTAGCACCAGCTGTTTTTGGGGCTAACGCTAAGCCCTGACTTAATAATGGATTACGTCTATTAGACAGCCTCCATAACTAAGCCTGAATATTGAATAAAAAAAGAAAACACAACACATTGGAAAAATTATTTTATTTTAAAAACACTCCCCCACAGCCCTCGTTAACCATTTTATTAAAATATAAAAAATCCAGTTCATCCGTGGTAATCCATCAAATCCGTCGTAATCCTCTGCATATACGGATCTGAAACGAGAAGAAAGAAAAAAACACAAAAAAAAATAGGTTAGGACATTTTTTGTGCTCTCTGCAGGGGAGAGCTCCCATAATGCAATGTCTACCTAAACAGTGGGCCTCCAATTGGTGCAAAACTACAACTCCCAGCATGCCCAGACAGCCTTTGGCTGTCTGGGCATGCTGGAAGTTGTAGTTTAGCAACAGCTGGAGTCTCCCTGTCTGGGTAAACACTGGCAGAAGGGTCTGTTCACATTATCCAATACGGACAATGTTAACAGAGTCTTATACCCTTGCCAGCCTGGATCGCGTCTGTAGCTCCGCCCATAATGACATCATCACTAGGGGGCGGAGCTACACGGACATGCGGGGACTGGAGGGAGGTAAGGGTCTTCTGTATACACTATATACAGCTATCTATAGATAGCTGTATATAGTGTATACCGTCCAAAGAGTTAACCTACACTGTCCAGCAGTGTAAGTTAACTCTTTCCTTGCCGGGCTGGCTTAGCGCACAGCTCAGCAATGGGTTAAGTGAGCCAGCAATGTGTATACAGTATACACATTGCAGGCTCACTGTAAGTTCTTGCTGGGCAGTATGTATACGATGTATGTACACTGCTCAGGATCAGCTGATCTCCCGGCTCTGTAGCCTTGAGAACAGCTGATCCCGACAGTCACTTCAGGAGGATCGCAGTTGTCCCTTACTGTAGGTACTACTGCTCCCAACATGGAGCACACTCTGCTGGGAGCAGTAGTACCTGCATTAATAGACAGATCACAGCGGGTGTCACTCCTCCTGACACTCACTGTGATCCTCCTGTATAATGTATAGATGCGGCCGGTAACTCTTCTATGGTCCTCTGCACTGATGTATATATACACATATTCCTATTTCCCACAGAGTTGTGATTGGCTGGAACCATCTGACCAATCACAGCTCTCTGCGGGAAATATGAAAAGGTGTATATATACGTCAGTGCAGGGGACCATAGAAGAGCAGCCGGCCGCATCTATACAATGTACAGGAGGAACGAACCCCGGCGATCTGTCAATTAGTACATGTAACTACTACTCCTATCATTGAACAGTGTGTTCCATGCTGGGAGTAGTAGTACTACCTAAAAAATAAAAGTAAAAAAAAAAGTAAAAACACACACACTACATTTTTATTATTGTCGGCTACATTTTTAGTGCCCTACCCGCGCACATAAATTGATCCCTGTTTACAAATTAATTAAAATTTTGTTATAAAAAAGATAAATTTCATTAAATACAATTTTTCCATCACTACTGTATCTTTTTTATTATTATTTTTTAATGATACCCTACGAAATTTTAATAAAAAAAGGTATCTCCGTCACTTTTTTGGATCGCTAAAGTCCAAAAGAGAATAAAAAACGCCTGAAAAAACGCCAAAGTTAAAACCCACATGGCGTTTTTCTTGGCGTTTTTTCACTCTCATAGACTTCTATGGGAGAAAAACGCCAAGATTTTCCTGAAAAAACACCAAAGTCTCGACAAGAGGTCGTTTTTTAAAAACTGCCAAGGAGCCCAAAAACGCCAAAAGGATAAAAAAAAACGCCAAACTGAAAAACGCCAAGTGGATTTGGCATTTTGCAGTTTACTATTGACTTGCAGCTAACATCTGGCCGCAGCGTTTTTTCACAAAAAAACAGCCATGCGGCAGAATGGGCGTTTTTATTGACGTTTTTGTGAAAAAGTGGAAACCTAGCTGAAACCTAGCCTAACAAAACCAAACCAAATGAACTATTTCTATATTACCAATATCTCACCCAGCTTTCCTGGATGAGATATGCTTTTCCTGAAACTTGGTATCTGCATCTATAGCAAACAATAGAGAAAAATGTAAGTTTGCACTTACCCGTGCTTACTAAAACTTCAAACTTTATTAACCCCTTAGGGACTCAGCCTATTTTTACCTTAAAGGGGAACTCCAGTGGAAAAACAATGTTTTCAAATCAACTGGTGCATGAAAGTTAAACAGATTTGTAAATCACTTCTATTTGAAAATCTTAACCATTCTAGTACTTATCAGCTGCTGTATACTACAGATATACTACAGAGAAATTTGTGAAGTTCGTTTCTGTCTGACAACAGTGCTCTCTACTGACACCTCTGTCCATGTCAGGAACTATCCAGAGCAGGAGAGGTTTTCTATGGGGATATGATTTTAATCTGGACAGTTCATGACACGGACAGAGGTGTCAGCAGAGAGTACTATTGTCAGACAGAAAAGAAATTAACAAATGTCTGTGTTTTATACAGCAGCTGATAAGTACTGGAAGGATTAAGATTTTTTAATAGACATCATTTACAAATCTGTTTAACTTTCAGGCACCAGTTAATTTGAAAACATTTGTTTTCTACTCGTTTCCACCGTTGTTTCCTTTCAACCCCTTGGGGATTGAGGGTTTTTCTGGTGTTTCACTTAGATTTTTTCCTCCTTATGTTTTAAAAATCATAACTCTTTCAATTTTGCACCTAAAAATCCATTTGATGGCTTATTTTATGCGCCACCAATTCTACTTTGTAATGACATCAGTAATTTTACCCAAAAATCTCCGGCGAAGGAAAAAAAAATCATTGTGCGACAAAATTGAAGAAAAAACACAATTTTCTAACTTTTACGTTTCTACGCAGTAAATTTTTGGGTAAAAACGATGCCTTATCTTGATTCTGTAGGTCCATACAATTAAAATGATACCCTACGTAAATAGGTTTGATTGTGTCGTACTTCTGGAAAAAATCATAACTACATAAACTAAAATGTGTATGTTTAAAAATTGTCATCTTCTGACCCCTATAACTTTTTTACTTTTCTGCATACGGGTGGGCATGGGGCTCATTTTTTTGTGCTGTGATCTGAAGTTTTTAGCGGTACCATTTTTGTATTGATCAGACTTTTTGATCGCTTTTTATTCACTTTTTCATGATATAAAAAGTGACCAAAAGTGACCCGCTATTAGCCATTGTTAGAGGCCGGGCCCGACCCGCTATCACAGTGTGGCCTCGCATTATAGATAGGGAGTGGGCGGAGGGCATACAGTTACGCCCTCCGTCCCATACAGGTTTTGTATTTTCGTTTTTTTCCTCCTTCCCTTCTAAAAATCATAACACTTTCAATTTTGCACCTAAAGACCCATATAAGGGCTTATTTTTTGCATCATCAATTGCACTTTGTAATGACATTACTTATTTTATAATATTCGTGGGGTGAAATAAAAAAAAGAACTTTTGGGGCTCCTGTTTCTACGCAGTGCACTTTTTGCTAAAATTGACACCTTATCTTTATTCTGTAGGTCCATACAGTTACAAGCATACCATATTAATATAGTTTTATTTTATTTTAATACTTTAAAAAATTATAAACTACATGCACCAAAATTAGTATGTTTAAAATTGGCATCTTCTTCTCATTTTTTGCTTTGGTATTTTGGTTTAGCTAACCTTATATTTTAATAATTTGGACATTTACGCATATGCGGTACCACACATGATTATATTTATTTATGACATTATTATTTTTTTTTAATGGGAAAAGGGGGGTGATTTAAACTTTTGATAGGGAAGGAGTTAATTAACTTTTATTTAAAAAAAAATTACATTTTTTTTTAGCCTTTTAGCCCCTGCAGGCATGGAGCAGTAGATCGCCGATTGGGCGATGGAGGGGCAGGTGACGACCCTCCCGTTGTAAGTGAGCTGATCGGGACATCACAATTTTGCCGCGATAGTCCCGATCAACTCCGCTGAGCTGCCGGGATTCTTTTAGACTTGCTTTAGATGTGTCTAAAGGGATAATGCCAGGCATCAGCCGATGTCCGTTCTCCGCTGATGAGAACGGTTTAATCTAGGGATCGACCGATATCGATTTTTTAGGGCCGATACCGATAATCTGTGGACTTTAATGCCAATAGCTGATAACTTATTCCAATATTCCAGTATAAATTATTGACTAATTAACACCGCCGTCGCCACCCGCTTCTCTCCCCCTGCCTCTCCTGGGGTCCTCCTGAGTGCAACCCCCCCCCCATCCTCTGGCCAGAGACCGCTGCCACCCGATTATCTCCCCCTGCCAGTCCTTAGTCCAACCACCACCGCTGCCCCATTGCCTCCCCCATCCCATTCCTGGTTTTATAATTGCCTGTTTTCGGGGCCCGGGGTCCACGCTACTTCTGGCTCTGGCGGCGTCCTGAGCTGTCACTGTACGCACTGATGGTGATGTTGCGTTGAGGACGTCATTCGTCATTGCGCAGTGCACAGCGTAACGCAGGACGCCATAGGAGCCCAAAGTAACGTGGACCCTGGGCCCCGGGAACAGGCAATTATAAAACCGGGGATGGGGGAGGCAATGGGGCGGTCTCTGGCCGGGGCGGTGCGGTGGGGGGTGCGGTGTGGTGGGGGGTGGCGATGCAGGGGGGGGCATTATCGGATTATCGGCAAGGTAATTGCTGATACCGATAATGATCTAATGATTCCTCATAAAAGTCCCCTAAGGGGGCTAAAAGTGTAAAAAAAAAAAAAGTGTAATAAAAGTTTAAATCCCCTTTTCCCAAATTCCATATAAAAATATAAAAATATAATAAAAATAAACATGTGAGGTATCGCTGAGTGCGTAAATGTCCGAACTATAAAAATATATTGTTAATTAACCCCTTAAGGACTCAGGGTTTTTCCGTTTTTGCACTTTCGTTTTTTCCTCCTTACCTTTTAAAAATAATTTCAACCCTTTCAATTTCCCACCTAAAAATCCATATTATGGCTTATTTTTTGCGTCCCCAATTCTACTTTGAAGTGACATTAGTAATTTTACCCAGAAATGCACGACGAAACGGAAAAAAAAATCACTGTGCGACAAAATCGAAGAAAAAATTCCATTTTGCAAATTTTGGGGGCTTCCGTTTCTACGCAGTGCATATTTTGGTAAAAATTACACCTTATAATTATTCTGTAGGTCCATACGGTTAAAATGATACCCTACTTATATAGGTTTGATTTTGTCGCACTTCTGGAAAAAATCATAACTACATGCAGGAAAATTTATACTTTTAAAAATGTCATCTTCTGACCCCTATAACTTTTTTATTTTTCCACATACAGGGCGATATGAGGACTCATTTTTTGCGCCGTGATCTGACGTTTTCATTGGTATGATTTTTGTTTTGATCGGACTTTTTGATCACTTTTTATTCATTTTTTAATGGTATAAAAAGTGCCCAAATAAATTACCTTTATTAACACTTTTTTTTTCCTTTTTTTTTGCAGTGTTATAGGTCCCATAGTGACCTATAACACTGCACACACTGATCTTTTACACAGATCACAGGCGTGTATTAACACGCCTGTGATCAGTGTTATCGGCGCTTGACTGCTCCTGGCTGGATCTCAGCGGAGCAGTCATTAGCCGATCGGACACCGAGGAGGCAGGTAAGGGCCCTCCCGGTGTCCTGTCAGCTGTTCGGAACACCGCAATTTCACCGCGGCGGTCCCGAACAGCCCGACTGAGCAGCCGGGTCACTTTCACTTTTGCTTTAGAAGCGGCGGTCAGCTTTGACCGCCGCTTCTAAAGGGTTAATACCGCACATCGCCGCGATCGGCGATGTGTGGTATTAGCCGCGGGTCCCAGCCGTTGATGAGCGCCGGGACCGACGCGATATGATGCGGGATCGCGGCGCGATCCCGCTTCATATCGCGGGAGCCGGCGCAGGACGTAAATATACGTCCTTCGTCGTTAAGGGGTTAAACTGCACAGTCAATGGCCTATATGTAAAAAAAATACCAAATTCGAAAATTGCATATTTTTGGTCACTCTGTATACTCTAAAAAAATTATTAAAACCGATTTTAAAAAGTCTCATCAAAACAAAAATGGTACCGAGGAAAACTTCAGATCATGGGGGAAAAAATTTGCCTTCTTACCACCACATTTTCATAGCTCAATTGTGTTTCTTTCAAAATATGTAAGGTTTTGTGCTGCAGTTTTGTGAGATATAGATTGTGAGATATAACTATTGCATTCTTTAGTGCCTTCAAAGAAGTTTTTGGTTCAAACATGGCTCAGAAGGTGTTATTAGAAAAACTGAATTAGAAGTTCCTGCTCATATGGTGGAAAACTTGAAAAATGTATTTAAAATCAATTTCAAGCTGTTTTTTAAATAAAAAAAAGATAAAACTGCATCAACTTCCATCTACAAATTCTACAAAAACTGCAATGCAGATATACAAAGAATCCAAGGTGGGGAATGAAAAAAAATAAAGTAAAAGACAAAAAATACAAAAAAACAACAACAAAAAAATAGGCATGTTCAGGAGTCCACTGAAGAAGATTTATCTGAAACATCAGAATCTGAATCCATAAATGACTTGAGTGAGGACATGGCCTACTAAATTAAAAAGAATCAAAAAGTAAATATCCCTGATAGAAAGATTTTCACATGCTGGAAAAAAAAACTTATTTGTTGAGGTGTTAAGTTATATATTTACCTTTTTTTAGACAATGTTTAAATGGGGCGTTTAATTTGTGATACTGTCATGCTAATGCACAAGTTTTTGCAGAGTTTTTACAAAAAATTATAAGATTGCAATAAATATGGCACGCTTTACCACAATGTGCATAATTGTTATAAAATTGCACGATTTTTACCAAAATTTTGGAAAATCATGGTAAGACACAGTGGTACTCTGGTAAAACACGCCTTTATAAACATGGCGAAAACGTGCATGTACTGCAACAGTACAGCAAAGCCAAAGGTGCTTCCAGTTCAAATGAAGCCACACCAGAGGGTATGTTTGGACCCTATATAAAAATGTATAAAAACTTATAATAGTAATTTGGAAATACTTATAATAGTATTCAGCAATGTCAAGTTTAAAAATTAGCAAGAGCCTTCGGAAATGTCTTGTAACGTAGACGAAATGAGACACCAAGACCATTTTTGCAAAACTCAAGTACATGGTGATAACTTTTGGAAGTTTTTTGGTGAAGACGCCTTTGAAAATGTAATGTGAGTGTTTTGCTTAAAAAAATTGGCGTGAATAGTGGCCCAAACTGTTTTGAATATGTCCCACTATATTCTTAAAGTATTTAAAGTCTAAATGTGAATCCACAGCATTTAATCTAAAACTTTCATCAGACATTCAGCCTTGAAGTTCAGCTGCAAATGCTTATTATATAATTTATGACCAGACACATCAGTTTTTATATTTCCGATGCCCTTTGATAATATGCAAGTTAAGGTATCCATGTTAAGAAATTATTGCCGGTGCAGAAATGATTATTTCATCAGGATGGAATAGAAATGTTAATGATTTTTAAATAAAGTGAGTGGAATGGGGGAAATAACCGTTACTTTAATAATATGTTCACAAAGTTAGGCACGCATTGTAATTGATGTGCTATTGGAAGAGCCCAATCGAAATAAATTGCTCTTTCTTGTTATATGCGCTATTTCATTAGTTTTTCAAACATGTGACATTAAAATCTATAGTCATATGAATATGTTCAGAAATTGAGAGCGGTGTCAGATATAATTTATCAACACCCCAAGGAGAACTTGTACACTGCTCAAAAAAAATAAAGGAAACTCCAAGTCAATCACACTTCTGTGAAATCACACTGTCCACTCAGGAAGCAACACTGATTGACAATCAATTTCACATGCTATTGTACAAATGGAATAGAAAACAGGTAGAAATTAGTCAATAAGCAAGACACCCCCAATAAAGGAGTGGATCTGCAGGTGGTGACCACAGATCACTTCTCAGTTCCTATGCTTCCTGGCTGATGTTTTGGTCACTTTTGAAAGCTGGCAGTGCTTTCACTCTAGTGGCAGCATGAGACGGAGTCTACAAGCCACACAAGTGGCTAAGGTAGTGCAGCTAATCCAGGATGGCACATCAATGCGAGCTGTGGCAAGAAGGTTTGCTGTGTCTGTCAGCGTAGTGTCCAGAGCATGGAGGCGCTACCAGGAGACAGGCCAGCACATCAGAAGACATAGAGGAAGCCGTAGGAGGGCAACAACCCAGCAGCAGGACTGCTAACTCCGCCTTTGTGCAAGGAGGAGCAGGAGGAGCACTGCCAGAGCCCTGCAAAATCACCTCCAGCAGGCCACAAAAGTGCATGTGTCCACTCAAACGGTCAGAAACAAACGCCATGAGGGGGGTATGAGGGCCCGACATCCATAAGTGGGGGTTGTGCTTACAGCCCAACATCGTGCAGGACATTTGGCATTTGCCAGAAAACACCAAGATTGGCAAATTTGCCACTGTCACCCTGTGCTCTTCACAGAATAAAGCAGGTTCACACTGAGCACATGTGACAGACGTGACAGAGTCTGGAGACACAGTGGAGAACGTTCTTCTTCCTGCAACATCCTCCAGCATGACCAGTTTGTCAGTGGGTCAATAATGATGTGGGATGGCATTTCTTTGGGGGGCCACACAGCCCTCCATGTGCTTGCCAGAGTAGCCTGACTGCTATTAGGTACCGAGATGAGATGCTCAGACTCTTTGTGAGAACATTGCTGGTGCGGTTGGCCCTGGGTTCCTCCTAATGCAAGACAACACTCTACCTGATGTGGCTGGAGTGTGTCAGCAGTTCCTGAAGGAGGAAGGCATTGATGCCTGTTCCCCAGACCTGAATCCGATTGAGCACATCTGGGACATAATGTCTTGCTCCATCCACGTTGCACCACAGACTGTCCAGGAGTTGGCGGATGCTTAAGTCCAGGTCTGGGAGGACATCCCTCAGGAGACCATCAGCTACCTCATCAGGAGCATGCTCTAGCGTTTTCGGGAGGTCATATGGGCACGTGGAGGCCACACATACTACTGAGCCTCATTTTGACTTGTTTTAAGGACATTACATCAAAGTTGGATCAGCCTGTAGTGTGGTTTTCCACTTTGATTTTCAGTGTGACTCCATATCCAGATCTACATGGGTTGATAAATTTTATTTCCATCGATCATTTTTGTGTGATTTTGTTGTCAGCACATTCAACTATGTAAAGATGAAAATATTTCATACAATTAGTTCATTCATTCAGATCTAGGATGTGTTATCTTAGTGTTCCCTTTATTTTTTTGAGCAGTGTATAATGACATCAGGAACAGCAATGTATATTATTAGACAATCTCAATATAAATAATAATTATCCGTTATATGATCTTAAGGAGTTTACCATAGTGGATGGTAAGTATGCCTGTTTAATACCTGACCATATTACAATGTTGAAAGCTGCCAGTTTCCAGAACCTTACAGAGAATGTAGCACCTTGATTTTTGGTCACTGATTTATTTACTGAAACCTGTTCTTTTTTCTAATCTGTTTATATTTTCCGACTGCTATTTTTTTAGTTGTTTTTTTCTATATTATTATGGGGCAGCCATCTTGCCTAAGCTGCCTTTAAGAGCATTTAGTCATACGCTACTGCACGACCCAAGGATCATAGAGACAACAATAGATTGGGGACAGAATATGGGATCAGGATATGAGGGGGATGTGAGGACGGGATGAGAGGATGGGATATGCATGCAAAAGCTTCCTCCTTTGTTGCTTTTTCTCCCCCACAAGGATTGGGTAGAAAAAAACGGGCAACGTTGGGTTCTCCGCTAGTTGTAAAATATAGATAGCAAAATGGAAAATTAGAAGAAA
The DNA here is from genome assembly GCF_029499605.1 of Hyla sarda. Lineage (NCBI taxonomy): Eukaryota > Metazoa > Chordata > Amphibia > Anura > Hylidae > Hyla > Hyla sarda. The sequence goes on from NC_079192.1 coordinate 158,969,346, forward strand.
AAAAGCATTACCAAAATTCTTTTTAACACCTTAAGGGTCAGTTCACACGTGCATATTTTCTGCTGCAGATCTGCTCTGCTGCATATTTGCTTCAGCAGATGTTGCTGCCCATTGAAGTCAATGGGCAGCAAAATCTGCAGCAGATCTGCAGCAAAAATACGCACGTGTGAACTGACCCTAAGGACAAAGAGCGCACCTGTATGCCCTTGCCCCGCTTCCCTTCTATGACGCGGGCTTAGGAACTGACCCCGCATCATAGCTGATAGCCGCCGGAACCCACGGCTAACACCGGACATTACCGATCACGGTGATGCCCAGCATTAACTCCTTAGATACCACGATCACAGTTGATCGTGGCATCTAAAAAATTTAAAAAAATGGCATAGCATTGAACAGTGTATGCAGTCAGGAGATTGTATGTAATAGTCCTTGATGGGTACTAAAAAATTGTGTAAAAAAAAGTTTTAAAAAAGTTAATAAGTGTGAATTAACCCCTTCCCTAATAAAAGTTTGAATCACCCCCCTTTTCCCAACTAAAATAAAAATATGTAAACAAAAATAGACATAAACATATGTGGTATTGTCCCATGCGTAAATGTCCAAACTATAAAAATATGTTAATTTAAAAAGTCCCATCACAACAAAAATATACTAGTAGAAACTACAGATCAAGGCGCAAAAAATTAGCCCTCACACATATCTGTATACGGAAAAATAAAAAAGTTATAGAGGTCAGAATAGGAAATTTTTAAACATGCTAATTTTGGTGCAAAAAGTTATAATTTTTTAACAGGCGTAAACCAAAATAAAACCTATATGAGTTGGGTATAATTTTAATTGTATGGACCTACAAAATAAATATAAAATGCCATAATTACCAAAAAGTGCTCTGCGTAGAATCGGAAGCCCGCAAAAGTTACAAAACGTTTTTTTGTTTTTTTTCCAATTTTGCCCCACAAATATTTTTATTCTGGTTTCACCGTAGATTTAGTAGTGAAATGATTCACGTCATTACAAAGTTAAATTGGTGGTGCATAAAACATGTCCTCATATAGGTCTGTTGGTGGAAAATTTAAAGCATTATTATTTTTAGAAGTTGAGGAGGAAAAAAGAATGTGCAAAATTAGAAAATCTGTGGTCCTTAAAGGGGTACTCTGCCCCTAGCATCGTATCCCCTATCCAAAGGATAGGGGATAAGATGTCAGATTGCCGGGGTCCCGCTGCTGGGGACCCCCGGGATCGCCGCTGCGGTACCACGCTATCATTACTGCACAGAGCGAGTTCGCTTTGCACATAATGACTGGCAATACAGGGGCCGGAGCATCGTTACGTCACGGCTCTGCCCCTCGTGACATCACGGTCCCCCCCCTCAATACAAGTCTATGGGAGGGGGCGTGGCGGTCGTCACTCCCCCTGCCATAGACTTGCATTAAGGAGACGGGCCGTGATGTCCTGAGGGGCTTAGCTATGAGGTTGCGCTGCTCCGTCCCCTGTATCGCCTGTCATTATGCACAGAGCAAACTGTGGGGATAAGATGTCTAGGGGAGAAGTACCCATTTAAGGGGTTAAAAATATGGTTTACATAAAATCCTGATTTAAACAATGGGTAATTTTCTGATGACAAATTTCCTTTAGATGGTTACAGTTGTTCCAACAAACTTTGCTGCTGTTTTTTAGTGTGTGAATAGAGACATATACATGCCGGACCCCCTCTTCTGTGCATGAGCAGAGTATCGGAGACACCATAGATATTAGGCTCCACCCACCTACTCAAGGACAACTGAAAATTATAGAAGTTTGCAGAGCAGTAATCCACTAAAAATGTTTTATATACAAGTAGTATTATGGTGAAAAAACAGGGCTACTTCTCATGTACACATACAACTTATTCGAGAAGATAGTTTAGATACAAGAGATTAAAAAAAGTTGAGGTTCATTGTCACTTGATGGGCAGCTGTAACACTAGGTTAAAAGTAACCCAGCAATTCTATCTGAGACAAAAACTGGAATAATTTGCCTATAGCAACCAATGATAGTTCAGCTTTCATATCCTAAAGCATTACTGACATTTTAGACTGCATTAGGTCTCACTCCTGAGACCCGCTGCGATCACGAGTTAGAGCTGGGTGTACATTGAGGCAGCCTTCACCTCAGCCCCACACTGTCACTTAAACCTGACTCTTTTACTGCATAAGTCTATGGAGTGAAAGTCTGGGGAGTGGAGAGCACCACACTACATAGGATCATAACTTGCAATTGCAACAAGTATAAGGAGTAAGACCAGTGCCATCTAAACTTTGAGACATATCTGGACAACACCTTAAACGTTTATTCAAATAACAGTAAACAATGTGCATGATACAATGAATGCTAAGCTGTGATTGCACATTCAATAGTGAGGTAAGAAAGTCGCACTCAGCTGAGTTTCTTTAAATCCTAGTGAAACTTTTATTCAAAGAAATGCAGCATCACAGAAACAGAATCCTACAGGAGCAGGTTGCGGGAGATCCCACACGGGGATTTATCCCAGAAAAAACCTCGGCGTGTGAAAGCGCTTCTCCGTTGCAAAAAATAAGGTTGCTGGAAACTTCTTGGATAAGAAGGGGGGGATTTATTGACGGTTGGGTTTACAGAAATAAAGAACACAAAAAGTAAAAAATAGAAAATAAAAAAATATAAGGCATAAAGCAAACAGTGCTTTTTGCTTTATGCTTTATATTTTTTTATTTTCTATTTTTTTACTTTTTGTGTTCTTTATTTCTGTAAACATACCGGCAATAAATCCCCCCCCTTCTTATCCAAGAAGTTTCCAGCAACCTTATTTTTTGCAACGGAGAAGCGCTTTCACACGCCGAGGTTTTTTCTGGGATAAATCCCCGTGTGGGATCTCCCGCAACCTGCTCCTGTACTATTGCCACCGCCTGCCAGTGGTCTCGGCAGAAAGCTGCTCCCGATCACCAACCTAAGGCTCTTTTCCTCGCCACATCATCGGGACTTAAAGGATAGTGGCACCCGACTGCTCACCCCGATCTCCACCGCGCACTGGCTGCAAGGTACCAGCACACATCGAGGGGATCATCCAGCTGACCGCATCTGCCGACTCTGCCAAGCGGATCACATCTAAACATCTGGAGTACACCAGAGGACGGTGTCTACCCCACAAAAGCAGCGCTCCACATCACCGGCACCAGGTGACACCCCGCAGCACCGGAGACAAGCAGGAACATCAACCACCAGATCCAGCAGTCAGCGGCCCCGGAACCTTGCCGCATACCAGCCTATACGCATCGCAGAGTTGTGCCTGTTATGCAGCACAACTCTGAAAGGTGAGCAGAAAATCTCCCTATCCTTCCCCGCTAAATCCCCCCCCCCCCCCCTTACCTCCTATAACTAGAAAGGTAAAGGCACCATCAAGGCGCCACTTCTGTGTTTTTTCTCTTCACATATTTTACTCAGAAACAGAATCCTGGTACACCTAGGCCGGAGGAAGTGTGAGTGACGTGAAACTAGTTGCCTTCAGTGGTTTGCCCCTGCATCTGAGAGAGGCTGTTCTCGCTCCCCGCTATGGAATTTGTTGTTTCTGTGATTTTCTTTGAAGTTTCACTGGGATTTCATGAAACTCGGGTGAGTGCCACTTTATTACCTCACTATTGAATGTGAAATCTTGCTAGTTATTGCATCGTTTGCACCCACAAGTGAATCCCTATCAGTTGGACCGGTGTGATGGAGAGTATATGACTGGCTGGCGGAATTATAGCAGTGAGTCACTACTAGTCTAAGCTGTGATAGGTTGTCATGGGCAAATCCCTCTAGTTTTTATCTTAGTTTTGTTTTAGACAGATCGATAATTTTGGGTCTGTGTGTGTAGACCAAGGACAGAGCATGTAGGACCCCTTAATAATGATAATGGGGAGGTTGTCACGGGCGATCAAGAGAAGGCGGAGCTACTGAATGGGTTCTTTAGTTCTGTATATACTATGGAAGAAGGAGCTGACATTGGTCAGGTCAGTGCTGGTAACACATCATATAATGTATTGAACTGGCTTAATGTAGAGATGGTACAAGGTAAGTTAAGTAAAGTAAATGTAAGCAAATCTCCAGGGCCGGATGGACTACACCCAAGAGTTCTTAGAGAGGTAAGTTCAGTAATATCTGTACCATTGTTCATGATATTTAGAGATTCTCTGGTGTCTGGTATTGTGCCAAGGGACTGGCGCAAGGCTAATGTGGTACCAATCTTCAAGAAGGGCTCTAGGTCTTCGCCAGGCAATTATAGACCGGTAAGTCTAACGTGCATTGTGGGTAAATTGTTTGAAGGACTTATAAGGGATTACATACAGGAATACATAGGGGATAATAGTATTATAAGTGATAGCCAGCATGGGTTTACTAAGGATAGAAGTTGTCAAACCAATCTAATTTGCTTTTATGAAGAGGTGAGTAGAAGCCTTGACAGAGGAATGGCTGTGGATATAGTGTTTCTGGATTTTGCCAAAGCATTTGATACTGTCCCTCACAGACATCTGACAGGTAAGTTAAGGTCCTTGGGCTTGGAAACTTTAGTTTGTAACTGGATTGAACACTGGCTCATAGATCGTACCCAGAGAGTGGTGGTAAATGATTCGTACTCTGATTGGTCCCCGGTTATTAGTGGTGTACCCCAAGGTTCAGTACTGGGCCCGCTGCTGTTTAATTTATTTATCAATGATATAGAGGATGGTATTAACAGCTCTGTTTCTATCTTTGCAGATGACACCAAGCTTTGTAGCACAGTACAGTCTATAGAGGATGTGCATAAGTTACAAGATGACTTGGATAGACTAAGTGTCTGGGCATCCACTTGGCAAATGAGGTTCAATGTGGATAAATGTAAAGTTATGCATCTGGGTACTAATAACCTGCATGCGTCGTATGTCTTAGGGGGGATTAAACTGGCAGAGTCACTGGTAGAGAAGGATCTGGGTGTACTTGTAGATCACAGACTACAAAATAGCATGCAATGTCAGGCTGCTGCTTCCAAAGCCGGCAGGATATTGTCATGTATAAAAAGAGGCATGGACTCGAGGGGCAGGGACATAATACTCCCCCTTTATAAAGCATTGGTACGGCCTCACCTGGAATATGCTGTTCAGTTTTGGTCGCCTGTTCATAAAAGGGACACTGCGGAGTTGGAAAGGGTGCAGAGACGCGCGACTAAACTAATATGGGGCATGGAACATCTTAGCTATGAGGAGCGATTAAAGGAGTTACAATTGTTTAGTCTTGAGAAGAGACGTTTAAGGGGGGATATGATAAACGTATATAAGTATATAAATGGCCCATACAAAAAATATGGAGAAAAACTGTTCCAGGTTAAACCCCCCCAAAGGACGAGGGGGCACTCCCTCCGTCTGGAGAAGAAAAAGTTTAGTCTAAAGGGGCGGCACGCCTTCTTTACCGCGAGGACTGTGAATTTATGGAACGGTCTACCTCAGGAACTGGTCACAGCAGGAACAATTAACAGCTTTAAAGCAGGGTTAGATACATTCCTGGAACAAAAAAACATTAATGCTTATGCAGAATTATAAAACTACATCCCTTTCCCTTATCCCCTTACATCCTTCCCTTCAATCCCCTGGTTGGACTTGATGGACGTATGTCTTTTTTCAACCATACTAACTATGTAACTATGTAACATGTAGTGTTCAGGGGGTGTCATTATGGAGCCCCCACTCCTTCAAATTTGGCATTCATACCCTATATAGCAATAAAGTTCCCAACCACCTGACTATTCAGTAAAAAGTAAAGATAAAGTAATAATCATTTCTCATGGGAACTGAAAGTAAAAACATTGTTTAAATCAGGGCACTCGCGGCTATAAAATACAAATGATAAAAATTTTATTTTTTGGGACTGACCACAGGCCCTCTGTAATATGTTTCATTCTATTGTCAACTGTCAATAAATGGAGTCCTTCATAAAGTATCAAACAGTGGCATTTATTGAGCTCAAAAGGAGGGTATAAATTAAGCACTAAATGAGATTAATTGATCCGTGCAATGTGCTAAGAGGTATTTTAAGTAAACATTATTGGGCACTGTCTGACAGTCCTGAGCACTGAATTGTGCCTTGTGGACATAGAACTGTTGTAATAATTGAGGAAAACATTAAAAGTGATGAGTGACACCATCTTTCTTTTGGACACACTATTGTGTAATATGCCATTGGCAATCTTCCTCTCAAGATCACAAGTATGTATGTGCTTACCTCCATTATGTAAAGCTAGACCTGTAAGTATTTGAAATATCATTGGCAATATATGCAATGCTTTAAGAAGAAATCTGGGCACACAATATAATTTGGGGGAATTTAAACCTAACTTGGTGCACAGTGGAAAGTAGACATTGCCGAAGAGGAATGCTATTTAAAGAAATATAATAAATACATTTTGCAGTGTATGTGGACTAATTTCTTTATTGCACTTACAGTATGATGGATCCATGATAATAAGTGGTACCAAAGTTAACTACCGCATGCATTTTTGCTGTGAATGCTCAAAACTATGTTAAAAATAATCAGCATAATCACAGTTAAACACACATTTAAAAAAAGAAATGTGTTTCAATAACCGCTCCCTGTCTGTCTCCAGCCCGGGTGCGGAACCACAACCCCGCACCACTCACATCAATGGAACCGAGCTGCAAAACCACACCCAACCTGGAGACAGACAAGAAGCACCCCTTCTGTAAAATTATTTAATAGGTTTCAACCCCTTAGTAACTCAGCCCATTTTCACCTTAAGGACTCTTTTTGCAATTTTGCAACTATTGTCACTTTATGCATTAATAACTCTGGGATGTGTTTACCTATTATTCTGATTAGGAGATTGCTTTTTTTTGTGACATATTCTATTTTAACATAGTGGTACATTTCTGTTGTTACTTGCATCCTTTATTGGTGAAAAATCCACAAATGTCATGAAAATGTAAAAAAATTTGCATTTTTCGAACTTTCAAACTTTCTGCTTGTAAAGAAAATGGATATTCCAAATAAATAATATATTGATTCCCAAATACTATATGTCTACTTTATGTTGGCATCATAAAGTTGACATGTTTTTACTTTTTGAAGACATTAGAGGGCTTCAAAGTATAGCAGCAATATTCTAAATTTTCATGAAAAATCAAATGAAAATCTGAATTTTCCAGGGACCAGTTCAGTTTGAAGTGGATTTAAGGGGCCTTTCTGTGAGAAATACCCCATAAATGACCCCATTAAAGAAACTGCACCCCTCAAAGTATTCAAAATGACATTCAGAAAGTATGTTAACCCTTTAGGTGTTTCACAGGAATAGCAGCAAAGTGAAGGAGAAAATTCTAAATCTTCATTTTTTACACTGGCATGTTCTTGTAGAGCCATTTTTTGAATTTTTGCAAAGGGTAAAAGGAGATAAATCCCCCCAAATTTTTTGTAACCCAATTTCTATTGAGTAAGGTAGTACCTCATATGTGGATGTAAAGTGTTCTGCGGGTGCAGTGGAGGGCTCAGAAGGGAAGGAGCAACAATGGGATTTTGGAGAGTGAATCTTGCTGAAATGGTTTTTTTTTTGGGGGTGGGGGCATGTCGCATTTAGGAAGCCTCTATGGTGCCACAACAGAAAAAAAAACCATATGGCATACTATTTTGGAAACTACACCCCTCAAGGAACGTAACAAGGGGTACAGTGAGCCTTAACACCCCACAGGTGTTTGACGACTTTTCATTAAAGTCGGATGTGTAAATGAAAAAATATATATTTTCACACACACACGTGACCCCATTTTGGAAACTACACCCCTCATGAAATGTACTAAGTGGTGCAGTGAGCATTTACACATCACTGGCATTTGACAGATCTTTGGAACAGTGGATTGTGCAAATGAAAAATTAAATTTGTCTGTCAGACACCTGTGGGGCATAAATGCTCACTGTACCCTTTATTACATTACACGAGGGGTGTAGTTTCCAAAATGGGGTCACATGTGTGGGGGGGGGGGTTCATTATTCTGGCACCATGGGGGCTTTGTAAACACACATGGCCTTCAATTCCGGACAAATTTTCTCTCCAAAGGCCCAATGGTGCTCCTTCTCTTCTGAGCATTGTAGTGCACCCATAGAGCACTTTACATCCACATATGGGGTATGTTCTTACTCAGAAGAAATAGGTTTACAAATTTTGTGGGTCTTTTTTCCTATTTTCCCTTGTGAAAATGAAAAATTTAGGGTAACACCAGCATTTTTGTGAAATTTTAAATTTTTTTCATTCCCATCCAACTTTAACGAAAATTTGTAAAAACACCTGTGGGGTGTTCAGGCTCACTATACCCCTTGTTATGTTCCGTGAGGGTAGTAGTTTCCAAAATGGGGTCACACATGGGTATTTATTTTTTTGCGTTTATGTGAGAACTGTGTAAAATCAGCCACCCCTGTGCAAATCACCAATTTAGGCCTCAAATGTACATAGTGCGCTCTCACTCCTGAGCATTTTACATCCACATAATAGGTATTTCCGTACTTGAGTTATAAATTTTGGGGGTCTTTTTTTCCTTTTACCTCTTGCGAAAATTAAAAGTATGGGGCAACACCAGCAGTAGCAAACCAGCTGGCAGTAGCAGGATCGCCGCTGCAGCCACTGCACACAGAGGATCGCCGCCCGCCGCCGCAGAGGAGAATCGCCACTGGTAAGGGACCTCCGGCAGCGCTCCCAGCACAGTTCCCCTGATCTGCCCAGACTACTGTGGGTGGGCAGAATGGGGCAACCAAAATTTAACCCCCCTGCCCCCAATCTGTTGTTGGTTGGTCGCTTCTGACCCCTGCCACCTCACTCCTATCCCTTGGACAGCCACGATCCCCCTTGTTTTCCAGGTCACCGTATTACCCGGAATCTCCTAAGATCGCTGGTCTGAAGTGACTGACGATTTGCAGTGATCTCAGGACCCCCCCCCCCCAGGCGAGCGGCGGGGACTGATATTCCCACGGGCTTTCCTCTACACCAGTGGTCTTCAACCTGCGGACCTCCAGATGTTGCAAAACTACAACTCCCAGCATGCCTGGACAGCCAACGGCTGGGAGTTGTAGTTTTTCAACATCTGGAGGTTTGCAGGTTGAAGACCCCTGCTCTACACCCTGGGTCCTTAAGGACTCGGGATGCAGGGTGTACCTGTACACCCTGCGTCCCCAAGTGGTTAAACATTAAACAAACACAACTACATTTTGTGTATTGTAAATAATCAAGTTATAAAATGTGACAATTTGCATGGATATCTAAATAATGAATTTTCAATTATATTACTTCAAAATACTATGAAACATAAAAGTAAAATTAGTAAGTGCATGTAGAAACAAAGAGAAAAGATATAAAAAAATAAACTAATAACAAAAACAAATAAAATGAATAAAAGTTAAACATCCTATTCGTGAATATTATAACAAGCATATGATTATCTAACTCTAGTTGTCACAACTTTATTCAATAGTTTTGTATGTCTTTACTATAAAAAACAACATTACAGATGGGTGTTTAAGTGATGGCAACACAGCAGCATGTTGTATCTCCACGGTTAAACACAATTTTTTTACAATAATTTTGGTCATTTGCTGCAAATAACGCAGGCGGTAATTAGCTACGGTACCTTATTGTCATATGAATTTCATAAACAAAATGACTAAAATAGCTAAAGATAAACAAAATAGCTATAATTGAACACCTTCCTGTACATACTATAAGCAGACTTTCTGTTCTGTGCAGTGTAAGGGCTCGTTCACACAAGAGGATTTTATTGAGAAATCGCAGTGTGTTATTGCGAGATCGCGGGTTCTCCGCATCAGAAATGCCCATCCCCATTTAAACTCGCAGTGTGAAACACGCAATGATCTCACAATAAAATCCCTCCGTGTGAACGAGCCCTTACAGTGTATGTTCTACGTGAACAGATCTACAAACTCCTCCTTATAAACTAACAGAGTAGAAACACTCCTCGTGCTAATTTCCACTTAATGAACACTTACTGTAAACAGGTGCAGTGTCTGGCACATAGAAAGTAAGAAATCATTTAAGAGAATATTCTAACAAGAACATAATATAGGGTATAACTAATTATAGCAAAACAAAAGTGACAGATGCTCTTCAAATTAGACAGCCTGTCCAGTCATAACTAACTTTCGCTGTTGATCACAGAAGTTTTATATGTATATTCATATAATAGCTTTAACACATTGAATTATGGACATTATTACAAAAACCATCAGCAGGCAACCATAAATTCACAGAAAATGACGCCCAATGTTTTCCGTTAATGAAGTCTTTTAGTTACTCAGGCCTGCAAGTGACTTCTTTATAGATTGTCAAATGCTTGTGGGAGACAATGAGCGATAATTACTTCCACATTCAATGCACATCACCTGCAGTTTCTGTGATCTTCAGGGTGAGAGTCTACACTGTCTTAACATTCACCCTTCATATGCCACCACTTCCAGTTTTCTATTTAAGTAGAGATATGAACAGTCAAAACTATTACAAGGTTGTATTAGGCTACATTTCCACACAGGTTTTTCTGGCAGTTTTTGGAATACTGCCACTTCAGTTTTTGAGCCAAAGCCAGAAGTGTATTCAAAAGGAATGGGAAATAAAAAGGAAGGACATAGGCTGGATTCACATATGTCTGCTGTCCGGCACAGTTTCTCTCTGGCGTGCACCGGAGGGAAACTGATGCTAGAACTGATCCCATTTATTTGAATAGGACAGTTCACAATCATCCAGCGTCCCAATTTTGACACCAGATGGTTGGACGCACTGGAGCTGCGATTCCCTGTCCACCATCCGGAAACAATGAATGCCAGATGCCATACAACTGATGATAACTTGCAATACATAACACTGAAAATATGTTAAAAAAAAAATATAATAATTTACATTTTTTTTATTATTACGAGTAGGAACTTTTGAATATCTCCTGTAATGTAGACTAAATCTGACACCACGCCCATTTTTGCTTAACTTTTTTTTTCAATGTAAACTCCTTTAAAAAAGTGTGTTATTTTTGTGCCACTTTTTGCCGAATATTTGTCGTGCAACATGGTAAAAAATGGTGTCAAAATCACACTCAGTTTTCAATATGTCCCCCAATATGTTGCTCTGTCTCAAAGTCTTTCCTGACCAAACCATGAACATACAGATGTGAGAAACCTTTCCTTTTCTTAAATGTAATAAAGGAGTTCAATTTCTCATTATTCCAATTCAATACGATATTGTGACATGCCAGGAAACCCTTATCAGACTGCAATCCACATCACATCTCCTGAGAGAATATCATAGAATCGTGTTTTTTTCATAACCTAAGTTTCTTCCCACCCATATTTTTTTTTTTAAACTTTATTTATAGTTTCAAAAATAGGTACAAACAAGCTTCGAGAGTGGAAGCCAAATACAGAGATGGTAACAAAATAAAAAAACAAAAACAGTAGAACATAACAGTCACATAGCAACAGCACGTTAAAGTATAAGATCCAGTGCTAGACAAGAAAGCAATAATCATAATAATAGTGGTCGGCCACGAATAGTGTAAAATCTTAAAGTGGTAGAGAGACTATCAGGTCAGTGAGACCTGGAAGACGACCCTTCAATTGAGGCGCCAACAGCCTGCAGCCAATGTTCCAGTAAGGCAATTCGACCCCTAGCACCACAGCGTTTAGCTATCATAGTTTCAAGGGTGAGGTTATGGTGAACCACAGCTACAATGGCAGGAAGAACCGGCACGTCAGTGGATTTCCAGTTACGGGCAATAGAGGTCCGCGTTACTGTAAGAATATGGTACATTATAAGAGATGACTTTGTTGGAACCTGCTCCAAGGTCAAGAATAAAAGGGCCACCTCTGGATCCCAAGGGAAAGGGCAGTCCAGAAGGGTGTCCAAGAAGGCCTTAATTCTAGTCCACAAGGGACGTATCTTCCCGCAGGACCACCATATGTGCAAAAGCGAACCAGGCTCCGAGGCGCACCTCCAGAACACTGGAGAAACTGCAGGGTACAATTTGGAAAGGCGCATCGGTGTGTAATACCACCGATACAGTAGCTTCCTAGAAGCCTCAAGGTGTATAGCACATCTAGAGTGTCTTTTGTGCAGATCAAAAACAAAGCTCCATTGCTCCGCAGAGAAAGAACGTGCCAGGTCCTACTCCCACCGAGTCTGAAAACCAAATCGGTCAGGGGTGTCAATAGTTAGTGATGCAGAATAGGTGACGGATATACTCCTTGTAGCAGATTGTGAGTTAAAAAAATAGCGTTTCGTAAGAGGTGTGAGATAAAGATTCAGGCCATTTAAGGGAGTGCAAAAAAGGTCTTATGCGTAGATACTTGTAGAAGTCCTTATGTGACAGTGAATAGGTAGACACTATGTCAGAGTAAGTCCTAATACCATCTGGTGTCCATATGTCACCCACTGTTCGGACACCCGCCGAGACCCGGGGTTCAAGGTCAATGTCCAGTAAGTGGTCCCCAATCGCTCTTAGAGGTATGTCTATCAATCTGTTGGGGCACAGCGTCCGGACCCCAGTTGATTTACTCCACAACCTCACGGCAGCTGCAATAGTAGAGTAGGGGGAAGAGAAAACAGAGGAGGGAGAAAAACGAAGAGACCACATAAAACTGTTAAGGGACGAGGTACCTATCAGGGCCGCCTCCAAGTCAACCCAGTGAGGAGGGTCACCTCCCAGCCACCATTTCTTCAACTGATCTAGAAGCACCGCATTATAGTAGCATTTCAGGTTGGGAGCTCCCATCCCTCCATCTCTCACCGGCTGATACAACAAGTGAGCGCCCACTCTGGGCCTCCGGCCCGCCCAAATAAATTGCAAGAGCAGTTTTTGAAGCGAGGCTATAATTTTAGCGGGGATAATGATCGGGACGTTCCTAAAAAAATATAAAATCTTAGGAAGGAGCATCATTTTGGAAGCCTCCACCCGTCCCACCCATGACACTGGGAGCAACGAGTAGTGCTCGATCTCTTTATTTAGCTGAGAGTGTAGCATGGAGAAATTAGTGTGAATCATATCCGAGGGCACTGCAGTCAATGCGATACCCAAATAAGGAATATACTTCTGTGTCCACACAAAGGGAAATTTACTCTGGAGAGCAGTCTGCATATCCAAGGGGACAATAATAGGTAGAACGGTAGTCTTAGTCGAGTTAATCTTGTAGTAGCTAGCGGACCCGAACTCATCAATGATGTGCATCACCGGATCCAATGTCATTTGTGGGTCCGATAAGCAAATCAGGACATCATCTGCGAAGAGTCCTATACGGTGTTCGACAGAACCCACGGTGACACCCCTGATCTTATCACACTCCCTAATCCGCTGAGCAAAGGGCTCCATTACAAGGGTAAAAATCAGGGGGGACAGGGGACACCCTTGCCTAGTCCCATTACTCAGTATGAATTTATCAGATAAGCTGCCATCGGAGAAGACCCTAGCCGAGGGCGAGGCATACAGGGCCATAATGGCAGTGGTAGTCTCCGGGGGAAAGCCAAATTTCCCCAATACCTCTCTGAGGAACCCCCAATGGACGCGATCGAACGCCTTCTCCGCGTCCAAAGAAAGGAGCAGAGAAGGCGCCTGGTCCGCTCGAGCTCTAGCAATCAAGTCTATAAACCTCCTGGTGCTGTCCAGCGTCTGGCGACCCTTAATAAAACCTACCTGATCTCTGTTAATCAAAGAAGGCAAAATGGCATTAAGGCGAGAGGCCAGAACCATGGCATAAAGTTTAATATCACAGTTGAGGAGCGATATCGGCCTATAATTAGCTGCACTGTCCAGCGGCTTCCCCGGCTTGGGAATGGTGACAACCAAAGCCTCTAACATTTCAGCCGGGGGAGATCCGGACAAAGCAATTCTATTAAAAGTCCTAGTTAGATAGGGAGCCACCAGGGTGTCAAATTGTTTGTAGAACTCATTGGTGATCCCATCAGGGCCAGGGGATTTCGAGAGCCTAAGCGCCTTAATAGCGGACAGCACTTCCTCAACCGAGAAGGGAGGACTCAGGTCAGCAATCTGGTCAGGAGATAGGGAAGGCAAAGACACAGAGGACAAAAACGAGGAGATAGAGGCCGCCGTGGGCTGTGGAGTCTGGGCATCCTGACTAAGATTGCATAGGTTCCCATAAAATGCAGCAAAGCAGTCAGCAATTCCCTTAGGGTTCATCACCCTAACCCCATCTCCTCTAGTGATATAGGGAATCCTAGCCTTAGCATCCCTTTTCCTAAGCTGTTTAGCCAAGAGGGAGCTTGCTTTGTTGCCCTGCCAATACCAGTTCATCTTTAAGCATCTGAGAGCCATTTCATGTGTGTGGAGAGACAGGGAGTGTAGTTTCGCCTGTACCTGCGATATTTCGGTCGCAAGACAGGGGAATAGCGCTGTTTGTTTTGCCTATGGAGGTCTGCTAAACGATGTTGTAGTTCAGTAGTCTGTAGCTGTTTGGTCTTCCTATCGTGGGCCGTTTGACTAATGAAATGTCCCCGTAGAGTCGCCTTAAAGGAACACCAAAGGGTAGTGTCAGAGACGTCCCCCGTGTCATTAAGTCTAAAGAACGTAGGGATCATGTGGGAGGTGGCATCAGCATACTCAGTATTGTGAAGGACCCCAGGATTTAGTCTCCACACAGGAACTGGGTGTTGTTGGTAAGATTCTCTAATGGTAAGGGTGACAGGGGAGTGGTCAGACCATTCGATAGGGAGAACGGAGGCATCAGCTATCAGCGGCAACAGGGAGCGAGACACAAGAGTGTAGTCAATTCTAGTGTATATACGATGTACATGACTGTAAAAGGTAAAGTCTGCCTCAGTGGGGTGAAGCACACGCCAGGCATCGTACAGCTCAGCCTGAGATGTGGCAGTGAAGAACCCTGAAGGTTCAGTGTGTATTCTAGAGGAGGTTGAGTCGACTGAAGGCCACATAGTCAAATTAAAGTCACCCAGAAGGAGGAGATGTCCCCGTGAGACGGACGCCACCTTCCTAAGGACAGCTCTAAGGAAGGCACATTGCCGCCTATTTGGTGCATAGACCGAAGTTATAGTGTAGTGTACATTATTAATCAAGCACACCAGAATAACATAATTCCCCTCAGGGCATGCCTCCACAGCCAGCACCTCCAGAGCCACTGTATCCCTTATAGCAATGAGCACCCACCTCTTTTTGTGGACAGCAGGGGAGTGAAAAATGTGCGGGTACCGTTTGTAGGCAAATCTATGGGCATCAGAGGCATTTAAATGCGACTCCTGAACACAGAGAACATCAGCGTGTAGCCTCCTAGCTTCCCTCCACGCCAATGACCTCTTAAAAGGAGAATTAAGCCCCTTAGCATTAATGGACACTACCTTAATACCCATAACAATCTGGTAGCTCCAGTGTGTGTAGTGCTGCTACGCACATAAGTGAGGGTAGCGTCAGAGGTCTAGCGACTGCAACCATATATACCAAGCACCCGGTGGCCACCATGTGTGATTCAGTAATCTCAGTAGCACATGAAGATGGGACAAACACAACAGAGAGACAGACAGGACAAACCAACAACAAAGCAACAACATGTAAAACAACTAAGTAGATATGATTCAAGACCATGTTGTAGGCCCTAGTGGGGGACAAATAGAACACTCCCGCAGGTGGGCCACATAAAATAAAGCGACATTGTAGAAATTACCCTGAACGGTAAGAAAAGGAACCATAATGAGAGGTACAACAACCCCAGTATAAACCCTCCCACCATAGTCCCAAGCAGTCCCGGACAGGCCACCAACCTGCTCCTGTACAGAAAGGGAGAGAACAGGGCAAATGAACAGTTAATGAACAAACAGTGCAGTATTTCACTTGCGGTTCCGCCGTTTACGGCTGGGCACTACGCTCCATTCTTCCTCGATCCTACGCGTAGGGAGCGCCGACGGGGATTTGGGGGCCACAGTCCCATCCGTTAGGCACCAATCCGTACAGAGCCTCTCCAAATCCTCAGGAGTGGAGGCAACATGTTTTGCACCATTTTTAGTGATGATCAGCTTTAAGGTAAAACCCCATTTATAGGGTATGCCGTGCTCCCTCAGGATTCTCGTGCCAGAGCCGAACTCCCTGCGTCTCGCCAAGGTCGCTGCAGATAAGTCAGCATATAGTTGTAGTTCTGCAAACCGCTCTGGCAGGGAAGGAGGAGAACGCGCCACCGTCATCAGTTGATCTTTGATGTGGAAGAAGTGGAGGCGGAGGATCACATCTCTCGGAGCAGTGGCAGGTAGGGATTTCGGCTTCGGGAGACGGTGGACTCTATCCATGAGCAGGTCCAGCGAGGATGCCTGAGGCAGCAGGAGGGCAAAGAAGTCGGTCAGGAAGGGGTTAAGGTCTTCAGTTTTAACTGTCTCAGGGACTCCTCTGACCCTCAGGTTATTGCGCCGTGACCTATCCTCCATATCGGCTAATTTCAGTCTAAGCGCCAGAACCTCATCCTCCAGGGAGTTGGTCGCATCAACCACCTCATTGTGAGAGGAGGTGAGCTCCGCCATCTTAGTTTCTATATGCGCAGTTCGGGACCCCAAGGAGGAGATCTCCCGTTGTATACAGGTAACTGCCGAGTTTAAGTCTCGTTGAATAGAAGTTTTCAGCTCCGTCAGCAGGCCTCTCATAGTCTGCTCAGTGAGGAGTGCAGCAGACATCCCAACATGCGCAGAAGTTGTTGTACAGGATCCCTGGGGCACAGGGGATTTCGGGGACATTTGCACCTGATGGGCACAGAGAGAGGACGCCCCAACTGCAGGTCAGGGGGTATCCCCGAAGAGGTACCTGGATCGCTGCTACTCTGGAAGGAGGACGAGGCCGGTGAGGCACCACCGATGGCTGGAGAAGCGGAGTCGCACTTAGTCGCTTTAGAGCTCCGGTGAGGAGGGGACATGGCTGCCCCATCTTGAGAGGCCTCTGCTGCAGGGAAGAAGGCCGTGAGCTTCAGCGGGCTCTTTTTACTCCTCTTGCGGGTCATCATCCGGATGGTACAGCTCTCCGGTATCAGCAGGGAGAGGATGAGAGTGAAGAACAGGGTAAAATCGCTGTGTAGTCGCTGTATGGCCACACTAGCAGCGGAGCACTAGAGGTATGCGACCGCCGCCATGCGCTGCCAGGACACGCCCCCCTTCCCACCCATATTTTAAGATGTGTTGAGCCCAGAAGTAAGGATCTGTAAATATTTGCTGATCAGATATACTGGCCTCCGGTTTATAGCTCCGAAATTTTAGATTTGACTACTATAAAGGCTTCCCAAGTAATAAGGAGGATTATCTACACCTGCAGAATGAGTATAACATATCCATGTGTATTGTCCATCCATACTGCAATGTCTCTTCAGATAGGACTTTCAAAGAAATGTAATGTTAATGCTAGACACTTATATGGTAAAGAAAGGCACATCTCATTCCATTGTGTAATCTGTGTCCTATAAAAAGAAGCATGGAACTGAGCTGGAGCCCAGCAGATAAATGAACCGTCCCTAAAATTTCTGTAATCTGTATATTCCATGTTCCAAATTTGATAGGTGTTACTGCACACACACCATGGGGGACATTTATCAAAGCATTCAGTAGTTTTTGTTTTTTTTTTTGCTTAAAATTGTCTCATGTGCGACTACTTTTTATGCAACTTTTTGATTGTGCACTGCCCTAAGCAAAAAATAAATAAATAAATAAATAAAAAAGGAAACTTGCTTACCAAAGCAAACAGTAATTTTTGACTTGCAGTGGTCAGAGATTTATCAAGTGCGAAAGACGCAAAAAAGTCGCATCACATGAAAAAAACAACTAAATTTACTCCAGCTCAGACATGGAGCAGAAAAAGCCACTACCAAAGCAAAAAAAAAAAAATTTGCTTACGTGAAAGAAATTTATCAACAAGCTGAAACCAGTTGATAAATAAATCACGGATAAGCCAAAAAAATTGTAAGAAAAAAAGAACTATACCGTACTTTTCTTTTATTTTCATTTTACTGAAACTGTCAACAGATGTCCCCATAAAGAGGCTGTACACCACTGATACAAAATTAAAGAGAAGTACATACCATCCACAAAACTGGGGAAAGATGTTGCTTTCTTTGTTTGCTGTAAAAAAAAACAAAAAAACATGTAACACCTCATAATGAATAGCAAATAAATAAATTCATTCACTTTAAGAAAAATTAAGATTATAAACTGAGGGATGGAGTTATGCTGCCCATAGAAGACTATGGAAAAAAAATGGGGAGAAGGAAGACAAGATAGACACACAGACACTGAACACTCAAGTAAAGTTTTTCACTGTCTCACCCCAGTGCTGGATACACAGCTAAAAGGCTCTTTACTGCTGTATAATGGAAACCATGCTGCGGATGCTTCTGAATAGTGTTGAGAGCGAATATTCGCAATTCGAATATTTATTGTAAATTTTGCATATTCACGAATATGGCGAATATAGCGCTATATATTCGTAATTAAGAATATTCATAATTTTTTTTTACACAGAACACATCACAGTGATCTCATCCCTCACTGCTTCCAGCTTGTGGTCTAAAGAAGGCTCCAATACTATTAGACTGGAGAGTGAATATTCGAGAATATGCGAATATTCGCGAATATCCTCATATTCGCGAATATCGTCACTAAAATTAGATAGGTAGATAGATAGTGGCGAAATTTGCGAATATGACATGACAATATGCAAAATGAAAAATGTCATAGACCAATTATCATTTCTGTATAGACCAAAAATAGACCAAGAATTAGGAGATAGATAGGTAGATAGTTATCCACATGCGCATGTGAATACACACATTCGCATATGCACATTTAAGCAAAGTGAAAATAACCGTGAATATGTCGTATATGCGAATTTCACAAATATAGGACGAATCTTCGTCCATATATTTGGGAAATATCGCAAATTCGAATATGGCATATGCCGCTCATCACTACTTCTGAACATGAATCTACCACAGTGAAGGAAAAACACTTTAAAAGATCCTAGAGTCTCTTGTGTTTCTATCTCTGTACTTCCTTCTCCCCCACCCTTCCACCTCAAAAGACTTTTATGGACTGCATGTAACCTGATCCATCAGAGAGCTAAGCAGACTTTAGTGCATATTTATCACTTGCATTACATATCAACTATATCTGTCTGCAAATATTATACAGTGGTGGCTGTGCAAGCATTTCTGTGGTCCTGCTGGTCTACATTACAAGTGGGGTACAGGGTTTGGGATTTGGCTGGTAAATTTTTTTTAGCTTGAAGCAATTATTATAATGAGCTAAGTTAGACACTTTGCACAAAATGTGGCCATAATTCTCAGGTCCCTGTAGACCAGAGCAGATTTATATTTAACTGAACGCCTCCCTGACCTTCTTTCTAGAATTTTAGCAATCTTCTGGGAATGGAATCCTGCCACTCATTTTAAATATATTCTCTGCCTTGTGTTTGAAATACATACAAGTTATTGCTGCATAAACTGAAAATAAATAAACATATACTTTTGCCTATTTGTATGGTAGAGGATATACACAATTAATCATCCATTTGATATACAATAACAAAATACCAAATTAATACTCATAATTAAACAGTTGTAATGCCTTTTGCCATGCACCTTCACAATTAAATATCATTGTCCTATTTCATCTAAAATTAGAGATAAAACAAAAAATATTGCTTTGTGATTATATATAGCTGTAATCCTCCTGCAATGTCTTCTCCTCTGTTTTAAGCATTGAGGCAGTTAGTAGGCAGTAGTGTCTGTGTCACTGTCAGTTGATCTGGTGGCTTGATTGCCCATGTCTAGATGGCTGGGCGGAGTACCACTTGTCTCCCTTTAAAAGGATTCAGAGTCTAAGGCTAGGTTCACACGTCGGAATGTCCGCACGGAGAATCTCCGTGTGGACATTCCCGTGAGTGTGGGCGCTGGCATAATTGCCCGGTGTTAGGACCACACGGGAATGCGCCATCTCATAGATGGCTAGGCATTCCATGCAGTCTCCTACTGAGGAAGGTCCCTAAGGAGGGACGGAAACGCGTCTAAGTATCAGCATAGCAAGCTTATGCTATATACCATTTAAATCCCTGGGCCTGCACTTCTCTGCCACGAGGACAAAATTATATATATATATATATATATATATATATATATATATATATATATATAGCGTGATCTCCAACAATGTTAATGGCATCTCCAATATCACTACGGGCATCTCTGCATACATTCAGGTCTGCAGCTAATAGTGAGTGCAAGAACCTGGAGGCGCGCAGATCACAGGAGAGGGGCGACAACGCCAGCATATTATCATCATTATCGCTCTGTGCACAGCCCCACGTTTCTGACACTAGGTCTGCAGCAGTGACTGTAATATTGCTTGTCCGGCTGCAAGAACCAGGAGATCCACACTGATACAACTAGGGGTGCACCAATAATCTGTGCATCGCATACCCAGCTGCAAGAACCAGGAGAACAACAATTGGGTGATCTGTACGCTGTACCACCTACGTTCTTCATGGACTTATTATACAGACTTGCTATTGTTATACTACTACCTCAATCAGGGAACATTGCAGGCAATATTGGGATGGGCATTTAAACCAGTTCACAATTTTTATCATTCAGCATTTTTATTATTCAGCATTTTATACTATTTTATACCATTTATCTTATCTTGTGGATTACGCAAGACAATATCCATGATGTTTGCAAGTCGCAAAAGGAGTGAAACTCATTGTTTCCAATGGGGGAGGGGGGTCTGATCTGTACACCTGGATACGTGTGCAAATACATTGGTTTCCAATCATCGATTGTGTTCTATTTGTCTACCCCAAAACTTCCCATGGCATTGTAGAACAAAGATGTTTGATGTGTATACAGGTGATAAAGTGACAATTATCCTTTGCATCTATAACACAATTATAGTAAATTAATGTTTAGCTGTGATGTCATGTAACTAGACTCTTATCTACATAGTTAACGCCCACCATTGGATGACATGGGTGGATCCTTAGGATAGGAAACAGGTTAAAACATGGGTGAGTGAGACATCAGGGATCCTCATCACAGAAGCATCACATATTCCCATCACAGAATTTCCTAGAGGCTACCTGAAGGGGCGGAGCCATGAAGAGCTAGGGAGAGAGCTTTTTCCCATAATTGTCCTTTCCTCTCTGATAATCGGTTATGACTACAGGGGTTTCCACGGACCGAAGGCAGCCATCTTTTGTTTGTACAGAAGTGCAACTATGCATACTCTCGGTAAGATACACAGGTTTATTATTTGATTAAGTTACCTCATTTTTAATGTGGATGGAATTATATGATGTAGATCTGGCTTTATATAATCTCCATGATGAGATGGTAATAGTAGTTTATAAGCCACACCCCCTTTTACTGCAGATGAACGGGGCACGTCTTATGGGGATCAATACAATGACATATTGTATATTTCATAGTATATGGATCTTTCTCTGCTCCACCACATGATATAATAATTCCCACAAGAAAACGTATTTTGTCTTCCTAATTAATAGTGTACTATAAATCATATATTTAGTACCGTGGTTAGAACTGGGCAGGGTTTACTCCCATTTTATATATGTAAAATGCTCATACGATATCATGTCATCTGATGATCTCTATGCAAAGTACTATACTGATATCTGAACTAACCTACTTCTGTGACTAAGTTTAATATTAGCATACTAATGTATAATTGCTTTATAACTGACATTATGTCATTAATATTATTTATATAATGTCATTAATATCATGGTCTGTTTATATACTCTCTTTAAAATTAATCAGTTGTAACCAATAAATGTACATATCATTTTTATAATAACTGCGTTATTATTTTATTATATTTCCAAAGTTACTTCTACCACTACTTCATAGAACTCATATCTAGGAAAATAGTTGGGCCCAGATATGGTGAATTGCATTGTTTGGATATTTTTGCCAATTTATAACGGTTATAATATATTTTATCTTTTTGTTGACCATAATTAATAATTCATAATTCATAAATGAGTTATTACCCTGACACAACTACACAGGTATTCTATTACAATACAGACTCACTCAGCTATAGACAATTTTTTTTAATGAAACTTCATGTTTTTGTTTTTAGAGAAAAAATAATTATGAAGCTGGACCTAGCTGTTAATATCAGTCATGTATTCACTTATTCTTTAGCTATATACAGTACATGTTTATCCTCTGTA
This sequence comes from Hyla sarda, assembly GCF_029499605.1. Taxonomy (NCBI): domain Eukaryota; kingdom Metazoa; phylum Chordata; class Amphibia; order Anura; family Hylidae; genus Hyla; species Hyla sarda. Next base: position 158,991,608 of record NC_079192.1, read on the forward strand.
CTGTCACGACCCGGACTGGTATGCAGGTAGTGGATCCTCTGGTCAGTGAGGCGATGACGCGGGACGTATCAGGGGACCGGTTCTAAAGAGTTACTGGTTTTCACCAGAGCCTGCCGCAAGGCGGGATGGGCTTGCTGCAGCGGTAACTCCCAGGTCGTATCCCCCGATAGCGACTCGACCCCACTGACAGCTGAGATAGGCGTGGTACAGAAGGACTAGACAGAGGCGAGATCAGACATAGCAGAAGGTCAGGGCAGGCGGCAATGATACGTAGTCAGGGGCAACCGCAGGTAGTCTGCATACACAGGTTATGGCACACATTAAACGCTTTCACAAGGCACTAGGCAACAAGATCCGGCAGGAACAGGAAGGGGAAGTGAGTTTATATAGTATTCACAGTAATTAGGACTGATAGGAACAGATTGGGCTTGGCACCAATTAATGGTGCACTGGCCCTTTAAATCTGAGAGACCCGCGCACGCCGGGGCTGAGACAGAGGACGGGGCAGGTAATCAGAGCGGCGTGCGATCCGCAAGCGGACTAGTGCCGCTATGCGGATCACATCCCCGTCGGCAGCACAGTAGCAGCGCTCCCGGTCAGAGTGAGAGACCGGGGCGCTGCAGGAGACCAGGCGCCGCGAGCGCTCCGGGGTGGATACGGGACCCGGAGCACTCGGCGTTACATGTACTGTGACACATTATTTCTGTTTTGCAGAACTTCTATAACTAATACCACTATTTTATTAGTAAAGTATTACACAATAATAATAAAAAAAATAATTGAGGAGGGTACAGAAATTGTATCACATCTAGAATGGGGATATTCTAAATATTTGTACAGTACAGTGGAAGTAATTACAATAAATACCTCTTAATAGAAGCAATTATCCAGATCTGATGAAACAATTAAGAAGACAGTAACCGTTTCTTCATTATGTCTCATTACATTAAGGAAGATATAGTTCAGTGGTAAACAATCACATAAATAGTGAATGAGGACCAAAGCAAACATCTAAGGCAAACATCCAAAGCCAACAGCTTTATACTAAAACTCTACTGCACAAGAATAGAACACATAAGGAATCTCTTCTTTGTAGCTGAGATTACACAACATTTTTAGGAATTCTTAACTGTCAGATGTGCAATGTTAATAAATAGGCATTTAACAGATTCTCATTAACACATTTTCTTGCCATGTCGCAGCAAGTGTAAAGCACATTGTATAAAAAGAGCTTGCAGGAGAAGGATTTTCCTTTTTTTTATCTCTTACAAATGCTATCAGCCACCATCTTAAAGAGAACCCTCACTTTCAGGCTGGGTTCACATACTGTAATATAACATGAAAGATATGGCTAGAAAATAGGTATGAAAACAGTAGCAATTTTAATGTTATCATGTGCTCTATGCAAGTCTATGGGAAAAAAAAAGACCCTCAGTGCAAACACAGTAAAAAAAAAAAAAAAAAGCCGTAGGTGAAATGTTGGAATTATGTCTGTATTACAATGTGTGCACTGAAGGATATTGTAACACTCACTTTAGATCCACTGGACCTGTGTGGCAGATGACGCGGGCTATACCTGGGAGCGGAGTCTAAGGTGCTGCTGGTTTTCACCAGAGTCCGCCGCAAAGCGGGATGGACTTGCTGTGGCAGGCGGCACCCAGGTCGCTACCCCTGGCATGACCCGACCACACAGGCTGAGGATATTTGAGGTACAGAAGAAGAACAGCAACTCGTAGTCAGGATAGCAGGAGGTCTGGGCAGGCAGCATAGATGCGTGGTCAGGAACGAAGCAGGAAGTCAGTAGGCAGATGGAACAGGAGCAAGATCAGGAACTTAGCAGGAGGTCAGTAACAAGGCAAGGCAAAACACAGTAATGCTTTCCCAATGGCACAAGGCAAAAAAGATTTGGCAGGGATGTGGGGGAGAAGCAAGAACTTATAGAGGAGACACAGGTGAACACATAATTAAGGGCGTACTGGCCTTTTAAATCTTAAAAGCTCCGGGGGACGCGAACCCTTGTAGATGACACGTGCACTGGAGGCAAGAGGCAGGAGAGGAGGTGGCAGAGGACCGGGGTGAGTGATGGGCTGGGATTCGCATGCAGGCGCGTCCTGCGATGTGAATCCCAGCCCCGCCAGCAGCTGTAGATTACAGGGAAATGGGCTCACGGCCAGCACAGGCGGCCAGAGCGCAGACCGTAACAGACATTTTTCCATAGAGTTGTATAAAATACATTATTACATGAACAAAAAATACTGCCATTTTTAATGTCTATTTTATGGTGGCCTGTGCAGCAGCCTGAGAGATAGCAGGCCATGCCCACATTGTGAGTATTGCACAAAAATGATGCAACTTTTAGTAAGTGTATGCCGGTCAGAGGCATGATAAATCCCCTATAGTACCTTTCGTATATATAAATCTGTGCTTCCATGCCATAGAAAAATGTTTTTATGCTCCTGTGTCAAGAGTCAAAGAGACATTCCTGAGCCCTTGAAGTGCTGAGGACTGGGACGCCTTCTGGCCCAGCGCAAAAATAAGATTTGGAAACAGGACTCAGCATTGGAAGCTGAGTTCTGAAAGTCAGTTAAGCAGAAACAGGAATGGGTGGGGGAGCAAGGAGGGGTTCTAGCTCTCAGCATTTTAGGGGCTTGTGAACCCCTCTTCCACCCTTGGCACAGGAGAATTAAAGACATTTTCTACATTGTGTAAGCACAGACAGATGCATGTAAGGCACCATGTTTATCCTTGTCCTAACAGTGTCAGCAGTTTTTAATGTGAATTGTAGCATATAGATTCCCTTTAAGTCATACGCTAGCTGCTTCGCTAGTCTTATCCTGCCTGAGATAAGCATCTAAAATTATTTTACCTTCAGCATACATAAATGCTTTCCCGTACAGACATAAAGACTTTGCAGCCACCCTAATACATCTTCATGCAGACTAGGAACACTGTGCCAACTATTAAATAAATAAATAGGACAGGTCATAAAATTAAGGACTCTTTCTATTTATTGCTTTCCTATAGCTACCTACAAGTCAGGTTTATCAAAAAAATAAAACACACAAAAGAATTCACATAACCTTTCTCTGTTTATGAAGAATAAGGTGAATGAAAATGGAAAGTATGCGACCCTACGTACATTAATATATGGTATGGTAAAAAAAAAATGGTGATTAAAAGACAGATATATAAGCTTGTGTGACAATGACACAGTTGACCAAGAAATACACATTTACAGTTAATATTGGACTACTATGGGGAACTATAGCAGTGGTATCTTTGGGGGGGGGGTCTCAATTTTAGAGGTGGGTAAAGGTATTTTTTCCTTTCACTCGAGTTCCTGTTTGTCCTAAAAAAATGTTAAACTTAAAAAAAGAAAACTATTTTAATAACTACGCAGCTAGAACTTTCCATTGCATTGATCACCTATAATCACCTAATCCTAGCCCCGTAACTGTCACACCATCACTCCCTGCTACTTTTTGGTTCCTTGTAAGGTCCAGGTTATGCACCACAATAAGCTTCCCAATCAGCCAATCAGGACACCGCTGCAGAAAGTGATTGACTGAATGGGGTAGCTTCTGCAGGGAGGATGTGTCACTAGGGACCAGTACATTGCTGGAATGAGCAGGGACTGGAAGTGTCAGCACTGTAGCTGTGGAGAATTGAGATGAGTATTGCTTCTTTATTATTTTTATACTACCTGTGGGAACATGGTCTTTTTTTTTTTTTTTTTATTCCGGGAAATCTCTTAAACCTTACAAATATTAAGTTATACAATACAGAACTGCTTACCTCTGATACATTGTTGTTATCAATTGGCCCATTAAGATCAGAGCGTTGCTGTTTCCTTGGCTGGTCCCCACTCTTACACACCTAGACATAACATATATATTAAAATAGATAATTAAGGACCTAAGTACTCATACATTTATAATGCCCATTGGTAGACCCATAGGTAGGCATAAAGGAGATTATTTATAGAAATACAAATAGACAAATAGTCTTAAGTACAAAAATCACTGTCTATTTCAAGATTTTTATGTAATTCTGAACCGCGGCTTATCCTTGTTCTGAATTACACTGGTAGCTAGAGTGACAATATATACTCTCTCATTGGAAGTCAATTTACCAGAAATATTAGAACTGGCAGCGGTGTGAAAGTAAGAGAACACTATGATACATGACATTATCATCAGTTAACTGTATAGGGTGGGGAGATACAGTAGCTCCTCATCATTATGTGTAACACAAATACAATAGTATTCAATTGCTATGTTGTTTTAATACATAAAATGCAGGTACTTGATAGTGTAAACATTAGTGTTGATCGCCAATATTCGCAATGCAAATTTTATTCGCGAATATCCCATATTCGCAAATTCGTGAATATTCGTGACTATAGCACTATATATTCGCAATTACGAATATTCGGTTTTTTTTATAAATTTTTTTTTTCACAGTACACATCACAGTGATCATCCCTCTCTGCTTCCAGCTTGTGTGGTGTAAATTTTCGCATACGCTAATTTTTTATATGCAAATTTTCCTATATGCAAATTTTTGCATATGCAAATTTTCACATATGCGAAACAAAGCTGCGAATATTACGAATATGCGAATTTTGTGAATATATGACGAATATTCATCCATATAGTCGCGAAATATCGCGAATTCGAATATGGCCTATGCCGCTCAACACTAGTAAACATGTATATTGTCAAAGTTCATCATATTATATTATTATACTGTATGATGGATCACAAGATTTATTATTTTAGTGTAAAACTAGAGAATGTTATAATAATGTGATTACTATATCAGAACTAAGCATCCAAGACATAAGACAATTGATAATACTTTAAGTTTAGATCATATGATGTATTTATAATTTTATTCATATGGTTCATGCTAGGTGGGAATGACATATCCACATTTATCAAAATGTTTTATCCTTAGTATGATCTAGTCCTGCTTTAGCAATGAAGATATATTTAGCTATGAAAAAATGTAGTCAATGTATTAAATTTACAGCATGTGGCGTCAAGGGGTTAATTATATTATTATTAATTTTGGTCTTTGGGGCTTTTTTGTAATATAAGTATTTTTATGAACCACAATGCATTTATCCATTAAAAGAACAATGATGGTACACACCCAATTCAGTAATATCTGAATGAACAGTCCGGTTAAGGAACCAACATGGCCAAGGGGCCGACTAAGCGCTCGTGGTAGCGTGAAACGGGCTGTTGGCCATGTTGTATCCTTACTTGGACTGTTCATTTTCCAAATAAGCAGAGATAGCTGAACTGGGTGAGTGCCATCATCATTCTTTTATTGGGACAGTTACTTCATGCTGACATTAAAGATAAAACACAACCTTTCAAGCAACACAGGACAAGTAGTATATACCTGCATGTGTGGTCAAAAGTGTAAAACAAAGGGTACAGTGATGACTGTGAGTTTATTCTATGTTTGATTTACAATGCATACACCACCTTCATTGTACACCACAGATCCACTAAAACCTCTGTAAAGATATGTAAAAACAAACCCCAACTATTTTACAGATTTCAAGTCACAATTGACCAAAAGTTTAATACTGGAACATGTACAGTGCATTTGGAAAGTCTTCAGACCCTTTCACTCCTCACAATTGGTTATGTTGAGGCCTTGTGCAAAACTCAAGAATTTACGTTTCTTCCCATCTGCACTCAATACCCCACAATGAAAACAGAATATAAGACAGTTTTTCAAATTTACAAAAATAAAAATAAAAATGTTTGCAAGGTCAACTCATAATGATTCAGACCCTTTGCTATAACACTTAATATTTAGCTCTGGGCCTCTTATCTCTCTAGATCATCTTTGAAATGTTTCTATAACTTGATTGGAGTCACCTGTGGTAAATTCAGATGATTGGATAACATTTGTGTTATGCCGAGCGCTCCGGGTCCCTGCTCCTCCCCGGAGCGCTCGCGGCGTTCTCCTCTGTGCAGCGCCCCGGTCAGAATCCCAATCCACTCACCTGTCCTGTTCCCCGGCTGTCACGTCCCGGCGCGCGGCCCCGCTCTCTAGGGCGAGCGCGCTGGCTCTCTGAGATTTAAAGGGCCAGTGCACCCCTAATTGGTGCCTGGCCCAATCAGTGTCAATCACTTCCATTGTTATAAAAACCCACTTCCCCTTCCTGTCCCTGCCGGATCTTGTTGCCTTAGTGACCTGAGAAAGCGTTTTTGTGTGTTCCCAAGCCTGTGTACCCAGACCTTCTGCTGTTGCCCCTAACTACGACTCTTGCTGCCTGCCCTGACCTTCTGCTACGTCCGACCTTGCTCTTGCCTTGTCCCTGTGTACCGCGCCTGTCTCAGCTGTCAGTGGGGTTGAGTCGCTATCGGGTGGAACGACCTGGGGGTTACCTGCCGCTGCAAGTCCATCCCGCTTTGCAGCGGGCTCTGGTGAAAACCAGTAACCCCTTAGATTCCGTTCCCCTGGTACAGCCCACGCCATCACCCCACTGACACAGAGGATCCACCTCCAGTGTCCTCGCTGAATACCAGTCCGGATCCTGACAATTTGGAAATCCACATCCCTGACTATATTAAAGAAAAGGAACCCAGCATTTCAAAAATCCTTAACACATTTTTCTTTATTGATGCAGTTTTAAAACAGCATACAGATGCAGTAGACTCGAAAAAGAACAGCAGGGTGTGACATTTAGTTAAACAGATTAGTAAATTACTTCTATTAAAAAATATTAATCCTTCCAGTACTTATAGCTGCTGAATACTACAGAGAAAATTATTTTCTTTTTGGAACACAGAGCTCTCTGCTGACATCATGACCACAGTGCTCTCTGCTGACATCTCTGTCCATTTTAGGAACTGTCCAGAGTAGGAGAAAATCCCCATAGAAAACATATGCTGTTGTGGTCAGTTCCTAAAATGGACAGAGATGTCAGCAGAGAGCACTGTGCTCGTGATTCAGCAGAGAGCACTGTGTTTCAAAAAGAAAAGAATTTTCTCTGTAGTATTCAGCAGCTAATAAGTACTGGAAGGATTAAGATTTTTTAATAGAAGTAATTTACAAATCTGTTTAGCTTTCTGGCACCAGTTGATTTAAAAAAAAAAAAGGTTTTCCACCGGAGTACCCCTTTAACAACATGGCTACCTAACCATGATATTTATGATTACATGATAAGTCTATGCATAGAAAAGGTCGGATCTGACAGCCAGCCAAGGAGTCAAGCACAATGCTGTGGATTTCCCGAGCTTATATCTAGAAAATGCAGCGGGCCTCTGGAGACAAACTGCTATCAAAACTTTTCACGTCTGCACCACATTTAATAAAAAGAGTTCTAATGACATTGAACCATTTCACTTAGCCATATTAGGTTGACCAGGGGGACAAAATCGAAGCAGACTTCCAAATGTTTGAAGAAAGCTTGACAAACACTCACAAATGTCAGGGGTAGAAACATTGCTTGCTGCTTGATTGTACTATGTCTTTGTTGAAATAAATTCTAATTGACTAAGTGGATGCTGGACAAACATTTTAATGTCTGCGCAACATGTCAAAAGGGATTTTTTTGTTATATATATATATATATATATATATATATATATATACACACATATATACAATAAACAAAAAATACACACAAAGAAAACAAGAAATCATATCAATACTGCAAAACAGAGAAAGAAGAAAGAAAAAGAAAAGAGAAAATAAAAGGGGGGGGGGGGAAGCTATAAAACTTAATAGCTAAGAAGCAATTCCCTATTAGAGTTGCTAGTTGTTTTAACAATTTATTAACTAGTTAGTCGGTTCTTTTGACCAAACTCCTCGGATTTTGGTCCTTGTTTTTCCTGTCTCTATTTCTTCCTGTTCCCTGTTTCAGAGACAGAAATTATCCGAAATTTTTAAGATAAAGGCTTAAATTCAAGCCATTTACTCCAAGCAAGGTTAAAATTATTTAAACAATTCTTTGCTGTGGCAATTGATCTCTCCATCAAACAGTTAGAATGAATTTCGCTGATAATCTGTTTTACATTGGGGAGTTCTTTAGTTTTCCATTTGCCTTGTTGGGATGTTTTCATCTCCTATGTTCACAAGTAACAATGCTGCTTCTGGTCCCCATTGATTGTTCCCACAAAAGGGTGCCTACTTTTTGGCCGCATCTCCAACACAGGTCTGAGCATTCAGGATACATCTTGGATAGATTGTATGGGGTAATATACCACCGGTACAAAAGTTTCCTTGATATCTTTAAGTGTGAAACACAATGAGAGACATCTGTACTTAATTTAAAAGGGATAGTTATCCTAACTGTATATTTAATGGAAAACTGTCAGCCTGTTCACCCACACTAAACCCAATACACTGGGTTATAGTGTGGGTGAACAGGAGTCCAATGAGGGGTCACTCACTTATATGTGTCCAGTAGGTCCTGAGATATGTCCCCCAGAAGATCCTCTGCTAAATTCAGTGAATCGTGCGCAAGGGGAGGGGCTTTGCTTGCTCAATTTACATATTCATTGTCAGTGACTCCACATCCTAGTGAAGCGGAGTCACACACAATGAATATGTAAATTGTGAAGTATAGAAAAAAGGACCCGTGTAGCTCACTTAGGACTAGAGGTACTCAAGGTTACTGGTGTTGCCTACACCTAAAATAAGTCAAGGATAAATGTAGAATAGTATATACATTTTATACAGGCTATATAAATTATATGTATACCAGTCCTCAAAGGTACATAGAGCGGAAATTAAGAAGAAATTAGATCCAGTGATTAGTAAGGACAATGGGGGAGATTTATCAAAGGATTTAGACTGTTTTTTTCCCATCTAAAACTGTCGCACAGAAAGTCGCAATCTACATACGTGCAACTTTTTCATGACTTTAGAGGATTTTTAGAACATGTTGCATTCTAGTCTATTTTAGATGGAAAAATGCATTGGTGCTGAATTTATCAATAGCGACTTTTCAGCAAAAAGTTGCATTGGCCAAAAGTACGCTAAAATGTCAGACTATACTGAAGCAGGTTTAAATACAGTCTAAACCTTAGATTCCGAAGTCTGTGCGCAGAATTTATCAAGAGCCGTGCGACTTTTGATAGATTAAGCGCACAATAGACCAGCCTCACGCTCTGTAGTTTGGTCAATATTGATGCAGGAAAAAGACAACTCTGATAAATCCCCCCCCCCCCCCCCCATGTGATAAATAAAATGTATTATTGTGCATAGAAAATTAACCTACTATGACCTTAGCAGGGCCCTTGCTTCAGATGAAGAGGCTAATATACGTAGAATTATAATAAAATTATGTTAAAAGAACATGCACATATACCACCCAAATAGCGTAATATAATTCACTGTAGCTTATGGTATCAAAATATTTGTTCTTAGCAGCAACAGGTTATGTTAGCAATCCATATAATTGTCTGTAATATACAGAAAAGTTCATTGGCGGTATAATGAAATAGGTGTAAAGTTCCGTTTATGGGACAAAATTGTTGATGGTATAGTAGGAGCAGTAATTCTCCTGAAAGCAAAGTATTTGGAAGAGTTTGAAAGAGGTTTGGTGCACGGCACCACTCACCGACCAAAGAGAATAATCATGGGGAAAATTCCTGGACAAAAAGTATCCAAAGACAATCCTGCACCAATCTTTTTAAAAAAATATGCACCTTAGACAGATCTTCATTTTCTATCCCTAAGTCGGTTGACTCATCAACCAATAACGAGGATTCCAAACTAATTTTACCATTTAACAAAGAATGCAGAAAAATTTTAACAATCATAAGAAAAACTCATTGGACAAGATATCCCCTCTAATCCACCAATAGTCTACACCAAGGCCCCCAATTTGGGCATTCAGGTTGCCCCCACAATAAGACACCCACCCTCTGCACATTCATCCTCCACATGGTAACAAACTAAAGGGTTCCACAGATGTGGATCTTGCCTGGGCTGCAAAACTACAAATACCACCCCCCCCCCCCCCCCCAAAAAAAAAAAAACACAGAAATTTCATCCACCTCCAATAAATTTATACATAAAATGTCTCACTTGTCATAGCAAAGGGGTTATTTACTTAATTCAGTGCATTTGCGGGAAACAATATATAGGCCGCACCAAGAGACAACTGAAGACCCGCATCTCAGAACATATCTAAAACATAAAAAAGGGAATAAAAGACATCCACTGTCATTGCATTTTATTTAACATCACAATCTGAACCCATCCGAACTCTTCTTTGTGGCCATTCAAAGTGTGAGAATATGTTGGAGAGGTGGAGATTTCATCACACGTATGTCAAGAGCCGAATCCAGAAAAATCGTCTAGTTCGACTCATTGATATCCAGAGGGCTTAATGCCGAACTCAAAATTTTTGGTTTTCTTTATTACCTCTTGTGATTTGGCTCTTCCCCACGGCCTATCACTGGCTGGACGCATATCAACGCAGTGACGGTCCCTGTGGTTTATCACACCCAAGACTACCATCACACACATTTTTGTTCAGTCTTATTCTGATAATTTTATCCTTTTCATTATATTCATACATTAGCTACTATATTTCAGAGTTTGTCCTATTGATCTGTATTGTCATATTTTCATCCTCAACATTAGTATGGTATATTTGATTCATTGTCGTTACCATTAGTTTTATTCTCAATGAGCATTGTATATCTTTATGTCATTCTTATTTTATTTTCATTTTTATTTATTTTATTTTATTTTACTTTTCCAACTCTTTATCTTCCTGTTCGTCTCTATCCTAATAGATAGTCACACCCTGCCCCCTCAATGCAAGTATATGGGAGGGGGCATGACGACTGTCACAACCCCTCCAATAGACTTGAGGGGGCAGGGCATGAGGTGGCCAAGAACCCGTGTCACTCTAGCTAAGCTCTAAAGATCCTGTGTGCAGATGGTAGAAACTACTAGAAGGTAAACCATCACTGCAGCACTCTACCAATGTCAGCTCTATGGCAGAGTAAAAGAGCCACGAAAGCCCACCTTGAGTTTACAAAAAAAAAAACAAGCACCCAAAGGACTTTCAGACTGAGAAATACGATTCTCTGGTCTGATGAAACCAAAATTAAACTTTCTGATCTCAATACACAACGTCATTTCTGGAGGAAATCAGGGACAGCTCATCACCTGCCCAATTCCATCTCTACAGTAAAGCATTGTGGTGGAAGCATCATGCTGTGAGGATGTTTTTTAGTGGCTGGGGCAGGGAGACTTGTCAGGGTTGAAGGTAAGCTGAATGGAGCAAATTACAGAGAATTCTTAATAGAAATTTGATCCAAAATGCTCTGGACCTCAGATTGGGCATAAGGATCACCTTTCAAGACTTCAAGAAAAGAATATACCCTAAGCCCACACCAAAGACAACACATGAGTGGCTTAGGGACAACTCTGTAAATGTCCTTGAGTAGCTCAGCCAGAGCCCTGGCCAAAATTGATCTCTGGAGAAACTTGAAAATGCATGCCCACTGACTGCCCCATCAAAACTGGGGGAGCTTGAGAGAATCTTCAGAGAAGAATAAGGGATAGGGGATAAGTTATTTTTCACCACAGAACTCCTTTACATATGCTTACAATAACTAAGCATTACTCCATGCCCAGATTGATCACTTAAAGGGGTATTCTGGGATTTTATTTTATTTGACTATGCTACAGGGGCTGTAAGGTTAGTGTGGTTCATAATATAGTGTCTGTACCTATGTTTCATGGTGGTCTCACAATTTTTGCCCCAAGGTTTATTTCCAACAGAATACAAAATGACTGTCATCTCATTTTTTTCCCAGGTTGCAGTGCGGCTTGATACATTCCTAAGCATGTCCATTACTGTCTTGCAGGTACTTACTAATAACACCTTATGGTGGATAATCGCTTTAATAGCTTATTACTGTGATTTATTTCTCCTCATACTTAACATAAAAACATCTAACTGCTTAAGATTGCTCAAAGTAATATAAGCTATCATATAGTGCAATTCTTAACCTTGTTTATTTTCTTTTTTTCCTTTTTTTTAATGGTTAACTATCGCTTAATGATCCTTTCTCTAAAAGAACTTGGCTGAAACATGCACAAGGTAAGCATCCAATACGTGAATATGCATAGTGTTTATGTCTTGAATTGTAGATTTCATACGTTATAGCTCAGGTTAGTCATTTGTATTTTATGTTGCGTACAGATGGGGGGCAATAAATACTTTTTTTAGTGTTTATAGCTCTGCAAAATAAACTGTATGTTATAGTGTTTAATGCTTTGGAGTTTATTGTGTTTACTGCAGTAAAAGTATAATTTCACCACAAAATGTACCTTTTCTCAGCCAAAAAATATACACCTTAGTCAATATTTAGGTACTTGGGTACTGTATATTCCATCCCCTAGTTGAAGCACATATCCTACCTACTTAGCCCAGGGCTGGAACAATTTTCCATAAATGTTTCTGGTTTCATAAATAAAACCTTCTATGTTCTCCCTAGGCTCCAAACCGAATTACTGTCTCTGACTCCAACACTTTGATCTGTTAAATGATTAGATTTTATGGTCACCGAGTAGGGTGACTGCCAAATGCGTGGAAGATGCCATTTGAATGAGAAGGGAGTATCACACAAGGAAATTTTTTACTATTTAACCCATGTCACATGGGTTAAATAGTACTGGAAAAACTTGCAAAACTTTCTTACACATCTGAAATATTGTCCCAGGCTTTTTATTTCCATTAACACCAGTAAATAACTTGTCCTCTCAACTTTGCACGAATGGGATGAAGCACTTATGTGAGCTGACAAAATCAACTTGTGAATTGTTTCATAGCAGTAGTTGTTAAATAGTGGGGAACTCCATGCATCTGGTTGTAAACTGCTATGGTCTGTCCTACAAAACCCTTTTAAAGGGGTACTCTAGGGGGGGGAAAAAAGTTAAAATCAGGAAGATATACAGATTTGTAAATTGCTTCTATGTTAAAATCTTATTCCTCCCAGTACTTATCAGCTGCTGTATGCTCCAGAGAAAGTTGTGTAGTTCTTTACTGTCTGACCAAAGTGCTCTCTGCTGACACCTCTGTCTGTGTCAGGAACTGTCCAGAGTAGAAGAAAATCCCCATAGCAAACCTATCCTGATCTGGACAGTTCCTGACACGGACAGAGGTGTCAGCAGAGAGCACTGTGGTCAGTTTACAGTAGCTAATTACTTCCTCCCTGTACCTGTTGCCTCGTTGATGTGAATAAAGCCGTCTCTTCCTGAGCTGAGCTGGAGTTCTTCTCTTTCCTTGTGACAGTAGCTAATAAGTACTGGAAGGATTAAGATGAATAAATAGAAGCAATTTTCTAATCTGTATAACTTTATGGATCTAGTTGATTTGAAAACTTTTTTTCCCCCTCTGGAATACCCGTATAAGTAAGTATATATGTATACATGTAAAAAAAATATATATTTATTTCCCTTTAGTTGAATTCATATGAGTGAGAACCGCTGCAAAATTTCCCTTCAGATTTGCTGCCGTACTGTTCATTGTGTTGTGGAATTGTGATTGATTTTACCACTTTCTGTGTTTAGTAGTTAGATCCACAGAGATTCTCTATGTATCATATGCAGTTTTGCTGTATATTTGTGACAGATCTGCATTAAAAAAAATTCTGACCCATGTGAAATCACCCTAATGGGATGTATTCAGTCCAAGTGTCTATGGCAGCAGGGGTGTAACTGTGGTGGACCACCGGTGTATGGCGGGACCATGGGTGTAATGGTGTAGATGGTGGGGCCAGATGGTATTAACCCCTGGGTAAAGATGTTATTAACCTTTGTGACGCCAGAGTGGTTTTTGGTACTGGAATCACACAAACTCTTTACTGAGTTAAGACAGATGGAATTATCTTCACAGCTAGGCCAGATTCCCAGAGAGGTGGCCAGGAACCCAGAAGGACCTCAAAGCTTGCTGGGACCAATTAGACTTGTAATAGACTTGAGACAATTATCTTGAGGCTTGACTATATGCAAGACTTGACTATATCCAAGACTTGACTTTACTGCAATGACTGTAGCTTTGCGGCATTCCAGATGCTGGTCACTAGCACTGAGACATCTTTATCGGTTGGTTTTCAGTAAAGGAAGAGAAGAGAGTGAATTGTAATGGCTGCCCCTTTATATAGTGGGGGGCTGGACTAAAGCCCATTGTTCAAGTTGCAGGTCATAGGTTAAGCTGGTGCTCTCTGGGTAACATCATGTGACAACATAACATAACGTGACAATCTCACAGGTCCTTTAGACAACTCGCAGGTCCTTTAGACTAGCTATACATTAGGACACTGACTACACATAAGGTAGGATAAATAACATTATAGAAACAGCAGGGGAGACCCTGCATGGGAGCCCCCAGGTAACCTAGGGACTCATCCTGGCAGGGCCTAACTGCAGTGCAGGACCATGTCTTGTACTGGGATATCACATCACATAACTATGGCCCTAAGAAAAGAGTATGCATCACTGCTCATGTACGCTTGTCTTGCTTGCTCCCATTGTTGCATAGGCTAAAGCATGCTTTCACACTGCAGTACTACAATGATGCACCACTACACTTACAGCAGCAGCTATACCTGTAAAATGCATATTTACTGTAATAATAGCATCATAACACATATACCATGTAATAGTCAAATCTTAGGGGGCATGTATTAGTGCCTACATTTGTGCATATCTAATAAAGGAAACCAAAGTGCACATATAAGAGAGAATACCATCTGTCATGCCAGGTGGAGTGAAAGAAGAGGTAGTAAGTATGTGAGGAGCGATTCTCAAAAAGAGATGCAATTCTTAGGAAGAAATTCAATCAGCATTTGACTGCAAAATTGAATGTATCATTATAACATGAGCCCATGATCTGGCAATATACTACAGGGAATATGGAATGCATATCAAATAACAACATCTACTAGAATAAGAAGAGTGGACTTCACCATTACCCACAACACGGCTGCATTAGCTGCTGCAGCAATTAAGGGGGTTTCAACAGAATAGGCCATTAATAGTTGTCAGGCAGGGGTGCAAGGTGTTGGGTATTGATAAGCTGATAGGAAATAATATACGGAAGCCTCTGCTCTG
Source organism: Hyla sarda (assembly GCF_029499605.1). Lineage (NCBI taxonomy): Eukaryota > Metazoa > Chordata > Amphibia > Anura > Hylidae > Hyla > Hyla sarda. The sequence continues at coordinate 159,006,722 of NC_079192.1, forward strand.
TACATTGTAGTGGTGGTGCAGGGTTATTGAAGCACAGCTTTATTTGAAGTAAATGGACTTGGCTACCATAACCCAGCACCACAACTACAAGCAATGTATAAAGCTGAGACTCCTGAGTATTGTTTATTTCTAGCTCAGGAGTAGTGTCAATCAGCTGACCAGCGGGAGTGCAGGGTGACGGCACCCCATTTATAGGTCATTAAAAGTTTTTGGCCTAAAAACCTCTTTAACTGTGTGCCCCTGGACATACCAAAGCACCACTTGAGCATGCATATACATGCAGTTTTACAAGGTCCCAGGACCTAAAGGCCCCTAGTTTTATATCACTGTTGTGGTAAAGTGTATGGAAAAGTGATGAATGGGGTGTGTGTCTCACCTGGCTTCCTCAGCCAGGCATGGTAGGGGAAATCCAGAAGGATACATGCTGCCTTAAAGGGGTAATCCACTGGAAAACATTTTTTTTTTATCAACAGATACCAGAAAGTTAAACAGATTTGTAAATTACTTCTATTTAAAAATCTTAATCCTTCCAGTACTTATCAGTTGTTGTATGATCCACAGGAAGTTCTTTTCTTTTTGAATTTCCTTTCTGTCTGATCACAATGCTCTCTGCTGACACCTCTGTCTGTCTCAGGAACTGTTCAGAGCAGGATAGGTTTGCTATGGAAATTTGCTCCTGCTGGACAGAGGTGTAAGCAGAGAGCATTGTGGTAAGACAGAAAGAAAATTCTAAAAGAAAACAACTTCCTGTGGAGCATATAGCAGCTGATAAGTACTGGAAGGATTAAGATTTTTAAATAGAAGTAATTTACAAATCTGTTTTACTTTCTGGCACCAGTTGATTTAAAACAAAAAATGTTGTTCAGCGGAGTACCCCTTTATGCAGATGCAGAGCATCATCTGCTACGGCTCTTTTGTTTAAGTTACCTGGTCTGGATTTCCTGGACTGGAGGACAGGTTGGAAAGGGGAGTGCTCCAGTCCATATCCTTAGTCTACTACGGGTTTTCCCTACTGCCAGGTGTTCTCAGGTGAGGCTTCCTATATTCATTACTGGGGAGGAAGCCTTTGAAAGGCAAAGGGCTGTTAAGGTTTGAATGGCTGGGAGAGACTGAGGAGCAGCAACAGCCAGCACTGCAGCTTAAAGGAGTACTCCGGTGAAAACCTTATTTCTTTTAAATCAACTGGCTCCGGAAAGTTAAACAGATATGTAAATTACTTCTATTAAAAAATCTTAATCCTTCCTGTACTTATTAGCTGCTGAATACTGCAGAGGACATTCTTTTCTTTTTGGAATGCTTTCTGATGACATCACGAGTACAGTGCTCTTTGCTGACGTTATTATAACTTTATTTATTGTTGTCCTTAGTGGGATTTGAACCCAAGGCCCCAGCACTGCTAACCACTAAGCCACCATGCTGCCCTTAGCATACATCTGCTATGCAAGGTTGCTAAAATGGACAGAGATGTCAGCAGAGAGCACTGTGCTCGTGATGTCATCAGTGTTCCAAAAAGAAAGGAATTTCCTCTGTAGCATTCAGCAGTTAATAAGTACTGGAAGGATTAAGATTTTTTAATAGAAGTAATTTACAAATATGTTTAACTTTCTGGCACCAGTTGATTTAAAAGAAAAAAGGTTTTCACCAGAGTACCCCTTTAAACCCAACTGCTCTGAACCTTCCCTATGGTCCACTTGTTATGTTGCTTGGTGCCAGACATTAGGCGTTTAGTGGGATAGTGAGGTTTCCTGATGCTTAGTTAGAGCGTAACAGGCATCGTTTTTTTTTTTTTTCTTTTACACTGTGTTCTGTGCCAAAACCATTTAAATAAACACCCTCTGTGAATACTGTCATTGCCGACCCCACCGTGTGAGCTGTTTCCTACATTGTGTATTTATGAATCCTAATGGCCTATCATTTCACTTGACTCCTGTGCTTGTTGTAGAACTTTGATTTAAATAAAGCTGTGGCAATTTTAACATCCAAAAGTGTATTATGCATGTATTTCATAGTATTTATTGTCATTGTAGTTGTTTTAAGGGAAAGCGAGGGTCCATCCAATATCCAAAAGGGGGCTCTGATACTAAATTTGCACTATGGCCTATGAACTATGATAGAAACTATGATAATATTCCAATTCTGTACTTTTTCACATTTGAGAACTTATCTGTGGTATATTACTTCATTAATAATAATGATAAATCTAACACTAAAGCATAATGATGTTTTGCTCTCGGTTTGGAACCTGTTGTTATGGCAAAGACCATGACATTTGTTTCCAACATAAAGATGTTAAAGAGAAAAAGTGACTGTAGATCTGAATAAATCTTGGTGTTTATATATCATTTTTATTTCCTTGTTTCAGTATATGGGCTTGAAATAAATAAATCAAGGTTCATAAAACTTTCATCTTAGACTTGATTTACTGCAAGTAAACATTTTACAACAATGAAAAAAATCTGATATTTACATATTCTTATACAAATTAATCAAATAATCCAATTACTATTCGTTGAATATGGATTCCTAAAGAAGAGAGAGCAGACAGCTGTCAAGATTTATACATGTTGCTACCTAGATGCTAGACGATATGTTACCTCTACCTAAACAACAGGGCAAAAAGGATAATAAGATATATGGCAGATTTACAGCAGTGAGATTCGCCTGCTTGCAGTTTGTTGGCATGAAGCATGATGTACCCTTGATTTCACCAGGATCAAATCATTTTCATAGACCAAAACTTTATTTTCAGGTGGTCAATATCAGGGTTCAGGTCTGACTCCCAGTACCCTCCCCCCCCACCTGATTGAATGGACCTTTCTTCTATGTTAGTGGGCACAGCTCTGTAGAGCTATGTCTGTTAATGAAGAAGCAACAGCCCACACTCAACTAGCTGATTGGTGGGAGTATTGGAAGAATGACCCCATTAATCTGATAGTAATGGTCCATCTCATTAGTGGGCCATGAATATTAAAGGAGTACTCCGGTATATGAAAACTTATCCCATATCCTAAGGATAGAGGATAAGTTTCAGATCATGGGGGGCCCCAGCAATCGATTGCTGGGACCCCCCTGATCTCCTGTACAGGGCCCTGGCAGTCAACAGGAAGGGGGTGTGTTCGACCACTGCACAAATCAGCGTCTGGCACGCCCTCTCAAAAGAACTCTATGGGAGAGCCAGAGAGCTGCATTGAGGAGGCATGTCAGTCGCCACTTCGTGCGGTGGTCGACATAAACCCCGTGATCTGAAACTTATCCCCTATCTTTAGGATAGGGGATCATTTTTCATTTCCCAGAGTACTCCTTTAAGACCCCGAAAAGGTATATATAAAACTGTAAAAGTCTTATTCTTTTTATTTACATAGTCATAGGTGGTAGATTATTATGCTTTTAAGGTGTACATTTCCTTGTAAGCCCTTCTTTTGTGCAAAAATGTGTGACTTATCCTTTACATCACTTGCATATGTTTTTAAAAGTAGGTGTGGCCTGGTGTAAAAGAGGGCATGGTCTAAACCCAACTTATTACAATGTACACAAGCATGCTGGTGTAGTTTTCAACAGGTGCAGTGATGCCATAGCCTCTTTATGAATTGGCCAAATTCTACATCCCAGGGACTTTACTAATGACTGCCGTGTGAAGTGATATTCTTAGCAAAATTTCCCCATCATTTTTAAAGATCTGAATGCTTCTAGTAAACTGCCACAAAATACAGTACATTCCATGTGAATAAATATTAGAAAGACCAGTCAAATGCTGGGTCAAAACTTTGTACTATTTTTAGATCATACTCACTTCTACTGCGATGTCTTCAGGATTGTGCAGCAGATTTTACCCCTCACTATTGTTGGCCATGAAATTTCCTAAAAACTTGCAAAGTCGACACATAAATGTTTTACGCATTTTATTGGGGTATGGCCCTCAGGCATAGTTTTATGACTTAGTTTTTTTCACATTTGGGCTGTTTGTTTCTTCCAAAAACAGCACTATGCCTGTCCTCAGGTTGTGTGTGATATTATAGCTCAGTCCTATTGACGTGAATGAAGACAAGTTGTAATACTATACACAACCTGAGGACACGTGTGGTGCTGTTGTTAGAATAAATTAGCTCTGTTTTTCTATTTCTAGATAACCTCTATAACATTTTGTGAGGTTTTTTCAAGCTGTATTTTTAGTTGTATTTTTGAGCTATGACAAAAAAAACTATGGCCTACAGCAGTTATTTTCATATGGGTTGTATTTTGGGTTGCTTACAAAAAGGGCCTTCACTTAATTTCCTGCCCGTAAATATTATGTCTGTAAAATGAATGTATGTTTGAATAAAGGTCTGTTTTACCACTGAGTGCAATTAAATAAAATATGTTGAAAAAATACAGCTTTTTCTTAAACTGTAAAACATCTGTTACAATTTTTAAAAAAGGCCCAAAAATACTGTGTGAGAACATGGCCTTATCCCGATGGCATGCCAAGCTTCCACTTTTTAGTGCATTCAATTTAATTTTACATAATGATGACTATGATTTACTGGCAGAAGCCTCCCTTAATAGTCTGTAAAGCTCAAAAAGCAATATATTTTACTGTCTTCCCACAAACAAAATATTATTGGGTTCCTATTCCAATTTTAGTTCATGACAGCTTCCGAATACACTCTATTGTTGAGGGCAAGATAATTCTATTCTTTTTCTGTCACACACCTGATATTCGCTGCCCAGACCAATTCATTTATCTTAGTGTCTTGCTAATTCATGGTGAAAATTGATAAGCAGACCCAGCAGTATTGTTCTGCCGGTGTCAGCAGCATTAGTACAGTGGAATAAAAATCACGACAGCTTTCTAATTACACAATTATCTAAAGTAATGCAACTTGGTGACCAGCCATAGAAATACTCAATGAAATACCATACATGTAAAAAATATTAGTGAAGGTTGGGTTTCTTTATACAAGTGGAGACATAATTGTCCTACCCTGTGGTGCTAGCAGGGATATCATTATTCATCTCACAAAGACGGCTGAATAATGGATTGAACTTTCTTTTCTAAAGTTGACAGACGCACATATACAGTAAAGTCGTAAGAAAGAGAAGACGGCACGCTGCTAATTATTTTGTTCCTACAAGTTACCTCTCAGTCACCAAAAACATTAAAAACACAGTCCTGGTGACATTCCCTTAGAATCAGAGTATCTACTCACTATGGAGTCTGGCTACATGATCGGGATTTTGCCAAGCTAGACACCTTTTCAAAAGGCAAGATTTAACCTAATCTGCAGACAGCCTGTCTCAGTGTTTTGCCCCTCATCAGTACAGAGCAGGGTTGCTTTAGCTTGGCAGTGTGAGAGGCATATAGAGGTAGATAATACTGGGTTCACATATGTCTGGCATCCGGGACAGGTGAGCTCAGCCTAGATCTCGACGCAACTGATGCCATAACTGATGACAACGTGCATAAGATTTTATAAGTTATATGGCATCTGGTGTCCATTGTTTCTGGATGCCGTACAGGGGAACTGTTACGCCGAGCGCTCCGGGTTCCCGCTCCTCCCCGGAGCGCTCGCTTCACCTCCTCCGCTGCAGCGCCCCGGTCACGTCCTCTGACCCGGGGCGCTGCGATCCTGCTGCTAGCCGGGATGCGATTCGCGATGCGGGTAGCGCCCGCTCGCGATGCGCACCCCGGCTCTCCTACCTGACTCGCTCCCCGTCTGTTCTGTCCCGGCGCGCGCGGCCCCGCTCCCTAGGGCGCGCGCGCGCCGGGTCTCTGCGATTTAAAGGGCCACTGCGCCGCTGATTGGCGCAGTGGTTCCAATTAGAGTTATCACCTGTGCACTCCCTATATTACCTCACTTCCCTTGCACTCCCTTGCCGGATCTTGTTGCCTTAGTGCCAGTGAAAGCGTTCCTTGTGTGTCCCTTGCCAGTGTTTCCAGACCTTCTGCCGTTGCCCCTGACTACGATCCTTGCTGCCTGCCCCGACCTTCTGCTACGTCCGACCTTGCTTCTGCCTACTCCCTTGTACCGCGCCTATCTTCAGCAGCCAGAGAGGTGAGCCGTTGCTAGTGGATACGACCTGGTCACTACCGCCGCAGCAAGACCATCCCGCTTTGCGGCGGGCTCTGGTGAAAACCAGTAGTGGCTTAGAACCGGTCCACTAGCACGGTCCACGCCAATCCCTCTCTGGCACAGAGGGTCCACTACCTGCCAGCCGGCATCGTGACAGTAGATCCGGCCATGGATCCCGCTGAAGTTCCTCTGCCAGTTGTCGCTGACCTCACCACGGTGGTCGCCCAGCAGTCACAACAGATTGCGCAACAAGGCCAACAGCTGTCTCAACTGACCGTTATGCTACAACAGTTGCTACCACAGCTTCAGCAGTCATCTCCTCCGCCAGCTCCTGCACCTCCTCCGCAGCGAGTGGCCGCTCCTGGGATACGCTTATCCTTGCCGGATAAGTTTGATGGGGACTCTAAGTTTTGCCGTGGCTTCCTTTCCCAATGTTCCCTGCATCTGGAGATGATGTCGGACCTGTTTCCCACTGAAAGGTCTAAGGTGGCTTTCGTAGTCAGTCTTCTGTCCGGAAAAGCCCTGTCATGGGCCACACCGCTCTGGGACCGCAATGACCCCGTCACTGCCTCAGTACACTCCTTCTTCTCGGAAATCCGAAGTGTCTTTGAGGAACCTGCCCGAGCCTCTTCTGCTGAGACTGCCCTGTTGAACCTGGTCCAGGGTAATTCTTCCGTTGGCGAGTATGCCGTACAATTCCGTACACTTGCTTCAGAATTGTCCTGGAATAATGAGGCCCTCTGCGCGACCTTCAAAAAAGGCCTATCCAGCAACATTAAAGATGTTCTGGCCGCACGAGAAATTCCTGCTAATCTACATGAACTTATTCACCTAGCCACTCGCATTGACATGCGTTTTTCTGAAAGGCGTCAGGAACTCCGCCAAGATATGGACTCTGTTCGCACGAGGCGTTTCGTCTCCTCGGCTCCTCTCTCCTCTGGTCCCCTGCAATCTGTTCCTGTGCCTCCCGCCGTGGAGGCTATGCAGGTCGACCGGTCTCGCCTGACACCTCAAGAGAGGACACGACGCCGTATGGAGAACCTCTGCCTGTACTGTGCTAGTACCGAACACTTCCTGAGGGATTGTCCTATCCGTCCTCCCCGCCTGGAAAGACGTACGCTGACTCCGCACAATGGTGAGACAGTCCTTGATGTCTACTCTGCTTCTCCACGTCTTACTGTGCCTGTGCGGATGTCTGCTTCTGCCTTCTCCTTCTCTACAGTGGCCTTCTTGGACTCTGGTTCTGCAGGAAATTTTATTTTGGCCTCTCTCGTCAACAGGTTCAACATCCCAGTGACCAGTCTCGCCAGACCCCTCTACATCAATTGTGTAAATAATGAAAGATTGGACTGTACCATACGTTTCCGCACGGAGCCCCTTCTTATGAGCATCGGATCTCATCATGAGAGGATTGAACTTTTGGTCCTCCCCAATTGCACCTCGGAGATTCTCCTTGGACTTCCCTGGCTTCAACTTCATTCCCCAACCCTGGATTGGTCCACTGGGGAGATCAAGAGTTGGGGGTCCTCTTGTTCCAAGAACTGTCTAAAACCGGTTCCCAGTAACCCTTGCCGTAACTCTGTGGTTCCTCCAGTAACCGGTCTCCCCAAGGCCTATATGGACTTCGCGGATGTTTTCTGCAAAAAACAAGCTGAGACTCTACCTCCTCACAGGCCTTATGATTGCCCTATCGACCTCCTCCCGGGTACTACTCCACCCCGGGGCAGAATTTATCCTCTCTCTGCCCCAGAGACTCTTGCCATGTCCGAATACGTCCAGGAGAATCTAAAAAGGGGCTTTATCCGTAAATCCTCCTCTCCTGCCGGAGCCGGATTTTTCTTTGTCTCCAAAAAAGATGGCTCCCTACGTCCTTGCATTGACTACCGCGGTCTTAATAAAATCACGGTTAAGAACCGCTACCCCTTACCCCTCATCTCTGAACTCTTTGATCGCCTCCAAGGTGCCCACATCTTCACTAAATTGGACTTAAGAGGCGCCTATAACCTCATCCGCATCAGAGAGGGGGACGAGTGGAAAACGGCATTTAACACCAGAGATGGACACTTTGAGTATCTGGTCATGCCCTTTGGACTGTGCAATGCCCCTGCCGTCTTCCAAGACTTTGTCAATGAAATTTTTCGTGATCTATTATACTCCTGTGTTGTGGTATATCTGGACGATATCCTAATTTTTTCTGCCAATCTAGAGGAACACCGCCGGCATGTCCGTATGGTTCTTCAGAGACTTCGTGACAACCAACTCTATGCCAAAATTGAGAAATGTCTGTTTGAATGCCAATCTCTTCCTTTTCTAGGATATTTGGTCTCTGGCCAGGGACTACAGATGGATCCAGACAAACTCTCTGCCGTCTTAAATTGGCCACGCCCCTCCGGACTCCGTGCTATCCAACGCTTTTTGGGGTTCGCCAATTATTACAGGCAATTTATTCCACATTTTTCTACCATTGTGGCTCCTATCGTGGCTTTAACCAAGAAAAATGCTGATCCCAAGTCCTGGCCTCCTCAAGCAGAAGACTCCTTTAAACAACTCAAGTCTGCCTTTTCTTCGGCTCCCGTGCTCTCCAGACCTGACCCTTCCAAACCCTTCCTATTGGAGGTTGATGCCTCCTCAGTAGGAGCTGGAGCTGTTCTTCTACAAAAAAATCCTTCCGGGCATGCTGTCACTTGTGGTTTTTTCTCTAGGACCTTCTCTCCAGCGGAGAGGAACTACTCCATCGGGGATCGAGAACTTCTAGCCATTAAATTAGCACTTGAGGAATGGAGGCATCTGCTGGAGGGATCAAGATTTCCTGTTATTATCTACACCGACCACAAGAACCTCTCCTACCTCCAGTCGGCCCAACGGCTGAATCCTCGCCAGGCCCGGTGGTCTCTGTTCTTTGCCCGATTTAATTTTGAGATTCACTTTCGTCCTGCCGATAAGAACATTAGAGCCGATGCTCTCTCTCGTTCCTCGGATGCCTCAGAAGTTGATCTCCCTCCGCAACACATCATTCCACCTGACTGCCTGATCTCCACTTCTCCTGCCTCCATCAGACAGACTCCTCCAGGAAAGACCTTTGTTTCTCCACGCCAACGCCTCGGAATCCTCAAATGGGGTCACTCCTCCCATCTCGCAGGTCATGCGGGCATCAAGAAATCTGTGCAACTCATCTCCCGCTTCTATTGGTGGCCAACTCTGGAGACGGATGTTGGGGACTTTGTGCGAGCCTGCACTATCTGTGCCCGGGATAAGACTCCTCGCCAGAAGCCCGCTGGTTTTCTTCATCCTCTGCCTGTCCCCGAACAGCCTTGGTCTCTGATTGGTATGGATTTTATTACTGATTTACCCCCTTCCCGTGGCAACACCGTTATTTGGGTGGTCGTTGATCGATTCTCCAAAATGGCACATTTCATTCCTCTTCCTGGTCTTCCTTCTGCGCCTCAGTTGGCTAAACAATTTTTTGTACACATTTTTCGTCTTCACGGGTTGCCTACGCAGATTGTCTCGGATAGAGGGGTCCAATTCGTGTCTAAATTCTGGAGAGCTCTCTGTAAACAACTCAAGATTAAATTAAATTTTTCCTCTGCATATCATCCCCAGTCCAATGGACAAGTAGAAAGAATTAACCAGATCCTGGGTGATTATTTGCGACATTTTGTTTCCTCCCGCCAGGATGACTGGGCAGATCTCCTTCCATGGGCCGAATTCTCGTATAACTTCAGGGTCTCTGAATCTTCCTCCAAATCCCCATTTTTCGTGGTGTACGGCCGTCACCCTCTTCCCCCCCTCCCTACCCCCTTGCCCTCTGGTCTGCCCGCTGTGGATGAAATTTCTCGTGACCTTTCCATTATATGGAGAGAGACCCAAAATTCTCTCTTACAGGCTTCTTCACGCATGAAGAGGTTCGCGGATAAGAAAAGAAGAGCTCCCCCCGTTTTTTCCCCTGGAGACAAGGTATGGCTCTCCGCTAAATATGTCCGCTTCCGTGTCCCTAGCTACAAGTTGGGACCACGCTATCTTGGTCCTTTCAAAATTCTGTGTCAAATTAATCCTGTCTCTTATAAACTTCTTCTTCCTCCTTCTCTTCGTATCCCTAATGCCTTTCACGTCTCTCTTCTCAAACCACTCATCCTCAACCGTTTTTCTCCCAAATCTGTTCCTCCCACTCCTGTTTCCGGCTCCTCGGACGTCTTCTCGGTCAAGGAGATTTTGGCTGCCAAAAAGGTCAGAGGAAAAAATTTTTTTTTAGTAGACTGGGAGGGTTGTGGTCCTGAAGAGAGATCCTGGGAACCTGAGGACAACATCCTTGACAAAAGTCTGCTCCTCAGGTTCTCAGGCTCCAAGAAGAGGGGGAGACCCAAGGGGGGGGGTACTGTTACGCCGAGCGCTCCGGGTTCCCGCTCCTCCCCGGAGCGCTCGCTTCACCTCCTCCGCTGCAGCGCCCCGGTCACGTCCTCTGACCCGGGGCGCTGCGATCCTGCTGCTAGCCGGGATGCGATTCGCGATGCGGGTAGCGCCCGCTCGCGATGCGCACCCCGGCTCTCCTACCTGACTCGCTCCCCGTCTGTTCTGTCCCGGCGCGCGCGGCCCCGCTCCCTAGGGCGCGCGCGCGCCGGGTCTCTGCGATTTAAAGGGCCACTGCGCCGCTGATTGGCGCAGTGGTTCCAATTAGAGTTATCACCTGTGCACTCCCTATATTACCTCACTTCCCTTGCACTCCCTTGCCGGATCTTGTTGCCTTAGTGCCAGTGAAAGCGTTCCTTGTGTGTCCCTTGCCAGTGTTTCCAGACCTTCTGCCGTTGCCCCTGACTACGATCCTTGCTGCCTGCCCCGACCTTCTGCTACGTCCGACCTTGCTTCTGCCTACTCCCTTGTACCGCGCCTATCTTCAGCAGCCAGAGAGGTGAGCCGTTGCTAGTGGATACGACCTGGTCACTACCGCCGCAGCAAGACCATCCCGCTTTGCGGCGGGCTCTGGTGAAAACCAGTAGTGGCTTAGAACCGGTCCACTAGCACGGTCCACGCCAATCCCTCTCTGGCACAGAGGGTCCACTACCTGCCAGCCGGCATCGTGACAGGAACGCAGCAAGCTGTGGTGTCGTCCGGCGTGTCCAACAGGTAAAAAATATATTTATTGCAAGATAGAACTAAATATTATTAGATAAAATACTTGCAAGAAAAATCTATTTAACCAGTAACATTTGCATATCTATTTGTTCACTTGTTCTACATCCTGGAGGACTGACAATCTCTTTCACAATTTTTGAGACCCCTTTCTTATTTGACCTATTGGGTACAGGCCTTGTCAGTAACCTCGGATGCAGATTATTTACTAAGTGAGCTACACACAATTCTACTCTTCTTTTGAGGGGTAAATTGTAACTGAAATCTATGCCAGCCTCAGATGCAACTATGTGCCCGTGTCTCTTATTATCATAGGGGTGGATTACTCCAGAGCATATAAGCTAATACCAAGCATGTAAAAAGCACCTCTTTAGTAAATCTGTCCCTGTATGTGAAAACAGAGATGCTGTGGAAGAGAAACAGGGAAAAACTTAAAGGCTTCCCAGTGTGTTTCTCCGCTCCCCAGCGTCTGGAACATTGAGTTCCTGGACGCTGTGTGCGGGCTTCCGTGTTCACGTCCGCCCCCTCTTTAAGTCACGCACCGTCATAGACTTGCATTGAGGGGGCAGGACGGCCGTCATGCCCCCTTCCCATAGACTTTCATTGATGGGGCAAGGCCGTGACATCACGAGGGGGCGGGTCTGAACACGGAAGCCCGCACACAGCGTCCAGGAACTCAATGTTCCAGTGTAAGATGGAATTTTGCGGACGCTGGGGAGCGGAGTAACCCTTTAACATTAAAACCTATGACGAAAAGCTTTGATTTTTACCATAATAAGTACGGAGCAGGAAAACTAAAAAATGCACTTATAGATATTCATAGCCCTTAAGATGCAAGAGTGATGAGCAGACTCCCAACTCCCCCTTACATATTCTCTTATCTATCCTTTTCCCTTTTGCTATCCTTTATGTTTTGTTCTTCTTGACACTCTATAGAGGTATTTAGATTTATATTATCATGCAGGTCACTATTGACCTCAATTACTGATTAGCATTGTTACACTGTTCCTTGTTATCATTCTCCTGTAATTGTTATGTTTAAATACATTCTATACATATCTGCAATGAAAAAAACTGAATTTAAATAATTGAATTTCATGTAATATTAAAAGCAGGAGTAGATATGAACCCTTTATTCTCTGTAGAAATCTGTACACTAATGCGTTTACATTGCATTTGACCTGGATATGAGGCAAAAAAAAATGAACGCATGAATGCAAATCAACATCTGGGATATCTGATACTTGTCCTATATCAGCCAGCGTTTGCATGTTTACAAGAATCAACCTGCTGATAAAATATTTACCAGAACACCTTAAGGCTGCATTTACATGCGCAGATTTTATGGAGAAATTTGGAGCCAAACATAGGAATGGAAATAAAACGGAGAAACATCCTTTTATGTTTTGTATCATTATATTATACTTTTTCTTCTTTTTGGATCCACGTCAACTTATAAGAGCTACCACAAAAATGGTACGTGTGATTCCAGCATTAATTTTATTTTTTAAGGTTTGAAAATGTTGAAATGGCAAAAATGCACATAATACACACTTTGACTATCTATTTTTATCTTTATCAGTCAGAATTTATTATTTTTATAAACATCTTTAGGGTAGGATCATACATAGTCTATTTTCTGCGTGTTTCATTTAAAGGAGTAGTGCAGTGAAACATAACTTATCCCCTATACAAAGTAGGGATCGACCGATATCGTTTTTTTAGGGCCGATACCGATAATCGGTGGAGGTTAGGGCCGATAGCCGATAACCTATACCGATATTCCGGTATAAGTTATTGGCTATTTATCCCCCCTCGACACCGCTGCAGAGTATTTATTTAACGCGGGCGCTTTAAATCAATGCACTGTGGTTGCTTTTGCGGTGTCGTAGGCCGGCGCCGCACCACCACCACCACCACCACCACCCGCTTCTCTCCCCCCTACCTGTCAGGGTGGTCCGGGCCATCCATCCTCCCTTCCTGTAGTGTCCGGCGGCATTCCGGGTGGAGGGTAAGTTTAATTTTTTTTTATTGACTCGGAGGGTGGGGTTGGGGCCCGACCGGTATAGCGGTATGGGCAAAAATCCATACCGGTATACCGCCCAGCACTACGGGGGGGCGGTCGCGGTGCGGGGCGGCGGATCGGGCGTGTGGTCGCGGTGCGGGCGGTGCGGGGGGCAGGGCATTATCGGCTTATCGGCAAGGTAATTGCCGATACCGATAATGCCCAAAATCGTCATTATCGGCCGATAATATCGGCCATACCGATAATCGGTCGATCCCTAATACAAAGGATAGGGGATAAGTTATAGATCGCGGGGATGCACCCGTTCCGACCCCACCGACTGCCGGGGCCCCGTTCAGGAGATCGCAGGGGGTTCTAAGGGTCCCACGATCTATAACTTAACCCCTATCCTTTGGATAGGGGATAAGTTATGTTTCAATACAGAACTCCTTTAATGCTGTAGTAGTACATGATATAAATATTTAGTATAGTCTAGTAATTTTCTTATATGCCATACTTCTTGTTCTAATAATGACTATACACTCTTTATACTGTAGAACACTAGGCAGAGTAAAGTTAGACTGGACAGTCTAGAATGCACCAGATTTATCACAGTGGCTCATTCTGTTGCTTATCCACATGTTATACCCTAGCAGCGTGATTTCAACAGCTAACATCAGGTAGTCAGTATACATTTTAATCAAACCTACCACTTCATGGCCACCTGCTTCAAGTGGGTCTTTAATTTAACCCTTTCATGACCCAGCTAAAAAAAAACATTTTTTAAGGCTGACGTTTTTTCTTCCTCCATACCTTCTAAGACCCATAACTTTTTTCTTTGTCGACAGACAAAGTTGTATTAGGGCTTATTTTCTGTGTGGCGAGTTGTGCTTTCCACTAATATACCTTTTTCTATCATACAATGTATTACAAAGCAAGAAAAAAATTATATGTATATGAAAAAATTATGGAATTGCACAATTTTGTAAGGCAATAATTTTTTGGGAGTTCAAAATACAGTACATCTGACATGCCATCTTTATACTATGGGTCAGTATGATTCCATTGATATCAAACTTGAATATTTTTTTGTTTCGTTTTATGGTAAAAAAAGATGTAAACCTTGAAAAAAAAATTGTTCATTACCATGTTCTCACCCCTATAACTTTTTTATTTTTCCACCTACAGTGCTGTTTTAGAGTTAGATTTTTTGCGTCATGAGCTGTAGTTTACGGTACCACTTTTTTGTAGTTCTGACGTTTTGATCACTTTTTATTAAAAAAAAATTTTTGGGATGTAATGTAAAAAAATTTTTGCGTCTACGCCGTTCACCGTGCAGGATCAAAAACATAATAATTTTATAATTCAGACAATTACGCCAGGGGCAATACCAAATATGTGTATTTTTTTTTCTTGTACAATGTTTTATTTAAAAAATGGGAAAACGTGGGTGATTTGAATTTTTATTAGGGAAGTTTAAAAAATATATATTTTTAAAAACAGTTTTTACTTTTTTTTTTTCATACACACTCTTTGGCCCCCCTAGGGGCCTATCATATGCCATCATTACATTGATCGATTAAATCTGTGCTCGATTGCTAAGGGTTGCCAAATGGAGCCCTAAGCAATCACAGTTCCAGGGAAGATGCTGAGGACCAGGTAAGGCCTCGGACTTCCCCAGCAACCCATAGCCCCCCGCGATTATGCACACAACGTTTAAACAGAAAATGACCAAATTTGTGGTAAAAAAATTGGCCAGTTTTACTCTGCAACAGTACCACAAATTAAATGCAATGTGTGAATACAGCCTAACAATGCCACAGGGAGAGGAGCAGACAGGGGATGCTACAGCAGGTGTTACATACAACCTCACTAATGTGCAATGATATGAGATTTTTTGCAAATGGCAGAAGTGCAAGAGTGAGAGGGGAGTGGGTAGGGTGGGAGGACTGGGATGAAGGGCTGAGGGAAAGCAATGCATTCTGGAAATTGTAGTGCTGGGCAACTGTTCAACCAGAAAGTGCAACTCAACAAATGTATTTTTTGTGATCTCAAAACTTTTTTAACCTTATAACGGAATATCCCTTTAAATATATAATAATTTACTCTGAGCATGTAATTACTTAACCTTTACCTCTCCCTGAAGTACTGAACATCACACATCCCACCCTATCCTCTATAATCCCCACTCCCTTCCCTGCTTTCCCATGTCTCTAGAGAGGCCTGTGTTTCACATTCTGGGCAACAGACCAGGCCATGTCAGTAAGAGAACAGCATTTCAATAGCAGAGCATGTGTTGTCTGTGAGAATACAGTAATTACAGATGGAAGAGAAATCCGGGGAGCTATAGTACTGTATACTGATAATGTTTTCCTTAGAATGCCCTGGCAGCATTATATCCTTTTATACAATCTAATTTCTTGCTGACGGTTGTTATTTGCATTGTAGAATTTAATTCAATATCAAACAATTATTTCCAATGCATGCATGGACAATGCATGCTCTATGATTCTGTCCACAGTATTGTTCCACAGCTTTAAAATTATTACTTGGCACAAGAAAAAAAATCTATGCATCTTTATCTGATACCATGTCAATATACAAGCTGATTTTGCTAAATAGGGGCGTTATTAGTGAGGCTCTTATTACACTGTCATAGGAGGCTTCATTTGGAGCCTGCATCAGCAGTTCCATCTGATCTGACTACAAGAATAAAGCAGCATGCAGTGCTATTTGTGCCATAAAAACTATGGAAACTACAATGAAACCCCCACAGACCCCATTATAATTCATTGATGTCAGTTAGGCTCTGTTGGGATGCATCATGTGAAGAATTTGGCATGGTCTAATGGCTTTCCTTATGAAAGAAAGTCACAATGCAGATGTGAACAAAGCCTAAAGAACCATCACATTTCGTCTGGGATAAGTACATCTTTAAAGGGGTACTCCACTGGCCAGCATTCGGAACATTTAGTTCCGAACGCTGTGTTCGTGCTGCGGGGGTCCGCCACGCCCTTTATGATGTCAGGCCATGCCCCCTCAATGCAAGTCTACGGGAGGGGTGTGACGGACCCCCGCAGCGTGAACACAGCGTTCGGAACTAAGTGTTTGAATGCTGGCCAGTGGAGTACTCCTTTAAGAAACAGTATGAACTGATGCATTGTCTTCACTATACTTCTGCAACATATCCTCATAAATGGCTGTGCAAGATTCATTAGCAGAATGCAATGCGGTAAGTCTTAATTTCTTAAGAAAGGTGCTCAACACCAAGAGAAAATTACTAAGAGCTTTCTTGCCTGCGAAACTGTAAGATGTCATAAAGGCCCTAATTAACCCCAATCATTATACTGTCTGCATGAATAAAGGAAACAGGTAGGAGCGGCGAATGCGACGGCTCAGATCATCCCCTCTTATGTGGAAGCCAAGATCAATGACAGTGTAAAAGAATACTGGCATACAGTCGTCAAACATTAGTGAAAACTGGCCGCACTGCTGTTTATGTTTTTCGCTATTGCTGGATGCCATATTGCTGTTTATGCAATATCCATAATGGAAAGATGCTTCGAAATATCTGAGAATCATTTGCAAATGGTTTATTTCAGGGGACTATAAATGACATGGGAAACAAGCCAACCTCACTCGGCAGAATATTGTAGAGACTGTTGTGCATATGCACCTGCTAGCCTTCTGCATGCCTACATTCAGATGAGCATAATACAGCTGCATTTTTGCATTCATATTATGGCCGCAGCCCCAAATAGACTACGGGTCTAATGACTTAAACTGAAAGCATCGTAGATTTCTATGATGCTTTTATTCCGGATCATCAGACTAGGACATGCCTCTCTAATGTGAATGCAAACATGTGGCTAAATTACTCCTGTTATCCTAAGACTTGTTTATACTTTTGGCAAAACACAAATAAAACCTGGCGGGTTTTTTTCTGCAAAAATAAAAAATAAATAAACATAGATGTTAACGGTGAGTCAAATGGAAAATATGAAACACCAAGTGGCATTTTTTCCTTTTCTGTTTACTTCACTCTTCATTGTTTTTATGGCTTAGTTGCTCCATTCTTTTCTTCCATAAACTTCTGTGGAAGGAAAAAAAACGCCAAGAAAAACGCAATGTGAATTTAAAGGAGTAGTCCAGTGGTGACTCAGTGGTGAGCAACTTATCCCCTATCCAAAGGATAGGGAATAAGTTGCAGATCGCGGGGGGTCCGACTGCTGGGGCCCCCTGCGATCTCCTGTACAGAGCCCCGACAGCCCGCGGGAAGGGGGCGTATCGACCTCCGCACGAGGCGGCGGCCGACACGCCCCCTCAATACAACTCTATGGCAGAGCCGAAGCGCTGCCTTCGGCAATCTCCGGCTCTGCCATTGAGATGTATTGAGAGGGCGTGTCGGCCGCCGCCTCCTGCGGGGGTCGACACCCGCTATCTCGGCGGAGAGCCGGGGCCCCGTACAGAGAGATCGCAGGGGGCCCCAGCGGTCGGACCCCCCGCGATCTCAAACTTATCCCCTATCCTTAGGATAGGGGATAAGTTTTTCACCACTGGACTACCCCTTTAACATTGCGTTTTTATCTTGGTATTTTTTTATCTGTGTGAAAAAGGGCATAGTGAAAAACTGGACTATGCTCAATAAAGGAGTTTCCACTAAAATGAAGAAAAAAAAAACTTTAGACAAATTGCCAGAAAAAATTTGAAAATGTTGTAAACAGGCAGTTTTATTAAGCATTTTTTTCTAGGTAATATCATGCAATGTAAAAAAAAAATGCCAAAAAAGCAGTGTGGAGATCTAGCCTTAGGCTGTGTTCACATGTTGTAGCTGGATGTTTACCTGTAATTTTGTGCTCACTTGTCAGCACGGTTTGGGTGCACTATTGTTGGGTTCAATTAGATAAAAGAATAGAACAAAAGCAATGGGCAATAAGCATACTGTATTAATGGATAACTCTGGGATAAGCAAATGAAAGAGGCATTAAAAAACAAACATTTACTTACCTCCCGCTGCTCCCCCGATGTGCTCCTCTTTCAGGTTCCTTATGGTCAACACGATATGCTGCGGCCCAGCAATCGCTCCTCTTACGGGTTCCTCATGGTTAACGCATAATGCTGCCTCTCAGCAATCACTGGCCGCAGTGATGTCCCGCCTTGGCCAGTAATTGCTGGGATGCAGTCTGATATATTAAGCCCGACACTGGTTTTATTCCTGGTGGCAGGGCTTAATATATCTGATTGCCACCCACCAATCACTGGGTGAGGCGGCACATCACTGCAGCTAGCGATTGCTGAGAGGCAACATGATGCATTAACCATGAGGAACCCGTAAGAGGAGTGATTGCTGAGCCGCAGCATGATGCGCTGATCATGGGGAACCCAGAAGAGGAGCGCACCAACGACCACAGTGGGGCAAAGGAGGCACCAAGGGAGTGGCGGGAGGTAAGTAAATGTTTGATTTTTATGCCTGTCAAAATGTTACAATTGCTAAAAACCTTCCTATCCTGTCATTCTCCTTTAAGTAAAAATGCTGCATACTTACAACTGCAAATCAGCAGAACTTCCTTTACTAATGTCACTCTACAATAAAATTTATGAGATCCTTGAAATGAATATGACAATTGATAAAACAATGAAGACATCTGTAAACAGGTGATTAAAATGAATGCAACCCACACAAAGAATTGCACTTCATAAAGTACGTCTGTAACTAGACAACAATTTTTTGGGAGGTGAAATCGCTGAAGGGATTTTTTTTTTTCTATCAAATTATTATTCAAGTTACAGAGAACAAAAAGATGATTAATACGGCCTGATCTGCATAATTTCCATAATTACTGCCTCCGGCTATGCTGTCCTCTTACGCATAAGACTTACTTGAACAGAAGTTTCAAATGTCTGAATATGAATTCCAATGGGACATCTCAGCTTTTCAACTCCACTGTTTAATATTCTCGATCCTTATCTGAGAAACTCTGTCGCGTCAAAATAAATCTCCAGATCAGATAGAGCCTATGGTGCCCTCTTCTGGTTCATCTCATTGGGGCTGTAACCAAGGTTTTCCTTATTCGAGATGTAATTTGCATCTGATTAACTGTGATGCTATCACACAATGTAATGTCACAAAGGGACGCTACTGAGCCTCATAAAAATCAAGATGGCGATGTTTCGTGAACGAAAATTCAACTCTTATTTGTTTTATTGCGATCTCTGTTTAAAAAGGTGCATTAGCTATTCGTGGCTTGGACAGGAAAATAGGTGCAATTACATGTGTAGTCACGGCAACAGATCATCACTTAAAGGGGTACTCCGGTGAAAACCTTTTTTCTTTTAAATCAACTGGTGGCAGAAAGTTAAACATATTTGTAAATTACTTCTATTAAAAAATCTTAATCCTTCCTGTACTTATTAGATGCTGAATACTACAGAGGAAATTATTTTCTTTTTGGAATGTTCTCTGATGACATCACAAGCACAGTTCTCTCTGCTGACGTTATTATAATAATAATAACGCTTTATTGTTGTCCTTAGTGGGATTTGAACCCAAGTCCCCAGCATTGCAAGGCAGCAGTGCTAACCACTGAGCCACCATGCTGCCCTTAGCATACATCTGCTATGCATGGTTGCTAAAATGGACAGAGATGTCAGCAGAGAGCACTGTGCTCGTGATGTCATCAGTGTTCCAAAAAGAAAGGAATTTCCTCTGTAGCATTCAGCAGCTAATAAGTACTGGAAGGATTAAGATTTTATAATAGAAGTAATTTACAAATATGTTTAACTTTCTGCCACCAGTTGATTTAAAAGAAAAAAAGTTTTCACCGGAGTACCCCTTTAACTCTAAGAGTAGATTAAAGAAGTATTCTAAAGGAATTTTTTTTTCTTCCTCAGATCAACTGGCGTTGGACTTAGGGTGCATTCACACTGGGGGAGATTTATCAAAGCCTGTGCAGAGAAAATGTGCCCATAGTAACCAATCAGATCGCTTCTTTCATTTTTAAAGACCTCTGAAAAATGAAAGAAGCAATCCGATTGGTTGCTATGGGCAAATCGGCAGTATTTCTTCTGTCCAGGTGTTGATAAATCTCCCCCACTATGTTTGTGCAAAAGGGGCGCCGGATACGTGGTCTGCTATGGTTTTTAGTCTGGTAATAAAGCAGATGCAGTCCAAAAATGAGCCAATTGGAGTCACTATCTGACTCTATCCGGCTCATTCAAATGAATGGAGCATGGCGCGGGTCTGGTGGGGATATGTCAGCGGATGGTTTTTAGATTCCGGCGGCCGTATTGTGCAAGCGTGGTGTGAATGCACCTTTAAAAATGTGTAAACTACTTCTATTTCAAAATGAAGCATACAGCAGCTGATAAGTACTAGAAGGCTACTTTTTTTTTTTTAAACAAAGGAAATTACATTTTTGTATAACGTACTGGCAGCAATTACGTTAAAAATATTTTTTTTCTCCAGAGTATCTCTTTAAAGCTTTTCAAAACAAACTATTTCAGTGGAATCGGCCAAATATCTAATGTGCATGGGCAGCAGATATTAAGGGGCAAAATTGTTGGACCTGGCAAGTTTTTACATATCCGATGTTCTCAGGTCAGATTAATGGGGTACTGCGGTGGAAAACAAATGTTTTGAAATCAACTGGTGCCAGGAAGTTATACAGATTTGTAAATTACTTCTATTCAAAATGTTTAAGCCTTCCAGTACTTATCAGCTGCTGTATGCTCCAGAGGAAGTTGTGTAGTTCTTTTACGGTCTGACTAAAGTGCTCTCTGCTGCCACCTCTGTCCGTGTCAGGAACTGTCCAGAGTAGGAGAGGCTTGTTATGGGGATTTGCTCCTACTCTGGACAATTCCTGACACTGAAAGAAGTGGCAGCAGGGGGCACTGTGGTCAGACTGGAAAGAACTACACAACTTCCTCTGGAGCATACAGCAGCTGATAAATACTGGAAGGATTGAGATTTTTTTAATAGAAGTAATCTACAAATGTGTTTAACTTTCTGGCACCAGTTGATTTGAAAACATTTGTTTTCGACTGCAGTACTACTTTAAGACACTGCTGGTAGTGTCTGGCAGTGGCTGTCACCCCTCTTCCCATTCAAAATACATGCATGTTCACCTGAGCCAGATGTGCTTGTGTATGTACATGTAGGTAGTTGGAGAGTTTGCCAGCTTTAGCATTTGTTGCTATAAATCTGAAACTAATTTACAGCACAATACCAGAGAGAGCAGGTTTCAGGAGATCATCAGACTGTGCACCTATATTATCTGTACCTAGTAAGCAAACTAGAAACCTGGAAAACTAAAAAGGCAAATAAAGGCAATAAAAAAAATTGTCCTGACATTTGGGGAGTAATTTCTTATCCTTGTCCCCAGGGTCTTGTTAGACTGGGTTCACATGGCCTAAAATGTGAATCTTCCAGCGGGCGATAGGACCGCTAGAAAATGCTTTGCCATCTAGAAAACATGAAACTCTGCCGTGTGTACAGTGCAGCAGAATCCCATTAAATTCAAAGGGACTCTGCTGCAGCGATATGTATTCCGCAATTCCATAGTATGAACATACCCTTAGACTTAAAGTGTAACTCTGATCTCATTATGGCGGCAAACACGTATCCTGAGCCTTGCCCAAGACTACAGCTACCAGGATATGGATTTTCCAGAAGTCCCATGGACTTTCCCAGATTTTCAGGCAAATTCATATCCTGATCGCTGATGTCTTGGGTAAGTGTTGGCATAGTTGGCAAAGTTAGGTTTGGGTCACATATATCAGTTGTCCGGCACAGTTTCCCTCCGGCGTGCATCAGAGGGAAACTGATGCTAGAACTGATCCCGTGTATTTCAATGGGACAGTTCACAATCATCCAGCATCTCAATTTTAATGCCAGATGGTTGGAAACGGCACGCAGCACCAGACGGGGGAACGCAGCTTAACCGCCATCTAGAAACAATGGATGCCGGATGCCACACAACTGATGACAACTTGTCATCAGTTGTGGCATCAGTTGCGTCGAGATCTAGGCTGAGTTCACCTATGCCGGATGCCAGACATATGTGAACCCAGCCTAACAGGGAGATTTAAACAGATATCCTGCCGCCCAAGTGTAATTGGAGTTAGTTACTTTTTAACTTCCTTGCTCCCCCACCATCTCGGTTTTCATGTAGTATAGGTCACACTGAATAGTGCTTCTGGGGTCGGAGGTGGAATTGCGCTGCTGAATAACATAAACTCCTTGAGAATGGAGACAGTCGGAGAGCGAGCAAGGTAAGAATTAGGGGGGACATTTAGCAAAGCATTTAGTAGATTTTTTTTTTTGCTTAAAATTGTCGCAAAAAGTGGCACGTGCGACTACTCTCTTTTTTTCTGCGACTTTTTGATTGTGCAGTGCCCTAAGTAAAACATTTAAATCTTGCTTACCAAAGCAAAGAGTGATTTTTACCTTGCAGTGGTCAGAGATTTATCAAGTGCAAAAGTCGCAAAAAAGTCGCATCACATGAAAAAAACTACTAAATTTACTCCAGCTCAGACATGGAGCAGAAAAAGCCACTACCAAAGCAAAACAAGAAAACTTGCTTACGTGAAAGAAATTTATCAACAGGCTGAAAGCAGTTGATAAATAAGTCGCACATAAGCAAAAAAATTGTAAGAAAAAATTTACTAAAAAAAGGAATACATAAGCAAACATTGATAAATGTCCCCCAAGGGATTTTTCTATTTTATAGGACCCTGAGCACGGATTTAAAAAAAAATAAAAAAAAATAAAAAATATTTTACCATCTGAATACCCTTTAATCTTTGCCTATTTAAAAAAAAAAAAAAAAGTGCTGGGAAAACCGTGAGCTGCGCTAATTGACCGTCAGTCACATTACATCTATTATACTTCTTATCCAGCATTCTTTGTTGAACTATTCAGTACTACTTATTTGTATTTTCATTTTATTGCACTTATTTTCTTTTAAAGCAGAGGGGATTTCAAGGATCCTGCATCCCGACTGTTATTGTACTTAATCTTGTATTAGGAATAGTAAATTTGTATTGTACCTTGGACATTCGCATATGATCAATCATTAACCCCAACTATTTAACCTCTCTTCACCACAACACCTATATACCCAGCTAACATTATCACCCACTCACTTTACATCCCACTCTAATTTACGGCTTTACATACTCAATAGTCCTTGAGAACCTGCCATTTGCTATCTTTTTCTTTTGATCTTTCTTGTGGATGTATATGAGGATATCACCTTGGCAGAGTCCTCGGACATTTAAATAGATTGAGTACCTCCACTTTCTTCTTTTTTCCCTAAAAAAAATAAAATAAAAAAACAACAGCAAAGAAAAAAAAGACTCCTTTTTATGCTTAAATGGTAAATATTATGGACACAGTAAAAACTGTCTCAAGGGGTAAGATATGTTGGCTGTAGCAATCGAAATTTTGTTTGTATTTTGTAAACTAGGGAAAAAATTGAGAAAATGAGAACATGAATTCTGACCTCTATGTGGCTTTTATCGGCATCTGGGCCTGGAGACGTAATATATGATGCCCACACTTTTCACCTTATGGCATGACAAATTCAAATGCCAGACACAAGCCCAGGAACACTCTTTAGCTTTAAATGGGATGGATTCTGGATTTCTAAAATTGGCACAGACAGAAATTAATCCATTGGTTGATAAAGCTAACAGAGGGTTATGATGCATTGTACATTTAGTGCACATCTCCTTCTAGATCGTTTGCCAGTGACAGAGCCTTTGTAATAAAAATGATCAATACGACTCAATGGGCTCTAATAATGGACGACTGCCAAACAAAATCCATCAGCCTAGCACAATCTGAATTTAGAACACAAACAGGACAAGTATCATCCAAAAGGCTGAAATGACAAATACATCCAATGCACCCCTGTGACAAGTCCCAGTACACCAAGCTGACCTTATTATGTAATGGCTGCTTGCTGTCACACTACAGTGGGCAGTCAGGCCTTTAGTCTGGTGTGTGCCCCCTTTATACAATGTGGCTAAAGGTTCGGGTGACATTTGGAGGTCTTAGATAAATTGCAGGGCTTTAATTTTCTTGTTTTTACTACATGGAGACTCTTAATACATTTTTAAAAGTTTTCAAGCGATGTAATGTTAGAAAAAAATTCCCGCAACTTTAAGTGGGCACTGTCAGATACAAAAACTTTTTATATGTTGTACATCTTGGCAAAACATGTACCTTTCTAAAAAAAAAATGTATTTCCTTTTTATAGAAATCATGGCTTATAAAATCATGGCTTTGTCCAAGCTAAAGCACAGGCATGGACAAAGTACAGTAAGTGAGGGTGGACTAGCACTCCTCTGTGCTCTCTCCTGTCTGATAGTACTCCTCTGTAGTGTTACTCGCGAATATTCGCAATGCGAATTTTATTCGCAAATATTGCATATTCGCGAATTTGCGAATATTCGCGAATATAGCACTATATATTCGTAATTACGAATATTCGTTTATTTATTTATTTATTTTTCACAGTACACATAACAGTGATCATCCCTCTCTGCTTCCAGCTTGTGTGGTGTAAAGAAGGCTCTAATACTACTGTGTGAGACTGGTGTGCGCATTTTCGCATATGCTATTTTTGTATATGATAATTTCCGCATGTGTTAATTTTCGCATTTGCAAATTTTCACTTATGCGAAAATAAAACGAGAATATTACGAATATGCGAATATTCGCGAATATATGACGAATATTCGTGCATATATTCGCGAATATTCGCGAATTCGAATATGGCCTATGCCATATTCGACACTACTCCTCTGTGCTCTCTCCTGTCTGATAGTACTCCTCTGTGCTATCTCCTGTCCTATCAGACAGGAGCGGGGTCGGTTCTGCATATAGACAAAATAGGCAGCCGCCTAGAGCACCCTCTTGATAGGGGTGCCGCTCTGCCTGCTGCAATAAAGTTAGTAACCAGCCAGCATCCAAAGCCCCCGCTGCTCATCTGAAGCACACCCCCAGCCAGCACCACCATCACCCAACCCCCCCAAGTACCATTATAATCTGCATTCTTCCTGCTGGAGGAGCTCAGTGCCTCCTCCGAGGCCAGACAGGCAGGTCCTGACATTGAGTGTGCCTTCATACATCCGCCCCATGAGGAGGAGGTTAGCTACAGTGTGTCACCCCAGTAATAAGGTGGAGCGTGTCAAAGGGCAGAGCCAAAGGGCGGGGTAAAGGGGCGGCAAAATGAGCTTTTGCCTAGGGTAGCAAAAATCCTTGCACCAGCCCTGGACAGGAAAGAGCACAGAGGAGTGCTAGCCCACCCTCACTTCCTGGACTTTGTCCATGCCTGTGCTTCAGCTTGGACAAATCCATGATTTTATAAGCCATGATTTCTCTAAAATGGAAATTCAATTTTTTATGAAGTATATTGGAAAGGTTAATGTTTTGCCAAGATATACAACGTATGAAAAGTTTTTTTTTTTTATCTGACAACACCCATTTAAAGAAGCACTCACAAATTATCATTATGATTATTATTATTACATTTTTGCTCATATAATGCACAGGCACCACCACTATGCCTGCATTGTCATCTGTTTCATCCCAGCTCAGCTGTATCCACGCATTTCATTACTGGATCATGTAATTTCTGACCAGCCACCATCTCGACTTTCAAAATTCAAACTGCATTCTCTCTTTCAAGTACAAGCAAAGTATCCATGTGGCAAATCCCATTACACCAACCTGACTTTACTCTGTAATGGCAGTTCGATGTCATATTATAGTGGGCAGTAAGGCTCTTAGTCTGTGCTTGTAAAATGTACGAACAAGTTTTGTAACGGTCTGTTACTATGGGCAATGCCCTGTAGATAAGATACAGTCTTAGCAGATGATCCTGTAAGTCTCTAAGCGAAAATATAAATGCACAAACCACTTATTGGTTATTGGTAGAGTGCTCTGGAATGTAAGTATATCCTGCACTTAAGTGCAACAAGGTCCGGTGGTCCGGAATTTGTATATGAAAAGTTTAAATGCAATCCTTTTCCTTATGTTAAAGGTTTGGTGCACCACACCACTCACCCAGAGATGTGGTGTCCTCTGTCCTGGTGTCCTCTATGAGGTTGGGTACAGTGTTATACACTGCTCACCTGGCTCTGGTTTGGCTGCGTGTGAGGTGAGTACTGGGTCGCGGTGTGCTGGAGCTAGGAATAGGCCACGTCTGCCAGATATGGCAATTTGCTTGCTTAGGATGAATGCCATCGGATTTGCTGTGTCTTGCGCTCAAGTCCGGTCAGGGCAGTTGGGCGTGCATATAGCTGTCACAGAGTCTGTGCATTTCCAGTTAGTTTCTCCGGCAGTGCAGGCAAGTAGAGGTACGAGTAGTAGCCGCTTGATCCTGGCAGTGAAGCATGCAAGTAGTAGCCAGATTAGATCGGGCACTGGCAAATGGAATGTATCCACTATGTGAATGCCGCAGCCTTGTAGAATTAAGGCGTGCTTTTCAAGTTGGAAGGATCTGCAATGATGAGTCCGCAATGGAAAAGCATGTGATGTGGATCTGTGAAAGTAGGTCTGAACACAGGGTTAAAGAGTACCTCTCATTAACTTGATACATTTTATAATCCTTCCAGTTCACTCTCCCCATCATGATAAACCACCTACTGCCTTTATTTTTTCATAAATTTTTCTGTTTTCTACCTTGATATTGCGCTGTATTTTCTGCTCATCCTCAGGTTCAGGTTCACAGACTGGGGAGGGGCGTTACCCAGCACGCGATAAATAATCTGAAGCCATACAGGGGAGAACTTTCTCCCTTACTCTGCAACCAACAGCAAATGGCAGTTAAGTGTGAGAGGAACTATGATTGGATAAGGCTGGACACACCCCCGTCAGCACTCCAGACTGCATTTCTTGTGTTTGGACTTTTGCCAGGCCTGCAGGAGTCCAAAGTCTGTGCATGAGATGGGGGGAAATGTGCTCTGGACAAGTAGGGAGACACCTAGTGGCAGCTTTTGAGTGCCCATTTAATAGAAAGGGCTGGATGCGTTTCAAGAACCCTAGTCTCTTTTTCAGCAACAAATAAATGTGACACAGCGAATCCGACGTATTCAACCTAAGCAAGCACATTGGCATCTCTGGCAGAAGTGGCCTATTCCTAGCTCCAGCACACTTTGACCCAGTACTCACCCCACACCCAGCCAAACCAGAGACAAGTGAGGAGTGTATAACACTTTACCCAATCTCATAGAGGACACCAGGACAGAGGACTCCACATCTCTGGGTGAGTGGTGCAGTGCACCAAACCTTTGATATATGGAAAAGGATCGCATTTAAACTTTCCATATGCAAGATCCGGACCCCGGATATTGCACAGTTGCACCAAAGTGCAGGATATACCTACATTACGGAGCACTCTACCAATAACCCATAAGTGGTTTGTTCATTTACATTTTCGTTTAGAGACTTTAAGGATCATCTGCTAAGACTGTATTTTATTTATCGGTGGTTGCCCATAGCAACAGACCGTTACACTACTTGTTAGAGCATTTTAACATTATTGCCATTATTGATTATTTACTTGGGTGATACAGATGAGAATTATTACAACATCTCTCCCAATTTCACCCTCATGCTATCTATGGAAGTACTGCATTTAATCTAATTTTTAATATCATTGTTTTATTATTTTTACATTTTTGTTTTACTTATCATGTATCAATCTTCATTTTTACGTATATATTGTAACTGTTTATTGGTTTGACTTAACTGGTGAGCAAGGGCCCTGCAACCCACCTGCCATCCAGTGTCTCATTATTTGAATATAATAAATTATCCTTATATTTATGACAATACAATATTGTACAATATGGCAACATATTCTTAGCACCTAATGCAATTTAAGCTAAGGGTATAAAGCATCTACTAAAAGTATCCCCAATGATCACAATTCCTCTGCACAAATATCCTCTACCGCATATGAGCATTCAAAATGGTTGACTAGCTTCTTCTATTTCCATCTTATTGTTCATATTTGAGAAAACAGCTCTGTGAGTGTCCTGGGTTATTAATGCCATGTTGGTGTGAGAATAGAAGGTAATTGATGTGAATATAGAATATAAAGAATAAATTGGATTTATAGCAAAAAGCTCTCATGCTGCTTAGCACACAGTGCTCACCTGACCTTGCGTAGACCTCCATTTTTATTACCAAGCTCATGTTTTTACATGCCCTTATTGAAATGTGCTGTAGGTTGGTGCTATCATAATAGACAGACAAGGCATAGAGTCACTTTCCTAATAAACTTACATTTACACTTATAACAGGGGGTGATAACTTACATAACACAGGCTGACATTTCTTCACAAGATTTTTAGATTAACAAAATAATCTGAGCAGCACTAAAATGTCAACCATCTCCCGCATTCTATTCATCATTTGTAACATGTGACAGAGGTGCTTCTAGATCTGGTTATAAGACCGGGGCTTCCATTTAAGGAGAAACAGAGCAAAATATGTAGTCATAGAAAAAGGAAAAGGAAATCTCTAAATGTAATGATAAAAGGGTAAATTCAGGACAATGGTTTACTAATATAATGTTATATTGGGGAGAAATGCATTCTACAGAAAATTCAAATGACAGACATTCTCTCTCCAGCAGCAACATTCATTTGAAATTGTTCAAATGAACAAGGATGGTGGAGCTTAAGTCAGTGACAAAGGGCAGATCATTTCATGTCTTCATATTGGAGCATGTTATTTTTTTAGTTTCCAGACAGATGGTCACATGACCCAGCTTCATTGATAAAATGTATGGATGCAGCTGAGCTGGGAATAAACATATGACTCTACAGGAATACATGCTTAGCATATAAATTGGTCGCCACTTTCGTAAGGGTTGGTGGATGTGATGGATCAGGTCCAGAAACAGTGTAAATAAAGTCTCAACACTCACCAAGTATATTCAGGAACAAGGAGCTTTTATACATACCCTTCTAATCAAACAGGACACATTTTGGCAGTAGCTTTCCTCCGCAGGTTACCACCGCAACATGTCCTGTTTGTTTTGTAGGATATGCAATAAAGTTCCTTGTTTCTGAATATACAGTCATGGTCGTAAATGCTGGCACCCCTGAAAATTTTCAAGAAAGTGAAGTATTTCTCACAGAAAAGAATAGCAGTAACACATGTTTTGCTATACACCTGTTTATTCCCTCTGTGTGTATTGGAACTAAACCTCAACAGGAAGGAAAAAAAGCAAATTGGACATAATGTCACACCAAACTCCAAAAATGGTCTGGACAAAATTATTGACACCCTTAACTTAATATTTGGTTGCACACCCTTTGGAAAAAAATTATTGAAATCAGTCGCTTCAATAAGCTTCTTACACCTCTCAGCCGGAATGTTGGGCCACTCTTCCTTTGCAAACCGCTCCAGGTCTCTCTTATTGGAAGGGCGCCTTTTCCCAACAGCAATTTTAAGATCTCTCCACAGGTGTTCAATGGGATTTAGATCTGGACTCATTGCTGGCCACTTCAGAACTCTCCAGCGCTTTGTTGCCATCCATTTCAGGGTATGTTTCGGGTCATTGTCCTACTGGAAGACCCAAGATCTTGGACGCAAACCCAGCTTTCTGACACTGGGCTGTACAGCGACCCAAAATCAGTTGGTAATCCTCAGATTTCTTGATGCCTTGCACACATTCAAGGCACCCAGTGCCAGAGGCAGCAAAACAACCCCAAAACATAATTGAACCTCCACCATATTTCACTGTAGGCCTCATTCCGTAAACAGTAGAATGATGTGCTTTATTGAAAAGCTCTATCTTGGTCTCATCTGTCCACAAGACATTTTCCCAGAAGGATTTTGGCTTACTCAAGTTCATTTTGGAAAAATGTAGTCTTGCTTTTTTTATGTCTCTGTGTCAGTAGTGGGGTCCTCCTGGGTCTCCTGCCACAGCGTTTCATTTCATTTAAATGTTGAAGGATAGTTTGCACTGA
Source organism: Hyla sarda (assembly GCF_029499605.1). Classification (NCBI taxonomy): domain Eukaryota; kingdom Metazoa; phylum Chordata; class Amphibia; order Anura; family Hylidae; genus Hyla; species Hyla sarda. The sequence continues at coordinate 159,036,896 of NC_079192.1, forward strand.
CACTGATGATCCCTGAGCCTGCAGGGCAGCTTGAACATCTTTAGAACTTGTTTGGGGCTGCTTATCCACCATCCGGACTATCATGCGTTGACACCTTTCATCAATTTTAACCTTGATATTGTTGATATTTTTCCACAATTTTGGCTCGCAAGTCCTCAGACAGTTCTCTTCTCCTCTTTCTGTTGTCCATGCTTTGTGTGGCACACAGACACACAATACAAAGACTAAGTGAACTTCTCTCCTTTTTATCTGCTTTCAGGTGTGATTTTATATTGCCCACACCTGTTACTTGCCCCAGATTAGTTTAAAGGAGCATCACATGCTTGAAACAATCTTATTTGGCCAAAATTTTTAAAGGGTGCAAATAATTTTGTCCAGCCCATTTTTGGAGTTTGGTGTGACATTATGTCCAATTTGCTTTTTTTCCTCCCTTTTTTGGTTTAGTTCCAATACACACAAAGGGAATAAACATCTGTATAGCAAAACATGTATTTCTGCTATCCTTTTCTGTGAGAAATACTTCATTTTCTTGAAAAATTTCAGGGGTGCCAACATTTACGGCCATGACTGTACCTGGTAAGTGCTGGGACTTTATTTACACTACAGGAATACAGGCATAAGTTAGCTTTATATGGGGAAAAAAGTGATAGTTTTAGATACAAAGAATATGTAAAAAACTGTTTTATTTTAAGGGCGCTTACATAAGTGTAACATACTGTAAAGCTGGGCTGACACAAGCATAACACAGACACATTTTGCATCTGTATTACAGCCACAAGTCCCTGCCCAACCACAGGTCTGATGACCTAACCCACAGCTGTCAGTTCAGGTCATAAGACTCAGGGTCGGACTTGTGGCAATAACATGAATTAATCAATGTGTCTATATTATGATATTGTAAAGCCATCCCTACAGTAGTGTAAAAGCCCTTAATACCAAGAAAAAGGTGTTTAGAAATATTATCTACATCTAGTAGTTTTATTTTTATTTATTTATTTTTAAGTAAATGAGACCAACCTGTTCTTGAGACCACTTTTGTCTTTCTTCTGGAGTCCGAACTTTTGTTTTATAACTTCTTTGTATATCACCATGCTTTGAAGCTGAAGGAATATTCAGAGACTTTGGCCGGCTTTCATGTCTGTTAGCAGAGATACCTGCATCTGGTTTCTGGCATATTTCCTTATGCTCTTTTGGCACATTTTCTGTTCCACCATGCTCAGGACTCATGTCTGTCGTACTATTGATACTGCTCATGCTCATACTCATCTTTATTTCAGCTACTATCTGGTCAATATCTTCCTCTGGGTCCTCTGCATTGCCATCTGTTTTCCTTTTATGAAATGGAGATTGTGGAAGAGAATTGCCATTGGCCTCTACAGGATAGTAATCTGGATATACCTCTTCATTTTCACTAAACTGGGTTGTTTCCTCCTGGTCTTGAACTTCTAATGAGGATGAATTGTCCTCCTCTAAAATCTGCATCTGATTTTCTTGCCCTTCGTCTCCTTCAATACATTCTTGTTGCTGTAGTTTGGATTCTGTCCATTCATCTTCCACTGCTTCAACACATTCATCAGTATCTATGTGGTGTTCTTCAGTGTGGATATATTCCTCTCCATTGCAGTCCATACCTTCAAGATAGCTGTCATCTTCAGGACAATAGCGTATATAGTAAGTGATGCCTTCCTCTTCATCTGGAAGGCCTTCGTCATACTCCTCATCAGAAGTATTATTCACATAGTCAGAACTTGAGTCACCATCACCACTGTTGTCATTACAGTCTTGCTCCTCATGTGTGTTTGTAGAGTGTCTATTATGTAAATGTGTATTTGTGTACTCGTGAACTACTGTTTCCTCATATACAGAGTCCTCCTTTTCGCGACTTAAGACTTGAGGAGAAGAAGGGCAGGACCTTGGTCTTTGATCCAGCATGCTAGCCCTGGTACTTTGACGTTTTCTGTTTGCCATATTGAGCATTTCATATGGCCATCATTTCACGAAATATTCTGTAAAAGACACAGAGATTGAAAATTAGGATTCCCAAGTTGTCATTGAAGAAACAGCAAAACTGTAAAAATCTATTGTTTGGAATCTACTGTTCTAATTCTAAAACTCATCTCATTTATATAGAACATATTTATATGCAGTAAGTTTGTGTTCCTAACATTCAATGGCCTGTAAGTGTATAAAATGTACCAAGTTTTTTACTCTATTTGGTTTTCAAAGATCTAAAAAAGACATTTTCCATAGTTTCTATTTAAATTATAATTTATCTTGTAATAAAACAATGTTGTAAACATGTATTTGTCATTGGTTTGTAGGGTTTTGTAATCTGAAAAATATTTGTTACCATTTGTTCATGAAAAGTGTTACTGTATGACAGATATGTCTACCCTTACCTTCCCTTGAATTTAGTTAAAGGGGTATTCCAGGAAAAAACTTTTTTTATATATCAACTGGCTCCAGAAAGTTAAACAGATTTGTAAATTACTTATATTAAAAAATCTTAATCCTTTTAGTACTTATGACCTTCTGAAGTTAAGGTCGTTCTTTTCTGTTTAAGTCCTCTCTGATGACACCTGTCTCGGGAACCGCCCAGTTTAGAAGAGGTTTTCTATGGGGATTTGCTTCTAAACTGGACATTTCCCGAGACAGGTGTAATCAGAGAGGAACAACCTTAACTTCGGAAGGTCATAAGTGCTGAAAGGATTAAGATTTTTTAATAGAAGTAATTTACAAATCTGTTTAACTTTCTGGAGCCAGTTGATTATATATATATATATATATATATATATATATATATATAAGTTTTTTCCTGGAATACCCCTTTAAGGATTCCAGTCTACCATGATAGAAATTTAAAATAATATAAAGTTTGTTTTCATTTTTCATTTTGTTTTCATTTTTTTTTCAGCCCGGGCACAACGGAGTTGGAATAGTCTGCACTAGACAACTCCTTTAAAACCAGGAAAACTAGAGGGACATCTTATAGCAACTGCTCATATCATTTCTACTTGACTGCCCAAATGATTTAGTGTATCTTTTGGTAAGCTTACAGCAGAATGACTGCCATAAGGACTGGAGCTGAAGATCTTACACTACTACCTTTACTCGAAGTAGATCATTTCCAAAAGAAGGTAGTTTCCCTTACAATGAATGTCCTGCCCTTGAAGAGCCTTAAACCATGATTAAGGATTTAAAGGGGTACTCCGCTGCTCAGCGCTTAGACTGTTTCGAACGCTGGAGCTGCTGCTGGGTGCTCTTGAGGTCATTGCCCCGCCCCCTCAGGACTTCACATCAAGTCTATGGGAGGGGGCGTGGGGTGTGACATCATGAGGGAGCAGGGCCATGACATCACAAGCTCCCGGCACCAGCTCCAGCGTTTCGAAGAGTTTGTTCCAAACGCTGAGCAGCAGAGTACCCCTTTAACCCCTCAATGACGAAGGACGTAAATGTATGTCCTGGTGACGTGGTACTTAACGCACCAGGATGTACATTTACGCCCTAAGCATAAACGCGGGCATTGGAGCGATGCCCGGATCATGCGCAGCAGGTCCCGGCTGTTGATCGCAGCCGGGGACCTGCGGATGTCCACGATTAACCCTTCAGATGCTGTGATCAATACAGATCACAGCATCTGCAGCATCGCGGTCACTTAAATGGATGATCTGATCGCCCGCACCGCTGCCGCGGCGATCCGATCATCCAGCACGGCAGCCGGAGGTCCCCTCACCTGCCTCCGCTGTCTTATGGGAGTCTTCTGCTCTGATCTGCCTTCACGCAGACCAGAGCAGAAGATGACCGATAACCCTGATCAGTGCTATGTCCTATACATAGCACTGAACAGGATTAGCAATCGAATGATTTCTATAAATAGTCCCCTATGGGGGCTTTTAAAGTGTAAAAATAAAAGTAAAAAAATAAAGTAAATTTTTTTTTGAAAAACCCCCTCCCCCCAATAAAAACCTAAATTGTCCCTTTTTCCCTATTTCACCCCCAAAAAGTGTTAAAAAATATATTTTATATACATATTTGGTATCGCCACGTGCGAAAATATCTGAACTTTTAAAATAAAATGTTAATGATACCGTACGGTGAACGGCGTGAACGTTAAAAAAAAGTCCAAAATAGCTGCTTTTTTATAACATTTTATTCCCCAAAAAATTTATAAAAAATTTATTAAAAGTTTTCTATAAGCAAATATGGTATCAATAAAAAGTAAAGATCACAGCGCAAAAAATGAGCCCTCATACCGCCGCTTATACGGAAAAATGAAAAAGTTATAGGTCTTCAAAATAGGGGGATTTTAAACGCACTAATTTGGTTAAAAAGTTTGTGTTTTTTTTTAAGCGCAACAGTAATAGAAAAGTATGTTATTATGGGTATCATTTTAATCGTATTGACCTAAAGAATAAATAACACATGTCATTTTTACCGTAAATTGTACAGCGTGAAAACAAAACCTTCCAAAATTAGCTAAATTGCAGTTGTCTTTTTAATTTTCCCACATTTCCACACAAATAGTATTTTTTTGGTTGCGCCATACATTTTATGGTTAAGTGAGTGATGGCATTACAAAGGACAACTGGCCGCGCAAAAAACAAGCCCTCATACTAGTCTGTGGATGAAAATATAAAAGAGTTATGATTTTTTGAAGGCGAGGAGGAAAAAACGAAAACGTAAAAATAAAATTGTCTGCGTCCTTAAGGCCCAAATGGGCTGCGTCCTTAAGGGGTTAATGACAAGCCAGGATATCCTCTAAAAGTGGACCCAACCCATCTGTAGACAGCTGTTTTAGGGTTCTTGACCCTTGTCAGTACAGAACAGGATGCTGGCTGGCTACTGAGGGGCTTTCAATATGGGCCTAAGGGAGTAATATATCTACTACATTTAGAATAGAACATGGTAGCTGAACTTTCAAGGTCACAGTCGGACAGTGAGAGCATATGCAGAGTATATAGGGTTCAGTACAACCTCACATTGTTTTGTAAAAACACTTTCATTTCTTGATCACTCAGTGTAAAAACAAAAGTGGTGAAAACCATTTCATATGAGATCAATGAGTAATACAGTAATTTAAGCAACTGAATGCATTTGTAGAATAGACGTGCAATTGCAGTACACAGCTGTTGTTTATAATGCAGACATGTAGCGTTTCCTTAATACTAGCATAATTAGGTAGAGAAGGACTAATTTCTTGCTGCGATATGACTCACAAATGGTCTGTAACTCACGTTTAATATCAGACATCTAAAATATACATCTATTTAGAATGTCTTCATTTAACGCCATCTGTTTTAAAATTGGGCATAGAAGCAAAACTAACTATTCATACTGAAATATCACACTGAAAGACCCCAAGGCATATTTCAGATGTCCCCATTAAATGGCTACATGGTAGGGTCTGTATTATGGCTAAATTGTAGGGTCTGTATTATGGCTACAAAACCTGGACTCTGCATGGTCCTAATGAACCCCATTTAGATCCCTACAGGCTTCTATCATAATGTAACCTTGGTCCAGCAGAACTGTTGGGTTCATGTTTTACAGCCATTCAAAATGAACCTTAATATGGTTTCCCAATAACACTGAATAGGATTGATTGGGGATCTAACAGATATGGAGAGTCCTGATCCTAGCTTTAAACTAGAAGGCTTTGGTTGCACAGATATTTTCTATTGCAGAGAATGGAATGTCATTTTGAAAACATTATTTGTACTTAACAATACTGTTTTCCATATATATATATATATATATAGCAAAATCATCTGTAGTTGCAGTATCTTGTAATATCTTTTTTATTGGACTAACAAGATTTTGTAGAGACAAGCTTTCGGGATCTCTCTCTCTCTCTCTCTCTCTCTCTCTCTCTCTCTCTCTCTCTCTCTCTCTCTCTCCTCCATAGAGAGCAGAAACGTTGCTTGTGGACTGGATATGTTGGAATAAAAACACGTTTATTTATTTTTTTTCTGGAATGCTGCGTCTTTCGGTTTTGTATCTAAGAGGAACCCTGATCAGGTTTGCTGGACGATGGCACCCACCACATTTCTTACACTGGATAGTGCTGCATATTGGATATATATATTGGGTAAGAAACCTAAGGCTGCATCTCCACTTGGCAGTTTTTTTTGGAGAACTGTCACTGTAGTTTGAAGCCAAAATCAGAAGTGCATCCAGCTGGAAGGAGAACTAGAAGTCATTCCCTTATATTTTCCATTCCTTTTGAATACACTTCAGGCTTTGGCTCAAAAACACCAGTGGAAGTTTTCAGGGGAAAAAAAAGTGGAAACACAGCCTTATTCAATTGGGTAGGGTTACTACTACAAACACATCCGAATTCTGATGCAATTTGCTCTAAATAATTGCTGCACATGCTGTGTACATTTATTTGGTGTTTTAGACACACTTTCAAATGGGGGGAGATTTATCAAAACCTGTCCAGAGGAAAAGTTGCCCAGTTGCCCAGAGCAACCAATCAGATCGCTTCTTTCATTTTTAACAAGGCCTCTGAAAAATGAAAGAAGCAATCTGATTGGTTGCTATGGGCAACTGGGCAACTTTTCCTCTGGACAGGTTTTGATAAATCTCCCCATTTGTGTCTAGTCTTAAAAGTGGTGTGGCTTCAATGAAAAGACATGGCTAAATTGCGCCCATGTATGCCAACATTTTGGCACAGAAATTCTGGCTTAATTTAAACTGAATTAAATGGCATAAGCCACTATGATAAATCTGGCTGTCTAGCCCACATTTACACATAGCTTTAAACTAACAGCACTGGTTTGTTATTAGCCATGTCACTTCATTCTACAGAAGAAAAAAAATGAATAGGCAATAACAGACAATAAGAAAACCAGAATAGTAAAAGCAAATGAATGTGGATTCTTCACTGTGTGCAGTATTTAAAGACCTTGACATGCAACATGTCAATTATCAAAGCGACAAAAGGTATTTCTTAATGAAACAAGCCTGTAGTAAGAGAAGCCTTTGTACTGCTTAAAGGGGTACTCCGGTGGAAAAAAAATTTTTTAAATCAACTGGTGCCAGATAGTTAACCAGATTAGTAAATTACTTCTATTAAATATTTACCCTTCCAGTACATTTAAGCAGCTGTATGCTACAGAGGAAATTATTTTCTTTTTGAATTTCTTTTTTGTCTTGTCCACAGTGCTCTCTGCTGACACCTGATGCCCGTATCAGGAACTGTCCAGAGCAGCATAGGTTTACTATGGGGATTTTCTCCTGCTCTGGACAGTTCCTGATACAGGCATCAGGTGTCAGAAGAGAGCACTCTCGACCAAAAAAAAAAAAAAAAAATTCCTCTGTAGCATAAAGCTGCTTAAAAGTACTCTGAAGGGTAAAGATTTTTTAATAGAAGTAATTTACAAATCTCTATAACTTTCTGGCATCAGTTGATAAAAAAAAAAAAAAAAAAATGTTTTCCACCGGAGTACCCCTTTAACCCCTTAAGGACGCAGGATGTAAATGTACGTCCTGGTGCGGTGGTACTTAACGTACATTTACTTCCTGTGCATAACCGCGGGCATCGGAGCGATGCCCGTGTCATGCTCGGCTGATCCCGGCTGCTGATCGCAGCCAGGGACCCGCCGGCAATGGCCGACACCCGCGATCTCGCGGGCGTCCGCCATTAACCCCTCAGATGCCGGGATCAATACAGATCCCAGCATCTGCGGCAGTACGCAATTTCAATGAGTGATCGGATCGCCCGCAGCGCTGCTGCGGGGATCCGATCATTCAGAACGCCGCACGGAGGTCCCCTCACCTTCCTCCTTCCGGCTCCCGGCGTCTCCTGCTCTGGTCTGAGATCGAGCAGACCAGAGCAGAAGATGACCGTTAACACTGATCTGTTCTATGTCCTATACATAGAACAGATCAGTATTAGCAATCATTGCATTGCTATAAATAGTCCCCTATGGGGACTATTCAAGTGTAAAAAAAAATGAAAAAAAATGTATAAGTAAAAAAAATTTGAAAAATCCCCTCCCCCAATAAAAAAGTAAAATGTCAGTTTTTTCCTATTTTACCCCCAAAAAGCGTAAAAAATTTATTTAATAGACATATTTGGTATCGCCGCATGTGTAAATGTCCAAACTATTAAAATAAAATGTTAATGATCCCGTACGGTAAACGGCGTGAACGTAAAAAAAAATTAAAAAGTCCAAAATTGCTGCTTTTTTAATACATTTTATTAAAAAAAATTATAAAAAATGTATTAAAAGTTTTTTATATGCAAATGTGGTATAAAAAAATACAGATCATGGCGCAAAAAATGAGCCCTCAAACCGCCGCTTATACGGAAAAATAAAAAAGTTATAGGTCATTAAAATAAAGGGATTATAAACGTACTAATTTGGTTAAAAAGTTTGTGATTTTTTTTAAGCACAACAATAATATAAAAGTATGTAATAATGTGTATCATTTTAATCGTATTGACCCTCAAAATAAAGAACACATGTCATTTTTACCATAAATTGTACGGCGTGAAAACGAAACATTCCAAAATTAGCAAAATTGCGTTTTTCTTTTTCATTTCCCCACAAAAATAGTGTTTTTTGGTTGCGCCATACATTTTATGATATAATGAGTGATGTCATTACAAAGGACAACTGGTCGCGCAAAAAACAAGCCCTCATACTAGTCTGTGGATGAAAATATAAAAGAGTTATGATTTTTAGAAGGCGAGGAGGAAAAAACGAAAACGTAAAAATTAAATTGTCTGAGTCCTTAAGGCCAAAATGGGCTGAGTCCTTAAGGGGTTAATAAACATCCTCTGTGCTGGTTACACATGAATACCATATGTTCATATATAGTTATAAGTGAATTGAATATTGATCCTCTGTAAAGACTACAGTTTGTAGTGTTCTTTATTCATTCATCCAAGTAACTGATCAGACTAAATGTGAATTATCAAAATCTACAATGGTGCTACCATCCTTCTTATTAAAACCAACAGAGAGAACGGCAAGCCAATGAGGGATGAAGAACCTGGCAGAGCAATGTGTATTTATCTACTTATCATCCATTTGTTATATTGTGCTCATATTTTCAATAGTACTGATAACAGAATGTATACGCACACAATGATTCCCTAACAACATAGAACTCTCAGTTTACATCAGTGCTAATACCAAACACTGTACTTTAGTGTCATCTGATGCTGCACAGTTATTTTTGTGTATTTACTCTTCTGCCCTTTGTTTATTTTATAGGGAGTCTGGGTTTCAGTTGCTGTCACCTCAATTGCTTTTTCAGTGTCCACCATTTCAGCACGTGCAACAAATGATCAGGAGAGGCAAGAGAGAAAACATGCTAGAATAATGATGAGCTAATGCATATGATAATTAATTGGATTTATTTAAAATATTATCAAAACTTTGTTATAATTTCATTATTCACTAATTCACTGTACAAAGACAGTACAAAGACAGAAGTTCCAGCTCCTTTACTTACTGAATGCTGTATGTATGACAAATCAGTCCCTAAATTGTGTAATACTTACCCCCTTCCCGCTCCTGTCTTTGGGTAGTCTTGGATCAATGTTTTCCTCTGAGGCACTCTAGTGATTTACGATTGGACACTAGAGTGCCAGAAAGGGAAACCTTGATCTAGGAGTCGACACAGACAGGGGCATGTGAGTATTTTACACTGTCTCACAAGTAAAGGAGCAGGGACATCTGTTATTTTGACAAGAGTCCCTGCTCCATTATATAAGCACCACTGCTTACGCTTCATACAAGAAGGGAAGTGGCAGTGCTCTCTACTTATGCTTCCTGGGTCTGTGTTCGACACAGTGAGTATTCACATAGGAGCATATTTTGTGTTTACAGCTTCTTTGTAAACTTATTGTCTTCGTGGTAGCTTACTACAAATAGTGTGTAATGTCTGCTGCAGTAATGCTCCCTTCCATGTGTCGCTACACTTTATTCACAAGAGAATACAGTTATAGGATTCACCAGACAGCTTTTTTTGTAGTCTGTTTAGCCATGGAGACACACAGGTCTACATAGGAGCTGTACGATGCATTGAAGAAATACAAAAATGTATATGCCTTACTTTACTTATGACGTATTCAAGTTTTATATTTTGGTAGTTCGATGAATATGTGTATCATATGACAGATTTTGAAACGAAAATTAAGTTGAATCCATGGCAGTCACTGTTAATACATATTGATAAATATTATATGGAAACAGAATTTGAATGCCTTAACCCCTTAAGGACGGAGTGTTTTTCTGTTTTTGCACTTTCTTTTTTGCTTCCTTACCTTTTAAAAATCATAACTCTTTCAATTTTGCACCTAAAAATCCATATGATGGTTTATTTTTTGCACCATCAATTCTACTTTGTAATGACATCAGTAATTTTACCCAAAAATCGACAGCGAAACAGAAAATAAATTCATTGTGCAACAAAATTGAAGAAAAAACGCAATTTTGCTACTTTTGGGGCTTCCGTTTCTACGCAGAATATTTTTCGGTAAAAATGACACCTTATCTTTATTCTGTAGGTCCAAACGGTTAAAATGATACCCTACTTATATAGGTTTGATTTTGTCGTACTTCTGAAAAAAATCATAACTACATGCAGGAAAATGTATACGTTTAAAATTGTCCTCGTCTGACCCCAATAACTTTTTTATTTTTCTACGTACGGGGTGGTATGAGGACTCATTTTTTTTTGCGCCATGATCTGAAGTTTTTAGGGGTACCATTTTCGTTTTCATCTGACTTTTTGATCGCTTTTCATAAATTTTTCATGGTATAAAAACTGACCAAAATTACGCTATTTTGGACTTAAAAATTTTTTGCGCGTACGCCATTGACCATGCTGTTTAATTAACAATATATTTTTATAGTTTGGACATAAAACTGTACGCGGCGATACCACATATGTTTATATTTATTTTTATTTACACAGTATTTTATTTTATGGGAAAAGGGGGGTGATTCAAACTTTTATTAGGGAAAGGGTTAAATGATCTTTATTAATAGGGATCGACCGATTATCGGTTTGGCCGATATTGTCGTCCGATATTCACGATTTTGGACATTATAGGTATCTGCAATTACCTTGCCGATATGCTGATAATGCCCCCCTGCCTCCCCGGCCAGAGACTGCCGCCGCCGCTGCCCCATTGCCTCTCCCATCCCCGGTTTTATAAGTACCTGTTCCCGGGGCCTGGGGTCCGCGCTACTTCTGGCTCCTGCAACCTCCTGCGCTATTGCTGCGCGCTGCACAGCGCAATGACGAGTGACGTCCTCTATGCAACGTCACTGTCAGTGTGCACAGTGACAGCTCAGGACGCCACCGGAGCCAGAAGTAGCGCGGACCCCGAGCCCTGGGAACAGGTAATTATAAAACCGGGGATGGGGGAGGCAATGGGGCAGCGGCGGTGGTGGTTGAACTAGGGAGGACCCCAGGACAGGCAGGGGGAGAGAATCGGGTGGCGGCGGCGGTCTCTGGCCCCGCAAAAGCCGCTGCAGTTAATTGATTTAAAGCGCCTGCTTTAAATCATTGATCTGCAGAGGCTTCTGTGGGGCCGGTGGGGTGGGTTAAATTAGCCGATAACTTATTCCAGAATATCGGTATAAGTTATCGGCTATCAGCCTGAAAGGTCCCAGATTATCGGTATCGGCCCTAAAAAATCAATATCGGTCAATCCCTATTTATTAACTTTTTTTTTTTTACTTTATTTTAGCTCCCATAGTGGGCTATAACATGCAGTGCATTGATTCAATACACTGATCACTGCCAGTGCATTCAATGGCAGGGATCAGTGTTATCGGCAGTTGTTTGCTCAAGCCTGGATTTCAAGTCTGGAGCAATCAAACGACAATCGGACGCGCAGGAGACAGGTGAGGGGACCTCCTGCTGTGTCCTAGCTGATCGGGACATCGCGATTTTATCGCGATGGTCCTGATGAGCCCGACTGAGCAGCCGGGATGCTTTTACTTTCACTTTTAGACGCGGCGATTAACTTTGATCGCCGCGTCTAAAGAGTTAATGTGCCAGACATCAGCCCGATTGGCGATGTCCGGCATTAGCGTGGGTCCTGGTTGCTTATAGCAACCGGGACCCACCGGGTATGATGCGTGCTCACCTTGTGAGCGTGCATTATATATGGTGATGCGCATATGGACGTTCATAAACGTCCATATGTGCCAAGGGGTTAAAGAGTACCTGTCACCAAATAAAACTTTTAATATAGTGTTCCTTGTGTAATTAGTAAATACTTTCTTATTCACTTGCTTTTAAAATTATCAATATAAATATGTTTAAAATGTAATAGAAAAAAATGGCCACTAGGTTGCTCTATTCTGTTCCTTGCCACATTTAATACAGTGAGTTTGGTCTCCTCCCGGCCTGGAAAGAGACCAAACTCAGGAAGTGCTTCTGTGCACCGAGCTTGATTGACAGCAGCACAGAACCTCACTGAAAGCTGCAAAGAGCCTCACTGAAACATGCATAGAGCCTCAAAGAAACATGCATAGAGCTTTAGGTCTTCATAACAGGTATGCAACCATGTGACGGCGGAAGTTGTCGCCCAGCAGGCTTCTCCTGCTGGGAGATTGCACTATGTGAGCAAGAATAAAGGTATGATACACAGCTTTTTAAAGCTCTGAATTTTTTTTAACCCCTTAAGGACCAAGGACGTATCGGTACGTCCTTGGTCCTGCTCCCGTGATATAACGCGGGGTTACACGGTAACCCCGCATCATATCACGGCGGGCCCGGCGCCATAGGGACCCTTTAGCCGCGCGCTCAGAGCTGAGCCACGTGGCTAAAAGTGAAAGTAAAAACTGCCGGTTAGCTCAGTGGGCTGTTCGGGATAGTCGCGGCGAAATTGCGGCATCCCGAACAGCTTGCAGGACAGCCGGAGGGTCCCTACCTGCCTCCTCGCTGTCCGATCGCCGAATGACTGCTCAGTGCTTGAGATCCAGGCATGAGCAGTCAAGCGGCAGAATCATCGATCACTGGTTTCCTATGAGAAACCAGTGATCAATGATAAAGATCAGTATGTGCAGTGTTATAGGTCCCTATGGGAGCTATAACACTGCAAAAAAAAAGTGGAAAAAAAAAGTGAATAAAGATCATTTAACCCCTCCCCTATTAAAAGTTTGAATCACCCCCCTTTTCCCATAAAAAAACACAGTGTAAATAAAAATAAACATATATGGTATCACCGCGTGAGGAAATGTTGAATTGTAAATGAATTATAAAAATATATCGTTAATTAAACCGCTCGGTCAATGGCGTACGCGCAAAAAAATTCCAAAGTCCAAAATTGTGCATTTTTGGTCACTTTTTATATCATTTAAAAATGAATAAAAAGCGTTTCAATAAGTCCTATCAATGCAAAATGGTACCGTTAAAAACTTCAGATCACGGTGCAAAAAATTAGCCCTCATACCGCCCCATACACGGAAAAATAAAAAAGTTATAGGGGTCAGAAGATGACAATTTTAAACGTATTAATTTTCCTGCATGTAGTTATGATTTTTTCCAGAAGTACGGCAAAATCAAACCTATATAAGTAGGGTATCATTTTAATCGTATGGACCTACAAAATAAAGATAAGGTGTCATTTTTACCAAAAAATTTACTATCTAGAAACGGAAGCCCCCAAAATTTACAAAACAGCGTTTTTTTTTCCAATTTTGTCGCACAATGATTTTTTTTTCCGTTTCACCGTAGATTTTTGGGCAAAATGACTGACGTCAATACAAAGTATAATTGGTGGCGCAAAAAATTAGCAATCATATGGATTTTTAGGTGCAAAATTGAAAGAGTTATGATTTTTTTAAAGGCAAGGAGCAAAAAACGAAAATGCAAAAACGGAAAAAAAAACAGTCCTTAAGGGGTTAAGGGTGGGAGGAGTGTTAGGAGTAGTTAGGGAACAATGAACATAACCTGAGTTACTTTAGAAAAATTTATTTGGTGACAGGTACTTTTTAAAGGGGTACTCCCGTGGAAAACTGTTTTTTTTTTAATCAACTGATGCCAGAAAGTTAAATAGATTTGTAAATTACTTCTATTATCTCCTTTCTGTCATGAGTTGGAGAAAATCTCCATAGCAAACATATGCTGCTCTGGACAGTTCCTAAAATGGACAGAGGTGTAGGCAGAGAGCACTATGGTCGTGAAAGAAAAGAAATCCCAAAAGAAAAGAATTTCCTCTGTAATATACAGCTGATAATAGGTACGGGAAGGATACAATTTACAAATTAAATTTACATTTGATTAAAAAAAAAAAAGTTTTCCACCGGAGTACCCCTTTAAGATAAAACAATATGATGTGTGTCCTCAGGTCTATGTAACTACTTACAAGTGTTATTATTTATTCCTGTCACTAAAACAGAGATCACAAAGAAATATAACGTTAAAATTGTATATTAAGCATCTGGTTAACTTATATGTAAATCTTCTGTACCTACATAACCTGCCATTTCCAACATAGTATTGGTAAGCACAATGATTTGGTTTATAATACATTTTCCTTGCTATAAATCTGATTTAGGAATACTAGGACAGAATATGTGTTTAGGTAGCTAGGCTCTAGTGAGTAAATAATGGCATTCTTTCACACATTGATGTTTTTTTACTGTTGAGTATGCAGATTGTTTTTCGTCTTCCTTTCATTTGTTTTTTGAACGCATCACCTAAAAATATTGTAATTTGTTCTCATTTGCATTAAAGAAATATTTTCTACAACCGCACTCTCTTAGCTAAGACAGTGTACACAATAATATAACATGCATAACTTACTGGTAATGAAATTCATACACATACATTTTGTTTAAGAACAGGCAAAAAGTAAGTCTCTAAAACTTTGTAAACCATCCATAAAAATCATTAAGCTCGTCTATTCCTCTCATTTCGCGGTTTGCATTTGAGCAAGTACAAATGAAGTACCTAAAAGGCATGTTATTAGCAATGTAAATGAATCAACCATATGTATTATTCTATATGTTAATGAAACTGTATAACTGTCCACAAAATTTGGAATCCATCACATGAATGTGCTGTTTATAAAAAAGTTAGAGACCACTAAAACCCAATTATAGCACTATTAAAAGCCATTCTTGTAGTTTTCACAGGTTCTCAAATGGTTTATACTTGTAGAGGAACTCATAGTGGAAGGGAAGACTTAACAGCTTGGTAATATCTGAAATCATGGTATTGCTCAAGAAAGAATCTGGGACTATGATGAAATGTTTGAATCAATAACGTTTTTAGGGATGAAATTCTTCTCTTCTTGCCCCTTTAAACAATAATCTTAGCCTCAAATTGAGCAAAGTGTCCTGTGAAACTACTTTGATGTCCTGTCTTTGACCCATGTCTGAACTCTCAATTCCACGTCTGCCTGGCCCTCTTGTACTGTATTGATTCTCCAGTGTATGACCCAGACTATTGACCTTGAACCTCAGCCTTCTGCCTGTACCTGACCTTGCTATTATGTTGTCTGCCTAAGACACACACATGGACTAAGACCTACCATTTCTAGATCCCCAGGTACCTTGCACCAGTGTTTCCTGGGCTGCTGGGAAAGCCGCTAACCATATTGGCACCACTCTTAAAGACTTTGCTCCTGAGTTTGGCTCAAAATCAATCCAGTTGAGTAGCACAGTGGATCCACACCAGTTGCTTGTTACACATATGATTATGACTGAAAAAATGGGTGGGACTTTAATGTCACTCCATGTACAAGTTATTCAATTATTGGACACATTTTGACATTATCTAACATTGTGTTGTTTTTGGCCAACTTCAGGCTTATCAAAATATATTCTGTTCTTTCCAAAGTTGGAACACAAAGTACCAGTGTACTAGCCTACTGCTTGTATAGTGCATCAGTATTATTAAATGCCCACTATTGTGTCATATGAATTGTCCACTTTAAATATCATCACTTTTCAGTGTGAATTTCAAACAACCCATATCCAACCTGAATGTAATTAAATGTTTCCTATCTTTCTCCCCACAGTGCCGTGCCTTTTTTTGAAGTGCTCAGCTTTAATGACACCAGTTCATTTTGTTAATGTATTTTCTGTCATTTTAAGGTAATTGTAAATACTTAAAGTAAATACGAAATGGTTGGGAACACACACAATCACAGAAGTCTACAAGAGCATAACTAATACTGTTAGTATTTGTTCCTAGATATGCCATCATTCCATTCCAAAACAAAAATCATAATTAAATTTATCCCAGAATAGATGAGGTTCATTAGAGCCGACATTCACAATTAGCATAAAGTGACTAAATATTATATTAGGCCCTTGTTCATTTCTACAATTATTGTAAACAGTGAGGATGCTGTTGATATTGCGAAGGAGGATGGGTTCATCTGATCTTCTTTCCATTAACAGGAAAAAAGAATACATATATATTTCTATCTGCTAATGGAGGAAAGATGAATTAAGTTTATGCACTAAAACACAACTGTTCTACATAATTAGCTGATCTGGGAATGAGGTTTTTGTATGCTTTAGCAACTAAGTGCTATAATGTGATTGGTCTCATGAGATTATGGGCTAGCTGTTCCATATCCCCACATCATAAACGCTGCCAATAAATAGGTCTTGGCATAAACTAGAAGGGCTGGGAGGAGGGAATTTAGAAGGGCAGATGGCATGTGAGTAGAGGAAATCTACACGTATAATATCTAAACGTGTGAAGCATGCTGAGATGCTACAGAAAAAAGCATTTCGAGTTTTTTTCTAGCTCTATTTTTGTAATCCTCTGGAATATTCTCAAGTGCAAATCCTTTGCTTTATAGTTAGACATTTTAAAAATCATAATATAATTTGTGCTCCAAATATTTGGCTTGTTCTTTTATGGTTTTTGATGGAACATTCTCCCTGTTTATTATGGGAGTGAGAAGCAATCAATAGCAATTAAGTAGTCCTCTAATTTACCTGAATGACCATCGGGGGAGTGTTTTATAATAGAATATAATAGCAGCTCATAAGGAAGCTATTATGAGGTGGAAGCAGTAGAGTATTAGCTGCTATTGAGTGGAAGAAAGATAATCACATTGTTGTTCATAACAGTAAGATTCATTTATACCATTTATTACATGGAAAGTAAGAATATGAATTATGATTTACTTTGAATACCTTTACATTATAAACCACATGAAGCTTGTTTAAATTTACTTTCACAGCAGTAATATCATCTTTACAGTCATTGCTAGAAATGACGTGAAATTCTGAATTAATGAAAGGTTGTAGTTACAATCCCTATACCATGTACATCCTAATCCTATTTCATGCAAGACATTACGCAGTCCCAACTACTTTCTTAGTACTATGCCATTCTAGCACATAATACATAAATGTAGGTGCACTACTGTGGTAGATGTAAACAATGACATATAGCTAACCCTCAACACACCAACGCCAAGGTTTCTCAAGTGGCACGGGACCTAACACTTAACCTACCTGTGCCATATAGGCAATACCAGAGGCCAGTGGGCAAATACAGCGGCATTAGGTCCAACTCACAGCCTGCTCCCAGTTAACTCCAATGATAGGAGGGAGGCAAACTATAAGCCCCACCCAAGTTGGCTGATATGTTGCCGGCCTCACAGGTGCACCTACATGCTGCCTATAATAGTGATTAAGGCGCATTAGATTTGGAGTTTATATACCTCCAAGTATAAGATTTGAACAACAAGAAAAAATGTGGTTTCAAATGGCAGGAGGTGCTCAACCCCAAATACAGTTATGCATTTATGCTGGGGGAGCAGATCCTATGCTTGTGGTCCATTGCTACGGGCGATCCCCAGCATAAAAGGCATAAAATGGGGGATGCCTGCAGCAGACTACAAGTGCCACAATGGCATCCTACACCAGATGAAATGTGTGGATATGTAACATATAGAGTAATACATACATTTTGGTGCATTACTGTGGTAGATGTAAACAGTGGCATATGGCTAACCCTCAAACTAATGTTAAAATTGAGACATTGGCCAGTATATTCTTATATGAAGGACATACCTGAGCCCGCACACCAACGCCAAGGTTTCTCAAGTGGCACGGGACCTAGTCATATGATAGTTGTATGGATTTACTTGTTACTGAGATATATCACATACTAAAACATAACTTTTGTAGTCATTATTAGCTAAAAACACCAAAAAAAAAAAAATAGAAAAAAAACCACCAAGGCAATCAAGCTACCACATCTACAGTGGTGTGGGTAAATAGTAAACACCAAGGTATTATTAAATTAGGCGATGTGTGAGAGGAAATTACACATAATCAACCCAAAATATCCAACTAGATCATAATGTAATTAGTCAACAATACGCACAATCAGGGTTTTACCAAACAAGATTGCAAATGGTTCAACAGGGGAATTGGAGGAGAAAGTCTACTGCCACATACGAAAGCAAAGATCATCAAACACACACACACACACACACACATATATATATATATATACAGTCCATTCAGAACGTCTTTAGATCCTTTCACTTTTTAACATTTTGTTATGTCATGGCCTAAGATTTAAAAAAAATTAAAGTTTTCCCCCATTATTCTGTCTTCAATATCCTATAATGAAAATGGGACAACCCTGGCTGAGCTCTAAAGATACTGTGTGAAAATCACAGAAACTTCTAGAAGGTCAACCCTCTCTGCAGCACTCCACTAATTTGGCCTTTATGGCATGGATAAAAGTTTCTCCTCAGTAAATGAAACATGAAAGCCCTTCTGAGTTTAACAAGATTCTCTGGTCTGAT
Organism: Hyla sarda; assembly: GCF_029499605.1. Classification (NCBI taxonomy): domain Eukaryota; kingdom Metazoa; phylum Chordata; class Amphibia; order Anura; family Hylidae; genus Hyla; species Hyla sarda. The sequence continues at coordinate 159,055,665 of NC_079192.1, forward strand.
TAATCCAAGATTCTTTCTAAGCGTCATATCTGGAGGAAACCTGGCATGGAATATCACCTGCCCAATATGGTCTCTACAGTGAACTATGGGGTAGCAGCAACATGCTGTGGGAAAAATGGGATAGAAAGACTGGTCAGGGTTGAGGGAAAGCTGAATGGAGCAAATTACAGAGATATTCTTAATGGAAACCTAGCCAGAGTGTTCTGGACCTGAGACCAGGCTGGATGTTCGCCTTCAAACAAGACAATGACCCTAAGCCCACAGTCAAGACTGCACAAGAGTGACTAAGGGACAACTCTGTGAATTTCATTAAGTGGCCCAGCCAGAGCACTGATTGGAATCCAATTGAACATTTTTGGAGAGATCTGGACATGGCTGTCCACCAACAGTCCACATCCAACCTGACAGAGCTTGAAAGGATCTGAAGAGAATTGTGGCAGAAAATCTCCAAATCCAGGTGTGCAAATGTTGTGGCATCATACTCAAGAAGACTGGAGGCTGTTGTCTCTGTTAGCAAAGATGTGTAACACACTCTGTTTTCATTCTGTCATGATGGGTTAAAGAGTGCAGAATGATGGGGGAAAACTTGATTCCTCAACATAACAAAATGTGAAAAAAGTGAAAGGGTCTAAACACTTTCTAAATGCATTAAAGGAGAAGTAGTATGTACAAAAAGTACAGCTAGGGGTTCTGAACGCTGGAAGCCCCCACAATCTCCTGCATGGGACCCCGGCTCTCCCTGGGTATGGAATGTCTCGATGCCCACATGAAGTAGCGGCCAGCATGCCCCCTACATGTATCTCTATGGGAGAGCTGGATTTAGCTGAACGCTGTATCTTCAGCTCTCTCATAGAGATACATGAAGGGGCGTGCCGGCTGCCGCGTCATGCAGAGCATGATACATCCCATTCCCGAGCAGAGTCAGCATCCTGTGCAGGAGATCAGCGGTCTTGACGCTGATAAGCTTTCTCATTAATAAAATAAATAAATAAGGTATCATTGATGAAGACTTGATTTCCTATTAATGTACTGCCTAAATATTTAACCCCTTAAGGACCAAGGACATACCGGTACGTCCTTGGTCCTGCTCTCCTGATATAACGCGGGGTTACACAGTAACCCCGCGTCATATCACGGCGGGCCCGGCGTCATAGTGAAGCCGGGACCCGCCTCTAATAGCGCGCAGCGCCGATCGCGGCGCCGCGCGCTATTAACCCTTTAGCCGTGCGCTCAGAGCTGAGCCGCGCGGCTAAAAGTGAAAGTTGCCGGCTAGCTCAGTCGGGCTGTTCGGGATAGCCGCGGCTAATCGCGGCATCCCGAAAAGCTGACAGGACAGCGGGAGGGCCCCTACCTCGCAGTCATGCGGCAGAATCGTTGATCACTGGTTTCTTATGAGAAACCAGTGATCAATGATGAAGATCAGTGTGTGCAGTGTTATAGGTCCCTATGGGAGCTATAACACTGCAAAAAAAAGTGGAAAAAAAAGTGAATAAAGATCATTTAACTCCTCCCCTATTAAAAGTTTGAATCACCCCCCTTTTCCAATAAAAAAAACAAACACAGTGTAAATAAAAATAAAAATAAACATATATGGTATCACCGCGTGCGGAAATGTCTGAATTATAAAAATATATAATTAATTAAACCGCTCGGTCAATGGCGTGCACGCAAAAAAATTCAAAAGTCCAAAATAGTGCATTTTTGGTCACTTTTTATATCATTTAAAAATGAATAAAAAGAGATCAATAAGTCCTATCAATGCAAAAATGGTACCGTTAAAAACTTCAGATCACGGCGCAAAAAATGAGCCCTCATACCGCCCTATACACGGAAAAATAAAAAAAGTTATAGGGGTCAGAAGATGACAATTTTAAACGTATTAATTTTCCTGAATGTAGTTATGATTTTTTCCAGAAGTCCGACAACATCAAACCTATATAAGTAGGGTGTCATTTTAATCGTATGGACCTACAGAATAAAGATAAGGTGTCATTTTTACCGAAAAATGTACTACGTAGAAACGGAAGCCCCCAAAAGTTACAAAACAGCGTTTTTTTTTCAATTTTGTCGCACAATGATTTTTTTTTCCGTTTCACCGTAGATTTTTGGGCAAAATGACTGACGTCATTACAAAGTAGAATTGGTGGCGCAAAAAATAAGCCATCATATGGATTTTTAGGTGCAAAATTTAAATAGTTATGATTTTTTAAAGGCAAGGAGCAAAAAAGGAAAATGCAAAAATGGAAAAAAAACCAGTCCTTAAGGGGTTAAGGGTGGGAGGGATGTTAGGAGTAGTTAGGGAACATAAGGAGAATATGGCAACCAGTCATACCAAGGACAAGATTACATCAAATCAATTATTTAGACTAATGGATCAATTATTTCATTGAAAAATGTATGTTTACAAAATAGTAAAATTTGTAAAATAGTGAGTTGACATAAGTGATTTTGTAAACATTGGTGCACCTTTAGAAAGATACATGAGCAGTCTCTAGCTTTGGCAAGAGCTGGAAGGTAACAGGTTGGAAGCCATTGCTGTACAGCTATATCCAGCTGTACAGCTAAATCCATAACATCCACAAAGTAAAGTAAAAATATATCTATTATCTATATTTACTGTATTATAATGTATATATGTTCACTGTATGTATCTGTCTGATTGCCTATCCATTTATCTATTTTTGAAAAAGTGTCATAATAAAAAAAAAGGGGTCTTATAATTTAATTCATATAATAAGGTGTTTTAAGGCATCTTTTACAGTTATGCAGGTGGTATATGAATTATAGAGGAGGCTGTAAAGAAGCTAACTAGTGAAACAACTGTTGCCTGTGTGTCACACTTGCAATAAAAATAAACTTAAAGGGGTACTCCGGTGCTTAGACATCTTATCTCCTATCCAAAGGATAGGGGATAAGATGCCTGATCACGGGAGTCTGGGGACCCCCGTGATCTTGCACGTGGCACCCTGTTTGTAATCAGTCCCCGGAGCGTGTTCGCTCCGGGTCTGAATACCAGTGACCACAGGTCCGACGGCGTGTGATGTCACGCCTCAGCCCCTGTGTGATGTCACGCTCCGCCCCTCAATGCAAGCCTATGGGAGGGGGTGTGATAGGAGATAAGATGTCTAAGCACCGGAGTACTCCTTTAAGCATTGCCTTTATTTCTCTTCTTTGTTACTACACTGCTCAAAAAAAAATAAAGGAAACATTATGATAACATGAATGAATGAACTAATCGTATGAAATACTTTTGTCTTTACATGTGCTGACAACACAATCACACAATGATTTTTGGAAGTCAAATTTATCAACCCATGGAGGTCTGGATATGGAGTCACACTCAAAATCAAAGAAAACCACACTTCAGGCTGATCCAACTTTGATGTAATGTCCTTAAAACAAGTCAAAATGAGGCTCAGTAGTGTGTGTGGCCCCACGTGCCCATAGGACCTCCCTACAGCATCAGGACATTCTCCTGATGAAGTGGCGGATGGTCTCCTGAGGGATGTCCTCCCAGACCTGGACTAAAGCATCTGCCAACTCCTGGACAGTCTGTGGTGCATCTGTTGGTGCATGGAACGAGACATGATGTCCCAGATGTGCTCAATCGGATTCAGGTCTGGGGAACGGGCAGGCCAGTCCACAGCATCAATGCCTTCCTCTTGCAGGCACTGCTGACACACTCCAGCCACATGAGGTCCAGCATTGTCTTGCATTAAGGGCCAACCGCACCAACATATGGTCTCACAAGGGGTCTAAGGATCTTGGTACCTAATGGCAGTCAGGCTACCTCTGTCAAGCACATGGAGGGCTATGCGGGCCCCCAAAGAAATGCCACCCCACACCATTACTGACCCACCTCCAAACCAGTCATGCTGGAGGATGTTTCAGGCAGCAGAACGTTCTCACTGGCGTCTCCAGACTCTGTCACGTCTGTCACATATGCTCAGTGGGGACCTGCTTTCATCTGTGAAGAGCACAGGGCGCCAGTGGCGAATTTTCCAATCTTGGTGTTCTCCGGCAAATGCCAAACGTCCTGCTCGGTGTTGGGCTGTAAGCACAATCCCCACCTGTCGACGTCGGGCCCTCATACCACCCTCATGGAGTCTGTTTCTGACTGTTTGAATGTACACATGCACATTTGTGGCCTGCCAGAGGACATTTTGCAGGGCTCTGGCAGTAGCGGTCCTGCTGCTGGGTTGTTGCCCTCCTACGACCTCCTCCACGTCTCCTGATGTACTGGCCTGTCTCCTGGTAACGCGTCCATGCTCTGGACACTACGCTGACAGACACAGCAAACCTTCTTGCCACAGCTCGCATTGATGTGCCATCCTGTATGAGCTGCACTACCTGAGCCACTTGTGTGGGTTGTAGACTCAGTCTCATGCTACCACTAGAGTTAAAGCACCGCCAGCATTCAAAAGTGACCAAAACATCAGCCAGGAAGCATAGGAACTGAGAAATGGTCTGTGGTCACCACCTGCAGACCCACTCCTTTATTGGGGATGTCTTGCTAATTGCCTATCATTTCCAACTGTTGTCTGTTCCATTTGCACAACAGCTTGTGAAATTGATTGTCAATCAGTGTTTCTTACTGAAAGGACAGGGAGATTTCACAGAAGTGTGTTTGACTTGGAGTGTATATGAAATGTACCTGAAGTTTAACTTTCATTTAGAAAATATTTTAATGTCAGATATATGTCAAACGTTTTGATCGCCACTGAGACCCTTCAGCGCTAAAAGCCCTACTGATCATTAGAACGAGTGGGAGAAGCGTGCAGTAGCACGCTTCATTCCCTGGTTTACAGTGATCTCCATCCAGCTTCACTAGATGGCCCCTTAGTCTTATAATGGAGCTCTCTAGTGATGCTGGACAAAGATCACTGTGAGTTGGGAAATGAAGCGTGCTACTGCAAACTTCACTCCATTCATTTTATTGATTGATGGGGGGTTTCAGCACTGAGATCCTGACAGGTTTCTGTGACATGTCAAAATTTTTTTTTCTTCAAGCCTGATTTACTTCATTAGCAGAAATAGGCTTAGAGAATTAGATATCCCTATGCTACTTATTGCTGCTCCTCCCCCCAAGAGTATTTATACGGGTAGTATTCACGTTAAAATTGCTTATATCTTTTAGTAGTTCTCTAATATAACAACTAAGATGACTCCAAAAGAGAGTTTCACTTTAAAAAGGTTGCATAAGATCTCAGTTGTTATCCTTTTGGGGACGAGACTAGACATTCAGTACAATAACATGATGTTTTCATACAAAAATGAAATAGCAATTTGTATATCCTAGTGGAAAATATCAATTTTAAATTGCTTTGCTCAGGCAGTGGTTAAGAATTCCTTCTTACAGCTGACTTCTGATCTACTTATCAAACGGCTTGTGCTATTACATTAAAATGTACTGTCCAGAAATAAAATGACAGCTATGACAGCATGGTGCATTACAGAGATGCATGAGGTTGACAGGTTCATACCCTAGGAAATTCCCTGCAGACATTTCACCCTGTGTACTCCTATAACAATACAGTGACAGCTGTCAATGTGTGCAGGAAGGCAGGTTTAACTGCCCCATTATGCTCAGTATGTTTAGTGGTACAGTGATAACAATTCTTAAAGGAGTTCTCCACATAAACAATTCATATTTGTTAGAAGGATTCGTTGACAATAAGCAGATATCAAATGATCACCATTCAGGGACCCCCGCGATCTGCAGCAATCTAAGATTGCACCAGATTTTTCGTAATGACTCAGGCTGTTTGAAAATCTGGCACAGCATACACTGTGTGCTCAGTCTCCACCACCTCCGAGGTGGTACAGTTAATGGCTGTTTTTTTGGCACATACTATCAATTTTTTGGCATTATTTAAACCTCACCTCCTTGTCCACTCCTTTTAAAAAATTGGTGAGCAGGGTGCAGAGAAGCAAAATTCTTTTGAAAACGACAGTAAATCAGATTTCCTAATAAGTTTAATAATATCTGGATTCCTAAACCTGACAACCTCTTTTTGAGAATAAACTGATTTTTGAGATACTTGGTAGAATGTTCTCTAATAAATTGCCTTAGTACTTCCTTGACAAGTCCCAAAAAGGATACTCAGGTGGAAAACATTTTGTTTTTTACTCAACTGGTGCCAGAAAGTTCAACAGATTTCTAAATTACTTCTATTTAAATAAAAATGTATCCTTCCAGTACTAATTAGTGGCTGTATGTTACAGAGAAAGTTCTTTTGTTTTTGGATTTCTCTTTTTTTTCTGTCCACAGTGCTCTCTGCTGACACCTCTGCCTGTATCAGGAACTGTCCAGAGAAGCATAGGTTTGCTATGGAGATTTGCTCCTGTTCTGGACAGTTCCTGATACGGACAGATGTGTCAGCAGGGAGCACAGAAAAAAAAAGAAATACATAAAGAAAAGAACTTTCTCTATATAGCAGCTAATAAGACTGGAAGGATAAAGATTTTTTTTAGAATTATTTTACAAATCTGTTTAACTTTCTGACACCAGTTGAGATTAAAAAAAAAAATGTTTTCCACCTGAGTACCCCTTTAAAGATTACTTCTAATGATCTTGTTAAATCTTATAATCCTCCCAGCTCACTCTCCCCATCATGATAAACCACCCCCTGCCTTTATTTTTACAGACTGGGAAGGGGGTGTAACCTGAAATGGCTGTGACATCATCCAAAGCAATACAGGGGAGAACTTCCTCCCTTACTCTGCTACACACAGCCCAGAGCAGTTCAGTGTGAGATGAGCTGTGATTGGCTAAGGCTGCACCCCCCCCCCCCTCAACACTCCAGACTGCATTTCCTGACTTTGGACCTCTACCAGGCCCGCAGGAGTCCAAAGTCTGTGCAAGAGATAGGGGAAAATGTGCTCTGAAAAAGTAGGGAGACACCTAGTGGCAGCTTTTTTAAACACAAATAAAACATAAAAAACGTATTTTTTTTTAAATAATGTGCATCAGGGTAGGTTCACACCATGTTTTTGCAATACAGTTTGTATCAGGTTTTTGATCAAAAAATGGATTCCTTAAAAACCTGACTAAACTGTATCAAAACGTGTGTACAAAGTTTTATCTGTATACGGTTGAAAACCGTATATGGTTTGAAAAATGATGTCTGGTTGCATCCATTTTTTAAGAAAAAAAAACGTATATGTTTTGAACTTTTCACTCCATTATGAATAAAGTTTCACTTGTTTGATTGAAATTCCAAGAAAAAAACTGTGCAAAGTCAAAAAACGTATGGTAAAAACTGGATGGAACCATACATACATACAGGTCTGTACAATTCCCATTGACTCCCATATTTAAAAAATAATGTATACGGGTCAATACGGTTTTTCACCCGGACCAAAAACCATGGTAGGCCACGGTTTTCTGTGCAAAAAAGGGTAAAAAAAACATCTACAATATAGTGCATACGGTTTTGAATGGAAAGTCTATGGCCACGGTTTGCTGTACGGTTGCATACGTTTTTTTTTTAAATGTATCCAAAAACTGTATAGAAAAATTGTGGTGTGAACCCACCCTTAGAAAGATTTTTTTATTTACCACAAGGAGTGCAATAGCAAAAAAATTTTTTAATGACAGCACCCGTTTAACCTCATTTCAACAAACTTTGCATAAGCCAATAGTACAAGCAAACATAATAAACTTGTGCTTGTTTCTTCTTTTATCAAGCTTTTTTGCCAACCCTACCCCTGCTAAATTTTAGTTGACTGAAAAAGAAAGATCTCGGTTTTATTGTGTTTACAAGACAGACTAGAAACTCACTGAAAGATCAGATTACATGCTGACAATACAACTCTATGGAGAGGGATTAGGAGCGAGATCAGAGTCCTGAGAGAGAGACACACGCAAAGAGACAGCAAAGAGACTGCATAAACTAAGTATAAATTATAGATTTCACCCCAGGGCATATGTCTTCCATGCTGCTGCTTCTTAGGAAACATACTTTATACCTTTATTAAAAAAGAGGTGATACATGGATGTATGAACAGTAACAGATTAACAATAATTAAAAGAACTCACCCAATGCTACCACAACATGTAGTGGCTGTAAAACCTGTACAACCTGCACATTTCCTAGAGGTGAAAAAAATTATACTGTGACAGCATCCTGCCAAAATGTCCTCCAATGATATTCCAAGGAAACTACATCAAGATCAAAATGGCAAAAACACAGGCACAGATGTGCCAATATATGTAACAAGCAATATGTGCAATGATTTGACATATTAAGTAAATACACTAGTATGCACTATAACAAAACATAAAAGTATCACCAATGTGTACATGTAATGAAAAATACATGTAGTGTAAACACAGCAACCACAAATAAAAGATGCAGGGCACTGAGCATGTGTGAATAGTAGGGCTGCAAAGATTAATCGATTTTATAGATAATATTTGATAACAGGATTCGTTGTCGATAAAACCTGTTATCGAATAATTGTCCGATTAGTTGGAAATGGAATATGCAGGTGCCAGCGGTAATGAGGCTGCGGGCGGGAGCAGGTGATCAGTTGCTATGCCTGCGGATCCTGCAAATCCCCCACCGTCGCAGCCTCTAAGTGAAGTCCCTGAGTGATTGGCGCTGACTTTCACTGAAACTCAGGGCTCTCCTGCCCGGCAGTTCCAGGTGCCGGGCAGGTGAATTTTGACGACATTTAGCCCTGCTTTGGGCTAGTTAAGCCAGCCAGACAATCCGGTGGCGCTCAAGGTGTATGGAGTGGGCTCCTGACTTGAGCCCGCTTCACACCCGGTGGCCCCCAGCTGATTCCTGTGGCTGGGGGCTGCCACTAATAGCACGGCATGCGGCGATCGCTGCGGCCAGCTATTAACCCTTTAGATCATTTCTTTAACCATCCCTGGGTGTCTAGGGGGTGGATCGCCCCCGCAATGTAATTGTGGGGGGGGTGGGGGGGATCCACTGTAGAGGTACCTCACCTTCCCTGGCTGCCCTGGATCTGTATTTGATTTAGCCTTCCTGGAGCAGGCTCAACCAAATGAGTACAGATCACACAGATCAATGGAGTTTAATAGAACTACATTGTTCTGTATGAGGAAACAAAATAAAAATAAATGTACTTGGCATTGGCGCGTGTGTAAGTGCCCTAACTATTAAAATATAACGTTATAAATCCCATATGATCAATGGCGTTATAAAAAAAAATTAAAAAAAAACATACTAAGTACTACAGACACTAGGATGCAATGCTCTGTGCAGTCTGCACATACCCCAATGTATACGGTAGGGGGGAATTAACATATTTGATATTGCGGCGTGGGTAACTGTCTGAACTAAAATAAAATGTTAGTGATCCTGTAAAGGACAAAATTGCTGCTTTTTGGTCCCATCACATCCTAGAAACTATTTTAATATGGCAATTGTACATAATTTTTAAAGTAAAATCACTTAAAGCCTTTTTTATTGGTGTTTTTTTCCAATTAATCAATGAAATTATCGACAACTAATCGATTATTCAAATAATCGTTAGCTGCAGCCCTAGTGAATAGAGACCACACTGTGCATGAGTAAAGACAATGACCATGCAAAGTGACATCATGTAGGCATACTTGCAATAAAAGTGTTTACATATAAACAACCACAGAGAAAAGAAACATGTAACGTATGGGGTCTCAGGGGGGGCATCTTTATTCCTCATACTGCCCAGATCCCATCACTTGCATTAACAAATTTTTATGCATGACTTGCTGGCTGCCGATCATTGTTGTGACTAGTGCACTTGTGTCCTATTTTTGCACATATTGCATGTTATGCAATATATTGGCCTTGTGTTGTTGGTATTTTAATTGTATTTTCCTTGTATTTTCCTGGTAGCGCCCCCTACAGTACAGGTAGGAACTACAAGTTCTGTACTACTCTTTGCCTGTGCCAGGTTTAGCTGCTCTTTTGGACACCAAGTAAAGGTGGCTCCATTTGGGACACTGTGTGTACTGTATAGGACCCTGAAGAAGCTCCTGTCCTCTACATAAACCATTGTTTCCCAACCAGGGTGCCTCCAGCTGTTGCAAAACTACAACTCCCAGCTTGCCCGGACAGCCAACGGCTGTCCGGGCATGCTGAGAGTTGTAGTTTTGCAACAGCTGGAGGCATCCTGGTTGGGAAACACTTACATAGACAGTGATTTACAGCTCCCAGTAAGTAGCTCTTTCTATGTAAGGACTTGTTTTATATGTACTAGTTATCTACTTATTTTTCTTTAATCCTCCCTTTTTCCTATTTTTGGAGGCTCCAGAACCAATTACCAGGTTTCCATAGAGTTATTTATGGTCTCAACATACAATGGTTTCAACATACAATGGTCATCCTGGAACCAATTAACATTGTAACCAGATGGACCACTGTACATTGTTTACAGTTGATTTTTGCTTATGCTGCTGTTTGCATACAAAAACAAACACAAAAAATGAGCAGAATCCAAATCAATGTGTGGACCATGTAGACAATATACATGTAAGGCTTCACCAACTAGCTTAGGGGTAACTAAAATTAGAGATGAAGCCTGTAGAGCAGAACTTTTTGGTGAAAATATCAAATGCAAGTATTTGAATGGCCAGTAATAATGCTACTCCTCACGTACATACAAATGACAGCTTATCCTGAAAAGTTATCTGAAATGACAGGTGTGCTTTAAATATTTGAATATTACTAAATTACATTCTTCTTCATTTGACAGACATCCTACAGAGAGCAGCAGATAAGGTCACAAGGGAAAAAAGTGTCTTTATCTGATGAAAAGTTGTTGAATGTTGGCAAGGACTTCCAATGACTCTAATACTTAAAACAGTCATAAAAATCCAAAGTTCACAAAAAAGCAAATTAATCTGCTCAGTTCTAATAGCAGCGACTCAGTGATCTGTCTGTCTTATCAAAATAATAAGGTTTTAAAGCATAAACAAGAACACTTAATATTGAATAAGTCAAAGATCATATATAAACTTGAAAAATTGAAGCAGAAGTTCAAAAAAATTCTTGCATATTCATGTCAACAGAATTCATGTCATGTTCTTTCCTTTTTCTAAATATTTTCAGTAACCAAGGTCAACTTTCTCTGCAATATAATTCCTTTCACTTTCTATAAACAAACAAGCACAAATCAGGCACAAAAAAGCAATAAAATGAAAAGATTTAAGGATGATGCATGTCTTTACCTGGTGCATTCAAATACTTAAAGGGAACCTGACAGCTATTTTGCTGCCCGCCATATCTTATATAGTACATATATATATTGCTTATACTTATGATGTTTCTAAAAAGGATTCTGTAAGCTAAATCTGATTTAGCCAAATTAGAGAAATCACTTTATGAAATGCTTCACGCTATATGTAGATTACATAGTCATCTGAACAGTGTCCATAACAGGGACCGTCATACAATTAATTTACAGACAAAAAAAAAAAAACAGGTTCCCTTTAAAAAAAATGTTCCCAATTTGTTTTTAAAGGGGTTGTCCGGTGCTTAGACATATTATCCTTTATCCAAAGGATAGGGGATAAGATGCCTGATCGCAGGAGTCCCGCCGCTGGGGACCCCCGTGATAGCTGCCACGCCCCCTCCCATAGGCTTGCATTGAGGGGCGGAGCGTGATGTCACACGGGGGCGGAGGCGTGACGTCACACGCTGTTGGCCCTGTGGTCGCCGGTAATCAGACCCGGAGCGGGGACTGATTATAAACGGGGTGCCTCGTGCAAGATCACGGGGTCCCCAGAGGCGGGATTCCCGCGATCAGGCATATTATCCCCATATTATATTTTTATAAGTTGCCCAGAAAAATTTAACTTGATGCAGAGAAAAAATAAGAACAGAAATAGTTGCCAACTAAGTGCCGTTACCAGTGATTCAATGGAGTGTCATGGAAAGGAGGGTGAGGATGATATGTTTCACCTCCCCTATCTGTGTTGCATAGCAGGCACAACACTGATTAGCACTTGCAGGAGCTATCAATTTGCTCCAAAATGATCCCTTGGCTGCCCAATAGTATAACCGGTTATCAAAGATGGCGGTGTCTATATGTGAAAATCTGGAGAGAGAGCGTGCTGCAGGGCTCCTTTCTCCAAGTGAAAAAAACTGCTAATGCGGCGCCTTGGGAAATTCTATCAAGGTCAGAATGGTGTAATCCAAATAATTCTTTATTCTGTGGGTACAGACAATGCGTTTCACGAGGATAACCTCACTTTGTCAGGTCTAACATAGAAAGATAGAAACTTTACAGGGTTTAATACACAACGTCCTTTGAAAAAGTGCGGGAAGAACAGGAGGTTGGGTGATGTCACAATGACGTCATCAAGGGGGAAGGATGTAGGAGGGGTTTATTAATGTTGGTATCATTAATGTCGTGCTGGGATGAAATGAGACTGTAAAACTGTATCGAGCACGTACAAGGAGGGATTACTGCGGGTACATATCCTTAAAATAAAAGAATAAGATCAATACATTACATTAAAAACAATTCATTATATTGAAAAAACTCATAAAAAGTGTATACTAAGAATTGTACATATGTTAGTTTAAAATATTAAATTATATTAGAAAAACCACTGAAAAATGTGAGAAAGACACTCACGGCCGTGAGGCTGGGAGGATGTGCAGGAGCGCAAGCAAGCGCTTACAGCGGAGCTTTGGCTGGGAACTACTGTTGAACCAGTGGTGAGGGACCACTGCCGTAGTACTCGCACCTTTATGGCCGAGACATGCTGTGTGATTGAAAATGCTTGCGGTGGCTGATTTACTGGGAGCATCTGTAGGACCCTAATTGCGGGACCATCGTTGGCTGTACTTGAAGCCGCTGTAGGACCCTAGTTTTGGGACCATCGCCAGCCGAGATGCAATGTGCAGGTAAAAGTCCTATACAGCTGTGGCAATCGGGAGCGTTAGGAGGACATTGGACTTTGGCGGTCATTCATTTGGTGAGTACATGGTTAATACTGGTTTACATAACCTTTGTGTCGCTATATGAATATAATACTGGTTTACATATCTTTAGTGTCGCTGAAAAATGAAAGAAGCGATCTGATTGGTTGCTATGGGCAACTCAGCAACTTTTCCTCTGGACAGGTTTTGATAAATCACCCCAAACTGTTGTGTATTAAACCCTGTAAAGTTTCTATCTGTGTTAGACCTGACGAAGCAAGGTTATCCTCGCAAAACGCATTGTCTGTACCCACTGAATAAAGAAATCATTTGGATTACACCATTCTGGCCTTGATTGAATTCCATCACCACAGAAGAATTTCCCAAGGTGCCGGATCAGCAGTTTTTTCCACTTGGAGAAAGGAGCCCTGCTGCATGCTCTCTCTCCAGATGTGCCCCCAAAAAATTAGAAATGTAGGTTGGCACTTGGCAACCCTGATTTGAATACGAATGTAGAATGTTAGTGTTATACTCATGTTTCAGAAGACAGGAAACCAGGTGGATGTGGATCCGTTGGACCTGTGTGGCAGATGACTCGGACCATACCAGGGACTAGAGTCTAAGGTGCTGCTGGTTTTCACCAGAGCCCGCCACGAAGCAGGGTGGACTTGCTGCGGCAGGCGGCACCCAGGTCGCTACCCCTGGCACGGCTCGACCACACAGGCAGCTGAGGAGATGCGAGGCACAGGAGGGATAAGGCAGCTCGTAGTCTGGATAGCAGAAGGTCAGGGCAGGCGGCACGGCTGCGTAGTCAAGACGTAGCAGGAGGTCAATAGGCAGGTGGCAGAGAAGCAAGGTTGGATCACAAAGCAAAGGATCAGATACACAGCAAGGCAGAAACAGGACTGCTTTCTCTCAGGCTCAAGGCAACAAAGATCCGTCAGGGGAGTGAGGAGGGTGGAGGAATATATAAATGAGCCAAAGGTGAATCACACTAATGAGCGCACTGGCCCTTTAAATCTTAAAGCTCCGGTGCGCACGCACCCTAGGGGATGGGGACACGCATGCTGGAGCAGTGGGGCAGAGGCTGGGGCAAGAGACACACCAGGTGAGTGACGGACTGGGGCTCGCATGCGGGCGCATCCCGAGATGCGAGTCCCAGCCCCGTCGGCAGCAGCAGGTAACGGAACCATGCGCTCGCGCCCAGCAAGTGCGGCCGGAGTGCATAACGTAACAGTTAGTAACCAATCACTCAATGCCAAAGCCAATTTATTTGAGATGTGAGCAGACATCAAACTGAGGGAGGGGGTGGAGACGTGCAGTGAGGCCACACCCTCTCCCTTTGAGAGGAATTCAGACTAGTGAGCTAAATTAAAAGTGTAATAAAAAAAAATAAAGGTCAGGATTAGGCACTGAGTGGTATATATTTAAAAAAAAAAACATTTTTTTGTTGCATCTGACAAGTACGCTTTAACTGATCCCATTCCATGCTCCGGTTCTCCAGCTATTATGTTCTGCATCTTTTGTTTCGGGCTGATTTGGAGCATGGGCGGAGCTTCGTGACATCACCACTGCTGTTTGCTAGCAGCTGGACCAAGCAAAGAAGCAGGAATGGAGAAATCACTAAGCTTCACCCACGTTCCAAATCAATCCTGGAACGGAAGATACAGAAGAAGATAGTGGGAGAACTGGAGCATGGAACAGGATCAGGTAAGTATGGTTGTCATCAGTGTCACCTACACTACCTGTCTGTACTGACAGGTTAGTGCAGGTGAAACTGGTAACATATTTTCTTTAAGCCTTTGCAGTATGTATCTAATAATATTTGACTAGTTGTAATAATTATAATATTAATTTTTAAAAGTGCATGAACAAATCAGCATGTTTTGGGAAAGATGACTTTCTTGCCTAAAGACGTTTGACTACATAACAATGTCAGTGACAAGACAAGTTATGTGAACAGCATAGCAAGGAAATGTATGAGAACTGTGTGAGGACAGTTTCATATAGGATCTTCTAATGAGCTTTTTCTGTTTGCATGGAGCGAAACGACGGTATCTGGGCCTTTGTTGTTGCTGAACCCTAGTATACCCAAATCCAGCTATTAGCACTCAGTCAAATCCAGGAATTTAACAGGAATTTAACTCAAATGTCTGAAAAATGTGTAATAGTGCTGCATGTGATACATTGCTAGATAGATAACTGTATTGGAAGAGATAAGGGTATGTTCACATGTTCAGGTTTTTAAACTCCAATTATTGAAAATAACATCAAAAACAGATCATATATAGATGATATATAGAGCAAGACTTAGGCTTCTCAACCTTTCAAATCTACTCCTGGCATTGTATTCAAAAGTTGAACTTAATTTTTAAACAAATTAAACAATTTTTTTTACACAAACGTCTATTTTTCTACATTGAGGTTTCAACTTTAATTTGGCATTTGCTCATAATTTCGCTCCAGGGCCACTTCAGGGCAGCACAGCAAAAGCTGGCCATGCACATTAAATTAATACCAGCCAAACCTGCCAATTTTGCTTGGGCAGGCTAATCATCTAATAAGTATGGGAGTCCCCCAACTCTTCCTGAATGGCAGATGTCAGGTTGTATTTCAACATGCCAGATTCTTTTATTCTTAGGGGAGTTAAGCTTCCACCAGAGTAGTGTCTGGCAATGACTTTCTGTCCTCTCCCCATGTAGAACACATCGCGGCTGGCCAAGTGCTGCAGGCATGCGTATGGATAGGTCGGAAGAGATAGCTGTTGGTTAAATGCTGAAACCTCTTAACATTTGGCTGAAGCTATCTGAAGTTTATGGCAACTTATCAAACTGCTTGCAAATATTGGGTATGTGTACTAAATGTTTATACAGATGTATAAGCTATATATATATATGTGTATGTGTGTGTGTGTGTGTGTGTGTGTGTATGTGTGTGTATGTGTGTGTATGTGTGTGTATACAGACAGAGATCACCGCCTTTAAAGTGGAGTAGTGGTCTGTAACCTGGGTAATGAGCTGTCCAAAAGGGGAGGAAGGAGCAGGAATATCAGGAGGAGGCACATTTGCTACATGAATGTATGTAAATAGTATATAATCCACTTGTGTGAACACATCTATTTAACTCCTTTTTGTTCAGACCAAAGCTGTGCCCTATGCTGATAATTGCTTGGAACATTCCATGTAGACAGAACATCCTGCATCGGTCTTCTCTTAACCTCTCGCAATGTGCTCTGCCCTTTTCCTCCAAACAACCCTTTTTTGTCAACAGAACACTTTACTTCAGCATGGATGCAGACTAAGCTCACTGAGTTCTAAATGAATTTTTCATTGTCAGGTTAAAAGATTATGATTTAGTAATGTAAAACATTTCGTAAGTGCCCTACTTTTAGCAATTATAAGGGAAAGTATTCTGTGCTGCTCCAAATTAAAGTGTATTCTTTAAGATGTTTTTAAGAATACTCAAAAGAAAGCTCCGCTATGGTATGGAAAATGGAGCTTCCTACCATTAGCACTAGCTATTTAGTAAAAGGAGCTGCTAACAATACAAGATCTTCTTGTTTCAGCAAAGTCAGAGTACAAAAACACTGGTGACAAGTATTGATGAACAACAACTAGCACCTCAGCCTTTAGGATTTCTCCCATGAAGATTGAATGGTGCTGAATGGGTGTGTATGTAAAATATTACTGGGATGAGCAGGGCCCACCGTCTCTTTAAGTAAATGAATGCAGCCATGCTGTAGCTCCTTGCACAGCTGTTTGCCATAGCGCTGTTGTGCTTGGATACACTTTGAAGTCTCTGCAGGGATTCTGTAGTTGGACTCCCGCTATTCAGAGATTGTTTGCATATACTAACAAAATGTTGATACTTTATAAAATGGAAAAACTATAAAACAGGAAAAAAAGATAGAGGAGGCAGGTTAAGGAGAGTTTGAGGAGGACGCCCTGACAAAATGACGTCGGCTCTGCCTCCCCCCTTTTGCCTCTCCTGCTGATGTGCTCCCTGGACCCCTCGTCAGACTCCTAAGGACCAGGGTGAGTGGTGTCTGGGTGAGAGAGGGACCGAGGCGCCCGGATGGAGTGTCCACCCAGTCCTCCTCTCCCTCCCCCCGCCCCTTATATGAACTGCTGTAGGTTTCTCATGGAGCTCGATTGAAGGGCAGGCCAAGGGGGCCCCTGTGAGAGGGGGGCTTGGCCTGCTTTTTTTTAACTTGCCAAAATGACCACCATCCGACTGTGGGGATAAGATGAAGGAGCTAGACGCTCACTGTGAAAGGGAGAACGTTCCGGAACATTCGGGATGGACAGTCAGGATATTGCTATCTCCACTCCATGGAAAGTAAAGCTTTTTGCCTGAAAAATGTCATGGATGTATTTTAGTCACGCCGTTTTCCTGTTTATATGTATTGTTGTATGTATTTATAACCTACTGTTCATGTCTGTAGGACTTGTGGGACTCGGTTCTTATGCCCCTCTAATTTTAACTCCAAATTTGGTGTACCCTGCTGGAATGTGAGTAATGCGTTATGTTATTAAAATGCTGTCTTCTGGATATATAAAGTACTGATGTCATTAACCAGCTGCTATTATGGTCTGATTTCAGCATCCCTGCCCCAATAACATTCTTCTGTATATTTGAACAACATACATGGCTGCAACTTTTTTCAATATGCCTCCTAAATCAAATCAAAGAAAAAAGTAATACAGGGAGAATTGAGAAATTTATGACCTCTCCGACCGGGTTCGTTAAAACTAAAAGTAACAGTGGCCTCTATCCTATACGCACTAAGACGGGCTCCAGGTTTGATCCATTACAGCAGGAGGAGGGAGACGGACAGGGGAGAGGAGATACAACAATGCAATGCAGGCCTTAAGGAGCTAGCTACTCAAGTGGGCTCCTTATCCAGTGACGTATGTTTGATACGGGAAGACTTTAATAAAATCAGGGGAAGAGTATCGGATTTGGAGAAAGATATTCCCACTATGAAAAATTACCTCAGAGCAATCACCCTAGACTTAAATTTCCTGAAAAAGGTGAATGTTATTCTAAAAAAAAATGACTGACCTGGAAGATAGATCCCGGAGATCGAACATTAGGTTAATTGGCCTCCCAGAAGGGGCAGAGGGGGACAATCCTATACGCTTTTGTGAGCAGTGGATTAAGGAGAGAGTTAAAGACTTGGTTTTGTCTAACCAATTTCCCATTAAAAGGGCCCATTGAATCTTTTTTTGTTACATATACTATGTTAAATGCTTAGAATATTGTCTTGGAACGTAAGGGGAGTGTCGGATAGAGTCAAACGATGTGCCATATATGAACAGATTTCTAGGAATCTCCCTGCAGTGGTTGGGTTGCTGGAAAATCATATGACGCAGGAGTCTACGAGGAAAGTCACTAGGAAATGAGTGTGTAATGAGTTTCATTCGGTGTACTCTAACTACTTGGTAGGAGTTTCTGTATATATTCATAAATATATTAATTTTGAGTTGAAAGCATAAATGATAGATAAGAGGGGTCGATTAATTTTTTTACATGGAATTTTTGATCAACTAGAATTGATACTTGCTTTTGTTTACATTTCACCTCCATTTTCATTGGAAGTTCTGGTTTTGCTCCTAAAATTTATTGACTCTAAATCAGACCTTCCCTTTATAAGTGCAGGAGATTTCTATGTGTTTATTAATGCCCATATTAGAAAGATAGAGTGTGGCATTTAGCTCTTGGTGGGAGCCGTTATCTACTTTGTACATTTTTGGAGGAA
The DNA here is from genome assembly GCF_029499605.1 of Hyla sarda. Classification (NCBI taxonomy): domain Eukaryota; kingdom Metazoa; phylum Chordata; class Amphibia; order Anura; family Hylidae; genus Hyla; species Hyla sarda. The sequence goes on from NC_079192.1 coordinate 159,074,313, forward strand.
GTGGAGTGGTTAGACCTCTAGAGAGATCTAAACGGGGACCACCCAAGCTATACTTGTTACAGTGCTACATATCGGTCTGCTTCCCGTATAGATCTCTTTTTGGGGCATCATATAATTAGATCTTAAGTAAGGGACATTGTGTGTCAGTCCAGATCCCTTTGCGATCACTCACCTCTGGTTATGACCCTTGACTTAGGGGGGAATTCAGAACACTGTGGTGTGGGAAATTAACAGAGGCTCGGCTGGCCTGAATGTGGTGTGGGATTCGCTTAAGGTCTTCTTGAGGGGGCTTCTTTTTAGTGATATAGTTAAAAAGAAAAGACAATTTAAAAAAAGGGAGGATTTTTTTCTGTACAAAACAGACCCCACGTGCTTGAAAAAACTGAAACAGGCACAGGAAAGGTTGGAATCTTGGCAGAGGGAGAAGGCCAGAATATAAAAAAAATTCTCAGGACATAAAAAATTTTGTGAAGGGGATAAGCCTAATAGTCTGTTAGCAAATCTGATTAAATCACAAGGGACTAGGAAAGTGATAAGATCAATACAAAAAGAGAATGGGGAAGTGACCCAGTAAGGGACAGAAGCAGAGGATTTTTGTGATTATTTTTTGACATTATATGCTTCTGAGCGCCAACCCTCGGATAGAGGAAAGTTTTCTTGATAAATTCACCCTACCTAAGGTCTCAGCTGAGGGAGCTGATCGATTGAATTCATCTTTGTAGCTAGGGGAGGTTAAGGAGGCGATCTTGGCGTCCCTGATAAATCAGCTCTGGGACCTGATGGCTTACCCTTTGGTATCTATAAAAATGTTGTTGATGTACTGGCCCCAATAATACTTGAAGTTTTTAATGAATCCTGTAAGAGGGGCTCCCTTCTGAAATCAATGTTGGAGGTATACATCCTCTTGGTTGAATCCTATAGACCAATTTGTTTTGTACATTCCGATTTTAACTTTTTTTTTTACAAAATTCTTGCTAAAAGACTCGCTGGGGTGGTTGACATGGTGGTGAAAGAAGATCAAACGGGCTTTGTCACCCAGAGGTCCTTATTTGCAAATATAGAGAAAACATTTGTTAATATTCAGCAGGGTGAGGGGGTTCTCCGCTCCATCCTGTCTCTTGATGCCACTAAAGCATTTGACAGGGTGGAGTGGAGATTCCTGTGGGCAACACTGAGGGCCTTTGGGTTAGGGGAAATATTCATTAATTTGGTACAACTGATATTTTTAGCCCCTAGGGCCAGTTTAATTTGGGGTAAAAGCCCGTCTGCTCCATTTGAATTATCAAGGGATACCCGTGCGGCGCTGACTCGGAACAGGCACATCAGGTGAGTATAAAAGGTTTATTAAAATGCAACGCGTTTCACCACACAGGGGCGGCTTCATCAGGCATGGTAAGCACAGGAAGGGGGGGACTTATATACAGAGAAAAAATTTACTCTTTAACAACTTTTGTATCAGGAATAAAAGATTATAAAGTTACAGAAAATACAAGTTACACATCATAACAACTTTCAGCATAGCATGCAAACTCACTGTGGGAGGTAAGCAAATCTGTGAATAATATTTGTTTTATTTTGTATTGTGTTTTTTGGTGTGTGAACACGCTCTAATTTCCAGGGGTGTATCTATTCTATCTTTTTGTGTGTGAACACGCTCTGATTTCCAGGAGTGTATCTATTTTTATACCGGACTCATTAAAGGGAACGGCTATATATTGTCATAATAGATGTCAGTAGTCAGTATCAAATGTGTTTTTTGGTGTGTGAACACGCTCTAATTTTAAGGGGTGTATCTATTCTGTCTTTTGGTGTGTGAACACGCTCTGATAACTAAGGGTATATCTATTTTTTATGCCAGACTCATTAAAGAGAACGGCTATATTATAATAGATGTCAGGAACAAATGTGTTTTTTGATGTGTGAACACACTCTGATTTCCAGGGGTGTATCTATTCTGTCTTTTGGTGTATGAACATGCTCTGAATTCAAAGGATGTGTCTATTTTTTATATATACCAGACTCATTAAAGAGAACGGCTATATCATAATAGATGTCAGGATCAAGTGTGTTTTTTGGTGTGTGAACGCACTCTGATTTCCAGGGGTGTATCTATTCTGTCTTTTTGATGTGTGAACATGCTCTGATTTCCAGGGGTGTATCTATTCTATCTTTTTGATGTGTCAACACGCTCTGATTTCCAGGGGTGTATCTATTCTGTCTTTTGGTGTGTGAACACGCTCTGATTTCCAGGGGTGTATCTATTCTGTCTTTTGGTGTGTGAACACGCTATGATATCCAAGGGTGTGTCTATTTTTTATGCCATAGTATTAGGAAAACCGAAAAATAGGACTTGCTTAGCCCTTGGCGCCTATTCCCCAAGTATCGATTCCAGCCGGTATTAGTCCATTAAACAACTGGCAGGTTAGACTCTGATCTACATTGGCTGCTGTCCTTTATCTTTTCTATTTGGTCTAGATGTACATGAAGATATTATCTTGGCATAACTTCTTTTCCTCTCAGTGTGTGCCTTTTTAAAGCACTACCCCAAACTTGTACTTCCCGCACTGTCTGCAGTGCTGCCGCCCGTACTTTCAACTACAAACCCCAGCGAGTCTACAAGCTCATCAAGGTGTTGTGCCCTCAGCACAACGCTACACGGTAAGGTGCAAAAGACACGCCCACACGTCAACCCACCTTATGATTCTCCACTAGGAGCGCATCTCTTTTTTAATATATATATATATCTCCTATTTTTTTTATGCCAGACTCATTAAAGAGAATGGCTATATTATAATAGATGACAGGAACAAATGTGTTTTTTGATGTGTGAACACACTCTGATTTCCAGGGGTGTATCAATTCTGTCTTTTTGATGTGTGAACATGCTCTGATTTCCAGGGGTGTATCTATTTTGTCTTTTGGTGTGTGAACACGCTCCGATTTCCAGGGGTGTGTCTATTTTTATACCCGACTCATTAAAGAGAAAGGCTATATATTGTCACAATAGATGTCAGGATCAAATGTGAATGATCCTCAATATATCTCAAATAAAAGTAATTTTTTATCTTTAGTTTATAATTCTAAATAGTTTATAATTAGTGTTGCTCACGAATATTCGCAATTCGAATATTATTCGCGAATATCGCGCTATATATTCGTAATTACGAATATTCGTTTTTTGTTTTTTTTTCACAGTACACATCACAGTGATCACCCCTCTCTGCATCCAGCTTGTGTGGTGTAAAGAAGGCTGTAATACTACTGTGTGAGACTGGCGTGCGAAAATTCGCATATGCGAAACTTCGCATATGCTAATTTTCGCATATGCGAATTTTCGCGTTTGCTAATTTTGTATATGCTAATATCCACATATGTTAATTTTCGCATACGCGAATTTTCGCATATGCGGAAATTCAACGAGAATATAACGAATATGCGAATATTCGCGAATATATGATGAATATTCGTCCATATATTCGCGAATATTCGCAAATTCGAATATGGCCTATGCCGCTCAACACTATTTATAATTATATTCAGTTGTCCTTATGTATTATTATTATTTCATGTTTTAGTTTATATTTTGGTTTATAAGATAAATGATTGACACTTCATGTTTTCTATTTTACACATATGTGCATACCAGCCCACACAAATGAATTAATCTGAGCATTATTGTAATGATAACAATAATATTTCTAAACATTTTATACACAATAAAATTATGCATTACCAAGGGGGAAAAGGAAAAAGAAAAAGAAGAGGGTCATAAAACATGAATAATTATAATTTTTTTTTTTTTAAAACATACAAAAAATATTTAAAAAAAATTCATGATCAGAGTACAAGGAGCACATTTACCATACATTCTCTATAGTCTCATTTAACCCCTGAGGGGTTAACGTGGATAATTTGGGAATCCAAAAAGATTCACAGTTAATCAATCTTTGAAAGCGATCAGGATGGTTTTCTGAAATTTGTTCTAGTATGACCAATTTTAATATGCTTATGTCGCCATTATGTTTATTTGAAAAGTGTCGTGACACACTGTGTAGCAAAAAGATGTTTTTTTATATTGGATCTGTGTTTGCACATGCGGGATCCCACATATTGTAGACCACAGCTACATGAAAGCAAATAAATGGTAAATTGTGGACCACAATGGACTTTGAATAGGAAATTCCCTCTTTGTTCTGAATGACGAAAATGTTTCAATCTTTGTACTCTGCATCATGTTACAACAAAGACACCCGGGCTTGTTACATGGAATACAACCCTTCTCTGTTTCATTTTTTTTCAATGGGGTTAGATGTTTTTAATCTACTAGGAGCTAAAATATTTTTTAAGTTTTTTGCACGTCTAAACGTAACTCCAGGAGTGACTGGTATTAACTGTTTCAGTATAGGGTCCGCACGAATAATTGACCAATGTTTGTTAAGAATCTTCTTGATCTCCGATGCACTATTATTATAACTAGTGATAAAATTATATTGGAATCTGTTTTTTACATTTGTTCCCTCAGCTGAATTTGATGTTTTGTCTTTCCTAATCAAAAAATCTGTTTGTTTCTTAGTTTTTACTTTATTATAAGCTGCATGTAGTAGTTTTTTTGGGTAACCGTTATCACCGAACCTTTTTTTAGTAATGTGGATTGTGTCTTAAAATCTGCATCATGAGTACAATTTTTTCTGATGCGGATATACTGCCTTTATATCAAAACTTAGGAGACTATTAACGTTAGACATACTCTCTGTGTCCCCAAGAGGTTAAACAACACAATGTAACTCCAAGTCAAACACACTTCTGTGAAATCACACTGTCCACTCAGGAAGCAACACTAATTGACAATCAATTTCACATGCTGTTGTGCAAATTGAAAAGACAACAGGTGGAAATTATAGGCAATTAGCAAGACACCCCCAATAAAAGAGTGGTTCTGCAGGTTGTGACAACAGATCATTTCTCAGTTCCTATGCTTCCTGGCTGATGTTTTGGTCACTTTGGAATGCTGGCGGTGCTTTCACTCTAGTGGTAGCATGAGACGGAGTCTTCAACCCACACAAGTGGCTCAGGTAGTGCAGCTAATCCAGTATGGCACATCAATGTGAGCTGTGGCAAGATGGTTTGCTGTGTCTATCAGCGTAGTGTCCAGAGCATGGAGGCGCTATCAAGAGACTAGCCAGTACCTCAGGAGACTTAAAGGAGGCAGTAGGAGGGCAACAACCCAGCAGCAAGACCTTCAGCAGACCACAAATGTGCATGTGTCCACTCAAACAGTCAGAAACAGACTCCATGAGGGTGGTATGAGGGCCAGATGTCTACAGGTAGGGGTTGTCACCCAAGGAGATGTCGGAGTTTGAATATTGGGGTAAGTCATTGTGTCCCAGGTGCTCAATGGAGGGAGCTAATTTTTTTTACACATAATCTGGGGCTGTCCTATAATTAGTAAATATAGGATTGAAAAGATAACAGTAATAACAGTGAGTTGAGGTGACCTAATTCATTGGCAGTACTAGACGTATTGGGTGGGGGGGGGGGAAGGGAAGGGGATAATTACTGTGTGTTTGTTATTAAGTATGTAATTAATTGTGCAATTAATGGTGTGGTTTGTCTTTCTATTTGTATTTTCCTTCTTTGTATCAAAATACATAAAAAAAAGGAAAAAAAAAAGGAGAGTTTGAAACTCAAATACAGGAATGGAACAAAAAGAGGAAAGATGGAGGGAGGGTAGAGAAAATTACAGAGTAATGGGATTTATACAATATTAGATATTATTCAATACAAGTAAATCATAGCACATTCGTATGGTCAAATAGATATCTTAATGGGATCCTTGTAAAGGTTAAAAAACATATACTTTATAGACATGGGAATACACCTTTTATTGGGTTGAGGGAACAGGCAACTGAGGAGTGGTTTGTTTTAAGGCAATGTTGACAGGATTTCCGCATATTTAGAACATTATTGTGGGTATGAAATTACCAGTCTGAACTACTTATCTGTGGGTTTCAATTGTCTATTCTAAATAGGTAGGGGTTTGAAGACAATAAAGAGAGATCAGCAATTCAGAGGAGGCTAGGGTTAGAGGGTGGGTTAAAAGTCATATAAATGATGGAAGGATGAGATAAGAGAGCTATGTCTGCAGTAATTGAAGAATGTAGACATGTATTCCAACACTCCCATCTAATATGTAATAGGGAGCCCCTCTGGGCATTGCATCTCCTGAACATGTTATAATCTAGTCTAACCAATCCAATTGAATGTTGGGCAAAAGTGAATAGGAGGTCCTGTTTCATGCCAATAAGCTGTTAGCCTGTAGAAGAAACTACAACATTATAAATTCTAATAAAAAGAACAGAACTTCTAATTAATATGCATGAGCAGCCACATGTCAATGTTACAACAGAAGAAATATCAGTGTATCGTAAAGAAATATAGATTCTGGCTAACAACTATAACATCAAATACCTGTTTCTGTAAACTATCTTGAGACAGTAGCAAATCTCTGAAAAAATTGCAACAAATCCCAGTAAAAGTTCCTCAGTATAATTTGCATGCAATATGTCATTAAACATAAAAGACAGCTAGCCAGTAGTGTTGCTTTTTGTGCCTCTTAGCTTTCAATTCACCAAGGGAGAGGAAGAAATGCATTGGGGGCCTCATGATTCCCACTGTTAATGTTTATTTCATATGCAATTAGATGTAAGTATAGCTATAGTACAAATTGAGCTATGAATATTCCCTTAAAATAACTACTACATACCTTGTTACAGTATAATATATCTAACCACTCATGTCTCCTATTAGGATGAGCCACATGGAAATACAAGGTTTTACAAAGATACCGTAATAAATGTAATGCACATTTGTCAGCAGCAAGCCAATGTGAGTGGTTGAGTGCAATAAAAAGATTTATCATCATTAGGTAAGCATCATAAGATATACCGACCCGAATATAAGCCGAGGCCCCTAATTTCACCCCAAAAACCCAGGAAAAGTTATTGACTCGACTATAAGCCTAGGGTGGGAAATACATCATCTTAGTGCTGGACGATATGGCCTAAAATTAATATCACAGTATTTTTTTTTTATTATCGCGGTATCACGGTATTACCGCCTGCCCCCCCCCCTGCCACCCCGCGAGCGGGGTCCCTGTGCCCACTAGCGGTGTCAAATGTGCCCTCCGCAAGCGCAATCTCTACCATCACCGCTAGCGGGGTCCCTATGCCCACTAGCGGTGTCAAATGTGCCCCCGCGAGCGCTACCATCACCGCTAGTGGGGTCCCTGTGCCCAATAGCGGTGTCACAAGAATGCCGAGCGCGGCTCTGTTCCCCGTCCCTGTCAGCTCTCAGGGTACAGGAACAGATTTAAAAGCCTCGCATGCAGCTAACGTAGTACTGCGCATGCGCAGTACTACGCAAATAGTGTAGGGCTAACGCTAGACTCCTAGCGCTGCCTACGTTAGCCCTACGCTATTTGCGTAGTGCTGCGCCTGCGCAGTACTACGTTAGCCGCGCCGGAGGCTTTTAAATCTGTTCCCGTACCCTGAGAGCTGACAGGGACGGGGAACAGAGCCGCGCTCGGCATTCTTGTGACACCGCTAGTGGGCACAGGTACCCCGCTAGCGGTGATGGTAGCGCTCGCGGGGGGCACATTTGACACCGCTAGTGGGCACAGGGACCCTGCTAGCGGTGGGGATTGATCGTGCTCGCGGGGACACAGCAAATGGATTAGCCGCAGTGGGCTCAACAATTCATCCAGAGGGTGGGGGAAGGGCCCGACCGGTATAGCGGTATGGGCAAAAATCCATACCGTGGGAGGAAAAAAAACGGTATCCGGTTCATGCCGGTATACCGCCCAGCACTACATCATCGCCCGTCAATATCCAGACACCCGTCATTAACATCCTCATCATCATCATCACCTGTCATCATCTCCCCTTCATCATTACCCTTTCATCATCCCCCCCTTCATCATTACCCTGTCATCATCCCCCCTTCATCATCCCCCCTTCATCATTACCCTGTCATCATCCCCCCTTCATCATTCCCCCCTTCATCACTACCCTGTCATCATCCCCCCTTCATCACCCCCCCCCCCTTCATCATTACCCTGTCATCATCCCACACCACCCCCTTCATCATCACCGCTTGTCAATGTCTGATTTAACAGTGGTCTTCAACCTGCAACCTACAACTCCCAGCATGCCCGGACAGCCATCGGGTGGGCCTCCTCTCCGCACTTCGCACCCAGCCCCGGAATGATGACGTTGCCTTGACGACGACGCACAGGGACGTTCATGAGCAACGTCCCTGTGCGTCGTTGTTAAGGCGACGTCATTATTCCGGGGCCGGGTGCGAAGTGCAGAGAAGAGGCCCACCCGGTGAAGATGGACAGCCCGGAACGACTATCCCTCCCCACCGGACGGTCCTGCAGCACAGATGGCCCGGACCAGCTCACCCGAACATCCCGCCGAGCGGAGGTGAGTACAAAGCTAAAGGGGGGGGAGGGGGCTGGATGATGACGGAGGCCCGGGCAGTGGTCTTCAACCTGCGGACCTCCAGATGTTTCAAAACTACAACTCCCAGCTGGAAAGAAAGCTCTGTAGAACCTTCTCAGTGTCTAAAACGTGGTTTATTAGCACAGAAAGCAACGCTCTTCTGGTCCGAACTGGACCCTTCGTCTGGCAGTGTGCATCACACTGCCAGACGAAGAGTCCAGTTCGGACCAGAAACGCGTTGCTTTCTGTGCTAATAAACCACGTTTTAGACACTGAGAAGGGTCTACAGAGCTTTCTTTCCATCAGGACCAGCGCTACCAACGGCCCAACTTTGCTTTTTCTTGTTACATGCTTTTACTTTTGGAAGACATCAGAGGGCTTAAAAATTCAGCAGCAATTTTCCAACAAATTTTCAAAATCAAAATTTTTCAGGGACCAGTTCAGTTTTAAAGTGGATTTGAAGAGCCTTTATATTAGAACTGCACCCCTCAAAGTATTCAAAATGACATTCAAAAAGTTTGTTAACCCTTTAGGCGTTTCACAGGAATTGCAGAAAAGTAAAAGAGTAATTTCAAAATATTCATTTTTTACACTCGCATGTTCTTGTAGACCCAGTTTTTGAATTTTTACAAGGGGTAAAAGGAGAGAAATCTTCCTAAAATGTGTAACCTAATTTCCCTCGAGTAAGGAAATACCTCATATGTGTATGTCAAGTGCTCTGTGTAGAGAGGAAAAAGAAAAAAGACAGGTGCGCTCCTAGTGCAGTATTATTAACCTTAAATTGGCCCCAAAAAGGTAAATTCAGGCTTACCAGAAAGGGTTGTGCTAAGAGCACAACACCTCTGCAGGCATGTAGACTCACTTAGTTGAAGAGGTCAGCTGCTCCAGAGTCCCTTTTGGGTGACAGATGTCAGATTCAAAAATAGTAGTGGAGATTCAAAGTATTGCGTAACAGCAGTAAAATCGGGACTTCATCCAGGCGCTCCCCCTCAGATGTAGAGATCACGGAACGACCGGTAGGTTATAACGTGGTTCATTTATTGGGTGCTCTGTGGGTGCACTACAAGGATCAGAAGGGAAGGAGCGACAATGGGATTTTGGAGACTGAGTTTTTCTGAAATAGTTTTTGGGGGGCATGTCACATTTAAGAAGCCACTATGGTTCCAGAACAGCAAAAACCCCACATGGCATACTATTTTGGAAACTACACCCCTCCAGGAACGTAACAAGGGGTACAGTGAGCCTTAGCACCCCACAGGTGTTTGATGACTTTTCGTTAAAGTTGGATGTGTAAATTATAATTTTTTTTCACTAAAATGCTAGTTTTTCCCCAAATTTAAAATTTTTACAAGGTGTAATAGGAGAAAATGCCCCCCAAAATTTGTAACCCCATCTCTTCCAAATATAGAAATACCCCATGTGTGGACATCAAGTGCACTGTGGGCGCACTACAATGCTCAGAAGAGAAGGAGTCCCATTTGGCTTTTGGAAAGCAAATTTTGCTGAAATGGTTTTTGGGAGGCATGTTACATTTAGGAAGCCCCTGTGGTGCCAGAACAGCAAAAGAAAAACCACATGGCATACTATTTGGTAGAATACACCCCTCAAGGTACGTAACAAGGGGTACAGTGAGCCTTAACACCCCACAGGTGTTTGATGACTTTTCGTTAAATTTGGATGTTGTGTAAATAATTTTTTATTTTTTTTCACTAAAATGCTAGTTTTCCCCAAATTTTTACGAGGGGTAATAGGAATCATGCCCCCAAAAATCTCTTCTGAGTATGGAAATACCCCCTGTGTGGACGTCAAGTGGACTGCGGGCGCACTACAATGCTCAGAAGAGAAGGAGTAACATTTGCAAATTTTGCTGAAATGGGGGGGCTGTCGCATTTAGGAAGCCCCAATGGTGCCAGAACAGAAAAAAAAAACACATGGCATATTACTTTGGAAACTACACCCCTCAAGGAATGCAACAAGGGGTACAGTGAGCCTTAACACCCCACTGGTGTTTGCCGACTTTTCGTTAAAGTTGGATGTGTAAATTTTTTTTTTTCACTAAAATGATGGTTTTTCCCCAAAGTTAAAATTTTGAAAAGGGGTAATAGGAGAAATGCCCCCTAAAATTTGTAACCCCATCTTTTTCAAATATGGAAATACCCCATGTGGGGACATCAAGTGCACTGTGGGCGCACTACAATGTTCAGAGGAGAAGGAGCCACATTTGGCTTTTGGAAATCAAATTATGCTGAAATGGTTTTTGGGGGGCATGTTATATTTAGGAAGCCCCTATCGTACCAGAACAGCAAATAAAACCCACATGGCATACTATTTAAGAAACTACACCCCTCAAGGTACGTAACAAGGGATACAGTGAGCTTTAACACCCCACAGGTGTTTGACGACTTTTCGTTAAATTTGGATGTTGTGTAAATAATTTTTTTCTTTTTTTTCACTAAAATGCTGGTTTTCCCCCAAATTTTAAATTTTTACGAGGGGTAATTGGAAAAATGCCCCCCAAAATCTCTTCTGAGTATGGAAATACCCCCTGTGTGGATGTCAAGTGGACTGCGGGCGCACTACAATGCTCAGAAGAGAAGGAGTAACATTTGCAAATTTTGCTGAAATGAGGGGGGCATGTTGCATTTAGGAAGCCCCAATGGTGCCAGAACAGCAAAAAAAAAAAAAAAACACATGGCATACTACTTTGGAAACTACACCCCTCAAGGAACGTAACAAGGGGTACAGTGACCCTTAACACCCCACAGGTGTTTGATAAATGTTCATTAAAGTGGGATAAGAAAATTTGGGGTTACCCCAAATTTTTCATTTTCACAAGTGGTAACAGGAGAAAATGTCACTGTAAATTTCTAAATACATTTCTTTGGAGTAAGGACATACGGTCCGGTCCGGTCTGCATCTTTCCAAACTACCACTGCACCAAGACATAAAGTATATGGCAGTGTTATTAAAGAAGCACTACTTCAAACTGTGACAGTCCACAAATATTTCATTGAAAGTCCAAAAACTTTCATTGCTACATCAGTCACTACTATGAAATCATCAACTGGCTGCAAAAGATCACCTAGATAAAATGTATTTTGTGTAATAAAAACTAAAAGGTATAGATACAATTACCTATATAGATTTCCAAAATTATTCATTTTAAATTTTGGTTGTTGATGCTCAAATTGTTCATAGACCCAGATTAGACTCATTTATAGTGCTGGTGAACAGCATCAACAGAATTATAGATCTTTAGCATATTGCACATATTGTACTGTCCTGCCTCCTTAATATACCTCTCTCTGCCCCCCCCCCCCCCCCTAAATGAATATGGTAAAGGTATTCAGTCTCACGTCACTAGAAGCAGAGTGCAGGTGCCGGCAGACTCTCACATCCTAGTGATTTTTGCATATTCATTACGGGGAATGCCAAGGGGGGTAATATTGAGGAGGCAGGGGAGTGCAGCGAGCTGGCTCCCCACCTCCATTGTGCAAAGCTGCAAAATAAAACTAGAAGACTAAAGATCTATTCTAGTCATACTTCATTAATTCAAGCAAGTAACCCATCATTTTAATGCTGTTCATCTGCACTATAACTCAGCATACTGGTGAACAGTCTATCCGTTTCGCTTTAAAGTGGTCTGAGCATGCAAACAAAAGGAAGTACAGTAATTGACTATCCATTAAACACATAATATTCTTTTTTTTATAACATGATTATCTTTAAGAGCTTGAAGTATTGTGACTCAAAACAGTAGTGATTGTAGTAGTGTCAAGTGTTATTTAAGCTATATATAGTATGTAAGGATATACATATAGGGAGATATCAAATAATACTGCCACACTAAGCTAATAACACTAACCAGTCCATATTTAGTGTTACACAAAATATTAACCACAACTTAATTAAAATAGCAATACATAACAAGGCAATATTACTGCAAGTCAGTACATATATATTCCCACCTAATGGTGCCATGAAAAGACACAAGATATATAATGAAGAACACTTTAAAGAAGTGGTACCAATGACATTCTTAACTTGCTGTAGCTTCAGTAAGCTGCAGTGAGATCGGAACATCATCAGGAGAGGCAAGACAGTATGTGCAGAAGGGCGTAAAGCAGCACAGACGCTGGACCAGTAGAGATGAGTATGGCATAGGCTAGGTTCACATGGCCGTTCTCTCCCGTCCCGCTATTCTCCCGTCTTTGATGCTAAATGGACCATACTACTATCGGATGCCAACTGATGGAAAAGGATGCCATTAATTGGAATCTTGTTGCATCAGTTTTTGATTAATTTATTTTCCGTTTTTATTTTGTCTGGCTACTTCCTGGTTCCTCACACCTCTTCTGAGCATGCTCAGAAGTAATAATGGATCAAAAACAGATTGGAATAAACGGGTGCAAACGGAGACATTAAAGGCTCATCTGTTTTACATCCGTTACCCATAAACTTCAATGTTAAATTTATAATATCCGTTTCTATTCCCCATCAAAAAAACTGAACAAGAAGCAAACGGGTGATAAAGGATTGTAAAAAAAAAATCCCATTGACATCAATGGGATTCTTTTACAGCTGTTTGCAACCCGTTTGAAAAATTATCAAACGGATTGATAACAGGCATTTATTAACGGGGACAGACAAAAATGTGAACAAGCGCTCAGTTAGTTACAGCCCCAGCTGTTTAAGCAAATTGGGACACCTATTTAATAGAGTAAACAATGCCAACATCCGATCAGGCATAGGCAGAATCTACAACCACTATGCAGCTTATGTCTAATCATTTATCTTTCCCTGACATTTTTAATGGGTCACGGTCATTTGCACAAATGTTTTATAAATTGTAGATAAATCCATTATATGTATATTTGTAATAGACTTTGGATAAAAAAATGGGTATATTTTTTGTGAAAAAAAAGTATGTCTTGTCTCTGCAGCTACTACCTGTGTGGCTATGTGCAGAGAAAAAAATACAGAAAGTATGGGTGGGACAAGCGGGGGCCCTGTGCAGTGAGGACAAGCAGGGCTCTGTAAAGTGAGGACAAGCAGGACTCTGTGCACTGAGGACAAGCAGGGCTCTGTACACTGAGGACAAGCTGGGCTCTGTGCAGGGAGGACAAGCAGAGATCTGTGCAGTGAGGACAAGCAGGGCTCTGTGCAGTCAGAACAAGCAGGGCTCTTTGCAGTCAGGACAAGCAGGGCTCTGTGCATTGAGGACAAGCATGGCACTGTGCACTGAGGACAAGCAGGGCTCTGTGCACTGAGGACAAGCAGGGCTCTGTGCAGTGAGGACAAGCAGGGCTCTGTGCACTGAGGACAAGCAGGGCTCTGTACACTGAGGACAGGCAGGGCTCTGTGCATTGAGGACAAGCAGGGCTATGTGCAGTGAGGACAAGCATGGCTCTGTACACTGAGGACAAGCAGGGCTCTGTGCAGTGAGGACAAGCAGGGTTCTGTGCAGTGAGGACAAGCATGGCTCTGTACACTGAGGACAAGCATGGCTCTGTACACTGAGGACAAGTAGGGCTCTGTGTAGTGAGGCTCTGTGACATGCTCAGAGCCCTGCTTGTCCTCCCACGCTTCCTGTATTTTGTCTCCGTACAGACACACAGGCAATAGGTGCGGGGACATTATATAACATTATATAAAATGTTTTTGCAAGTGACAGGTACATTTAAATAGATGTGATTTGGTCTACTGAAATGTCAAATTAACTTTCTAAGGCTACTTTTACACTGCTGTTGTGACTGTATTCTGCCCATAATGGGTCCGTTAGGCTCTTTTTTTTTTTTGGCCTTTAACGGCCATTATCGGTACGGGTCACAATGGGCACTGATGTTGTTTTAGAGGAGCATAGCGGGAGAAAAAGACTGTGCATGCACACATTTTTCTCCCACTGAACTCATGACATTTTACAATGGCCGTGTACTGCCAGGACATAACAACAGTGTGAAAGTAGCCTAACATAGTAATTTTAAGACCTCTACAATCATAAGGTTGCATGAATCAAATAAGAGGTATCAGTTACATCTGAATCCGATTCAATCTATACATTTTGGGTTGGATCATTATGAGGTTAGAATATATGTGTAGTAAGAAAAAAAAAGAAATTGAAGGGTGAATGGGTGTAGGATGCTGGCAGCGGATCTTACTAGTTTATTGGTGCTAGATAATGGCACTCTTAAAAGCATCACCTTTGATTCTATATATTTTTACTCTCTATATATTGGAAAGATATTTTGACAGCTGTGGTCTAACTAAGGTAGATGGAATTGGAAAGGACAGAATTGTAACGACAAGACAGGAAATCTAATTCTGCTCCCATTTCATGAAGTGTGCACTTCAGCTTAGAAACAGTGCATTTTCAGCCAGACGCCCATAGTACATTTAGTATGTCCTTAAGATTTAATGGTAGAAGGGAGAAATGTTTTCTGAATACAAAAGCAGTGATGAGAAGGCTTTTAGAAGAAGCTGTGGCTGCCGAGATATATTAGCTGAGTTTATACAGGGCAAATCAAAAACCCTCCGCTCTCCCTTTTATCATTATTTTCATGTTCTCAGCAAAATAAAGCGTTCCTTGTACATAGTTGTCTGCATTTTAATGAGCAAATGAGAGCTTCAATCACAACATTATTATTCCCTATAATATACTGTTTGAATCTTAAGTCCACTTTTTCCTTTTTTAATAAATATGTGTGAAATATTTAAAACAAGTTGTCGACTGAGAATGTCTACATCAACTTTAAGAAAAAAAAACACAAGATATAATGGTTATTATAAGAAAAATCCCTTTAGGTATTTAAAATTGTGTTCAGCTATTATATAACTAATGGTATCTGAAATACAAGGTCTTATTCTGCAGCATTGTAAGCATTATGTCAGCAGTCCCCCTTGTACCACCAAAAGACACATGGCCTTCACAAGACCCCTGAAGGTGTCCTGGGTATCTAGCACCAAAGTAATAGCAGCAGATTCTTAAAAATCCCAGAAAATGCAAGGAGCGACCTCCATGGATTGGATCACTCAGATGCTCAATCATTTTGAGATCGGAGGAATCTGGAAGCCATGTCAACACCATGAACACTTTTTCATGTTCTTCATACCATTCCTGAATATTTTGGCAGTGCAGGAGGGCACTTTAACCTCATGAAGGAAGCCACTATTATTAGAAAATACTGTCCCCATAAAAGGGTAAAAGGGGGGGTACTTGGTCTACAACAAGGTTTAGATGGTGCATATCAATATAATATCCATATGTATGCCATGACTCAAGATTTTCCAGCAGAACATCACCCAGAGATTACACTGCCATCTTTTCCCAAGGCAACTTAGACATGCACCAAAGATGTCCAAAGAAATGTCCAAGAAAACATGATTCATCAGACTAGGTCACCTTCTTTCACTGCTGGATGGTCCAGTTCTGATGCTTATGTGCCCCCTGTAGGCGCTTTTGGTGGTGGACAAAGGTCTGCATGGGACAGATGTGCAGCTCTGCCGCCCCATACTACAATCTGCACAATCTACAATGCAGTGACACTTTTCTACCATAGCCAGTACTAATTGTTTCAGCAATTAGCTCTTTTTTATGGTATCAGATCAGATGGGCTAGATTTTCCTCACCATGTACATCAATAAGGCTTGGGCACCCATGATCCTGTTGATGGCTCACCAGTTCTTCTTCCTTGGACCAATTATTATTATTTTTTGTAGGTGCTAACAACTGCATACTGGAAACAACCAACAAGACCTAAGAATCACAGTTATCTCAATTTGATCCTTGGCATAGTTTTTCAGATTGACAATTCACGCCCCCCCCCCCCCCCCCCCCCACAAAAAAAAAAAAAAACTTAGGCCGGGTTAACACTAGCCTATTATGGCAATATTTTTACAATTGCCACAGGTTCTGGCCTCACCACAGGTCTGAAAACCTATACTGACAAATATATACTTAGTGGTACACCTTTTTTCTTGTACAGTTGAACAGAAAAGCACCTTTAACAACACATTTAAGAAAGTTGTTACTGTGTGATGCCAATGTTAAAAGGAGATACCTCAGCCTCACAGAATTTGTAGGGATTCTGAGTACTTCAATGTGTTTGAGCCCTTAGGAATTAAGCCTTATCTAGCTGTATACTAAGATTCAGTTATCAGTTTCCATATATTACAAAGTGAACGTCCTTTTATATAGGGTTTTGTACGTTTGTTCTACCTGGTAGAACAATGTTTTAGTACAATACCATTAGGAAAAGAAATGTAACATTTAGTTTCAATAGCATACATCAAATAGAGCCACACTAAAAGAACCCATACTCATTGTCAAAACTTTTCCGAACATTACATATCCCAAGGCTGGTGTGACAAATCAGTCTGTGATTTATTTTCTTACTGTTCTGAAACATATTCCAAAATCTCTCCAAAGTCCCATATGAATTCCCTACCAGGTGCAGAGAGAAACACAGAGATACATTAATTGTACTTCATATGCAATCACTGCACTAATTAAAACCCCATGAAAAGTAATTGAAGTTACTTGTTAGCACACTGGGGGTTATGTTTTTGAGCGCTTATGAAAACACATACAGACTTGCTATTTGCTTCCATTCGCCACCCACACATCTATAAGGATACATTTCCATGAAATTCGGGCGGCTGCAAATTGAGTTTTGCAATAGATCTTCAGCGCTACAGCAAAAGAAAAGAAACTGTTCCTAACTTAACTAACATAATGATGTATTCCCTTTGATTGCCTAACATGAATTCACTCAGATTATATATTAGGTGCCAGTGCCGTCCCAGGAATGTGATTATGTAATAAGGTCACTTGAATAAAGCCCTAACAGGGAGAATAAATCATTGTAAGGAACTTTTTAGAAATATTAGAAAAAAAGAAATAAGGGACTGTTCATGTGACATTTTGGCTGTAAGTCATTGGTATCATCAGAAAGGTATCGTAACTTATACTGCCTGGCCATGGTATAGCCGTATGCTTCAGTAGGCTAAACACAGTCTACTTGGGAATACCTTTTGTCTGTTTAAAGTCGGAATATGTTTCATTTGCATATGCCATAGTCTACCACACTTTTGTTTCCCACAAATAAAATGTATAGTGGCGTAATTTGACATAGCATAGTCACAATAGAAGGTGTTTGATCTATAGAACCCTACAGCTACATCACATAAACCTACCCCAACATGGCAACAACCACAAAGGTAAATCAATATGCAAAAACAAAAGGTCCCCATGCGTTCCGTCACTAACTAGTGACTTCCTCAGGGGCGCATGCGCCCCTGAGGAAGTCACTAGTTAGTGACGGAACACATGGGGGACCTTTTATGGGGGGGCACCTATCCTCATGACCATGTGATGTATCTCTACCTCCTCCTTTGCCTACTTACCTTTGTTTAACTGTTTACATGTATTCAGCTGCTTTTTTATTTTGCCGTAATTTATTCTAGTTTGGCCTTGACTGGGCACTTTGATATATAGCAGCTGTTTCTATTATTCTGTTCTATTGTTATGATCTTTTGGGGGTTTGGCTATTGGAGGTGATTCATATTGCACAACTAAAGGTTATCAGGTGTCCCTTGAGGGGAGCGTCCAGGGCTCTGGAGTTCCCCTCTGTGGCTGAGGGTAGCCAGGAGGTTGTGCCCCCTCATTTTTAAATGTTTTTATCTTTGTGAGGCTACTGTTTTTGTGTAATCATTAAATAAAAATACTGTTTGTACAATTATTGGTGTGCACCTTTTCTATGCCCATGCTTTTCTTGTTTAGTAGTTTGTATATACTATCGTGGCATTGGTAGCACCCGTGCGGCCATATTGGGTGGAGACCACTACTCTTTAATTAAACTCATAATATATTCACCGTGTTGGTGATTATTAATTTTTAATAAGATGGAATAATTTATGATGTAATGACTATTTATATATTAGCAATATAGCATAAATTATAATAACGTGCAAAAGAGGTAAAAAATTAATCATGTGCAAAATGGCTACAAACAGTATAACGAGGAATGCAGTATCTATGTGAATTATATAGAAAGGCACGGCTTTGAGCAGTTCTGCTGCAATGCTGAGCTGCTGCACAGGAATAGAAAGAAGCAAAGGAAACTCACTGCTCATCCAAGTCTTGTTACACACTGTATTTACCTCTTATTCCTTATCTGTAAACACTCTCTGTGCTAGCCATGGAATGATAATAAATCTTATTTCTTACTTTCTGACAGCACAGACAGCTTCCACTCCTATACATAAGAAGAAAAGTGCATGATAAGCCTTCATCCACATCCCGTTTTCCATATATACCTTGCAGGTGTATCGTTGAAAAGGTGTGCTAACATGTACCATGGTGTACCTGAGATGTGCTCATAGTTTTACATAGAAAAGACTATGTTTTGTCAAGTTCCAAAAGATTGGTATCGGCAGGAACAATTCACTGCTTAGATCAGGGATAATTTTGTAATGTAAACCCTTCCTTGCTGTGATCCTATTACCAGTCCATCTAAAACCCCCTTTTCCTCCAACATACCATCTATAGTAGTGTACTGCAAATCATCCCCCAGGACAGTGACAAATCTGTTCAGTCCAATGCACTTTCTTCAGTGCTATGTCATGGCATAGTAGTAAGGAGAAGGAGCTGTCCTGTCATTGGCCAGAGACATTAGGGAAAAGAAGCTCTATGGGGGGTGTTTATGTGTTCTTTTTCACGTAACTTTGGCACAATACTGTGGTGCAGTGTCTTTTTGCGCCAAAGTTTGGCGCATTTTCTACACTGTCATTTTTACAACTTTCTCAAAATCACACGGTCCTGTGTGTGATTTTAACTTCAGTCAGTAATTCATCATTTGCGCCATTCGATCTTTGGCGCAATTTTGCACCTTTAGGGGTTTTTTTTACGCAATTTACCGCCAAGAAATTTTGCACATGGAAAGCACACATAGCAATGTCAGAAAATGTAAAGGCGTCAAAATACATTAAAACATTTTTTTGTGAAAGCTGCGACACCTCCAGGGCTGCTCAATACTATCCTGCGACATAGTTGTCTCTGAGGGACCTTCACCCTCCGTTGAGCCAGCATTGGACATGGCCACATAGGTTCAGGAAAGTTAAGCACTAAAGTAACCAAAAAAAAAATATAAAACTCAAGTTAAAAATAAAATCCATTTCACATGGTGGCTATAAACCCCACAAAAGAAAATAACTCACGCCACTTACTGATATACTGCAGGAGGGACTCTGAAATGGCTGCTCTACAGGGTAAAATATGCTGTGCTCTGTGGTGGTAACTTCTGTGTAAAAGGCGCTGTGAAAAGCTGATTTCAACATTTGAGCCAAAATTACTAACAACTTGCCCCAAATGATAAATTTGGTGCATGGCCACGAAAACCAAAGTGAAAAAAAAGGGTAAAAAGAAACTTTCAACAGGTAAAATTGATAAATCCCCCCCTATGTGTGTACTATTGGCAAACAGTCCAACCCAGGTCTGATACCACCCCTTAAATAGAGAGTGAGACATAAGTGAGACATAGCTGAACACCATGAAACAGGCTACACAATATATGAGGTATTAACAGACACGCCACATATTCCAGACATAACTTTCTTATAATATTTCCTTATTTAATTTCCTTTAAAAACAAAACAAACAAAGCTTTTCTATAGCAAGGGACAGTTCACGAGGTGTGTTTTAGGGTCGGCTATGAGCCAGGGCTGTAATGTTATTGGCACACAGGGCTCCCATACATGCGCCACCTGTATGGTGAGCAATCCTGACTGTGACTTATTGTTCTTGTGTCATGACAGAGCTTTGGGATCACCCGGAGACTCAATGTTCAAACAGTGCATGAGCAGGAGCCGTGTGTCTCAATCACACAAACAGTAGATGCCGTGAAGTCCGTGAAGACAGACAATGCAGCCTCCTGGGCATAGCGGATCCCGGGACACTCCAACTGCCCTGCACTTTAGAAAAGCTTTTCTTTAAAGTAAATAAAGCAAGGGAATCTTATAAGAAATGCATGCCTGGAATATAGAAGTTAATACCTTACACACTGTGAGGCCGCTTTGCCAGCAATGTGACGGATGCAGTATAATAAAAGCAGTGACAGCACTAAAATCACCTTGTCATTACTCTAAAAGATTGATCTAAAAAAAAACATGCAGGATTTTACAATTTTTTTGAAACTATTGCTTAGCTTAGAGACTATAGAGACTATATTAATCTCAGTACATTGGTTGCAAAACTACCTATTTAACAGGAAATGTAAGGAATGCCTGCCATATTACAGATACAGTTATAGTCCTGCCTAGTCCCTATTTCTACAAGCTTTCTAGTTTATATTGCACAAAGCTGTCAGCTCGATTCAGTGGTAATGGTGCTGCAGTAATAATAAGGAATTACATAGCCAGTTCACTCAATGAACATACAAACAGCTTTGCAAGATACTTATTTAAGCTTCATATATGTTGACTATCATTATTCTTAAATTCTATTTTACAGACAAATCAAGAGGTTTTTCAAGTGACTCAAGCTTTAATGTGGAACTTCAGTTTAGGAAAAGTCATAAGTACCTGATCGCCAGGGGGTCTGACTGCTGGGAATGCCTGTGATCTCCTGCATAGCACTATGGCTCTCCTAGGGCACGAAGCAGGGGTTGTCACATGTCCTCCATGCATCTCTATGGGAGAGCCAGTGCACAGACTCTCCCATAGAGATGCATGGAGGAAGCATGTCGACCACCAATTCATGCACAAAGAGGGCCGGAGCACCGTGCAGGAGATCATATATCATGGTGTACCTGAGATACTAATCCCCTATCCTTTAGATAGGGGATATATTTTCCTAAACTAGACTACTCCTTCAAGGTGCCTTGGTGGACATGTTTATTTCTATGGTATCTCCATAACCATAGTCCAAAGAATATTACAGATATTGTAATTCTAGAACTTAAATGCTGCACACAGTGTACCTCAAATTTATCTAGCATCTAAGATGTTACATGCGTAGCAGTAGCAAAATACTTTTGGCATAAAGAAACATTTATGTGCACACTTACAACCTGTGGGGAACATTTCCTTGTAGGGCCGGTTTCTTATATCCTATTAATATACATGTAGACCTATATTATTGTTTAGTTGCAGGTAAAGCCCAATGGGTCTTAGATAGCCTGCAGTAAAGGAGCTAGTACACACAGAAAGAAATCATTGCAAGGAATAGTCCATTTGTTTCGCTCGGTCTTGGTTCTTATGTGAACCGGAGGAATTTGTGCAGCAATAAATTCACTTGGCCACTTTAGCTTCCTCCTTCCCTCTGGATCATTTATTCTGTAGGTGGTGTGAATTTCCTCCAGTGAATGTGCAATTTTACAAATTACTGCTGTTTTTCAGGACTTACTTACCATATGTGCTCTGTGTGATTTACTTTTTAAATATCAGCATGACATGCAAGAAAGATTCAGTGTCTTAAGATCTGAACTCAAACACAAGAATCTTTAACTAGGTATAAAAAGAACACTAAGGCATGAAAAGAACACAGTGTGGGGAATGGTCCCAAGTCACAATGGTTAATATTATAACATATACAATAGTGGAGGTTCACAGGTTTTTCTTCAATTAAAGTGTCTCTATAGAATCAGATAACATATGCAAGCTGGGAGATCTTACTTACAGTAATGGCTGATGCACACTGCTGTATTGTGGATTTGTATGTACAGATCCAGAATATGGCACAAACAAATCTCTGTCCTAAGGTTTCCACTGGATTTTTTTTTTGTGCGTTTGTGTGTTTCCCCCCCCCCCCCCCCCCAAAAAAAAATGGCCCCATGGCTTTTTTCATTGAAAAAATGCTGCGGCCAGATGTTAGCTGTAAATCAATGAGAAATCGCAAAATAATTTTTCCACTTGGCGTTTTTCAGTATGGCTTTTTTTTTTTTTTAACCTTTTGGCATTTTTTTCACACTTTTTTGCCATTTTTCAGCTCCCTGGTAGTTTTGCAAAGAAGCAGCATGTTGAGCCTATGGCGTTTTTCCCCTGAAATCATGGCATTTTTCTCCCATAGAAGTCTATGGGAGTAAAAAAAAAAATGACAAGAAAAGAGACGTGGGTTTTGGACTTTAGCGATCCAAAAAAGTGTTGGAGATACCTTTTTTAATAAAATTTCGTAGGGTACCATAAAAAAAATAATAATAAAAAAGATACAGTAGTGATGGAAAAAAATTGTATTTAACTAAATTTTTCTTTTTCATAACAAATTTTTTATTAATTTTTAAACAGGGATCAATTTATGTGGGCGGGCAGGGACCTAAAAATGTAGCCAACTATTATACAAATGTAGTGTGTGTGTGATTTTCACTTTTTTTTATTTTTTATTTTTTAGGTAGTAAGGTAGTACTACTACTCCCAGAATGGATAACACTGTTCCATGGATGGGAGTAGTAGTACATGTACTAATTGATGGATCACCCTGGGTGTCACTTCTGTTGTGATATCTTGTATAATGTATAGATGCGGGCGGCTGGCCGCTCTTCTATGGTCCACTGCACTGTCATATATATCCACCTATTCCTATTTCACAGAGAGAGCTGTGATTGGCCAGATGGTTCCAGCCAATCACAACTCTCTGTGGGAAATATGAATAGGTATATGTATATGTAATCTCTGCTCTGGACTCCGAAAGGCCACTCACTTATTCATATTTCCCGCTGAGAGCGGGGATTGGCTGCAACCATCCAGCCAATCACCAATCTGGGCAGAAAATATGAATGAGTGAAGTGAATTTCTATTCACATCACTGGCCAACCCAGAGTATAGTGCAGAGATGCGAGCGATGTATAGAGCCGCTCCGCATCTCTGCTATATTATGGACGATCGCATCGGGTGTCAGGAGTGACACACGGGATGATGTGTCTATTAGTACAGGAACTACTACTCCCATCATGGAACAGTGTGTTCCATGCTTGGAGTAGTAGTACTACCTAAAAAATATTTTTTTTTTAAAGTGAAAAACACACACACTACATTTTTATTATCCGAAAAAAAACAAAAACTAAATTTTCGAAAGAAACCTACAAATTTACTAATGTTTCCACATAAAATGTGGTGGATTTGAGCTCTGGAAAACCCGACAGCTCAGAGCATGAGAGCAAAGAGAGCAAAATGTAGATAAAATCGCCAAATTTAAGATACAATATTAAATATCATGGAAAATACCTGTCGGAAACAAAGAAACACAAATAAATCTACACTCCACTCTTAGTAAATGAGGCCCACTGACTGTCTGAATTAGCGCTTTACATTGCCCTTACATTGTCACGACTCATAGACTATAAAATTACCTTAAATATGCTGATGGCTAATAAGGGAAAGAGATGTAACTAAGCGAGGTTCTGCTTCACTGGAGGAACAGTATGGATGGTTGGAGGCTGTCGTTCAATGGGCACAAATATACTTCTGTGAGTAACAATCTTTGCTACTGAATTAATGTTCAGCCAAGCTGAAAACAAGTGTCCAGTCTTTGGCTGACTTCACATTGATTGAAGACCAGGAAAGAAATTTATTTTTTACATTTTGTATAATTTCTCCAGTGGAAACAAATTAAACTAATTCAACTGGAAAAAAAGGATTAGACATACAGCGTATGTCTAATTGTATAAAGAGTTAAAATGCAGAAAGGAAGCTATGAATGTAGCCTTATCCAAGGAAATGTCTGAGCACCTTTTTGGGAGTAGGAAATTATTTTTACCCCCCCAAGGTATAATGTGTAACACTTAACTAGTGTTAAGGTTTTGCTTTTTTTTTTTTTTTTTTAGCTGGATAAAACATGTAGGTATGAGAAAGATTTAAAGCATACCTGTCATGTCACAGAAAAAAATGCATGTTTATATATTTTTTTCTAATTGTCCAGCTACTGTATTTGGCTCACAAAATTCTCTGTTCTGCTGTTTACTTATTCTGACACCCACTGCTCAGGAAGGGGCGTGTCCAAGGCAAGCACTAAGCCTGCCCTCACTCACCTTGAATTCACTTTCTCCCTGAGTCTGCTGTGCAGTGCTGGGTCACTTTATCCACTCACTGTAACCCCTCCTCTCTGTTTTTATGCAAACCGTAAAAGAACTGCCATATTTTGTTTTGCAGCCATTTTTTGGGGGCCTTGTATGGTTAAAAACGAAAATATTGCCCAAAAAAAAATAAAGACTTTTTTTTTTTAAATTACGTGTTTTTTTTTTTTCTTACAGTGTGTTTATTATGGCTTTTGAATGCTAGTAGAAATCTATAAACTATTCCTGACAGTGCAGTTGTATCAGCTTTGATTTTGCTGTAGTAAAGTTTCTATTAGAATTCAGAAAAAAAAAAATAATTATGAGATTAGCAATGGCTTCTTCTATATCAGTCCGCAGAGTTAATATTCATATTGATAAGCAATGTGTATGTATAGCCATACTCATCACCTAATCTCTACTCATCAAGAAACACTCATTATTGAGCTAAAAAGTATATATATATATATATATATATATATATATATATATATATATATACTGACACAAGAAATTTAGCAGAAAAGGTCCACAGGTCTTTGCATTTATGATAACTTTAAAGTTAACATAAAATGGCTGCAAAACCAGTTTCCTGCAGATGCGGTAATGAGCTTAAAGCGCTATTTGTACAAGAATTGGTAAAAGAAATTCTGTATTGTTGTCAAGTAGTTGGATTTAACTAGGCATTATAGAGGCCTGGGATAACATTACTTCATGCATAATTATGCCCAATACTTCCTATTCTTGAGTAGATCAATGTACATCTATATCTCAGAGAGCATGATTAAAGAAGATTTCCATCCAAACCTAAAAGCCCATTACACTGGGTACTTATTGTTCTGATTCATTAGCTCCTGAACAATTCAATAATTGTGGAGTATAAACACACAAAAAAGATCAATGGTAAAATGTTCGTTTATCTTTGCTGTAAATCAATTGTTCATACCTAAACAGCATTTCATCGTATCAATAATTACAGTATATTATTTACAATATATTTAAGTCTGTTTACACACAGCTACACAAGAGCTACAAAACAATGACACCCTGCTCGGCCTCGCTGATGATTGTTTTGATGGCTTTTAACCCCTTAAGGATGAAGCCCATTTTGACCTTATGGACCAGGTAAAATTTTGTTTTTGCACTTTAGTTTTTTCCTCCTCCTCTTCTAAAAATCAAAATGCTTTCAATTTTGCACCTACAGACCCATATAAGGGCTTGTTTTTTTGTGCCACCAATTGTACTTTATAATGACATCAATAGTTTATTAACAAAATCTATGGCAAAATATATATTTTTGGGGTGAATAAAAAAAAAACACCTTTTTGTAAATTTTTGGGGCTTCTGTTTCTATGCAGTGGACTTTTCGGTAAAGATGTCACCTTATCTTTATTCTGTAGGTCCATACGGTTACAAGGATACCCAATTTATATAGGTTTTATTTTATTACTTTAAAAAAAAATTATAACTACATGCACCAAAATTAGTATGTTTAAAACGGTCCTCTTCTGACCCCTATAGCTTTTTTTCTTTTTCCTCATACAAGGCTAAATGAGGGGGGGACATTTTTTGCACTGTGATATGGAGTTTTTATTGTTACCATTTTTATTTTGATAGGACTTTTTGATTGCTTTTTATAAATTTTTTATGGTATATGAAGGCACCAAAAATTAGCAATTTTGGACTTCTGGTATGTTTTTTACGTATACACTATCGATTGTGCGGTTTAACCTTGTACTTGAAAAGTTTGGACATTTACACATGCGGTGGTACCACATATGATTATTTTTGATCGCGGCGCTTAAAGGTTAATGCCGGGAATTGGCCCGATCGGCTCTGCCCGGCATTAACCGCAGGTCCTGGCTGCAGTCGGGACCCAATGGGTTTGAAACGTGCTCAGCTCGTGTACATGCTTCAAACACCGGTAACGGGACCAGGGTGTACAGGTATGCCCTTGGTCCATAACGTGTTAAAAATGACCACACACTGCATTAGTAAAGCAAAATATGCAAAAGTGACAAATGGAAGAGCAACAGTTTAGTGTCGGCTTCTGCGGCACAATTACACAGCAAGTTATCGTATGCCAAAAATTTAGCAAACTGTGACATTTTACAAGAAGGAACCCATACAAACCTACAAATTGCCTATTTATCCTGATACAAAGTCAAGACTACATATTTATTACTAAAACTTGCACAAAAAGGCACTTTTTTCACAATTCTTAAAAGAATTGACAGAAAAATCCAACAGAATTGTGTAGGTAGAGAAAATGACTGTGTGTTTTGAATTAATAATAACTTTTCTGTTAATGGGTTGGTTAAACCCAACTGGAGTCCAATGTGCCACTTTTTGAGGATCACTACTTTCTTGAGACATGCACCAAATTAGCAAGTTTGGAAGGATAAAATAGGTAACTATCCCAATAAGAAGAAAAAAAACTACAAAAGTAAGGCTGGGTTAACATATGTCCGACTTGTCATCAGTTGTGTGGCATCTGGCATCCATTATTTCTGGGCAACAGACAGGGTGTGTCCAACCATTCGGCGTCGAAATTGAGACGCTGGATGATTGGGAACTGTCCCATTCAAATTAATGGGATCAGTTCTAGCATCAGTTTCCCTCCGGTGCACACCGGAGGGAAACTGTGCCAGATATTGGACATATGTAAACCCAGCCTAATAAATCTGGACCAATGAACCATTGTTATCATTTGCCCAGAAATGCTATATAGTAGTGAAACAGTATAGTAAAAAAAAAGGATCAGGGTATATACTTCCCAAATTTTGGTATTTCAAAAGATGAATATGTTATGGTGCATGAAAAATGTTTTACTATTATATTTCTAGCAGATGATCCAAGGTATGCAGTTGCCTCCTCACTGCAGCACTTTTTTTTTTATTGCACATCAATTTACTTCTCTGTACCATATATTATGAAAAGTATCTCCCATAAGTGAGCAAACTCATTACATTTTTGTAAATATTTTATTATATCTGTTAGGTGACACTACTGAAGAAACGACACTCTACTACAATGTAAAATAGTGAGTGCACAACTTGTTTAAGGGTGCTTTCACACCACGTTTTTGGCCTACGGCTGCCAGATCCGGCTGGGGGAGGGGATCGGCACTGAAATCCATTGACTTTAATGAGCCGACCGGAGTCAATCGGTGGCTCATTAAAGTCAATGGATTTCATTGGCTCATTTTCGACCCGTATCTGGTTTTCTGACCGGACCTAAAACCTTAGTATACTACTGTTTTAGGACTGGTCACAAAACCGGATATGGGGCAGAAATGAGCCGACCAGAGTCAAATGATGACTCCGGTCGGCTCATTAAAGTCAATGGATTTCAGCGCCGGTCTGGCTGGGGTATGGGAGCGCACGGTTTTCCCCTCCCCAGACGGATCCGGCAGCCGTAGGCTGAAAACATGGTGTGAAAGCACCCTAACAGTGTTTAATGTTGTGTCCCCTCATAGAAACTCAACACACAGACATTAATGTCTAAACCTTGGCAGTGGGAACACCCTTAAGAAGAATTGTTGCTCTAAAAAATATTTACAGAAATGTAAGGGGTGTATTCACTTATGTAAGATACTGTATATAGGACACAGTTATCTAGACAATCCTGTGCTAAACTCATTGGGGGAGATTTATTAAAACCTGTGCAGAGGAAGAGTGGTGCAGTTGCCCATAGCAACTAATCAGATTGTTTCTTCATTTTTTAAAGAGGCCTGTGAAAAATGAAAGAAGCAATCTGATTGGTTGCTATGGGCAACTGTACCACTCTTCCTCTACACAGGTTTTGATAACTCTCCCCCATTGTCCCTCACAAAGACTAGTAAAATGAATCTATTCAAATGAAAGAATAAAAAATCTTTACCCTTCCTGTACTTTTTAGCGGCTGTATGCTACAGAGGAAATTCTTTTCTTTTTGAATTTCTGTTTTGTCTTTTCCACAGTGCTCTCTGCTGACACCTGATGCCCATTTCAGGAACTATCCAGAGCAGCATAGGTTTGCAATGGGGATTTTCTCCTGCTCTGGACAGTTCCTGATACGGGCATCAGGTGTCAGCAGAGAGCACTGTGGAAAAGACAAAAAAGAAATTGAAAAAGAAAAGAATTTCCTCCGTAGCATACAGCTGCAAAAAAGTACTGGAAGGGTAAAACATGTTTAATAGAAGTCATATACAAATCTGTTTAACTTTCTGGCAACAGTTGATCTAAAAAAAAATAAATGTTTTCCTCCGGAGTACCCCTTTAAGGATATTACTAAGACCTTCCTAAATTTGCATTAAATAAATGCAGACTTTATTTTATTTTGTTTAACCTTCGCAGAAAAGATTGATGCTACAGAATTCACTTGCTCTGTATCTTCAACATGAGAAGGATGAAGATAAACTGTGCTGCCGTATTCTTTCCAAGGGCGATACGTCAGTATATTCCCTGGCAATAACCTCTTATCTACAAGGACAGCAGGAACATATGTTATAAAGAACAACAATGTGAGAAATGTTTCCTGACTGTTACTGACCTTGCACGCTCATCCGACCTCCCTAACTTGTAGTGATCCCATAAATCATTAAGCAGCTAAACCATGTATAAGTACCGAATGATGTATGTAAATAATGTGTAGCTTTATTTTATATCCTTACATAATACATTGGCTAAAGAAAAACCTGCAGCCAATATATGATGTCTCATTTGCCAATGGGAGACTATCCAGGGTCAGCTCCATCCATCTGTTTGATCACACTTCCTTTACCGTAATGAAAATATGATGGTGTTCATGCAGATTTGATGCATACCAGGGGTAATCCTCAAAGATAACATATAGTGTTTGTAACATCATGTTTATCAGAGGTTGCCAAAAAGGCAGCCAAGAAGGTAATTGTTTTTGCGGAGAAAGCCATCTTTGTAAATAAAATAAAAATACATCTGTCTTGTTTTACAGATCATTTCTCTTGTTTTAACCCCTTAAGGATGCCGCCTGTTTTTACCTTACTGACCAAGCCCAATTTTTCAAATCTGGCATGTTTCTCTTTAAGTGGTAATATCTTTGACATGCTTTTACTTAGCGAGATGCGATTCTGCACTTGTTTTATCGTGACATATTGTACTATATATTAGTGGTAAATCCTTGTTGATTCATGCAACATTTTTAGTGAAAAACCCCAAAATATTGTGAAAATTTTTAAAATTTCTGGCATTTTTTAATTATTATTTTTATAGAATTCACTGTATGGTAAAAATGATTACCATATGATTACATTATTTTTATTTTGTGGGTCGGTACAATTATGGCAATACCCAATGTATAAAGCTTTTATTGTACAAGTAATTCCAGATGTGGCAATACCTATTATGTATAGGTTTGGGCATTTTTTTTTTGTTATAATATTTTACATCTGTAGTGCAGCACAGTATAACAGTATATCAGTAATACGCTGACATTCAGTCTGTGCGATCCAGCTTATGACTACACCTCACAGGCTGCTATACTAGGTGGACTGGAAGCCATCAGCTGGCCTCCTGCAGCTATGTCAACCAACAGGATCCTGTGATCACTTCGCAGGATCGCCGTTGGTGAACAGGGGGAGCCCCCTTCCTCACTCAACCCCATAGATTCGGACTGATCACAGCATTTATAGCGTTAATGCTGCCAAGACTGATGCGATCCTGGTCTTGGCAGCTGCGGTGAGATCCCGGCTGTGATTGGCAGCCAGGTCCTGCCGGCAATCTCCTGCAACGTGTCACGCTGAACAGGATATCGCCAGGACATATGCATATGTTCAGTTGCACCAACTAGCTAGCAAATGAGACGTGGCCTTTAGGTTCCTTTAAATATCATAACCTAGGTGACACTAATACCTCTATACATGCTCTAGTTATCACCCAATAACTTTGCATTTAAATGTAAATGTGTTTTAATTTACGTGTAATTCTTCTTATTTGATTATGTGAGTAAAGATAATGAACATTTTCTCATATAGGTTGTTGAAGAAAATGCCTTTCTCCCCTTATCAGACATTAAACCAGGCTATTGCTATGTCTGTAACCATTCAAAATCTTTTCACTAAAAAACCAGGAAACCTACTGGCTTAAAAGTTGTTAGAGTATTTCAGTCTCTATAAAGGACTACATTTTATATAGAATGGTTCCAGAGGCTGTATGAGAAAGATTGACAGAGAGGGGGTTAGATTCTAGTACATGATATAGTGCTTAACTAAGAATAGTACTGCTAAGTGTATTCAATATATTTTATTGTGTTGGTGGTTTACATGCATGGTGTATGGGGGTGGGGGGTATTCCGATGCTACTTCTTGTCTCATTTTACAGAGGACCAGATGATTATACACTGTATAATATACAGTATTATAATATACAGTATACATACTATATGAAGGCAGGAATAACATGGGAAGCCCCTTAAACATAACCTGAATAATTCCATGAAATTAAATGTGTGCCTTACTAAGTAGAAAAGGTTCTCTTGATCTAGGTACATCAATGAAGACTTATTAAAATATGTATCTGCTGGATACTTATTAAATAAAATGCTCTATAGAGATATTGTGAATAACAGTATGCAGAGTATACAATTTTTTTTATAAAGCTGTAAAGAAATCAAACAGCTGTCGTGTAACAAAAAATCATATCAAAAACTCAATACTTCTATCAAGGACATAACTGCCCTCTACAAGCCATTGGATTTAATAAATCACTGACAACATTTGGAATGATTTCAGGATCCATATCTTTAACATTAAGGAATCTGTCTTCTAAGCACATTTTGGATGTGTCTGCAAAATAAATGTATTTGGTGAAATAACATAAACTTTATTTGATATTGACACTGAAGGACAGTGAAGATTTTAGTTTCTTAGGGAAGGCAGTAAGTCTATGAGTTTGGGCATATCTTCAAGCTACAAGTACCATCAATTACTAAATAGATAAAAACATGACCTCTTAAGAAGTACTTTACATTCATTGAATATCTACTGTAAAACTGACCTTGACATTAGATAGAATAATGAAATAAGACATTAGATGAAATGATGTTATATTTAATAGATAGATGTATTCAAGGTCAAGTCAGTTCTTCTTCTTTGAGTATTTTTTTTTTTAAACTTTTGTCATAACAAATATAAAAAAAGACATAATATAATTTTAATTAAAATAGGCTAGCTTTTATATTGGCAACACTCTGCCCTCAGGTTGTGTGTGGTATTACAACTTGCCTCCATCCTTTACAAAGCCGTTGTGAACTGCAAAAGATCGGGGTGGTTCTAGTTCCATGTTTTAAAGGGGCATTTTTTATTTTTATTTTACTATGCTACAGGGTCTGTAAAGTTAGTGTAGTTCATAATATTGTGTCTGTACTTGTGTGTGATGGTGGTCTTGCAATTCAATGTGGGGGACTCAGAGGGTATCGTTATTCCTGTGTCTACCGGAGGTTTTCTAGGGGATTAAGCTTATTCCTGTTTGTTCCTGGAGTCTGTTCAGACTCACCTGTTTTCCTGTCTTGTGTTCAGTGTTAACAGTGTTCTATAATTATATCCTGTTGTATCCATTTTTCTGAGTTGTAACTAGGTATCCCTGTTACCGGTCCATGGGGACTCTGGGAGATTCATTCCTGTGTCTACTGGAGGTTTAGGGATTGTGATTACAGTAACCCCCCGACATGCGATGGCACCGACATATGATTAAATCGACATACGATGGCCTCTCAGCGGCCATCGCATGTCGATGTCAGCATCGACATACAATGCTTTTATATGTCGAGGCCATCACATTAAAGGACATCTGCAGCGGTACAAACACTTATCCCCTATCCATCAAGATAGGGGATAAGTGTTTGATTGTGGGGGGTCTGAACGCTGGGGCCCCCAGCTATCTCCTGTACGGGGCCGCGGCTCTCCCATGCAGGGGGCATGCCAGCCGCAGCATGACGTTGCAGCCGGCACGCCTCCTCCATACATCTCTATGGGAGAGGCGGGGAGGCAGCATTCGTGCCTCCCCGCATCCCCCATAGAACTGTATGGGGACGGGGAGGAGATGGGGCGTCACCGTCGACCTCTAGGTCAATGCTACATCTCCATGGGCGCTAATGCCGGGGCCCCATTAGGGAGATCGAGGGGGGTCCCAGCGGTCGGACCCCCCGCGATCAAACACTTATCCTGTGGATAGGGGATAAGTGTAATTCCGCTGCAGTTGTCGTTTAACTGCTATCCGACAGCGCAAAATGCTTAAGCTGTTGTTGGATAGCAGTTTAAGCATCCCGGACAGGTTCACTTACTTATCCCCGCTGCTCCGGGTCCATTTTACGATCCTCCGGTGTCTTCTGCATCTTTTCCGGGGTCCGGGCCTCGCTTTCCGGCGTCGTTATTACGTCGTGCGCACGCCATCCCGGCGCAACAACGTAATAACGTTACCAGAAAGCGAGGCCCGGACACCAGAGAAGATGTGGAAGAAACCAGAGGATCCCGAAGAAGACGCCGAAGCAGCGGGGCAGCATCGGGAGCCACTGGGACAGCATTGGGAGCAGTGAAGACGCGTTCCGGAGCGGCGGGGACAGGTGAGTATTAAATGCACTTTTTACATTGCACGAATCCCTCAACATACGATGGATTCGACAAACGATGGGTCGTTTGGAACGAATTACCATCGTATGTTGAGGGACCACTGTATTTCAGTTCAGCGATAGATCCTGTTTTACCTTTGTGCGGGGGACTCAGAGGGTATTGTTATTCCTGTGTCTACTGGAGGTTTTCTAGGGGATTATGCTATATTCCTGTCTGTTCCTGGAGTCTGTTTAGGCTCATCCGTTTTCCTGTCTTGTGTTCAGTGGAACAGTGTTCTATAATCGGAGTCTTTGTTGACTTATCCGTTTTCTTGTCTGGTGTTTTCAACTCTATTATGTTTATTAGTTCTTCATTCAGATCTTTGGAGTTTTTGTACATGCACTGTTCATGGAGTACATGATCACTTAGCTAGTCTTTTCCTCTGTGCTTTACCATTGGTCTTTAGTGTCCTCTGTGCAGCTCACTGATTTGTGTCCTCTGAACTTAAAGTTATTATAGAGTTCTATTTTCCTGTTATGTTTCTGGCTTGTGACCGACTGTTTATTAGTATGTGTTATTAAGGCCACTGCACTTTAGCTCAGGGAGGGACCAGCGCCCAGTTGTCGATCCACCGTTTAGGGGACTGACCAGGGGACAGGGAGAGTGAGCCCTAAACTGATCCTAAAACAACTCTCCTGTCCCCTGGTCAGTGCCTGACAATCACACAGATACGACCGACAGAGTCAAACATGTAGACACAACAAGACGAGGAAAAGCGGGGAGGAGAGAAAAGAGGGAGGAAATGGAGGGGGTGTAAGAGGAATAAGAGGGAGGAGAGGAAAGACAAAATTAGAGAAGGATATGATAACTAAGGGGGTTGTCTATCAGAGAAACAATCCCAAGGCTCCCAAACAGAAAGAAAGAGAGGTAAGGTATTGTGAAGAGAGGCAGTAAGGGATCTGAGAGATCGAATCTCCTGAATCCTTGCCAGGAGATCCATCTCAGAAGGGGGGGAGGGTTTGCTTCCAGCACTTTGCAATAATAACTTAAAAGGCCATTTGGACAAAGCCCTACTGGAGAGATACAATAAGTAAACCATAGGGTCTAAGGGGACCAGGACCCCCAATACCTCAGAAACCAAACGCCTCACCTTATCCCAGTAAGTGGTAATCAGATAATAACACCAGAAGATGTGGAAAACCATAAGCAATTCCATACCAAAACGCCAACACCCAATATTTATTTTTAACAGCATACAAAATTACTCATGTTTCGGGATTTCCCAGGTTGCAGTGCGTCGAGACCTGACATCACTAGTCAGTAGTGCAAAGGAGCCTGTCCTGCTTCAATGGGTGGAGCGACAGAGAGATAATTTTGCAACAGCTGTAAGCACCCTGATTATAAAACACTTATATTTTGAGCTTATTTGTGCTGCAATGGGTGGGGTGGCTGATGTGTGGAGGAATGTAACTTCACACTTACAAGCATGGAACTATGGGATGCGTAGTTTTAAAGACCAAACTCCAACAGGAAATACCCAGCTAGCCTGGCAGGTATGCACTAAAATCGCCTTATGGTAAATAATCCCTTTAATCATTAATGGCTTTATTGTGGATAGAGGGTGGATATTTAGGAACCAGGGAGTGTGATAAGAAGCAAAAAGATATAGTGCAGCCGCACTAATTATTGATATCAAATACACTGGATAACATATACTCCTTATCTCCCCTCAATTCCCCACCAGTGTGGAGTATTGAAAAATAGGGAGATAGCAATCTCCAAAAAGTGAATCCACAATAAGTAAGGACCACTGTATTTTTAATATACTTAATTATCCTTTGGTATTTTAATTATAGTAATAAAAGTTATATTTTATATATGGGGGGGTTCTCTAGTCTTAGGGTCTAGTCCCACCCGGGGTGGAAACTCTGGTGGGTTTTAGGAATATTTGTATAATTACCCTGGAATCTCACACGGGATGTTTTTGTGTTGAAAAATGGTATTACAACTTGGCTCCATTCACTTAAAGGAGTTCTCTAAGGTAAAACTTTTAACCCCCACTGTGCCCGGGCTGTAAAACTATACATAATAAACTTTCACTTACCTGCCTACGATCCCCCGTTGTTCCGATATCGCCGTCCCGTTCTCCGGTCCCGGTCTCTTCCACTTCCTGCGGGTCGGTGACTTCACTCTGCGCTTAGCCTATCAGCGGCCACAGCAATGTCCCGTCGCGGCCGCTGATAGGCTGAGCGCAGAGTGAAGTCACCGTCCCGCAGGAAGAGGAAGCTGACAGGGACCGGAGCACGGGCGGCGATATCGGAACAACGGGGGATTGTAGGCAGGTAAGTGAAAGTTTATTATGTATAGTTTTACAGCCCGGGAACAGCGGGGGATAAAAGATTTCAGTTGGAGAACTCCTTTAAATAGAACTGAGCTGCAATACCAAACACAAACTGAAGACAGGTGTGGTGCTGTTTTTTTTTAAGAAATCAGCAGTTTTTCTTATCCTGGATAGCCCCTCTAAGGCATGTGGATATATGTTGTATTTATGAGACACACAATTTAAAGGGTCATTATATACTGCTGTTAGCCCCAAAGGTCCTTTTCTCAAAAAATGGATTCCGTTGATTAATAAAATGCAAACACAATGAAATAGTTACATAAACTTTATCCACTGTATAAAATATAAAATAAATTCTGTAGGGAGTAGACAGAGAAAATGTATTACCGTATATACTCGAGTATAAGCCGACCCGAGTATAAGCCGAGACCCCTAATTTCAACCCAAAATCCCAGGAAAAGTTATTGACTCGAGTATAAGCCTAGGGTGGGAAATACCTCATCCCCCCCTGTCATCATCCAGACCCGTCATTAACATCCTCATCATCATCCCCTTGTCATCATCCCACACATCCCCCCTTCATCATCCCCTTATCATCCCACACATCCCCCTTCATCATCCCCTTGTCATCATCCCACACATCCCCCCTTCATCATCCCCTTATCATCCCGCACATCCCCCCTTCATCATCCCCTTATCATCCCACACATCCCCCCTTCATCATCCCCTTATCATCCCACACATCCCCCCTTCATCATCCCCTTGTCATCATCCCACACATCCCCCCTTCATCATCCCCTTATCATCCCGCACATCCCCCCTTCATCATCCCCTTATCATCCCACACATCCCCCCTTCATCATCCCCTTATCATCCCGCACATCCCCCCTTCATCATCCCCTTATCATCCCACACATCCCCCCTTCATCATCCCCTTGTAATCATCCCCACACCCCCCCTTCATCATCCTCTTCTCATTATTCGCCCTCAGTGGTCTTCAACCTGCGGACCTCCAGAGGTTTCAAAACTACAACTCCCAGCAAGCCCGGGCAGCCATCGGCTGTCCGGGCTTGCTGGGAGTTGTAGTTTTGAAACCTCCGGAGGTCCGCAGGTTGAAGACCACTGCGGCCTTCAACATCATCCAGCCCCCCTCTCACCCCCTTTAGTTCTGAGTACTCACCTCCGCTCGGCGCTGGTCCGGTCCTGCAGGGCTGTCCGGTGAGGAGGTGGTCCGGTGAGGAGGTGGTCCGGTGGGATAGTGGTTCCGGGCTGCTATCTTCACCGGGGGCGCCTCTTCTCCGCGCTTCCGGCCCGGAATAGATGCGTTGCCTTGATAATGACGCAAATGATGCACCTCTGCGTCGTTGTCACGGCAACGTGACTATTCTGAGGCCGGGCCCGAAGCGCTTAGAAGAGGCCTCCCCGGTGAAGATAGCAGCCCGGAACCACTATCCCACCGGACCACCTCCTCACCGGACAGTCCTGCAGGACCGGACCAGCGCCGAGCGGAGGTGAGTACTCAGAACTAAAGGGGGTGAGAGGGGGCTGGATGATGTTGAAGGCCGCAGTGGTCTTCAACCTGCGGACCTCCGGAGGTTTCAAAACTACAACTCCCAGCAAGCCCGGACAGCCGATGGCTGCCCGGGCTTGCTGGGAGTTGTAGTTTTGAAACCTCTGGAGGTCCGCAGGTTGAAGACCACTGCGGGTGGGGGAGTTCACTCGAGTATAAGCCGAGGGGGGTGTTTTCAGCACGAAAAATCGTGCTGAAAAACTCGGCTTATACTCGAGTATATACGGTATCTATTTAAATTGAAAGGATTAGGAGGATTTGGGATTTTTGTTTTGTGCATAAAAACCTTAATTGAAACACATCTTATCTATAAATAGTGGTCCTTTCATATTCCAAATGTACAACAATGTATTTACCCTATTTTTACAGTAATATACGGCTGGATTCCAGAGAGGTCTTCTTTAAAGGAAAACTGTCAGATATTTTCTCCTGCACTATTCACACTACTGGTGGATAGTGCGGGAGATGCTGATTAAAACGAGCCGTACCTTGCCCGGATCTGCCCGGCCATTCGCCCGCAATTGTAGTTTTAATCTATGTGTATATCTTGCTGTAACTGGCACTGGTGAGGCTTCTGAAGGTTAACTGGCACTGACATCAGCGCCGCTTATGAATATTTATCCCCCCTCCCCGCATGGATGAATATTCATAAGTGGCGCTGACGTCAGTGCCAGTTAACCTGCAGAAGATCCGCCCATGCCAGTTACAGCAAAATATACACATAGATTAAAACTACAATTGCGTCTCCCGCACTATCCACCAGTAGTGTGGATAGTGCGGGAGAAAATATATGACAGTTTTCCTTTAAATGATGGTTTATTCATAGGTGCCTATTAGAGTTGAAAAAAAACTCACAACATTTCTTTCAGGTCAAATTAGATACTTGAAAAGACTGATTCAGGTTAGACACTAGCAACTGTAACTAGATGTAGGCTAACTGCCATAGCCAGAGCTTGGTTGTTGCTTGTAGCAGGCTTTAGATGAAACTGGATTTTGACTAGGCCTAATCCTCTTTCTTCTCACAGAGAGAAGACAGGCACATATGCACCAGACTAAACTGGGTCCAGCACTTTTGGCAGAGAGGATGAACTTGAAAGACTCTTCCCTCAAAAGCTTCTTGCAGTTTCTGCATAGATACTAGCTGAGAAGAGCCATGTAATGAATGTTCCATGCATCCTAACATATATAGCTCATCAGGGGTGGCAGTAAAGAGTAGTAATGTGTGACCCTTGCACATCATAATGTATGCAGAGACAGCATGTTATACAAGTTTAACTCACAATACCGAGGGACAAATTCAGACACTAAGGCCAGGTTCATATGGGAGAAAAATGTGCAGAATGTCCGCACGATAAATAGGTGTGGACATTCTGCACATTTGACTAATTGGTGGGCACTAGGACTGCTCAGAAATGTGCTGTCTCATTGCAGATTCCACAGAAAGAATAGACTTGACCATTCTTTTTTGTGGACGCGGGAATCTGAATTTCTCTGTAAACAGTGCAGCAGAATCCCATTGAAATCAACTGCGCAATGTCTGTGCGGAATATTCATACAGAATTTTGCACGAATATTCTGCCATGTGAACATAGCCTTAGGGAGATAACTCCTTAGCCACACGACAACTATCAACAATAGTTTAACTATAGATTCCTTTATATATGCTGCGCTTTAGTATTAGTATCGTGACAGTTTTTCCCAAACGTTTGAGGTTCACACAACCAGCAACTTCAATACAAGTTAAATTGATTCACTCATCGCGAGATAGCAATTAATAGAGTTGGTAGAGATGCCAAAATAATCTCCTCAGCATACTTATATTGCCCACTTTTTAAATATATGACATTACTTGTATACTTGTACACTGGGTCATTTAGGAGTTAGCGTTCATGTTGGTTTGGAATGATAAAGGGTATAGTTGTGCAATCTTCAATGGTCTAGGTCTGAGGATCTCAACTCCATTCCTCATCATGATAAGTTGGGGGCCTTGAGACTGGTGTTGAGATACACAGAGCTAGGGCAGAAAAGGGCTGAAATGTGCAAACAAGTTCACTATATTTAGGAAAAACAGGTCCACAACTCTATGCTAACTGATATAATAAAATATTCTTGTGGAGGTCCAAGCTCTGTTTTTCTTTGATCTTAAACTAATACCACTAGTTCTTTAATATCCACATTAAGCCTTTTTCTTAGTCCCCTAATTTTTATTTTTCTATTTCTTACAATAAGTTTGTCAAAAGCAATAAGCTTTTCAGCACAAAGTACAATGACTAAACACAGAGTAGGAGTTTGGTTGTTCTTTTCAACAAAGTTCAGTTTCGGAGTGTGTTATACCCAAGTGAATACAAACATCAAATGATCTGTCCCGCATATTCCATTCAAAAGTTCATACATAGTATATGTAACTTCCCAAGATATGCTAAATAAGCATAATATTATTAATTCCCTGTGCAGGTTCTCTGAACAAAGTTCAAAACTAATTCAATAAAAAGAGGTTGCAAGAAAAAGTCTGAGTCTTATGTTAGCAGTCTCCTCAACTTCTTGACTATGGGAGAAACTAGGTTAAAACTACCAAAAGCTATCAACACTCACAAAGTACCCATGATTTCACCTGGTTAAACACAACCTATACTGAACCACACTGCAGCCATTGTGATGCAGAGAACCAGCTCAGAACCAAAGCAGAAGACAAAATTCTGGTTCCCACTTGGTATCTCAATCAAAGATCTGAAATTTGATTCCTGGAACGTTACAGTATTGACATATGCTGTTTGGAGAGAGACCAATCCATACTATTAGCATGTATCCCAAACCGCTTAATAATAGTAGGCGTTAATAGTTTAACCTCTTAAGGACTGGACCAATTTTCCCTTTAACGGCAAGATTCATTTTTCATTTAGCCTCTTTGCGTTTCAGTGAATATAACTAGGGATGAGCGAATCGAATCTGACGAATCCAAATTCGTTACGAATTTCAGGAAAAATTTGCTTCGCAATGAATCCAAATATCACCACAATTCGATCGCACAAATCGCTTCATTAAACTCCATTTAGTGCGGTCCTGGCTCCAGGGCATCTAAGATGGCAGCTCCACATGTCAGGACATGGGACAAGGAACTCTGGGAAGGTGGGAAGACGGGTAAGCGGGATTACCCTGAATCACATGCAGCATGCAGCCTATCAGCAGACAGCCACCCCTGTGATGTCACGGCCCTATATAATTGTCAGCCATCATGCGGCCAGTCACTTTAGCAATTAATTGCAGAGAAAGAGGGACAGAGAGCACTGTGTGTTGCACAGAGAAGCATTTTACAGCAGCAATTCACCTCAAACCCAAATCCAGCCTAGAAGCACTGATATGGAGGGGAGAGATTGAGAGAGAAAGTGAAATGTTGGGTGTACTCCACACTGACTGTGTGCTGCAGCACTGGTGTGTACAACAACTGAAAAGCTAATAGTAGCCAGCCAGTTAGGGTGAGCAGAGCACTAAAAGCCATACTCACCTGCTAATAATACAGGTTGGGTAGCAGAGTGTATTGTCCTCTATTAAGTGTAACCTGTGCGTACATAGGTGGTGTACGATTTTGTTCCTGTTAACCCCTTAAGGACCAATGCAAGTAAACCTTTACGCCCCTGAAAGACCAGGCCTGTTTTTTCAAATCGGGGATGTCTGACTTTATTAGAGAATGACTCTGGTAACGTTTTGCCAATCATGATAATTCTGACAATGTATTTATTTTTTTTTATTTTTTTGTCACAAGTTGTCCTTCATGTACATAGTAAAAGTAAGGCGATATCATTTGTATTTTTTTTTTACAATGCAAAAAATCATGACATTTAAAAAGAAATAAAGATATCTTTCTATTTTAACACTAATAGGTTGCATATATTTATACTTTCTGACCAAATAGTTTATGAAACGTATACTTTCAGATGTCTATTTTATTTTGAAAGCATTTCTTTTGTTTTTTAGTTAACATTTTTTTTATTTTGTTTTAGTTTTTTTTATAAATTCAATTTTTATTTGTTTTTTTTCTCAACAAGTAACAAATATACATAGAGCGTATTCGACCAACATGCAAATTTCACATGAGACATACCATTAGAGGGCAGCTTGGTCAGAGTTATAGATCCAGTGACACAATCAGAATAGAAAACAACTTGTAATGTTAACAAGTCACGTTGGTTTGAAAGAAACCTCTAATTTGAGATATTAGGGGGGGGGGGGAGAGGGGAAGGGGGGGGGGGGAAATGCAGCAAAATGTACGTGGTGGTGGGATATGAGCTTGGGTAGGCTGTAATAGGTATTGATGGAAAGGAAGCCCAATATGAGGTGGTGGGGGAAGGAGGGGGGGAGGAGGAGATGAGGGGAGGGGAAGATACGGGTAAAGAAAGGCAATTTAGTTAACATTTTAAATGAATTAGAAGCCTAACAATTTAACTTGAAATTTAGAAAATTTGAAAAGTACATCTTTTTTTTATGTGCTATGCAAGGTTTGCAGAAATTTGAAGGTGGTAGAACACAGGAAACCCCCCCCCCCCCAAATGACCCAATTTTAAAAACTGGACCCCTCAAGGTATTCACTAGGGGGTACAGTGAGTATTTTAACACCATAATTTTTTGGCAGGAATTATTACAAAGTCAGCGATAAAAATGTGAAATTTGCTTTTTTTCACAAATGCATAATTTGAGGGGCATATTTTTTGTACATCACTTCTGATATTGAAAGAATTGCACCCTATATTTTATTGAGCTGCTCGGCCCCTGTTTGGAAATACCCCCGCTTAGGCCATATTTGGTTCCTTGGCCGCATGGTAGGACCCAGAAGGAGAGGAGCACCATTTGGCTTTTAGGGCATCATTTTAGGCCGAATGGATTATAGGCCGCACTTCATGCCTGCAAAGAGTTTTAGCTGCCAGAACCATAAAATTATCCCACTTTTTTTTAAACTACACCTAGATCAAAAGTGAGTACTTTGAGTGCTTTTTTTTGGTGGCTGGAATGGTTACAAATTCAGAACAATACTGCACCCCCAGAAGTGACCCTATTTTCAAACCTATGGGGCAAAATGGAGTATGCTGAGCCCGTATTGTGTGGCTAGAATTATTTCAAAGTCAGTGGAAAAAAATAGCAATTAGCTTTTTTTTCCACAAATTCTTTATTTGTAAGACATCATTTTGGTAAGTCTCTTTTGAAATGGAGGAAATGCCCCATATTTTATCATGCTGTTCATCCTGGGCTGGGCAGTATCCCTACTTAGGCTATATCTGGTTGCCTGACCGCTTGGTAGGACCAATAAGGAGAGGAGCCCCCTTTGGCTTTCAGGGCATCATCATATGAAAAGTCCTCATTCATACTGCATTTTTGCTGTATAGGTGTCCTTTGTCATGTCAAAAAAGGGATGCCAATGTATAATGTAGCAGTCTCATTCAGAGACTACTGTATACGTCAGCATCACTTTTTTGACGTGATGCTGACATATAACATACTGCGGAACATACTGCGGAACATCTAACATATTGCGGAAACGCAGTAGGAACGGGACGCGGTGTAGGGTCACATAGAGCACATCCGCAGCATATTTCACACAGCGATTGCCCCCCAGCAGTCACAAGGGCGAGAACGCTGCTGCGGCTGGGTAGCTCAGTGTGTCCGCTCATGACTGCCGGCGCTATGCCGCCGCTATGAGTGGACACACAAAGCTACCCAGCCGCAGCAGGGAGCTCATTATTGTGACTGCTGGCGTGCATCTGCAGCATGTAATATGATGCGGATGTGCGCCATGTGATCCTACACATTATGCTTTTTTTTTACACTTTTTTTTTACACTAGCAGGCAGTATATCAGGACGTGCCTCTGGCATGTCCTGACAGGCAATAACCGGGGCAGACCTGGGGGTCCTTGTAAAGAACCCCGGCTGCCCAGGTAACCAGCAGCACTCTGCGATTGTTGCGGGGTGCTACAGGAGAGAGACAGAGTGAGCCCCCACCCTCTGGTCGCCTCCCTCGCGGTTGCCTCCAACCGTGGCTGTAAGAGTTAAACTGCCGGCACCCAAAGTTTTCTTAGGTTCCGGCAGTGCCGCAGGCCCCCGCCCACCAAGGATCACACAGCATCCCGCGATTGCGCTGTGGGGTGCTGTAGGGGGGACAGAGGGAGCTCCCTACCTCTGTCATAACACTTACAGCCCACGGTCACTTCCGACCGCGGCTGTAAGGCTTAAACTGCAGGGACTGAAGTTTACTTCGGTCCTAGCAGTGTGGCAGGGTCCCGGCTGTGCACTGGGCAGCACCCATGAGAACCATGGAAGTGTATACTCGTCCTGGTGCGGAAACGTGCATCCTGCCTGGACGTGTATACACGTCCATGTCATTAAGGGGTTAAAGTTACATAGTTACATAGTTCATAAGGTTGAAAAAAGACCAAAGTCCATCAAGTTCAACCTATATCCCTAATGAGTCCCTACTGAGTTGATCCAGGGGAGGGCAAAAAAAAACCTTCATACTAGAGGTAAAAATTCCTTCCCGACTCCAAATATGGCATCAGAATAAATCCCTGGATCAACATTCTGTCCCTATAAATCTAGTATACATAACCAGCGATGTTATTACTCTCCAAAAATGCATCCAGACCCCTTTTGAACTCTTTTACAGAGCTAACCATGACCACCTCCTCCGGGAGAGAATTCCACAGTCTCACTGCTCTTACAGTAAAGAACCCCTGTCTGTGCTTGTGTAGAAACCTTCCTTCCTCAAGACGTAGAGGATGCCCCCTTGTTATAGATACAGTCCTTGGTATAAATACATCATGGGGGAGATCTCTGCCCGCTGATAAATTTATACATAGTTATTAGGTCTTCCCTAAGCCTTCTTTTTTCAAAACGAAATAACCCTAATTCTGATAATCTTTCTGGGTACT
This sequence comes from Hyla sarda, assembly GCF_029499605.1. Taxonomy (NCBI): domain Eukaryota; kingdom Metazoa; phylum Chordata; class Amphibia; order Anura; family Hylidae; genus Hyla; species Hyla sarda. The sequence goes on from NC_079192.1 coordinate 159,118,243, forward strand.
GTACTCCTCCCATTCCCCGTATTACTCTGGTTGCCCGTCTTTGAACCCTCTCCAGCTCCACTATATCTTTCTTGTACACTGGTGCCCAGTACTGTACACAGTATTCTATGTGTGGTCTGACTAGTTATTTGTACAGTGGTAGAATTATTTATTTGTCGTGGGCATCTATGCCCCTATTGATGCACCCCATGATTTTATTTGCCTTGGCAGCAGCTGCCCAACACTGGTCACTACAGCAAAATTTACTATTAACTAAGACTCCCAAGTCCTTTTCCACGTCAGTCGTCCCAAGTGTGCTCCCATTTAATACATAATCCCAGCCCGGATTTTCCTCTCTATGTGCATTACCTTACATTTATCAGTGTTGAACTTCATCTGCCACTTCCCAGCCCAAACCTCCAACCTATCCAGATCCATTTGTAATGGTGCACAGTCCTCTATAGTGTTTACCGCTTTACAGAGTTTAGTATCATCTGCAAAGATTGCTACTTTACTATTCAACCCCTCTACAAGGTCATTAAAGGGGTATTCCAATTTTTTTTTTATTTGACTATGCTACAGGGGCTGTAAAGTTAGTGTAGTTCATAATATACTGTCTGTACCTGTGTGTGACGGTTTTCTTACAATTCTTCTGTGATTTTTTTTACTACAAATTCCACAATTCCATCTTCCTCCCTCCCACACATCAGCCACCCCACCAATATTTATTTTTACAAGCATATAAAATGACTGTTGTCTCAGATTTTTCCCAGCTTGCAATGCGGCCGAGACCTGACTCACTAGTCAGCTGATGACAGGGAGCCTGTCTGCTTCAATGGGTAGAGGGATCACTTGGTGGGAGATAGATCAATCTGCAACAGCTATAGGCACCTTGATTGGAAACCACACTGATTTGAATGGATGCAGCTCATTTATGTTTCAATGTGTGGGTTGGCTGATGTGTGTGAGGGAGGAAGATGGAATTGTGGAATTTGTAGTCAAAAAGACAAAGGGGGAGATTTATCAAAACCTGGGCAGAAGTAAAGTTGACCAGTTACCCATAGCAACCAATCAGAACGCTTCTTTCATTTTTGAAAATGCCTCTGTAAAATGAAAGAAGTGATCTGATTGGCTGCTATGGGCAACTGCTCAACATTTCCTCTGCAGAGGTTTTGATAAATCTCCCCCAAAGTGTTTCCAGTGTTATGGTAATCTCACAACATAGCCATTTAGCCCCAAGACAAGTACAGATCTTTCCTAATCATGTCCATTACTGTCTGCCAGGTACATACTAAAATCACCTTATGGTGGATAACCCCTTTAACCCCTTAAGGACTCAGCCCATTTTGGCCTTAAGGACTCAGACAATTTAATTTTTACGTTTTCATTTTTTCCTCTTCGCCTTCTAAAAATCATAACTCTTTTATATTTTCATCCACAGACTAGTGTGAGGGCTTATGCGTGACCAGTTGTCCTTTGTAATGACATCACTCATTATATCATAAAATGTATGGCGCAACCAAAAAACACTATTTTTGTGGGGAAATTAAAACGAAAAACGCAATTTTGCTAATTTTGGAAGGTTTTGTTTTCACGCCGTACAATTTATGGTAAAAATGACGTGTGTTCTTTATTCTTAGGGTCAATACAATTAAAATGATACCCATTATTATATACTTTTATATTATTGTTGCGCTTAAAAAAAATCACAAACTTTTTAACCAAATTAGTACGTTTATAATCCCTTTATTTTGATGACCTCTAACTTTTTTATTTTTCCGTATAAGCGGTGGTATGGGGGCTCATTTTTTGCGCCATGATCTGTACTTTTTTTTTATACCACATTTGCATATAAAAAACTTTTAATACACTTTTTATAATTTTTTTTAAATAAAATGTATAAAAAAAGTAGGAATTTTGGACTTTTTTTATTTTTTTTCGTTCACGCCGTTCACCGTACGGGATCATTAACATTTTATTTTAATAGTTCGGACATTTCCGCACGCGGCGATACCAAATATGTCTATAAAAAATGTTTTTTACGCTTTTTGGGGGTAAAATAGGAAAAAACAGACGTTTTACTTTTTTATTGGGGGAGGGGATTTTTCACTTTTTTTTTACTTTTACTTTTACATTTTTTTACATTTTTTTTTACACTTGAATAGCCCCCATAGGGGACTATTCATAGCAATACCATGATTGCTAATACTGATCTGTTCTATGTATAGGACATAGAACAGATCAGTATTATCGGTCATCTCCTGCTCTGGTCTGTTCGATCACAGACCAGAGCAGGAGATGCCGGGAGCCGCACGGAGGAAGGAGAGGGGACCTCCGTGCGGCGTTATGAATGATCGGATCCCCGCAGCAGCGCTGCGGACGATCCGATCGTTCATTTAAATCGCGAACTCCCGCAGATGCCGGGATCTGTATTGATCCCGGCACCTGAGGGGTTAATGGCAGACGCCCGCGAGATCGCGGGCGTCGGCCATTGCCGGCGGGTCCCTGGCTGCGATCAGCAGCCGGGATCAGCCGCGTATGACACGGGCATCGCTCCGATGCCCGCGGTTATGCTTAGGACGTAAATGTACGTCCTGGTGCGTTAAGTACCACCTCACCAGGACGTACATTTACGTCCTGCGTCCTTAAGGGGTTAATGAATATATTAAGTAGAACAGGACCCAAGACTGACCCCTCTGGTACCCCACTAGTCACCCAATCAGAATAAGTACCATTTATAACCACCCTCTGTTTCCTATCACAGAGCCAGTTACTTACCCATGTGCACACATTTTCCCCCAGCCCAATCCTTTTCATTTTATGCACCAATCTTTTATGTGGCACCGTATCAAATGCTTTATTTTATTAAACTTTTTTTTACACTTTATTAGTCCCCTAAGGGGACTCTTAGGAGGAATCATTAGATTCCTCATACAGATCAATGTGGTTCCTTAGAACCACATTGCTCTCCGTCATCTGCGCTCCATTGATAAATTTATCAATGCGAGAGCCGGGACCAGCAAGGAAGCAGTGGTAAGCCCTCCCGCTACCTCCACAGTGGATTGCCACCTCCCCTCCTCCCCACAGTCCCCACTGATCCACCCCAATGGACTACCAGGGAGCGTTTACAGGGTTCTTTAGACGCCACTGTCAGCTTTAACAGTGGCAATCTAAAGGGTTCATAGCGCATGTTGGCTATTAACGCCGGCCCTCAGCTACAAAAATAAGCTGAGGGCCAGCTGGTATGGCACGAGCTTGAGTCGAGAGCCCGTGCCATACCCCCTTAATGGCACAAGGACGTGTATACATGTCCTTGGTTGTTAACCAGTTAAACTATATTTTTGCAAAAATAGTACCAACATTTTTTTGCAGTTTTTTTGCCCTACCCCCCATAAATGAATAAGTTAATAGAATAATTCCCACACTTTTAAGTTAAATACATTATGATTTGAAAATGTTTAACATCAAGCTAAACATTTAATACTAGCTGTCAGAACCTATAGGGTTAAAAGGTTCTGAAAGGTTCTTTGTTGTTTCTTGTTGCTGGGTTACACTTGGCTGTCTGGACTGGTCAGCTGGCCATGATTGGAGCACCTGTTCTGGCTCCATATAAGCTGGCAGTCGACTCCCAATCCTTGCCAGCTATTGAGCTCTGTGTACTCCTAGTTAGCATTTATATTGTATCTGTTATATCTGGCATTTTGACCCTTTGGCTCCACTCTCTGACTCTTCTCCTTGCTTTGCGAATTGGCTTATCTGTAACCTCTTGGTACTGACTCGGACTGTGGACAGCGACTTATTGTGTGTATGTTTAGTTGTTTTTCTGTTAGTCTGAGTGATTCCATTCTGTGTCCCAACCTCCGTCTGCACTATAGTTTATTTTGACTGGACTGCCCTAACTTATTGTAAGTAGGGACCGTCACAGTGGTTACGGATCCACTATCTAGGATGGGTTCGTAAGAAGGCAGGGATAGAGGGAGTGGGTAAGAATAGTGTGCACTATTTCCCTGCCCAGATGTGACACTAGCATTGACTAATATTAATCTTTAGGCACCTTTTTTTGTTTGTTTTATCTCTATTTTTATTCTTGTGCCTTCACAAAAATATTTCTGTACATGAATGATTATCAACTATGTGCTCAGATTGCATGTTAAACTCTAAAAAGGCTTTACATTTGTTCCTTAAAATTTAGAGAAAAAAGTTTTAAAAATATTTAATCAAAAAACACACATTAAAGCTTAAAAAAACAAACATTCCCCATGCATAATATATGAAAAATGTACAAATATAATTGGTAATGTGACTTCTGAAAACATTCAAACTATTAAATAATATGTTATTTATTCCACATGGTAAACTGTAAGGCTGAGTTCACATGCTGTAATGGAATTGTTCTTTAGTTTGCCTAAAACATAAATGGGTGTTAAAGGAGTTATCCAGAATTAGAAAAAGAGGTTGTTTGTGGCATTGCAGCTCAGCTCCATTGAATTGAATGATACCAAGCTGTAAAACCACACACAACCGGACGACAGGTGTGGTGCTGTTTTTAGACAAAAATAGCAATGTTTTCTATTCCTGGATAACTCCAAGGTCCATAGTACGTATATATGTATACATTCAGGAATTTGCCATATATCGCCAACGTAAACTTATGACAATTGGCACTTTGTGTCATCCATCATTCCTAGGGTCACAGGTTTACAAATGCATACCTTACATTAAACTTTTATATCTGTTCTGCCCCATTATCAGCATATGTTAGGCTGGGTTCACATATGTCTGCCATCCAGCATAGGTGAATTCAGCCTAGATCCCAACTGATGCCACAAATGATGACAAGTTGTCACCAGTTGTATGGCATGCGGTGTCCATTGTTTCTTGCTTGCTGCGTTCCCCTGTCCAGTGCCCTCCGGTGTGTCCAACCATACGGTGTCAAAATTGAGACGCTGGATGATTGTTAACTGTCCTACTGAAATGAATGGGACAGTTCAAGCATCAGTTTCCCTCCGATGCACGCCAGAGGGAAACTATGCCTGATATATGTGAACCAAGCCTTACAGAGCTCCTTAACAAAGCTCCATAATGCTGCTAAAACCAGCCTTAGCTGGAGGATAACTGCTTCAGAAAATGCACATTGCTGCAGACTTGTTTATATTTTAGCCAGACATAAAGTGCACATAAAAAAAATACTGCCAGAATTGTTGTGTTTTTTTTTTTGATCACCTCACCTCCCAAATAAGATAATAAGAAATTATCAAAATGTTATATATACCCTTAAATAGTATAAAAAAGATAAAAAAAGAAATTATGGCTCATGGAAGACGGGAGGAAGATGAAAACAGCATTACAAAAAAATACAGTATAAAGGTGTTAATAATTTATTCAATTGTAAGAACAGAAAGCTGTTATTTGAATTGTGTTTTATTTTTCTTTAAGCCAGCCAAATAAAAAAAGATGTTTAAGCAAAAGAAAAACATCTGTTATTTGTATTCAGCATTACAAGTATGCAATAACAGATTTGGATATGAGTAGGGACTATCAGGAATTTTTATGCCAGCTCTTTTTATATCCACTTGTCATTACAGATAAAAGTTCATGTGTTTCCTTAGGAAATCATAAATTTTCTTTCTGTACATTTACTATTCAGACCAACCACAACAAGCTTGAACTAGATCGGAACAAAGTGTTTGATGTAGTCTACAGCAATGCATGTCATATGAATTTCCACCGCATCTCCCCAGGCCTAGACATGTAAACAAGTGTTAAGTACAAGCACTTTGGAAAGAGAGAACTTCACATATCTGCCGCTATTGGTGAAGGGAGCAGAAGTTAATGAATCCCCTGGAGATAAACTTTCTCTTGTATGATTTGCCGCAGAAAATAAAAATCAATGGTGGGTCATGCCATTCAATAATTCAATACTATGAACCTTGTCTTGCCAGGCTGCTCTAAAAAAAAATGTGACACATGCCAAGGTCTTGTTGAGGATATGATGAAGGACAAGGATAAATAAGATATTTTTATAGACTACTTCATAAGGTTTGTTTTGTTGCTTCTTTTTTTTATTTCACCACTGGGGCTAATGAATTGTTATTTACAGGCGAGAAAACAGTAAGGAGAAAAACTAACCAAGAAACTTCTTTTCATAGAAGGGACAGTCAAGTATTTCTCCAATACATTAGTAAAATACTGATCAATAGACTTAAAAGGTGCATTTACATACTAATATTTATATTCATTTTATAAGGCTTTGTTTGTTGTCTATATGGCAGAATATAAATATAAAAATATATAAAATACTTTGTTTGTGGACCTATACTATGTTCAATATAAAAGACTACATTAGATCAAAACCTAGTAACAATCATTTTGCCCAATGATAAAACAACACTGATAAGGAAAACTAATAAAAAAGATATATGTTGGACAATTGGCATTCTGTAACATTATACTTGTGCAGCCAACTGTAAGGCTAGGTTCACACTGCAGAGTTTCCAACAATGAAATTTTGCCACTGAAAGAATGATATTGGTCATTCTTTTGGTGCAATCCAAAAAAATTGCAGTCTATGGAGACGGCAATGTCTGCATGGTTCTAGCGTCGACTGTACCAGCCATACTAGCCTAAAAGATTTGCTCAAATCAAACCAGAGCAGCCTTCCTTATAACCTCAAAGAGGTCTAAGATTAAGGACAACTATTATACAGGGTGGGCCATTTATATGGATACACCTTAATAAAATGGGAATGGTTTGTGATATTAACTTCCTGTTTGTGGCACATTAGTATATGTGAGGGGGGAAACGTTTCAAGATGGGTGGTGACCATGGCGGCCATTTTGAAGTTGGCCATTTTTAATTCAACTCTTGTTTTTTCAATAGGAAGAGGGTCATGTGACACATCAAACGTATTGGGAATTTCACAAGAAAAACAATGATGTGCTTGGTTTTAACGTAACTTTATTCTTTCATGAGTTATTTACAAGTTTCTGATCACTTCAATGTGCTGCCCATTGTGTTGGATTGTCAATGCAACCCTCTTCTCCCACTCTTCACACACTGATAGCAACACCGCAGGAGAAATGCTAGCACAGGCTTCCAGTATCCGTAGTTTCAGGTACTGCACATCTCGTATCTTCACAGCATAGACAATTGCCTTCAGATGACCCCAAAGATAAAAGTCTAAGGGGGTCAGATCGGGAGACCTTCAACTGGCCCACGACGACCAATCCACTTTCCAGGAAACTGCTCATCTAGGAATGCTCGGACCTGACACCCATTATTTGGTGGTGCACCATCTTGCTGGAAAAACTCAGGGAACAGGCCATCTTCAGTGCATATAGAGGGAAACACATCATCATGTAGCAATTTTGCATATCCAGTGGCCTTGAGGTTTCCATTGATGAAGAATGGCCCCACTATCTTTGTACCCCATATACCACCCCATACCATCAATTTTTGTGTTCCAAGAGTCTTGGAGGGATCTATCCAATGTGGGTTAGTGTCAGGCCAATAGCAGTGGTTTTATTTGTTAACTTCACCATTCACATAAAAGTTTGACTCATCACTGAACAAAATCTTCTGCGTAAACTGAGGGTCCTGTTCCAATTTTTGTTTTGCCCATTCTGCAGCACCTGAAACTACGGATACTGGATGCCTATGCTAGCATTTCTCCTGCGGTGTTGCTATCAGTGTGTGAAGAGTGGGAGAAGAGGGTTGCATTGACAATCCAACACAATGGGCAGCACATTGAACACATTTATAAGTGGTCAGAAACTTGTAAATAACTCATGAAAGAATAAAGTTATGTTAAAACCAAACACATCATTGTTTTTCTTGTGAAATTCTCAATAAGTTTGATATGTCACGTGACCCTCTTCCTATTGAAAAAACTAAAGTTGAATTCAAAATGGCCGACTTCAAAATGGCCACCATGGTCACCACCCATCTTAAAAAGTTTAGCCCCTCACATATACTAATGTCCACAAACAGGAAGGTAATATCACCAACCATTCCCATTTTATTAAGGTGAATCCATATAAATAGCCCACCCTGTATAATAGGTACTGACCAGAAAAGGCAGAAAGATGAGACTGTAATCTTAACATATTGATAAAAAAATAAATAAAAAAAAAAACAGGATTTGGCCGCTCATTGATTTAGTTGAAAACTGTTGTGCAGAAAGTTATATTTGGTAATGTTAAGAGCATCCTAATCTGTTTAGTACTAGTAGCAAAAATATATGGCTAAGACGAATACAAATCTAAATGTGAAACTGAGTAAACTGATACACATGTGAGTATGCATTTAGAAATCTCTGAACTCAGGCTGATGAGATGCAGGGAAGTCATTAACCACGATGACTGTACAGGTCAGAATTTGCAGAATAAATTGTTTAATTCATTGTGAGTAGTTATTACTTTAATTTGTTTTAGGGGAACTATTTTCCTGGTGGGAGACACTAAGAGGGGCATTTATCAATGCAATTCCATTGAAATTGATCACAAAGTCACATTATTTTTGTTCAAGGAAGGTCCTCTCACATAAATGATGTGACTTTTGATCATCTCTCCTGTGCACACCAATTGGGCAGAGCTTGTGGTGGAGGAGGCTCGGTTTTGTGTAGGGGGCATAGTCATCCCGTTTGCAAATTGTGCCCAGTTTATGCTTGCTTGCAAGAGTAAACTGTGCTTGAAATTTCCCCAAGCTCAGTGCTGGCAGAGATTTCAGGCAGAGGGCACAGGCAGAGATTTATGTAGAGTATTTATGTAGAGTTGTGTGCCTCTACATAAATTCTGAGAGCCCATATGCTGGCAGGGCATTTATTTTGACCAGCATCGAAGATGCCGATGTTCATCAATCCCCCCCCCCCCCCCCTAAGTATAGAGCACTAAGGGATCATCACTACTGTGTAGGGGCACTAAGGGGCATTATCACTATGTTGGGCTCACTAAGGAGGCATTCTGACTATGTGGAGGGTACCAAGGTAGCATCCCTGCAATAGGAGCAGCACAGCTTTACTATGTTAGCTGTAAGATGGCAAAGATGCAGCTACTAATTCCAAAAGAGGCTACTTTATTCTGTCTGTGTTATTGCTTTCTTTATTCCAATGATCTGTGTCCTATGCAAATTATAATTTTGAGTTACTCATTCCAAATTGTGTCCATTAGCTATCACCAAGGATATAGGAAGAGTAAGCTAAAATCTTCTATAACTATGCCCGTGTAGCTGAATAGCTATTGCTACCTAGCATTACTACATCAACTATACGAATTAATCCACTGAAAATCCGGGTTTTTAATTATAGATGATAAATGATGTGCTTAACTTGAAACAAATGTGGCTCTTAGAAATAAGAAGGTTAAAATTTGATTAGATTTTAAATTAATTAAATAGTTCAAAGACACAAGTAGCAACAAATTTTTATTAAACTTCATCTTAATTAAAAGTGTTCGGGCAGCTATGTATGCCCCAATGCTAATAACCTCATTTCATTAAATGGAGCTCTCTTTCACAGAGCCTCAACCAAATTTAGTAAGTCCTATGTTTATTATGGAAGACTCAGCAACCAAAATCCTGTAAAAAATAAATTAAATAAAAAATACACAAACAGAAAATTAAGATACATTTTTTTTTATAAAACTCAAAAGTACATTGTACACCGTTTATGACAACAAGCGGTTGGTATTGTGTCAGAAAACAAATTATATGACTTAAAAATGAACATATTTTTCCTATGCACTTTTTGTTCCCTTTGAATAATATTAAGTACTCAAGGTGTCTGGTGGTCATATATCTCCCCCACTACACTACTAAAATCAGCCAGAACTTATTCATTAGGTAATTTGATTTATTGATTTATTGATTTTATTGATTTATTACAAATATTTTTGTTTTCTTAATGAGGAAAAGCGTTTCTTATATTGGTAAGGACAGAGGAGGGAAACCAAATTCCCTGCAGCTGTTCTTCATTGTCACCAATGCCCATATTTTGTGAATGGGTAAAGCAGAGGCATCTGGCATTGGCATGACTCTCAAAATTGAAAAACGTTTGGCAACCATCATAAGACTTTGTTTTCCTAATTGGTCAACAGTAAAAGGTGTTTTTGTTTTTATTTGACGTGCCTTTGTCATTTGTACCACAAAATACATAGTCAGTAAGTTAGTATTGTGCATAATCTACTGAATATGGAGTGTTTGCATTCTGTATTCGTCACAGGGATCACATTTCATGCTCGTACTAGGCCAAAGGTGCCTGATCCTAAAAGAAAAAATTGTGACTGTGACAGATGTCAAGCACTTTGAGTTGTCCAGTTGTAAACAATGTTAAAAAGAAATAGCTAAAACTATAATGTCCCTAAAATGTCTATCAGTTATTTGCCATAAAAATACTAAACCAAGAAATAATGATATGCTCAGTTATAGGCTCAGGGGAGATGTAAACAGAAAATTCATAGCACTTAACTGAATATGATTCACAACCCTCCTATTCACATCCCATTTTGCAAAAGTCTCTACCCATCTTTCAATGTAATAACAGTATAGATAAGCAAACAAATAGTAAAAACCCTATATTTTGGAAAAAGTAAAAAAAAAAAATAAAATAACAACTTAAAAACCTGTTGGAGGTAGGAAACCCAAAACAATAAAATAATACAAAAACTTTTATTTGGTCACAGGTGCGCTTTAACCCTTAAGGACCAATAAAAATAAAGCTGTATGCCCCTGAAAGACCAGGCCTGTTTTTTCAAATCGGGGATGCCTGTCTTTATTAGAGAATAACTCTGGTAACGTTTTGCCAATCACGATAATTCTGACATAGTTTTTTTGTCACAAGTTGTCCTTCATGTACATAGTAAAAATAAGCCGATATAATTTGTAGTTTTTTTTTACAATGCAAAAAATCATGAAATTTTTACCAAAAATTAAGATGTTTTGCTATTTTAACACTAATAGGTTGCATATATTTATACTTACTGACCAAATAGTTTATGAAACTTATACTTTCAGATGTCTACTTTATTTTGACGTCATTTTTTAATTAACATTTTAAATTAGTTAGAAGCCTAACAATTTAACTTGAAATTTAGAACATTTTGAAAATTTGAAAAGTACATCTTTTTTTATGTGCTATGCAAGGTTTGCAGAAATTAAAAGGTAGTAGAACATAGGAACACCCCCCCAAATGACCCCATTTTAAAAACTAGACCCCTCAAGGTATTCTCTAGGGGGTACAGTGAGTATTTTAACACCATAGTTTTTTGGCAGGAATTATTACAAAGTCAGTGTTAAAAATTCGAAATTTGCAATTTTTCACAAATGCATCATTTGGGGGACATATTTTTTGTACATCACTTCTGATATTGAAAGAAATGCACCCTATATTTTA